>NC_052051.1:55782510-56982510 GCF_903992535.2 Arvicola amphibius | reverse complement strand
ACAGGCATCTTACAGTTTGTGCCAGGCTCACATGGGGAAAAGGGCTCGATATGCAGCCCAGGACAGTGAGCCCCATGCAAATAGCCCTTGGCAACTTTGCCAACCAGTGTCCAAGCAGACAAAAGAACCTCACCATCCCCTTACCCTGGGCAGGGAGTTCATGTTTCCATCCCTAATCCTAATGAGTACACACTCTCCCTCCAGGATGCGCGTGCACACATACACACACACACACACACACACACATACACACACGCGCGCGCCTAATGACCTTGAGTTTGGGACATCTGAAAGTCAGAAAGCCATAGAGAAAGGACAGAGAGAAATGGTGGGTCAGGAGCCCCTCTCCCATTGTTTCCTCTTATCTGTAAGCAAAGGCCAAGAACTAGGGACAAGCTCCAATGCCAACCCCATCCCAGCACCTTCTCAAAGACAAAGGGCTCCTCTTTCCAGACAGGATTGATGGAGTTAGTAGTAGGTGACAGCTTGGTACGAAAGCGCCTCTTGGGGTCCCCTGGGAGGCCAAATATTTCCACTTCCACATAGGTACGAACACTGCGTTCTGACAGGAACTGCCCAGAGATCACCTAAGGGTGAGGACCCAGGGGAGGGCCAGCATTAGATACCCTGCTTAGGTTGGTTCCTAAGACAAAAACAGGCCTTTGTCTCCATAGGGCTAAGTACCTATTGTGGGTATTAAGAAAATCCCCTTTCAGCTCTGGCCATCAAATAGAAGCTGTGTGACTCAAGATTGACAGCCAAGTTTTAAGGTCCTGGGTGCTTCTGGCACTCAGGGGAGAGGTGGGCCACCTCAGACAAAAAGGGAGCAACAGAACATTTTCCCCCTGGTTTGGAGCCTGGGCTCCTGCTGCCCAGCATAGACCAATTCCTCTCCCCTCCCCCAAAGGAGCCTCAGCCCTTCCCTTGGTTTCCATGGGGACCAAGAGGCAGACTCCAGTGTTGAGGAGGAGGCAGTTTCCAAGGCAACTTGCTATTGCACAAACTGGCTGGGGCTGAAGTCTTCAGGATACCAGGGAAGGGGGTTGGGGCAGAGGGCTGGGCTTCTAGGCTTTCCTTCTCCAGAGCCCAGCCCTCCCAGTCGCTGGTCAGCCCTGGGCCTTGCCGTAATGGAAAGGGTGGTGGCTACCACCACATCAATGCGGTCCACCGAGAAGGGGTTGAACTGCTTGTCCAGCCTGCGCATGAACTCGTGCTTTAGGAGGTATCCACTCTGCCCGTTGAACTCAAACAGTGCCATGTTCTGCTGCATTGGCAGGTCTGGGGGTATGAGAGGGCACAGTGAGGAGGGTGGAGTCCGGATCCACGCTCAGTCTCTTTCCAATGCTTTCAAGCCTTGCTTGCCTTGGGAATGGGGACATTTGGGTAGATCACGAGGGTGAGAGCTTCTCATGTCCCATCCCAGGTCCTTGGGGTATCTAGCCTCTCAGGAAGGGAGTCAGTCTTCAGCCTAGAGTCAGCAAGGAGCAACGCCCTGACTGGGCTACAAACTCGCAGTGGACCTGGGATAGCTGGCACAGGTGTTTCCAAAAACAGCCAACAGAGCAGCTAAAACCCATGCCAGCCTTGGTGGCTTATGTATGTTTTGATAGATGAACAGCTGACCAGGCATGAGGGAATGCTCCCCTCCCCAAAGTGCTCACACACCAACCACAGCAAGCTCCCAGAGCCTACCCAGACACCATACCCGGTATGCTTCAAAGATCCCCCAGGGAAAGGATAAAGATGGGCTAGTCAGGGCCTGGGGAGGGTTCTCCGAGTCTAGGAGGGCTCTTACCCATTGTTTGGAAATTGAGGGCAACCATCTGGCACCCAGCATTCCAGAACATCTGGGGCATGTAGTTCGAAGAGTCCATGCGTGTGCCCTTGGGGTACACTCGGCTCATCTGGCGTTTATTGTAGCTGTTGCTGAGTATAGGATCTGGCCAAGGCCACTTGCACCAGCAGGACCCCAGGCCCGCCCCGCAAGCCCCATCCCACCAGGGACCTCGGCTGGTGAAGCCTCAAGGATACTCCACAAACTGCATCGAGGACTTGGAGAGCAGCTCGTAGGCCTTGAGCTCCGTGAAGGAAGAGATGACATAACTTCTGTTCTTCTCTGTTCCAGGGAGGAGGGGAGGGGAGGTCCACTTTAGGCTGTTCTCTCTCTCTCTCTCTCTCTCTCTCTCTCTCTCTCTCTCTCTCTCTCTCTCTTTCTTTCTCCCTCTCTGGACAGGGTTTCTCTGTGTAGAGTCCCAGCTGTTCTGAAACTCAGTATGTAGTTTCTAACTCAGTATGTAGTTTCTAACTCAGAGACGCACCTGCCTCTGTCTCCCCAGTGCTAGGATTAAAGGCATGCTCTCCCAGGAACCCTTACCTCCAGTACCGTGGCTCCTAGACTTGGGGCAGCATTTGGTATAATTTAGGCCTGGGAACTACAAAACTTTAGAAAACTCCAGAAGCCCCAGACAGGCCTGGCTAAGGTGGCCTGTCATAACGACCTGCCTGTCACTGACACACTCCAGAACATTCCATCTGCTGCCAAGTTCTTCAGTCCGATGCTGGGAGCCATTGCCACTTAAACAAGCCCTTTGTCTGACTCCTCCACTGAGTATTTATAGACAAGGACCTTAGTGCAAGGAGGGGGCAGGTCCCCCTTCCTTTCGTCCCACTCACCAGGCCACTCTTGAACGAGGTCAGCCCTCGCCTGATCCCAGCCTGCCTTCTCTCCCCCATTTTCCTGTAGTAACATACGTACGCGAAGAGAACTCAAAGGAGATGAACTTGGTGGGCTGGATGTAGTTGACCAGGCTGGACATTTCCTCATAAGCTGTCACCTCCAAGCCTGCTGTGCCCTAGAGATCAAGCAGGGGCGTGACTCTGTGCGGTGGCACCCAGACTGCAGTCCATGCCCACCGGAGAGCATCAGAACGGAGATGGCAGAGGAACTGTCCACACTCACCTCATCAGACTGCATCTTCTTTATCTCTTCTTCATCCAGGCTTCCTGACTCTTCCTCTTCCTCCTCGTCCACCTCCTCCTCTGCCTCAGTCCGGTCCTCACCGGTCCATACTGCCACACACAGTTCTATTAGCGGTGACTCTCCCCAAACCCCACCCCATCCTTGTAATTCACTCACCTGTGTCGTCGTCCTCTATGGGGACACTAGACGGGCTGTTGCCCTCAGCCTCCCCACTAGGCTTCTGCTCATCAGGGGAGCTGGGGGATGCTGGACCAGAAAACTGGTTCTTCTTATTCTTAATGAGAATCTTGCCCCGGAGGTCCTCAGGGCTGGGCAGGGGGATGCCAGGTTTCAGCTGTGGAAAGGGAAAAGGGTGGGTGCCATTGCCTCTTTTTTTTTTTTTTTTTTTTTTTCGAGACAGGGTTTCCCAGTAGTTTCTAGAGCCTGTCCTGGAACTAGCTCTTGTAGACCAGGCTGGCCTCGAACTCAGAGATCCGCCTGCCTCTGCCTCCCGAGTGCTGGGATTAAAGGTGTGCGCCACCACCGCCCGGCTCCATTGCCTCTTTTATGGTGTGTGCTCACTACTCCAAACTGTGTCCCTCTGGTACAGACCTGTCTGTTGGCTCACTTCCCACCATTCTCAGGTCCTGAATTCCCACTTGACCAAAATGACCTGTTCCTTGGCAGTCATGTCTCTTTTACCCGTTCCTTATGACTAGAATGCGCTTTCCTCATGCTCACTGAGCCTTTGTCAGCTTCCAGATTTCACCTTAACCATCACATATCTCCAGGAAGTCTTCCCTGATCCCCTAACTCCAGAGCACTGTTTCCCATAGCAACCACTGGCTGTAATTGGCCTGGATGCTTGAAAGAGGGTCAGAAACCTGGGGCAGCAACTGGAGAATTCAGCTTTGTTTTATTTTGTCCTTTTTGTTTGTTTGTTTTAGGTAGGGTCTCACATGCAGCCCTGAATGGCATGAAACTTGAGATTTTCCTGCCTCAGGCACTTTTTCTTGATAAATGCCAGCACTAGGAGACCCTTAATTCTAGCATATTCTCTGACACATAGTAGGTGACAGGAGCCCAGACTCATAATCCAACCAAAGAAACTCAAGTGTCTCTCCCCTCCTGACCCGGTTCCACCTTTCTCCAGGTTCATATGCCCCCCGAAGACTGCACTCACAGGAAATTTTTCCAGGGGTTCTGTGAGTAGGGTGTCTCCAAACATGGTCCTGCAGTACTCTGCCATCTTAGCCTGTTGGCGGGGTCTGGTAGTAGTGAGCAAAAGTAAAGGAAGGGGTTATTGCTTAGCTCCAATTCTCTTGCCCATCGTTTGTGCCCTGACAGCTCAGATCAGGTGCCCAGGAAACAGGGGAGGGAGGGACACAGGAAGGAGAAGCTGAAATCCTAAGGAGGCCCTATTGAGATCAAAGGGCCTGGGACGGTGTGGATGGGGTTCAGGCAAGAGGCTGCGGGGCAGATGGAGAATGGAGGCTGACTTGGCCTGGGTACGCACGAGTCCACGTGATTTTCAAATGACAAGATGACAGGATAGGGGGAGGTCTTAAAGGCACTTTCTGCGATGGCCTCGATTGCTTCCTGGAGGGGAAAGGAACTCTGTAAAGAGGGTATCCCCTCCTTGTGGTGCCCCTCCCCATAGTGCCTCCCTCAGTTTCAGCAAAAGCGTGAAACTAGGTAGCCAGTAGCCTCGAAGCAGCTTGAGGCCTTCCAGCGAGTCCCTGCCCTCGGCTTTGCTCCCCTAACTTCAGAAGGCTTCTCCTCGGCCCCTTTCACCGCAATTGCTCTCCATAGCCCAAGACCCACCTTGAACAAGATATCTGTGGTCATGGTGAAGCCATGGGTGATGATGGGCTCCTCATCGGGGGGCTTTCCCTTCCAACAGTCTAATTCTACACAGCGGCAGCCAGACAGCAGCACCTGGCGGTACATCTCAGCCGAGGAGAGGCCTGAAAACTGGCCAGCTGAGCCGGCAGAGAGAAGGGGCGAGGATGTCACTCCCAGCCAGGCTGAGTCCCCTCACAACCTCACAGTCTGTCCCACCAGCAAGCATCTGTGGAGACTCCAGAGCCTAGGACCCACCTGTCAGGTAGGTATTGTGGGAGGAATTGATAAAGTAGTGATTCAGGGGCTGTGTCATGTCCTGGTGGAGCAGCAGTGCATTGTGGTCCAGCATACTGTTCTCTGGGCCACAGAGAAACCAGACCATGCCCTCTGGCGACAGCTGGCCT
This sequence comes from Arvicola amphibius, assembly GCF_903992535.2. Classification (NCBI taxonomy): domain Eukaryota; kingdom Metazoa; phylum Chordata; class Mammalia; order Rodentia; family Cricetidae; genus Arvicola; species Arvicola amphibius. The sequence continues at coordinate 56,977,302 of NC_052051.1, read as the reverse complement.
GCAAGACAGTGGACAGCAGGCAGTCACAGCTGCAGCTCAGCTCCCAGGGCGGATGAGACTACAGGAAGTAGGGGTTCCTCGGTCCTCACCCCTCTGCACATTGATGCCGCTGGGTTCGTACTTGTCGATGAGGGCCTGCACCTGCTCAGGCCGGGCAGGTGGGAAGAGCAAGGAGTTGAGGCGAGAGTCTCGCTGCTTCTGGTTGATGAATTTGGTCAGGTGCTCCTTGGTCATGTAGGGTTTAGCTTTAGCGTGGCTGCAGGCCGGGAGAAGGGCACAGATGTTGTCTTTGGATCTAAAGGTTCTTCTCTTGGAAGGGAGGAAATGCCTTCCTAAACACTGTTCCTCCATGCCCAGCCCAAGGAACTCACTAAGAAGTGAAGATCTCGTCTATTTCTGGCCGAGGACAGAGACTCATGAGGAAGCTCTTGTATACAGACTCTGGGAAGTCCTCAGGATTGATAGCGTCATTCTGGAAGAACCATCACCTTGTTATCCTCTGTCTCAGCTGCTCAGAGCTAAGACTCACCACAACCTACCCCCAGTCTGGGAAAGGTGGCCTGATCAGAGAGAGTCCGCAAGGTACACAGGCAGCAATCGCAAGGGCACACACATCTCAAGGGGCTTGCCATCTGGCGGCAGTACCAGCTAGCTGGCTTGCTTTGGCAATGATTTTGGATAATGGCTAGCTAGTTCTGTAGCTGGAACAGGATTGGAACTAAGTGTGAACGTAAAGAGGGTAAAATGTCCTAAGCAAAGGACGCTGCTTTCCTGCCTGAGTAACAGGCTTTCTTTTCTTTTTCCCTTCCTAAGTGAAGGACAAATTATCTGAAGAAACTGTTTGGACATAAACAAATGTGCACCTGATAGTAGAGCCCTGAAATATGAGAAGAAAAACCTGACAGAGCCGGAGGGAGAAATAAAACAATTCAACAGTAGCAGAGTATTTGCCTAATATGCATGAGACCCAGCACACACACACACACACACACACACACACACTGCACATACACACACACCACACATACATATACATACATACATATATATAAACACACACATGCACCACACCACACACATACATACATACACATATGCATACACACAAGTGCACACACACCATACACACACACACACACACACACCACACACACACACAAAGAAACAAAACACAAGTAATTGGGAAAACCAAAAGAGACATACACACAGTGATAAAAATCGACTTCATCAAAATTTAAAATATGTATGTTTATAAGGATATCATCAAGAAACTGAAGGCTAGCCTGAGCTAAGAAAGGAAAGAAGGGAGGAAGGTTGGGAGGAAAAGAGACAAGGACAGATAATCCACAGAATGAGATAAAATATTTACAAACCGATTGTCTGTTAAGTGATAATTCAACAAACAAAAGCTAACCCAAAGGATGAGGGAGTGACTTGACTGTTCAAGTACCTGCTGAGCAAGCATGGGGGCCTGACTCAGATCCCAGCAGCACATAAACACTGGTCTCAATGCTGTGTGGTCTGTAGCCCCAGGGCTGAGAATAGGCAGATCCCTGAACTCATTGCTAGCCAGTCAAACATAAGCTCTAGGGCCAATGAATGCCTTTCAAAAAATAAGATGGAAGTTGGGGAGCCAGCTCTGTGCTTAAGAGCCAATATCGACCTTCCTGAGGACCTGAGTTCGATTCCAGGCACCCACATCAGATGGCTCACAGCTGCCTGAAATTGCAGCACTAGGGTTATCTCGTGCCTCTGACCTCTGAGGGCAACTGCACTCCTGGGCACATATCCTCACACAGACATAGACACACAATTTGAAAAATGAATAAAACTTTAAAAAGTAAGATGGAGAGTGATCGAGGACACCTGACAGCGACCTCAACCTCCACACATGTACAAACTCACGCGCACACACACATACATACACCATAAACACACTTGCATACAAAAATTTAAATTACAGATAGATGACAAATGTAAAATGATGTGTCTGCAAAGGAGATGTGGAAACAATCGAAAAGTACATGAAAAGATGTCCACACGTCGCTGGTTATTAAGTAAATACAAATTAAAATCACAATGAGATACCATTTCTTTCCCATTAGGATAGTATAAACAAAAGGCGGACAGTAGCCACGTTGGTGGGCTGTGGGGAGATTGAAACCCTTATTCAGTGCCGGTAAGAAAGGAAAATGGTGCAGCCACTCTAGATAAGTTTTTCAGTTCCTTAAAATGGTAACTAGAGTCACCCTATAACTGAACAATTTCACCCGAATGTGTGTATCCAAGAAGGCTGAAAGCAAAATCATGACAAATTGCGTAGAGAGGCATTATTTGTAATAGCCCCAAAGTGGAGGGAAACCAAGTCTCTGTCAACATGGAATATAATACTGTATGGAATATAATACTGTAATACATATTTAATATAATACTGTATGGAATATAATACTGTAATACATATTTAAAAAGAAGAAGCGCCGATGCTGCCATGCCGACAGATCTTAAAAAGACTGTGCGGAGTGGATAAAGGCCAGTCAAAGACCACAGATTGTATGAGTCCCTTGACATAAAATATCCAGAGACGGAGAATCTGCAGGAATAAGAAAGGAAGCAGGCAGATAGTGCACACAGACCCTGTGCTTTTCTTTGTGTTTCTCCAGAAAACAAAGCAAACGTTAAGTGCCCTTCAGGATCACACTGGAAAATCAACACAGCCTTGCCTGGGAGGTGAGGGTCTCCCGCAGCCCAGCTCCGCCTCCGAAGCTGTCAGGGGCCTCTATTGGGACACACAGGAAGCAGACCAATAAGGACTCAGCTAGGGATGGGAGCTCAGGAAAGAGGGTGGGTGGGTGTTACTAGATGCAGGCAAGTGGTAAAAACCTTAAGGACGACCTCAGGAGTCCAGCCCACCTTCTCCTCTGCCTCAGCTTTGCCTCCAGGGTGACTGGCCGCGTGTGGAGTCACAGTGTTGTAGAAGCTAGGCCTATAGGTGTGACTGGCCGCGTGTGCGGTCACAGTGCTGTAGAAGCTGGGCCTCTAAGGGAGTATTCCTCATGTGGCTCATAAGGATAGATGCTTAGAGTCTCGGTTTCACTTATTTCTACTGCCCTAAATTCTTGCCGGGAGAAATGTTTCACAGGGTGAGGGTTGTAATTACAAGGGCACTGGCCAAGGTGGACAAGGGCTTGAGGACTAACACCACTCCCAGAGCCAGGTTTGAACCTTGGCCATGAGCCGCATCTACGCAGAGAGCTCTGTTTTTGGTAAATCACATAAGACATCTCATGGGGTGACCCTGCTTCTGACTTGTAATTAAAAATTAATTGCTTAATTAAAAAGAAGTGGGAAATGTGTTTCTGAATTGAGCTGAAGTCTGTGCCCTAGCAGCTTCCTCCCTTGGCCCTGCTCCTCTCCCCCAACACCCTGCAGAGCTGGTCCCTTCCTGGAACTGTCAGATCCCAAGGTCTGTCTCCTGTCCCTCTTGACCCCATCTCGCTCCCCGCTCCCGGGAAGATGAGAGCATCCGACTCCCATTCCAAGGCTAGAAGACTTGCCATGTCTGCTGTTGTCCCCAGCATTGCCTCTAGCACTCCTGGAGGCCGGTCTGGCTCTGAGCCCAGTACTGCACCCGCCTGCCCCGCTCCCACCTTTACGCCTAGTGTCAGCAACCAGAAGTTCTGGGTTAATTGGCTTTGGGAGCTATTGACAGGATAGTGATGCCATTTCTGCTCTCCCTATCTATCACTATGCCTGCCCATGTTTTGTTGTTGTTGTTGTTGTTGTTTTCTGGTGGGAGTGAGAATTAGGAGATTGACTCGGGGTGAAGAACTACTCACCTTGCCCTTTGCAAGGTGACAAGCACTGAGGGCAGCTTCTACGCGTTTGCGGTCAGCAGGAAACATCTGGAAAAAACTGAAGGGGCAAAGAAAAATTCCAGGCAGCAGAGAAGTCTTGCCTAGGAAGGGAAGGCCTGGGGAGCTGGGCGGCAGCCAGCGGGAAACGCAAGAGACTTACTTCTTCACAGGAATCTTTCCTTCAGGATTGAGCTGCATTTTAAGCTTCACCAGGCTAGAGGGAGAGACAGCAGTCCGTCAGGCTGGGGGCTGGCAGACCAACCCCTTGAGCTCAGGCAGGTACTTACATTTTGTCTAGGAAAGTGCTGCGGGGAGCGTTGGCTGTCATCGGGTGTTTGGTGAGAGTCAGTACATCCTCAGCCCAGTCCTGCACAACACAGAGCCCAGAAGTCACACTTCCGAGCACAGGTGCCCCTGAGTCCCTCCACCCAGGCCCGTGACTCTCGCAGGAGGGCCAGGCTGTCCCAAGTGCCAACACTCTACCCATATGTTGCCAGTGCACCTTGCCCACGTTCTCCTTGTAAGAGACAAAGTTGTGGAAGGTGAGGTCCACCATGTCAGGGCCCGACACCACTGTGAGCGCTTTCAGCAGGAAGTGGTTATCTGGGAAGTCCATGTTGAAGACCTCCCTGAGTTTCTGGCTCTGAGGAAAGCAAGGACACAGCAAGGGTCAGAGGTGAGCTCTCAGTCTTGCCCAAGAGGTCTTTTCCTTTATCTCCTCATCTGCCACTTGAACTGCAGGCCACTGGGACAGAATGGCCATGGAACCTAGGAACTGGGAACTATAGGCCTCAGTATCCCCTTGCCCCTGGCTCCAGCAACTGCCATGGGAAGGGGAGGCCCATAGGAAGAGATTGGCTAAGACAGTGGGACCTGGAAATTCTGGGAATTTTGTTTGAGGAAAGATTCTTAGCTCCCTAACTCAGGAAATCCTGCTTCCTACTGTTAATCGCTTCAATCTTCTTACCAGCTTTAGGAAAATGTAGGCAAAGCAGTCACCAAGCAGTGCGGAGCGAGTAGAAAAAACACTTCCCAGACAGTCTGGCATAGTTAGGGACAGGGATTGGCTCCTCCTCCATTCCTGCCATCTCCACTGTGCCCACTTCTCAGGCTCAGTCCCCAGGCGAGCTGAGCAGCAGCCACCACACCGTTCCTCCTTGGCCTGAGCTAGAATCCTTGCTGTCCAGCAGCCCAGGACCCAGTCACCTGGTCCTACAGATGGGCGTCCCACCCCCAGGAGAGACTTATTCTTTGCTCTGTGCAACTGGTAGCTGCTTCTGGGCCCACTTACCTTGGGTATCTTGGCAAACTTGCCAAAGCGAGTGTCTCGGATGCTCGTGATATCCAAAAACTCCATCTCCTGGCAGCAGTTCCCAGCAAAGCAGGGTGGGGACACAAAAATCAAGTCGAGAATGACGACCAGAGTGGCCAGAGCTTCCACACTGCTTCAGGTCCTAGCTGCTGCCTTGTCTGTATGCCAAGGCACCTCTAGACTATCTGGACCCTCCCCTCCCTTCCTGCTCTCTGTTTCTCTCCGTTCCTTCTCTGGAATAAGAGCTGCAACCTGCACCATCTTCCATCCCCCGGGGCCTTCTTCTGTTGTTCTGTCTGGCTGCTGAGCCTGTCCTCTGAGTGCTGGGCTCTGATATGGCCTGGAGCCACCCATACGTCATTGTCTTTCAGCTCAGCAACCAGTCTTTCCCCACTCTCTCCAAGGCTAGTATACTAACTCAGAGCTGAGTAGGTCCCAGGCATTCCCGGAACCAGGTGGCTGCAGCTTCCCTCCCCTGCCCATGAGAGCTCAGGAGCTTCTCTCCCCAGCCACTCTCTACTCCCCTACATCCACGCCTCCCCCCCCCCCATGCCACTAGGGGTCTAGGAGAGTTCATTGGTTCAGTTGGAGCTGAGGGCAATGTTGGGTAGAATCGTACCTTACTCTGATATGTCCAGTATAAGTAATAGCCCTTGGGATCCACACGGAGGATAACTGGGGAGGCAATTGAAGTTTCCTGTAGAGAGAAAGGGTCAGCTCTTTGCTCGGAGATCTCAGGCCAAGTTCCCTGGCCCAGACCAAGGATTCAGACAGAGACCGTGTCCTTTCTAGAAACTTGAGGACATTTCCCGTCGTTCTCTGAGCTAATGGTGTGTAGGGGGGAGGCCTTGAGGATGGGAGATAGAATATGTCGAGGAGAGGTGGCACACTTTCTGGACCCCAGAAATGCCTCGATCTCTCTGTGTTCTCAAGGGTCATGATTCCACCAAAGCTCTCCCTAAGATTCCTTGCTACTGTCCCAGAAAGCTTGGCCCAGTGGGAAAGAACTTGAACTCCAATTTGCACAGCATAGGCCCTGTACGATACAGAAGTCCTTCCATCCAACCTTGAGCACGGCCTACCCCTCCCATCCAAAGAACCCAGAGAGACTCCAAGTCTCTTCCCACCTCCAGAGTGAAGTACCCAAAGTCTGAACTGTCTCCAAAGACCAGCCCACACCTCGCTCCTTCAGAAAAGGCTTTTCCTGAACTGTGTTGTTGTTGATATATGGAGTGTGTGGTCAGGAACTGGTTCCCAGGTGTAAAAACACACCTGAGAAATCCCTATGAGCTCAAGGACCCCGGAGCAGTGAGCCTTGAACTTGGAGTTTGCAGAATAGGTACACTAATGAATGAGTGAGCCGGCCTTCTGAATTCCTGCTCTCCTCACAGAGTACATAGGCCACCTTCTATTTTATAGTCTTTGCCGACATAAACAAAACATTACAGCTGAAGATTCCAAGAATCCATGATTATTGCTGCTGATGCACCAGACCAAATATGGGGTCTGCCAAGAAAGTGATACAAGAAAGGGTCCCACAGTAGAGGTCATTAGCGCATGGGGGAAATAGCTTGTCAAATGGCTGATTTGGAAAAGCTGTACAGTGAGTTCTGCGTTCTTTCCTTCCCATGGGGAGGTGAGCAGCACTCTCTGACCTGAAGACTCTTTTGTGTGGAATAGAGGAGACTGGGAAACCCAGCAGGTGCCAGGTGGGCTGCCTCTGAGTGCCAGCTGTGGCCCTCTGGGGTGAGACTTCATCCTCAGACCTTGCTGGGGCAGCAAGCAGTGTATTTGCTGGACCCAAAGTGAACTCATGGGTGAGGGATGGGTGACGGGCCCAGGGCTTCACAGAGAAGAAACTGGTGATGGGAACTGAAGGAGTAATTGTGAGTGATCCCCTGAACAGAGGCACTGTGAGATTTCAAACAAGTGAGCCCCAAGACGGGGGAGGGGGGGGGAGCGTCTCTCCAAAAATCATCAAAAAGATTACCAGAGGAAGAATAGTTGTTTTGTTTTTTTAGATTGAACTTCTGGATGTTTTTTGGAGGGGCTTTGCATTTCATAATTTTTCTTTTTTTTAAATTGTTTTTATTGAGCTATATATTTTTCTCCTCTCCCCTCCTCTTCTACCCTCTCCCATGGTCCCCACACACCCAATTTACTCAGGAGATCTTGTCTTTTGAAGAATAAGTTTTAAGGTCTGTCAGGCTTAGAGATTCCAGCCAGTCGTTGACAGTGTATATTTAAGAATGAACTCCCACATCTCCCTGTGCCCCACTTAGAAGGACTTATAAAAGAAAGAGCTGAGAACCCAACCATTAGCCTTCCTAGGGAGCTGAGACCCCACCATCAGCCTTCAAAGGGAGCTGAGAACCCCACCATCAGCTCTTCCTAGGGAGCTGAGAACCCCATCATTGGCCTTCCTAGGGAGCCAAGAACTCCACCTTCAGATTTCCTAGGGAGCTGAGAACCCCACCATCAGACCCCTAGGGAGCTGAAAAGCCAACCATCAGTCCTTCCTAGGGAGCTGAGAACCCCACCATCAGCCTTCCTAGGGAGCTGGGAACCCCACCATCAGCCTTCCTAGGGAGCTGAGAACCCCACCATCAGCCTTCCTAGGGAGCTGAGAACCCCACCATCAGCCTTCCTAGGGAGCTGAGAACCCCACCATCAGCCTTCCTAGGGAGCTGAGAACCCCACCATCAGCCTTCCTAGGGAGCTGAGAACCCCACCATCAGCCTTCCTAGGGAGCTGAGAACCCCACCATCAGCCTTCCTAGGGAGCTGAGAACCCTACCATCAGCCTTCCTAGGGAGCTGAGAACCCCACCATCAGCCTTCCTAGGGAGCTGAAACCCTACCATCAGCCTTCCTAGGGAGCTGAAACCCTACCATCAGCCTTCCTAGGGAGCTGAAACCCTACCATCAGCCTTCCTAGGGAGCTGAAACCCTACCATCAGCCTTCCTAGGGAGCCTGCGGTTGTCCTTACCTAGTCCTGAAAGGAGGAGAGTGGAACACAATGCTGAGCCAAGGTTGGAGTTTCACTTCTTGTTTGTTTCTGGAACAGGACTGGGTTTTGTGGGGACCATCGGACTATTGTCCAAGGCTAAAGGTCATGTCTGATAGCTTGCTGAGTTTCTTCCCATAGCTAGGAGAGGTTTTCCTTTTAAAAACGGTTTTGAAGGGGCCGTGGGAGACTAAACAGAGTCAGGTGTTGTATCCTTTGCACTACAGTTATCAATCTAGTGGGCTATATCCCTTTCATAACCTAACTTGGCTCAAAGCAGCCCAAGAACAGAACCTGGCTCATGGGTCATGTGTCCTGAGACCAGGCTTGGGACATTCCTACTCATGCAAGTCAGGATCCAGGGATCACACAGTGCTCTGGCTTGGGGAAGTGAATGGGTCAACCAGCACACACACACACACACAGAGAGAGAGAGAGAGAGAGAGAGAGAGAGAGAGAGAGAGAGAGAGAGAGAGAGAGAGAAGAGAGGAGAGAGGAGAGAGAGAGAGAGAGAAGAGAGAGGAGAGAGAGAGAGAGAGAGAGAGAGAGAGAGAGAGAGAGCCACACAGCATTCCCTACCTCTAGCGACCCACTGGCCACTCAGGTTATACACAATGCCCAGAGGAACTGAGAGTAGTCACTTCACTTTTCACTGTGAGTCACCTCTCTCCTTCCATAGGCTCCTAAGACACCTCCTTGTCACCACCATGCTAGCTCCATGCCACACCAACCAAAACACTTCTAGGGAAACAGAAAACATCTCATCCCAGGGCATCATCCCCACAGTTGGAGCAACAAGATGCCTTAACCTAGCATGGCCCCAAAGGCTCTAAACGCAGATTCCCCTTATTGCAACAGAGGAACCAAACGAGCCAATTCAGGGAGCTGAAGTAATACTTGTAGGTGACCTCCTGAATGCCACGTGCTGTTGGAAACCCCAAGCCTTCCTAAGGCGAGTCTAGGGCTCTCTTAAGGGGGCCTAGCCTCCCTGAAGGACATTCATTTATTTATTTATTTATTTATTTATTCATTCATTCATTCATTCATTCATTCATAGATCAGGAGAGTCTGTGGTTAGTGGCAGCATTTTCAGGGCCCAGAAGGACCAGAGTCCATTTAGGAAGGAGCAGACTCAGTGGACTTGGGTACAATGCTGTCTTCCCCTTCCCTGTAGACAACTTACAGGTAGTAGCAAGTAGAAGGCTGAGTTGAGCCACCAAGGGGAAGCAGAAGTCAGTTTCCTTTCCAGGCTCCAGACCCTTTAGCCTCAAGTTTCCACAAAAGGTCCACAGCCCTTTTGTGATCGCCCCCCATAGTAATAGCTTGAGGAAGAACATGGCTTCCTTGGGACAAGACACATCTTATTCTGTGGATTGGGATGGTCGAGCTGGTTATGGGCCTTCTGCCAGAGCAAACTTGGGGTGTCTGGGCTGGGAAGAGGGCCCAACTGACCTCTTTTCTTGCCCTTGCAAGGCTCGGTGTGTGTGTGTGTGTGTGTGTGTGTGTGTGTGTGTTTCCCTGCCAACACTGAAATTACTAGAAACAAACCTTCAGAGATTTGAAAAAGGGCAGATCAGGTCCAAAGAGATCACCTTTTCTGATCCTGTGCCCCCCCCCCGGGACACACACGCACGCACACGCATGAACACACACACAGGCACACAGTCCATCTCCTCATTCCCAGATACCCAGGCTTCCCGGCAGCAGTCAGGGACACCACCCTCACCCCAGACTTGTTTATCTAGGCTGTTGTGCCAGCTGCCTGGCCAAGCCACACAGGCGCCTGGATGCTGGGAGAGAGACATAAACCAAGCTACCCGTTCTGCAAAGCACCCAAGCTACCCAGCACCCACCACCCCCAGGGCCCGTCCCTACTCACATCGTCCCATTTGATGAAGCGCTCCCCTTGGCTCAGATACGCCTTCACGGTAGGGGGTGACAGGACAGGGTTGAGCAGTGACATGATGCCCAGTGTCCCTCTTTGGAGAGGTTGGGCAAATACCAGCAGACAGGAGGGAAGGAAGGAGGGTGAACAGGAGGGGAAGCTAGACTGGGCTCACATGGCACCCGCCCAGCACTGGTCCGGAAGTCAGCATGCTCTTATAGCCTGCAGGGTGGCAGTGGCTGGATGCGGGACTCAGAGCCCCAGGCAGGGATCTGGTCGATCTGCCTTGTAAATGAGCCTCCTCCTCTGTCTGAAATAGGGGTCTGCCATAGCTTCTTCTGCCCGGGGGCTGGGCTCCTCTCCTGGGAGTCCCTCCCCACCCTCTGCCTCAGCACTTCCTGTTCTGGGCTTCCTTAGCTGGGCTGTTGTGAACTGAGGGGCAGGTCATGCGGTCTAGAAGTCCTGAGGCCAGGGCCTCCGCTACAAGGAGAGTCTCTCAGATTTGACCCAAAACGCCTGGGAGGGAGTGATGCGAGGCGTTGGACGGTAGGAGATGCCATTCTAGAGCCTTGGAATGAGGTGGAACACAGAGAGGGCTCTAGGGAAAGGGTCCTCCACAGAGCAGGGTGGGAACACACTGGAGGTGGGAGTCAGGGATGGGCCAAGGCCCAGCTGGCATCGAGTGTTTTGAATAAGCAAAGTTACCCGAGCACCCAGCTCCTCTTTCTCAATGCTTCCTCCCAATGAAAATGAGGGTCAGGTGAAGCAATATGCCCCTCACCCATGACGGTTCTCTGGGCCTTTGAGCTTCTCGGAGAAGGCCTAAGGCCTTCGCTGCGCTACACAGCCTGGAGAAGCCCTTTGCCACCAGCCTGCCTCGAGTGCTCTGTCCCCCACACAGGGACTCTAGGGGCCAGAGGTTCCGGAAGGCAGGAGCAGGCCTGCTCTAGACCCTGCTCAGGGTGTCACGATCCTCACACTGTCCCTATCTACCCCAGAGGTTCAGTCCCAGCCCAGCTTGGCCCCAGCCACTTCCTCTTACCTAACCCACTCTTATCGAATGTCAGCCCAGCTGGGGAAGGCTAGAGGCTCTACCCATGGTTTCCTTCCCCTCTGAGACACTGGCTCTCTGCAATAGGTTTCATCAGTGGTCTTTGTGCCACCCCTGCCAACTTGGAGGCCTCCCCCCTGCCCTGGAATTACCTCTGCAGGTCAGAGCAGATGTGGGAGAGTGGGGATGGGCACAGGGAGGGCAGCAGAGATGGACAAGTTAGTATCAGTGAGAATCGAAGGTAAAACCAGGGCTGTGGCACATGCCAGTTGTCCCAGCACTTGGAGGGGGATCAGGAGTTCAAGCCAGCCTGGACTACAAGAGAGCCTGTCTCAAAAAGGAAAAAAACGGGGGGGTAGTGAACACTTCAGAGGAAGCTAGCTCAGAAGTGGTCCCCAGAAAAGCAATTCTAAGAGCAGAGGGGCAGAGCCTAGAACAAAAGCTCAATGAGGCACCAGGAAACTGTCCAAACTCCTCCAGGTAACAGGTGCTCCAACCCCTCCCTCAATGTCTCTCCTTGCCCTCTCCCTTTACCTTCCTGGGGGCCTCCTGGGAGCCCCTGCATATCTGCCTGTCTCCCTGGGGTCAGGTTCCCTGTCTGTTTGAATGAATTTTGCAAGGGAAATCCCTGTCCCTTCCCAAAGCCTTACACCTGTCACCTGCAAGGGATCTGGCCCCCCACATCCAAGTTCCTCCTTTCTGTCTTGCCTGCAGCCATAGGCCTAGAAGGGAGGGATGTTTCTGTTCCTCTTTCAATGATTTCTGGGCTCTGCTCCTTCACTCTCAGGCCCCAAGTCCGCAGAATCTTTACCCATTGATGGCATTCCCTGGGCAGGTCCTGGGATTCCCAAGGGTAACCTCAATGAAGCCCTGTAGTCTCCTACCAAATCCTGATGCCAGCGCTAGGAATGGCGAGTCATTTGAAAGACCTTTACCCAACAGAGGGTTTCCTCTTTTAAAACTGCATATAGGTTTCCCTGGCATGGAGGCTCATGTGTGTAGTCACAGCTCTTTGGAAAGCTGAGGCTAGGGGACTGCTAGAGCTCCGTCTGGAGTTCTAGGCCAGCCTAAAGACTAGATACTGTAGTGAGACTCTGCCAGAAAAAAGAAAAAGAAAAAAGAAAAAAAGAAAGAAAAAGAAGCATTAAAGCTTTTTATAAACTCTTAAGTTGACAAAGGAAGACAAACAATGTAAATAATAGTAGACTAGTTGTGGCAGGAGGAAGTCACAGGAATACTTTTGGGCAGTTGGCCTTGGCCTGACTCCTGGGCATTGCTGATTGGAAGGCACTGCTGGCAGCAGGCCAATCTGGCCCCCAGGGTGGACAGTGGAAGGACAAGGATGCCCCCTGCTGGGTGCACTGGAAAGCCGAACCCGCAGGGGAAAGGGGCGGACTCGGGAATTAACCGCTCCAGGAAGCTGCTGGTAGATCTGTGTCATTTGTGATGCTGAGTTTGACATGAAGGAGCTGTGGGCTGCAGACAGGAAAGGAGCTCATATCAACAGCTGTCGAGGAGGGGGCTGCGGGGGGCGGGGTCGTAGGTCCCAACTTCCGGCGTTCACTTGTCAGTACCGCTCGGAACTCATGGGGTGCCTGAATTTCCAATCAGCTCACCAGAGAAGTCCAACAGTAAACTTCTGAACTGAACTTATATTTCCAGGTGCAGAGTTACTTGCCAAGTAGATGATCGTCCTGCCCGATGCAGCAGGAGTCAGGAAAGGAAGACACACTGTGTGCTGTGGGCCAATGGCTGACTTGCTCCTGAGATAGAGATGGGTCAGTTGGTGCACCCTCTGGAACCCATTTTCCAAACACTCCTCTATGAACCCAGCCAATTACCAAAGTTTATCTTGTGATATTTACCTTCTTCTGCACCTCAACTTTCTCACCTGTGAAGTGGGAATAATCCCACCTTCTAGGGATGTCCCCCTCCTGCCGGGGAAAGGGGTTGGGCCTAGCCACCGCTCCAGGAGGCTACCGATAGATACTCCACCTGTGAGCCCATGTGAATTTGACATGTGAGATCTGTGGGGGAAAGAACTTATGCTCAACAGCTGCCTCCCAAGGATAGGTCCCAACTTCCTGTGCTCACAGCCTGACCTAGGACACCCCTCCTGCCTCAGTTTCTCCAGCGCTGGAAGTACAGGCACATACCACTCTACCAGAATATTTTATTCCTCCTCAATGCGGTTAGCCCCTGGATCCATGGGTTCTTCATCTATGGAGTCAACCAAACACAGATTAAAAAAAAAAGATTAAAAGTGGCATCTGTACTGATTATGCAGACATGTTTTCCTTGTCAATATTCTCTAAATAATAGGGCAACAACTATTTATGTGGCATTTACATCATATCAGGCACCAGTGATCTAGATATGGCTTAAAGACGTGCAATGTACAAAAGCTACACCGTCTTGTGTAAGGAGTTGTGCTGCATACAGGGGATCCAAGAGCTAACACCCCATAGCTACCAAGGGACAATTTTGTACATGCTATTCTTTCCACGTGTCTTCCTTGACTTACTCTCTCTCTCACACACACACACACACACACACACACACCACTGTTTGTATGAATCAGGTGCTGAAACCCCCTTCCCAGAGCAAGCTGAATTAGAGACGCTCCAAGCTGTAGTCCTGAAATCTGCTGTCTCCAAGCTGTCTGAACTCGGGGAGTTATGAGTACTGGGGCTCAAATCATTAACCAATGGCAGCCTCCCGTGAGCATCTCAGCTCAGCCTCCCGTGAGCATCTCAACTCAGCCTCCACAGATGGTGAGCCGGTCCTCAGAATGAGGGCCCAGGGCTACTGCTGTGTGCAGCAGTGTCGCAGCTGAGACCCCACTAGCTGCCTACGCAGGGCTGAAGGCGGAGTGCGAGTGGAGGCAAGGATCAAGATCGAACAGGTGCCAAGGTTCTTAGACAACCAGGAAGATGCAAGCGCCTTTCGAAGCTGCTATGGCTCATGCCTATAATCTCAGAATTCAGAGGACTGCCACAAGTTTGTGGCTAGCTTAGGCTACAGAGTTGAGACTCTGTCTTAAAAAAAAGAGTTCTCTGTAGCCAGGCATAGTAGTAATTAATGGTAAATCCAATACCCAAGAGACTGAAGCAAGGGAATCACAAGTTTGAAGGCAACCTTGGCCACATAATAAGACTCTGCCTCAAAAATACATAGTGAATAAATAAAACTTCTCTAGAATTCTAGGAGTAAGATGTTGCTTGTCCTCCCCTCCCAAGCCTCTGGACTTCAGGAGAACCATCTGGAACTTCAAAGTGGAAAAGAACAGTCTCGGGTATTTGCTTTTGTTTCAGCTGTTTTTGAGACAGGATATCTCTGTGTAACCCTAACGTACCCCGGTTATCCTGGAACTCACTCTGTAGACCAGGCTGGCCTTGAACTCACAGAGATCCACCCACCTCTGGCTTCCCAGCGCTGGGATCAAAGGTGTGGACCACTACTCCTGACTATGTTTCCTTTTGAAGTGCCATTTTGGATCAAACTTACCCGGTCCATGCTCAGGAAGCCTGGGTGGTACTCTCAAGTGTGGCTAATGTTTGCAAGTGACTGAGCTTGGAGATCTACCAAACTTAATCATGTTCCGATTCCTCTAGTTCTAAAACTAGATGGCCAGCCTTGCCATCTATGTTTCCAAGAGATCGTCACCTCAGGTGTAAGAGTTTCAGATGGCAGACAGTACATGACCCTTGACTCAGTATGTGTTTCTTTAGACATGGTCACTTAGCTTGTCTGCCTCTGTTTAAACATCTGTTTAAGCAGCTTTCATACTCACAGGGAGAATAAGTTAGTTGATATCTGCCTCTGAGTGGGTGTAGTGCATCACACATATGAAATGTCCTGAGTATGATTGATTGATTGCTTGTCTTTACTCTTAATTTGGTCCACTCCCACCTTTTTTTTTGTGATCTGAGCAAAACTACAGCCTCTTGTTTCTGTGACTAGCAGGAAGCCAATGATTATAGGAATATTTCGGGAGAATGAGGACCAAACACAGCCTACTCTGGTGGAGTAACAGCCCAAAGCCACAAGGTAAGATGAAAGGGTTTCATGGAGAGATCCAGGCTTGACTCCAAGACATCAGCTGTACAGGGTCAGGGTGGGGAAGTGTCAGCTTAGCAGAAGCATGTGTGAATAAAACAGGGATTTTGCTGACAGCCAGCTCCATCTGAGTCAAAAAACAGAGCTGCCAATAAAATCGGCCACTCTTGAGTTGCCGGATTGACGCTGACTCTGAGCCTAGTGGTCTCCGTCTTGAAATTCCACCAGAATCACCTGCCAACACTGCATATTCCTGCCGCACCCGGGCCCTTGGAATCAGGATCTAGAACAAAAGGAGAAGGCAAGGCAGTTAGGGAGCTGAGGCTTCTATAGATCTTTACTCGTTGATGGCAGGAGCAGGCAAGTGTCCTAGAACCGAGGAAGACTTTGCTCCACTCTCACGTTCTGCATTATCAGGCCACATCTGATAATATCAGATATCATCAGACAGATGATATCAGGCCCATTTCTGTCTAAGTTGCTTTGTTGCAGGAGATGCATAAACTGGAGAGCATTTGGTAAAGATCAGCCAGGATGTAGGATGTATGCGACCTTTTGTTGGGCCAGTATGGAAATGCCAGGAGAGAAAACACAAATGCTTAGAAGCTCCGCCTTCATATGGGCGAGTCTTATTCTCTGGGTCCCAAAGCCCAGAACTGGAGATGAACTTTGGGGTTGGGAGTGTATGGGGGTGTGCTTCCAGAGAAAACATTCCTAACATGGGAAACAAGTAAGGACAAAACAGAAAGAAATGGTCAAAGACATGGTCACAACCCAGAATGCCTCCATCGGGATGTGGTGGTCTGAATGAGATTGGCCCCTGTGGGTTCATGTATTTGCCTGCTTGGGCCTCTGTTGACAAACTATTTGGAAGTATTGAGAGGTGTGGCCTGGTTGAAATAGGTGTGTGGCTGGGGGTGGGCTTTAAGGTTTCCAAAGCGCATGCCAGGTCCTAAAGACAAGATTGAGGGTCCACCTGCGGTGTCTCTGCACGGCTCAGACCTATGCCCTTTGCAGAGTAAGTTCCTTCTACCAGAACCGACCCCTTCACACCGCTGGCTTTTTCTCTGGGAAACTGAGCTGCAGGTCCCACTACTACAGTCAGACCATGTTATTACAAAGGTGTTCATTATCCATCCCCGAACTTTAGTGCCCATTTTGAGTCTCTTTACCTTTGGTGTATACTGTCATTGGTCTAGGCGGGCTATCTTTCCAACCATGCTTCTATACATGCCTGTTTTCCATCAAAAGCAGATAAGGGAGCATCAGGAGACACCCCAGTGGACCCCCTAGATACCAAATACAGTTTCCTTCATTACATAATGGCATTCCAAAGGATCGGGGTCAGTTATCCCTTCCAGCAAGCAACTCCTGGTCTTGTTTACTGGACACTTTGCACAAGGATTCTAGATAGAAAGCAGCACTTTTATGGGGGTTTTGTTCTGTTCCCTTGGGAAACTGTTCCACACTCTGAAGCCAAATTCTCCGAACACTGGAGTTCCTACCTAGAACCGTGGGAACACAGCAAATGACAGATAAATGGGGTCCTTCATATTTCCACCTCTGACCTCCTAAGACTTTATACTCCACATCTTTAGTCATGGTACCATATAATGGATATCAATTAGGGTGCATACAACCCTGTATCCCAGAGGCTCATCTTCTTAGCACCTTAACTCGAAGAGGCTAGCCCATTCTTGTCTCAATCTGTAGCATCAGGGTGGTGAATTGTGAAATAGGCCGGAAGACCCTATAAAGTGGCCTATTCAGTGAGACCCCTTGTCAGCAAGTCAGCACTTTCTAAGCATCCCAGACAGTGGCCTTTCAGGTAAGAAGCCAATTCTCTCTCCAGGATATACCCCAGCTCTTCTAGAACAAAACAGGAGCAGTATAATCGACTTGTTACCGTATGACAGGCTGGGCCTGGGGCTCGGGAGGTCAGTGCTACTGCATGGGAGTCCACTCTGGAGAGCCACTCCGACCATCACGCCTGTGCACCACCTCCATTGACGCCCCCACAGCCATTCATAAAACCACTATGCCATACACACAGGTGATTCTGTCTGCTTGGTTGTGGAATATCTCCTTTGTGCCAGGTTCTCGCCAGTGGGCATTCACATGTGATACGCAGACTTTCCCACTGTGTACCTATTGCCGTAGATACAACACCTCATCATTCCCCAGACTTCCTTGCTCTTCATTCTCATTTGCTGCAGCTCGTGAGCCTGTACAGATTTTCACATTAGACCTCCGTACTGGAAGGTCATGATGGTAATGCAGTCTCTAGTCAGGTGTATCTTCAGTATCAAGGTGGGCACTATATGGAGCAGTTAGCTTTCATACTTGCTCCAGTACTCAAATACTCAGTACACACACACCACACGTGTGCGTGCGGGCGTACACACACACACACACACACACACACACACACACACCCTCTGAAGAAGTAGGAAAATTACGACTGCATTAGCAGAGTGCTGTGGCAGCCTTCCTCTGGGAAACGTGACCTCTAAGCCAATGTGCTAGTCACTGTGATCCGGCTGCAAAGAGACACCATGACCACAGCAACTCTTATAAAAGAAAGCATCTCATTGGAGCTTGCTTACAATTTCAGAGGCTTAGTCCATTGTCATCATGGTGGAGAGCGTGGTGGCATGCAGGTAGATGTGGTGCTGGAGAAGTAGCTGAGAGTTCTACATCCGAATCCAACAGGAAGAGAGAGACACCAGGCCTGTCTCCGGCTTTTGAAACCTCAAAGCCCAGCCCCCAGTGACACACTTCCTCCAAAGTCCAGCCCCCAGTGACACACTTCCTCCAACAAGGCCACACTTTTTTTTTCTTTTTGAGACAGGGTTTTATTGTTTTTAGCTCTGGTTGTCCTGGAACTCATAGAGATCCACCTGTTTCTGTCTCCCAAGTGCTGGGATTAAAGGCATGTTCCACCACCACTGTCCAGCTTCTTAATCCTTCTCAAGTTGTGCCACTTCCAGGTAACCAAGCATTCAATATATGAGCCTATGGGTGCCATTCTTACTCAAACCTCCACAGTCAAGTTCTAGATGTAAAAATGGAATCAGGTTTAAAAATTGGACAACATGTATAGCTTTTTATTGGAGCAGCTATTGTCTGTCCCTTGGCCTTTCATCCAGTACTTTTGTTTGAAAACATTTATTCGTGCATCTTTACTAAATTTTAAAACTTATTGTGTGTGTGTGTATGGTTGTGGGCACGGGTGTGCAGAGGTGTGTATATGGAAGTCAGGGGACCACTTGTGGGAGGGGGTTCTCTCATTCTCTCCTACCAGAGATCAATGTCAGGTCATCAAGCAGCTGGCATCTTTACCTGCAGAGCCATCTCAGTGGCCTTGTTGGCATATCTTAATAGTACAAAATATGGGTCTTCAGATGACATTTTCATACACATAGATAATATACTCTGACCACCTTCATTCGCCATTATCCTCTTTTCCCTCCCACTCCTCTTGGTCCCCTCACCTCCCAAACATTCTCTCTTCTGCTTCCATGTCTTTTTAAAATCTAGATCTCTGTGATGGCTAATTTTGGTTGTCATCTTGACTGCATCTGGAACTAACTAAAAGCAAGCTGCCGAGCTCTCTGGATTTTCTGAATCATTCTATTTGGAGCAGGAAGACCTGCCCTTATTTGGGCAGGACCTTCTAGTGGCAGAAGCTTTGCCTTGCCTGCTTGTCCTTACTCCTGCTGGCAGATCCATCTACCTCTTGCTGTATCCAGAGTTTCAACATAGACTGATTATTAGCAGCTCGCAGACTGAACAACCACTGGATTCTTGGCCTCAGTGTGAGGCAGCCATTGTTGGACCTCCTGGACCACATCCCAGCAAGACAATGCATTCTCTCAGTTCTGTTCTTTTAGAGAATCTTAACACAGTTCCTTACGAGAAAGAAAATGTGACATTTGTCTTTGAGTTTGGTTTATTTTAATTAACATTATGATCTCAATCTATATCTGTTTTCCAGAAAATGACATAACTTTATTTATTCATTCATTCTTATTCTTTTTGTTTTTTAAATATTTATGTATTTGTTTATTATGTATACAATAGGGCTGGAGACATGGCTCAGTGGTTAAGAGCATTGCCTGCTCTTCCAAAGGTCCTGAGTTCAATTCCCAGCAACCACATGGTGGCTCACCACCATCTGTAAATGAGGTCTGCTGCCCTCTTCTGGCCTGCAGACATACACACAGAAAGAATATTCTATGTATAATAAATAAATAAATAAATATTATGTATACAATATTCCGTCTGCCATGTATGCCTGCAGGCCAGAAGAGGGCACCAGACCTCATTACAGATGGTTGTGAGCCACCATGTGGTTGCTGGGAATTGAACTCAGGACCTTTGGAAGAGCAGGCAATGCTCTTAACCGCTGAGCCATCTCTCCAGCCCCCTTCTTTTTGGTTTTTTAAGACAGGGTCTCACTGTAACCATGGCTGTCCTGGAACTCACTCCATAGACCAGGCTGGCCTGGATCTGACAGAGATCCATCTGCCTTTGCCTCCCAATGATGGGATTAAAGATGTGTGCCACCACACCCAGATAATTACTGTTACTTCTCTTGATGATGGTTTATCCTAACTTGGGTAAGATAGAATATATTTTTAGTTTGCTTTTTCCTGATGGATACAGATAAACATCTTTTCGAGTATTTTTTCTATTTTAATAATTTTAAAAGCATCTACCTTTAAAGATTTTTAACCTTTATATGTATGAATGTTTGTCTAAGTATACATATGTGTACTATGTGTGTACCTGATGTCACACAAAGTACACACAAAGGCTAGAAGAGGGTGCTGAAACCCCTGGAACACTTATCACTCCATGTGGGTACTGGGGACTAAACTCAGGTTCTCTGCAAGAGCAGCAAGCGTTCTTAGCTGCTGAGCTGTGTATCCAGCCCCTCTTTTCATGTATTTCTTGACTATTTGTACTTCTTTTTCCTTTGGAGGGCTGTATGCTCAGTTTATTCACCCATTTATTGATTGGATTATTAGTTCTCTTGGTGCCCAATTTTTAAAATACTTTTTAAGATCTTATTTATTTAACATGTATGGGTATGTTGTCTACATGTGTGTCTCCGCACCACACGCATGCCTGGTGCCCTTGGAATCCTGGGACTGGGCATACAGACAGGTGGTTGTGAGGGGCCATGTGGGCACTGGGAATGGAAACTGAACCCTCTGGGAAAGCAGCCAGTGTGCTTAACCATTGAGCCATCTCCCCAGCCCCTGAATTCTTTCTATATTCTGGATAGTAAACCCCCATCAGATGAATAGCTGCAAAGACACACCCACTTCTGACAGTTGTCTCTTCACCCTGGTGTCTATTTCTTCTGCTATGAAGAAGCCTTTTCGTTGATGGAATCCAAGATCAGTTGTGTTTATCTGAGCTCATGAAGGCTGATTCAGAAGGGACTTGTCCATCCCTACATCCTGAAGTGGTCCCCTCTAGTAGTTCCAAAGTTTCCAGTCTTACAGTAAGTTCTTAGACTTTTTCAGAGATTTCACAAGGGCAAAATTATTTTCTTAATACCAAGATGTTCATTTGCCTTTAAAACTGCATTGACATTTGCACCAAAGATGCAAAGTAATAGTGCATAAACTTTTGGCATCTTTAAACAACAAGGACAACAAGGAAATGGCACCAAATGGAACTAAATGGAATGCCAGTGATAAATTACTAAGTTAAAGAAAAGGAAGGAGAAGCCAGTTTCACTTAAGAATGTACTCCACAAAGCAATAACCACGGTTAGGCTAAACTAATCACGACACTTTACACACATCTCTTTCTAATATTCTGAGTGACTGAATGTGAGGTGCTCTACTGCCCATGGGAGCAGAACTATCCTTTGGTGGGAAGTCACTCCAGTGATTGGGTTGTGAACTGAACTAGCCACCTTCTCTCTTGGAGAATAACTGACAGAAAGCTCTTGTCAGCCAGACTTGACTACTTAGCAGATGTTTCCTCAAATGTGAACCAAGTGCCCCTGTCACTTGGAGGAAAACTGACATCCGTTACTAAGGATAAAAACCCAACCTTTCAAGTAAAAATAGGATTTGGGATAACCTGTATGTACCATATTATGATCTTGACTGATTTCCAAGAGTTTAAACTGTTTCTGGTATTACTAAATATGATTTATATATTGCATAATTAAATGTTCCAATATTTGAAAATACGTATATATCAGTTAATTAATATTTTCCTAATAGCCAAAGCAGAATGTTACAAAATAATACATAGGTAAAAGTGCCATTTCAAGAGCAAGGTGGACAATGACTTTAGTGTCAAGTACCAAAATTTCACTAATATAGTAAAAATAGTGCAGATTTTTTTGTTTGTTTGGTTTGGGTTTTTTTGTTTGTTTGTTTGTTTGAGACAGGGTTTCTCTGTGTATCCCTGGCTGTCCTGGAACTTGCTCTGTAGACCAGGCTGGCCTCAAACTCAGAGATCCACCTGCTTCTGCCTCCCAAGTGCTGGAATTAAAGGCGTGCGCCACCACCACTCAGCTAGTAACGTTTTATAGTCTGCATTGCAACTTCCATTTAGTACTCGTTGAGATTTGGTGTAGTACAAAAAATAGCCACACTGATCTGAAAGACTACTAAAATACTCGTCTATTTTCCAACCACATATCTACATGATGCCAGATTTTCTTTATATATTTTGACCGAAGGAACACAGTGCCAACAAAAGTAAGACTCCAGCTGTCTTCCATAAAGCAACATTCAAGGGAGTTGTAAAAACGTGAAACTGGCCAGGCATAGTGGCACATGTCTTTAATTACAACACTGGGGAGGCAGAGGCAGGCAGATCTCTGTGAGTTCAAGGCCAGCCTGGTCTACAGAGCGAGTTTCTAGAAAGCCGGGGCTACACAGTGAGATGCTGCCTCAAAAAAACAAACAACAGCAACAACAAACAGTGACCCTAAGCCAGGGATAGTAGCATCCATCTGCAGTCCCAGCATTCCCAGGCTGAAGCAGGAAAACAATGAGTCCAAGGAGAGCCTTGGCCACTTAGAAAGTAAATAAGTAAAGCCAAGCCACTTTTTAAAAATGATTTTCAAAATAAATACACTTATTTTCATAAAAATATGATCTTTGTTAACATGCAATGGAATTATAATGTCCTAATAAAATATTATATAAATTCCTGTCTTCTTTTTAATGTGGCAATATATCAATAACTATAACCCACACAAAGGTTTTTTGTTGACCTCAATTTTTTTTTATATCTGTCTCGTGTTGCCAAGACTGGTCTTGAACTCCTGGCCTGAAATGGTTTCTCTACCTCAGCCTCTCAGGTAGCTGGGACCACATGATTGTGCTACCAAGGCTAGCTCTGGAAGCCTGAAGCTAAAATGCTTGAGAATCCTTGGCACAGGTGAGCCAATGTACCATTGTGAGCTGCCCAGCTAGTCGCCGGAGAGATGCTGTGGTATCAACCTGTTCCAGAGATCTACCGGCCTGAACCCCTACTGGATGCTCTTGGTATTTGCTATGTCAACAACTGGCTTCTGTTATCTCAGAGTTATTCTGGAAGGGTCTTCTGCTGGCCTATGGAGGGCAGCTTGCTCTGAGAAGAAGCTCCACGGTACTGGCATCCTTTCCACCAGACATTCCTTGTTGCTTTGATACCTAAGTATTGTCTGAGTCTTCTTGCCAAACTTAAATAGGTTC
Organism: Arvicola amphibius; assembly: GCF_903992535.2. Taxonomy (NCBI): domain Eukaryota; kingdom Metazoa; phylum Chordata; class Mammalia; order Rodentia; family Cricetidae; genus Arvicola; species Arvicola amphibius. The sequence goes on along the minus strand of NC_052051.1, from coordinate 56,954,417 downwards.
CTAGCCGTACATATAACACCCACTGTAGCACCCCTGCTCTCATTTTCGTCTTGTTTTTGTTTTTCTTTTTGAAATATTCTTCCATGGCAGTTCTGGCATTCCATTTTATTCTGGTGTTTCTCCACTCTCCCAAGGTCTTTGTCAGGGTCAAAAATCCTGCCTTATAGGACAATGCTTCCATAACAATAGGCTGATTCAAAACTGTGTTCAGCCCTTCCCACACCCCACTGACCTCTGACCTACAGGTCTGGCTCTAGCTCCTGCCAGCACATGTTGATTTCACTCCACTTATTGGTCTTGTAGATGGGGAGACAGGCAACTTCTTTGGTGCCTTCTTAGGGACAATTACCAGGGACAGTAACAGCAGGGAGCCATTCACAGCCAATACCAGCCAGAGGAATGAGTGTGTCCATCCCATGGGCAACCTGGCTGGTGCCTCACAAAATCCACTATGGAGACAAGGTTTGGCTCTGCTGCCAAGCAGAGAGGAGCAGGGATCAAGCACCCAAAGCCCTGGCTGGAGTCAGGAAAATGGGTTTTAATTGAATTCTAGTTCTGTGACCTTGGGTAAGTGCCTTAACCCTTTCAAAGCAGTTCCTTCTACAAAATGGAGATAGATGGTAACTACCTGATAAATTGGGAATACTTCCTCTCGACACAGTGTCTGTTACATCCAGGGCCATAGTTCCTGCTGCTGCTTGGATTGCCCCCCCCCCCCCCCACCCAAGGCTGACGGGGCTTCTTCAGGGAGCAGACAATGCGACTAGCAGCAGAGACGGTCATTGAGCTGACGCTGCAGAGTGCTCCACAGGGATGATGTACAAGAGGCTCCAGGGTGGTTGAGGATACTCACCAAAGATGGCCTTTTGGGTCCCTTCTGTCCCCAAACTTTCCTTGATTCTTGAGTTCTTGCCTAACCTTGGTGGGGGAGAAGCACTTAGAAAAGCATATTCACTTTCAGGCCACTAGGGGGCCATTTAGTTGTCGGCAACAGGAATACACTAATGGTTTCTTAATGGCTCAGGCACCAGGGAGATCAGGCTCAATTATATCTGAAAGCATTTTGAGTTCCAGGGGTAAAAGACACTATGTAAATCTAGATAATAAATAGTTCTTATTGACGACAGGTTAAAGAATCTGGCACTGTTTCATTTGGGGAAGAATAGGGAGAGGAATTGAATAAAGGCTTCAAGCACATCATTGTTTAGAAGAAAAAAAAGAGTGACATGTTGTTTTCCTACTCTGCTGGGAAGCAAGCAAGAAAAAGGAAGTGTAATTTGCAACAGAAATATGGAGAAACAATATGGAACACATTCCAGGAAGTTGATCAAAGGGGCTCCATAGGCATCTTATGTGGGATCTTAAAGCATAATTCACCTTGGGATGGTGGTATGATCAATCCTGCCAGGAAGGTCAGAGAACAACGGAGAAAACAACATTTGATGGTAGTTCGTGGATGTTAACTCTATAGGCCACCTTCAAGGCCAGCTCTGGCTGCCCTGGGAGCAGAGTAGGGAAGAAAAGTGCTTTTCTCTCTCTCTCTCTCTCTCTCTCTCTCCTCTCTCTCTCTCCTCCTTCTCTCTCTCTCTCTCTCTCTCTCTCTCTCTCTCTCTCTCTCTCTCTCTCTCTCTCTCTCCACCAACAATCCACAGAAGCCAATAAACACTCCAAACTCCCACCATCCTTGTCATTTCTCACAAAGTAAAGGGCAAGCTTTTCTTTGAAACAGCGTGAGTTGGGCCGTTTTGCTAATGGCACAGCCCCACCTGAGCTTCCATCAGGACTGGATTAGAAACTTGTGGTACCTGCAGCCCACTAGTAGCTGCTTCTGTGCCTAGGGATAAGGCTTGGGTAAGGAACATCAACGTCAAAGGCTCCTGGAATGGGAGAGAGTCCTGTCCCACAGGGTCAGAAGCCAGCCAGGCCCTCCTTCGCAGAGGCCACGGAGAAGGTACCCCCACCCCACCTCATCAGGACCACAGTCCTCCCTCCCATACACACTCAAACCGGCAGTTCTCACAGCCTTTCAGACACCTAGGCCGTTCACAAAGACAGTTTGGGGAAGATTCAAGTGGAGGGCCCCCCGAAATCATAGGGAATCCCACAGAGAGGAAATAGGAAGGAAAGAAGCAAAGAGGAGGTAAAGGCATAGGGAAAGTGGTCACTGACAGTCCCTGCACGCAGAGGGGTGTAGGCACCCAAAGGGCCAGAAGAGCAAAAGTCTAGAGCCTGGTAGAACAAAACTCAAGTTCCTGGGGCTGGAAAAAAAAAAAGTAAAAGAAAAAGAAAGAATGAAAACCCTGGGAGACGCCCTCCACCAGTTCAGTGCAGCCCGGGGACCACAATCCAAGGACCGCCCCGGGAATCAGAAGACCTGAATAGGACTTAAGACCTGTTGTGAGATGAGATTAAGGTGGCAGGCGAATCTAGGGGACAAACTTTCGCTCTGTCCCTGAGGCTCACGACAAACTGACTCAGGGGTCCTAAGAGGACCCAAATAGGCAAGACTCGTGTAGTCTCAGAGTCCAGCACATCAGGAGAAAAGAATCGCGACAAGCAGCGGTTTCGGTGTACGCGCCGGGTTTCCAGATCTGAACCGGGCTCTTCGGGGTGAAGGGGTCTGGGACACTACTACACCCGCTCCGCGAGAGCAAGTCGGAGATCTTAGTGTCTGCCCCACTTCGGAGGCCTACAGGACCGGGGCCTGGTTGGCCCTACCACTTCCTAGCCTGGGGCAACGTGGGGAGATGCCTGAGTTGACAGCTCTCCGCCCAGCTCGCCCTACCCTCCGCCTCCCGGTTCAGCACTCCCTCCAGCACAACGCCGTTTCCCCCTTTAAAGAAGCGCCCGTCGCCCCTTTAAGGCCCAGCCTCCCTTAACCCTCTCTTAACTGGGCGTCCCCGCGGGGCCCGCGACGCCCCGCTGCAGCCGCCTCCCCGAGCGGCACTTCCGGGCCTCGACATCGCCCTTTTAAGAGGCAGCCCCCCGAGCAGCGCGAGGCCCCGCCCCCTGCACCGGCGCGCCCCGCGGGGGAGCCGGGCTGGAGCCGGAGCGCGCGGTACGCGCGGCCACTGGAGACCAGGCGGCCGGCGGCCGAGCAGGCGGCGACAGCGAATGGGGACTCGGAGTCGGGCGGCTGTGGCTGTGGCGGCGGCCGGGAAGCAGCTGGCGGGCCGGCGGCGGCGGCGGCGCTGGCGGCGGTGACGGGCCCCCGTGGCGGCGGCGGCGGCAGCAGCAGCCGAAGCAGCGACGCGGTGGCGGGCTGCGGGCGGGCGGTGTGAGGAACGGCGGCGGAGCGCGGGGCCGCCGGGAAGCTAGGGCGCCGGGACGCCCCTTGTCCAGTCCTCTCAGGCCGTCAGGCCCCCTCCAGCCGGGGCCGTGGAGCACCGGGGCAAAGGCCGGGGCCCTCCCATGAAGGAGCGCGACGCGGCCCCGGCCGAGCGGGGCAAGCCGGCCACCTACACCGGGGACAAGAAGGCGAAGATGGCGGCCAAGACCAACAAGAAGTGGGTCCGGCTCGCCACGGTCTTCGCCTACGTGCTCTCCGTGTCGCTGGCCGCCATCGTACTGGCCGTCTACTACAGCCTCATCTGGCAGCCGGTGGGCGCCGGGACCTCGGGGGGAGCCGCCGGCCCGCCCCTCACCGTCTCCAACGCCACCGGCCCGTCTGGGACTTCGGGGGCGGCGGCGGGGTCCAACACCACCAGGTCGTCCCGCCGCGAGGCGCCACGCGAAGCTCCCCCACTGCAGGAGGAGAGGCCGGCGCCCCCGGAACCCGCTGCAGACAACCCGCTAGCCGAGCCGCTCGAGCGGCCGCGGGGGCCGGACGAGGACGAAGAGGAAGCGGCCGCAGCGCCCCGGAGTCTTTGAGCCTCTCCGCGTTGGGGGCGGTCGGGAATCTTCGTCCCCCAAGCCCACAGGCTGGACTTTGCAGCAGGACCGGCTCCGGAGCCCTCCGGAGTGACCCCTACGCGAGCGAACGCCCCCACACACCTCAGCGGTAGCCAGCTCGCCCCGGGAGCGGGTAACGCACAACCGGATCTTCAGCCAAGGGACCACGATTCGCCGGGGACTCGGGGTTTGATCTTCCCAGCACCCGTGCTGCGCCAGGGCCCTGAGCCATAAGGGGAGCTGGGGGTGGGGGGGTGGGGAGAGAGAGCCTAGCACCCAGCCCTTCTGCGCCGCTAGCTCTGGTGTATCCTAAAGCAGGGGGTGACTCGGGAGCCCCATCCCCAAGACTCAGGGGAGGGGAGGGAGTTGTGTAGGGGCTCTTTTTTTTTTAATAAGCTGAAGCTCTCCAAAAGGAGAGCACCAAAAGTAGCGGAGCTCAGGTACGTCAACCTAGTTGCAGTGGCCAGACATGCGTTTAATTTATAGATCCCTGTATATAGTTGTTGACATATGCACTAGACGCTATAATCACATAGAATTCTATGTATTCCCCCACACCCTGGGTAGCTACTGAATGGTGGGGTCCGGCAAGGGCTATTTGCTTGGCCTCCAAACTGCACTTAGTCAGAAGGGCACAAACATAGCTTTTTTTTCCTTCATCACCCACTCTTTCACCTGTTCCCTGCCTGTTTCAGAAAGATAAGTTCCTGACGTTCTTACACAAGTATAATCGTTCTTAGACCGCTAACATGACAGTGGAAAAACCTCAGTAGTAGAAACCGTCTAGGGAGGGTGGGGAATGTGCTGATCCCCCTCCCGTTCCCATCCTAGGGCTCCCACCAAAGTGGCTTCCTGTTGCAGCCCCGGGTGTCTGGATGTATGCCAGGGGCAATGGAGAAGGAGTAAGTGCTGTGTTTAGATCAGTCCCTTCCCTCACAGAATTCCTTTAGGAAGAGCAAGCCTTTGTAAGTACAGTGATTGGCAAGTGTTTTCTCTCATTCCTTTTCTGGCTCCTCCGTTATCTTATCTGGTTCCAGATCTTGTCTTATTTAATTTCTTGCCCTTCTAGATCTTGTCTTACTCATTTTTGCATTTTCTATTTTCTGAGCCTGAAACAACACAGCGTCTTGCCGTTAGGACAAAATCAGTTCCGAAGCCTAAGCTTTGATGTGCTCTGGTTTTGAGTTACTTTATAGGACTCAAGCCTGGGAGTGGGCTCAGATAGCCAGAGAGGGGACCAGCCCCGGGGAAGATTGAATTGGCACCTTGTCTTTCTCATTCCTGATAAGCTCCCACTTAAATGCAGCAAGTTTTCTAGAGGTGGTGACAGATACCAAGGGATACACACACACACACACACACACACACACAGCTCTTCTCCAGGGCAGCAAGAATTATACTTCTTCAGTTTGGATTCCATTTCCTCTGCCACTTGCTTTTAGGCAATTGAGTGTGGGTAGTGACAGAGATCTAACCCCTTAGTGTTTCCTTTTTGGGAAATGAGCTACTTGAAAAAGAAACCAACAGGAACCCTGCCCACCTTGGTCCTGAATTGTTTATCCAGTTTTCTGGCCTACCTTGTAGTAGTTAGCTCTGATTCAGGTTTACAGGACAACAGTCTTGATTTAAGCCATGTCCTGTCCTGGGCAAGAAAGTAGCTCCTAAGCTGGCAGCCTCCCTGCAGGCTGCCAACACCCCAAGGTGTCTGGGCTTGGAGATTTCTTCACAACTGACTAGGACTTCGGTCACTAGGAGGCCCATGGGGACTTTTTAAATTTTTGACGAGAGACTGGGGGGAAGAAACATAAAATGCCACTTTATAACTTCAATAATAGCCTGTAATTTATATTTATGGTGTGAATTTTTAGTCCTATATTTTAATAATTTGTAAATCGATCTCTTATTCCAAGAATCCTCGGGACTCATGGGAGAATATCTGGGAGTCCATTCCTCCTACCCTTGTGACCCTGCTTTATGGACTGTTTAAATCCACTTTGGGATGAATCAGAGTCCAGCAAGACCACTCGTGGTCCAGCTGGCCTCCCGACTCTCCAAAGCCTTCACTGGAATTGGGACATTTTCTCCAGCCCTAGCTGTGAACATGACCAGAGACATTATTTATAATTCAGCCATTCAAGATATACCTGTACTTTAAAAGTCCTGTATATTTTTTAAAAGTTTTATTTTTCAGGTGAACAAAAATACATTCTAAGAACTCTGCCTAAGCCTGTGTCAGTTGGTCCTTTCTCTTACTGACTTCATGGAGAAGGAGTAGAGGTGGTCTTGGGTGCCTGGGTAGGTGGGATGAATAGGTACAGAAGGAAAAGGCAATTGCCTTGCTGTTCTCCGTGCCTGCAGCTGAGCAGACCAGAGAAGGAAGGCAGGATCCATCTTAGTCAGGCAGCTGTCAGGGGTTCGGAAGGGATGCCAGCTTCTGCTAACCTAACAAAGCTGGAGGGCAGAAAAAGTTCTACTCCATGGTATTCTTAAGCAGATACCCAGCAGAAGGACCAGTGTGAGTGTTACGCTTTAATCACATTTAGCTGTCTGAGGTGAAGATACAGTTGCCTGCTGGCATCGCGTTCTCACCTTAAACGGTTGGCCTTTTGCTAACTCAGGAAGTGCTGACACTGAAAAAGACAAACCCAGGCCTCTGAGCTGCCTTGTCTTCCCCAGGGCCAAGCTGCTAAGAGGTGTAGGTTGCTTCAAAGGTGCGGGTTTTTTTTTCCTCCCCTGAAAGCAAACAACAACAACAACAACAAAGATGTGGGTGAGAAGCATAAATATAAGGGATTAGTTATGCTGCAGAAATACATGGTATGAAATTGAGCTCAGCTCATTACGAGACAATTGGTACCCAGAACAAATCCAGAGTGAGAAGCCAGTGTTGGTGGAGCCCCCTGTGGCCTACACTTCTCTAGAACTGATAGGGGGTAGGCACTATGCATTTACTTCGCCTTGTAGTCTGCGGGAGGCTAGGGAAAAGTCCCCGCCCTTCCTTTATTTCCCTCTTCAGCCCACACAATGGCTTTCTGTGCCAGGCCTTGGTAAGGTGGCTTTCCACTCACCTCCTCCCGTCTGCAGATGGGGACATGTGGCTTCTACAGCTGCACACAGCTTACCACATTGGCCAGAGACAGCAGTAGGTACATGGAGAGCCTGCTGGCTGATTAGAACAGGGCCCGGTGGGATGGGAACAGGCATCGGAAACAGCTTTCTTTGCAAATGTTGGGTAGGAGCAAAACTGTCCGTGTGTTTAAGCCTGGAAGGCCTATGCAAAGGGCGTTAGAGATTTCCCCTCTAACTGCTCTGCACTGGGATGGTCCCTAGGTGTCTGCTTATACTGAAAGTTACCATGTCTGTTCATTCCCTGGCAGCCTGAATTCCAAGGGGGGGGGGGGGGGGGAAGAATGAAGTTTTGAAAGTATGGGGTCAGGGAGCCCTTTGGATAAGCTTGTATCTTTCTCCTTCCTCCTTCCTCCGTGGCTGCTCAGCTACAGAAAAGTGTTTCTCTGAAACCTTAAGCAGCTTTATTCCCCCACTAACAGCTCCATGGTACGGCACCACGGTTTGGGAAGCTTTTCTGTCTACCTTGGTTCTCGGTTTTCCCTGGGGAATTGTAAGCTGGTGTGTTCTGTCGTCGAGTATTTATATCCTGTTTGGAAATGCTAGAGGCAGAGCATCTACTTGTTCCTACACGCTGCTGCTGCTGCTCTGAGGAGCGCTGGAAAACTGGTGGCTTTAGGGCCACTGCAGCTCTTTAGAGGGGTAATAATGGTCCTCCCTTCCTGTCTGCAGAAAACAGAGGTATTTCGGGAAGTGCAGCTCTGTGACAAAAGGGCCACAGCTGTGCCATTTAATTGGCCTCCCTCTGGGAGGGGAAAGGGCTGCAGTGGCTTTGCTCATTTCTCATGGCCAGTGCCAACTCAGTGCCTGGCACAGAGCACCAAGTCCTCAGAGACTGTTGATCACCTGGGTGGTCTCCGTGATGGCGGTAACGACATGTCGTCATGGTGCTCCCGTCATGGTCCACTTACAGAACCCGCACCACAGCCATAGTCTTATTCAAGCTGACCCGCACTGACCCGGCTGTGGTTCCTTCCGTCCGTGCTGACAGGCTTGGGTTTGACTCCCCAAACCTGACTATCCAGGAACCAGAAGTCCATGCTGTCATCCATATGGATTCAGCTTTGTGACCCCTTCACTGTCCTCTGTCCCAGCCTTAATGTAGAGCTACAAAAATAGCTGCACTGTTGACAGTTTTTTGGTCACATCTGTTTCCCTCACAGACATAGCCTGTGGTTTTCTGCTGCAAAGAGCCTGTGTTACGATTTGTGTTCCCTCCAATAGCTCATCAAAAGAAATAAACAAACAAAGCCTGCCTTTGCCACACACCCAACGCTATTAGGATGTCCATTGTCGCAACCAACCCAGCCCCCGGTGGTCCTCACACAGGCGTCGCCTGGTCAGTCATAAGTGCCCTCGCTGAGCTAGTCCTTGTGGTCCTGTTCAGTTCCGAGAGCATTTATTAGGCTACAAGAAAGGAACCAGAAAATTACCACACACTTCTTGCCCATGGCCGTCATGCTCTATTGCCTAAACCGCCCCATTTTCCTAATTTCACTCATTAGTTTTTATTCCGGCAGCAAGATTCTGTTTAATATCCTCAGGAATATTTTCCACAAACCATTACCATTAATTTAGTATTTATCAAGCGCCCAGAGTACGCCAAGTGAACTTCAAAACTCTCAAAACAAACTTGTCAAAAAAAGCAACTGTATCCCTCAGAAATGATTTCTTTTTAAATATACCTTCTTCTGCTCCCCCAGTGTTCATAGTCATTAGATAAGATTGTCCCCAGTGTCCTCGAAGCCACCTGTCCCTTAGGTACCTGCTGGGATGTGTCAAGTTACAGAAGCAGGGCTGGAGAGATGGCTCAGCAGTTTAGAGGGCTTGCAGCTCTTCCAGAGGACCCAGGTTCCATTCACAGCACCCACGTGGTGGCGGACAACTGTCCGTCACTCCATTTCCTGGGGTCCCCCGCCCTCTTATGGCCTCCACAGGCACCAGTCACGAATGTAGTGCACAGACATGCACACAGGCAGAACATCCATACACATACAACATAAATTATATATATATTTTAAAAAGTTACAGGAGCCTATCTGTGAGATCTAGTGAGCTCATGGCGTGACCAGAACCCTGGTGGGAGGCAGTGTATTCTTAGAAGTGACCCCGGAACAGGAAGTTAAGAAACCTGACAGCTCATCAGTAGCATTGGAAAAGGTCTTGGCCTCTTCTGCCAACCAAATGGGATATCCTAAGAGCAAATGAGGTAGCGGGTGTGAAAGGGCTTTAAGGCCTTGGGAATAAACGGATGGTGCCTAACACATGAGGTAATATATTTTCAAGGGCATATCCATTCCTGCGGTAGAAAAAAACGGAAGGAAATGTGAAGGGGAGGCCAGCAAAGATGACACCCTAGACCAAGAGATCAGCACCCCCTGAGAAACTGGGAGAACGGTGGCATTGTAAGCCACGTTCCAGATTAGCTGAGCGGCTCTCTCAGGCAGTGGAGGCGGGACTTTTGTTTAAAACCAGCTTTCCAGCCAGGTGGTGGTGCAAGCCTTTAATCCCAGCACTCTAGAGGCAGAAGCAGGCAGATACCCGAGTTTGAAGTCAGCTGGATCTTCAGAGTGAGTTCCAAGAGGGCCTGGGCTACAGAGAAACACTATTGTGAAAAAACCAAAAATAAATAAATAAATAAAACAAAAATCAAGACTCAAAAACAAGAAAAGCCAACCCAGCTTTCCAGGTGATTCCAATGCACACTGGAGTTGGAGAGCCCCCGGACCAGCCTTTCTCTCTGATTCGGTAACTTGAGGACCTTTCTGTTTTGCTAGCTGGTTATCAGTGCGATTTTTGACCCTTTTGCTTCATTGGAGCCAGCTGCCCTGCTTGAGGGAGAGGAAACACTATGTCCCCAGAGTTTGTAAGAAGGAAAAAGCTTACACTGTCCATTATTTTTGACAGTTTGCCCTGGAGAGCTTGTTAAGATGGAGGTAGACTGTAGTCTCCTCCCTCTGCCTCCAAGGTGCTGGTGTTCTTGCTCACCTCCCTCACCTCCTGCCCCCGGGCCGGCTGCTGCTCCAGCCAGTCCTTAAAAGGAGCAGTGGGTGCCACACTTGTTCTTTCTGGTGCCAGGTCTGCGCTATTTCACCTCCCTGGCGTCAAGTGGATGCTTAATGAGAGCTGTGACGTAGGCACAGCAGACTTGAGAGAAAGCAGCCACAGTCTGGACTCTGCTGGCTCTCCTCTTCACCGTTCCCAGCCCTCAGTTTTTGCCTGTGTGGGGAAGCTGCGGTCACCATATCTGTCCTTCCTCTGTAGCCCAGATAACTCTGACTCGGAATGAGATGCTGGTGGACACCGATACATGACAGTGCAAAATGGCTGTGCCTTTGTTTTTCTCTATTCTCTTGTCAACCCCCACTCCCAGTAAAGACAGTCCATATGAAAAAAGTTTGCCATTTCTTGGTGTTTTAAAGGCCCAGTTGTCATCTTTTCCTGTAATTCTCATTCCTGAGGGTGGGACCGGGGCTGGAGTTAACTAGTGTTCAGATCTTCCCAACTTGTACGTTGTTTTAAATAGCTGAGGTTGACCTTAAGAAAATCAGTCATTTGCTCCATTGGGTGGCAGAACTTGCTTCTGAAAGACTCAGAGGAAGCTCCCTAGCGGGTGGGTTTCTGTAGGAAAATAATGAAAGGAAAACTGCCATCCTCTCCCTGAGAGAGCACTGATCCCCAGTTTAAAAAAAAACCCGACAGAACACAAGCAGACATCGGACACCATATCAAACGTCCACTTCGTTTATTAACACACACTGTGCCGGGCTCCTCTTCGTGCAGTCTACTGAGTGCAGGGATAGTTTGCACAGGCCAGCTTTCTCAGCAACCCCCTTCGAGGTCCTGCTGCAAGCCTCATTGTGCAAATGGGGAAACTGAAGCTTCTAGAGGTTCAAGTTGACCAAGGTGGATGGGAGGTCCAGGGTTCATATTTAGAGTCCCAGACTCCAAAGTAGGTTCTGTTCTACTACAGTGTCTGGGATCAAAACACACACCTTTCTTACAGCATCATCTCTGTTTCCCTCCCACCTTCTTTGTTTCAAGGTTTCTGCATGTGATCTGTGTCCTTTCCCTCCTGGGTCCCCCTGGGGACCTTCCTTGCTTGGCTCCTTCCAGCCCTGCATCTGGTTCCCCAGAGCTGGGTTTAGTGAAGACTCCTACTTTTGAAAAGTAGTCTTGTCTGGTCGCTGGAGAGAAGAGGGCTTCCTAAGGGAAAGCTCCGGGTCAGACCTTTCAACAAAGCCACCAGCAAGAGTCACCTCAACCAGCTCTTTGCAGCCTCAAGAGGAATGACTGACTTGGATTTCCCCTGCTCCAGAGTTGACTCTGTAATAGAGCAGGATGGCCACACCCAGAGAGCTGGGAAGTGATACCCTTATCTTATCTTAGGAGAAGAGCTTCCCTTTCCCAGGAAAAGCTTGGTGTTTATTGCTGGCGCTGCTGCGGCTGCCGGCTCTGTCCCTACATCGGCTTCCTTCTCTCCAATCCCTAGGATGGCTTCCTGCAGTCATCTACTTAATGGCTGTTGCCCATGAAGAAAAGCCCCAAGTCCTCTCAGTCCTCATTACCAGCTCTTTCTCCTGCTTGGGTCCCTTTATAAGGACTGAGCTAGATTTTTATATCCTCAGCCGGTGGTCAAACATGTCCTGCTCTGTGTTGTTTAATGAAGCACATTGTACAATTGACAGCATCCAATGGGTGGGGGGGAGGGGGAGGCGGATTGTGAATCTTCTCTCTCCCTCCCTTTCTCTCTCTCTCTCCCTTTCTCTCTCTCTCTCTCTCTCTCTCTCTCTCTCTCTCTCTCCTCTCCTCCGCTCACTCTTCCTCTCTCCTCATCTCGTCTCTCTCTCTCTCTCTCTCTCTCTCTCTCTCTCTGTCCTTTGGGGATCCTAGAGATTGAACCTAGGGCCTCACATATGCTGAGAATGAACTCTCGCAATCTGCACCCCTAGCCAAGAGTTCAAACTCTTGATCACCATCATTTCTTTGCAGTATCTGAATTCCAGAACTCTGCCTGAACCTGCTCTGTTCCAGTTCCATCTCTTAGGAGTCATGAGCTCCAGGGCCCATGTCACACTCCAAAGACCTAGACTTGAGACTGGAAGGCAGGATAAAAACTTGAATTTGGACCTTTCATTCTGGCCCAGGCATGTCTCATATGTGCAAGAATGTTTTTATGACTCTCCAAACTTCGGCTGACCCTCCTGCCCGCTTCACCCTGTCATGTCCCTCTCTGGTCAGCTTCCTTTTGATCCACTATAGAGTGGACTGCATTACCCACTGCCCAAAGGCTCTTCTGCAGGAGCCTCAGAAGCCAGGAAGCCTCTTCTGCTCAGCAGGGGCAGCACTCCCTAGTTCTTGCATAGCCAGCAACTGGCCTTAGAGTCTTGAATTCGCTCTAACCTGAATCCTTCATGCACTCCACTCCAGAATGCAACTCCTCAAAAGATGCTTCAGGCCAAAAAGAGCAGCATGCCTCCCTCGCCTGGGACTTACTAGAAAAGCAAACAAATACCCAGACCTTCCCCAGAGCCACTGGGTTCAACCTGCACCTCGAGCCACAAAAGAGTGTGAGAAGTCTCTAAACAACATGACCTGCTTGAAGATTCACCCCGCCTGAGTAGAGGCAACAGATAGACCCAAGAGCCAGGAAGGAAGGCCAAGGCTGGAGCCCAGGTTTCAGGCTGCTCGTGTGAAGATGGAGATGGTGTGGGCTTTCCCTAGAGTTTCAGAGGATTGTTGTGAGACACCCCCCCCCTTCCACACACACACCCTTGTAGAGAAGAAAGGGGAGGGGGCTGCATGGTGCTATCCAGATGAGGGCCTGGGAGCAAGCGCACAGGCCACATCAAAAGAGGGAAGCAAAGGTGGGGTGGCTCTCTTCAAGCTGCTACCCTCAAGGCTACCAGGCATCTACAGAGGAGAACAGCACTTGCCATTCAGCCTGGAGCTGTCGATGACTGAGCTGCTTCCCTCCCTCCTGCTGGCAGAGTCACCCCTCGCCCACTGACTGGATCACTGGGAGAAGATGCTCAGGAAATGTTTGTTGTATTGAAAGGAAGCCACAGCTTGTGCAGAGTCTGGATAATTCACCAGACGTGGGCCCCGTGGGAGGGGCCTGGATGGAGACAGAGCGAGAACAACACATCCCGGTGTCGTACTGAGCTGAGGTTGCTATTCCTCTGACTGCGCCTGTGTGCTTGCTTCTGCACGGCCCTGGTGAGGGGAAATGCGGAAGGAAGGAAGGTCAGGGAATGGCCCTGGGCTGCAGAGTCCATTCAGGGCGCCCACGATGTCTGATCTGGATATAGAAGAGGCAGACTCAGTACCTGCCAGTGAACTCTTCCATTCGCCTGTGGCCACAGACAAGAGAAGCCTAACCCAGATCAAAGAAGAGGCCCTCTGATGCCTCCCTTCCCCCAAGAAGCCTTCCACTCCAACCTTATTCCTGACAGCCATGAGCCCCAAACAACTTTCTATGAGCCTTGGGCAATTGTTGAAATCCCAGTTTGGCCATCTTGGAAGGCCAGGACTGTGAGTCTCCTGGATGCAAGACATGGGTGTCAGAAAGGGGGCTGGGCTGGCCACACCAGCATTGAGACTACCTAGAGCTGAGGAACCTGAAGGCTCTGACTGGGCAGGGAGAACCTGGCAATGTGGAATGACAAGGAGCCAGGAGACCCACATGTCTGGGGTACTACCAACTCTTGCTTTGTGGGAAGGGCCCTATCCTAGGTAGCAGTAGGCCCAGGCCAGGGATAACCATCCTTGGACAAAAGAGATCCCCAGCCTGGCAAATACCAGGGTCCTTGCTTATATGTAAAACCCCACTTGTGTAAGAGAGATGTGCATAAGAGGCCCTCACGTGGTGTCTCTGCGGAAATTTTGGCCACACTGCTCGACCACAAAGGTACAAGCCACCAGCAGCCAGACCCCTGTCAAACAGAAGGTTCTTGACTGAGCTCTCTTCTCCACAGCCTGGCTCCCCAACTCCCATGAGCTTTGCTCAGCAGCTTCCTGTAGGGCCAGGGCATCCTGCCCTGGTTCTTCTACTTGTGGCCTCTTGGCCCTTTGGCCAAGCTCCTCTGGGGGGGCCTGCTTCTCGGTGCCAGGTTCTGCTGGGCCCCAGCTTTACCTGCCTGGTCCTCTTGGACTCTGAGGCCTCTGCTTCTTTCAGTGGCTCAGTATAAATGCAGCCTGTCAAACCCAGACTGGTGGTCATTCCATGCCAGGATCTGTTGCTCAGAACCATTTTGACTGTGGTACTGGACTTGTGGAACTCCACACTTTGTACTGAGTCCACATGTACTTTTTTCAGGCTTGGGACTACTAGCTCCTCCTAGAGAGAGGTCAAGGGAGCCAAAGCAGAATTTTTGTGGGGTGTCTAGGGCCACAACTGACTGTAGAAGAGGTTCCTGACTCCTCTTTTAGTCCCTCTGGGGAGACCAGAGCTGGACTGATGGCAGGAATGGTCTCCTGTCTGCCTGTTCCATTTCATTCTGCTTCTTTCACGCTCTTCCTCTGTACTAGGAGTCTTCATGGTGCTCTGACTTCCCTGAAGCAAAAGAGAGCCCAGCTGACTAGGAAATTTGGGGCTCCCATCCCCACACTGCCCTATCCTATGCCTAAGTACCGTACCCACCTCCTGGCTCTGCAGCTTCTTGTTCTTCGTTCAGGCCACACCTGTATAAACACAGAAAGTGGCAGTTCCTGTGCCAGCAGGTCCTGTGCCAGGCGGGCCCTGTGCCAGGCTCTATCTTGCTTCAAATAACCCCCTTATATGATTTTTATTTTGTTTTGGTTTTTCGAGACAAGGGTTTCTCTGTGGCTTTGAGCCTGTCCTGGAACTAGCTCTTGTAGACCAGGCTGGTCTTGAACTCACAGAGATCCGCCTGCCTCTGCCTCCCAAGTGCTGGGATTAAAGGCGTGCGCCACCACCACCTGATCAAATAACCCCCTTTATAACCCAAAGAGAAGCTAAAGCCCAGAGGTTTTCAGAGTAGGGGCCAGAACCACAATGAGGCTCCAGGGATGCTTCCTCCCAGCCTGATCTTGGTTCTCAAACCTAGCCATTTCCTCTGAGCATCCATCCTGGTCCCCAGCTGCTGTTTGTGATCAAGCCTGTTGCAGCCATGAGATCCATGGGGACCTCCAGGCATGTCCCTGCGTGCTCTACCTGGGAAAGGCGCACCTGGGAAAGGCACACCCCAGAGGATGAGAGCTGTTGTAATTACCACAGTCTCTGGGCACCAGTCTCTCACCAACACCACCTTATGCTGGTTGGCCTTTCTCAGTATCCTCATTAACCTGTAACAGGCAGCAAGAAGCCAGGAGCAGGAGCCCTGGGGATTGAAGCGGAGGGACCCAGGGCCAGTCCAGGAAATGAGGATACCTAAATGCCTGCCTTGATTTTTGTCCCCAGCCGCTTGTTACCTTCGGGCTCTGCCAGTCAGCCTCTCCTTCCCCTGAGCTTTGCTACCTATGGTGGTGTCATCGAGGGTCTTCCAGATTGTTCACCCCGACCTGCAAGACATTAAGGACAGAGGGTTGTAACCATGGCCTTCATCAGCTAAAGCAATTCCTTTTCTTCTCCCAACTCACGCTTTCCATCCATGGATGGTGGTGGGGCTTGTAGCTTCTGCTGGGTCCTAGGACCTAAAGAGAGACAAAGGAAATGGGGATGGGGGTGTCAAAGGGTCAAACAGAGACAGCAGTTCTCTAGTACCAAGATGCTACCAGTAGTAATTCTGTTAGGAGTTCTACTTCCTCCAAAGCCCAAGCAACCTTCCCGGAAAGGCCTGGCCAGGCCTTCAGTCCTGGGCTGTTTTTCTACTCCCCAAGCATGAGACTTGGCCAGCTTGTTTAGTCCCCAGGTTCTACGTACGAGGGAGGAAGACACCAGAAGTCCACAGGACAGTTTCTACCGCAGGCCAGGGAGACCACTTGGACTTTTTGTTGTTTTGGGTTGTTGTTTGTTTGTTTGTTTGTTTGTTTGAGGACAGGGTCCCCTGTGTAACAGTCCTGGCTGTCCTGGAAACTCTCTTGGTAGACCAGGCTGGCCTCGAACTCACTGAGCTCTGCCTGCCTCTGCCTCCCAGTGCTGGGCTTAAAGGTGGTGCGCCACTACCCGCCGGGCTCCACTCACACTTTTATCCCGCAAGGACCAGCGTCTGGAAAGACCCAGGTCAGCTCCCACAGAATCCAAAACTGAGCTGTGCTCAGAGGACACAAGAGGGTTGGAACAATGCAGGAGAGGAAGGAAGGAAAGGAAGATATTTTTTTCCGGTTTCCTTTCATCTTTTGGTGAGACAGAAAAGAGAGGAGAGTGGGATCCTAGATGAGACAGGAGGGTCATGAGTTCTGGGCCAGCCTGGGCTGAGAATGTCCCAAAAGACAAACAAGGCACAGGACACGAGGTGGATATTGGCTCACCCTTTCTGCCTGGGGTCCAGTCCTTATCTCTAGGCTTGCTGCAGTTCTGTGGCCTGTGTTAGACAGAAAAGGGCATTAGGTCTGCCCACCGGTGCCAATGTGAACAGAGGCTGCATCAGGCTCCACCCTGACACTGGCCTCCCTAACCTCAGGGCACAAGGGTGGTGGACTCAAGAAAGGGGGCGCACAGAACCCTGAGCCCAGGGTCTGACCAGGAGTCCAAGGCAGGTCCTCTCCCTCCAAGAGGCATCCACAGTTAGCCCTACCCGGGTCCCGCAATCACAATGTCTCAGCAAGCTACTCAACCATACCACCCACATGGACTTGGCTTTGTCCAGGTCCCACGGGCGGCTCCAGTCACCCTGTGCATTTTTGTGCCGGGTAAGACGGGCCAGATCAATCTGCTCTCGCTCTTGCTTCCACTGCTTGTAGTCCCAGTTGGCCCCTGGGGGCAGTCCCACGGGCTGTTGGGGAGGTGGGCCTGGGGACACGCCTGGACTCCGGGGCTCCAGACTGCCCTGCAAAGGAAAGACACTTAGGCTTGTGGGGGAGAGGATTCAAGTGGAGCTCCAGAGAGTCCGCTGAGCCCTTCCTCTCTCAGGGTCTCCACGTCCCAGTATGTGATTAGGTTTGCCTCGTCTCTAGCATGCTGTACTTGCTATGGGCTGTTTGCATCTGAACACTTGTTAGCTGTCAGTTTGGGGCTAGCAACTTAACCTCTGTACGCATCACTTCCTAATCTGTAAAAGGTGGTGTCTCCTTTCTCAGTTGTTGGTGTGGGTAGACCAGCCCCTAGATAGGAGGGGCACTCAGAGGCTGTGAGCAAGAGCAAGAGCAATTACAAGGGGCTGCTGCCACTAGAGGTCGCAAGCTGGCACATAGCCAGTCGCCTACACATCCCACTAACATTGAGTTATGGGTCTTTCATGGCCGAATCACAGATCTGGGGTTAAACCATTTCTCACAGCAAGGTGCACACCAAAGTGAAAATAAGTCAGAGAAAGGGAAGAGGGTGAGAATTCTCGAAGGTGGTGCCTAGGCCAGGCTCCCCCCAGGCAAGGGACATATCGTGACTTTCTCTGCCTCTCCCACGAGGATTGCCAATTTGTTGGCCCTACCCCTTCTTGAAAATGTACCTTCCCTGCTGAATCTGGGCTGAAACCCATCTGCAGGGGAGAGCTCTGACCCCCGACTCCTCCAGATGTCCCCTTCGCCCTTGGGGTCCTTGCTTGGGTCGTGGGTTTTTCACTCACGATCCGTTTGGCCTGTCAAGGGTGTAGATGGATGTCAAGTCTGAGCCAAGGGGGAGGAGACTGCCCATCCAGGGTCTGGAAGTGCCAACACTCACCCTGGCTTTGTTTTCCATGGTGACAGCTAGGTCCACCCGGTCCTCCATGCAGAAAGTGCCCGTTGAGGTGGCAGCATCGTCATCTGTCAGCACATCAATCCTTCCAGGGGGCACCCTGGCCCAGTTCCTGCTGACCACCCTCTTCTCCTGCAGAGTGAGATGCCTGTGTCCTCAGGTCACGTGGGCAGTCCTAGGCAGGGCCGGGTGCTGGGTGCTGGGGTGCTAGGTGCTGGGCAAGGGGTTCCGAGGTTTGGGTTCTAGCCCTGGCCCTCTCTGGAATGCCCATGGAGAAACTTGACCTTTCAGGAGTCCACGTGCCAATGTCATTAGTTATTCAGAGCTAAGGGCCAACCCAGGGACCCAAGATGCCATGAGGACTTGTCATCTCCAAGTAGAGAAACCCAGAGAGCACAGACAATACAGCCTTATCTCCAAGGCACAGATTCTTTTGCTTTTAGCCTAGATTTCTCTGTCCTCTGCTTCCAGCGAGGTTTTAGCCTCAGGGGCTGGGGTAGGGTGAAGACTGTGCTTTACGGCTTGTGTACAAGTCATGGGACTGGAAAAGGCTATAGAAAGCCTCTGTTTGGTGGTCTTTCATCTGCAGTCCTTTGGGGGAGCATAGCAAGACTTGGTTGTTAAGAAGGCCTATTGCTGGGGGGCTCCCAGAAAGGCAAACAGGAGAAAATGGGGGTAGTGGTAACAGCCCAGGAATGGAATCATGCCTTAACTCTGCTGCTCTCCAGGGTGAACTTACACCAGGAACCTGGCTGATGGTCACTGTGAGGCTGTCAGGTTGGAAGAACCCTTGTGTGGTCACAGACATGCCCCCCTGCTCTGCCTGGCGACGATCTTCCTCGATCTCCTGTGGGAGGGCCTGGGATCAAGCAAGGCCACGGCCCCCCAGGCTCACAGACACACAGACGCCGACAGGCCTACACAGAGAAACACCACTGGGGCACCAGGGGGCAGAGGCACCGGCCTCACCAGTGCCTGAGACTCTGACCACGCCTCTGAGAGGAACTATCCACCCAGACCCTGGGTCAGAGCCTGGAGACATGGTCTAGATGTCTCAGAAAGAACCAGCTGCATGAACAGGCTTTGAGGGCACTCAGGGATGGGAGTCCTCTCAGCTGCTACAACCCACTCACCTGGTACCTGCGCAGTAAGGCCTGGTTCTTCTTGCGCAGGGCAACTATCCTACGGTCCAGCTCGGCGTCTTTGTCCTCGTGCCTGCGCATTGTGGACTCAGCTCTGTGAGGTCCCTGCAGAAGACAAGGAACCCAAGCTCACCAATGACCTAACTTCTACATTCCCGCTCAAAGAACAGGCCATGTTCCCACGTTAAGGCACACAGAAGGTAAAGGGGCTTCTTTAGGAAGATGTATGGATGGCCCCAAGCCCCATCCCAGTGAGGCCTGTCTGCCAGTCTGCCTCCTGGTGGGGGGGGGGGGCTCAGGTCAGGGCTCCATACCCAGGGCCTTTGCTCCCAGCAGCAGGCTGCCCCTCCCCCTGGCTCCCCAGGGAGTTCTGCTGTGAGCACAGCCTGGAATGGGAGTTAAAAATGGCTCTGGCAGCAGAACCCGCCGTGACTGGGAAGCTGCCAGGGGATTCAGGAGGTCGAGGGGGTGGGGGGAACTCTCTGCCTCCCAAATCTAGAACCACAACACACACACACACACACACACACAAACACAGGTCTCAGCTTGGTTCTGGCCTCCTGGGCACTGGACCCCACAGTCTGTGCACAGTCTGCAGGAGAGAGCTGCTCACACGGGTTCAGCCAGCCCTCCAGGTCGAGCTGCTGACTGGTGGGCAGGAGAGCAGCCGGTCCATGGCAGCTCCAGCTGGGAGCTGCTCTGGGCAAACCACATCTCTGCATCCAGATCTGAGGTCCTGCTCCGTCTGGCTGCGGGGTCTGTGTTCCGCCCGGTGACGTCCCCGGCCCACCATCTGCCTCATCATGGCCTTCTTCCTCCCAGGCCCAGCTGTCACCAGCTGTCTCCAGACTGTGGCTGCTTAGTAGTTCAGCCCCCTCCCATCCCCAAGAAGCCCTCTGCCCAAGACAAGGTGCCACTCACAGACAAGTTCATGGAAATAGCAGTCACTGAGAGGATTCCAAAGCAGCCCCGGAGCCAGAGCTGGAGGGAAGCTGGAGCCACCAGAGCCGGGCCTGTCGGCCTCTCCCTGCCGGCTTCAGCTTCTCTGCTCAGCACAAGAGATCATGTTGTGATTACCAGAGAGTGCTCTGGGCTCCCGGCCAGGAACGCCTGGCCAGCTGCCACCCCCACCCTTCCACTCTCAGAGGGCGAGGACCAGGGCACCAGCAGCTGGCTGGTCTTGTCTAACACCTCTCCCTGACCTGCCTCAGTGTCCCCACAGAAGGCCTAGGCACTTAGGGCCCGCCTTCACCTGTGGTTCTGAGCCCCCAGAAGACCCCTGCCTGTATTTGCCTGCAGCAGAATGGGTGGACCGCAGAGGCCTTCTGGTAGGAGAAAAGGCAAGGGATGCAGGCTCCACGCCCTGAGGGCCCCACCTCAGGCATTCCTCTGCTCTCCTACTGGCTGTCCAATCAGCAGAGGTTTAAGTCATTAGCCAAGAGTGAAGAACCTTCTTCCCCAGGCTGTCTCACTCCACCACAGACCTCAAAAGCCTCTCTCCATCATCTGGTCCCTGAGGTTGAACATAGTTTTTCCGCATTCCGAGCAGACCACTCCTGGAGGCCTAACTCTCTGGGTCACCAGCCTTTACCTAGGCTGAGATGGGCCTTTCTCTGGGGTCCCTAACATTTCCACTCAGGAGCAGTCAGGAGCCTTCTCTGCCTTGGACTCCAGGGAGGACCTTTCCAGACCCTCGGATCCCCAGAAAGGACACGGGCTCCTTCCCCAGCAGTCCTCGCACAGCTGAGGCCATTCTCTCAGCCCAGGGATGCCTAGGTCAGCTTCAGTACTTGTGAGGTCATAGGCCTTGAATGAGGTCCCTGACTGACCAGCTCAGCTCTTTCCCCTCACCATTGTCTCCCGCCTCTGTGTTTTCTTGCCACCATCCTCAGCCCCTTTGCTGTCCAGGCTTTCACCCCTGGCCCCACACCCCATCTCCTCAGCGGCAGCTCCCGAGTTCCCATCCTGCTTGCAAATGCTACTGTGTACCCTCCTCCCTTCCTGCCGGATGTTCCCACTGAGTCAGACTGTGTACTTTCCCAGCAACAGTGACGCACCGAGCTCCTAGATCTCTGTCTCCCTCCCCCTTTTGTCTACACACACACACACACACACACACACGCACACGCACACGCACACTCGCATGCATGTGCTTGCAGGCACACATTTCTCCCACCTTCTCTGCGCCCTGCCCCACAAATCCAGCTGAGTTCGGCCTTACCCCACCCGTCTCCGGAAGTCGCGAGCGCGAGCCCCTGCCATGCTTCCTTCAGCAAGGAAGTCCCCAGAGCCCAGTACGAGAAGGAAAGGGACCTAACGCTGTCCACCCTCTTTGGAATTTTAGTCCCCTGACCAGGTGTAGGGAGGAGGGATGTGGATAGACAACAGAGATAAGGCAAGGTCTTATGTCAGCTCCCTGTCCTGACCAGGGTCAGGAGGCACAGGTAGAAACCTGGCCACCCTGAAGAGAGGGTGACCCCGCCCTCTTGAAGGACTGCAGGAAGATATCCTGAACGCAGAAGCCAAATTTTCCCAGCCGTCAGGCGGAAGGACCATGTACCCTGAACAAACCTGCAGTCAAACCCGAACCCACAGTCGCTGACTGCGTGTTTCCGAGAGTCACACACAGTCTGTCACGCTCTTGAGCAGCCCCCACCTTCTTTTGCCAGTTTCTCCACAGCCCACCGTCTGCCGGTCTGCTCTCACACGAGACAGAGGCTGAGAGCCCAGAGTGGTATGCCGGATGCCCTGAGATTCTCTAGGGCCCGGTGAAGGGCCCCAGGCAGCAGAACCTCATTGCTGTAGGAGAGGGATGGAAAGAGCCTGCCCTGCGCTTTATGTCACTGTGGGTGCTGTGCACAGGCTGTGACTGCCTTTCTGGCCACTCAGAACACACACAAACTGAAGAGGGCAGTTGAGTGGCAAAGGATCCCGGAGTGGAGGGCACAGGAAGTTGGCCTTGGAGGCAGGAGGATTTCCAGGCCCGGATCCTCAAACACAGGTCTTTTACTCCGAGTCACCACTAGGGGGCAGAAGCATTCCAAAAGCTTGGCTATGGTTGGGGGGAGGGGCCCCTTTCTCCCTCTCATCTCTCAAGTCTAGCTCAACCTCACCTTCCAGCTTCATCCGACTAGATGACTTACCCCGTGGTAGAAGCTTTATTTTACTGAGGAGGAAACAGGCCCAGAGAGGTGTTGCCTCTTGGGATGTCGCGCCTGTTCCACCGCAGACAAAACAAGCAGCCAGGGCAGTGGATTTCCCGTCCTAGGCGGGCCTCCTTGCCGCTTTCCACAGCCGCCCCACCAAACCTAGATTGATGGAGACTTCTCTCGCTACTCTTCCTTTCTCCTACTAGGCTTGGGTGGGGTGACCTTGCTTGGGCTTGGATCATTATTCTGTGGCGGCTCCCCACCTTCCCAGGCCACCTGCCAACTCAAGCTGCAGCCACACCTTCAGGTCCTACATCATGTGAACCTTATTGGTGGCATCTGGAAAAACACAGCTGAAGATGGTTGTAAGTCCAAGCTTCTCTCTGGGGGGAAACAGGGAGAGCTGCCCAGGAGAAAAAGCCTAAGAAGTCCACCACGGAGGCAGGGATGCTCAGGCCCCCCTCCCCACTCCCGAGGGGCTGTCCCATGGATGACTGGTTGATCAGGCCTAGTACTTGGGCCTTTGCCCTACTCCTCGGCCTTGGTCTAGGGAGAGGCAGACGGGATGGGGGATTCCGGTCCCTTATCTTTCCACTTCTATAAAATGAGATGGCTACCCCCTCAGTGAGTCATATGATGATAACATTTAAATACCTAGCAACATCCATATTAGGGAAACTGTGTGGCCCAGAGTAAGGTTCAAACAGTTTCTTCTTGGGCCAGATACCTTCATGCTAGTCATCCGCTCAGCGTCCTTTAAGGAACGTGTCCAAGGCTGCCTCGCCCTGTCATGGGCGGGGGCACATTGCAATTATTTAAAGCATTTGTCAAGTACTAGGGCCATCCTGAGGTGCCCCCTTTAGCATCCTTTTGGGACCTCCTTTCCTGTCTCCTGCCCAAAAGATCAAAACCCAGCTTCTGCACCACCCCTGCTGGGAGATCCTCTGTGTCTACTCCCCTTCCAGGCCCCAGACTGTGCCCTCTCTGCACACCAGCATTGGGTCCTCTGGAAGGACCACGTCCTTTATCTGCCTGCAGATCCTAGCATGCTGTCCCAACCTCCCTTGCCCGTCCTCAGAAATGGCTCTGCTTTGTGGGGGTTGGGTCCTTAGAGGTCACTGGTAGGAGGAAGAGGACAGGCAAGGGTGGGTTGTTTAAGGCTTAGCTGGGCCGCCCTCCAGGTGGAAGGAGATGGTAACTCTAAGCACATTCCTTTTCTGCATGACCCTCCACCTCCACCCGCTCCTACTGAGGACATTCCTGTCTCATGAAAGCTTGTTCTGGCTCCTAGGCCTGGAATGGAGACCTCAGAGTACAAGGAGTGGGGCTGGAGGGACCAGTTTTGATCAGGCTCCAAAATCTGGGCCCCACCTCACCAAAAGTACACATGCCACAGCAGAGTGGCTTCTGGGGAGAGCAGGTGACCTGCCTGGAGCTCACTTCATTCCCCAACCCCTCAGGCTGCATCACCTATTCTGAAGACACACCCAGTCTGTGTGCTCCTCAGCCCCAACCTAGCCATGAGAGGTGAACTCCAGTGTGGGACTGATCTCCTAGGGTCTCCTTGGGTCGGGGCTCTATACTTCATGGTGGAGACAGAGACTCACGCTGTCTTCCCAGAACCCTGCATTCATTCCCTACCTAGTGCCACCGTTGGTAGAGACTATGTTGCCTCTATCAGGGCCTGCCCATCACATACCGTTGGAAGGACATCTACTATGGGCTTCACTTAGCTCATGTAAGCAAGAACCATAAGGGAGAAACAGATAAACAAAGGTGACCTTTACTCGTGTGCTTGTGTGTATGTGTCTGTGTGTGTGTGTGTGTGTCTCTGTGTGTGTGTCTCTGTGTATGTAGACCTTCTGGAACTTTCTTTGTAGACCAAGCTGGCCTAGAACTCAGAGATCTGCCTGCCTCTGCCTCCCCTGTGCTGGGATTAAAGGTGTGTATATGGTGGCCTTTACTAGCAAGAGGATGTCAAATTAGGAAGGTAGTAGCCAGACTGGGAGGTCACTAGAGGCAGCCTGAGAGGTGACTAGTCAGGGAACGAACTCACTGAAGGTTCCACAGCAGGGCAGGTGAGGCCACCACATGTCAGTCTAGGAAGCTGAAGCCAGAATGTCTCAGGTGTGTCAGTTGAGGGAATTGGGATGGGCATCCCAAGGCAGTGTCCAGACACCAGAGTAGGGGGGCCTGGGCCTGGCAGGGAGAAGGAGTGGGCGGGAAAGGCTTTGAGGAACCAATAGCCATGGCAGACACAGAGTCAGGACAGTTGTGAAGCCTCAAGCCAGGACTCTTCATAAAACCACCAAGAGCTAGCCTGCGCGTCCCTGGCCTGAGCATCCCTAGCCTGCACGTTCCCGGCCTGTGCTTCCCCGGCCTGCGCGTCCCTAGCCTGCGCGTTCCCGGCCTGCGGCATCCCTAGCCTGCGTGTCCTTAGCCTGTGTGCCCCTAGTGCATTTATCATGTGGGACTGGAGCAAGGGGTAGAGGCCCAGGCACAGAGGCTGGAAGACCATCTTGGGCTACACAGGTTCTACCAACCTTGAGGCTAACCACCTCGGGCTGGGGTGCGGGCGAGGTCACACCTGGTGTGAATAGAGGGCTCTGGCACAGTTTTGAAGGGTGACAAGGACAGAAGCCCATGAGCAGGATGAAGTATGGGTAGGAGCTGGCCAGGTACTGTGGGTCTGATCTGGGGTCTGGATAGCATGGTGAAAAACCTTCATTGGACTTGAGGCTTCCAGGAAGGAGAGAACAACCAGGTGAGAAAAAAAAAAACACGCCAAAAGGTCAGACTTAGGATCCTGTGGTCACCATGCTAGCTGGTAAGAAAAAGTTGACAACCTGAGGGTGGAGGGAGAGACAGGGTAACTAATTGTCTCTGTTTGCCCGTATCTTTTAGTAAAGAGTTCTCTGCTAAGAATATACACATTCATTCTCCTGAATGTCCCAACAAAAAAGATGGGACAGCCAGGTGTCCCTCGGGAGCAATCATGCAACGTTCTGAAGAATGCAAGAGCCGGAGGTGATGGTGTGTCCAGCAGGAGATGCCCAGTGTGGAGTGAGGGAAGGCATGCTGGGTTAGAGAGCCCGACAGGCCAGGGATGCTAGCGCTCACTGTAGAAACACATTGCACCAAGGCTTACGCCTGCTGAGCCCCACACCTGTGACGTCATTCGATCTCCTCAGGTTCTGGAATCTGTGAATGAGCCTGAGCTGGTGCTATTAGCATCTCTGCAGAGATCAAGGTCAGTGACCGAATGAACGTCTCTGTGGCACTTCCTGAGTCATCGAAGCTAATTGCCCATCAGCACTTTCTCCAGCCCATGTCCAGGGTGGGCCACCTTTGTCAACACGGCTACCAAACCAAAGCATCAGTTTGCTGGGCAGGCCAGGGAGCAGAGAGGCCTGGCTACCCCTCCTGACAAATACTGGAAGGTCACAGAGAGATCTAGTGTCCTGCTTTGGGAGACTATTTTATGTCCCCATCAGCCCAAAGACCCCATGTGCTGCCCGCCCCACATTGCACCAGGAGACTCCCTTTGACTCCCTAGCATCTCTCCTGATCCTGATCCTGCTTCCAGCTTCTCACCACAGACATGCCCTCCTCACCCTCCACCAGGTAATCTCTCCAGGGATTTCTGGCAGGAAGTTGCCTCTGTCAACCAAGCCTTAAGCCAAGCACTTGGGAACCATTTACTCTCTGTGAAGCACAGTGCTGAAGGGTAGAGGGGACACTCATGTGACTCGGGCTCTGCTGGCCTCCAAAACCTTAGGACTGCGGAGAGCAAGAAGCAAAGCTCCCTCTGCGTGGATACACCAATGCACCCACCACTGCTCTGGCAGCCTCCTGGTCTCCTGAAGGTCTCAGGCCCCCAGGCTACTCACAATGCCTTACCGTCTCCATCCATCCCATCAAGACAAAGTTTAGCTCCTCTCTGAAAGCCCTCAGCATCTCTACTTTGTCCTGCCCTACTCTGGGCCAGGGGCTTAGAGCTTGCCTCCAGAGAAAGCAGGAGCGGAGGCCCCAAACCTGGAGCTCAGAGCGCTGCTCCCACCTCCTTCCTGGGGAGGTTTATGAGGACACGGAGCTCTCTTTTCAGCCTCCTGCCCAAGGCTGGCAGCGAAGAAGACATAGTAGCAGTGTCCCTTAAAGAGAACAGGAAGATTCCTGAAAGAGGGGGGGCTGGTAAACACAGGGGGTGGTGGGCATAGGAAGTACCATCTGCTCAGCGTGGACTAGAACGTGGGAGTTCTGCATGCACCACACCTTTGCAAACCTCTTCTGGGGCTCTGCCTGTCTGCTGCCTCTGCCCTGGCTCACTCTCCTCAGAATGGCAACGATTGTACACAAAGCAGAGTCATAGCTCCCCGCCTACTCATAAACCAAAGTCCTCTGCACAGACGTTTCCAAAGCAGGCTGGAGTTGTGTTTTGTTTTTTTTTAGAAGCACCTTCCTGAAAAGGAAGATGGCGCAACCTAAGAAAAGCCCAGGCTCTAGGCTATAGACTCAGGCAGTCCCTGATTAGGACGACTGCACACTGGCGAACATCTTAACCACTGAACCACGGTGTCCTTTTGGAATCTGTCAAAGAAGGGAAGATGAAGCCAGCTGTGGTGGTGCAAGCCTGTAATTCCAACACTCCGGAGCTGGAGGCAGAGGGTCAGAAACTCAAGGTCAGTCTTAGCATGAGAGACTAAGTCTCAACGCAAGCACACACACACACACACACACACCAAAGACAGTTGGGTGTGGTGATATACACTATACACCTGCAGTCCCAGTACTTAGGAGGTGGAGGCAGAAGGATCAAGTCTATCCTCTGCTCTGTTATAAATTTGACGCCAGGCTGGGATACTGGAGACCCTGTCTCAAAAGCTGAAGTTCCAGTCGGGAGGTGGTGGTGCATGCCTTTAATCCCAGCACTCAGGAGGGAGAGGCAGGCAAATCTGTGTGAGTTCGAGATAAGCCAAAGCTACAGAGAAACCCTGTCTCAAAAAAACAAACATACAAACAGAAAACCTGAAGTTCCACGTTTGGAAGAACTAAGGATGAGGAGTCTGGAGAGATGGCTTGGTGATTAGGAGCACTTGTTCTTGACAAAGACCCAGGTTTCACACCCAGCCCCCACATGGTGACTCAACCATTACTAATCTGGCCTACTGCCAAACAGTGAGGGTAATGCCTTCTAGAGGGGAGCAATTAAAAGCACTGGCTGCTCTTCCAAAGGGCCAGGGTTCAATTCTCAGCACCCACATGACAGCTGATAACCATGTGTAACTCCAGTTGCAGGGGATTCAACTACCTCTTCTGGCCTCCAAGAGCACCAGGCATTCAAGTGGCGTACAAAGACGTATGCAGGCAAAGCATCCTATATATATATCACCTAGAGTTTATATACATACATATATAAAAATACCACCTAGAGTTTATATACAGGCATATATTACACATATATAAACTCTAGGTGGTATTTGTATTCTATATTGCATGCAAGCAAATAATATATATATATACATACATATATATGTGTGTGTGTGTGTGTGTGTGTGTGTGTGTGTGTGTGTGTGTGTAAAATAACAACACCACCTAGAGCCGATCTGAGCTCCCTGATACTGTAGAAGATCCTGGTCAGCCGGAGCCTCCATCCCCACCATTGAGATGAGGAAAACACACCCTGTCCTTCAATACTTTCATCTTGTTTTCTGAAACTGGCCATGGGACTCTTAGTTTACAATTCTAATTGAAGTCAAATTGACATGCCATAAACCATGCATATTTGAATTGTGCAAGCTGTTTTGATCTGTGTTTATTTCACAAAGTCAAAGCAGCAGCTCTTGCTTTTTCCTGCCCTTCCCTGGTGTCTCCTCCACTCTCCCCTCTCCACTGCCCATTGCTCTGCTGTGCTCATCAGTTTTCTGGTTCTTTATTCTAGAAAAAAAACATATGGTATGTATTCTTTGTGTGTGGCTTCTATCACTCCACATACCTATTTTGAGATTCTGCCCTAGTATGGTTTGTATCAACTGTTTATTCTTTCATGTTATTTGATGTATGCACCACAATTAGCTTATTAACTCATGATGGGAAAAGTTAAAGATTGTCACAGTCTTTAGCTATTCCCCAAACCGAACCATTGCCAGCCTTGTTTTTATTTTTATTTTGATAGGTTCTTGCTCTGTAGCCTGGCTGAGGAGGATCTTGTTTTGAGCAGCATTGTAATTTCAGAATAGAGCACAGCCATATTCAGAAAATAATTTTTAAAAATACAGAAACAAGAAAGGGAAAAATTCATACATTATAAACATCAAAAAGAGGAAGCCAGTTATTACCCAACAACAACTAACTTCAGCAAACTTATCAAAATTCATTCACCAAGGGCTTAGAGAGATGCTTCCGCAGTTAAGAGCACTGGCTGCTCTTCCAGAGGACCTGGGTTCAATTCCCAGCTTCTGTATGACAGCTTACAGTGTGTGTAACTCCAGTTCCACAGTCTCTGACTCTTCGGAACCCAGGGGATTCTGGCTAACCTTCATGAGCACTGCATGGACAGAGTGCACAGACATACCTGCAGGCCAGAAACCTAGACACATACTTCAGTTGTTCTGTTGTTTTTCAAGGGAGGAGTCTTCTGTGTAGCTCTGGCTGTCCTGGAACTTGCTCTATAGAACAGGCTGGCCTCGAACTCACAGAGATCTGCCTGCCTCCTGAGTGCTAGGATTAAAGGCAAACACCGCCACTGCCTAAACACATTAACTTTAAAAAAATAATAAAATTTTTTCGTTTATCAAATTTACTAATACCAGGAAAGTTGTCAATGGCCAAGTGACTGAGGAAGCCACCATGTCCCTGAACCTGTGGCATGCAGAGAACAGTGGAAATAAGAAAAATTAGAAGAAAGGATCCCAGAAGGTAGGGGCTCCTGATCTGCTTGAGGGAGCACACAAAGCAAATCATCGTGGCAAATACAGGTGCTGGGGCGGCCACACGGGCAGCCTACAAAGGGCTTGGTTCAGGCAGAGCTAGCTGGCAGACTGGGTCCCGAACTTTTTCAGTCTTTCCATCCTGTCCTGACTTTATTACCACTGTCCCCTTTTCTGTGTGTGATTTCTGTTTCCAGACAAGCTTGCTGGACTGGGCAGCAATTCAAAAACTCATCTGGGCCTTGGAATCCAAGGCAAGAATGTGCTTAGGGTCAGTTTTCTTCTACAAGCTGGGAGGAGGTGATGGCCCTGTCCACGTGAACTTGAGGTGGCTCTGAGAATGATCCCCACTCTCCTCATCTGCTCCACCCAAAACCCCCACCCCACCCACCACACCCCCATCCTGTTTCCTAGTGCTCTTTGCCCAGGTAGAGATCAGCCCATCCCTCTTCATCACTGGACTTTCTATTCTAGACTCTCTGGGAGCAGGTGACCCGACCCAGCCCCACCCTCTCTTGTATAAATACTCCCCTGGGGGAGGCAGAGCCTCAGCCTTCCTGTCCCTGGCTCTGCACTCTCAGGTAAGGACCTGGCTTTGCTTACTGAAGATAAAATAGGAGGGGGTCTGTGAGAGTAGATGAGATGCCTGTGTGGCCTTGGTCTCTCTGGGTAAGTATTTGTGCATTGACCTACTGCCTCCGGGTCTTTGTGAGGACTTTGTACTTCTGCACACGTTGGTCTGTTTCTAACGGATTGTGTGTGTCTGTGTCAGGTGCTTGTGCATTTGTATGCAAGTCTGCCTTCCTGCCCTCCTCACCCTCCAGGCTTGCCCCTGTTCCTTCACCCTGCAGGAGTGAAGTCCAGGCAAAACACCCATTACATAAAATTTAAAAAGGAGCAGCAAGTGAGAAGCACTATGGTCATAATGTGGGACTGATTTCAATTGGGCATAACAAATCTATAAGAATGAGTGGTTTGGTGGGGCTGGGGGAAGGCTCAATGGTAGAGAGCCTGCTTTCCAAGTACAAGGTTCTACATCTGCAGCTCTAGGTCTTTTGTATTAGAGATGTGCATGTGTGTCTGTGAGTGTGTGTGTGTGTGTGTGTGTGTGTATGCGTGTGTGTAAGTGTGGACGTCTGTACTAAAACGCTCATTTGCCATATGAGTTCAGAGAGCCGCGACACCTTCCGTCTTCAAGTGTACTGTGTTGTGGGTGCTGCCCATTCTGGGCTTGTTAATTGTTATTTGCATGCCAGGCCCCAAAAGATGAGGCTAGACCTCAACAGTTTCACATGACAAGAGACTGGCAGTGGATGACAAAATAATTCAGACCCTAAACCTCCCATCCTCTCCCAATCCTTGCGGGAGGAGACAATAACAAGCAGTAAGAACCCTGGAAGGTTCCATTCTTCTTGGGGGCAAGAACAAAGTTCTTAAGGTCTCCTGGGTCCCCAGAAGCCCACACTCATCAGGTTCTCTGCCCCTCCCCACTCGGCTATAGCGACCTCTCCAAGCCTCTGTATCCCACCTCTATGCCAGGTGTTTATACAGAGAACTACATAGGGAGGGGTATCATGAACAGGGTGCCTGGCAGGCAGCCCCTTTTGTATTGTGAAGGGACTGTGTGTGTGCAGCCCTAGGAGGGGAGAAGCAGAGCAACCAGATCACTCCAACTAAAACGTTCTCTGTTAACCACAGGTGTTTCGTGTGTCACTTCCTGGACTTGCCTCATAAAGATGGATCCAGGTAAGCAGCATGACTGGGAGGCTAGGAGGTAGAAGAGGGAAAAGAAGAGGAAGGAAAGTGGGGAGGGCAGAAGCAATCGGTCAGCCATATCTACTGAATGCCAAGTGTGCTTGCATGTGTGTGTGCACAGGTGTGTGTGCAGGGTTCCAAAATGCAAACAAAATTTTGTATTGCAAAGCACACATTATAGTTTAAGAAACAAGTGTGCACATTTTTCATCTCACAAGCTCTTCAACTTGAGGAGACAAATAGGCGGGTTCATCTCCCAGAGTCCACATGAGGCCAGAGGAGTCAGGCATGATGCTCAAAGTGAGGTCATGGAAAGCACTTGACAGTCTGGAGCCCAGAGCCCAGCAGACCTGCCACTGAATCCCCAGATCTGGAGTCCAGCAGCCCAAAATCCCTGCTGCTGGATCCCCATGTCTGGAGTCCACAGTCCAACAACTGTGCCGCTGGATCCCCTCAAAAGACACAAAAACAACTAGAACTCCCACCAAAGGTTATTTTTTGGGGCACCCAGTAACACATAGGTGGCTTCTGCAGAATGAACTGTTATGTTCACACTGGGGATCTCCGCACCCCAGTGATGTGGAATACCTGCTGGATAGTAAGGTAGAACCATGATAGAGAGATTTCCAGGCAGCAGACAGTGTGAGCAAAGGCCCTATCTGAGAGCAGAAGGTTGTGACCAGAATGTAAGCAGCAGCCAACACACAGCTCTGAGGGGCTATAGTGGGATGGACAGGCATGAATGGGGGAGACTAGCTGGGGCCCAGATGGAGACAGAGGAGGAAGAATTGGGGTTTGCCTCAATAGAAGGCCTACCTGATGCCCTGAAATATGACCAAGGCTAGGATAGCAGACCCCTGGCAGTGTGGACAAAAGCCTCACCTCCTACCTGGCCTGATGCCACCTGGGGGACTCAGCCAGCCCTTGAGCCCATAGGGACACACAAGTGAGCTTCATATTGACTTCCAATACAAATCTGCTGTTAGTGGATGAATCAAGGAATGTTTGTCAGGCAAGTGGCCAGGTCTGAGGAGCCTTGTTGAGGGAGGGGTGTGGACACAGAGCTAGCATCAGGGAGAAGGCAAGGTGTCCCCTTCAGAAGCAAATGACTGAAGCTGCTGTTTCTTTCCCCCTTTCTCTCCAACAGGTCACAAGGTAAGAACATTCCCTACCTTTCTTCCCTTTGCTCACCCTAACACCCCCACCCTGGCCACTCCTTCAGGTCCACTTCATTCTTAGACCAACACTTCTGCCAGATGAAGTCAGGAAGACTCAGGCATCAGCTTGGGAAGGGCGGGGTACTGCCATAGCCACACACCCCTGCCAACTGCAACCTTCTCCTTGGCATTCTCTCTCTGTTTCCCCATCTGTCTCTCTCCTTTCCTTACTCCCCTCCCCTGGTCCAGCAGCTCACCCTCTCTTCCTGCTGCTTCCTAGCCTGCTCTGTGCTCCCCTGGCTGGCTGGCTGGCTGGCTGGCTGGCTCCCAGGCCCCAGTCACACTGCAGGGCTCCTAGGACAGGCAGGCTTCTGCTAAGGAAAGAAGGGAAGGCTGCCTGCTCACCACCTCTCCCTCCCAACTGGCAGCAGCCACCAAGCTCCCTGACCAGATCTGTAGCCTGCCACAGAAAAGGGGGTGGGTGGGTTGGGGGTGGGTGATGTGGCTGTTTCCAAGCACAGCTGAGGCAGGGACTAATGTAACTGGAAAGCCCCTACTTATGGAGACTGTCTCTCCCCACCTGTATTCCACCTCACTCAAACCCCTGAGCTGGTGGGGGGAGCAGGTTAAAGCAGAGTAGGGAGTCACCCTACTCCCAGAATAGGGGGTGTAATCCCACCTCTACCCACTGGCCTCCACACCCCAGTGCCCTAGCACTAACTGTCCTGGCTGGTCTCCAGCTAAGAAAGGTTAAGCAACACTTTCCCAAGCCCCTTGGGTCTGAGAAGTGGACATTAACTTTAATTTTACTTCTTCCCGTTTGAGTCTGGCAGTTGTGCAGAGACATATTATAGGCACCCTGTGCATGCGTCTGTGTGTACATGTGTGCATGTTTATGTGCCCACCACAGGATATACTGAGACATAGCTATTTTGTTGTGCTTTTGCTTTTTATATTGTTGGGTTTGTGCTTTCTGGACAAATTCTCTACCATTGAACTCCATACCAAGATACACCTTCAAAATTGTATTCATTCATTTATTTATTTTCATTGTTTGAGAAAGGGTCTCACCACATAGCTTTGACTGGCATGGAACTCCCTATGTAGACCAGGCTGGCCTTGAACTCACAGAGATTCACGAGTCTCTATATCTTGAGTGCCAGAATTAAAGGTGTACACCACTACTTCCGGAAAAATATAAAAAATGAATTAAAGACAGGGCCTCACTTTGTATATACATACAGGCCCTGGCTGAGCTGAACCTCACTATTATAGATCAGGGTAGTCTCAAACTTACAGAGATCATCCTCTGCCACCTCAGAGGATTAAAGCCATGTGCCACCACATGATACATATATATAAACTAACACGCTTCCTATCTATACATAAACACATCCTTGATTTCCACCTCTTATCTTTGACCTGCCACATCTCTCCTCAGAGCCTGGGTTTCCCCGACCTGGTTTCCGCGGAATTCTTCTCCTGCCTCCCCAGCTTCACATTTGCTGTAAATACAGCAAGCCACCACATGTAGCATGGCAGAACCTGTAGCCTTTCTGCTAGGACCCCTGGGCCAGGGAAGGGGTCTATGAGATAATTTTGCTTCTTACAAATAAATAACTCGAGGTCCAGAGAAAGAGGTCAAAACTTTGCAAAGGGAATAAATCTAAATCATCAAGACTCTTCCCTTTTGCTTGCCCAGTACTTAAGAGACTTCATTGCAAAAGGGGCAGGGCCAGGAGCAAATCCCTTGCTATCCAACTCCCCACCACAACCCCTTGTAGATGCTTAGGAATCCCGATTCCTTTGGGGAGGGGAGGGAAAGAGGAGTTGACCGCAGCCATTGGCATTGGCTTTGAATTCTGACATTTCCTTTTGGTTTTCCACAGGGTCATTGCCCTCCTCATGGTCCACCACCCCCTGGCCCTGGGGGACCCCCCCCTCCAGGACCTGCTTGCCCAGCCCCTGGCCACGGTCCTGGGGGACCCCACCCTCCAGGACCTGCTTGCCCAGCCCCTGGCCATGGCCCTGGGCACCCTGGTCCTCACCATCACCATGGCCCCGGGCACCCTGGTCCTCATCACTGAGAAATGAGAAGACAAGAAAACACTAGATGAGGAGGCTACACAGAACCCCCAGCTGACCCAGCTCCCTGTCTTACCCAGAATTTTTTTCCCAAATAAATAGCCTCCTGGATGCCACATTTGTTCTCCTCTGAGGTTGTCTTTCTTCATATCCAATCTGGTACTTGGGGTCTAGTTCTATCTAAACTGTGAAAATTGGATATCCATCTTGGCATTCCCAGAAGCTTGATTTGGTAGTGACCACAACACAGGGTTGCTTAAGACTACTGATCGGAGGGACAGTGCCCTACTGTCTGTTCCTCCACTCCTGTCTGGCTGCTCCTGTCGGTCTGCATACATTCTCACCATTTCCTGAAAACATATTGAACTCCCAACCTCCTTATTATTTTATTTTATTGAGCTATACATTTTTCTCTGCCCTCCTCCCGACCTCTTTTTGTTGCTATTTTTTCTTAGCTATTGTTTGATATCAGTCGTAGGGGCTGCAGCAGAGAAAGAAGCTCACCAAGATGCTACGCCTTCATTTTCTGAAGGAACAGCAGGATTCAGCATTCTTGGAGAAGGATGACAGCCAGCTAGCTCACTCCAGTAACTATTCAAACATACACAAGGCTAATAGAGGCTGGCAAAGGTTCCAACTCCCAAAGTCATCTTGCTCTTGCTGCCCATGAGAGAAGACAGCCCACACAGATCTCAATCCCTTCTCATTATGGCTAGCCATAACCAAAGTACAAACTCCAGGTTTGTCAGAAGTGTCTTAGGACCAAGGTTGGTGTAGATGCAAGCACTCTCATGTAGCACCAAGTGCAGAGTCTCCAGAGAGACATTTCTTCAAGGTTTCAACAGTCTCAAAACAATTTTCAGCCTCTACTGATTAACCCAAACATAGCAAGGGTTTTGCTGAAACATTTCTCTCAAAGCCAGACACAAAGGCTGCGCATTACCTATCACTACAATGCAAACCAAGGGAAAGGAGTCTTTGCTTTACCATTCAGGCCTCAACCCCACTGAAACCCCCTGGTCTCCAGCAGTCTGCCCTGTAGCCAGCTTTTCTTTTCCCTAAGACTGGCAATCCTGCTGCAGAAGTGAGACTCTACCTTCTCTTAGAGCAGAAGACTGGAAAGACAGCTACACACAGTGTTGTCTTATGACTAATTTGGGGTCATCACTGACCCCTTCCTGGCATATTCCAGCTCCCTTTCTGAACTGTGCACACCTTGACAAAGTAAAGCCGTGCTTGCATGTCCCCAGGCCGGGGTTGTCAGAAGGGAACTTTCAAACTTCCTTCACCCCCATTATAATTGAGCCATCTGGATTTCTTTCTCATACAAACCAACATGTTGGGCTGTCCACATCTCCCAACTACTACAAATTCCCAGATGAAGGAACAGAGTCTTATTTATCACCACACCACTCCTCACAGTCAAGCTAGCACTGTGTTCACCTAATGAACATTCCCTGGCCACCTTCTGAGCCAGTGAGCTGTTCAAGGCACTGAAGCTATGGGGATGAACCTTTCTAAAAATCAGCTTCTGGATTCCCAGCCTCCTTCTCTCACACCCCCTCTCCCCTTTTCCTTCTGCTTCATAATTTAACTAATAAATATCCAATTCTATTTTGTACAATGTGTCTGTCCATGTGCCTCCCACGCACCACCTGCTCACACTGCCTGGCCCGCCGGGCCCAGCCCACCGCCCCTTGGCTGGGCCAACCACCTTGGTTTGTGTACCCGCCACAAGCTGCCGGAACCCGAAAATCATAACATTTTGGTGCCATGACTCGGATTTGAACCGAGGTTGCTGCAGCCACAATGCAGAGTACTAACCACTATACAATCACAGCGAGCTACACATTTTGGTGCCACATAACTCAGATAGGCACTCCTGCATGGAACTCCTCTCCCAGGGTCAGGATCCTACTCCTGCCACAATCTCCCCAGCTTTAATCAGTGAGTCTCCCCTGTTCTGCTATGGTTGCTTCCCTTAACTGGAATCGTGTTTGGACTGACCCGGGGTCAGTCAGCCCATGTTAGCACTGTACACCCCGTGAGGTACATTTGACAGGGACCCAGGGTCCCTCAGATTCTTCATCTTTTTTTTCATTTCTTCTCTTTTCTTTTTCTTCCCTCGCCGTAATAGGCTGCTCGGAGTAGCCTCTGGTCTCTGGTTTCTGAGTCACCGGACCAGATCCAGCCAGGCCATAAAACTCTACCCAGAGTTAGGGGACGCCCAGCTCATGGGTCCTGGGTGTTTGCGTCGATTTGCACCCCGCCTATACATGGAGACATTCCCATTATAGGCCTTGAGGTGCCACTGTTTCGCGGGTTTTCAGGATCTTGGCTGTAAATAACAACCATTCATCTTTTTAAATTCCAGCCGGCTTTTTCAATTAGTTTTTTTGGTTCCAGCCTTTTGTACCCTTCTGCGGCTTGTGGTGTGGCATAGCAGCACAGCAACAGGGCTGATCACGCCTTTAGGTCCCTCTTATTAGGCTTAAAATCCTTACAGCTCAAAAATTATGGCTTTTTCATACAATGCACGGCTGACGCCATTTTGTCTGGGGTCAGGTGACTTCACCGCCATCTTGGCTAAGAGCCCGGTCAGGTGACCAAGCTCTCCCATCTTTACTGGAGTACACCCCGCCTTGTCCCCTGGTTTTCACTAAATTCCTCTTGTTGACTCTGTTACATGTGTCTTGCACAGTGCCATGCCTTTGGTAGGGCCCACCAAGAGCATCCACTTTGCCCAATTCCTGTTCATTCTTCTGTGTATAATAATTGTTCATTACATATCCTTTAAGACTACAAAATCAATAAGTCTCATGTTTTAAA
This sequence comes from Arvicola amphibius, assembly GCF_903992535.2. Taxonomy (NCBI): domain Eukaryota; kingdom Metazoa; phylum Chordata; class Mammalia; order Rodentia; family Cricetidae; genus Arvicola; species Arvicola amphibius. The sequence goes on along the minus strand of NC_052051.1, from coordinate 56,917,562 downwards.
CTGGTATGTACTTTTAAGTCTCTTACAAAAATACCTTATATTTAATCAACCCTCATTTAAAATATATTAAGCTGTTCTCTACTATTGTCAGTTCTGCCATTAACCTTCTATTGCAAGCAGTTTCTTCTTTCTATCTTTTTATGAGTGTAAATCTTACCTGTTAAGTTAAGAGCCAGTACAGTCAAGCTCAGACCCAACTCTCCAGACAGATTCTATACTGTAGTTATACCTAATAAACAGCCCTCAACTGCTCAGACATCTGGGGAATGTGATATTTAAATATTTAATTATTGAAAAACTTTTCATAACAGAAAGAGACAGGTTGGCTCCTAGCAGCAGCACTCTAATTCCTCCAAAGAAGACAGAAGACAAAAGGACACACAACAACGTCCATCTGCACAGGGCAAAACTGCCTTTCATCTAAGCTGAAGATCTCCTGATGTGAACAGAATCACTGGAATCAACAGCCTAGCTGCTCAGGTCAAGGTAGACTTGTCTTCCTAAGATTTCTTAGCTCACAGGATCTTCTGGAGTCTGCAGGCCCTGCGCTAAACAGCAAAAGACAAATGAGACCTTCAGCAACAATGGAGGACCCTAAAAGGGTTGCTCTGGTGCCAACCAAGTAAGTTCTCTGTCATTTTTTAATCAGTAACTCAAGTAAAATCTTATCCTTCTCAAAGATCTCTGATACAGTTTGATAGCTGAGAGGTTTTGCCAGGTTAAAAAAAAACAACCTTACCAAACAAATTTCAAATCAAATATCTCTCTTATGCTGCCTTCCATAGTCTTAAGAATACTTTTCATTGTACAAAAATATGTCACAGTCATTATGCAATGTATGTGTCTAAAACTTCTGTTTTCACAAACCCAAAGAATTCTTGTGAGTTCCAAGGAGCCAAATTAAAGGACCCACCTTAAAAAGGACAGATACATCCCTCTTAATTCCATGGTCCTAAATTTTTTTTCCTTAAATTTAACTTTGTTCTATGTTCTGCCAATACCTTAAACATATAAGAGACACCAGACATTTCCATACCACAAACATTGGACAGGAGCAAAGCGACCATCTATGTCAGGATGCATCCAGCACCCGGCCTTCTCAGGTTTCCCCCACAAAGATAACACCCCCAAATAGCTGGAAGCAGTCTTGAGAATCCACCACCCCAATTCCGTGAAACTGTGGTGTCCAATCTCTTGCTTTTTATTATAAAAAAGAGCTGGGAATGTTATGATTGTTCATCACATTAACAGACAAGCCACACCCACTCCCTGTAGCCCCTCCCTCCCTCACCACCTTGGCTTCTCGCTCTGTTCTCTTTCCCACTCTCCCCTTCTTTCTCTCTCTCTGTCCTATTTTTTCTCTTCCTTCTCTCTCCCCTATCTCTCTCTTTCTCTTTCTCTTTCTCTCTCTCTTTCACCCCTTTTCCCCCTTGTCATTCCCCTCCATAATTTAACTAATAAATATCCAATTCTATTTCGTACAATGTGTCTGTCAATGTGTCTCCCACCGGCCTCCTGCTCAAACTGCCAGGCCCTCCGGGCTAGGCCCGCCATGGCATGTTTGGGCCAGCCACATTGGTTTGTGGACTCGCTGCAAGCTGCCAGGACCCGAAAATCATAACACAGGTGTTTGTGAATTACATACTTAATTTGTGACTGAGATGGCTATAACCAAATACAGGTCTTTGCTTCCAGCAGGTTTCTCTGTGTAGTCCTGTCTGTCCAGGAACTTGCTCTGTAGACCAGGCTGGCCTCGAACTCACAGAGATCTGACTGCCTCCTGAGTGCTAGGATTAAAGGCATGCACCACCACTGCCCAACCACATAAACTTTTAAAAAATAATAGAAACATACATTTATCAAATTTACTAGATGCTTACTAATGCCAGGAGGGTTGTCAATGGCCAAGTGACTAAAGAAGCCACCATGTCCCTGAACCTGAGGCATACAGAGGTCAGTGGAAATAAGAAAAAATAGAAGAAAGGATCCCAGAAGGTAGGGGCTCCTGATCTGCTTGAGGGAGCACACAAAGCAAATCATCATCATCGTTGCAAATACAGGTGCTGGGGCGGCCACACGGGCAGCCTACAAAGGGCTTGGGACAGGCAGAGTGAGCTGGCAGATTGGGTTCCAAACTTTTTCAGTCTTTCCATCCTGTCCTGACTTTATTACCACTGTCCCCTTTTCTGTGTGTGATTTCTGTTTCCAGACAAGCTTGCTGGACTGGGCAGCAATTCAAAAACTCATCTGGGCCTTGGAATTCAAGGTAAGAATGTGCTTAGGGTCAGTTTTCTTCTACGTGCTGGGAGGAGTTAATGGCCCTGTCCACATGACCTTGAGGTGGCTCTGAGAATGATCCCCACTCTCCTCATCTGGTCCACCCCAACCCCTGCCCCTCTGACCCCACCCCCATTGTATTTTATAGTGCTCTTTGCCCCCGGTAGAGATCAGCCCATCCCTCTTCATCACTGGACTTTCTATTCTAGACTCTCTGGGAGCAGGTGACCCGACCCAGCCCCACCCTCTCTTGTATAAATACTCCCCTGGGGGAGGCAGAGCCTCAGCCTTCCTGTCCCTGGCTCTGCACTCTCAGGTAAGGACCTGGCTTTGCTTACTGAAGATAAAATAGGAGGGGGTCTGTGAGAGTGGATGAGGTACCTATGTGGCCTTGGTCTCTCTGGGTAAGTATTTGTGCATTGAACTGCTGCCTCCGGGTCTTTGTGTGGACACTGTACGTCTGCACGCGTCAGTCTGTTTCTAAAGGATGGTGTGTGTCTGTCTCAGGTCTTGTGCATTTGCATGCATGTCTGACTTCCTGCCCTCCCCACCTTCCAGGCTGGCCCCTGTGCCTTCACCCTGCAGGAGTTAGGACTGATGTGCCAGGTAGAAGGGTCAACTGAGAGTTACAGGCTTGCATTTTCAGTCCCTTCTACAGCTGACCATTCCTGTTTCTCAGAGAGCTAGGCCTGAGCGGAAAATTATCCCAGGGTCTGTCTTTTCTCTTGCCTTTAGTTCAGGTTTTGATTGAATCAAAGGTTTCCTTTACCTCCCCAAGTTCAGCTTTATGAGATCCTTCAAGTTCATCATTAATCAAGCGTGAAGGAGTAGGGGCAACCTGGACTGGAGAGATGGCTCAGCAGTTAAGAGCAATGGCTGCTCTTCCAGAGGACCTGGGTTCAATTCCCAGCACCCACAAAGTAGGAGTCTTCCAGCCACATGTAACTCTGGCTTTTGGATATCTGTCATCTACTTCTGTCCTCTGTGGGCACTGCATATGAACATGGTGCTCAGACATAAGTCCAGGCAAAACACCCAGACACATAAGATTGAAAAAGGAGCAGCAAGTGAGAAAGACTATGGTCATAATGTGGGACTGATTTCTCCTGGACATAACAAATCTATAAGAATGAATGGTTTGACTGAGAAGCCAAGGGCAATCAATGGCACTGGGTTTTGATCCTACTACATATACTGGTTTTGTGGGAGCCTAGTCTGTTTGGATGCTCACCTTCTTAGACCTGGATGGAGGGGAGAGGACCTTGGACTTCCCACAGGGCAGAGAACCCTGACTACTCTTTGGACTGGAGATGGAGGAGGTGGAATTTTTAAGTAAAAATAAATAAATAAAGAGAGAGGGAGAAAAAAAAGAATGAGTGGTTTGGTGGGGCTGGGGGGAGGCTCAATGGTAGAGAGCCTGCTTTCTAAGTACAAGGTTCTACATCTGCAGCTCTAGGTCTTTTGTATTAGAGGCGTGTGTGTGTGCGTGTGTGTGTGTGTGTGTGCGTGTGCGAACATCTGTGTTAATATGCTCAGTTTCCTTATGCGATCAGAGAACCTTGATAATGTTATGACCAAATCCACGATGTCCCCGCAAAAGTCAACAAGGAGACCAAGTCCCATATGTAAAGACAAAGACCTTTATTTTAATCAAGTTTGCAAACTCGGTCTCTCCACATGTACAACATATTGGAATAACCGGAGAGCCCCGAGCTCAATTAGAATTGGGTTTTTATAGTAGTAAAGGTGGGAGTGAGGGGTTTCTGAGGTTCAGGATCTCTGATTGGCTGACATCTGTCTAAGGATGTTCTGGTGAATGTGCGCTGGCAGGTGATCCTATCTGCAGTGGTTGGAACATTAGGCATTTCCTTTGAATGGTCTATTCCTGGCAAGTGGTCAAGTAATCTCAGCTTGTGGTTCTTCCTGCAACCAGATATTGCCTCAGGGTAAACTACTGAGACTCAGACCTCTTATTAAATTTATCGATGGCCAAGCTTTACTCTGGCAGGTGATAATGGTTGGAAATAAAGAACTTCCTTTGGGTGACCTGCCCATACTTAGGTTAACATGGCTGACTCCCACATTTACCCTTTCACAAGCACCGATGACAGGACCCAATCATGGGTCCTGCTTGCCCCTGGTTTTAAGGAGAAATGGAACTACTTAAATTAATAAATCTATTAGTACAACTCCGGATCTAGTATATTAACAGACACTGTATATAGTTGTCTTGTCCCCCATGCCAGGGAGTTTCTCATGTCTCAGCCTTTCAACCTATTTCGGGCAGGGGGCATGGGATGATTTGTTCCTTTCTGCAACTACTTCAAGCTGACATTAGGGTGTTGTTATCCAGGCCCAAGTAGGTGAAAGGCAAACCAAAGGTGGGAGGGTATTCAGGCAATGGGGCATTTATCAGACTTCGTTGAAGGAACAGGGAGTGTTCATATCAGCTGTTCTGGTTCACATCAGCTTTCATGAAGTCCAGGGCTCTCCGCCATTCAGAGCAGGTTGTAGTCAGCAACTGATGCTTAGATGCATCTGCCAGCCAAGTAGAAGCCTATTGAGATAAGTTTAAACTGGAAACATAAATTAAAATTTAGAAAAAGAGCAGATAACAGATGTCTATAAACAGGAGGTATAGACTCACACCTTTGAGTCCTAGCTAACAAGGTGGCTATAGCTTTGTGAAAGAATCTGGATACTTTTTGCTCCTAAGCTAACATTATTACAGCCCTAGCCATTAATGCTATCAGAGATCTCAGAAGGATAAGTATATCTGAGTACAGAATAAATAGTTTCTGAATCTATTAGGGACCAGAGTCCATACACAGTTAGTCATTCCCAGGTCTCCATAGCATTGGAGGCAGAAATATCCAGAACAGCAGTCTTACTGTCTCAGCCAGGCCCATCAGGTGATTTTTTTTCTTTTTCACTTTGTCTAGGCAAAAGTAGTGTAATCAGTTTTCCAAGGTCCTGCTGTTTGTCCACAGTTCCGACTGGGCCCTGGCAGCTGGTGTTGTACTGGGGGTCATCTCTCCCAGCGGTCAATGTTGTCGTCATCCAGGTGGAGACATCATGGTGTCTCAATCTTCTCTGGAGACCTTGGGTTACTGCTAGGATCTTGAAGTCTCTGTCTAATATAATAAGCTTTTAAATTATTATTTTAAATGCCATATTCTGCAGATCTCTGAAGTATGAAGGAACTAATTATGTTAGTACTTTAAGAATGACTGGCTAATTTATATTTTCTAACCATCTATAGTAGGTTAGCAGCTTTTACAAGACTAGAACTCCACACTCGGTAATGATTTTGAATTAAAGCTAATAAAGAAACCGAATTTGTCATTCCGAGTTTATCTAGCTATTTATATCTAGCTGTTAATGCTGTCTCCTGCAAAGGCAAGGAACAGGTCCCAAGGTGAAATAGGAACAGGAGGGAGTCTAAGAGCTAGCATTGCCCTAGGGTAAACTGTGACTAAGGTCTACCTTTTTGTTGATCTACCAAGTGGACCTGAAAAAGCTGCTCTGGGCTCTTTATTTTTCCCCCTTCACAAGTACCAATGACAGGACTCCATCATGGTTCCTGTCCAAGGACTCAAATCTGTTGATAAGAAGAAAATAGATCATTATGGGCCTGTTACAGTTGGAAGTAAGGTGGTTAACTAAGGAGACCAGTTGAACAAGTTTTTATCCAGCTTTCCTGTGTTTTTTTCTCTCTTATTAACAAGGACATTAAATTTTTAATTATCCCAGACTGATTGACATAGAAACAACATTCTTTTCCCAGAAGAGGAGGTTCAAACCTCTTAGTATTAATACAAAAATTTATGACTCAGTTTATCCCAATATCTTAAACCCAACAGTATAAAACATAATATAAAACATTTTATACCATAGATGTATTATAGCCTTATAAATTTATTTTAAAAATTAAAATCTCCTAAATATCTTTTGGCAATATAAAGAATATCAAAAATAAAGTACGATTTTGGTTCTACCCTCAACAGCATACATACAACCGGTCTTTTAGATCTCAGCCTGCTTTAGCTGGTACTTTTGGTGACTATCACCTGGCACTGGCATTTTTAAAAATTTATCTTAATCCAAACTATCTTGGAGATTTTTTAGGCCCACTCCACGTGGTCACCTTTAATCAAGATGGTGGTGAAAACATGTGACATCCATTTTTTTAAACTCTAGCAAAATGGAAATCTAAGATTTAAAATGGAATTATGCCTTATGGCTTTTTAATTACCCATGCATAGATTTTAAGTAAATAAAACATGGGTCTAACAAAGGAAGATCTATAATATAATTTTTAAAAACAGCATATAGCAGTTTTAACATTATCTATACCAAAAAGTCATTTAAATTTCTCCTAACCCGAATGTAGTAATCAGAGCTCAGTGATAAATTTTGGAAGTCAAGCTGGTAACAACACAAATAATCATTTTTTTAAAAAAATTTATTTATTTTGTATACAGTACTCTGCCTGCATGTATCCCTGCAGGCCAGAAGAGGGCACCAGACCCCATTACAGATGGTTGTGAGCCACCATGTGGTTGCTAGGAATTGAACTCAGGACCTTTGGAAGAGCAGGCAGCGCTCTTAACCACAGTGCCATCTCTCCAGGCCCCACAAATAACCATTTTTGTCTAAGGTCCATGCTTGTAAGAAAACTTACCCAGACAAACTTTTTAAGAAAACAAGCACATTTATATATATGAAATATTTGGATATTTGAGAAACCACAGCAAACATAGTTCACATCCCCTTTTGAACTTTTATAACTTTTTATATTGTATGGCTATAATATTTTAAACAGGAATCAAAACATGCATATACTATTTTAAAAAACCCTTTAAATTGACATCATATAAAATTCTGTACCAGTGTTAAACATTTGAGACCAACAATAGTTTTTTTACCTTAACCAATAATAATTTGTAACCAGCCCCTAAAGTGATGACAGATATTTATAATCCATCATATCTGAAAGAGTCCTTGACCCACAGAGCCAAACTTTGACCAGAAGTTGTGGCTGCAGACTCCAGGACAGGTGGAGCCAGCATGGGAGGTATGCAGCATAGGGGAAAAGATTATTAACCTCTCCACGCCACAGCAATTAACCCCAGATTTTGTTTAGTGTTTAAATCTGCCTCGTACAACTGTGGCTGGCAGCCTTGCTACATAGTCCAGCCACGCATCCACACAAGCAAGGTGCCTTGCAACTCGCAGCAATGTGCTTGGAGCCAAGGCTGACTCCTTTTCATGAAATATTTAAGGCGGCGAGGAAAATAGACCCCTATGCTTATGGCCCTGTCTCTAAAGTCCTGTAAGTGATTACAATATCAGTCAAAGAAGTCATGATTTGAGTCTGTCCCATATCCTCAGCATCGGTCTAAGTCAGGACGAAACAAAGCAACAATACAGAGACACACAATACAAAGAACAGGACAGTGGCACCGAATTAAAGAAAAGACACAGCTTCTAGTTGTTTTGCGGGTGTGACCCATCCCCCTATTGAAATGAGACTGCTACCTGCGTCTCTCTACAGAGAACTGACCACACTACCCGCGTGTCTTACCACAGAACTGAGAAACGCTATCTACGCGTCTTACTAGAGAACTGAACATGCTACCTCTGTTTCACCAGAGGGAACCACCCTCTGCACAATGGCCCTGGGGACATGGCCTCCAAATGCCCCACCTGTGATCTTTTTGCATGTCCTCAGATCACCTTCAGGCACTTATGTTTCCTGGGCCTGCTCACAGAAAGACATGAGATAAAAACACAGACATGAGACATGAAACAAAACACAGAAAACTAACCAGTCAGTTGAAGGCTCTATGGGTGGTAGTCACAAAGGCTTGAGGAATCTGACACGAGACCCGTAATGTTATGCCCAAATCTGCTAAGTCCCCGCAAAAGAGAACGAGAAGACCAAGTTCCATATGTAAGAAAAAAGAGACTTTTATTCTTCAGGTGTATTGTGTTGTGGGTGCTGGACCATTCTGGGCTTGTTAATTGTTATTTTCATGCCAGGCCCCATAAGATGAGGCTAGACCTCAACAGTTTCCCATGATGAGAGACTGGCAGTGGATGACGAATTGATTCAGACCCTAAACCTCCCAACCTCTCCCAATCCATGCAGGAGGAGACAATAACAAGCAGTGAGAACCCTGGAAGGTTCCATTCTCATTGGCAGCAAGAACAAAGTTCTTAAGATCTCCTGGGTCCCCAGAAGCCCACACTCATCAGGTTGTCTGCCCCTGCCCACTCGGCTATACCGACCTCTCCAAGCCTCTGTATCCCACCTCTATGCCAGGTGTTTATACAGAGAACGACATAGGGAGGGGTATCATGAACAGGGTGCCTGGCAGGCAGCCCCTTTTGTATTATGAAGGGACTGTGTGTGTGCAGCCTTAGAGGCGAGAAGCAGAGCAACCAGATCACTGCCAACTAAAACGTTCTCTGTTAACCACAGGTGTTGCGTGTGTCACTTCCTGCACTTGCCTCATAAAGATGGATCGAGGTAAGCAGAATGCCTGGGAGGCTAGGAGGTAGAAGAGGGAAAAGAAGAGGAGGAAAGTGGGGAGGGCAGAGGCAGTCAGTCAGCCATATCTACTGAATGCCAAGTGTGCTCGCATATGTGTGTGTACAGCTGTGTATGCAGGGTTCCAAAATGCAAACAAACTTTTGTATTGCAAAGCACACATTATAGATTAAGAAACGAGTGTACCTTTTTCATCTCACTAGCTCTTCAACTTGAGGAGACAAATAGGCGGGTTCTTCTCCCAGGGTTCACATGAGGCCTGGGGAGTCAGGCATGATGCTCAAAGTGAGGTCATGGAAAGCACTTGGCAGTCTGGAGCCCAGAGCCCAGCAGCCTTGCCACTGGATCCCCAGATCTAGAGACCAGAGCTCAGCAGCCCAGCTGCTGGATCCCTAGGTCTGGAGCCCAGAGCCCAGCAGCGCAGCTGCTGGATCCCCAGATCTGGAGCCCAACAGACCTGCCTTGAATCACCAGGTCTAGAGCCTAAAGCACTGCATCCCTGCCACTGGATCCCTAGGTCTGGAACACAACAGCCCAACAGCTGTGCCACTGGATCCCCAAGTCCGGAACCCAGCAATCCTAATTTGTCTCAGGGGAAAATACTGAGACCCAAACCTCTTATTAAATTTATCAATGGCCAAGTTTTACTCTGGCAGGTGATAATGGTTGGAAATAAAGAACGTCCTTTGGGTGACCTGCCCATACTTAGCTTATCATGGCTGGCTCCCACGATACCTTTCATCTTCAAGTGTATTATGTTGTGGGTGCTGGACCATTCTGGACTTGTTAATTGTTATTTTCATGCCAAGCCCCATAAGATGAGGCTAGACCTCAACAGTTTCCCATGACGAGAGACTGGAAGTGGATGATGAATTGATTCAGGCCCTAAACCTCCCAACCTCTCCCAGTCCTCATGGGAGGAGACAATAACAAGCAGTGGGAACCCTGGAAGGTTCCATTCTTCTTGGTGGCAAGAACAAAGTTCTTAAGGTTTCTGGTTCCAAAGAAGCCCATCCTCATCAGGTTGTCTGCCCCTCCCCACTCTGGCTATAGAGACAACTACAAGCTTCTGCATCCCAGCTATATGCCAGGTGTTTATACAGAGCCCTACATAGGGAGGGGTATCATGACCAGGGCGCCTGGCAGGCAGCCCCTTTTCTCCTGTGAAGGGACTATGGGGAGCAGCCCTAGAGGGGAGAAGCAAAACAACTAGATCACTGCCAACTAAAACTTTCTCTGTTAACCATAGATCACAGTTCCAGCAGGTGCTACATGAAAGTGAAAAAAGGTAAGCAGCATGGCTGGGAGGCTAGGGGGTAGAAGAGGGAAAAGAAGAGGAAGGAGAGTGGGAGGGCAGAGGCAGTCAGTCAGCCATATCTACTGAATGCCAAGTGTGCTCACATATGTGTGTGTATAGCTGTGGATGCAGGGTTCCAAAATGCAAACAATCTTTTGTATTGCCAAGCACACATTATAGTTTAAGAAACAAGTGTGCGGAATGAGACTCCTAGGATAGAGAGAACCGAAGGAAACAAGCTCCACTGGGAGCAGAAGCCAGGAGCAAATCCAGCCCTGGGAGCCAACCCAGTCCGGGGACACTGGCAGACCATGATTGAGCCAACGACCTGACTCAGAGTCTGCAACCTCCATCAGAACCGGAGTGGGACTGAACAAGTTACTTAAGACGCAGAGAGAACAAGCTCCACCAGGAGCAGAAGGCAGGAGCAAACCCAGTCCCGGGAAATGGGCGGATCACGATTCAACCAGCAACCAGATCCAGAGTCATGATCTCCAACAGAACAGGTCCAACTCCAAGCCAGGGACTTCTGCAGGAGGAGATCCAGACCAAGATTTACAGAAACAGATCAAAGCCTAATATTAGCCTAGGCCAAAGTAGGCCTGAGACCGCAAACTGCAAGGGAGCAGAGCAAAGCACAGGAGCGCTGAGCTACCTCCAGGAACAGGAATAACCAACGGGGTAACTAGAACTGTAGCACTGACTGCACCAAGAGGAACAACCATCTGAGCTCTGGATTTACTGGTACCTAGAAGATTATTCAACAGAATCTCAGGCAGCCCCAACCCCACCTATCAGAGGAAAAGATGAGTAGAAAAGGTAAGATCACACGCAACACCACAAAGAGCAACACAAGACCAGTAAAATCTGAAAACCCTACCAAAGCAAGACCTACACAAAATGGGAAGATATCAGCAAATCACTTAAAGAAAACCAAGAAAAGGAACTGAAACATATAAAAGAAACTATTCAGGATTGAAAACTGAGATAGAAAAAATAAAGAAAACACAAGCCGAAGGAATTATAGAAGCAGAAATCATGAGGAAAAGAACAGGAACCACAAATGCAAGCACGAACAACAGAATACAAGAAATACAAGAGGGAATCTCAAGCGCTGAAGATAAAATAGAGGGAATAGACTCATCAGTTAAAGAAAACATTAAATCTAATAAAAGCTTAACCCAAAACATTCATGAAATATGGGACACCATAAAAAGGCCAAATCTTAGAATAATAGGTATAGAAGAAGGAGAAGAAGTTCAACTCAAAGGCACAGAAAATTTATTTAACAAAATCATAGAAGAAAACTTTCCCTACCTAAAGAAAGATATGACTATGAAGATATAAGACGCTTACAGAACACCAAATAGGCTAGATCCAAAAAAGAGTACTCTCGCCACATAATAATCAGAACACTAAATATACAGAGTAAAGAAAGAATATTAAGCGCTGCAAAGAAAAAAGGCCAAGTAACATATAAAGGTAGACCTATCAGAATTACACCTGACTTCTCAGTGGAGACAATGAAAGCCAGAAGGTCATGGTCAAGCATTATGCAGACATTAAGAGACCATGGATGCCAGCCCAGACTACTATACCCAGCAAAACTGCTGATCGCCATAGAAGGACAAAACAAAATAGTCCATGACAGATCTAGACTTCACCAATACTTAGCAACAAGCCCAGCCCTACACAAAATACTAGAAGGAAAATTCCAACCCAAGGAAGATGGCTACACCAACAAAAACACAGAGAATTTATGATCTCATAACAGCAAATTTCAAAGGAAAAATGCACAAATTAACATCACCAACGATGAAAACTAAATTAACAGGAGATAGCAACCACTGGTTATTAATATCCCTTAATGTAAATGGACTCAACTCACCCATAAAAAGGCGCAGGCTAACAGATTGGATATGAAAACAGAATCCATGCCTCTGCTGCATACAAGAAACGCGTCTCAACCTCAAAGACAGACATCGCCTCAGAGGAAACGGTTGGCGAAAATATACCGATCAAATGGACCTAAGAAACAAGCAGGTGTAGCTATCCTAATATTTAACAAAATAGACTTCAAGCTAAAATCAGTCAAAAGAGACAAAGAAGGACATTTCATATTAGTCACAGGAAAAATCAATCAAGAGGAAATTTCAATACTAAACATGTATGCCCCAAATACAAGGGCACCCTCATATGTCAAATAAACACTTCTAAAGCTTAAATCATATATTAAACCACACACACTAATAGTGAGAGACTTCAACCCTCCTCCCTCACCACTGGACAGGTCAATAAGACAAAAAATGAACAGGGAAATAAGAGAACTAACAGATGTTATGACTCAAATGGACATCTGTAGAATATTCCATACAAACAGAAAATAATATACATTCTTCTCAGCACCTCATGGAACCTTCTTAAAAACTGACCACATACTCAGTAACAAAACAAACCTCAACAAATAAAAAAAATTGGAATAACCCAATGTACCTTATCAGATTGCCATGTTTTAAAACTAGAAGTCAATAGCAATACTAATTCCAGAAAACCCACAAACACATGGAAATTAAACAATGCTCACCTGAATCATCAATGGGTCAAGAAAGAAATAAAGGGGGAAGTTAAAGAATTCCTAAAATTTAATGAAAATGACCACACAACATACCCAAATGTATGGGACTCATAGAAAGCAGTATTAAGAGGCAAATTCATAGCACTAAATGCCTACATAAATAAGCTGGGCAAATCCCACACTAGTGAACTAACAGAACATTTGAAAACTTTAGAACAAAATGAAACAAACCCACCTAAGAGAACTAGATGGCAGGAAATAATCAAATTGAGAGCTGAAGTCAACAAAATAGAAACAAAGAAAACAATACAAAGAATCAATGAAACAAAGATTTGGTTCTTCGAGAAAATCAACAAAATAGACAAACCTTTATCTAAACTAACCAAAAGGCAGAGAGAGAATATCCAAATTAACAAAATCAGAAATGAAAAGGGGGACATAACAACAGACATGGAGGAAATACAGAGGATCATCAGGTCATATTTTGAAAACCTGTACTCCACAAAATTGGGAAACTTAAAGAAAATGGACAACTTTCTGAATAAATATCACATACCAAAATTAAATCATGACCAGATAAGCAAATTAAACAGACCTATAACTGCTGAAGAAATAGAAACAGTCATCAAAAGTCTCCCAACCAAAAACAAGCCCAAGACCAGATGGTTTCAACTCAGAATTCTACAAGACTTTCAAAGAGGAACTAATACCAACACTCCTCAAATTATTCCACACAACAGAAACAGAGGGAACATTGCCAAACTCTTTTTATGAGGCTGCAATTACCCTGATACCCAAACCACAGAAAGACAATACTACGAAAGAAAATATAGACCAATCTCACTCACGAACATTGACACACAAAACTAAATAAAATACTAGCAAAGCCAACCCAAGAACACATCAGGACTATCATCCACCATGACCAAGTCAGCTTCATCACACAGATGCAGGGATGGTTCAACATATGAAAATCTGTCAATGTAATCCACCATATAAACAAGCTGAAAAATAAAAGCCACATGATCATCTCATTAGATGCCGAAAAAGCATTTGACAAAATACAGCATCCCTTCATGATAAAGGTCTTGGAGAGCACAGGGATACAAGGAACATACCTAAACATAATTAAGGCAATATGCAGCAAGCCAACAACCAACATCAAACTAAATGGAAGGAAACTCCCAGCGATTCCACTGAAATCAGGAACAAGACAAGGTTGTTCACTCTCACCATATCTATTCAATATAACTCTTGAGGTCCTAGCTAGAGCAATAAGACACCAAAGGGAGATCAAGGGGATACAAATTGGAAAAGAAGAAGTCAAACTCTGTTTGCTGATGATATGATAGCTTACATAAGCGATCCCAAAAAATCTACCAAGGAACTTCTACAACTCATAAACACTTTCAGCAATGTAGCAGGATACAACATTAACTCAAAAAAATCAGCAGCCCTCCTGTACACAGATGATAAATGGGCTGGGGAAGAAATCAGAGAATCAACACCCTTCACAATAGCCACAAATAGCATAAAATATCTCAGAGTAACTCTAACCAAACAGGTGGAAGACTTGTATGACAAGAACTTTAAATCTTTGAAGAAAAAAATTAAAGAAGACACCAGAAAGTGCAAAGACCTCCCATGCTCTTGAGTAGGCAGAGTTAATATAGTAAAAATGGCATTCTTACTGAAAGCAATCTACAGATTCAACACAATACCCATCAAAATTCCAGCAAAATTCTTCAAAGACCTCGAAAGACCAGTACTCAACTTCATTTGGAAAAGCAAAAAACCCAGGATAGCCAAAACAATCCTAGGCAATAAAAGAACTTCTGAAGGCATCACAACCCTTGACTTCAAACTCTACTACAGAGCTACTGTACTGAAAAGAGCCTGGTACTGGCATAAGAACAGACAGAAGGACCAATGGAACCCAATAGAAGACCCGGATATCAATCTACCCATCTTCGAACACCTGATCTTTCTTTGATAAAGAACCAAAAAATATCAAATGGAAAAAAGAAAGCATGTTTAAGAACATATAACAACAACATAACTGGATATCAACATGTAGAAAAATGGAAACAGACCCATATCCATCTCCATGCACAAAACTCAAATCCAAATGGATCAAAGACCTCAACATAAAGCCCAGCCACAATGAACCTTATAGAAGAGAAAGTGGGAAGTACACTTGAACGCATTGGCACAGGGAACCACTTCCTAAATAGAACCCCAGCAGCACAGACACTGAGAGAAACAATTAATAAATGGGACCTCCTGAAACTGAAAAGCTTCTGCAAAGCAAAGGACACGGTCAACAAGGCAAAACAACAACCTACACAACAGACAGAGGTCTGATCTCCAAAATATACAAAGAAGTCAAGAAATTGGCCAACAAAACATCACATAATCCAATGAAAAACAATGGAGAACAGACCTAAACAGAGAACTCTCAACAGAGGAATCCAAAATGGCTGAAAGAGGGTTGGAGAGATGGCTCAGTGGTTAAGAGCACCGTCTGCTCTTCTGCAGGTCCTGAGTTCAATTCCCAGCAACCACTTGGTGACTCACAACCATCTGTAATGAGATCTGGCACCCTCTTCTGGCGTGTGGGCATACAGGAAGGCAGAATGTATGTATACATAATAAATAAATAATATATCTTTAAAAAATAAAATAAAGTAAAATGGCTGAAAGACACTGAAGGAAATGTTCAACATCCTTAGGCATCAGAGAAATGCACATCAAAGAATGCTAAGATTCCATTTTATACCTGTAAGAATGGCCAAGATCAAAAACACTGATGACAACTTATGCTGGAGAGGTTGTGGGGAAAAGGGAACACTTCTGCATTGCTGGTGGGAATGCAAGCTGGTACAACCCCTTTGGATGTCAGTGTGCCGATTTCCCAGAAAATTAGGAAACAACCTTCCTCAAGACCTAATAATACCACTTTTGGGTATATATTCAAAGGATGCTCAATTGTGCCACAAGGACATCTGCTCAACTATTTTCATAGCACCTTTGTTTGTCATAGCCAGAAACTAGAAACAACCTAAATGCCCCTTGACCAAAGAATACATAATGTGGTACATTTACACAATGGAGTACTACACAGCAGAAAAAAATAGCAACAGCTTGAATTATGCAGGAAAATGGACGGAGCTAGAAAACATTATTTTGAGTGAGGTAACCCAGACATAGAAAGACAATTATCACATGTACTCACTTCATAGGTGGTTTTTAAGCATAAAGCAAAGAAAGCCAGCCTACAAACCACAATCCCAAAGAACTGAAATAACAATGTGGACCCTAAGAGAGGCTTAAATAGATCTAATCTACATAGGAAGGAGAAAGTATAAAAAGACAAGGTATCCTGAGTAAATTGGGAGCATAGGGACCAGACCTTGGGGGAGGATTGAAGCGGGAGGAAATAATAAAAAAAAGAAAGAAAGAAGTGTGCACCTATTTCATCTCACTAGCTCTTGAACTTGAGGAGACAAATAGGCGGGTTCATCTTCCAGGGTCCACGTGAGGCCAGGGGAGTCAGGCATGATGCTCAAAGTGAAGTCATGGAAAGCACTGCCAGGTCTGGAGCCCAGAGCCCAGCAGCCCAGCTGCTGGATCCCCAGGTCTGGAGCCCAACAGACCGGCCTTGAATCACCAGGTCTAGAGCTTAAGTGCTGCATCCCTGCCACTGGATCCCTAGGTCTGGAGCACAGCACCACAACAGCTGTGCCACTGGATCCCCAGGTCTGGAGCCCAGCAATCCAAATTTGTCTCAGGGGAAAATACTGAGACCCAAACCTCTTATTAAATTTATCAATGGCCAAGTTTTACTCTGGCAGGTGATAATGGTTGGAAATAAAGAACGTCCTTTGGGTGACCTGCCCATACTTAGCTTATCATGGCTGGCTCCCACGATACCTTTCATCTTCAAGTGTATTATGTTGTGGGTGCTGGACCATTCTGGGCTTGTTAATTGTTATTTTCATGCCAAGCCCCATAAGATGAGGCTAGACCTCAACGGTTTCCATGTCGAGAGACTGGCAGTGGATGATGAATTGATTCAGGCCTTAAATATCCTAACCTCTCCCATTCCTCGTGGGAGGAGACAATAACAAGCAGTGAGAACCCTGGAAGGTTCCATTCTTCTTGGTGGCAAGAAGAAAGTTCTTAAGGTTTCCTGGTTCCACAGAAGCCCATACTCATCAGGTTGTCTGCCCCTGCCCACTCTAGCTATAGCGACAACTCCAATCCTCTGCATCCCAGCTCAATGCCAAGTGTTTATACAGAAACTTACATAGGGAGGGGTATCCTGACCAGGGCGCCTGGCAGGCAGCCCCTTTTCTCCTGTGAAGGGACTATGGGGGAGCAGCCCTATAGGGGATAAGCAAAGCAACTAGATCACTGCCAACTAAAACTTTCTCTGTTAACCATAGAGAGCCGTTCCTGGCTTTTGGGACTGGCGCTGAGAAAAGGTAAGCAGCATGGCTGGGAGGCTAGGAGGTAGAAGAGGGAAAAGAAGAGGAGGAAAGTGGGGAAGGCAAAAGCAGTCAGTCAGCCATATCTACTGAATGACAAGTGTGCTCACATATGTGTGTGTGTACAGCTGTGTATGCAGGGTTCCAAAATGCAAACAATCTTTTGTATTGCCAAGCACACATTATAGTTTAAGAAACAAGTGTGCGGAATGAGACTCCTAGGATAGAGAGAACCGAAGGAAACAAGCTCCACTGGGAGCAGAAGCCAGGAGCAAATCTAGCCCTGGGAGCCAACCCAGTCCCGGGACACTGGCAGACCATGATTGAGCCAACGACCTGACTCAGAGTCTGCAACCTCCATCAGAACCGGAGTGGGACTGAACTAGTTACTTAAGACACAGTGAGAACAAGCTCCACAAGGAGCAGAAGGCAGGAGCAAACCCAGTCCCGGGAAATGGGCAGATCACAATTCAACCAGCAACCAGATCCAGAGTCATGATCTCCAACAGAACAGGTCCAACTCCAAGCCAGCGACTTCTGCAGGAGGAGATCCAGACCAAGATTTACAGAAACAGATCAAAGCCTAATATTAGCCTAGGCCAAAGCAGGCCTGAGACCGCAAACTGCAAGGGAGCAGAGCAAAGCACAGGAGCACTGAGCTACCTCCAGGAACAGGAATAACCAACGGGGTAACTAGAACTGTGACACTGACTGCACCAAGAGGAACAACCATCTGAGCTCTGGATTTACTGGTACCTAGAAGATTATTCAACAGAATCTCAGGCAGCCCCAATCCCACCTATCAGAGGAAAAGATGAGTAGAAAAGGTAAGATCACACGCAACACCACAAAGAGCAACACAAGACCAGTAAAATCTGAAAACCCTACCAAAGCAAGACCTACACAAAATGGGAAGATATCAGCAAATCACTTAAAGAAAACCAAGAAAAGGAACTGAAACATATAAAAGAAACTATTCAGGATTGAAAACTGAGATAGAAAAAATAAAGAAAACACAAGCCGAAGGAATTATAGAAGCAGAAATCATGAGGAAAAGAACAGGAACCACAAATGCAAGCACGAACAACAGAATACAAGAAATACAAGAGGGAATCTCAAGCGCTGAAGATAAAATAGAGGGAATAGACTCATCAGTTAAAGAAAACATTAAATCTAATAAAAGCTTAACCCAAAACATTCATGAAATATGGGACACCATAAAAAGGCCAAATCTTAGAATAATAGGTATAGAAGAAGGAGAAGAAGTTCAACTCAAAGGCACAGAAAATTTATTTAACAAAATCATAGAAGAAAACTTTCCCTACCTAAAGAAAGATATGACTATGAAGATATAAGACGCTTACAGAACACCAAATAGGCTAGATCCAAAAAAGAGTACTCTCGCCACATAATAATCAGAACACTAAATATACAGAGTAAAGAAAGAATATTAAGCGCTGCAAAGAAAAAAGGCCAAGTAACATATAAAGGTAGACCTATCAGAATTACACCTGACTTCTCAGTGGAGACAATGAAAGCCAGAAGGTCATGGTCAAGCATTATGCAGACATTAAGAGACCATGGATGCCAGCCCAGACTACTATACCCAGCAAAACTGCTGATCGCCATAGAAGGACAAAACAAAATAGTCCATGACAGATCTAGACTTCACCAATACTTAGCAACAAGCCCAGCCCTACACAAAATACTAGAAGGAAAATTCCAACCCAAGGAAGATGGCTACACCAACAAAAACACAGAGAATTTATGATCTCATAACAGCAAATTTCAAAGGAAAAATGCACAAATTAACATCACCAACGATGAAAACTAAATTAACAGGAGATAGCAACCACTGGTTATTAATATCCCTTAATGTAAATGGACTCAACTCACCCATAAAAAGGCGCAGGCTAACAGATTGGATATGAAAACAGAATCCATGCCTCTGCTGCATACAAGAAACGCGTCTCAACCTCAAAGACAGACATTGCCTCAGAGGAAACGGTTGGCGAAAATATACCGATCAAATGGACCTAAGAAACAAGCAGGTGTAGCTATCCTAATATTTAACAAAATAGACTTCAAGCTAAAATCAGTCAAAAGAGACAAAGAAGGACATTTCATATTAGTCACAGGAAAAATCAATCAAGAGGAAATTTCAATACTAAACATGTATGCCCCAAATACAAGGGCACCCTCATATGTCAAATAAACACTTCTAAAGCTTAAATCATATATTAAACCACACACACTAATAGTGAGAGACTTCAACCCTCCTCCCTCACCACTGGACAGGTCAATAAGACAAAAAATGAACAGGGAAATAAGAGAACTAACAGATGTTATGACTCAAATGGACATCTGTAGAATATTCCATACAAACAGAAAATAATATACATTCTTCTCAGCACCTCATGGAACCTTCTTAAAAACTGACCACATACTCAGTAACAAAACAAACCTCAACAAATAAAAAAAATTGGAATAACCTAATGTACCTTATCAGATTGCCATGTTTTAAAACTAGAAGTCAATAGCAATACTAATTCCAGAAAACCCACAAACACATGGAAATTAAACAATGCTCACCTGAATCATCAATGGGTCAAGAAAGAAATAAAGGGGGAAGTTAAAGAATTCCTAAAATTTAATGAAAATAACCATACAACATACCCAAATGTATGGGATTCATAGAAAGCAGTGTTAAGAGGCAAGTTCATAGCACTAAATGCCTACATAAATAAGCTGGGAAAATCCCACACTAGTGAATTAACAGAACATTTGAAAACTTTAGAACAAAATTTAGCAAACTCACCTAAGTAAGCCGGAAATAATCAAATTGAGAGCTGAAATCAACAAAATAGAAACAAAGAAAACAATACAAAGAATCAATGAAACAAAGATTTGGTTCTTCGAGAAAATCAACAAAATAGACAAACCTTTATCCAAACTAACCAAAAGGCAGAGAGAGAATATCCAAATTAACAAAATCAGAAATGAAAAGGGGGACATAACAACAGACATGGAGGAAATACAGAGGATCATCAGGTCATATTTTGAAAACCTGTACTCCACAAAATTGGAAAACTTAAAGGAAATGGACAACTTTCTGAATAAATATCACTTACCAAAATTAAATCATGACCAGATAAGCAAATTAATCTGCTAAAGAAATAGAAACAGTCATCAAAAGTCTCCCAACCAAAAACAAGCCCAAGACCAGATGGTTTCAGCTCAGTATTCTACAAGGCTTTCAAAGAGGAACTAATACCAACACTCCTCAAATTATTCCACACAACAGAAACAGAAGGAATACTGCCAAAATTTTTATGATGCTGCAATTACCCTGATACCCAAACCACAGAAAGACAATACTACGAAAGAAAATATAGACCAATCTCACTCATGAACATTGACGCACAAAACTAAATAAAATACTAGCAAAGCAAACCCAAGAACACATCCACCATGACCAAGTCAGCTTCATCACACAGATGCAGGGATGGTTCAACATAGGAAAATCTATCAATGTAATCCACCATATAAACAAGCTGAAAAATAAAAACCACATGATCATCTCATTAGATGCTAAAAAAAGCATTTGACAAAATATAGCATCCCTTCGTGATAAAGGTCTTGGAGAGCACAGGGATACAAGGAACATACCTAAACATAATTAAGGCAATATACAGCAAGCAAACAGCCAACATCAAACTAAATGGAAGGAAACTCCCAGCGATTCCACTGAAATCAGGAACAAGACAAGGTTGTCCACTCTCTCCATATCTATTCAATATAATTCTTGAGGTCCTAGCTAGGGCAATAAGACACCAAAGGGAGATCAAGGGGATACAAATTGGAAAAGAAGAAGTCAAATTCTCACTGTTTGCTGATGATATGATAGTTTACATGAGCGATCCCAAAAATTCTACCAAGGAACTTCTACAACTCATAAACACTTTCAGCAATGTAGCAGGATACAACATTAACTCAAAAAAATCAGTAGCCCTCCTGTACACAGATAATAAAAGGGCTGGGGAAGAAATCAGAGAATCAACATCCTTCACAATAGCCACAAATAGCATAAAATATCTCAGAGTAACTCTAACCAAACAGGTGGAAGACTTGTATGACAAGAACCTTAAATCTTTGAAGAAAGTAATTGAAGAAGATACCAGAAAGTAGAAAGACCTCCCATGTTCTTGGGTAGGCAGAGTTAATATAGTAAAAATGGCATTCTTACTGAAAGCAATCTACAGATTCAACGCAATACCCATTAAAATCCCAGCAAAATTCTTCAAAGATCTCGAAAGAACGGTACTCAACTCCATTTGGAAAAGCAAAAAAACCAGGATAGCCAAAACAATCCTGGGCAATAAAAGAACTTCTGAAGGCATCACAATCCTGACTTCAAACTCAACTACAGAGCTACAGTACTGAAAACAACCTGGTACTGGCATAAGAACAGACAGAAGGACCAATGGAACCCAATAGAAGACCCGGATATCAATCTACACATCTTCGAACACCTGATCTTTGATAAAGAAGCAAAAAAAAAAATCAAATGGAAAAAAGAAAGCATATTTAACAAGTGGTGCTGGCATAACTAATTAACAACATGTAGAAAAATGGAAACAGACCCATATCTATCTCCATGCACAAAACTCAAATCCAAATTGATCAAAGACCTCAACATAAAGCCCAGCCACACTGAACCTTATAGAAGAGAAAGTGGGAAGTACACTTGAACACATTGGCACAGGGAACCACTTCCTAAATAGAACCCCAGCAGCACAGACACTGAGAGAAACAATTAATAAATGGGACCTCCTGAAACTGAAAAGCTTCTGTAAAGCAAAAGACACGGTCAACAAGACAAAATGACAACCTACAGAATGGGAAAAGATCTTCACATTGGACAGAGGGCTGATCTCCAAAATACACAAAGAACTCAAGAAATTGGTCACCAAAAGATCACATAATCCAATGAAAAACAATGGAGAACAGACCTAAATAGAGAACTCTCAACAGAGGAATCTAAAATGGCTGAAAGACACTTAAGGAAATGCTCAACATCCTTAGTCATCAGAGAAATGCAAATCAAAACAACTATGAGATTCCATCTTACACCTGTAAGAATGCTCAAGATCAAAAACACTGATGACAACTTATGCTGGAGAGGTTGTGGGGAAAAGGGAACATTTCTGCATTGCAAGTGGGAATGCAAGCTGGTACAACCCCTTTGGATGTCAGTGTGCCGATTTCCCAGAAAATTAGGAAACAACCTTCCTCAAGACCTAATAATACCACTTTTGGGTATATATCCAAAGGATGCTTAATCGTGCCACAAGGACATGTGCTTAACTATGTTTATAGCAGCTTTGTTTGTCATAGCCAGAACCTAGAAACAACCTAAATGCCCCTCAATCGAAGAATGGATAAGAAAAATGTGGTACATTTACACAATGGAGTACTACACAGCAGAAAAAAATAGCAACAGCTTGAATTTTGCAGGAAAATGGATGGAGCTAGAAAACATTATTTTGAGTGAGGTAACCCAGATACAGAAAGACAATTATCACATGTACTCACCCATAGGTGGTTTTTAAGCATAAAGCAAAGAAAGCTAGCCTACAAACCACAATTCCAGAGAACTTAGATAGCAATGTGGACCCGAAGAGAGACTTACTAGATCTAATCTACATGGTAAGTAGAAAGTATGAAAAGACAAGATGTCCTGAGTAAATTGGGAGCATGGGGACCAGACTTTTGGGGAGGATTGAAGCGGGTGAAATAATAATAATAATAATAATAATAAAAATTAAAGAAGTATGCACATATTTCATCTTACTAGCTCTTCAACTTGAGGAGAAAAATAGGCGGGTTCATCTCCCAGGGTCCACATGAGGCCAGGGGAGTCAGGCATGAAGCTCAAAGTGAGGTCATGGAAAGCACAGCCAGGTCTGGAGCCCAGAGCCCAGCAGCCCTGCCGCTGATTCCCCGGTCTGGGGCCCAGCAGCTGTGCCTCTGGATCCCCTCAAAAGATGCAAAAGAACTAGAACTTCCATCTAAGTTACCTTTTGGGACAGCCAGTACCACATAGGTGGATTCTGCAGAATAAACTGTTATGTCCACACTGGGGATCTCCGCACCCCAGTGATGTGGAATACCTGCTGGATAGTAAGGTAGAACCATGATAGAGAGATTTCCAGGCAGCAGACAGTGTGAGCAAAGGCCCTAGCTGAGAGCAGAAGGCTGTGACCAGGATGTAAGCAGCAGCCAACACACAGCTCTGAGGGGCTATAGTGGGATGGACAGGCATGAATGGGGGAGACTGGCTGGGGCCCAGATGGAGACAGAGGAGGAAGAATTTGCCTCCCTGATGCCCTGAAATATGACCAAGGTTTGGATAGCAGACCCCTGGCAGTGTGGACAAAAGCCTCACCTCCTACCTGGCCTGATGCCACCTGGGGGACTCAGCCAGCCCTTGAGCCCATAGGGACACACAAGTGAGCTTCATATTGACTTCCAATACAAATCTGCTGTTAGTGGATGAATCAAGGAATGTTTGTCAGGCAAGTGACCAGATCTGAAGAGCCTTGTTGAGGGAGGGGTGTGGACACAGAGCTAGCATCAGGGAGAAGGCAAGGTGTCCCCTTCAGAAGCAAATGACTGAAGCTGCTGTTTCTTTCCCCCTTTCTCTCCAACAGGTCACTGGGTAAGAACATTCCCTGTCCTTCTCCCCCTTGCTCACCCTAACACCCCCACCCTGACCACTTCCTTCAGGTCCACTTCATTCTTAGACCAACACTTCTGCCAGATGAAGTCAGGAAGACTCAGGCATCAGCCTGGGAAGGGCGGGGTACTGCCATAGCCACCCACCCCTGCCAACTGCAACCTTCTCCTTGGCATTCTCTCTCTGTTTTCCCATCTGTCTCTCTCCTTTCCTTACTCCCCTCCCCTGGTCCAGCAGCTCACCCTCTCTTCCTGCTGCTTCCCAGCCTGCTCTGTGCTCCCAAGCCCCAGTCACACTGCAGGGCTCCTAGGACAGGCAGGCTTCTGCTAGAGAAAGAAGGGAAGGCTGCCTGCTCACCATCTCCCCCTCCCAACAGGCAGCAGCCACCAAGCTCCCTGTCTGGATCTGTAGCCTGCCGCAGAAGAGGGGAGGGGGGTATTATGGCTTTTCCTAGCACAGCTGAGGCAGGGACTGATATAACTGGAAAGCCCCCAGTTCTGGAGACTGTCTCTCCTACTGTATTCCACCTCACTCACACCCCTGAGATGGGGGAGGGGGCAGGTTAAAGCAGAGTAGGGAGCTCACCTACTAAAGAATAGGGGGTGTAACCCTACCTCTACCCCACTGGCCTCCACACCCCAGTGCCCTAGCACTAACTGTCCTGGCTGGTCTCCAGCTAAAAAAGGTTAAACAACACTTTCCCGGGGCCTCTTGGGTCTGAGAAGTTGACATTTAACTTACTTTCACTTCTTCCCGTTTGAGTCTGGCAGTTGTGCAGAGGCCTTATATAGGCAGCCTGTGCATGCATCTGTGGGTACCTGTGTGCATGCTATGTGCCCAGCATGGGAATATACCCAGACATAGCTATTTTTTTGTACTTTTGTTTTCTTTTTTTGTTTTTTTAAATGTTGGGTTTGTACTTCCTGAACAAATTCTCTACCATCAAACTCGATACACAGACAAACCTTCAAAATTGTATTCATTCATTTATTTATTTTCATTGTTTGCGAAAATGTCTCACCACATAACTTTGACTGGCTTGGAGCTCCCTATGTAGACCAGGCTGGCCTTGAACTCACAGAGATCCACAAATCTCTTGGGTGCCAAATAAAAGGTGTGTGCCACCACTACTGGCTAAAAATAAAAAATAAATAAAATACAGGGCCTCATTCTATATATGCATACAGACCCTGGCTGGGCTGAAATTCACTATATAGATCAGGGTAGTCTCATACTTACAGAGATCAAACTCTGCCACCTCAGAGGATTGAAGCCATGTGCCACCACATGCTACATATATATAAATTGAATATGCTTCCTATCTACACACAAACACATCTTTGATTTCCACCTCTTACCTTTGACCCGGCACATCCCTCCTCAGAGCCTGGGTTTCCCCTACTTTTTTTCCGGGGAATTCTCCTGCCTCCCTAGCTTCACCTTTGCTGTAAATACAGCAAGCCACCACTTTGTGCAAGGCAGAACCTGAAGCCTTTCTGCTAGGACCCCCGGGCCAGGGAAGGGGTCATGAGATAATTTTGCTTCTTTCAAATAAATAACTCAAGGTCCAGGGAAAGAGGTCAAAGCTTTGCAAAGTGAATGAATCTAAAACAACAAGACTCTTCCCTTTTGCCTGCCCAGTGCTTAAGAGACTTCACTGCAAAAGGAGCAGGGCCAGGAGCAAATCCTGTGCTATCCAACTTCCCACCACAACCCCTTGCAGATGCTTAGGAATCCTGAGTCCCTTGGGGAGGGGAGGGAAAGAGGAGTTGACCGCAGCCATTGGCATTGGCTTTGAATTCTGACATTTCCCTTTTGGTTTTCCATAGGGTCGTCGCTATATTTAAGATCCACCATCCCCTAGTCAGGGATACTCCCAACTTCACCATGGCCCCGGGCACCGTGGTCCTCATCATCACCATGGTGCACATCACTGAGAAATGAGAAGACGAGAGGACACAAGTTGAGGAGACTACACAGAACCCCCAGCTGAAACTACGCCCTGTCTCACCCAGAATTTTCCCTTTCAAATAAATAGCCTCCTGGAGGCCATTTTTTTTCTCCTCAGAGGTTTTCTTTTTCATATACAACCTGGTACTCAGGGTCCACTTCTATCTAGATTTGATTGTTCTGAAAATGGATATCCAGCTTGACATTCCCAGAAGCTTGACTTGGTAGTGACCACAACACATGGCTGCTTAAGACTACTGACCCAAGGGACAGCGCCCTGCTGTCTGTCCTTCCATTCCTGTCTGGCTGCTCCTGTCAGTCTGCATACATTCTCACCATTTCCTGAAAACACACTGAACTCCCAACCTCCTTTTTATTTTATTTTATTTTATTATTTTATCTTATCTTATGGATCTATACATTTTTCTCTGCTCCCCTCCACCACCTCCTTTGTCTCAGTCTCCTGATTCCCGCTCCAGGTGAGACTTGTTTCCGCTGTCTTTCATTCCTTCTTGATTTCAAAGCCTTCCAAGCCAGCCACAGTCCCTGCTCTCTCTTCTTAAGCAAAACTTCTGTCTTTGGTGCACCCTGCCTTGCCCCTTTTCTACTACACACAGGCAGATTGGAGCTGGTAGGAGCCATCTCATAGGCCCAGCCACACCCTGACCCCCTGGCACCAATTTAGTACGTCCCTGAATCTCTCCAGCCAACTGTAAGTCACTGAAGCACTAAGTCAACCCCTAGATCCGCTCAGGCCATGCTCTTGACCCGTGCCTTGCCTAGACCAGCACTTGGACACACTTGAGAGACATCTTCCATTCAAACCTCTTGAGTCTGACTCTCGGTCCCTTGCTTTCAGTCTTTGCCTATCCAAATCTATCCAGGATTCTTTCCACTCCGCTGCACTCAGGCTTCTCATACATCTGCAATCCACCATAATTCTGTTCAGTCCTCCAGCCATGCCTGCCCTATGAACAGCACTCCAATGTTCTTTACCTGCACAACGAGTCTTTGGTGAGGGCTGGCAAGTGCTCTGGAGTGGGTGGCTACCAGGTCTCTGAAAGGCAGATGTGGGGAGTGGTGGTGACTGCCAGAAAGAGGCTTGGCATGTCTCTCTCTTCTCCTCTCACTCCCTTTTCCCCTTGTGGTAAACTTTTAAAAAATCGCAAAGACACTCTAAAGAAGAAGAGGCCACAGACTCAGGTCAAAAGTGGGAAGATAGACCCAGCCCGAGCATCTAAATACATAGCCATAACCAAAAGTACAAACTCCAGGTTTGCCAGGCATGTCTTAGGACCAAGGTCGGTGTAGATGCAAACATTCTCATGTAGCACCAAGTGCAGAGTCTCAAGAGAGACATTTCTTCAAGGTTTCAACAGTCTCAAAACAATTTTCAGCCTCTACTGATTAACCCAAACATAGCAAGGGTTTTGCTGAAACATTTCTCTCAAAGCCAGACACAAAGGCTGTGAATTGCCTATCACTACAATGCACTCCAAGGGAAAGGAGACTTTGCTTTACCATTCAGGTCTCAACCCCACTGAAACCCATGGTCTCCAGCAGTCTGCCCTGTAGCCAGCTTTTCTTTTCCCTAAGACTGGCAATCCTGCTGCAGAAGTGAGACTCTACCTTCTCTTAGAGCAGAAGACTGGAAAGACAGCTACACACAGTGTTGTCTTATGACTAATTTGGGGTCATCACTGACCCCTTCCTGGCATATTCCAGCTCCCTTTCTAAACTGTATACACTTTGACAAAGTAAAGCCATGGGGTGCATGTCCCCGGGCTGGGGCTGTCAGAAGGGAACTGTCCACCTTCCTTCACCCCCATTAAAATTGAGCCATCAGGATTTCTTTCTCATACAAACCAACATGTTGGGCTGTCTGCATCTCCCAACTACTACAAATTCCCAGATGAAGGAACAGAGTCTTATTTATCACCACACCACTCCTCACAGTCAAGCTAGCACTGTGTTCACCTAATGAACATTCCCTGGCCACCTTCTGAGCCAGTGAGCTGTTCAAGGCACTGAAGCTATGGGGATGAGCCTTTCTAAACATCAGCTTCTGCATTCCCAGCCTCCACCACCCACCTGAGAGGGGGACAAGTCTATGATCTGTTAGCCCGCTACATCAAATACATGAAGAAATACCCAGTAGGCCAATGGAACAGAGAGGGGGCAAGTGACTGGTTTAGGGAGAGTAATGACGGACTCAGGTGCTCAACGACATATGCTGGACATAATGGAGCAGCCCTTTAATCCCAACCCTGGTTAGAGGCAGGCAGATATCTGTGAGTTCAAGGACAACCTGGTCTACATAGTGAGTACCAGGACAGCCAGGTATACACATTAAGACTCTGGAGAGAGATGGGGTGGGGATAAACAGACAACCATACAAGGAAGGTCAGAAGGTCTTGAACATGGCTCAAGGTCCTAATCTTTACTTCTCACTGGATCCACTTTCAAACCTGTAAAATGAGAAAATTCTTCTTTTCATAGGCAGCGAATAAGATCATGTATGCAGTAACAGGTGTGATAGCAAGCAGGGTCTGAGCTCTAATCTCCTTGTCTTGCTTACTGAACAACCCTGGGACACAAAACACAGAACACAGATAACCCACCAACACTCCTCCTTCCCTGCCTGCCCTCTCCCAGGTCCCAGACCAAAGGCATGGTTCCTGAAGCAAGCCCAGAGAGAAGCTGCTCCCTCCACACCTGTCCCCTTGAAGACCCAGCAGGTGAGGCAGTCTCGGCGCCCACAGTCTCCACCCTCCAGGCTGCAGACCCAACCAGCCCACTAACAGCCGGACATTTTGCCTTTCCTCGAGCACCTCAAGACTATCAAGAAGGCAGTTCCTTACTAGGGCTGGGCGATCAAGCCTCTCTGTGTGCTCATGTCTCCAACCTCAGCACAGCCATAGACCCCGCACAGCATGACGGGGTCTGGAAGCTACCTTCTGTGCAGCACCAGAAAGTTTCTTTCTTTTCCTTTTCTTTTTTTTCCTTTTTTTTTCTTTTTTTTTTTTTTTTTGGTTTTTTGAGACAGGGTTTCTCTTTAGGTTTGTAGCCTGTTCTGAAACTAGCTCTTGTAGACCTGGCTGGCCTCGAACTCACAGAGATCCGCCTGCCTCTGCCTACCGAGTTCTGGCATTTAAGGCGTGAGCCACCACCGCCCAGACAAAAATTCAAAATTCTTAACATATGCACTAAACCCAAACATTTACAGTGTATGTCAAACTTTTCTCAGCATCTAGAAGCAGTTATAAGTTATAAGTTATACAAATATCATTAGGTCAATTCCAGTAAGAGTACAATGACATTGCTGTTATCAAATACCAGTTCCAGTCTCTGAACAGCGGCTAAACCCTCAGTCTGCCCCCTTCTTAAGTGAAGAGGGGTTTAGTCATTTTTTATTTTGACTCTTTCTTTCCCTGAAGGGAAAACTTAAGTCTTAGCTCTTTGATTTTATATTTTAATCAAAATAATTTCTGTGCTCCAAAGATTAAAACAGTCAGATATTTAGTCTGCATTTCATGTCCAAAGCAAAAAGGATTCAGACTGCAGAAAATTGTAGTCACCGTGGTTAGGTCATCTCAGCAGGGCCTCTGGGTCTGTGTGTGTCCCAAGTGTCTGGAAGCAGCTCAGCATCTGTTCCTCAGGGCAGGTGGCATTCCTGGGTGAGGTGAACAGAATTCAGCTGCCAGAAGCAGGAAACACATCTCGGCCATTATCTCAGCAGGGTCTCTTTGTCAGGAATCTCTGGAGGCTGAAGGGCAGCAGTGACAGGTCCTGTGATCACCTCCCCTCTCTGTGTGGGCAGGGAAGACTGGACCATGGACTCTCTAACTCCTGTTTCCAACTCCTCCATGGGCGTTCGCAGCTATGATGTCATCAGGTCTGCTACTCCGTTACTGTCTATGCAGTCATCACACACAGATCTATTTTCTTTCTGTGATAAAAGAACATAAGCACATCCTCAACCCCAAATTAATTTAGGTTGGGTCTTTATATGATTCATTGCAAGGGCTTTTTTTTTTTACCTTGCCTGAACAAAAGTCACCTTGGTGTCGCCATGCCAGATCTGTCTTCAACTTTTATCCCCTTAAGTTGTTTTTAAGGAGCCATATTATGCTCTATAATTCCTTTTCACTATTAACCATATATGCAGGTTTTCCATTGAAAGAGCCATTTGTAAAATTCACAATAACATCCTTTAAGGGATCTTTAGCTATAACATTACCAAAATATGGTTTTGCAAATTGTAACAACTGTCATCTGGAAAATATTAGTACTCTGGCCTTTAAATTGAGCAAACACAATTGT
The DNA here is from genome assembly GCF_903992535.2 of Arvicola amphibius. Classification (NCBI taxonomy): domain Eukaryota; kingdom Metazoa; phylum Chordata; class Mammalia; order Rodentia; family Cricetidae; genus Arvicola; species Arvicola amphibius. Next base: position 56,887,355 of record NC_052051.1, on the reverse strand, counting down.
CCAAGAATCATTATCCTAAAATTATCAATTAATCTATTGTTTAGTAGAAGAAAAACTGATCATAGTCAACATTCTGTTAAGCTATCTCCGAGATTTCCTGCTCTTCTGTATTAGACAAGCTACTGTTCTAAATTAGAAGTTTAATATCTTAACTGGCAAAAACTGGGAAGATGCAGCTCTAAAAAGCATTCTGTTCTTTTCATAAAACTGCTGTAGAATAAGTTTTGTACTTAATACAAACTTGTCATAGCTGAATCATAATATACTGTACTTATACATTATTATATACTTTACCTGTTGATCTATATTTTACCTGCTTGAGTACCTGTCTGGCAGCTTCTATAAACTCTCTACTGGAAATTGGCTCATTGCTTCCTTTAACAATTTTACTTAGTAGCTCAATATCTCCTATAAGAATATTGTAACTAAGGCTTTAATCATTGTATATCTAATTGAAAGTTTGTGAACTATCTTCCTTTAAAGTTGTAAGTCTGCCTAGCTGATAGGAAAATGGAAAAAGAAAGCATATTTAACTAATGACGCAGGCCTAATTAGACATCAACATGTAGAAGAATGAAAACAGATCCATATTCATCTCTATGTACAAAACTCAAGTTTAAATGCATCAAAGATCTGAACATAAAACCAACCACATTGAACATCACAGAAGAAAAAGCTAGAAGTTTGCCACATCTCAAATACAGCCTCAGTGGCACAGACCTTGAGAGAAACAATTAATAAACCAGATCTCCTGAACTGAGAAGCTTCTGTATAGCAAAGAACATAGTAAAAAGACATAATTAACAGTCTAATGAATGAGAAAATATCTTTACTAACCACTTAATCCACTCCAAAAACATACGAAAAACTCAGGAAATTAGTCATCAAAAGAATAATCCAATAAAAACATATGTTATAGACCTAAACTTAAAACTCTCAACAGATGAACTTAATGCTCACACATAATAACATCCTTAGTCATTAGAGAAATGCAACTATGAGATTCCACCTTATCCCTGTAAGAATGACCAAGATTAAAGACACCTATGACAGTTTATGCTGAAGAGAGTGTGGGGCAAAGGAAAAAAACTCCTCCACTGCTGATAAAAGTGCAAACTGGTACAGCTGCCTTGGAATATAGTATGGCAATTTCTCAAAACTAGGCAACCCTCTACCTTAAGACTCAGCAATACCCCTTATGGACCTATATACAAAAGATGCCCAACCACACCATAAGGACATGTGCTCAACTATGTTTACAGCAGAATTACTTTATCATAGCCAGAACCCAAAATGCACGTTTTTGCACATATGATAAATGAGAGACATCATCCCTTTACTTAGCCATAAATACAACAAAATATTTTGGAGTAACTCTAACCACACAAAAGGAAAAACTTGGATGATAAGAACTTAAGAAAGAAACTTAAGCTGGGAGGTAGTGGTGCACGCCTTTAATTCCAGCACTTGGGAGGCAGAGACAGGCAGATCTCTGTGAGTTCGAGGCTAGCCTGGTCTACAATAGCTAGTTTCAGGACAGGTTCCAAAGGTACTGAGAAACCCTATCTCAAAAAAAAAAAAAAAAGAAAAGAAAGAAAGGAAGGAAGGAAGGAAGGAAGGAAGAAAGAAAGAAAGAAAGAAAGAAAGAAAGAAAGAAAGAAAGAAAGGAAAAGAAAAAGAAACTTAAGACATTAGAAAAAGGAAAAATCTATTCTCTTGGGAAAGTAGAACCAACATAGCAAAACTGACAATCTTACTGAAATTAATCTACAGATTTAATGCAAATGTTCATTAAAATTATAACAAATTTTTACAGACCTTGAAAGGACAATTTTCAACTTTATAAGAAAAGATAAAAACTCAGGATAGCCTAAACTATCTTAAAATCCTACACAATCATGGCACTTCTAAATGCATCACAATCTCTGACTTTAAAAACTTTACTGCAGAACCACAGTACTGAAATCAATCCACCTTGGATACAAATTCACAAACCTACAAACAGCAGATAGTTTAAATTGTACCTTATTTCAAACCTGCCTTTCAGCTTCTGGTTGAAGCTTCGCCACACAGAGGGGGTACGACATAGGCTCTGTCTGCCTGTCTGCCAGCTCTGGAAGGCATAGCAGCCTGGATTTTACCCTTACTCCTCGTGTCTTGAGGGAATCCTTGAGACTGCAGATAAACAAATTCTGTTTACCGAATGCTTGTCCCATGGTATAATTTTTGCCTTGCGTTGCTGTGCCGAAACCTCCGGAATCGAACTCACGGTTGGGTGGTCCATGGCGATTCTTCACTGAGCCGGTGATTAGCTGCTGGCCGCAGTGGCTCAATGGCTGGATAGGCCTGTCCCCTGTGTGCAGCAATATTCCTCAAACCTCCAGTGTTTTCAGGTCCCTGTTCGGGTGCCATTTGTCCTGAGTAGTGAAATATGAATGGAGATCCTGAACCCTGGAGATGAGGAATGAAGAGACAAGAGACGTGGGAAACACACAGCAAGTCTGTATTCTCATCAAGCTGTCAACTTTATTTTTTCTCAGGAGTATTACATAGCAGAAGGTGGGGCGAAGGTAAGTTGCTGGAATGTCAGGTCTAGAGACTTCCCTAGCTATTGGGAAGAAATAAGGAAATGCTGAGGGTCTGTCAATGTTTACTAACGAGGGGAATGCTAATTACTTCTGGGGCCTTGGATCTGCAGGTCTGTAGGGGGTAGGGGATCTTAACTCACAGGGAGATAAGGGTTATCCTAGGCCCTGAACTTGATCTCCAAGGGTTTCTGAAGAACTTACTTATTTGTGACTGAGGTGGCTATAACCAAATACAGGTCTTTGCTTCCAGCAGGTTTCTCTGTGTAGTCCTGTCTATCCTGGAACTCACTCTGTAGAACAGGCTGGCCTCGAACTCACAGAGATCTGCCTGTCTCCTCGGTGGTGGGATTAAAGGCATGCATCACCACTGCCCAACCAAATAAACTTTTAAAAAATAATAAAAAATTTTTCTTTTACCAAATTTACTAGACACCTACTAATGCCAGGAAGGTTGTCAATGGCCAAGTGACTGAGGAAGCCACCGTGTCCCTGAACCTGAGGCATACAGAGAACAGTGGAAATAAGAAAAATTAGAAGAAAGGACCCCAGAAGTTAGGGGCTCCTGATCTGCTTGAGGGAGCACACAAAGCAAATCATCGTGGCAAATACAGGTGCTGGGGCAGCCACACGGGCAGCCTACAAAGGGCTTGGTTCAGGCAGAGCTAGCTGGCAGACTGGGTCCCGAACTTTTTCAGTCTTTCCATCCTGTCCTGACTTTATTACCACTGTCCCCTTTTCTGTGTGTGATTTCTGTTTCCAGACAAGCTTGCTGGACTGGGCAGCAATTCAAAAACTCATCTGGGCCTTGGAATCCAAGGCAAGAATGTGTTTAGGGTCAGTTTTCTTCTTCTACGTGCTGGGAGGAGGTGATGGCCCTGTCCACATGACCTTGAGGTGGCTCTGAGAATGATCCCCACTCTCCTCATCTGCTCCACCCAAACCCTCCCCACCCACCACACCCCCATCCTGTTTCCTAGTGCTCTTTGCCCCAGTAGAGATCAGCCCATCCCTCTTAATTCCCTAGACCTTCTATTCTAGACTTTCCCAGAGTATATGACCCAACCCAGCCCCACCCTCTCTTGTATAAATACTCCCCTGGGGGAGGCAGAGCCTCAGCCTTCCTGTCCCTGGCTCTGCACTCTCAGGTAAGGACCTGGCTTTGCTTACTGAAGATAAAATAGGAGGGGGTCTGTGAGAGTGGATGAGATGCCTGTGTGGCCTTGGTCTCTCTGGGTTAAGTATTTGTTCATTGACCTACTGCCTCCGGGTCTTTGTGAGGACATTGTACTTCTGCACATGTCGGTCTGTTTCTAACAGATTGTGTGTGTCGTTGTCAGGTCTTGTGCATTTGTATGCATGTCTGCCTTCCAGCCCTCCCCACCTTCCAGGCTGGCCCCTGTGCCTTCACCCTGCAGGAGTTAGGACTGATGTGCCAGGTAGAAGGGTCACCTGAGAGTTACAGGCTTGCATTTTCAGTCCCTTCTAGAGCTGACCATTCCTGTTTTTCAGAGAGCTAGGCCTGAGCGGAAAATTATCCCAGGGTCTGTCTTTTCTCTTGCCTTTAGTTCAGGTTTTGATTGAATCAAAGGTTTCCTTTACCTCCCCAAGTTCAGCCTTATGAGATCCTTCAAGTTCATCATTAGTCAAGGGTAAAAGAGTAGGGGCCTCCTGGACTGGAGAGATGGCTCAGCAGTTAAGAGCAATGGCTGCTCTTCCAGAGGACCTGGGTTCAATTCCCAGCACCCACAAAGTAGGGGTCTTCCAGCCACATGTAACTCTGGTTCTTGGATATCTGGCACCCACCTCTGTCCTCTGTGGGTGCTGCATATGAACATGGTGCTCAGACATAAGCACCACCTCTATCGGGCATCCTACCTCTATGCCAGGTGTTTATACAGAGCAGGGTATCATGACCAGAGTGCCTGGCAGGCACCTCCTTTTGTCTTGTGATGGGACTGTGTGTGTGCAGCCGTAGGAGGGGAAAGCAGAGCAACCATTTCACTGCCAACTAAAACGTTCTCTGTTGACCACAGGTATTGCGTGTGTCACTTCCTGCACTTGCCCCATAAAGATGGATCCAGGTAAGCAGCGTGGCTGGGAGGCTAGGAGGTAGAAGAGGGAAAAGAGAGGAAGGAGAGTGGGGAGGGCAGAGGCAATCAGTCAGCCATATCTACTGAATGCCAAGTGTGCTTGCATGTGTGTGTGCACAGTTGTGTGTGCAGGGTTCCAAAATGCAAACATTCATATTGCGAAGCACAAACTATAGTTTAAGAAACAAGTGTGCACGTTTTTCATCTCACAAGCTCTTCAACTTGAGGAGACAAATAGGCGGGTTCATCTCCCAGGGTCCACATGAGGCCAGGGGAGTCAGGCATGATGCTCAAAGTGAGGTCATGGAAAGCACTTGGCAGTCTGGAGCCCAGCAGCCCAAAATCCCTGCTGCTGGATCCTCAGGTCTGGAGTCCACAGCCCAACAGCTGTGCCACTGGATCCCCTCAAAAGATGCAAAAGTACTAAAACTCCCACCAAAGCTTACCTTTTGGGACACTCAGCACCACATAGGTGGATTCTGCAGAATGAACTGTTATGTCCACACTGGGGATCTCCGCACCCCAGTGATGTGGAATACCTGCTGGATAGTAAGGTAGAGCCATGATAGAGAGATGTCCAGGCAGCAGATAGTGTGAGCAAAGGCTCTGAGCTAAGAGCACAAAGTTGTGACCAGAATGTAAGCAGCAGCCAAGACATAGTTCTGAGGGGCTATAGTGGGATGGACAGGCATGAATGGGGGAGACTAGCTGGGGCCCAGATGGAGACAGAGGAGGAAGAATTTGCCTCCCTGATGCCCTGAAATCTGACCAAGGTTAGGATAGCAGACCCCTGGCAGTGTGGACTAAAACCTCACCTCCTACCTGGCCTGATGCCACCTGGGGGACTCAGCCAGCCCTTGAGCCCATAGGGACACACAAGTGAGCTTCATATTGACTTCCAATACAAATCTGCTGTTAGTGGATGAATCAAGGAATGTTTGTCAGGCAAGTGACCAGGTCTGAGGAGCCTTGTTGAGGGTTGTGTGTGTGTACACAGAGCTAGCATCAGGGAGAAGGCAAGGTGTCCCCTTCAGAAGCAAATGACTGAAGCTGCTGTTTCTTTCCCCCTTTCTCTCCAACAGGTCACCGGGTAAGAACATTCCCTGTCCTTCTCCCCCTTGCTCACCCTAACACCCCCACCCTGGCCACTTCCTTCAGGTCCACCTCATTGTTAGACCAACACTTCTGCCAGATGAAGTCAGGAAGACTCAGGCATCAGCCTGGGAAGGGCGGGGTACTGCCATAGCCACCCACCCCTGCCAACTGCAACCTTCTCCTTGGCATTCTCTCTGTTTCCCCATCTGTCTCTCTCCTTTCCTTACTCCCCTCCCCTGGTCCAGCAGCTCACCCTCTCTTCCTGCTGCTTCCCAGCCTGCTCTGTGCTCCCAAGCCCCAGTCACACTGCAGGGCTCCTAGGACAGGCAGGCTTCTGCTAGAGAAAGAAGGGAAGGCTGCCTGCTCACCATCTCCCCCTCCCAACAGGCAGCAGCCACCAAGCTCCCTGTCTGGATCTGTAGCCTGCCGCAGAAGAGGGGAGGGGGGTATTATGGCTTTTCCTAGCACAGCTGAGGCAGGGACTGATATAACTGGAAAGCCCCCAGTTCTGGAGACTGTCTCTCCTACTGTATTCCACCTCACTCACACCCCTGAGGCCGGGTGGGGGGAGGGGGCAGGTTAAAGCAGAGTAGGGAGCTCACCTACTAAAGAATAGGGGGTGTAACCCTACCTCTACCCCACTGGCCTCCACACCCCAGTGCCCTAGCACTAACTGTCCTGGCTTGTCTCCAGCTAAGAAAGGTTAAACAACACTTTCCCGGGCCTCTTGGGTCTAAGAAGTGGACATTAACTTTACTTTCACTTCTTCCCGTTTGAGTCTGGCAGTTGTGCAGATGCCTTATATAGGCAGCCTGTGCATGCATCTGTGTGAACATGTGTGCATACTATGTGCCCAGCACGGGAATACACCCAGACATAGCTATTTTTGGTGTTTTTGTTTTGTTTTATTTTGTTTTTTTTTTTTTAAATGTTGGGTTTGTGCTTTCTGGACAAATTCTCTACCATTGAACTCCATACCCAGACACACCTTCAAAATTGTATTTATTTATTTATTAATTTTCATTGTTTGAGAAAGGGTCTCACAACATAGACTGGCCTGGAGCTCCCTATGTAGACCAGGCTGGCCTTGAACTCAAAGAGATCCACCAATCTCTGTCTCATGATTGCTGAATTAAATGTGTGTGCCACCACTACTGGCCAAAAATAAAAAATAAATTAAAGACAGTGCCTCATTCTGTATATGCATACAGGCCCTGGCTGTGCTGAACCTCACTATATAGATTAGGGTAGTCTCAAACTTACAGAGATCATCCTCTGCAACCTCAACGGATTAAAGCCACCATTGCTACATATACATAAATTGATATACTTCCTATCTACACACAAACACATCCTTGATTTCCACCTCTTACCTTTGACCTGTTACATCTCTCAGAGCCTGGGTTTCCTACTACCTGGTGTCCTGGGAATTCTTCTCCTGCCTCCCCAGCTTCAGCTTTGCTGTAAATACAGCAAGCCACCGCTTGTAGCATGGCAGAACCTATAGCCTTTCTGCTAGGACCCCTGGGCCAGGGAAGGAGTCTATGAGATAATTTTGCTTCTTACAAATAAATAACTCGAGGTCCAGGGAAAGAGGTCAAAACTTTGCAAAGGGAATAAATCTAAAACAACAAGACTCTTCCGTTTTGTTTGCCCAGTACTTAAGAGACTTCATTGCAAAAGGGGCAGGGCCAGGAGCAAATCCCTTGCTATCCAACTCCCCACCACAACCCCTTGCAGATGCTTAGGAATCCTGAGTCCCTTGGGGAGGGGAGGGAAAGAGGAGTTGACCGCAGCCATCAGCATTGGCTTTGAATTCTGACATTTCCTTTTGGTTTTCCACAGGGTCATTGCCCTCCTCATGGTCCACCCCCACCTGGTCCACCACCACCTGGTCCAGGACACTGTCCTGGGGGTCCCCATCCTCCAGGACCAGCTTGCCCAGCCCCTGGGCACCCTGGTCCTCACCATCACCATGGCCCTGGGCACCCTGATCCTCACCATCACCATGGCCCCGGGCACCCTGGTCCTCATCATCACCATGGTCCACATCACTGAGAAATGAGAAGACAAGAAGACACAAGTTGAGGAGACTACACAGAATCCCAAGCTGACCCAGCTCCCCGTCTAACCGAGAATTTTCCCTTCCAAATAAATATCCTCGTGAAGGCCGTGTTTGTTCTCCTCAGAGGTTGCCTTTCTTCATATTCAACCTGGTACTCAGGGTCCACTTCTATCTAAATTTCCTTGTTGTGAAGACCAGATGTCCATCTTGGCATTCCCAGAAGCTTGACTTGGTAATGACCACAAAACAGGGCTGCTTAAGACTACTGATCCCAGGGACAGCGCCCTGCTGTCTGTCCATCAACTCCTGTCTGGCTGCTCCTGTCATTCTGTATACATTCTCACCATTTCCTGAAAACACACTGAACTCCCAACCTCCTTTTTATTTTATTTTATTTTATTTTATTTTATTTTATTTTATTATTTTATCTTATCTTATGGAGCTATACATTTTTCTCTGCTCCCCTCCACCACCTCCTTTTGTTGCAGTCTCCTGACTCCTGATCCAGGTGAGACTTGTTTCCACTGTCTTTCATTCCTTCTTGATTTCAAAGCCTTCCAAGCCAGCCGCAGCCCCTGCTTTTTCTCCTTCAGCCCATTAGGAAGCGAAACTTCTGTCTTTGGTGCACCCTTCCCAGCCTCTTTTCTGCTACAAACAGGCAGACTGGAGCTGGTAGGAGCCATCTCATAGGCCCAGCCACACCCTGACCCCCTGGCGCCAATTTAGTACCGCCCTGAATCTCTCCAGCCAACTGTAAGTCACTGAAGCACTAAGTCAACCCCTAGATCCGCTCAGGCCATGCTCTTGACCCGTGCCTTGCCTAGACCAGCACTTGGACACACTTGAGAGACATCTTCCATTCAAACCTCTTGAGTCTGACTCTCGGTCCCTTGCTTTCAGTCTTTGCCTATCCAAATCTATCCAGGATTCTTTCCACTCCACTGTACTCAGGCTTCTCATACATCTGCTATCCACCATAATTCTGCTCAGTCCTCTAGCCAGGCATGCCCTATGAGCAGCACCCCAACATTCTTTTCCTTCACAGCTGGTCTCCAGTGAGGGCTGGCAAGTGCTCCGAAGTAAGTGGCTATCAGGTCTCTGAAAGACAGAGGTGGAGAGTGGTGGTGACTGCCAGAAAGGGGCTAGGCATGTCTCTCTCTCCTCTTCTCACTCCTTTTTCCCCTTCTGGCAAGGCACTCTAAAAAGGAAGAGGCCACAGACTCGAGGGAAGATAGACCCAGCCCGAGCATCTAAATACATAGCCATAACCAAAAGTACAAACTCCAAGTTTGCCAGGCATGTCTTAGGACCAAGGTCGGTGTAGATGCAAGCATTCTCATGTAGCACCAAGTGCAGAGTCTCCAGACAGACATTTCTTCAAGGTTTCAACAGTCTCAAAACAATTTTCAGCCTCTACTGATTAACCCAAACATAGCAAGGGTTTTGCTGAAACGTTTCTCTCAAAGCCAGACACAAAGGCTGCGCATTGCCTATCACTACAATGCAAACCAAGGGAAAGGAGACTTTGCTTTACCATTCAGGCCTCAACCCCACTGAAACCCCATCGTTTCCAGCAGTCTGCCCTGTAGCCAGCTTTTCTTTTCTCTAAGACTGGCAAATCTGCTGCAGAAGTGAGACTCTACCTTCTCTTAGAGCAGAAGACTGGAAAGACAGCTACACACAGTGTTGTCTTATGACTAATTTGGGGTCATCACTGACCCCTTCCTGGCATATTCCAGCTCCCTTTCTGAACTGTATACACCTTCACAAAGTAAAGCCATGCTGTTCATGGCTGTCAAAAGAGAACTGTCCACCATCCTTCACCCCCATTAAAATTGACCCATCAGGATTTCTTTCTCATACAAACTAGCATGTTGGGCTGTCTGCATGTCCCAACTGCTCCGAATTCCCAGATGAAGGAACAGAGTCTTATTCATCACCACGCCACTCCTCACAGTCAAGCTAGCACTGTGTTCACCTAATGAACATTCCCTGGCCACCTTCTGAGCCAGTGAGCTGTTCAAGGCACTGAAGCTATGGGGATGAGCCTTTCTAAACATCAGCTTCTGCATTCACAGCCTCTTTCTCTCACACCCCCTTCTCCCCCTTTCCTTCTCCTCCATAATTTAACTAATAAATATCCAATTCTATTCTGTACAATGTGTCTGTCCATGTGCCTCCCACATGCCACCTGCTCACACTGCCAGGCCCGCCAGGACCTGCACACCACCACTTGGCTTGGCCAACTGCCTTGGTTTGTATACCCGCCACAAGCTGCCAGGACCCGAAAATCATAACATTTTGGTGCCGTGACTCAGATTTGAACCAAGGTTGCTGCAGCCACAATGCAGAGTACTAACCACTATATGATCACGGTGAGCCACGCATTTTGGTGCCGCCTGAGTCGGATAGGCGCTCCTGCCTGGAACTCTTCTCCCAGGATCAGGATCCTACTCCTGCCACTGGCTTCCCAGCTTTAATTGGTGAGTCTCCCCCATTCTGCTGTGGTTGCTTACCTTAACTTGAATTGTGTTTGGACTGATCCAGGGTGTGTCAGCCCATGTTAGCACTGTACACCCCGTGAGGTACATTTGACAGGGGACCCAAGGTCCCTCAGATTCTTCATCTTTTTTTTTTTTCCATTTCTTCTCTTTTCTTTTTCTTCCCTCATCATAAAAGCCACTCACAGTGGCCTCTAGTCTTTGGTTTCTGAGTCATCGGACCAGATCCAGCCTGGAGTTAGGGGATGCCCAGCTCACGAGTCTTTGGTGTTCGCTCTAATTTGTACCCTGCCTATACAGGAGGACGTTTCTGTTATAGGCCTTGAGGTGCTGCTGTTTCGCAGGTTTTCACAATCTCGGCTATAAATAACAACCATTCATGTTCCCCAGCCTTTTTTAAATTCCAGCCGGCTTTTTCAATTCCAGCCATGACATAGTGCAGTTTTTTTGGTTCCAGCCTTTTGCTTCCCTCTGCAGCTTGTGGTGTGGCATGGCGGCTCAGCAACAGGGCTGATCACACCTCCAGGTCCCTCTTATTAGGCTTAAAATCCTTACAGCTCAAAAATTATGGCTTTTTCATACAATGCATGGCTGACGCCATTTTGTCTGGGGTCAGGTGACTTCACCGCCATCTTGGCTAAGAGCCCGGTCAGGTGACCAAGCTCTCCCATCTTTACTGGAGTACACCCCGCCTTGTCCCCCGGTTTTCACTAAATTCCTCTTGTTGACTCTGTTACATGTGTCTTGCACAGTGCCATGCCTTTGGTAGGGCCCACCAAGAGCATCCACTTTGCCCAATTCCTGTTCATTCTTCTGTGTATAATAATTGTTCATTACATATCCTTTAAGACTACAAAATCAATAAGTCTCATGTTTTAAACCGGTATGTACTTTTAAGTCTCTTACAAAAATACCTTATATTTAATCAACCCTCATTTAAAATATATTAAGCTGTTCTCTACTATTGTCAGTTCTGCCATTAACCTTCTATTGCAAGCAGTTTCTTCTTTCTGTCTTTTTACGAGTGTAAATCTTACCTGTTAAGTTAAGAGCCAGTACAGTCAAGCTCAGACCCAACTCTCCAGACAGATTCTATACTGTAGTTATACCTAATAAACAGCCCTCAACTGCTCAGACATCTGGGGAATGTGATATTTAAATATTTAATTATTGAAAAACTTTTCATAACAGAAAGAGACAGGTTGGCTCCTAGCAGCAGCACTCTACTTCCTCCAAAGAAGACAGAAGACAAATGGACACACAACAACGTCCATCTGCACAGGGCAAAACTGCCTTTCATCTAAGCTGAAGATCTCCTGATGTGAACAGAATCACTGGAATCAACAGCCTAGCTGCTCAGGTCAAGGTAGACTTGTCTTCCTAAGATTTCTTAGCTCACAGGATCTTCTGGAGCCTGGCAGGCCCTGCGCTAAACAGCAAAAGACAAATGAGACCTTCAGCAACAATGGAGGACCCTAAAAGAGTTGCTCTGGTGCCAACCAAGTAAGTTCTCTGTCATTTTTTAATCAGTAACTCAAGTAAAATCTTATCCTCCTCAAAGATCTCTGATACAGTTTGATAGCTGAGAGGTTTTGCCAGGTTAAAAAAAAACCAACCTCACCAAACAAATTTCAAATCAAATTTCTCTCTTATTCTGCCTTCCATAGTCTTAAAAATACTTTTCATTGTACAAAAATATGTCACAGTCATTATGCAATGTATGTGTCTAAAACTTCTGTTTTCACAAACCCAAAGAATTCCTGTGAGTTCTAGGGAGCTGAATTAAAGGATCCACCTTAAAAAGGTCAGATATATCCCCCTCAATTCCCTGCTCCTAAATTTTTTTCCTTAAATTTAACTTTGTTCTGTGTTCTTCCAATACCTAAACCTATATAAAAGACACCAGACATTTCCATACCACATACACCAGACAGGAGCAAAGAGACCAGCTATGCTGGGATGCGGCCAGCATCCAGCCTTCTCAGCCTCCCCCCCCCCCCCAAAAGATGATGCCCACAAATAAGCCGGAAGCAGTCTTGAGAGTCCACCGCCCCAATTCTGTCAACCTGTGGTGTCCAAAAAAAGGTATCCTGCTTTTTATTATAAAAAAGAACTGGGAGTGTTATGATTGTTCATCACTTTAAGAGACAAGCCACGCCCACTCCCTGTAGCCCCTCCCTGACTCACCATCTTGGCTTCTCTCTCTGTTCTCTTTCCTGCTCCCCACTTTTTTTTCTCTCTGTCCTCTTTTCTCTCTTCCTTCTCTCTCCCCCCCTCTATCTCTATTTCTCTCTCTTTTACCCCCTTCTCCCCTTTTTCCTTTCCCTCCATAATTTAAGTAATAAATATCCAATTCTATTTTGTACAATGTGTCTGTCCATGTGCCTCCCACCCACTGCCTGCTCACACTGCCGGGCCCTCCGGGCATAGCCCACCACAACATGGCTGGGCCACGCATGTTGGTTTGTGGACCCGCTGCAAGCTGCTGGGACCTGAAAATCATAACACAGGAGTTTGTGAATAGCTTACTTAATTTGTGCCTGAGATGGCAATAACCAAATATAGGTCTTTGCTTCCAGTAGGTTTCTCTGTGTAGTCCTGTCTGTCCAGGAACTTGCTCTGTAGATCAGGCTGGCCTCGAACTCACAGAGATCTGCCTGTCTCCTGAGTGCTAGGTTGGGCATGCACCACTGCCCACCCACATAAACTTTTAAAAAATAATAAAAAATTCATTTATCAAATTTACTAGATGCTTACTAATAACAGGAGGGTTGTCAATGGCCAGGTGACTGAGGAAGCGACCATGTCCCTGAACCTGAGGCATGCAGAGGTCAGTGGAAATAAAAAAAAATTAGAAGAAAGGATCCCAGAAGGTAGGGGCTCCTGATCTGCTTGAGGGAGCACACAAAGCAAATCATCGTGGCAAATACAGGTGCTGGGGTGGCCATACAGGCAGCCTACAAAGGGCTTGGTTCAGGCAGAGCGAGCTGGCAGACTGGGTTCCGAACTTTTTCATAATTTCTGTCCTGTCCTGACTTTATTACCACTGTCCCCTTTTCTGTGTGTGATTTCTGTTTCCAGACAAGCTTGCTGGACTGGGCAGCAATTCAAAAACTCATCTGGGCCTTGGAATCCAAAGCAAGAATGTGTTTAGGGTCAGTTTTCTTCTTCTACGTGCTGGGAGGAGTTAATGGCCCTGTCCACGTGAACTTGAGGTGGCTCTGAGAATGATCCCCACTCTCCTCATCTGCTCCACCCAAACCCTCCCCACCCACCACACCCCCATCCTGTTTCCTAGTGCTCTTTGCCCTGGTAGAGAACAGCTCATCCCTCTTAATTCCCTGGACCGTCTATTCTAGACTCTCCCAGAGCATGTGACCCGAACCACCCCATGCTCTCTTGTATAAATACTCCCCTGGGGGAGGCAGAGCCTCAGCCTTCCTGTCCCTGGCTCTGCACTCTCAGGTAAGGACCTGGCTTTGCTTACTGAAGATAAAATAGGAGGGGGTCTGTGAGAGTGGATGAGGTACCCATGTGGTCTTAGTCTCTCTGGGTAAGTATTTGTGCATTGAACTGCCTCCCAGTCAGTCTGTTTCTAAAGGATTGTGTGTGTCTGTGCCAGGTGATTGTGCATTTGTATGCAAGTCTGCCTTCCTGCCCTCCCCACCTTCCAGGCTGGCCCCTGTGCCTTCACCCTGCAGGAGTTAGGACTGATGTGCCAGGTAGAAGGGTCACATGAGAGTTACAGGCTTGCATTTTCAGTCCCTTCTAGAGCTGACCATTCCTGTTTCTCAGAGAGCTAGGCCTGAGCGGAAAATTATCCCAGGGTCTGTCTTTTCTCTTGCCTTTAGTTCAGGTTTTGATTGAATCAAAGGTTTCCTTTACCTCCCCAAGTTCAGCCTTATGAGATCCTTCAAGCTCATCATTAGTCAAGGGTGAAAGAGTAGGGGCAACCTGGACTGGATAGATGTCTCAGCAGTTAAGAGCACTGGTTGCTCTTCTGGAGGACCTGGGTTCAATTCCCAGCACCCACAAAGTAGGGGTCTTCCAGCCACATGTAGCTCCGGTTTTTGGATATCTGGCATCCTCCCCTGTCCTCTGTGGGCACTGGACAGAACATGGTGCTCAGACATAAGTCCAGGCAAAACACCCATACACATAAGATTAACAAAGGAGCAGCAAGTAGGAAGACTATGGTCATAATGTGGGACTGATTTCAACTGGACATAACAAATCAATCAGAATGAGTGGTTTGGTGGGGCTGCGGGGAGGCTCAATGGTAGAGAGCCTGCTTTCCAAGTACAAAGTTCTACATCTGCAGCTCTAGGTCTTTTGTATTAGAAGTGCGTGTGTGTGTGTGTGTGTGTGTGTGTGTGTGTGTGTGTGTGTGTGTGTGTGTGTATGCGTGTGTGTAAGTGTGGACGTCTGTACTAAAACGCTCATTTGCCATATGAGTTCAGAGAGCCACGACACCTTTCGTCTTCAGGTGTACTGTGTTGTGGGTGCTGCCCATTCTGGGCTTGTTAATTGTTATTTGCATGCCAGGCCCCAAAAGATGAGGCTAGACCTCAACAGTTTCACATGACAAGAGACTGACAGTGGATGACAAAATGATTCAGACCCTAAACCTCCCACCCTCTCCCAATCCTTGCTGGAGGAGACAATAACAAGCAATGAGAACCCTGGAAGGTTCCATTCTTCTTGGGGGCAAGAACAAAGTTCTTAAGGTCTCCTGGGTCCCCAGAAGCCCATACTCATCAGGTTCTCTGCCCCTCCCCACTCGGCTATAGCGACCTCTCCAAGCCTCTGTATCCCACCTCTATGCCAGGTGTTAATACAGAGACCTACATAGGGAGGGATAACATGACCAGGGTGCCTGGCAGGCAGCCCCTTTTGTATTGTGAAGGGACTGTGTGTGTGCAGCCCTAGGAGGGGAGAAGCAGAGCAACCATTTCACTGTCAACTAAAACTCTCTCTGTTGACCACAGGTGTTGCGTGTGTCACTTCCTGCACTTGCCCCATGAAGATGGATCGAGGTAAGCAGCATGACTGGGAGGCTAGGAGATAGAAGAGGGAAAAGAAGAGGAAGGAGAGTGGAGGGGCAGAGGCAGTCAGTCAGCCATATCTACTGAATGCCAAGTGTGCTTGCATGTGTGTGTGCACTGGTGTGTGTGCATGGTTCCAAAATGCAAACATTCATATTGCGAAGCACAAACTATAGTTTAAGAAACAAGTGTGCACGTTTTTCATCTCACAAGCTCTTCAACTTGAGGAGACAAATAGGCGGGTTCATCTCCCAGGGTCCACATGAGGCCAGAGGAGTCAGGCATGATGCTCAAAGTGAGGTCACGAAAAGCACAGCCAGGTCTGGAGCCCAGAGCCCAGCAGACCTGCTGCTGGATCCTCAGATCTGGAGTCCACAGCCCAACAGCTGTGCCGCTGGATCCCCTCAAAAGGTGCAAAACACTAGAACTCCCCCCAAAGACACCCAGTACCATATAGGTGGATTCTGCAGAATGAACTGTTATGTTCACACTGGGAATCTCCGCACCCCAGTGATGTGGAATACCTGCTGGATAGTAAGGTAGAGCCATGATAGAAAGATTTCCAGGCAGCAGACAGTGTGAGCAAAGGCCCTGAGCTGAGAGCGTAAGGCTATGACCAGGATGTAAACAGCAGCCAACACACATCTCTGAGGGGCTATAGTGGGATGGACAGGCATGAATCGGGGAGACTAGCTGGGGCCCAGATGGAGACAGAGGAGGAAGAATTGGGGTTTGCCTCAATAGAATGCCTACCTGATGCCCTGAAATATGACCAAGGCTAGAATAGCAGACCCCTGGCAGTGTGGACTAAAACCTCACCTCCTACCTGGCCTGATGCCACCTGGGGGACTCAGCCAGTCCTTGAGCCCATAGGGACACACAAGTGAGCTTCATATTGACTTCCAATACAAATCTGCTGTTAGTGGATGAATCAAGGAATGTTTGTCAGGCAAGTGGCCAGGTCTGAGGAGCCTTGTTGAGGGAGGGGTGTGGACACAGAGCTAGCATCAGGGAGAAGGCAAGGTGTCCCCTTCAGAAGCAAATGACTGAAGCTGCTGTTTCTTTCCCCCTTTCTCTCCAACAGGTCACTGGGTAAGAACATTCCCTACCTTTCTTCCCCTTGCCCCCACAACATCCCCACCCTGACCACTTCCTTCAGGTCCACCTCATTCTTAGACCAGCACTTCTGCCAGATGAAGTCAGGAGGACTCAGGCATCAGCCTGGGAAGGACTGGGTACTGCCATAGCCACCCACCCCTGCCAACTGCAACCTTCTCCTTGGCATTCTCTCTCTGTTTCCCCATCTGTCTCTCTCCTTTCCTTACTCCCCTCCCCTGGTCCAGCAGCTCACCCTCTCTTCCTGCTGCTTCCCAGCCTGCTCTGTGCTCCCCTGGCTGGCTGGCTAGCTGACTGGCTCCCAGGCCCCAGTCACACTGCAGGGCTCCTAGGACAGGCAGGCTTCTGCTAGAGAAAGAAGGGAAGGCTGCCTGCTTACCATCTCCCCCTCCCAACAGGCAGCAGCCACCAAGCTCCCTGTCTGGATCTGTAGCCTGCCACAGAAGGGGGGCGGGGGGGGGAGAGGATGTGGCTGTTTCCTAGCACAGCTGAGGCAGGGACTGCTGTAACTGGAAAGTCCCCAGTTCTGGAGACTGTCTCTCCCCACCTGTATTCCACCTCACTCAAACCCCTGAGGCTTGGCGGGGGGGCAGGTTAAAGCAGAGTAGGGAGTTACCCTACTCCCAGAATAGGGGGTGTAACCCCATCTGTACCCCAATGGACTTCACACCCTAGTGCCCTAGCACTAACTGTCCTGGTTGGTCTCCAGCTAAGAAAGGTTAAACAACACTTTCCCGGGCCTCTTGGGTCTGAGAAGTGGACATTTAACTTACTCTCACTTCTTCCCGTTTGAGTCTGGCAGTTGTGCCGAGGCCTTATATAGGCAGCCTGTGCATGCATCTCTGTTTACATGTGTGCATGTTATGTGCCCACTACGGGAATATACCCAGACATAGCTTTTTTTGTTGTGCTTTTTTTTTAAAATATTGGGTTTGTACTTCCTGAACAAATTCTCTACCATTGAACCCCATACCAAGACACACCTTCAAAAATGTATTCATTCATTTATTTATTTTCATTTTTTGCGAAAGGGTCTCACCACATAGCTTTGACTGGCTTGGAGCTCCCTATGTAGACCAGGCTGGCCTTGAACTCACAGAGATCCACAAATCTCTTGAGTGCCAAATTAAAGGTGTGTGCCACCACTACTGGCCAAAAATAAAAAATAAATTAAACACAGGGCCTCATTCTATATATGCATACAGACCCTGGCTGGGCTGAAATTCACTATATAGAGCAGGGTAGTCTCAAACTTACAGAGATCAAACTCTGCCAACTCAGAGGATTAAAGCCATGTGCCACCACATGCTACATAAATATAAATTGAATACACTTCCTATCTACACACAAACACATCCTTGATTTCCACCTCTTACCTTTGACCTTCCACATCTCTCCTCAGAGCCTGGGTTTCCCCTACTTGTTTTCCGGGGAATTCTCCTGCCTCTCCAGCTTCAGCTTTGCTGTAAATACAGCAAGCCACCGCTTGTAGCATGGCAGAACCTATAGCCTTTCTGCTAGGACTCCCAGGCCAGGGAAGGGGTCATGAGATAATTTTGCTTCTTACAAATAAATAACTCGAGGTCCAGGGAAAGAGGTCAAAACTTTGCAAAGGGAATAAATCTAAAACAACAAGACTCTTCCGTTTTGTTTGCCCAGTACTTAAGAGACTTCATTGCAAAAGGGGCAGGGCCAGGAGCAAATCCCTTGCTATCCAACTCCCTACCACAACCCCTTGTAGATGCTTAGGAATCCCGATTCCTTTGGGGAGGGAAGGTAAAGAGGAGTTGCCCACAGCCATTGGCACTGGTTTGAACACTTTCCTTTTGGTTTTCCACAGGGTCATTGCCCTCCTCATGGCCCACCACCCCCTGGTCCAGGACACTGTCACCCTGGTCCTCACCATCACCGTGGCCCTGGGCACCCTCGTCCTCACCGTCACCATGGCCCTGGGCACTGTGGTCCTCACCATCACTATGGCCCCGGGCACCATGGTCCTCATCATCATCATGGTCCTTGGTACCCTGGTCCTCATCATCACCATGGCCCCGGGCATCCTTGTCCTCAACATCACCATGGCCCCTGGCATCCTGGTCCTCACCATCACCATGGTCCACATCACTGTTAGAAATGAGAAGACAAGAGGACACAAGATGAGGAGACTACACAGAACCCCTAGCTGACCCAGCTCCCAGACTTAACCAGAATTTTCCCTTCCAAATAAATAGCCTCCTGAAGGCCATGTTTGTTCTCCTCAGAGGTTGTTTATCTTATTGTCCAGCCTGATACGCGGGCTCCAGTTCTTTCTAGATTTCCTTGTTGTGAAAACAGATGTCTATCTTGTCATTCCCAGAGCTTGACTTGGTAGTGACCACAACACAGGGCTACTTAAGACTACTGACCCAAGGGACAGCGCCCTACTGTCTGTCCTTCCATTCCTGTCTGGCTGCTCCTGTCAGTCTTCATACATTCTCACCATTTCCTGAAAACACACTGAACTTCCAACTTCCTCTTTTATTTTTTTATTTTATTATTTTATCTTATTTTATGGAGCTATATCTTTTTCTCTGCTCCCCTCCACCACCTCCTTTTGTTGCAGTCTCCTGACTCCTGATCCAGGTGAGACTTGTTTCCGCTGTCTTTCATTCCTTCTTGATTTCAAAGCCTTCCAAGCCAGCCGCAGCCCCTGCTTTTTCTCCCTAAGCCCATTAGGAAGAGAAACTTCTGTCTTTGGTGCACCCTTCCCGGCCCCTTTTCTGCTACAAACAGGCAGATTGGAGCTGGTAGGAGCCATCTCATAGGCCCAGCCACACCCTGACCCCCTGGCGCCAATTTAGTATCGTCCTGAATCTCTCCAGCCAACTGTAAGTCACTGAAGCACTAAGTTAACCCCTAGATCCGCTCAGGCCATGCTCTTGACCCGTGCCTTGCCTAGACCAGCACTTGGACACACTTGAGAGACATCTTCCATTCAAACCTCTTGAGTCTGACTCTCGGTCCCTTGCTTTCAGTCTTTGCCTATCCAAATCTATCCAGGATTCTTTCTACTCCGATGTACTCAGGCTTCTCATACATCTGCTATCCACCATAATTCTGCTCAGTCCTCCAGCCAGGCATGCCCTATGAGCAGCACCCCAACATTCTTTTCCTTCACAGCTGGTCTCAGGTGAGGGCTGGCAAGTGCTCTGGAGTGGGTGGCTATCAGGTCTCTGAAAGGCGGAGGTGGGGAGTGGTGGTGACTGCCAGAAAGGGGCTTGGCATGTCTCTCTCTCCTCCTCACTCCCTTTTCCCTTTGTGGCGCACTTTAAAATATCGCGAAGAGGCTCTAATGCGAAAGAAGCTGCAGACTCAGGTCCAAGGAGGAAAGAAAGACCCAGCCCGAGGGTCTAAATATATAACCCCTGGGGAGGCAGAAGGACACGAGAGATGCTTAGAGAAACTGGGTTACTCATGAGACCCGACCTCTCTACCCCTCCTGCGATACGAAGTGTGGAAGCCTGTGGTTCAAGTTGTGAAGGTTTTTGCACCGGTCGTTCTTCCTGGCTTCTGATAAGAAGAACGACGCGCCCGGGAAGGGCGGTGTGGCCACTTTACTAAGGACAACGATCAGACCTGGCCAGGGAAGAGGGGCCTGTACAGCTGACTCCAGCCTTAGTCGCAGGGAACCCCAGCCCCCGATGTTGCGGCAGCTTGGGCCCGGTCTGCCCTCCCTCCTTCCCGTCCTGCGTCCATTGGTGGATTCCTCTTCGGCCCCGCCCAGCGACTGGCTTCTGGAACTGACGCATGCGCAGCAGTCCACCGCTGCCTCCGCTTCAGCACTAGAGCCCGGACAGCGGCGCCGCCCACGGGCATGGACGGTGGTAGCAGCCCCAGCAGCTGCAGTGACCATCTCCTTGCTAGTTTCTGTACCGGCGAGCACCGGCCTGAGGGGAATACATTAGCCCCAGAAGGCAGCCGCCGCCGGGACAAGTAGGAAGAGCCCCTCCGTAGATGCTGCTGGAAGATCTTCTCAGCAAGCCTGCATCAGGTATCCTTAGCAGCTGCCGCCACACATCACCCCATTCATTCCCCGGCCCTTCTGAGAGCCCTTCTGGGGCGAGTATGTATGTACACCTTCATCATGCCTGGTCAGTTTCTCCTCTCGCCGACACTCGATAATGCCAACTCTCATTGCCTTCACCTCCTGGGGGACCTGCCCCACCCACTGTTCCCTCCTTTCCCCGTCCCTTTCCTTGGCCTCTAGAGTCCCCCACTCCCCCTAGGCCTTACCTCTGCGTCTTTGTAAAAGGCCTCATGTCCGCAGCTACATCAGTCTGCATGTCAGTGTGCAAAGGGGTGTGCGTGTACAACGAAAAAGAGGCTCGCCAAGCAGGTGTCCGGGGGAGGGAAGGCAGCCTGTTTGGGATCTACATCAAAGACTGTCTTTGTCCGTCACCATCACTTGCTTGTCCACCCATTGCTGTCGGCTGCTGCTTGCCCATCACATCGTTGTTTTTCTCCCCTGCATGGCCTCCTGCTTGTGTACAGACTGGTTTTAGCCCCCATGTGTGATAAGCATTAGACCGAAGCCGCCGTGTATGCAGGATCTGAGGTTCAGGCCGTGGTCTGTTTGACCCCTGAAAGAGCCTCGGGTTGCTGGAAGAGGAAAAACACCTTCCTGCTGAGCACCCATTCCCAGATTCGTGTTCCCCTCATTTTTCTGCCTCCACTATACATGTGGTGGAACAGTCTGGCCAGGTAGCAATATAGCGCCATTTCTGTGTCCTGCCTGACTCTGCCGTCCCCAGAATCTCTCCTCAGAAATGACACTCTCTCTCTCCCCTGCCTGGACGAAAAGAAAGGCATTTGTAAGAGGAGAGACGCAGATCAAACACATTATGTCAAGATTATCTGATTTTAAATGTGCACTCTGTTCCTCAGAGGGGAGAGAAGGCCCCTCAGATGGAAACAAACATTTGCTTCTCTCTTTTGTTAATTTGTCAGTCTGGAAGATATAAAACCATATTCAAGAGGGTAAGGCACAGGATGGTGTATTCTCCAGACCAGGGACTCTGCTTGAAGGCATAGCCAGCAACCAAAAAAAGGGTGGGGATTGGGGGGGTGCAGCTCAGTGATAAAGCATTTTTCTGTCATTGACAAGGCCTTAAGTTCCATCTCCAACCACTGCAGAAAAAAAGGGGGAGAAGGGGGTAGCAACAAATCAGGGCAGGGCCCAGGGCCAGGAGCATCTGTACAAGGGGCTACAGCATCATTGGCTGTCTGGCATATCTTGCCAAGGATCAGCCCTGTCTGGTTTGCTCATTTCTACCAGACATGAGAACCACTTGTTCTCTTCCAGCAATTCTCTGGAACCCTCTGCCTCTCTCTGCGGCTCCCCAGAGAGCATGGATACTACGCAGGCATAAGGACTTGTTCAACTCCATAGAAGAAACACAAGCATGCTCCTGTTGAATTAGGTACCATACTGGGATAGGATAGACCAGGTATAAAGATACATACACAGTACATGTTAAATGCACACACACACACACACACACACACACACACACACACACACACATCCCATTGCCAATTCATATTTACCACACACACCGTAGTCCTTTCCCCAATGCAAAAAATTAGATTCAGAGCCTTATGTATGCAAAGAATGCTTTCTACTACATCCTGACTCCCACCCTCACTCCCAGAACATTTTGGAAAGGAGTCAGGCAGGCCTGGTGCCACACATGGTAACATACACCTTAATGCAGCACTTAGGTGGCTGGGACAGAAAGATCACAAGCTCAAGGCTACTCTGAACGACATAGGCCCTGGTGTCTCCCTTTTCTTTGCCTCCTAAGTCCCTCCCTCTAGGTTCTGCCTCTGCATCTTTATCTAGATTATAGAGAGAGACTCTATCTTTAGAAAAACTCAGGTGTGGTGGCAAATTAACCCCAGGGCTCACTTAGGAGACAGAGGCAGAAGTGTAAATAGAACAAGGCTAGCATGGGCTATACGTAATCTCAGTTTGGGAGGCTGAGGATGGGATTGCCCTGACTTTGATGTCAGCCTGGGCTATATATCAAAAGCCTGGAGAGAGAGAAAAGCCTGGAGGGTGTGGGGATCATTTGCCTCCAAGTATCTGAACTAGAAGACCAACTTCCAATACTACAGTATTTCATAAATTCACTGACTGCAGAAACATCTGAAATAGTTTATTATTTGTGTTTTTAAAATGACCATTTATTTTCTTGATGGTGTGGACTGCTCCCCTCGCCTGTCCTGGCCACCCTATGGGATCACAGTGACATCCAGATGACTTCTCTGTGTGTGCAGAGCCAGGTTAATTCATATACATTGCCCCTTCTGGAGCTCCCATGTTGGGACTCTGTGCCTGGGGTCCTGATAAAATGGTGACCTTCTGTGCGAAGCCAGATTCAGCACTTTCAATCCCCTGCCTGATGTGGCTCATAGGCTCTGGGGCACAGGCAGGAAACCTGGGAAGTTGCTGCTCCTAGTTAGAGGCCTGGCTCTTCTCGTTGAAAAGACTGAGACAGAGACTCAGCTCTACTGTAGTAAGGCCAGAATCCCAGGTTCTCTCCTCTGCTGCAAGGTCCTACACAGCGAAGAAGGGTAAAATTGGGATCAGTTGATCCATAACATCTGAAGGGGACTGAAAGGGTCCAGAGGGGGGCGAGAGCAATAGAGACCCCAATGGAAGGGAGCAAACGATGGAGACTTGATCCCCTTTAACAGGAAGGAGTTGGGAGAAGAGAGTGCTCCATTTTCCAGCAGCATTCCCTATGACTGACTTCTTCCATTACAAAAGAGACTGACACTCCAAGTGGGGGCCTGGTTCTTAGGACAAGTCTGTGCTCTGCACTGTAAGGTCATGGACTGTTGCCCCAGGCCCCTCACCTCCACTCTGGCTACCCCATTGCCTTAACCCCTAGGAGGCAGGCCCTACTCTAAAGAGGGGGAGCAGAGCTGATACTGGTCATGTCGGGACCCAACCCAGATCAAACTCAGTGCTACAAATTAAATAAATAAATTGGAGTGATTGAGATAAAGGCCAGGCTCTACAGCAGCCAGGCTGGAGAGTTTCTGGCTCTCCACAGTGATATAATGACAGGCATAGCGCAGAAGGGGAGATCATGGACTGCGGCATAATCCAATGTGTATGCAAGCAGGCATCCAGGTAAGGGGGAAAGAAATAATCACGTAACAGGTAGGGAGGTGAGCAGGCAAAGGTGAAATGAAAGGCTGTCTTCAAAGGCAAAAAGCAGAGATTGACGCACTGTCTCCAGACTGAGGGAAGAGAAGGCCCCACAAGTGGAAGCAAATGCTTTCTTTCCTCCTTTGTTAATTCATCAGTCTGGTAGGTGGAAAGCCTTTTTCAGGAGAGTAAGACGCAGAAAGCAGGCTTTGTTCTCCAGAGAGACCCTTGCTGATGCTGGCCATATTCAAGTCTTCAGGACCCAGTGCAGACCAAGCACTGTGTTTAGCACATGGAATATACAAGGACATAAATGAATAAGTAAACTAGGAGATTCTCTAGAATTAAAAACTCTAGTAAATGGCAGCACCACACATGGTGGCACACATCTGTAATCCTAGCATTCAGGGAGTTAAGGCAGGTGAGTTCTGAGTTCAAGGCCAGCCTGAGGTACACAGTGAAATCCCACCTTGATATGAGAATAAATTAATAAATGATCTCACACATACACATGACACAGGGCCTTTATCCAACTTCTCTTTGGTTCAAAGGGATTGGCTTCCAAGAGTTGGTATGCCGGCACCCTGAATGATTATGTCATCAGCATTTTATGGAGCCCTCCGATGTCTTGCTTTAGAACATCTTCGGTCAAATTTATGTATTCGTAAATGTTGAGTAAGTACAAATAAATATCAGTGATTTCAATCATGACATCAGATTTCAAATGCAGCTTTTAGAGAACAAGCCAAGAAAGATTTTAAGGTTAGAGCTACAGCAAGACTCCCAAGATACAAGCCTTTGTGAACTGGGGATATCACCTGAGGGCCCAAAGGGACAGGTTGCCCATGCAAATATACTTCTTAGAGCACACAGTCCCTATGGTCCTGAGTCTGGGAAAGGACAAGAAAGCAAATTGTTGCATCAAAACATTCGACATCAAATGCTTCAATGTCTTTTCTGAGGGCCCCAGAGCCAAAAGATGATGGAGCCTAGAGCCTACCTCTATGGCTCCCTTGAGACTTGTTCTCTCTTAAAGAGCCATCCTCCCAACACAGGGAGGGGGATAGGCAGGTTCACCTATTATTGCCAGTTTCTTTTCATGTTTTCTGGACAGAACTCAGCTATTGTTTGATATCCGTCGTAGGGGCTGCAGTAGAGAAAGAAGCTCACCAAGATGCTATGCCTTCATTTTCTGAAGGAACAGCTGGTTCAGCCTTCTTGGAGAAGGATGACAGCCAGCTAGCTGACTCCAGTTACTTTATTCAAGCATACACAAGGCTAATAGAGGCTGGAAAATGTTCCAACTCCCAAAGTCATCTTGCTGTTGCTGTCCATGAGAGCAGACAGCCCACACAGATCTCTGTCCCTTCTGATTATGGCTAGCCATAACCAAAAGTACAAACTCCAGGTTTGCCAGGAGCATCTTAAGACCAAGGTCGGTGTAGATGCAAGCACTCTCATGTAGCACCAAGTGCAGAGTCTCCAGACAGACATTTCTACAAGGTTTCAACAGTCTCAAAACAATTTTCAGCCTCTACTGATTAACCCAAACATAGCAAAGGCTTTGCTAAAACATTTCTCTCAAAGCCAGACACAAAGGCTGCGCATTGCCTATCACTACAATGCAAGCCAAAGGAAAGGAGACTTTGCTTTACCATTCAGGTCTCAACCCTGCTGGAAACCCCATGGTCTCCAGGCAGTCTGCCCTGTAGCCAGCTTTTCTTTTCCCTAAGACTGGCAATCCTGCTGCAGAAGTGAGACTCTACCTTCTCTTAGAGCAGAAGACTGGAAAGAGGCCCCCACAGTGTTGTCTTATGACTAATTTGGGGTCATCACTGACTTCTTCCTGCCATATTCCAGCTCCCTTTCTGAACTGTATACACCTTGACAAAGTAAAGCCATGCTGTACATGGCCCCGGGCTGTCAGAAGGGCAGCACTCCTGTTAGCTGAACTTTCCACCTTCCTTCATCCCCATTAAAATTGAGCCATCTGGATTTCTTTCTCATACAAACCAACATGTTGGGCTGTCTGCATCTCCCAACTACTACAAATTCCCAGATGAAGGAACAGAGTCTTATTCATCACCACCTCACTCCTCACAGTCAAGCTAGCACTGTGTTCACCTAATGAACATTCCCTGGCCACCTTCTGAGCCAGTGAGCTGTTCAAGGCACTGAAGCTATGGGGATGAGACTTTCTAACCATCAGCTTCTGCATTCCCAGCCTCCACCACCCACCTGAGAGGGGGACAAGTCTACGATCTGTTAGCCCGCTGCATCAAATACATGAAGAAATACCCAGTAGGCCAATGGAACAGAGAGCGGGCAAGTGACTGATTTAGGGAGAGTAATGACGGACTCAGGTGTTCAAAGGACATCTGCTGGACACAGTGGAGCAGCCCTTTAATCCCAGCCCTGGACAGAGGCAGGCAGATATCTGTGAGTTCAAGGACAACCTGGTCTACATAGTGAGTACCAGGACAGGCAGGTTTACACTTTAAGACCCTGGAGAGAGATGGGGTGGGGATAAACAGACAACCATACAGGAAGGTCAGAAGGTTTTGAACATGGCTCAAGGTCCTAATCTTTACTTCTCACTGAATCTGCATTCAAAACTGTAAAACGAGAAAATTCTTCTTTTTGTAGACAGCAAATGAGATCATGTATGCAGTAACAGGTGTGATAGCAAGCAGGGTCTGAGCTCTAATCTCCTTGTCTTGCTTACTGAACAACCCTGGGACACAAAACACAGAACACAAATAACCCACCAACACTCCTCCTTCCCTGCCTGCCCTCTCCCAGGTCCCAGACCAAAGGCATGGCTCCTGAAGCAAGCCCAGAGAGAAGCTGCTCCCTCCACACCTGTCCCCTTGAAGACCCAGCAGGTGAGGCAGTCTCGGCGCCCACAGTCTCCACCCTCCAGGCTGCAGACCCAACCAGCCCACTAACAGCCGGACATTTTGCCTTTCCTCGAGCACCTCAAGACTATCAAGAAGGCAGTTCCTTACTAGGGCTGGGCGATCAAGCCTCTCTGTGTGCTCATGTCTCCAACCTCAGCACAGCCATAGACCCCGCACAGCATGACGGGGTCTGGAAGCCACCTTCAGTGCAGCGCCACGTGGTCAGCGTCAGGTAAGGAGGGGCTGGAAGAACCTGCTTGCTGCCGTTGAAAGGTAGGGCAGACCCTGATGGAAGCCTCCAGATTCCTCTCTCAGGAGGAGCCTTGGATGTCTCCTGCCTCTGATGAAGGAGGGAGCTTGGAGAGAGGAGGACACTGAAATTCAGGGGTGGGCAACTCTGAAAACTGATACCGCTTCCTCTATGCCCTGTCACCTCTGTCACTCCCCATCCAATACACACTCAGTCTTTGCCCTGCCTCCAACCGGACACAGGCACACACCAGAAGACTGGCAAATCTCTCTTCTTCTCTTCCACAGGCAGGAACGCACTTTCCGGATGCCAAAGAGGTAGGTCCAGGCCTCCCCTGAACTCCCGGGCGTGACCAGGCTGGTACCCACTCCACGGGCTCTCTGCTCTGCTCTCCCAGGTCACCAGCCTTACCACCACACCGAACATCAATTCATATGGGCTTCTTCCCTCTTCTCCAGCTATTCCCAGCTGATTGCCGAGTGGCCAACGGCCGTGCTGCTGCTGTGTCTGGCCTTCATCTTCCTCTGTACCCTAGCTGGGCTGTTGGGAAGTCCTCCACTTGACTTTTCTGAGCCTTTACTGGTGAGAGGCCTGGGGACCGGGGGAGGGAGGGAGACCCCTGGACTGAACCTTGCAGCTCAGTCTGAGGGAGACAGTTGGCCATCTTGGAAGTAAGGTAGCCTTGGTGGGCTCTTGATTGCCAGAGAGCTGTAAGGATGGTACAGAGAGCATATGTCTACAATCCAGGGAGGGGGAACCAAAGGGGCAGACCTGGAAAGAGCACAGAAGGAGGGCACTCCTCCCTTGGCCCCAGTCCCTCCTGCACACCTGCCCCTCTCTGCTCTCCTCCCTGCAGGGTTTTGAACCTCGAGACACAGAGATCAGCAGAAAGCTGGAAGTCTGGAAAGCGATGCAGGCCCTCACTGGCCCCAAGAATCTGTTTTCTCTTTCCCCAGACCCTGAGATGAACAGGTAACAGGTTCCCATCTTCCCACTGAGAGGAGAAAGGGAAGAGAAACTCTGGGAGGGGACACTGGGTGACCTCTCTGAAGACATGTGTGAGGTTGCTGATGCTCCTTGTGCGAGTGGTCTTCCATCATGTGAGTCCACCAGTCCACAGTACCCTGGGAAAACCACGACTCTCTCTATCTACCTCAGCTCAAACCTCCTCAGCACCCTGAGCCCTGCAGCCTGGGGCAGGGCTGAGGAGAGTGTGGTCCGGACCAAGAGGATGGTGGAGCCCATGGAAGACAAAGAAGAGGAGAACTTCTTTTGTGGCCCTCCTGGTAAGCTACAACATGGCCAGCCCTGACTGCAGTGGGAGCCCCACTGAGTAGAATAAGCATGTCCCCAGCAGATGTGGGCAGATAGAGTCACGAGTCATACTCAAGCCAAGGAAAATGAAGTAATAAAATAGGTCTCAAGTACTCCAGTCAGGTGCAGTCAAGCTGAGGCGGGTGAGATGAGGTATCAGGCATAGGCTTCAGGCTCCTGGGAATCAAGGCTTCAGGTGGCCTAGGATGAGCCTCTTCTCTTTAGCGGGCCCAGGTTCTGGGGTCAAAGGGCTGAGCCATGTGGGGGTTGTGTTGCAGAGAAGAGCCATGCAAAGCTGGTGTTTGTATCCACCTCTGGGGGAAGCCTGTGGAACCTGCAAGCCATCCACTCCATGTGTCGCATAGAACAGGAACAGGTGAGCTGGCTGGGGAGACGCCAGGGGCTTGGGTGGGAACTGAGGACACAAAGGACCTGGTGCCAGTGCACTGCAGGACCGCCAAGGTGGCCTGGGAAGAGCCTGCTTGGGAAAGTATTCCAACTCTACTGGAGGATCTGGTTTGGGATAGGAAGAACAAAGTTGACTGGTTTTAGAAGCACCAACCTCCTGTCACAAAGAAAGTTCAAGCAGAGCCTGGGGAGTTCCAAAGGGTTTGAAAAGAGATCTCAAAAATGTGTTGAGGGGACTCTGACCCTTGGAAGCTGAGACTCTAGGCTTCAAGGCTGCAGCCCTTTTCAACCCAAGCAAGGCCAATTCCACTATGCTTTTAAAGAACCACATACAATCACATCTATGACAGGTTCACTGCTAAAAACGAGTGTGGAAACCACTGTGTAGTTCTGTGGCCCAAGTCCCCTGTGTCACACCATGACGTCCAGAGCATCAAAGGACACTGGTTAAGAATATGTGTTCTTCACTCAGATGCTCACGTTCAAGGCTAGCTCTCGGGCTCCCTTGGCACATGACTTCTTAATCTCTCGGGGCCTCATATGTGCTGGGTTTTGTTTTTGCAGTGTTGGGGATCAAACTTACATACTTGTGAGTACTAAGTATGTACTCTTTTACTGAGCAACATCCTCGGCCCTGCATAAGTGGAAAAGGGACAGTGATGGTTCGTCCTTTATAGGGATGGTGACAGTGAAATGAGATAGGATTTGGAAGACTTTAGCATAATGCTGACACTAGCGACGGCTTGATAAACATTCAGCGTCGTCATCACTGCGAACTAAGCTCCGAGGCTGTGCGTGTTAGGTTAGCAGCAGAGCAGGGAGTCTGACTCCTGGGTGGGAGCTCTTTGTACAACCCCGGCTGCTGTGGTGTGAACAGCAAGGCTGAAGAGGAAAGGGGGTACAGGCTGGGAAAAGAGCTGAACACCCCAGGGAAAGAGGAGCTGGGCGGGATTTCTCAGTGACCCTAGAGAGTTTCCCACTGCTTGCTCCCAGCTTCCTGTCTCCTGGCCTTGTTCCATATGTGGCCTGTCACCTCCACTCCAGTCCCTGACTCAGGAAGTTGCAGAGTTAAGGTTGGGTGGCCTGTAGGAGACCTTCCGGCAGAGCCTCTGGGAGAGGCCTGGGAACGCTGCCCTGAGGGCCCTCTTGGAAGAAGCCAGGATAGAGCTGCTAGAGTCTAGGCCAGGGGCAAAGGCAGCTTTGAGATAAAGCATTTCTGATGGGCTGTCAAGATGCTTTCTCTCTGCCCTTCAATGTGACAGAAGAGGGGAGGGTCCAAGGGCAGGTCTGGGGAGACCTGGCCCCTGGACTTCCCTCTGAGCTCCCTCCTCCCACTCCTGTGTGCCCTACAGATCCGCTCTCATATCAGCTTCGGGGCTCTGTGCCAGCGATCGGCAGCCAATGAGTGCTGTCCCAGTTGGTCCCTGGGCAACTATCTGGCTGTGCTGTCCAACCGCTCCTCCTGCCAGGACACTACCCAAGCTGACGCAGACCGCACGTTGGCCCTGCTTCGGTTCTGCGCCACCTTCTACCATCGAGGTGTCCTGGTGCCCGCTTGTATGGGCTCCAGGCAGAACAAGCCCCCGTTTTGTGCCCAAGTTCCCACCAAGTGTACCCGGAGCAGCGCTGTCTACCAGCTCCTGCACTTTCTGCTAGACAGAGACTTCCTGAGTCCCCAGACTGCAGACTACCAGGTGCCCTCCCTCAAGTTCGGCCTGCTCTTCCTGCCCATTATAAAGACTTCCTCCCTGCTAGATATTTACCTGGATGGCCTAGCTGACCCCGTCAAGGTCTCTGACAACTATACATCTATCAGTGGCATGGACTTGGGCCTCAAGCCTAGACTGCTGAAGTACTACCTGGCCGAAGATACCATGTACCCCTTGCTGGCCCTGGTTGTCATCTTCTTCAGTATGTCCCTCTACCTGCGGTCACTCTTCATCACCTTCATGTCATTGTTGGGGGTGCTAGGCTCCCTAATGGTGGCCTTCTTTCTTTACCATGTTGCATTCCGCATGGCCTACTTCCCCTTTGTTAATCTAGCCTCCATCCTTCTGCTTAGTGGCGTCTGTGTCAATTACACTCTCATCTTCTTCGACCTGTGGCGCCTCAGCAGGGGCCAGGTGCCCTCCGGGGGTCTAGGACATCGTGTGGGCCGCACCATGCACCACTTTGGCTACCTGCTTCTGGTCTCAGGCCTCACCACCAGCGCGGCCTTCTACGGCAGCTACCTGAGCCGCCTGCCCACCGTGCGCTGCTTCGCTCTTTTCATGGGCACTGCTGTGCTAGTGCACATGGGGCTCACACTAGTCTGGCTTCCTGCCACCGTCGTGCTCCAGGAGCGCTACCTGGCACGAGGCTGTGTGTCCCAAGCGCAGGGCCAGAGGGGCGGTAGCGACCCCTTGCGGCTGTTGCTGGCGTTGCACAGACGGATCCGCATTCTTCGCAGGATTATTTCCATCCTTTCGCGACTGCTCTTCCAGCGCCTGTTGCCCTGTGGCGTCATTAAGTTTCGGTACATCTGGATCTGTTGGTTCGCGGCGTTGGCGGCAGGGGGCGCCTACATCGGCGGCGTCAGCCCTCGCCTGCAACTGCCCATTCTTCTACCACTCGGCGGCCAGGTCTTCCGGTCTAGCCATCCCTTTGAGCGCTTTGATGCTGAATACCGCCAGCAGTTCCTGTTCGAGGATCTGCCTCCAAACGAGGGTGGCAACTTGCCAGTAGTTCTGGTGTGGGGAGTTCTGCCAGTGGACACTAGTGATCCCCTGGACCCTCGCAGCAACAGCTCAGTAGTAAGCGATCCTGACTTCGCACCCAGCAGCCCCGAGGCCCAGGAGTGGCTCCTGGCGCTCTGCCATGGAGCCCGGAATCAGAGCTTCTTTGGAGATCAGCCAGAGGGTTGGCCTACGCTGTGTTTAGTGGAAACCCTCCAGCAGTGGATGGACAGCCCCAGCTGTGGCCGCCTGAGTCCCGATCTATGCTGTGGCCAGTCAGAATTCCCCTGGGCTCCCCAGCTTTACCTGCACTGTCTCAAGATGATGGCTCTGGAGCAAAGTCCTGATGGCACCCGTGACCTGGGACTCCGCTTCGATGCTCATGGCAACCTGGCCGCTTTGGTTCTGAAGTTCCAGACCAACTTACCATACAGTACAGAGTATGGCCCGGTCCACCACTTCTACACCGAGGTCAGCCGCTGGTTGTCTACAGAGCTGGCCAAGGCACCTCCGGGCCTCAACCAGGGTTGGTTCACCAGCACCTTGGAGCTGTACAGCTTGCAGCATAGCCTAAGTACCGAGCCTGCTGTGGTGCTGGGTCTCGCTCTGGCCCTGGCCTTTGCCACACTGCTCCTGGGCACCTGGAACGTTCCCCTCAGCTTGTTCTCTGTGGCAGCTGTGGCTGGCACCGTGCTGCTCACTGTGGGCTTGCTGGTTCTACTCGAGTGGCAGCTCAACACTGCCGAGTCCCTCTTTCTCTCAGCCTCCGTGGGCCTCTCTGTAGACTTAACCGTCAACTACTGCATCTCCTATCACTTGTGCCCTCATCCCGACCGCCTGAGCCGCGTGGCCTTCTCCTTGCGCCAGACCAGCCGCGCCGCAGCAATGGGGACAGGCGCGCTGTTTGCCTCCGGTGTGCTCATGCTGCCTTCCACCATTCTGCTTTATCGAAAGCTGGGCATCATCGTCATGATGGTCAAGTTTGTCAGCTGTGGATTCGCCAGCTTCTTCTTCCAGTCCCTGTGCTGTTTCTTTGGGCCAGAGAAGAACTGTGGGCAGATCCTGTGGCCCTGTGCTCACCTGCCATGGGACGCCGGGACTGAGGAGCCTGACGAGAAGGGACGGACAGGGCCACCCGGGTTCTCTGAGCACTATGAGCTGCAGCCCCTGGCACGGCGCCGGAGCCCCAGCTTCGACACCAGCACAGCCACCAGCAAGCTGTCCCACCGGCCTTCCATACTCTCTGAAGACCTGCAGCTGCATGACGGCAGCTGCTGCCACGGGCCGACACCGGCCCCTCCCTCCCCAAGGGATCTGCTTCTGGACCACCAGACAGTCTTCAGCCAGTGCCCAGCCCTGCAGACTTCTTCTCCTTATAAGCAAGCCGGTCCCAACCCCCAAACCTGGATCAGGCAGGACTCCCAGGGACAGAAAGCAGAGCCCTTGCAGGCCCTGCGAGAAGGCCCTGCCCACTGCCCCAATCCCAAAGTTGAAGAGCTCCCGGACTCTTCAGCCAACACCCTGGAGGGGCTCAGCGCCTCTGATGACACCTACGCCTTGGAGCCCAGTGTCCGTGTGCCAGATTCTGTAGGCACCTCACCGGAAGCCATGAATGGCACTGGACACCCGGTACTTGAGCGGGGCCAGCTGAACGGGAAGCGTGACACTCTCTGGCTTGCATTGAAGGAGACCATCTATGACCCAAATCTGCCCAACTCCCACCATTCTAGCTTATCCTGGAAGGGCCGTGGTGGGGCGGGTGACATCAGCCCGGTGGTGCTCCCCAACAGTCAGCCAGATCTTCCCGATGTTTGGCTCCGTAGGCCTAGCACCTACACCTCTGGCTACAGCAGCTGAAAGAGCCCAGGGAAGGCCAGACCAGGGTCCAGAACCCTGTTGGTGGAAATAAGACAGAGGC
This sequence comes from Arvicola amphibius, assembly GCF_903992535.2. Lineage (NCBI taxonomy): Eukaryota > Metazoa > Chordata > Mammalia > Rodentia > Cricetidae > Arvicola > Arvicola amphibius. The sequence continues at coordinate 56,854,156 of NC_052051.1, read as the reverse complement.
TACACTAGCTTAGAGCCGGAAGGTATTTCTCCACATCGACATGGTGTCTCCAACTATGGATTCTCAACCCTGCCAGATGGCCCAGCCTCCATCTCTTTGCTACTTAACCCCTACGTCTGGAGTTCTCAGCGGGAGGGCCTTGCAAGGTGATACCAGGCTCTCCCTGTAAGGAGCTGAGGGCTCACCTGCCCGCACAGTGCCAACAAGGACTCCTCCTCTGGAAAAGGGGGGAGGCCAGATGTACAACTCCAGGTATCAGGGGAGGCTGGTCATTTTTTTTCCAGGTGGCAAGAAGTTCAGTGATGTTAAAGTAACCCATCTTTGGGATCCTATCAGGGAACCTCACTAACTGTAAAAAAGCCCTTAGCCTCCACAGCCTGCTGAATCTCACCCCTTCCCATCGGATCTTAAATCAGCATACTTCACTTTAGCGGGGAGCTTTCTGGACCAGAATTGAACCTAGGCCTCTCTGTCCTGCACTGCCCTGCTCTCGTCACGCTTGCTGGTGTGACTAGACACTCTCCAAAGGCAGGACAGAGATGGCTGCGGCGGGGGGGGGGGGGGTGAGGAGAAGCATGAGGGGATGCGAGAGTTGGCTTTGGAGCGTGGGGAAAACCCAGGATTCCCTCACCGGAAGTGGGCTCCAGAATGCTCCCCTATTGGTGAACAGCCGGCATCCTTTGCCACGCCCACACCTGTCATTCTCCTTGGATTCTGCGACTCCATTACAGAGTGGCCTGCGGCTGGTCATGAGACTAAGTAAGGTTGATTGGTTTCCCCAAAGTCCCGCCACTGGCTCGTTCTAGCACTGCCGCTTCCAGTCCCCTTCCAACTGCCTGCTTCAGGGACTGTCTGCTTCAGGGCCAGTGGATCCTGGCTGTCCTGATCCTCTGCTTCTGACCCTTACTCATGCTCCCATCTTGAGGGTCTCTCTGTAAACTCTCCTTCCCCTTCCACCTGCAGAGAGAGTTGCAGTCTGAGCAGACCCCAGAGTTGCCCCTTTCCTTTGCGCTAGCCTCTGAAATCCAGAGATGCCCCCTGGCAATGGAGTGTAGCAGGTTACAAGCCCATCGGGGTCTCAGGCTTCAAGGGTGAGCCTCTCTCATGGCTACGGAGTACAAAGAGGCTTTGCCAGGAGAGGTGCTGAGGGACAGAAGAATTTGAGCAGAATCTAGTTAAGACAAGAACACAGACTCGGTCTTGTGTGGGAGTTCGTGAACCTGAAATTTCTCTAGGTCAGGTTCCCTGGTTTCTAAAGACTGGGTGTCTCTAGGGTGTTAAGGAGACTCAAAGACCAAAGCCTGGCTTTCCCCACCAAAAGCAAAGGTTCTGTCCTGATGCTTTATCCCATGTGACACAGCTCATGACACCAGGCAACATCAGCAAGTTGACCGAACCCCTGCTTTGAAACAGTATTACAGGCAATAGAGGGGTGATATCAAGATATCAGGGCCTCTGCCTGGGAAGCAGCTTCCATACACAGGCAAGCATTAATGGATGCAGTGCTATTCCTGAGCTTGGGTACCCAGGGCGAGGTGACTGGGAAGATCTTGAAAGAAACGGCTGGAGCAGCTTCAGAAGATCAAGCACGTCAGATGAGAGGAGGCATGGTGATCCAGCCCCACTGTCCCCTAAGGACTGGATCGTTCTTTCAAAAAAACAAAAAACCTCCCGTGTCTAAAAGTAGCTGCTGCAATGGTTGTGTGAGCACTGGGGAGGGGAGGGAGAGAGTTCAGCTTCCCTTCCTAGTGACGCTCTCCAGGGCCCCCAGGTTCCTGGCAGATCCAGAAGGCATGGCATGAAGACTGCCAATCTAGGCCATTTTACAGGTGAGTGACAGAGAAGTGACAAGCTTTCGGCGCCAAACAACCTGGGGCAAAGCTAGAGGCAAGCCAGAGGGCGCTTTTGGTTTTTGTTGTTGTTGTTGTTGTGTTCCTGTGTTGCTGAGATCTACCTCCCACCCCAAGCAGCCCTAGCTAAGTGGAGCAGAAACTCAAATGAGAACGTAAGAATGCAGAAAAGTCAGAAGGCACGTCCCTCAGTATCCGTGCGGAGCTGGTTCCAGCACCCGCCCTCAGGGTGCCGAAATCCGAGGATGCTCCAGTCCCTGGTGTAGAACTGTGTGGTATCTGCATATAACGAAGCATATTCTCCTGTATATTTCAATTGTCTCTAGAGCACTTATAACGCCCAATATGATGTAAATGCTGTCAGTCCTTACACTGTATTGTTATAATAATGACGAGGAAAAAAAAAGCGTGTGTTGAGCTTTTCTTTCTTTTCTTTTTTAATGTCTTCGGGTTTGGTGTGGTACCCCCACCCCCACCCCCGAATATTCTGGGTCTGTGTGATTGACTCTGTAGAAACAGAACTCATGGCTACAGAGAGAGAGAACTGACCATGTAGGCCAGCTCCTTGCAAAATAACTAAGTTGAGATAAGTACCCCCTGATCATGCTGACATCATACAGATTCTGTTAGTCTCAGCTACTTGGGAGGCTAAAGCAAGAGGATCACTTGAGCCCAGAAGACCAAGGATAGCATAGGCAACATAACAAGACCATGCTGTAAAACAAAACAAAGCAAAACAAAACAAACAAACAAAAAAAAAACCCGGGTGGTGGTGGCGCACACCTTTAATCCCAGCACTTGAGAGGCAGAGACAAGATCCAGCCTCCGCATACATATCATAGTGTATGCATGCATGTGTTCACATACATATTAAATAAATAAATGTTTTTTTTAATGTTTAAGATGGGGAAAGGCTGGCCAGATGACTTACAATGGCTGGTCAATGGTGAAAAGTTTTTGTGGCCCGATAAACCTCTTCACCGACGCAATAATCCAAATCAGACCAGGTTGGGTGATGGGTCCCAGGGAGGAGAAGGTGACTTATCTTCCTAAGCATGAGCAGTTCTGCCTTGGGCTGGGGTATAGCTTAGTGGTACAGCACATGTTTAGCATGCAGGAGTCCTGTCGTCTATCTGTAGCAACCCTCTCCACAAAATATCGCCTTTGCTTGCATGAGAGCACAGTATCTCCACAGCAATTGGCCTTGACTTTCCCACTGCGTGCTCTGGGAGCCCAGCAGGTTCACAACCCTGAAGAGTCTGCTCCCTCAGCTGGGTGTGGTTGAGCACCCTGAAGAGCCTGATCCCTCAGCTGGACTGTGAGCATGCCCACAATCCCAGCACTTGGGAAATAGAAGCAAGAGGATGAAGAGTTCAGTGTCATCCTCTTTGGGGGAGGGGCATTAGTTTTTATTAAATTTGTTTGATTATTGGTTTTTGTTGTTGTTGTTTGTTTGTTTGTTTGTTTTTGAGACAGGGTTTTTCTGTGTAGCCCTGGCTATCCTGGAACTCACTCTGTAGACCAGGCTGTCCTCGAACTCACAGAGATCTCCTGAGTGCTGGGATTAAAGGTGTATGCTACCACTGCTGGCTTCAAGGTCAGCCTCTTAGAGCTGGTTTGGAACCAGACTGGCTCAAGTCTCCAAAGAACCCTTCCCACAAAGAATCTGTGCAAGCTCCCTTCTTCCCACCTCTCTCCAACAATCTTAAGAGTGTGTGTGGGAGGATGCGTGTGTGGGCATCAGGGATTTGGGTGCACATAAGAATCTTTTTTTGTTTGTTTATTTGTTTGTTTTTGTTTTATGAGATAGGGTTTCTCTGTGTAACAGTCCTGGCTGTCCTGGAACTCGCTCTGTAGACCAGGCTGGCCTTGAACTCACAGAGACCCACCTGACTGCCTTCTGAGTGCTGGGATTAAAGGTGTGAGCCACCACTGCCCGAAAGAATCTTTTTTTTTTTTTTTTAATGATTTCTAGGTCCTGTTCTTGTAAGTCATTGCCACACAGCTCTGCAGAAGGCAGGTGAGTAAGAGCAGCTGAGACAATGACCATATCTATGCTCCATGATACCAGGCCTAGAGGACTGGAAAACCCCAGCGATAATCTAAAAGGTCACCTTGGGGCTGAGGGTAGAGCTTGCCAGCAAATGTGCAGATGCCCTGGGTGTAGTCACCGTCACAGGGAAAGCAAACAATGAGAGAGGGAGAATCTAAATATAATGTTGTGCCTAGGGTGGGTCAGACTAACAGCAGGCAACCCACATCCACGGGTGAGCCACCCTGCCTCTCTGAAGCTGGCGCTGGAATGGGGAGAGCCAGGGCAAAGCCACAAGGACTATGGAGTCTTAGGTGTCAGTTCAGAGTCTGGGAAGTCCGAGTGGATAGTGCTCAGAACACAGTCCTGGAACGCACAAAGAGAATTCCGGGGCCTCTGAAAAATGTTATACCCCAGCTTTAGGAGAGTTCAGCCAGCCACAGTCCCTCGTCTAAGAGGAGGAAACTACCTGAACCCAAGGAAAGATCCACCAAAAATAAGAAAGATGCTATTACTCACGTAAGACCTGAGGGACGCCTGTTTCCCACCTGCCAGACGGAAAACTCCTGCAGCTGTGAAGAGGGTCTTAGCCTGGTCTACACACTGCTCAGTTCCACCCAACTCTTACACAGCTCTCTCTCTCTTCACCGGAAGTCTCACTAAGTAGCCTTTGCTGGCCTGGAACTTGCTATATAGAACAAACTGGCCCTAAACTCATAAGAGACCCATCTTCCCCTGCTGTTCCAGTGCTGGGATTAAAGTCCTCCCCACCTCACCTGGCCCCTGTTCTCTGTTTTGGTGCTTGGGGCTGAATATAAGATTTTACAGATTTTTTTTCTTTTTGCTGTTACTATTTTGTTTATTTTACTATCATTTAAATTGTGTATATGCATGTCTGTGTTTGTATGGAGATGTGTGCGCATCTGTGTGAGCGCCCCTGGTCCAGAAGGGCATGTCACATCTCTGGGAGCTGGGTTACAGGCAGTTGTGAGCCTCCCCATACGGGAGCTAGAGGCTTGGGTCTTCTAGAAGAGTCAGACGCTCTATTGACAGCTGAGCCACCTCTCCAGCCCTCAACCTCACACATTCTAAGCACACACTCTTCCACTGAGGTACAGCATCAGTTCATGCTGTCAGATCTTAAAACAGGCTTAGGGAAGAGTAAATTTGCATTAAGCAACTAAATCCACCCAAGAAAAGCTCGAGAATATTTTTATAAATCCAAAAATAATCAGTCCCACCAAACACAAAATTCACAATGTCTGGCGTTTCTAGCAAAACAATTACCAGCACAACAAAAATGACCCATTCTGAGGGGAAAAAAATCAATTGAAATGAAGCCCAAATTGACACATAAGTGATAATTAGACAGAGACAAGTGGTTATTACAGCTCTCTTCCATATGCTGTAAGGAGAGATCGGAAATGTATAAAAATAGCCACCTTGAACTAGTGGTTGTGAAAACTAAAATGTTTGAGATTAGGAAAAAAAAATCAGTGGATGAAATCAACAGTATAGAAACTACAGTGTGGTGTGGGTGTAGGTGTGTGTGCGCGCGCATGTATGCACATGCACGCACACACATGTCAGTGCATATAATAATAGGGGCTGAGGATGTAGTTCAAAGGTAGAACACTTCCCTGGCACAATCAAAGTTCTGGATTCTAGCTCCCCCATGAGGACATACTAACAGAAATTATACAACAGAACACTAAGAAAAAGATACAAATGTATAAAATCAAACAAAATATATACTACACTGAAATTATATCCCTTACAATTATCTAACATTATGGGCAAAATCCAAACCAAAAAAAAAAATAATAACAAAAAACCAACATCAAGGGCCAGGAATGGTGGCACATGTTCATAAAATCAGTTATTTGGGCAGTAGAAGCCGGAGGATCAGGAGTTCAAGTCCAGCCTGGGCTGTACAAAGCCAGGCTTCAAAAGCAAATACAAACCCTCAGTAGCACAGTGTTCTAGACACGTTCTTTTTTCCACTCCAGCCCTAATGACACAGAGATTTATTATTAATTATGAAATCTTGGCCTATAGCTTAGGCTTGTTCCTAACAAGCTCTTTTTTTGGTTTTTCGAGACAGGGTTTCTCTGTAGCTTTAGAGCCTATCCTGGAACTAGCTCTTGTAGACCAAGCAGGACTCAAACTCACAGAGATCCGCCTGTCTCTGCCTCCCGAGTGCTGGAATTAAAGGTATGCGCCACCACCGCCCGGCCCTAATAAGCTCTTATACTTTCAATTAACCCACTTTTTTATTATCTATGTTCTAACACATAATTTTTCCCTCGATCTGATTCTATGTGTCCATCTCATTCTGTATCTGGCTGGCATCTCTGCCCCTCTTCTTCCCAGAGTCCTCTCTGTACCTGAAAGTCCTGCTTATACCTTCTGCCTATCTATTGGCCATTTGGCTCTTTATTAAACCAATCAGAAGGCACCTTTGCTAGTGGCCCTGTCAGAGGAGCTGCAGGTGACAACTGAGGTTCAAGGTGTCAGCCCATCAGGAAGAAACTCTCAGAAGGGTCAATCTTGGACAGGCAAGGCCCCAAGACCACAGACCCCAGGATGTCTTATGTTTCTGCTGCTCCTTTTTTTTTTTTTTTGGTTTTTCGAGACAGGGTTTCTCTGTGGCTTTGGAGCCTGTCCTGGAACTAGCTCTTGTAGACCAGGCTGGTCTCGAACTCACAGAGATCCGCCTGCCTCTGCCTCCCGAGTGCTGGGATTAAAGGCGTGCGCCACCATCGCTCGGCTCTGCTGTTCCTTTATGTGTGTGCTGTTGCTATCTTTCTCTGGTATCTGGCATGGTTGAATGAATGTGGAGAGAGATTCTCCACTACTTGTAGTATAATGTGCTTATCCCATGGAAACATCCCGCTCACTGGACATTTTATCTGTGGATTGTCATGAGGATGATTTCCCCCCTAAGCTGTACTGTCTAATTGATAATGATGATGTTAGCTTATACAGAGATTTGATGAATAAAAGCAAACACAAGGAAATGCTACACAGCCAGGGCCTATGAGCTTTGCTTAAGAAGCTGCATAGGCTGTAACTCAGGTTAATGATTAATAAAAATTGAGCACCCAGGAGCCAGGTTGGCTCTGATTCTCTTAATGCAGGAAAATGAAGTCACAGGTTTCAGTGTGCGTTACTAGCCAAAACAAAGCTCTAAACTAACTTCATGTTAGATCAGATGTTTTGAATATGGCTTTGAGATGGTAAACCCTAGAAAACAATCTAAAGTTCACAAGGACACATAGCCGAAATCAAAAATCAAAGCAGCCCAATTGTATTGATAGTTTTCTTGATAGGATTGTTTGATGACCAAAGGTGATGATTAATTCCTTACACTAATTTCTGCCCTCAATCTCCTCTTATTAAAAAATAAAACAAAACAAAAACAAAAAAAAAACTATTGATGAGTGGGTATGCACCCTAAAGATTTAAAGTAGAACTGACTGATTCTTTTTTATATACAAAAGTTTAGGTTTGTGATTCCTTTAAGATTCCTTATAAAATTACCTTTCAAGATAAGTAATAAAGTAACTGGCCCTTTCTTTATAACCACAAAATGCAGCCTGCCAGTAAGAGAACTGACTGAGAAGAAGACCTTGCTTGCCTACACAGTTGATCTATAACAAATTGCTTGGGTACAAATGTGTGCGGGTTCTTGGGACAACTTGTTTTTTTGCCTGTAATATATAAAATGTTCAATCCAGGTGAAAGATTTGGAAAACATGCTGCTTTTTACTTGCATTCATTCACCTGAAAAACAGGATGTAACCACATTGTAATTTTCATATTGCCTGAAAGATTGTGCTGGGCATATAAGCTGTAAGGGAAAAAATAGAGAAAGCATTAGGTAGAGCTAAAATGGGCTAGAAGGAAAACATCAAGAGTGAGGGAGTCAAAATGAGTTAGAAGGAAAACATCAAGAATAAGAGAGCTGCCAGGAAGTGTGGCACATGCCTTTAATCCCTGTACTTGGGAGGCAGACAGGTGGATCTCTGTGAGTTCAAGACCAGCCTGGTATACAAAGCAAGTTCCAGGACAGGCACCAAAGCTACAGAGAAATCTTATCTCAAAAAAAAAAAAAAAAAAACCAAGAAGAAAAAAAGAATGAGAAAGTTAAAATTAGTTGGAAGGAAAGCATCAGAATGAGAGAGTTAGAAGGAACTAGAAGGGAAGCATCAAGAATAAAGATAGAATTAGAAGGAAAACATCAAGAATGAGAGAAGGGAATCACCAGGAAAATAAAAAACAGAGAATGCAAAAGAAGAATAAAGGAAAGGTCTGAAGGAAAGCATCCAGAGAGTATTTTTTCACCCTCAACCCTCTCAGATAGAAAAGTCTAGTATATGCCTGATACTATAGATTCCTTTTGAGCCCTGTGCTGTCTGGAGGCTGGCCCCCAGGCAGCAATACGCCTCGGTAAAGACACAGCTTCAGAGGGATTTTCCCCCACAAAAACATTATTGCTGTGAGTCTTTATCTGTCCCGCCATCCAGCTCTCTGCAAGGTGTATTTGTTTCCAGCATGGTCCTCCCCCCACCATGGGACCCACCAAGGTCCCTCTCCTGCCTGTCAATCTTTCACAGAGATTCACCTGCCTCTGCCTCCCACGTTCTGGGATTAAAGGCAAGCGCCATCACCACCTGGCTCAGCCTTTTCTTAAACCAATCAGAGTGACACATATTCACAGTGTACAAAAATATTATTTCAGCACAGTGTGGGCACACGTGAAGAAACGGTTTGCAGATGTTCCTCTAGCTCCACCCTCCACTTGCCCTTTGACCATCCATCCCTCAAAGCCTCCCGCTCCTCTCTCCTTCCTTAGCTGGTGTGCTCCTATCAGCACCCACCCACACTGTAGCCACGCCTCTGAGAAAACCCTCCTGACCTTCACCAGCCTCCTCCAGCTCCTCCCTCAAATTCTATTTTCTGTTTCCTGACTTTCTCTGCTTCCTCTTTCTCTTACATCCTCGAATGTGGCTTTCCCCTCAGAGTTTCTGCCACTCTTCCTCTTGCTAGCTTCATCAATAACTTGTTTTTACTAGATGAAATGAATCCTTGTTAGGTCTCACCTAGCTTGCCTTTTCTAGCTTACTAATTTTATTGCAGTGACCAGAATAGAATTCACCCATGCAGGACAGGAACAGTACCACTGAGCTAATCCCAGCCCTCTTTGGATAGGGTCTTGCCCAGTCTGGCTTTGACCTCTTGACTCTGCAGATCTTGACCTTGAGAGCCCATCTCTTTCCAGGATTCCATTTCCACTTTGGCTTCTGGGACGCTGCCCTGCCTTCCGTTTCTTCTTGCCTGTCTTGCACCTCCTTGCTGGGTTTCTTGGCAGGCACCTTAGAATCAGCACAACTCCTAAGTGTCAGAGTTCCTGCCCTTGGCTCCAATGCTCCCTCTATACTTCTTTTGATAATCTCACCAAGTATCGCGACTTTAATACATTTGTATACCAATAACTCCCAAGAGCACAATCATCCTTCAATATCTGCAGTAGGTTGGTTCCAGAACCCCACAGAATCCCAAAATCCAAGGTACTCAAATCCCTTGTGTAAAATGGTGAAATATTTGTATATGATTGACACATATCCTCCTATACACTTTAAGTTATCATGAAGTTTCATATAATACCTAGTACAATATAAATGACAACCAGGCAGTGGAGGTGCATGGCTTTAATCCCAGCACTCATGAGGCAGAGGCAGGTGTATCTCTGTGAGGTTGGGGCTAGCCTAGTCTACAAATTGAGTTCCAGGACAGGACTGGTTTCAAAGCTACACAAAGAAACCCTCGAAAAACCTAAATAAATAAATAAATGACCTATACACCATTGATAAACTTTTTTTAAAAATTGAAACAGGGTCTTACATAGCGGAAGCTAGCCCCAAACTGATTTGTAGCTGAGAATGACCTTGAACTCCTTCCTGATTATCTCTGCCTCTATCTCCTGGGAGCTGGAGTTACAGTGTCCTGTTTCCTCAGTGCCTAGCTGAAGTCTCCCCTGACTCCACCCTACTTTATCCCAGCATCCTTAGTTTGGTTGCCTCACCCATACTTCCTGCCTGGCTACCAGCCAACCAGTATTTTATTAAACCAACTCGGGTGACAAATCTTCCCTGTGCAGAAGAGGATTATCCCACAGCATCCACAGGCATCAGACCTAGCTTTATGCAGTGCTGGGGGTTGTTGCAGGATATTTTATCACACTGTGCAAAGGTGTATCACTGTTTTACCTTGCCTGCCTAAGGTACCTTCTGATTGGTTTAATAAAGAGATGAATGGCCAAGAGCTAAGTAGGAAAGGACAGATAGGGAGGACTTATGGGCAGAGATAGAAACTTTGGGAAGATGAGAGGTGGGGATTCACCAGCAAGATGCAAAGGAAGTTGGTCCAAAGAAAGTCTCATTTCAGGGGTCAAGCCCAGGGTTTGTGCATTCTTGTATACTTGGCAGGCACTCTATAACTGAGTTACATTCCAATTTCATTGCTATATTATTTTGTTTAAAGGATACTAACAGTGGGCTGGAGAAATGGCCCAGCAGTTAAGAGCTCTTGTTGCCCTTGCAAGGGACCAGGTTTAATTCCCACAACCTACCTGGTAACAACTAACTGTCTTTGTAACTCCAGTTCTAGGGGATCTGATGCTCTCTTCTGGCCTCTGACACAGACACAGACAAAACATTGATACACAAAATAAAAGAAAAAACTGTTAGGGGCCCTACCAAGAAAAAAAGTGTCAGACATATGTCTTTGATTCCAGTACTGTAGCTGGACTTTCTTGTCGAACCTCCAGCTCCCAAATAATGACATGGAGACATATTATTAATTATAAAAGTTAGGTCTTTAGCTTAAGCTTGTTCCCAACTAGCTCTTATACCTTTACCTATTTCTATTAACCTATGTTCTGTCACATGGTTCACTGGTATTTTAATTATTGTCTCCAGCCCCATGGCCCAGAAGTCAAGTCTCTATCATTCTATTTATCAATAAGACTCAGGAGTCAAAGGCTGGGGTGAAAACCTGCTAGCTCAGAGAGGCTGAGTAGCAACTAGTTGACCTAGCTGACCTTGGCTGGAGACACTTGTCTCGTTCCAGAACTAATAAAAGCTCAAACTCCAGTCCCCACCCTTTCCTTGTTGTGCATCTTCTCTATCCAAATTGCTGGCTTCTCTATGGCTAATTCCAGTCAGCAAGTCACTGATTCCACCCCTGATTCAAAGTAAACTTTTTTAACAGTCTAGAGTATGGAATATTCCTTTACACTATGTGAATATGTCATTACAATTGGTTTAATAAAAAAGCTGGTCAATAGCTAGACAGAATAAGGTTAGATGGGAGAACCAGACTAAAGACATTGGGAAGAAGGGCAGAGTCAGAGGAGTTGCCAGTGAGGCATAGAAAGGAAACAGGAGGTGTAAGATATGAGAGAGAGAGAGAGAGAGAGAGAGAGAGAGAGAGAGAGAGAGAGAGAGAGATAATGCCACATGGAATAATGTAAAGTAATAATATAAATGGGTTAACTTAAAATGTAAGAATTAGCTAGTAACAAGCCTGAGTTATTGGCTGATCATTTATAATTAATAAGTCTCTGTGTGGTTATTTGGGAGTAACCCCTGGGACACAAACTCTTCTTACACTAGAGTGTCCCAGTTCAATCAAAATATCCCACAACAATCCAGCAACACAGTAGGCCAAAGGTAGAGATAGAGGCAGGTGGATGTCTGTGAGTTCAACATTAGCCTGGTCTATTAGTGAATTCAGGCCAGCCAGAGCTACGTAATAAGGGCCTGTCAAAAAGAAGAGAGGGGAAAGGTAGGAGGGTGAAAGGGAGGGATGGAGGGAGGGGGAAGGAGGGGAAGAGAGAGAGGTCTGTATATACTTTCAGTACACATGCAATTCCCCTCCACATACTTTCAAACTATTATTGGTTAAAAGTCATACATGTAGAACCTGGGGATCTGAAGGGTTGAGTTGTCTCCAGCCCAGTCTATCTTCTGAGTTCCAGCCTCCTATCTGACTATTTCATGAAAATATCTCAATGCATTTTGAGCTTTCCATGTTCAAAACAAAGCTCTCAGTTCCCTTCTCCTATCCCTCCAAACTGGTAACTCCAATTATTTGGCATACAAATCATTTTCTGCTGTGGAACAATCTTTTGTACACTGTAAATATGTATTACTCTCATTGGTTAATAAAAAACTGAATGGAATGTTGGGAAGAAGAAGGGCAGAGTCAGGACTATTGAATAAGACAGAGGAAGCAGGAAATGAACAATGCAATACTGAGAAAAGCTATCAAACCACCTGGTAGAACAATAGATAATAATATGGGTTAATTTAAGATATATGAGCCAGTTAGCAACAAACCTAAGCTATTGGGTGGGCAGTAATTTTTATAATTAATAAGTCTCTGTGTGGTATTTCTGGGGGCCTGTCTGGAGGGACAGAGCTGTCCAGCAGTCCTGATTAAAAAAAAAAACTCTACCTACAATTTTCTCTTATTTTCTGTCTTTTATTTTGGACAGAATCTCACTATATAACCGGAACTAGCCTGGACCTCTCTTTGCAGACCACTTCAGGCCCCTAATTCCTGATTGTTGCAGGATATTTGATTACACTGTGAACTCTGAGATTGTGTTACATATTGGGAAAACTTGTTTCCAGCTATTGTGGAATATTCCTTTACACTGTGTGAAGATGTGTAATTGTGATTGGTTTAATAAAAAGCTAAATGATCAATAGTCAGGTAGGAGGTATAGGCAAGTCTTTGGAACAGAGGGAGCTCTGGAAGGAAGAAACATGGAGTTGTCAGCCAGATGGGAAGGAAGCAGGATGGGGAGTGCAGAGTAAAGGTAACTGAGTCACATAAAAGAACATAGATTAAAAGATACAGGCTAATTTCAGTTATAAGAACTAGTTAAAAACAAGCCTGACCTTTTGGTTGAGACTTGATAATAATGCCTCCATGTTGTTATTGGGGACCTGATGGTCCATCTATACTAGCTAAGGTGTGGTTCAGCCCTAGCACATAGGTCAAGAGGCAGAATAATCAATCAGTTGACAGGAAACAAAATAAAAAACGGAGAGACTAAGAGAAACTCGAGAATGGAGGGAGACACACTGGAAGTAGAAGGGAGGGACATCCAGTTTGAGGAGTTTTGTTTGAGACCGCATGGGAGAAAGCTCTTTCTGGGGCAATGGTGGAGGAGAAAGACGCTGGGTGATTTCTTTGCCTCTCTGAGCTAGCACCCAACTCCCAAGTCTTTTTTGATAAGAAAAAACAAAACGATAGAGACTTAGTGAAAAACAGCACCCAATTTCTTGGCTCTACCTATTCAGCATACCCTACTGGCCTGTGATACTATTATGCCCAGAATCTGGAACCCAAATCACCCCCACAAGATTAACTTCAGTGCAAAAACAAAGTGTCTTTATTACAAGTTAACTCGGGTCCCTCTGTCTGTCAGAAACAGGAACAGCACAGGAGAGACTGTGAGCAGTGAACACAGGGGGTTTATATAGGGGAAGAGCCTTGGGGCATTCCAAGCCTCTAGGCTTGTGATTGGCTGCCCCCTAGTAGGGTGAGGGGAATTCCAGACTTCCAGGCTTGGAATTGGCTGCCCCCTATGATGGAAGGGGGCTTTCCAGGCCTGAAGGGAATTCCCAACTGTCACTGCCTGAAGGGAAGGCCAAGCCTCTAGGTGCTCAGCGATTGGTCAGTTTTCCCTGTTCAGGGATTGGCTGGCTTTGTGTCAGTGGCAGCGATGGCTCTGATTCTGGGCCCAAACTCTGTTTCTATTTACCTTTTTGCACCCAGGGCAAATATCTTTGGTATATTCTGGGTCTACAGGCTTAGTGTGGTTTTTTTGGTCCTAGTTTCAGGGTCCTGGAACTTTTCTCCAGCTCTAGGTTTGGGTACAAAGTGTCTCTTCCCCTAACTCTGGTCCTGTTTACAGGGTGTGTTTTCTTTCACTGGGTTGGGGCTTAGAGGAGAGCCTTTCAGGGTCTGTGTACGGGCCTGGGTCTCTCAGTACCATAACCGGCCCACTTTATTTTTTTTTATTTTTTATTTTTTATTTATTTATTTTTTTATTTTTTTGGTTTTTCGAGACAGGGTTTCCCTGTAGTTTCTAGAGCCTGTCCTGGAACTAGCTCTTGTAGACCAGGCTGGCCTCGAACTCAAAGATCCGCCTGCCTCTGCCTCCCGAGTGCTGGGATTAAAGGTGTGCGCCACCACCGCCCAGCTTATTTTTTATTTTTTTATTTTTTTGGTTTTTTTGAGACAGAGTTTCTCCGTAGCTTTGGAACCTGTCCTGGAACTCGTTCTTGTAGACCAGGCTGGCCTCGAACTCCGCCTGCCTCTGCCTCCCAAGTGCTGGGATTAAAGGCATACGCCACCACCGCCTAGCTCCACTTTAATTCTTATCCCCCGGTTTTATCTGTACATTTCTCCAATCTTTCAGTATCATTAAGAGAAAAACTCATTTTTACCTTAGAACTTAGCCCTTCTCAGTGTTCACGAGACTAACTCTCCTCTTCCCCGATTCAAACACACCTAAATTACTATGGAGCAACCTTTGTTCACTGTAAATATGTATTACTCTCATTGGCTAATACAGAGCTGACTGGCCTACAGCTGGGCAGGAAGAGACTGGGTGGGAGAGCCACACTAGAAGGACTCAGGAGAAGAAGGGCAGAGTCTTGAGAGATGCCAGGAGATGCAGAGCAGGATGGGAAATATGTAGATGAGGTAAACGGGCCTCAGGCAGCACACAGATTAATAGAAATGGGTTAATTTAAGTTAATTTAAGTGTTATCATTCATGACGCAGGCGACCCGAGGTTGGTCCCACGATGGGTGGCAGCGGGTGACCCAAGGCCGCGTGGGTCCTCTGGCGGGTGGGAGACAGACAGGTACACCATGCAGAGAGAGCTAGGGTACACAGTTTATTTAGTGGGCATTGAGAAGAGCATAAGAGTAAGGGGTTATGGGGGAGAAGGGAGGAGATAAGAGGGGGGCAGAAGAGAAGAAAGAGACAGAAGCTGCCTCTTCAGAAGAGGGACAGACAGATCTGCTTGCCTCTGCAGGAATGGGGAGATGGGAGTGGGCCAGGCTTGTCTATTTAAGGGACAGGGTACCCAGGTGACAGGCCAGGCCAGCAGATTTACAACATTCCCACCTTTCTCTTATAATTAAAAGTCAAGGAGTTAGGCATGGCAGGTTGAGGGTTCTCAAGACTGCTTCCTGCTATTTGTTGGCATCGAAGTCTTTCTTGGGGTGCCTGAGAAATCTGGGTGCTGGTCACATCCTGGGGTAGCTTTACTCCTGTCCAGGATTTGTGGTGTGGAACTGTCAGGTGTCTCCAGGACCAGGGAATTGAGAGGGCTGTATCCAACCTATTTAAGATGAAGCCTTCAATCTGGCTCCCTGAAACTCACAAGAATTCTTTGAGTTTTTGAAAACATAAGTTTTTAGACACATACATTGTATAAACAGCAGCATATTTATGCCAGAATGACTGTGACAGATGTTTTGCACATGTTTTAAAGTATCTTTAGAAAATGACAAGAAAATTTAAAATCTTTCAGTAGTGGTAGTTCACTGCCAGAGTTAGATTCGTAGCTTATCAGCATCTTACTGATATTATTAAAACTATGAATGTCAACATGAGAGAGAAATGTGATAACTTGCATTTGTCCTCAGACCTTTATAACTTGCAGGTATACACCTTAATAACTTGTATGTCTTAAAACACCTTTTATTAGCCAGGCGGTGGTGGCGCACGCCTTTAATCCCAGCACTCGGGAGGCAGAGGCAGATGGATCTCTGTAAGTTCGAGGCCAGCCTGGTCTACAAGAGCTAGTTCCAGGACAGGCTCCAAAGCCACAGAGAAACTCTGTCTCGAAAATCCAAAAACAAAAAAAAACAAAAAACAAAAAAACACCCTTTATTTAGAACATAGTAAGGAGTGATACTGAGATTTGTTTGGTGAGGTTGTCCTTTTAAACTGACGAAACCTCTCAGCTGTCAAACTGCATCAGAGATCTTTGAGAAGTTATTGATTTAAAAAATGTCAGAGAACTTACTCCATTGGCTCCCTAGAGCCACTCCTCAGGGTCCTCCATGGTCATCGAGGGCAAGGGCATTTGGACTGTATTTGTCTTCTGCTGTTTAACGCAGGTTTTAGAAGATCCTGTGGGGTAGGAAATCTGTAGGAAGACAAGCCTACCTTGACCTAATCAGCTAGACCATCGATTCCAGCGATTCTGTTCACTGTCTGGAGATCTTCAGGAATTTAGATGAAAGACAGTTCGTCCAGTGGTTAGCACTTTCACTTGGAAGAAGCAAATTATCGACGGACATTGTTCTGTGCTCATTTTGTGCCCATTTGTCTTCCGTCTTCTTTGGAGGAGAAGGGGTGCTCCTGTTAGGAACCAACCTGTTTCTCTGTTTTGAAAAGCCTTTTAATAATTAAACATTTAAATGCCATACTTCCCAGATCTCTGAGCACTCGAGGACTATTTACTGGGTATAGATGACCTCAGTATCGGATCTGCCTGGACAGCGGGGTCCAAGCTTGACTGTACTGGTTTTTAACCTAACAGATGAGATTTATACTTGTGAAAGACAGAGGAGAAAAGCTGTTCGTAACAGGATTTTACGGTAGAACTGACGCTAGTGGAGAACTAGCGTTACAGGAACGGCTGTGGGTGAGCTTGTCTTAATCTGAAATGGTTTGTTTTTTTAAATGATTTATTTACTATGTATACAGTGTTCTGCCTGCATGTTTGCCTACAGGCCAGAAGAAGGTGCCAGATCTCACTACGGATGGCTGTGAGCCACCATGTGGGTGCTGGGAATTAAACTCAAGTTCTCTGGAAGAACAGCCAGTGCTCTTAACCTCTGAGCCATCTCTCCAGCACATACCAATTTAGAATATTTGAGACTTACTGCCTTTTTTAGTCTGGAATGAGATTTAATGAACAGAGCTCATTAGGACTTGGACTACTTAGAACATTTTTAACAGTAAGTACATGTACAGATACACACAGTTGAATTTAACTTTCATACACACATACACACAGCGTTAAAGCTAACTCATGTTCACACCTAAAGTAAACTCAAGTCACATGCACGCATACACACATATATTAAACAGGATTCGGGAGAGGTGGATGCTCTGGTGGGCCCGACCGAAAGCATGCCACTGCGCAAAACACACATGTAACAGAGTCAGGATGAGGAATTTAGAGACAGAAACGTAAGTAAATGGTGAGACGAGGCAAGGGGTACCTCGGTAAAGATGGTCACTAGGTCACCTGGCCTGCCCTTGGTTGAGATGGCAGAGAGGTCGTTATCATTCATGATGTGGGTAACCCGAGGCCGGTCCCCCAAGGGACAGCGGCAGGTGACCCGAGGCTGTGCAGGTCCCCTGGAGGTGGAAGACTAGACAGATACACCATGCAGAGAGAACTCAGGTATAGAGTTTATTTAGTGGGTATTAGGAACAGCATAAGAGTAAGGGTTTATGGGGGGTGGGGAGAAGGAGAGGGGACAGAAGAGAAGAAAGGAAGAAAGGGAAGGGAGAGAGAAGGTGCCTCTTTAGAAGAAGGATAGACAAAGACAGCTGGGGAGGAGGTGGGAGATGCCTTGCTTTCATGGGAAGGGGGCGATTGGAAGTGGGCGGGGTTTGCCTCTGCAAAGGACAGGGTACCCAGGTGACAGGCCAGGCCAGCAGATTTACTTTTACGACAATAAGAGCTAGCTAAAAGCAAGTCTAAGCTAACAGCTGAGGATTTATAAGTAAGCCTCCCAGTGGCAGCCTCCTGAATGCTGGAATTACGGCTGTTAAACCCCAGGGCCTCAATCTTCCCAGTTTAAACGGTTTTCCCCAATTTTAAACTGCTCCTGGGTTTTCTCTCAAAGCATTTTGTGGTTTTCCTTCGCTCTCTCACCATGGAGGGTAAACACATACTGGCAATTATCTGTTTAGTGACTGTAAACTCCAAGACGGCAGCGCTAAAGTCAGTCCCTAATCTATCCACCTCTTAGCGTCTAGTTCATAGCAGCTGCTCCTTCAGTACGTGTGTTTTTTCCAATGTGTTTATGAAATGACTAAGAACTCTATCTTGTTTCGTATGAGTAACTTTAATTTCTTTTTTATTTGTTTGCTTGTTTTGTTTTGTTTTCCGAGACAGGGTTTCTCTGTGGCTTTGGAGTCTGTCCTGGAACTCGCTCTGTGGATCAGGTTGGCCTTGAACTCACAAAGATCTGCCTGCCTCCGCCTCCCGAGTGCTAGGATTAAAGGTGTGCGCCACCACCATCTGGCTAAGTAACTTAAATTTATAGTTAAATCCGGATCCAGGTTTGTTAGGTATTTTAGCTCACCGGTACCCTTAAAAAAGTTTTGCCATTCTTCACCCGGTTTCTGGCAGTTTTAATCAGGTCACCTGTACTCCTGACAGGATCCTTAACAATCAAAAACAAATAAAGAGGATTGTGACTTGGACACTAAGAGAGTTCACGTTTCTGCCTCCAGCCAGGAACATGACACAGTGGCTCACTAGCCCCATTCAAGCATGCCCAGTGCATCCCTGGCCGGGCCTTGACCCGCTGGTTCGGGCAGCTTGGCTCGAGCCTTCCGTACAGCATGGCGGCTCCCAAGGCCCCGATGCAGGAGAAAGTCTTCCGTACAACAGGGCGGCCTACAGACTCGGAGCCACGCCCCCTGTCGCCCAGCCCCCGGAAGTTTCCTTTTGAAAGCGTGGCGGCAGACTCTGCCGAGGGCTGGGCGGTTACAGCGGAGCAACTTTTGAAAGGGAACGAAGAGGACTGCGGGCGGGAGCTGCTGGCGCCGGGGTTTGGCTCTGCGGGTCCCGGGCTGGGCAGCGTGGGTGCGGGTGGGCCGGCTGGCGTGGCGGGGCCCCGGCGCTGCTAATGACCCACCTTGCACTTTCCAGGGCCCAGCCGAGCCACCCGGCTACTATGGCCAGTGCTAAGACGGTATGCGACGCGCAGCCCAACTCGATGGCGAGCGGCGGCCTGCCCGCAGGTGGGTGTCCACATCGCCACCGGCCGGTTCTCCGTGGACTATGCTAGGAGTAGAGGATCGAAATCTGTGTGTGTTGGGGCGGCGTTCGATTAGCTCTGACAACTGCCTGCGCCTCACCCCAAGCCAGGCTGTGTATGCTTATGGCGAACAAAGTTTTAGAGATTCCCGTACCTACCCCCGGCCCCACTTCCTTCTGCGTTTACCAGTTAGATTCAAATTGTTGGTGGTTGTTTAGGAATAGCTTTTTGTGTGTGATGTCGTGGTGGTGGGGAACTCGTTGTGTAAGCCAGGCTGGCCTCGAACTCACGGAGATCCTGCCTCTACCTCCTGGGTGCTGGAATTAAAGGTATGTGCCACCATGCCTAGTGCCTCACTTTTCATTCCCTTTTTAAAGCTAGGTTTTCACTACGTAGCCCTTAGTAACGTTAACTTGCCGCAGTCTTCCCACTTCAGCACCTGAATGCTGAGATTGCAGGCTCATTCCCACCACACCTGCCTCTCGAGAACTCTGTTTCAAAGACGTTGTTTTTTAAAATGGGGCGGGGCAGGGCGGGGCGCTTGTGCATATAAATATAGGTGCCCAAGGGAGGTCAGGGGTCTTGATCTCCTCCACCCCCCCCCCCCAGCTGAAGTTAAATTCCTGATGTGCGTCTTGGAACAAACTTCAGTCCTCTGCAGAAGTAGTTCTCTCTTTTGACTGCTGAGCCCCAGAAATCGCTTTTTATGCAATTATCCTTTTTATTTCCAGATTAGGGTTGGTTGTCTTCTTGTAGGTGTGGCTTTGTTGTCAGAGAAGAGAATCATTTGAGGAGGATAGTGGGGGAACAAACACACGATTCCTTCCTTGTTCTCCTATGCTGAGTAGAGCAAGAGAGAAGAACCTGTCCTAGCCGGAGTTCCCGAGAACCTTGAGAGGAGGAAACATGACCTAAACAATTTGTTGTTGCGGTTCCGTCTTGGTGTGTGTTGATGTTCTTGTGGTTGAGAGTCATCTGGTGGCATCTGTAGTGGCTGTGCTGCCTAATGTAAAGGTTATAGCATAGAAGAGGGCCCCGGCACCTGCAGCTGTTGGGATTTCAGAGCAGCCTTTACCATAACTTCACAAGTAATTCCAGGCAGCTGGTTGAAGAGCCGTGGTAGGCAGGATTGGTCTCTGAAGTAAAATGGCTTTTCTACCAGGCTCAAAGGGTTATCCTCTTTGCCCTGTTTTCCTCAAAGCATCCCTCAGAGACCTGTGCGGCCTTGCCCCCTCCCTCGCAGTGGCCCTGGATGGCTGGCAGTGACCAGCCTTCCTCGCCAACCCCAGGTTCTCATCTCTCCACTTGTAAGACCTGTCCCAGCTTTTCCGAGCACATGTTGCGGGACAGCTGTAAGGTTTCTAGACGGTCTCCACCTACAAAGGAAAACTAGAAAGCTATAGAATGAAGCCACCTCTCGTGCCCGCAGTCTGGAGGCAGAGGCAGCAGGATGGGCGCGTGTTTGAGGCCAGCCTGCTCTATATAGTGAGTTGCAGGCCAGGGCTATACAGCGAGACCTTTTCGGGGAGGGGTTTGAATAAAAAAGTTTGACGTGTTCTTTACATCAGCCATCCAGTTCTCCTTAGTGCCTCCTTTCTAGGCGATAATCTCTGTTAAATTCTGACTTTCTTCCTACAGTGCAACCCTCAGGACTCAGCAGAAACAGTTTGTTGGAGCTGATTGCAATTAATTCGTTTTTGTTCCAATTTCCCATGAACTTTTTTACATGGACTAGATATATTATTGTATTTAAGTTACTACTACTTGAGATCAGACAAGATAGTAGCACAAACTAACCTCTTTTTCCTAAAAGATAACTCCTAAGAACCCATTTAATATTTGCATA
Organism: Arvicola amphibius; assembly: GCF_903992535.2. Taxonomy (NCBI): domain Eukaryota; kingdom Metazoa; phylum Chordata; class Mammalia; order Rodentia; family Cricetidae; genus Arvicola; species Arvicola amphibius. The sequence goes on along the minus strand of NC_052051.1, from coordinate 56,833,321 downwards.
GTGTTACGAATATTGAAACTAGAGTTCAGGTGCTTTAAATTGTACCTATAAACAAAATGTGTCAACCTGAGGGATTATATATTTACTCCAAATTATTGTGTAGCAAGGTATTTGAATAAATTTTTTATTAAATACAAAGTGCCCTGCAATGTGATCCAGCACTTTATACCTCATTTCTTCAACTTAATTATTTAATTAGTATGGCTTCCCCCCCCCCCTTTTTTTTCTTTTTTCTTTTTTTGGTTTTTTTCGAGAAAGGGTTTCTCTGTGGCTTTGGAACCTGTCCTGGAACTAGCTCTTGTAGACCAGGCTGGTCTCGAACTCAGAGATCCGCCTGCCTCTGCCTCCTGAGTGCTGGGATTAAAGACATGTGCCACTACCGCCCAGCTAATTAATATGGCTTAAAGGAGCCATTTTACAATGAACAAAGTGAAGTTAGTATAATCTAGAAGAAATGGAAAAGCTTGGGGGTGGGGCGTGACAGGTGCTATGACATGTATGTGCTAGTGTGACATGTATGATAAAGGACATGTATGATAGGATTGATGGTTACCCAGCCTGACCCAGTAGGGAGATCAGCAGGCATGCCAAATGGGAGCCTCTTAAGTTTAATAAGGGATTGACAGTAAAGTGTTGCGGAAGGGTTGGACCTGGCCCAGGGAAGACCAACAGGGCAGGGAAACAGTGCACAGCTGATACATTCCGTCTATTTCACTTGTTGGTTCTTGAACTTTGGTCGAATGCCAGATCCTTTACTAGGCACCTGGACATGAAGATATCTCCAAGTGGTTAGGAGGAAATTTGGGTGAAAGTCGGCAGCAGCTAGATGTTGTCTGGGGAGAACGGGTGTGTGAACCCCACCCCCATTCTGAGACTGGTCAGTTCCAGCGGGTTCTCCTCACTAACTCGCCTTTCCTCCAGCTTTGTTTCTAGCGCCTCTGTATTCACAAACCTGTAGGCCGTCAGTTTGATGTGTCTTCAGGTCCACTAAGTTGTCACTCGTAGTGAATTTTCAACTGTGTGTGGTGGCACACAACCTGCCATTCCAGCATTTGGAGGCAGAGGCAGGAGGATCACTGTAAGTCATGAGGTCTCTACATGTCGAGTTCAAGGCCACTCAGAGATACAAAATAATAACCATATTTCCAAAAGCTAAAAAAAAAAAATCTGAGCTTCTCAGGCCAATTAGTATGGAGTCCTTTGGAAACAGCCTCTATGCCTACCTGGACTGAAGTGGACAATATGGAAGCAAGGGCTTCTGGCCACTCGCCAGGAGGCTCTGTGTGGCATCGGGAGGCAGCACTGGAGCGTGATGCTATGGTTCACTCCTGTTCTCCCTTTCAGATGCACAAACTCGAGCTACTTCTAAGCTACCTGTTAAGTCCAAAGAAGCTGATGCGTTTAGACATCTTCATCCAGGAGGGCCAGATTCTGATGTTACAAAAGTCCCCAAACCGAGACGAGAGAATGGGTAAGAGCAGATCGTTGGCATCTGGTGTTAGAACATCTTGCCAGAGCCAGGGGGTGGAGCTCAGTGCCGGAGTGCTTGCCTTGCTTGTTCAACCGCCTGGATTGACTCTCTAGTGAGAGGGGGAGGAACAGGGAGACTGATCTTGCTAGAAATTGCTGAGCACCAAAAATTTTAAAATGGAGGCTGAGAAGATGACTCAGCACTTGTGGCTCTTTCAGAGGACCCTGGCTTGGTTCCGAGTACCCACACAGTAGGTCACAACCATCACTAACCCAATCCTAGGGGCTCTAACGTCCATTTTGGCTTCTGTTGATACCAGTCACATAGTTAATGCACATCTATACCTGTAGACAAAACACTCATACACATAAAATAAATAAAAGTAAAGCTGGGCATCATGGTGCACTGCTTAATCCCAGCGCTGGGAAGGCAGAGGCAGTTGTGCATCTATGAGTTTGAGGCCAGCCTGATCTACATAGTGAGTTTCAGGACAGCCAGAGAGACACAGTGAGACCCTGTCTCAAAACATTCCTTCCTGGGGCTGGAGAGATGGCTCAGAGGTTAAGAGCACTGGCTGCTCTTCCAAAGGTCCTGAGTTCAATTCCCAGCAACCGCATGGTGTCTCACAACCATCTGTAATGAGATCTGGTGTCCTCATCTGCCGTGCAGGTATGCATGGAGACATAGAAAATATAAATAAATAAGCTGGGCAATGGTGGTGCACACCTTTAATACCAGCAGTCGGGAGGCAGAGGCAGTTGGATCTCTGTGAATCTACAAGAGCTAGTTCCAGGACAGGCTCCAAAGCTACAGAGAACCCCTGTCTTGAAAAAGAAAATTGAAAATTAAAGAAACAAAGAACACTCCATCACCCCCAAAAAAATTTAAAAGAAAAGTTTAGAGTATGGGAGCCCAAAATGGGGTTCCTGAACTGTTTGTGAGGCCCCCTCAATCGATCCTTCTGAAGAGACACAGTAGCAGCAGCACCTGCTGATAGCTGAAGCCGGCTGGGAGCCTTACACATGGTCTGAGCAGACTCCGGCCCCATCTACTATGTGTGTGACCATGATCCTCTGCCAGATAGGTGTGGTTGGCATGAAGTGGCCATGGTATCTGAAGCACGCTTGGGTCTGTCGGTTGTTGGTGTGATTAAGGTCCCTTTCCTTAATAAAAGCCACCTCCCCACATAGGCTGAAACCAGCATGTGGTGTAGCAAGCTTTCTAATCAGGCTCTGAACTGCCAGCCTGCAAACAATAATGACCCAGAGACTTCGTATTAATGATGAATGGTTGGCCTTGGCTTAGGCTTTTACACAACTAGCTCTTACAACTTCATTAACCCGGATTTCTTTAACCTACATTCTACCACGTGGCTCCGTTACCTCTTCTTAGTGCAGCACATCCTACTTGCTCCAAGTCTGCTGGCTAAATCACACACCTAGATTCCTTCTCCCAGTTTCTCTTTCTCTACCTGGAAGTCCCTCCTATACCCCCTGCCTAGCTACTTAGCTTTTTATTACACCAATCACAGTAATACATTCTCACACAATGTACAAATATCCCATAACATATGAGCCCTCAGCCTGTGCTGTTTACTTGGATGTACTCTTTGGTTCTTTCCTCAGCAGCTCAAATCTCTTAAACCAGGTATGGTAGCACACACCTGTAATCCCAGAACTGGAGAGGCTGAGGCAGGGGGGCTCGGGAGTCCAAAGCCTGTTTCCAAACTGCAGTGAAGCCAAGCCCCTGTTACACCTTGTTCATAGCACCTAGCACTGTGGTTTTCTGATTGGCGTTGATTTTGCTTCCACAGGCACGTGAGAGCTGCAGAGACTGCCAGCAGGAAGAACATCAGGAAGGGGTGAGCGGGGGCAGACTGAGGGTGGAGGTGTCTGCTTGTTTAATCTTGTCTACAGTATTCGAGCAGAAAGCTCTTGGATTGAAGGTGTGTGCTAGGGCTGAGCCACACCACAACCAGAAACAGGTTTTTCCAGTAAATAACACAATCTTGGGGTTCCTGTGTGACATGATGTCCTGTAGCACCCCTCCCCCAAAAAACAGCTCTTTCTAGATGTGTTGGATCATGCCTGTAATAGAAGTACTTGGAAAACAGGCAGGATTGCCACAAGTTCAAGGCCATCCTGGGCTACATTCCAGGCCAACCAGGTTGCAGAGTGTGCTAGCTAGTTTTATATCAACAACACAAGCTAGAGTCACTGGAGTGGGGACCTCACCTGAAAACAGGCCTCCACAAGATCCAGCTGCAAACAAGCCTGGAGGAGGGCAGAGCCCATGTGGGTGGGGCTGTCTCTGGGCTGCTGGTCCTGGGTTCTGTAAGAAAGCAGACAGAGCAGCCATGTAAGCAGCACGCCTCTATGGCGTCTGCATCAACTCCGGCCTCCAGGTTCCTGCCCTGTTCAGGTTCCTGTCCTGACTTCCTTCAGTGATGAACAGTGATCTGAGAGCAGAAGCCCAATAACCCTTTCCTCCCCAGACTGCTGTGGTCATGGTGTTTCATCACAGCAATAGAACCCTGACCAAGACACAGGGGAAGCCTGTTTAAAAATCATGCACTCTCCCTCACACACAGAACATTTTGGCCTGGGGAGCGCTCAGTGGGTAAGAGCGCTTGCTGCGCAGTCACCCCAGGGCCTGGGTTAGAATCCCCAGCACCCTTATAAAAAGCTGGGCGGGGCCACACCTGCCTGTAGCTGCCGAATTAGGAGGAGGGAGCAGGGAGACCATGGGAACTTACTGACTGGTGGTCTCGGAGAGATTCAGATTCAGAAAGGGATCTGTCTCAAGGGAATGGAATGGAGAGCAGGTCCTGAAATTCTGCTCTGACTCTGCGTGTACACACACATACACACACACACACACACATACATACACACATATACACACATACACACACACATACATACACACATATACACACACATATACACACACATACACACACACACACACATACATACACACATATACACACACATACATACACACACACACACACACGTTTTTGAAAACTCAAGACCTTCACAGTAAAGGTTTAATATTTAGGATGACAGCTGTTGAGGCTAAGCATTGTCCATAGATTCTCCGTCTTATAGGAATGTTATGAAATGGAGGTATTGTCTAAATTCTGGAAATGAGGAAATGGACTCTGGTTACAGGTCACTGTCAGGAAGCCAGGATTGGAATCCGTTTGAATAAGTCAATAGCTTGTACTCCTAAACCCTTTACCCATCATATTTCTACAACTTTTAGCTACAAACCACTGAATAAGCAAAAACCAGAGGAGGAACTAAAGGATAAAAACCAGCTCCTGGAGGCCGTCAACAAGCAGTTACACCAGAAGCTGACGGAGACGCAGGTAAGAAGCCCACCCAGTTCTGACTCGGCTACTCCGGGGTGATGCAGGCGGACTCCTGCTGGCTGGGAGCAAGCTGACCACTGCAGACAGAAAAGGAGCCGGCTCCTGCTGTGGAAGGCCTACCGTGTGCAGGACGGCTCCTGATTGTCGGCTGCCGCTCTGTAGGGAGAACTGAAGGACCTGACCCAGAAAGTGGAGCTGCTGGAGAAGTTTCAGGATAACTGCTTAGCAATCTTGGAGAGCAGAGGCCTCAACCCAGGTAAGAGGTGGCACACAGCTGCCTTCTGGAGTCAGCGCAAGTGCCCTTCCTGGGGCTACGTTGGCAGCATGGGTTCTTTGCCCTGCTGGTGCAGGAGCTGCTTAGCCAAGCCCTAAAGATCTTTGAGTGTTTCTTGATGTTCTTAGGAAGTGTCCGCTTCTGCCTAACTAACAGCGTTTCCGGTGACTGTAGAGAAACATCTCTCTTTCTCAGCCGATTGCTGCTCCACACACTCAGTGTCAGCAGGTGTAAGCTAGCAAAGAGACCAGAAACACTGTTTCTTCCCAGGGCTGCAGAGCTTACAAGCTACCTTGCTTAGGTGAGAGGAGAGAATTCTGTCTCTGTGGTTCCTGAGTCGGCTTCATCACAGTGCCTGCAATGTGACCCGTGGATGGGGTATAGCTTAGTGAAAGGGTGTGCGCCTAGGATGTGAGAGGCCCTGGGTTCCATCCTCAGTACCTCCCCAAGAAGAGAATTTGTCCCAAGACTGAGATAACCTCAACCTGCACTGAAGAGCCAGAAACTGCCCAGGAAAGGGACTCGGGCCTCTTTGAATTAAGGAATGCTGACTCTGCTAGAGATGGAACCCGGGGCCTGCCTTGTGCCAGCACTTAACACCCCGAACCCAGTTTAGGATCTATTTGGGGGTATAGGACATGTGGGGGAGTTTTTTGTTTTTCTTTTTATTTTTGTTTGTTTATTTTTCAAATTAAGATTTCTCTATGTAATGCCCTGACTTTTCCTGGAACTTACTTTGTAGCCCAGGCTGGCCTCAAACTCAAGAGATCTGCCTACCTTTGCCTCCCAAGTGCCGGGATTAAAGGCATGTGCCACCACCGCCCAGCCCTGTTTTTCTTTCTTTAAGACTTTATTTTATGTATATGAATGTTTTGCATACATGTATACATATCTGCACCCCATGCGTACCTGGTGCCTCAGTCCAGAAGAAGGTATCGAATCCCCTGGTACTAGAATAGGTTTTGTGGGGGAAGCAGGGTTTGAGATGAGGCTTTACCAGGTAACCCAGACTGACCTTGAACATTAACTCTCCCTGCCTCAGCCTCCTAGGTACTGAAGTTGGAAGGCAGGGAGTACCATAGCCAGCCCCTGTTTCTCCTGTCTGCGTGCACTGACTGTCTTAGGCACAGTTCAGTGCTGGGACGGGGTACTATGGCTGAGGCAGTTCTTATATTAAAGGAGGTAACTGGGGGCTTGCTAACAGTTTCAGATGCTAAACCCCCGTCATAGTTGGAAGGTTGGTGGCCTTCAGGCAGCACTGGAGCAGTAGCTGAGAGCTAGCTACATCCTGATCTGTAGGCCGAGAAAGGGGGGAAGACGGAGACTAGGCCTGGCATGGGCTTTTGAAATCTCAAAGCCCACTCCAGCAACTCACTTCTTCCAACAAGACCACACCTCTTAATCCTTCTTTAACAGTATCACTCCCTGGTAACTAAGCATTCAATTATATGGGCCTATGAGGGCCATTCTCAAACTACTACAGTTACCAAAGATAATGACTTTTAAGGCCTGAAAGATTTTTTTTTGTAATTTTGTATATTGTAAACAAAATGAAAACACATGCATTCCTCTGGACAAAGTTTCTCCAAAGAGAAGCAGAACAGAATAGACTCTGGCCATTTGCAAACATAGAGGCAGCTCTGCGTGGGAGACACAGTCAGGGGAGAGCTTCCAGGAACAGGCAATGGAGAGGCCTCCCTCAGAAATGCGCATGTACTGTCCATGGAGAGCTACTTCCCCTCTGGTTAAAGTGTGGTTCCCATGTGAAGCTGACTTTGTTGTATCCATCCATTTTAGGCAGCGAGACCCTGGCATCACAGCGGAAACCTACAGCAGATCACACGGACTCCATGGTGAGGGCAAGGGAGGGCATGGGCAGGCCTGCATCCAGGGCCCAGTGTTGATTCCACCAGAAGAGAGAATACATTACCAATGTCTTTGGTCAAATTAAGCAAGCTATATTTTCTGTCAGACCCGGCTATCTCTCAAACAGAGTGTTTGGGAAAATAGCATTGCACGTAGACAATAGTGGGGTTTATATAACCCTCCCAAAACTGTGAGACATGTCAGATTCCAGGAAATAGGTCAAGACCTGATCAAGTCCAAGTTTTACCGTAGTTCAAGTAGGCATGAACTTATTTTGATCTTGTAACAAGATGGCCTTTAACAAGGAGTCGGGCTGATCTGTCACCCAGCAGGAGCTAAGATCTCTGCTTCATGCTCTGCAGATTTTAAGATGTTTGCTTCAGTTTCCATGGTAACAGCAATGGAGTGTGTACTTAGGGCATGTTTTACTCCCTCACAGGGAGATAGACATAAGTGACTCTGACCCGAAAACAGAACTGAAGCCCAGAGTGGGGCTGAGGAGGGCTCAGTCAGTACGGTGCCTAACACACAAGCATGAGGACCCGAGTTCGGCTCCTCAGCACCCACGTAAAAACTGGAGCTCGTTGTCCTGCCAACCTTGATTAACCTGTGAAGGGGAAGCCTATCTACTCCACCCACCTAAGGGCTGGCCCATTAAATGAGCCAGGCAGTTTCTTTATTAGCCAATGAGAGTCCTCCATCAAACCTGAGACCCTGTCTCAAAAAATAAAGTGGAGATGGGCCTGCAAGACGGGCTAGCAGGGAAAGGTGCTTGCCGCCAAGCCTGACGGCCTAGACCGGCTCCTTCAGTTTGTCCTCTGACCTCCACAGGTGGAATGAATTAGCCCCGCTCCTACATGTAAATAAATGCTTTTGAAAAAGTAGAGAGCTGTTGAGGTGGCTCAGGGTAAAGGTGCTTGCTATAAGCCTCACAGCCCAAACTAGATTCCCAGAGCCCACATGATGGGAGGATAAAAACAATTCCCCTAAGTTGCCATCCAGCCTCCACATGTGTGTCATAGTGCGTGCACACATGTTCTTGTCCATACTAAATAAGTAAATGTTTTAAAAAGGCTGGGGGGCCGGGCAATGGTGGCGCACGCCTTTAATCCCAGCACTCGGGAGGCAGAGGCAGGCGGATCTCTGTGAGTTTGAGACCAGCCTGGTCTACAAGAGCTAGTTCAAGGACAGGCTCCAAAAGCTACAGAGAAACCCTGTCTTGAAAAACCAAAAAAAAAAAAAGATCCTTGCCGTACAAACATTGCCACTTGAGTTTGGTCTCTGTAAGGGAAAGGTGGATGAAGAGAACCCACTCCAGAGTTGTCCCATGACCTTACATACATGCTGTGGCTTGCACACACAATAATAAATGATAATAATCAAAATAATTTTTAAAAGTGGAAAGCAAAGAAAATATGTCAATCTCTGGCCTCCACAGCATTTGTAGCTGCATGTATGTGTTCATATGCCACAGGAACACATACATGCACCACACACACAAACCCTTCTGATAGGAATCTGGGGATATGGCTCAGTGGTAAAGTTCTTACCTAGAACGCATGACATTTAAGGTTGACTCCAGTACTTCAAACACACCAACTTGCATGTGTGTACACAAATCTTTGATATGGAGAACTCATATAGAGACCTTCTACACTTCATCAGGTGTCTCCCTATCCCATTGCTGAGAACACTGTAATGCCAAGGTCTAGCCTGTTTGAATTCAGAATTTCCTTTTGGCCCCTTGCCTAAAGGAAAGGAATTTATCTGGGCATAAAGACTTCCAAACTCGTCTCCTCTCCTCTCCAGGAAGGTCAGTTGTCACAGTGCCAGCTGAGAAAGCCACTCCTGGCTTCCCTTTGAGTCTGCTGTGGTTTGCGCCTGAGGTCTATGCAGAACGGAGTACATTGTAGGAGATAAATTTGATATCTCAAGGAAGGGACCTGTAGTAAGAAACCAAGCTTCTTGGGCCTGGACTGTTGGCATTGCCTGGATAAGTGATGGGATGTTGAGGAGAACATAGGGAATTTATCACTCCAGATAAAGGCGTCTGTCTGTCTAGACTCCTCCATGGTACAGAGGAACAATTCCTAAGAGCAGCACCCATTCGGAATCTGGCTCACTGGTGAGCTGGGTTTCTCAAAGGGAGATCCTGACATGGTCAGTCAGTGCTCATGTCTCCTGAATGGGAAGGATGGTGGCCACCACCTAATTCATAGCCCTCTGTCTGAGTGTATGTTCTCTCCGTCTCCCTCGCTCCCCTGCACCTAACTTGTTAAGTAGGGTCTCAGTTCATAGTCCTCATTATCCTGGAATTCACTGTGTAGACCAGGCTGGCCTTGAACTCAGAGTTCTCCCTGTCTCTGCTTCCCAGCTGTGGGATTAAAGCTTGTGCCACTACACCCAGCTCAACTCTTGATATTCTTTGCTTTCAGCGGCTGCTGGAAACGTTGCAGAATGAACTGAAGGTTTTCAATGAAACGGCCAAGAAGCAGATGGAGGAGTTGCAGGTAAGACAGACCCACCCCAAGGTGGTGCTGCCATTTCCCCCACGGTTTGTAGGTGGGGGAATAGTGCTTTCTAGTTTTCTTTTATTGTTTTTAGGTTTATTTTGCCTACATGTATGTATGTAGGTACAGCACATGAGAAGCAGTGCCCACAAAGGTCAGAGAGGGCATTGGATCCCCTGGAACGGGAGTTATGTGCAGTTGTGAGCTGTCGTGTTGGGTCCTGGGAACTGAACCTGGGTCCTCTGCAAGAGCAGCCACTTAACTGTTGAGCCATCTCTCGAGTTCGTCCTTCCTTCTTTTCTTCTTTTCTCTTCGTTTCCTTCCTTCCTTCCTTTCTTTTTTTTTCTGTTTATTTGTTTTGAGACAGGGTTTCTCTGGGTAACAGCCTTGATTGCCCTGGAACTTGCTTTGTAGACCAGTCTAGCCTCGAACTCGCAAAGATCTGCCTGCCTCTTCCTCCTGCATGCCGAGACTAAAGGTGTGCACCACCATCACCCAGCTCTTCCTTTCTTCTCTTTTGATAATAGAGTCTTGCTATGTGCCCCAGACTGGTCTTGAACTCAGAGCCTTCCTCCCTCAGCCCTTGAAGTGCTGGGTTATGGATGTGAGCCATCATATCTGGCTCTTTATTTTTTTTTATTTTTCACGTTTATTTTTATTTATGTGTGTGTGTCAGTGTGAATGTATGCCTCATATTGTACAGGTACCCACGGAAGACATAGGCGGCTTCAGATCCCCTGAAGCTGGAGTTTAGACAGTTGTGAGCTGACTAACATGGGCTCTAAAAACTGAACTCTAGTTGTCTGGAAAAGCAAGGGGTTCTCAACTGCAGAGGCATCTCCAGTTCCCCCTGCCTTTATACGATTTGTTGTGCATGAGTGTATGTATATGTATGTATGTCTGTTGTATGTGGGTCCATACACAGCACATGAGACTCAGCTCAGGCTTGATGGCAAACACCTTTACCCATCGGGCTATTTTACCTCTCCCATGATTGGCTCCTGCTTGTTTTGAATAAACTCCTTTAAAGTTAATTTAGATTTATCAAAAGTGCACAGATGATACAGAAAATCCAGTTCCCCTAAGGATAACACCTCACACTGTCCTCACACATTGTCACCAGGAAGAAACCAGCACTGACATGTCATCGGTAATGAAATTCTCGGAGTTTGTACTCTATCAGTTTCTGGTTTAGATTCTTTTCCTCCATAGTTTTGTTGTTGTTGTTGTTGTTTTGTTTTTCTTTTTGTGTTCCTAAGGACTCAAAAATGTTCCCCGGGATAAGGGAGGAGGAGGGATCTCCACACCTCCAGTGGTTTCACACAGTAGGCTGCTCAAAGTTGAGACTGTGTGAAATCTATGCTAGAAAGCTTATGTCAAGAGACCTGAGCAAGACATCCGGATCCCAGGGCTAGAGAGACCGCTCAGCACTTAAGAGTGCCTGCTGCTCTTGCCGAGGTCCCAGGTTCTGCTTCCCATGGCTTAGAACTCCATAACTTCAGCTCTAAGACTTTCTTCTCACCATGGGCATCCACAGTGCACACACACATGCGTGCGTGCATGCACACACACACAAATTAAGAAGAAAAACCCTTAGAAGCCAGGCATGGTGGAGAAGCCAGGCACAGTGGCACACACCTTTTATCACATAGGCAGGAGGATCTCTAAGTTTGAAGCCTGATCTACAAGGTAAGACCCTGTCTTAAATAGAGATTGTTGGATCTGGACAGCTTTAGATTGCCTAGATACACCACGGGGCAGGAGATATAGAGGATTTCATTGCTCCATTTTAAATATGGGGTGAAAAAATGCCCCAGACCAGCACAGATAAATCCCAAGGTAGAAATGTGATGTCGTCCTCTCTGCAACACAGGTGTTACATTCTGGCCCGGTGCTGTCTTTCTGTGAGGCTAGAGTTTTGTGTGTTTTCTTTTGGAATGCCTTCCCTTTCAGGCCCTGAAGGTGAAGTTGAAGTTGAAAGAAGAAGAAAGGATCCAGTTCCTGGAGCAGCAAACCTTATGTAAGGACCAAGCCAGTGACTTCACAATAGTCCTGGAGGAAATGGAGCAGCTTTTAGAAATGTAATACAAGGCAAGTGGCTAGATGGCTTCCTCCTAGGGTAAACACAGTCACCTTCTTAGAAAGACGACTTGCTGCAGTTGAGGGCGGCGGACTGCCCACCTTCGGATTGCTCAGCTCACCTGAGCCTCACAAATTGCTAATGGAGGCCTGCAAGAGAGGGACCTGGAAGCTTGACTCCACCTCGTGTATGGCAGAGCACCCACCCTTAGAACCAGGGTGCTAAACCAGCCACCTTGGAGAATCTAGAGGCTCTGCCTCGGAATCATGGGAAGAAAGTCCTCATATGACAGCGCATGTACTCTATGGGAGATATCACTGGGAACCACGCTGTCCCCTTTGTCCATCTGGTTGAGCTGAATTTTAGAACTTGAAATCCCTGAAGTTTCTGGCTTAATAAATGGGGTAGAAGTATACAAAGTAACACCTACCTGAAACAAATAGCACTTGGAGCTTTTTAAGTACTGCTTTTGAAATAAATGCTTATGTGAGTATTAATGTTCTGACTGACACTGAGGAATGAAAATAGCCCAGTGTAGTGGCTTATATCTTTAATCATAGGACTTGGGAAGCTGAGGCAAGAGGATGGCCTTGGGTTAGAGGTTAACCAAGATTGCAGAGATCCTGTCTCAAACGATGAGGAAAAGGGAAGGAAGAAGGATTAAGTAGCACAGCCTAGACATAGGAGTTGAGCACGCTGGTGCTCTTATTCACGCAGTGTTTCCTCCACCCGTTACTGCTGTGACAGCCCCTTTCCTCCCAGGGTTGTTGCTTCTGCATCTGTGCAGTGTGTGCCAGGCTCTAGTCACTGCGTGTGTGGCCAGTCCCTGCCTTTGCTCGTCTGTATGTCTACAGTTTATGTACCACAGCCAACCAGAGCCTCATCCCACAGGACCTATGGTCTCTGTGACCCACGGCCTGCCACCCATGGTAGCCTCCCCTTAGGGTCACCAAAAGTGTCGCCATGTTTTCTTTCTTAACAGAAATACACCAGCTTTTGCTTTGGCTATCTCCCGTTGTTTTGTGCCTTCTACTGTCTTCACCAAACTTGCCTAATAAATCCTTCAAAATCACTATGGCTGCCCACAGTCTGCCATCCCCAGTGAAGCCAAGTAACATCCGTACTTTTTTTTTCTTTCTTTTTCAAATGTATTAAATGGTTTGTAACATAAAGGCACAAATAAGGACCATCACACAGTAGGTAAAGCAACACACATTCACCACATGCAAGGTGGGACTCCAGAAGGGATGGCTATAGAGCAGTGCATTCTGGGTTTCTTTGTGATCCTTCCAAGACCGTGGTGAAGTCCTGAATGGTGTGCAGAGTTCAGCTGAGGGGTGCACAGTCACGCAGCGTCACAGGAGTACGCTGTGCTCGTGCATGAGGTGATCAAAGGACAGGACAACGGGAGCCAGCATGGGAGCAGGTGACCCGCACCGTCTTAGGAGCAGTCTTACATATTGTATTCCTCTCTTGTCTATCATACTGGACCGTGAGTTCTGGGCTGCAGAAGGGCGGGCTTTTTGATTGTTGTTGTTTTACCTGTCTTCCGTGTGTTTTTCCACCAGCTGAACAAACACACACACACCACAGGTCAATCTTAAAGGGCTAAATTGCTAAAACAACCTCATTGTTGATTATATATGTCATAAATAGTCATAAGTAGGGGAAAACTAAATAAATACTTTCTTTTTTTGTTTTTGGATTTGTTTTGTTTTGGAGGGGTTTTTGCTTTGTCTTGTTTTTTGTTTTGTTTGGTTTTAGTTTGTTCTTATTGTTGAGTTTTTTTGTTTGTTTGTTTGTTTGTTGTTTTTTTTTTTTTTTTTAGACAAGGTTTCTCTGTGTAACGTAACAGCCCTGGCTGGAATTACTTTGTAGACCAAGCTGGCCTCCAACTCACAGAGATTGGCCTGTCTCTGCCTCCTGAGTGCTGGGATTAAAGACATGCGTCACCACTGCCTGGCCTAAATAAATACTCTTTTTCTTTAAATATTTATTTATTATATATGCAATATTCTTTCTGCATGATGTATGTCTGCAGGCCAGAAGAGGGCACCAGACCTCATTACAGATGCTTGTGAGCCACCATGTGGTTGCTGGGAATTGAACTCAGGACCTTTGGCGTTTTTTTTTTTTTTTTTAATTATTTGTTTATTTTGTATACAACATTCTGTCTGAGTGTATGCCTGCTGGCCAGAAGAGGGCACCAGACCTCATTACAGATGGTTGTGAGCCACCATGTGGTTGCTGGGAATTGAACTCAGGACCTTTGGAAGAGCAGGCGATGCTCTTAACCATTGAGCCATCTCTCCAGCGCCCCTCAGGACCTTTGGAAGAGCAGGCAATGCTCTTAACCACTGAGCCATCTCTCCAGCCCCTAAATAAATACTCTTAACCAGTTAAAAAGTTAATATTTTCCTTTGCCCATTTTCAGGATGTTCCATTTAAACAAATGTCTGCTCAAATTTGTAGTTGACATCTGGCAGAAAAGGAAGTTTCCTTCTTAGGAGAGGGTGGCTGTCATGTAGGGGAGCCTCGCTTCCTCTCCAGCCATCCCACTTTCCTTCTAGTGTAGGAACCCTGTTTGCTCCTGGCCTGCTTTCACAGGGTTTGACCCTGGGCTCTGTTTAGCACTGCCAGCCGGCATCTGTGCTCCCTCCTCTTCCTTCTCTGATGCAGAAGACACATGGAGGTCTTCTGGGTACCTAATGTGATCTCAACCAAGTTCAAGCTCAGATCTGTACCTCCTACTTGATTGGATATTACAGGAACCTAAAACACTTAGGCATTCCTGAGTCCTGAGGAAACGATGGGCCATACACAAACTACATAACAAAGGCTCTAACACTTTGCTGCTGCCGCGTAGCTCAGCCCTTTACTTATAATCTCCCATGCACCTTCTACTCCACCATCTTTCTCCACACCAAAACCTAGCACCCTGATTTGAGTCCCCATCCATCCAAGCTAGAAAATGCTGATTTTATAAATTAAAACAACCTTTTAATGCTGGTAATTGAATCCAGGGCTCTGGGAATGTTATTTAAGCGTTCTCCTACTGACATAAACTTATTCATTTATTAGAGACAGGATCTTTCTGTGTAGCCCAGGCTGCCCTTGAACTTATGATCCTCTTACTCAACCTGCTGAAAGTTAGGGCTACAGGTATATGTCACCACGCCAGCCACACTGAGGTTTTCCAGTTTGGTTATTCAGAACTATTCTTCCAAGAGCTGTTTTTTGGTTTTGTTTTTTTGTTTGGTTTTTTTTGGGGGGGGTTGTTTTTGGTTTGGTTTGGTTTTTCGAGTCAGGGTTTCTCTGTAGCTTTGGAGCCTGTCCTGGCTTTTATAAACCAGGCTGGTCTCGAACTCACAGAGATCCGCCTGCCTCTGCATCCCAAGTGCTGGGATTAAAGGCATACACCACCGCCACCCGGCTTCCAAGAGCTGTTTCTAATGTTGAATGACAGTTGCGAGAGACCAGGCTAGGTTTGCATTTCGTTGGTAAAATTCTCACCTAGCATACATGAAGGCCTGTGCTCAGTCCCTAGCATTGCATTGAACTGGAGGTATGATAATGCATGCCTCTGATCCAGGAACTGGAGGCAGGAGGATTGAGACAGGCTGGAGAGCTAGCTCAGCAGTTAGAGCCTTCTCTTCCAGAGGTCACTTCCCAGCACTGTGTCTCACCAGTTCTGGGTGATCCCATCTTCTCTTCTGGCTCCCGAGGACACACTTACACACACACACACACACACACACACACACGTATAAACAAATGATTAGATAACTTATCTTAAAAAAAATCATTCTCTGTTATATACGCTGCAGGAGTACAATGCCAGGGTTGTGTGTGTGTGTGTGTGTGTGCGCGCGTGTGTGTGTTTTAAGGGGAACAGAGATTTACAGGAAGCCATTGTTTTTGAACTGATATAAATAGGCCAGATTAAAAGTCAGAAGAGAATTAAACTAAAGCCACCAAAATGAAACTAAAATGTTATCTGCTCTTACAGTTCAGGATTAGACTGATAACAGCCAAGTTTCCCTACTTCCCCACTACCAACTGACGTGATAAAGGAGTTCTTTCTGCCTTAACTCTTACACAGAGGGCGCTAATCAGAAGCTCATTTACCTCAGGAAGACCTAAGGGTTGCTTTCCTCCTATTCCTATCTCTGCCCCAACCTCCACAGCCCCAAGGAAATGGACCAATCTGCTTTGGGTTTCTGCTTTTTCAAGCCCTTCTCTGTGTATAAAACTTCGGTGTGCACTTAGCTTATTCCATGGGATGTAGTGCTCATTTCTCAAAAATAAAACAATTACGAACCACAATCTATTTTAATTCTGCTTTTGGACAAATCTGGCAGTCAGAGGATACAAAGAAGAAAGCTGAAAACTCCCGAGACCCCTGGAGGAACGTAGGCGAGCCACTGCGGGTTTCTTTTCAGTCCCAGAATCGCAAACAAGTGCTTCTCTGCTGAAGTGGATTCTTTTGTGTTTGTATTGAGCACACCACCCCGATGTCTTTTTGGTTTATGGGATTCCAGCATTGGTTGTTTATACTAAAGCAAGCGTTTGCTTAGCACAGCCTATAATCCCAGCACCTGGGAGGTAAAGATAACAGGAGTTTAAACCAGTCTGGGTTGTCTGCGACCTGCTCTGAAAAAACAGAACTGAGGCAAGATAGAAAGACAAGGGACATTTTGAGACTTGGGAGGAGGAAAGGAGCCCCTGACCCAGGTGACAAGGGAAAGTGAGGTCCTAGAACTTCATGGAGGCTTTCTCTCTCACAGGCGCTGAGACACCAGGGAGCCAGAAGTTCACGTTCACACAAACCTTCTACTGAACCACTGGCTCCAAGTTCTTGGGGATTCAAAGAATGAAATTCACGGCCCTTAGAGGGCAAGTTTTGGTGTAGGGAGGGAAGAAAGCTAAACAGAGGCGGGAGCGGGTCCCAAGACGGAGCCCCACACAGCTGCTAGACGGGGTGAGTGTTTAGGACCAATAGCAGAGACTGGGGTCAGTCCGGTGGGTCCACCCACGAAGTGTCCCTCAAAGCTTTGGGCACATCCTCCTGTGAGCTGCCCAGCAATGCTGCTCACTTAGGAGAGCTAACCAGGTACCAGGAACCGGACCGCCTTCCTGGCATTTCTGGCCTGTAGCAAGGACACAAGCGCTCTCGGGACCAAGGACATTTCGGGAGTTGCTGATTCGGGGGCCCCCATCTCCAGTTGTGTATCCCCTGAGGAGAGGGGACGGTGACTGTCCTGGCTCCTTTGAGTCGCGTGGAGCCCTCTAGAGGTCGATCTAAGGGACGGCAAATTTCAGAAAACAGCCAGGTGAGATTAGGAAAAGACATCTGATTGGTGCCTGGGTAGAGACAAGGAGCAAGGCCAGAGAGGAGCAAGCTGCGGTGGTTCCGTCCCTCCGGCAGCAGGCGTGAATTTATACATCTGTAGACAGAGAACACGAAGCCAGACAAATGACATCTGGAAATGTCTGCATCAGAGCTAGAGGGACGGTGCAGTGGGTAAGTAAGAGCTATGTCTGCTCTGGCGGAGGACTCAGGTTTGGTTCCCAGCACCCTCATGGTGGTTCACAACTCTTCACAGCTCCAGGTCCAGGGAGTCGGTCGCCCTCTTCCAGCCTCCGGTCTGAATTACAGCCTAGTACAGACTCACACGAGGATCCATCTATATTGGATTATTGGGCTTCCCTTAAGCTTTTTTTCTTCCCTGGTCTTCAAGGCCGGATTCAAAACGAGGACCCGAGGACTGTCTTTCAGGCTCTTTGACAATGGTCTGCCTTTTACTGGGAAGCAGAGGCAGGAGGATCTCTGGGAGTTTGAGGTCAGCATGCTACAAAGCGGTTCTGGAACAGTTAGGGTTGTTACACAAAAAGAAACCCTGTCTGGAAAAAAAAAAAAGCCTGTTGTAAAAGGCTTTGATCCAAGCATGTGGGAGGCAGAGGCAGGGGGATCTCTGTGACTTCAAGGCCAGCCTGGTCTACATCCAGAACAGTCAGAGCTACAAAGTGAGATCCTGTCTCAAAATAAAGCAAAAACATACCAATCACCTTACTCTTCGGTTATTCTTTCTCTTTGGCTGTTTCGGACTACCTAGTGGCCAAAATTAAAAATTACCCACTATCTACCCACACCTCCCTTTTTTTTTTTTAACTGTCAGTGCCAGACGTCAGGTTACTCCAGACGAGGATGGAGCCCCTGGCTTCTCTAGTCTTTCTTTTACTGGTTGGAATGTATCAAGGTCTTGCTGACTCAGGCATCCCTTAGAAGCACAGGAAGCAAGCCCCCTGTGGTGACTCTCCTTGTGTAAACTGTACACTAGTTAGGGTTCAATCTTTGAGTCTTAGTAGCCTCTCTAATCAAGAGAACAGGTGACTCACCAGAGCTTCAGTACCTTTGGAGAGATGTCACATAATCCCCGGGGCCTAATTAACCTTGGATGGTAAGAACCAAATTACTGGCTGTTTTAGTAACCTGTCCACGCTGACTAAGGCCTCCAAGTATGGATACTGAACACACAGAAGATTGACTGTAGCAGTCTGATACTTTTAACTTTTGTGTAACAGTTAGATAATGCTTTGATAAAAACCAAACTCTTTTAAACCTTGGTTTTGTTCAGACTCAGTTACCCAAGCACTTAATATTAATTATAAATGCCCGGCCACTAGCTCAGGCTGGTCACTAGCTGCCATGGACAGCAAGCAGGCACAGCAGCAGGAGCAGCAAGCTGAGCGCCCACATCTAGCTTTGGTTTTCATATTTATTTATTTTTAAATGATTGTGTGTGTGCATGCCGTGTGTGTGTGTGTGTGTGTGTGTGTGTGTGTGTGTGTGTGTGTGGTGTCAAAAAGGGCCAGTCAGATTCCCTGGAGCTAGAGTTACAAGCTGTGCTGAAACACTTGACATGGGAGCTAGGAAATGAACGCTGATCCTCCACAAAAGCACCTTGTGAGAGTTCACGACCTGAAATGTAGGAAGGAAGCAGAAAGCAACAAGTCTCAAAAACCACCCCTAGTAACATACTTCTCCAGCAAGAACCTCCTAAACCTCCTCCAAACAGTGCCACCAACTGGAGACCAAGTGTAATGGTCTGGTCCTATCCCTTTAAGAGACAAGCCCCCACCCCAGCAGATCTTCCTTCTGCTTCCAGCCTGAGCTCTTTCCTTTCCTGCTCTCTCCCAAAGAGACAGCTTCTGCCTCTCTCCCTTCTCTCCACTTCTCCCCTTCCTCCCCTCCCCTCTCTCTCTGTGTTTCTCTCTCTGTGTTTCTCTCTGTGTTTCTCTCTGTGTTTCTCTCTGTTTCTCTCTCTCTCTCTCTCTCTCTCTCTCTCTCTCTCTCTCTCTCTCTCTCTCCTCTTCCTCCTTTTCCCTTCGCCCCCCATAACCCACTAAATAAATACCCACTTTTTCTGCATGACACGTCTCTGTCTCTCACCTACCGAGTGGCTCTCACCTTCTATGTGGCTCCCTGCCTGGGACCAGCTGTCTTCATAGCCCACCTTGGTCTTGTGCCTGCTGCCCACTGCCACCATTCAGGGACCTGGGGCATTTTATTTTTACCATAACACTAAGTATTCAAATACATGAGCCTAAGAGAAGAACATTCTCATTCAAAGCTTCTCAAGCTTCAATGCCAGAGAAAACTTACGGCAGAGGCTCAGACTGATGGTCCTGTTTCTATGGTCTGTCTAATGGGAGTCCAATATCACATATCCTGCAATCATTGTCTGTTTATTTGCTTGTTTGTGTGCCTGACTGCTTGCTGTTTTGAGTGTAGCCCTGGCTGTCCTAGAACTAGTTACGTAGAACAGTCTGGCCTTGAACTCATGGAGATCCACCTGCTTCTGCCTCCCAAGTACTAGGATTAAAGTCATCATGTATCACCATGCCCAGCTTCCTACAAGTTTTCAAACTGTTCTTTATCCAACTACTCCCATCAATAAAACATATTAGAGATGACTTGCCCAAAGGCTGGTGCTTACCTCTGTTGTGGATATTTATGTAATGGATTAAGGGAAATGCTGCAGATTCCCGAGTGGCTGCAGCAGCAGAAACGCTGCAGGTCCCCAAGCGGCAGCAATGGTCAGCAGGTCCCTAGAGCAGTCAGTCCCAGGCAGGGACGGCACAGTTCCCAAGTGGCTGCAGTGGGCCACAAGGGGCAGCGAGTCCCACAAGGAGACACAGACAGATGGGCATGCCAAGAGACCATGCTACAGGTCTCCAAAGGCAGCTCCCAGGCAGGGAGTCACACGGCAGGCAAGAGACAGACAGATAGGCACGCCATGCAGAGTGAGGTTAGATATTTATTTAGTGGGTTATGGAAGGGAGGGGGGAAGGGAGAAAAGCAGAGAGGGGGCAGAGAGAGAGAGAGAGAGAGAGAGAGAGAGAGAGAGAGAGAGAGAGAGAGAGAGAGAAACAGAAGTGGAAAGGGGATAAGTGGGGAGAGACAGAAGCTGCTTCTTCAAGAGGGAGAAAGGAAAGGACTCAGGCTGGAAGCTGCTGAAGATCAGTTTGCCTCAGCTAAGGGAAGGGAGTGAGCGTGGCTTGTCTCTTAAAGGGACAGAGCAGACCATTATAATTTGTACATTGTAAAGATTGCTGTGATTGGTATAACTAAAAGCTGAACAGTTGCCAGTCAGATGTAGATGTTGCAGCTCGTGCAGTACAGAGAGGTAACAAGTCATGTGACAGAATGTAGATTAATAGAAATGGGTTAATTTAAATTACAAGAAATAATGGGAGGCCAGCCAGAGATGGCACATGCCTTTAGTCCCAGCACTCAGGAGGCAGAAGCAGGCAGGTCTCTGAGTTTGAGACCAACCTGGTCTACATAGCAAGTTCCAGGGCAGCCAGGGCAACACAGAGAAACCCTGTCTCAAAAAAATAAGGTGGGGGGGAAGTCTATCATAAGATAACAGGGCCCCAGCTGGGCAGTGGTGGCGCACAGCTTTAATCTCAGCACTCGGGAGGCAGAGGCAGGCGGATCTATGAGTTCGAGGACAGCCTGGTCTACAAGAGCTAGTTCCAGGACAGGCTCTAGAAACTACAGGGAAACCCTGTCTTGAAAAACAAAAACAAAAAAAAAGATAACGGGGCCCCAGACAACTTGCTCCATGGTGCAAGTGCCATCCAGACAGTGCACTCAGCACACAGACAGCATCACCATCCAAAAACTAAAACAAGGACCTAATCCCTCAAAGTCCATCTGGAAATCTCTAAATGTACTAACCTTGCTTTTTGGCTTCTATAGTTCTGCTTCTGACTAACTATTCTTGTTAACCAAAGTATCATGTCAACCCAGAGCATGGTTTTTGCATTTAAAAGCTCACCCTGAGAAAGGCTCAGGGCTACACCAGGATCCTGGACACTCAGTGCAGTCACTGGCCGGCTAATAAAGACTTCCTATTGTCTTAAACCTATGTCTGAGTGGCCTACTTTGGTGGATACCAAACAATCTCACAAGACTAACTCCAGGGTTATCTAATAACAAGGCCAACTACTTCGTTCATCTTCCCCCAGCCATTTAGCTTGTAATGCAGCTTGAATTTAATATGAATGTAACACGTCTAGGGTCTTTCTCAAGGTTAACTTAGTGACTTCCACTATTGAAGTGTGGATGACTCTAGGTCATCCACATATGGTTGAATCTAGCTGTCTACAGAAATAATCAGGAGCCTGCAGATGTTACCCAACTCCTGAGTGAGCAGCCCTAGTCCCACTTCCTGTCACTCCACTACAAAGGAGGAAAAGGGCTGCTCCCAGTCTGGTGTCCAGAGGGCTGGGGAACAACTGAAGGACACCTTTAACTTAGTAGATGCTGCTTGTAGCATTGGTTCCCTGATCAAGACAAGCAGAGTACACATACCTGAAACACCCAGGAAGTTGAGGCAGGAGACTTGAGACATAGAAAGACCCTGATTCAGAGAGAGAGAGAGAGAGAGGAGGGAGGGAGGGAGGGAGGGAGGGAGGGAGGGAGGGAGGGAGGGAGAGAGAGAGAGAGAGAGAGAGAGAGAGAGAGAGAGAGAGAGAGAGAGAGAGAGAGAGATCCTGTTTCAACAAATCCAAATGGAACCAAAAAAAAAAAAAACCCTTCCCTCCAGAACCTGGTAAAGGGGCTGGCAACATCTCTAAGATGGAGTTCTAGACCTTACAGAAGACTATTTCCAGGAATGGTATTAATTGCTTTTCAGTTATGAGGTGTTGATATTTAGGGTCCTCACTCCAATCTTGGGAGTCAGGTCTCTTCCCAGTGCTAACCCCCAAGAAGTGGACCCATTGGCTGACAATCTAGGATTTGGCAGGGGAGATGTTATAATGTTCTTGTAAACTTAAACCCCGTGTCTTTGTTAGCTGCAGAGCTGGCTCAGTAGTTAAGAGAGTACTTGTACTACAGAGGACCCAGGCTCATTTCCCAACACCAACAGCTGGCTATAGCTCCAGCAGATCC
The DNA here is from genome assembly GCF_903992535.2 of Arvicola amphibius. Taxonomy (NCBI): domain Eukaryota; kingdom Metazoa; phylum Chordata; class Mammalia; order Rodentia; family Cricetidae; genus Arvicola; species Arvicola amphibius. The sequence goes on along the minus strand of NC_052051.1, from coordinate 56,811,276 downwards.
AGCACCCTCTTTTGGCCTCCATGGTCACTGCACACATGTGATACACATATGTACTTCAAGGCACACACCTATTAAGCAAATAGATATTTAAAAGAAAAGCCAGGATTGCATTAATTTGTGAAGCCTTCTTTAAGGGGTTTCAAAAAATATCTCACACTTTTGACTTCATTCTGAAGGCAGAAGATGACTGCATGCCTGGTTGATCATGTGAACATCACTACCTGCCCAGAGCCACCCCTGCAGCACAGGCCAGTGTAAATGAAGGTTCTCTGTTCTGTCCCACCCCACAGCCACTTCTAATTACTTACTCAATGCTTAATATTAATTATAAACTGCTTGGACTATAGTTCAGGTTTATTACTAACTAGCTCTACATTTAAATTAACCCATTTCTATTCGTCTATGTATTGTCAAGTGGCCATGACTTTTACTGGTCTGCTGGCATCTTGTTTCTTGGGCAGTTGGCTTATGTCTCTCTCAACTCTATCCTTCTTTCTCCCTGTATTCAGTTTGGCTTTGTCACCTAGCTATATTCTGCCTTGCTATAGGCCAAAGTAGCTTTTGTTATCAACCAGTGAGAGCAACAGGCTGGCAAATGACTTATTCCTTGGAGCAGAACAGGCACCACCTGCAAACTTATTAGGGTGAATTGAGACCATAGGTGCACATAGACCTTTTAAAATCATATCAGGGAAATTAAGATCAAGAATGTATCAGACGGGCTGGAGAGATGGCTCAGTGGTTAAGAGCACTGACTGCTCTTCCAGAGGTCCTGAGTTCAATTCCCAGCAACCACATGGTGGCTCACAACCACCTATAATGAGATCTGGTGCCCTCTTCTGGCCTACAGGCAGGATACTGTATAAATAAATAAATATTTTTAAAAAAGAATGTATCAGACATATCAGACCGAGAAAAGGGTATAAATCCCTCACCTGGACCCCATAAAGTTGTAGACACCCAGTTGAGATGTCAAAGCCCCACCACTGATGGCTGGCATGTAATCAAGAACTGACAGGCAGAGAACTCCCCACTGTCATTAGGACTGCAACTTGGCTGGGTTCCCACTAGTGACACAGCCTGCTTGATTGTCCAATTGCTTGCCTGTCTGGATCTGAACACACCATTCATATTCCAACCCAGTTCTACCCTTTCACCTCACAGCTGGACTCAGTTCTTCTCAGCCCAGCAAGATAAGTAGCTAGATGGATAGATAGATTTATAGGTATATAGGTAGGTAGGTAGATAGATCTATAGCTAGCTCTATCTATAGATATAAATCTATATATAAAGAGAGACATTATTTATTGTTTAAAATGATAGTTAATATTAATAATTAATTAAGAATAGTAAAAAAGAACCTGCATTAGCCTTAGCCAGATTACTAATATAAGTGAAATTGCCTAGAAAATTTCTGTCCTTAAAACCATTGCACTATGTTTTATTTTGTAACTTATGGCAGGGGTGGAGGGGAGGAGGAATAATTTGTTTTGGCTTAGGGTTTCAGAGGAGAAAGAGTCCATCATGGCAAGGAAGAAATGGAAACAGACAGGGAAAACATGCTAGCCGGAGCAGGAAGCTGGATGATCACATTTCATCTACACACAGGAAGCAGGGGGAGAGAGAGAGAGAGAGAGAGAGAGAGAGAGAGAGAGAGAGAGAGAGAGAGAGAGAGAGAGAACAGGAGACAAGAAGTGGTAGGCTAGGCTATAAACCTCAAACTCACCCCCAGTGATGTACTTCCTCCAGCAAGGCTCCACCTCCTAAAGTTTCTAAAATCTTCCCAAATGGGACCACCAATTGTTCAAATACTTGAGCCTATGGAGGGCATTTTTCAATCATACCACTGCACTCCACCCATGCTCCTTAAAGTTGCATGGCCATCCCATAATGCAAAACACACTCAATTCAACCCCCAAAGTCTCTGTAGTCTTTAATAGTCTCAACACTCTTCAAAGTCCAAATTCTCTTCTGAAACTCAAGGCAATCTCTTAATTCTGGTCCTCCTGTAAAATCAAAACCCAAATTCTATACTTCCAACATACAACTCCACTTACAGCCTGTTCAGAAAGGGAGAAATAGTGGTATAATGAGGAAATACTGAACCAAAGCAAGACTATAACCCAGCAAGGCAAACACCAAACCCTGTAGTTCCATGTCTAGTGTCTGGGTCTTGTGTAGCAAAGGGGCTTCGATGGCCCTGCCCCTGTCACTTTAATGCAGGCAGCATACCTCTCTCTCTCTCTCTCTCTCTCTCTCTCTCTCTCTCTCTCTCTCTCTCTCTCTCTCCCTCTCCTTCTCCCTCTCCCTCTCTCCCTCCCTCTCTCCCTCTCTCCCTTTCTCTCAGCCTGGTTGCACTCCCTAGACGGGGTTCTTGACATATGTCCCATGACTCTGTCATCTCCAACTTCTTGGGGTCCCCACTTCGACCAAGGCTTCACCTGCACAGCTTCACACAGTAGCCCTTCAGGACCTGCTCACAGAGGGACTGTGACCTGCCATACATTGCGTGGCCTCGGTGACTCTAGTTCCAGAGTGTTGGCGTGCTCTGTGCAGCGTGGGTCGGTTGAAGAAAGAAATCACTCCAAGATGAAATTTCAAGGCTTAGGCAGCAACAGGAAGATCCAGTCTCTCTGAAGGACTGCACCCCAAACAACTGTACAAAGGCGTTATTTATGGATTGTTATACAAAGTTATCATTTGCAATACATGGTAATCCAAGAGCCTCAGGTGTGCCAAAGGCACCTTGTGGCCAAAATCACACGAAGGCTGCAATGGCTCTTCAGAAAATCAAGTACCGGAATCACAGAAGACAATCACTGTTTTCCACAATGATTCTTTCTTCAAGGTCAAAGTTCTTCTAGAAAACGACTGTTCATTCTAACGTCTACCCAAATACAGCGACTCTGCTAAATTCCTAGAGCACCAGAGGAAGAGTCCATCATAGTGAGAAGACATGGAATTAGCTAGAGAGGAAGAGTAACAGAGCAAGAAGCTGGCTGCTCAACTTCATCCACAAACAGGAAGCAGAGAGCTGTACCTTTTCAATAAACTCTGGCATTGTGGAAAGACACAAACAAGTTTACTTGTATTTCTGCCATAGCAAACTCATGATCAGTTCCCTCCTTTAGACCTGGCTCTCAGTTCCTGTGCGAAGTCATTACCAAAAAGATGATTAGAACCCTGAAGGAGGACTGTTCAAATATATTGTTGCATAACTTTAGTTTGAGGGCCAACCCACTCCAAAACAAATAGAGTGGATACAAAAAGAAAGTATCTTTTAGATCCGAGACAATAAACTATATGGTGTCAAAGAGCATTTGGGTCGGAATATATAGCAATTGGGTACTGCAGGGGGAAATGGCTTCATTTACTGCTCACAGGTCATAACAAGACAACATCTTGGACTTTGCCCTGGTGGCCATGACAACCGCTGTCATATACTACACTGGTAGCCAGTTCTGTGGTGATGGAAAGATTAGTCCTCTAGTAGATGGAGATAAGGAGAGTCAGGGCACCCTGATCTTGGCCCTAGTTCTGCTTTCTTCCCCAACTGAAAGTGCTCTCAAGAACTGAAAGTCTATATAGAAAATGGAAAATGAGAGGCCTAGAGAGATGGCTCAGTGGTTAAGAGCACTGGTTGCTCTCTTGGAGGACCGGAGTTCAATTCCCAGCACCTACATGGAAGCTCCACGATGCAGCTTCTGGATGGTCACCATTCTTTTTTTTTTAAGATTTATTTATTTATTATGTATACAACATTCTGTCTTGATGTATGCCCGCACGCCAGAGGAGGGTGTCAGATCTCAGTACAGATGGTTGTGAGCCACCATGTGGTTGCTGGGTATTGAACTTAGGACCTCTGGAAGAGCAGCCAGTGCTCTTAACTTCTGAGCCATCTCTTTAGCCCCCAGATGGTCACCATTCATAATGGGTGGGGCTTTGGCGACACAGCTGATTTCCCACATTCCTGTAAGGAATCCCTCACCTGCGGCCTATAAGCAAGCCCATTAAACTCATTGGTTCCTGGCAGCTCCTAGGTGTGGTTGAGGAGGAGGTTTTAGTGTAAGTAAGAAGAGTACAGCCAGAGGCATCTGGAAGGGTCCAGACTGAACAGGGGCCGTGAAAGGAGTAGTGGCGGAGTGGAAGGAAGGAAGGAAGGAAGGAAGGAAGGAAGGAAGGAAGGAAGGAAGGAAGGAAGGAAGGAAGGGTGGGGAGAGGGCTAGAGGACAAAGAGAGGAGCCAAGAGCAGAGCAGAGAACCAAGAGAGAGAGAAGAACCAAAGAGAGCATGTGACACAAGTGGCTGGGTTATATATAAAAGGAAGCTGGAGGAGGGAAGCCCAGCCCATGGGCTAGAGAAGTTTAGGGTAGGGTGAGAGGTACTGGGAGGAGCCATGGGTACTGAAGTGAGACTTGTCCCCTGTTTCTTTGGGACCTGTGAGTCTCACCAAGCTAGACATCGGTATGATAGTACTTTGGTCTGATTTTATGCCCATGTGGGGTTTGTTTTTAATTTTTATTTTATGCGTATGAATGTGTTTTGCTTGCATATATGTCTCCGCACACCACATACATGCCATTGGTGCCAGGGTATCAGATGCCCTGGGACTGGAATTAGAGATGGTTATGAGCTGCCATGTGGGTGCTGGGAATTGAACCCAGTTCCTCTGGAAGAGCAACCAGTGTTCTTAATCACTGAGCCATGACTTCAGCCTGTGAAGAGGCAATTGTGTCTCTCCAGGAAAAATTATTGCAACAAGGTCTTATGCTAAGTGATAATCTCTATTAAGTTTTTTTATAGCAAAAGGATAAAAATATTACATGGACATTGAAAAGACCTGATTAAAACATATTTGAGAAATGTATCAATGAATAGCCAATACCCAATCCTTGTTTCTGGCTGTATACAGTACTGGTTTTATGTAGCAAAGAGACTTAGCATATGTCTGAAGGCCACCCATGCGGATGGCCTTACTGAGAACCGGAGTGAACTGTGTAACTTGAGGTATGGCCTCCCATATCTTGGACTAACTCATCTGTCACTGGAGGGGATGGTATCTAGGCTCAGCAATGTTTATACTTAGTAAATTAACTAAGTATAGTTAATGGGATCCCTGACTGGTAGGGTTAAGCTGATAGCCTAACTTTCAGGAGTCGATGGGTAGTCCACCTCAGAACCAGTTAAACAGGGTTGAATTCTGCTGAAGCTCCTCCTCAACCCTTTTAATTATGAAAAGTGCAGAGTGAGAGAATAAAACTGGCCTAAGTGGCCTTCAAATCATTAGAGTAGAGTGAGGCCCACTGAGCATGCCCGGAACTGTCTAGGGCTCCTCCCATCCAAGGGGAGCTGCAGTGTGGCGGGAACTTGGCTGCTTTAGCCAGACAAGGCTAACAACCACCTTTCTAGGTGATTCTAGCTCTTCAGAATCAAGGGCAGTTCTAGTCAGAGGACCCCTTTGGCCTGTGTGTGGTTCAGGGTATCTCTGGTGACTGCTGCCCTCGAGGTACGCCTCGCTGCACTGTCTAGGCTGCTGGAGGTTAAAATGAGCCTCCCTTCCTGTCTGGCTTAGGGGTGTGTGCCATGGTTTCTCAAAAAGCAGTCAAAGACATATTTGGCCTCTTATTTAGCCTTTGATCTCTCTTTTCATCTCAGGCCGTGTCTCTCTTCCCCTGCTTGATCTCAGTTTAAGAATGGTAAGGCTGGGCTGGAGAGATCACTCAGAGGTTAAGGGCACTTGCTACTCTTCCAGAGGTCTTGAGTTCAAGGCCCAGCAACCACATGGTGGCTCACAATCATCTGTAATGAGATCTGGTACATGCAGGCAGAACACTGTATACAATAATAATAATAATAATAATAATAATAATAATAATAATAATAATAACAAGAAGAAGAAGAAGAAGAAAGAGCAGGAGGAGAAGGAAGAGGAGGAGGAGGAGGAGGAGAAAGAAGGCTAGCCTTTAATCCCAGCACTTGGCAGGCAGAGGCAGGCAGATCTCTGTGAGTTCGAGACCAGCCTCATCTACAAGAGCTAGTTCCAAGACAGCTAGAACAGTTACACAGAGAAACCTTGTCGCAAAAAAAAAAAAAAAAAAAAAAAAAAAAAAAAAGGAATGGTAAGGCCACATCTAGAAGTTATATTTAAGGGTTTGGAGGACCCAATGCCACTCTCTGAAGCTTTTCCTTGATATGTGGGGCTGACTGTCCAACATAGTGAGACCCAGTACAGTAAGTGCCCCTGGGTCAGTCCTTGTCAATATCTCATGAGAAAAGGACGTGATTTATTAGTGCCACTCATCATGCTTAGCAGAGCCGTTGGCATCTCCTCATTCTGCCCATCCACTCCACCTCAGTAACACCTACACCTCCCATGTGCTGATCTCAGTTCGGATCTGACCACGCAACTGCCTTGGCCCTGGCTAGCAGACAGTTAGGGCTAATGATAGGCCTGCGGCCCACATACAGCATTTCATCAGCTGTGCAAGAGAGTTCCTTCCAAGTGAGCTCACAGGCCGCGGTCATGTTTCCAAGACCCTGTGGGTGCTGAGCAAAGTAATTCAACATTTCACTGCATTGACTCTGTTTTTTTGTTTTTTGGTTTTTGGTTTTTGGTTTTTTCGAGACAGGGTTTCCCTGTAGTTTCTAGAGCCTGTCCTGGAATTAGCTCTTGTAGACCAGGCTGGCCTCGAACTCAAAGATCTGCCTGCCTCTGCCTCCCAAGTGCTGGGATTAAAGGTGTGCGCCACCACCGCCCAGCCATTGACTCTGTTTTTAATTTTTAAAGATTTTACTTTATTTAAATTATATATACATGAGTGAAATATATATTATATATGTGTGTAATAGATGTGTCTATTTTACACACACACACACACAAATAAACCATGAGTCCGCTTTTAAATGCAGAAAAAGAGGGGCTTGAGGTATGGCTCAGCAGTTAGGAGCACTGGCTGTTCTCCGGAGGACTTGGGTTCGATTCCACCACCCACAGGGCTGCTCACCACCATCTGTGACTACCATCCAGGGAATCTGATGCCCTCTTCTGGCCTCTCTGGCCTCAGGTATGTGACAAATAGACAGGCATGCAGGCAAACACTCGTACACATTAAATACGTGAATTTACTTAATTACTTATCAGTATTTCGAGACAGGATTTCTCTGTGTTACCCCGGCTATCCTGGAACTCGCGCTGTAGACCAGGCTGGCCTCGAACTCACAGAGCTCTGCCTGTCTCTGCCTTTCAAGTGCTGGGATTAAAGGCGTGTGCCACCACCAGCCATCTTTAATTTAATTTAATTTTTTGAATATTTATTCAGAAGTCTCTGTAACGGCATAGAACTCTGCATGCTGAGAAGGGAGGTGACCTGAGGCCCTGTGAACACCTACCATCAACCCCAGGTATAAGACTCACTATACTGTCTCACTGAGACGGCTCCCCTCGGACGCTAATGGGGTGGAGGGCTGATCATGAGCTAGTCACTTACACGTGACCAGTCACACACATGATCCCTCCCCTGGTTGGGATGAGGAACCATGCATAAACTATGTGGGCCCCTTCCAGACTCAGCCATGACAGACCAAAAATGAGTACTCTGTATAAAGACCGCCTCTGTCTGCATTCAGTTCCCTCCGGCAGACCTGTGAACAGACCACTGGGCAGGGCAACATGTCTGTATTCTTCACTTGAAGCCCCTCCCACTCTGGGGAGTTCTTTTTCAGTTCATTAATACATCTGTGCTTGCTCTGCTCGCTCCTGTCTGTCTTCTTGTAATCTTCCTGGGCATGAGCCAACACACTTGGAAGCCCTGGCTCGGGTGACTTTAGGGACTGTTGATTGTTCAACACAGTAGCTATCTAGGTAAGCTCACCAGAAGCTGAGAAAAACTATAGCTCTCAAAAACAAAACAAAACAACAACAACAAAAAAATCCACACCGTCACACCCAGCAAGTTCATACCCTCTGACCTCGTAGCTCACTAAATGCTAAGATTACTAGAGGCACAGTGGAGACAGATCAGGTTCTTCCTCTCTTTGGTTTGACTAAGCTGTAAATCCATTTTCCTCTGTCAATTGTGTTTCCTAATTTCTTTAGGGACGTAGGAAATGAGACAGGTTGTTGTAAACCTGGATGTTTCCTAATACAGTTTGTGCTACCCGGCCTGCTTACGGGGCTGTCATGGAGTCAGAGGTCCTCCACTGGCCGCTCAGTTCCAGCTAATTTAGCCCAGCAGGGGCTTCTGGCCTGCAGACATCCTGCCCTCAGATGTCTGGTAAAACAAAGGTAAACAAGGGACCATGGAGAGATGGCTCAGTGGTTAAGAGCACTGACTGTGCTTCCAAAGGTCCTGAGTTCAATTCCCAGCAACCACATGCTGGCTCACAACCATCTATAGTGGGATCCTTAGCTTGCAGACAGAGCACTTATACCTAAAAATGTACATAAATAAATTTAAAAAAAGGTAAAAATTCAACTTGATTCCACTCTCAAAAGATAATAAATAAGTATATGCATACATACATAAATAGTAAGTAAATCAATAAAAACCATCACCAACATCATCACTAGGAACAACAAAACAAAAACAAGTAAAATGAAAGCAGGGCGTGTATGGTGGTAAACGCCTATAATCCCAGCAGGGAGACTAAGGCAGGAGAATGCTACAAGTCAGAGACTAGCCTGGGCTACATAACGAGTTCTGAGCTATTGTGCTACAGTGTGAGATACTATCTTATTAAAAGTCACCCCTCCAAAAAAAAAAAACAGTCATCTCCCCCCCCAAAAAAAAAGCCCACCTAAATTGAAAAAACTTGCTCTTAAGTTGGAGTCTCCACGATAAGAGTCCTTTCTGGCGTTAGACTTGGTTATGTGTCCCAGTGGTGGTGCTGGTGTTTTGACATGTCTTACACTGTTGAGGGGCCTGGACTCCTGGGCTCCACCATCCTCCAGCGTCATTCTGCCATGCATTGCCAATACCGTGTACACACAACTGCTCAGGGTTGTTTTCCTTTCCGTGCCAAGGATCAAGCGCAAACTTGTGTGCTCTAGACAAGAGTTCTACTGCTGATTGTTCAGATTTAAAATAAAAAAACAAAAACATTGCTTATTTATTTAAAATTTTGTAGCTTTTAAAATTCTTTTCTTAAGATTATTTATTTATTTACTGTATGTTTTACGGGCACTTCATCTACATTTACACCTTCACGTAAGAAAAGGGCATCAGATCCCACTACAAATGGTTATGAGCCACCATGTTGCTGCTGGGAATTGAACTCAAGACCTTTGGAAGAACAGCCAGTGCTCTTAACCACTGAGCCATTTGTCCAGCCTCTAAAATTCTTTATAAAATAAACCGGTGCCTATGAAACAGATCTATATTTGTGAAACCGCCTTTCTGCACGAGAAGAAAGTGGGGAAGGACTGTTTTCCCTTTGGTCATGGGACATCTGTGGTCATCTCCTCCAAGCCCATCCTTACCTACACTTTCTTTATTTCAGGCTAATAGTGGTGTTTAGATTTATGCTCCTTGTCAAGTTGTACAATGTCTGGGTTTTTTCTAACTAGAGTCATCTCTTGGGAAATGCATTCTTGGAATTTAGCCAGCTAACAAGTACTTAATCAACCACACAAATGACGTGTAACCACACTGGACTTAAACGTGTGAGCCTCCCACGCCAACACAGCAGCCAAAGAATTTCAATAAAGTCATGTCTGCTGTTGGACACCTTTAGTCTTAGCACTCAGGTGGCAGAGAGAGGCAACCCCTGTGGGTTCTAGGCCAGCCTGGCCTATATGAGTTCCAGACCAGCCAGCACTACATAGTATGGTGTTTGTAGTTAGTTGAAGATCAGCCTGGGGTACATAAAACTTCTTTAAAAAAGAAGAAAGAAGAAAAACAGGCTCCTGCCAATACGTGTGATCTAACCTGAACACTGATATGAAACAGTCTCTGTTAAATCTCTTCACTAAAGGAACCAACGTGCAGGGCTAGAAAGACGACTCAGTGATTGATAACCCTTGTTCTTGCAGAGGGCCCAGCTTCCATTCCTAGCACCCACAGGGTAGCTCACAGCTGTCTACAATTCCAGTTCCATGGACTCCGAAGCCCTTAGAGGGCACCAGAAATGTGATGTACATCCATACATGAAGGCAAAACACCCTGCACATAAAATAGATAAATAAATCTAAAATTAATAACCCTAGGTGTCCTCGGACTCTTATATAAGCCAGACAAGAAATCCCTGTAAAGTAAGTTGTCTCTCCTGGGCTCGCATTTCCTATCGAAGGCACGCATCTTCTTGGTAATAAAACCTCATCTCTGTCCCTTGCTGGTGGCACATGCCTTTAATCCTGGCACTAGAGAGTCGGGCAAGGAGATCTATGTGAGTTCGAGACCAGCCTGGTCTACAACGTGAGTTCCAGGACAGCTAGGGCTACACAGAGAAACTCTGTCTCAAATAACCAGAAAAATAAACGAAAAACAAACTCTAAAAGACTGAAACTTCCTCCTAGCCATTACCTGTCTAGTCTGAGTTCTTCCTCTAAGAGTGACAGGGAGAAGGGTTATTAGGATGACAGCTAGCTCTGCCGGGCTGGAGCACCTGTCCTCAACAGGCCAGCCAAAGAAACAGTGGCAGTAAAAAGAACAAGAGATCTATTCCATGTGGTCACACTGGAAAGGGGACACAGAAGCCCGGTGACACAATCTCTCCCCACCTGCCATGATGGTAAGGATTCACTGTCAACCTGGTAAAGCCGAGAATCACCCCGGCAGTCTCCGTGAGAGACTGTCTTGGTCAGGTTGGCCGGTGTGCATGTCTGTGGGGGACTGACATGATTATGCATTAATGGACACGGTAGGACTCAGCCGACTGTGGGCAACGCCTTGCCTTGGTTTTGGGGCCCTGGACTGTATAGGAATAGAGAACTGTATGCTTTTCTCACTGTTCTTGATGTAGCATGACCAGCTGAGTTCCTGCCTTGACTTCCTTGCTGTGATTGATTGGCTGTAACCATTGTGAGCTAAATCACACTCTTTTTCTCTCCTAAGATGGTTTTAAAAAGTGTGTGTGTGTGTGTGCGCGCGCGCCAGCAAAGGCCAGAAGAGGACATCAATTCCCCTGGAGCTGGAGTTACAAGCTGATGTGAGTGCCGGAAACCAAACTCAGGTCCTCTACAAGAGCACCAAGCACTCTTGACCACTGAGTCCTCTCTCCTGCCCCTCCCCCCACCAAGTTGTTTTTCTAAGGTATTTTATCACAGCCACAGAAGTGAAACTACAACACCCCCTCCCTGAGGGTCTTTGGGGGATCCTGGCATGAGGCTTAGGTTTAAATAGAGGGCAAGAGTTATTCCTAACACTAGTCCTGGCCGAGGTGTGGTCCTGCCCACCATCACTGTCAGCACTAGCTTCTCCACAAGGTCGACAGTCAAGTTTTCAGAACCATGTGGAATCCCTTTCCGGAAGATAAGTTCCTCACTGCCTGGCAGCAGGCTTCAGGATTTTCCTTCTCCAAGGACGAGATTCCTGGGGGGGGACATCCAATTTCTTGAGGTCCTTTGTGTCTCTTTTGAACATCTTCATTCCTACTAGGAGTTAAGAGCCTAGAAACACTAGGTTGAGGTCTCTGTGTCACCTCTGTCTCTGAGGCCTCTCCAGCCTGCACCACCACCAACTGCAAACCCGGCTAACAGCTAAAAATTGTCCACGGCACCAGAGCTAAAGGCTTATTTTTCTAAGCCTTCTCTGAAGAAAGCAAAATAACCGACTTCAGCTACAGATCAGAGGGTGGAACAAGGAAGGTCTGGGTAGGAGTGCAAACCAGGAGCAGAACCCTTTTTTTAAATTTTACTGTCATTGTTTCTAATTATGTATGTGGGAGGGCGTGTGCACATGAGGGCAGTGATCTAGAGGGCTGGAGGGCAGAGGCCTAGGATCCTCTGGAACTGGAATCACAGCGGTTGTGAGCTGCTGTTTGAGTGCTAGGAATTGAACTCAGATCCTCCAGGAAGAACAGCAAAAATGTTGAGCGACAAGTATTCTCAAGCACTGAGCCACCTCTCCAGCCACCTTTCCAGCCACCTCTCCGGCCACCTCTCCGGCCACCTCTCCGGCCACCTCTCTAGCCTCGCAGGCAGGCCTCGCGTTCATCCAGTTTGTAGTTACCAGATTGCAGAGGCTCCACCAATCCGCTGTGATAACTTTGAAGGTTTCAGCATGACTTGGTTAGTTTTACTAGCGTCTGCTAACTAGTTAACTTGGCATGGCTTGGTTAGTTTTACCTGCAGCTGCTAACTAGTTAACTTGTTTTGTCTCCTTCCTTTACCCCCGATCCTTGAAATTAAATTTTTTTTTTTTTTTTTTTTTTTGGTTTTTCGAGACAGGGTTTCTCTGTGGCTTTGGAGCCTGTCCTGGAACTAGCTCTTGTAGACCAGGCTGGTCTCGAACTCACAGAGATCCGCCTGCCTCTGCCTCCCGAGTGCTGGGATTAAAGGCGTGCGCCACCACCGCCCGGCTTGAAATTAAATTTTGAACACCTCAGAATTTTTCTCTCAGGGTTGACTCTATTATCTGTTTTTCATAACATTAGATGAAATATTCTAATATGTGGCCATTCTAATCTGTGTCTGTCCATGAGAAATGCCGACTTGTATATTTTTTTTCTCGTGAACTTTGTCAGATTTTGGTATCATTTGCTTTGCTGGCTTCATAAAATAAGTTGCTCCTCTCCCTCCCCCTCCTTCTCCTCCCTTCTCCCTTCCCCTCCTCCTGAAGTCTCATTAAGCCAGTTGTGACTGAACTGTGGTTTGGAGAAGGATATGGGAGGGGCAATGTTCCAAATCAGAGGTTTGTCCCGGTGGCCTGAGGGCCTGCAGACAGGGTAGGCCTCCCTTGGGCATCTGGAGGAACACGACCGCTACAGACAGATGGCGATCTTCCAGGAATGAGAGAACAGGTACACGGTATCCTCCATGGTTTCCCGTTTACCACTAAATCAGGCTGCTGCCCGCAGTGATCATGTAGCTGGAACCGGCTTGGCAGACTTGAAGTCCTTCTCAGCAGAGATTTCATGTAGCCCAGGTTGACCCCCAAACTCACTATGTAGTGATGATCTTTAACTTCTGGTCCTCCTGCCTCTGCCTCCCAACTGCTGGGATTATAACCACATGTCACAACACGGGGTTTACGTCATGCTGAGGATCACACACAGGACTTCATACAGACTAAGTAAGTACTCTACCAACCAAATTGGGTCTGCAGCTATTCGGATCATCAGTCTTTAAGACTTTAAGAACCTGGCTGTAGTCCCATCAATGGCTGTAGGGCCCGGGTCTACCCTTGTTCCTGGGGTTCATCTTGAGGACAGTTTCTGGTTAGCTAACTAAAACATTCTGTTTGTTCCTGTGCTCCCTCTGCCCTGGTGATTAGCTGTAGGGCATTGTTTACTCCATCTTTGGTATGGTAATTTCCCACCTGCCTGGGCAGAAATCCTTGTGCAGCAGCTAGGTACAGAAGGGTTTCCCCAAGGTTGAATAAACGGCATTCCGTTGATCTCCTTTCGAATGACCCAGGTCTCCTGCGTGTTCTTTCAATCTCCAGGCCCTTGCCCGACTCGCTTAGGGTACTGTACCAAGGGGGGTAACACAGAATCTGGTGTTACAATTGGAGGCCCCGCTGGGATCATCAGCAACTACAGTGGGAGGCCCATCAGCGAGATCTGGAAGTAGGGATCCCTGAGAGGTCGCCCTCGGAAGGCTGGCCAGCAGGTAAGAAATTGAGTGGTGAGGGTGTATTGATAATGGGTACAAGTAATTCTGTTTCGGTATTGATGGCCGATTAAAGGGCCAATTGATAGTGCTTTTAGAGAAGCAAGGCAAGGAAGACACCGGTATTAAAACTAGACGGCACAAGAGTTCCTTAAGACAGTTTTCTTTTGTGTAAGGTAGTTAATTGTCTGATTTTTTGAGAGAGTTTAGTCCCTGGTTTCTACACGCGGGGGGGGGGCACTTTAATATTACTGATTGGGAGCAGGTAAAGGAAAAAGCATTGAAAGAGTGAGAGCCAGAAGAATTTCCCATAGCGATATTTTCACTACGGCGCTTAGTCAGAGATGCTCTTCTCAGCGATAATGTAAAGTAAAAGAGCAATTAGAGAATTTGAACAAAACCTTTGAGGAGATTCAGGATGTGGAATCTGTGAGTTCTATGAAGAGTTTTGAGGAGCAGCAAGTTAAGAATATTAGAAGGGATATAGAAGAGAAAGTAGAGATTTTAGAAAAGGAGATCGCATTGATAAAAAAGAAGTTAGAAAAAGAGGAAAGGAAGGAAGCAAACAGAGATGTCTCCATGAGACCTCTGCCGCAAAAAAACATTCCTTGCCACTTCAAATCCTTGTACTAATGCCTCCGAGAGATCCAAAACAGACTAAATAATCTAAGTAGAGAGAGGTAGATTTATCCTGTTGTGGAAATTATTGATCTGCAAGGACAGAGGATCAGGCAGTGTAACCCCCTGGCCTTTTAGGACATTAAGCAACAAAAAGAAGTAGTTACAGCCTATGGAACTCATGCCCCCTTCACTGTGGCTTTAATGGAATCCTTTATGAAACTCAACCTTACACCAGTGACTGAATGCAGCTTTGCAGGGCTTGTCTTTGGTGTGTGTGGGGGGGGATTATTTGTTATGGAGAGGTGAAATGCAGGAAAATTGCAAAAATACCTCACTGAGTAATGCCACTGTGGGTTTAAGTGATTGGCCTATTGAAAATGCTAACAAATATTGTCAAGAGGCTATATGTCCCATAGAAATGGGAATTTAAATGACTTTATCCAGTTAAATGCAGGGACATTGATGGTCAGGTAATTGTTTCTGCCCTTAGGGAGAGTCAAGGTGGAGCTAGATCAAGGACTTGTTTTCAATGCAAATGATCAGGATATATTAAAAGGAATTGCCCTGCGGGTAAAGGGACCGTTAACCAACCCCGGGGGGGAAAGCCAGATGTGCCCAGCAACTGGAGGCAGAGACCGGTGGAATTCTGTGAGTTCAAGACCAGCTTGGTCTACAGAGTTCCAAAAACAGCTAGAGGCAGGACGCATAGTGCCATCCACTTCCCCCTGGAATATTCCTATCTTTGTTATTAAGAAAAAATCTGGTAAATGGAGGCTGCTATAAGATCTTAGAGCAGTAAATGATTGTATGGACAGTCTGCAGGGGAATCCAGATCCAACCTTTTTTTTGTGAGTTGACCTCAGGCAAGGCAATGTATTACTTTAATTGAAGAAAAGCTTGCCTCTGCTCATATTCATTATATTGACTATAGTCAGCCGCTGCTGTTAATTTTTCCCTCTCAGCATAGTCCTACTAAAGTTTTTTTGGCAGCAAGGACCCATTCTATTGGTACATGAACATGTGTCACCTGTAGTAAACTTAGCTTGCAAACCTTTGGAATGTTACCTGATAAGGTTATTACACCATATACCCGGGCAAAAATAACTTGGCTGCAAAATTTTGCTGAAGATTGGACCTTGTTTTTATGCACTAATCCCTGCAGGTTTGATAATCATTATCCTTCTGATAAGTTGGTCACCTTTTTAAAAAATCATCCGGTATGCTTCCCTAAAGTTATTTCTTTGCAGCCTCTGGCAGGGGCTTGGAATGTGTTTACTAATGGATCTTCCACAGGGAGAGCTGTGGTAGCCTCCCCTCCTGATTTTGATATTCAGCCTGTTAATGCTAAATCTGCTCAGGTGGCTGAATTGATCACTGTACAAATGGCCTTAGAGAAATATGCTGATATTCCATTTAACTTTTTTACTGATAGTAAATAAGCAAAATTCTTGCACCTTTGGAAACTGCAGCTTATATTGCCTCTGTATCTCGAGTCCAGATGCAGTTATTGGCTATTCAAACTTTGCTTTGGGCCCGATCTGTTCCCATTTACGTAGGGCATTTGCGGGCTCATACTGACCTGCCTGGTCCCTTGAGCGAGGGGAATGCATTGGCTGATCAGCTTACCCGCCAAATTTGTGCAGTGAGTCAAGAATCTTATGAAGCTGCAGAAAAAGCTCATAATTGTTTTCATCTCAATGCTGGGTCTTTAAGATTTCATTTTAAGATTTTTCGAGAGCAAGCCACTGATATTGTTAAAAAAATGCACTTTGTGCACAGAACTTTTAACTCTTCCCCATTTGGGAGTTAATCCTCGTGGGCTTGCTCCTAATCATTTATGGCAAATGGATGTTACCCATGTTCCTTCTTTTGGGTGTTTGCAATATGTTCACGTAACTGTGGATACATATTCTCATCTTATTTTTGCCTCCGCTCATACAGGAGAAAAATTATGGGATGTTAGAAGTCACTGTCTCTAGGCTTTTGCCTACATGTGAGTTCCAAAAACTGTAAAAACTGATAATGGGCCAGCCTACACCAGCACTGGTTTGCTAAATTTTGCTCTGAGTCCTCTATTTCTCATAAAACAGGAATACCCTGTAATTCTCAAGGACAAGCTATAGTGGAGCGCACAAAGCCTATTTGCATAAAACAAAAAAGGGGGAATATGGTTCCACCCCCAGAGACCATTCGTCTTTTATTTTATACGTTTTAAATTTGCCTGTTGATGCTCAGTCTCATACAGCTGCTGACCGGCATTGGCGGCCAGATTCTTCCGGGATGCCTCATGTTAAATGGAAGAATCTAGCAGATGGCATCTGGTATGGTCCAGATCCTGTATTGGTGTGGGGAAGAGGGGCTGTTTGTGTTTTCCCGCAGGATGCTGACAATCCAGTATGGGTTCCTGAGCATCTGGTGCGTGCTGTGGATTTTCCCATCCAGAAGCCTGAAGACAGGACAGAGCCAAGAGATCAAGTAGACACTGGCTTGTCAACTGAAGAGTTGCTGGGATCCTGAGGAGCTGGCTGTGGTGGTCCGAGTGCCAAGGATTGTTCCTCTACCTATCGACCCATCCCATGATATTGGCAGCCATTGCTGTGGCTGCCAGAGCGGCTAGAGCTGCCGGATTTTCCTTTAGTCAGTCAGTTGCTTCTGCTAGCACAATGGATACCCTCTCAGGGCAGGTTGCAAATGCCTTGGCCATTCAAATTGAGCTAAATTTACAAATGAATTGGTTGTGGTTTATGACCTCTGCTAGGTTACAGTAAAGGCTTATTGCTGTTATTCATGGACCCTGGAATGCATGCACAATTTATAAATTGGCTCATGAGATTATTCTAGTTTACTATACCAGGGTTCCTCCCACCAGCGCTGAGACCTTACTTAAAGGGCTCCAATTTGGGCAGACTTATTAAGGATTGAGCAGGCACAGTCCCTTAGGGAGTGCTTATATGTGCTGAAGCATCATCTTCATGGTTTCATGGTGCCAGAGCCAAAGGCAAGCTCAGGTCAATGTTGCCACGTGGCGAGTCCTCTTAGTTATTGCCCCAGAGAATCTTTCAGCATGAATCTGGCTAAACTTAGTGATGGGTGACTAGTGAGCCAATGACGGGAAAGGTTTTTGGGGGGCTACCGCAACCTAAGACAGGAAATGTGTTTTGACCTGGACACTTTCCCATGACGGGTAAGGGGTATTGCCTGATGTCCAATGCCACCTAACACAGGCCTAGTCATATAATTTATATAAAAGGGGGAGCTGTAGGCCCGGGTCTACCCTTGTTCCTGGGGTTCATCTTGAGGGCAGTTTCTGGTCAGCCAGCTAAAACATTCTATTTGTTCCTGTGCTCCCTCTGCCCCGCCTGGTGATTAGCTGTAGGGCATTGTTTACTCCATCTTTGGTATGGTAATTTCCCACCTGCCTGGGCAGAAATCCTTGTGCAGCAGCTAGGTACAGAAGGGTTTCCCCAAGGTTGAATAAACGGCATTCCGTTGATCTCCTTTCGAATGACCCAGGTTTCTTGTGTGTTCTTTCAATTTCCAGGCCCTTGCCTGACTCGGCACGCAAACTGTACCGAGGGAGTAACACAGAATCAGGTGTTACAACTTTTATCTTAACTTTGGATGCTGGGTTGAACCAAAGCCTCATGGGTTCTAAGTGGATGCTTCACACTGCTCTGTGTCCTCTGCCCAAGTGAGCATACCTCGTGATAGCTTTGAAGTCTGAGGAATACTGTTGTCAAGTATTAAAGAGACAGCAAAGATCCAAGAAATGTGTTCAAAGTCCCAAGTGTGCAAAGCCCCTTCCTGGACTTTGGGTGCGACACACTTGAGAGGAGCTAGCTATCCAAGAGCATTATCAGAGAAGTGGAGAGTCTCATCAAGGGAATTAAGGGGTAAGAATCTGACTCCTGTCAGTCTGTCTTTCTTCTTCTTGACACAAAGGACAGCTCTCACCTCAAAGGCACCAGAGTGACCACATCCTGGGAACCAAAATTCAGATTGTCCTTGATGACATACTCCACCCTGGGAATGTGGAGGCCCAAAGAGGCCAAAGGTCAGAGAGTTTGGGACTTGTTTTTAATTCACGGTTATTGTGCTTCTAACTTGAACAGAGTTTCTCTCTCTCTCTCTCTCTCTCTCTCTCTCTCTCTCTCTCTCTCTCCTTCTCTTGTCAACAGGTGTGACTAGTTGTCAGACCTCGTGCTCCTGAAATAGGGAAGTAGTTGGTTCTTACCTAAAACAAAAGTTTAAGGATCCAACTAGTTCCCTTTATGGAAATAACTTGGGATTCCACCCAGGGAGTGGTTTGCCTAAGGAGTATTTGGTCCAGGGCATGAGTCAAGGGCATGAGCAATAAATGTACCTCTGACTTTCAATTTGTATGTTAATGCAGTCCTTTTGTTCTGCTCCTACCCTTTGAAGTCAGGTCTTTATTAAGCTGTTGGAAAATAAAACACGAGAGAATTTTCAGTACTCACTCCTGATACTATCCTGTATGTTTCTGCATTTTATTATTTTCATTCACATTTTTGCATTCTTTACTATATTTCTAAATTCCCATGCCTCCCCTCTGGAAGAGGATCTTTTTGTCAAGGCTGGCCCCCCACACACACACACACACACACACACACACACACACACACACACACACACACACACACGGGAATAGCTACAGGGTATCTGTATAGTCCCAGAGCCGAAGGGAGTCACAAATCGGAGTCACAAATCGGTGCATTTACCAAAGACATCGGTCCCAGTGTTGGGGAGGTGAGTTAAAGCAAACCAAGGAAATCTCCGCCAGGGGTTTCAGATGCTATCTGATGGCATACAAGTTAGTGATCTGTTAAATTAATAAATTCCAGGTGGGTGGGTGATGCACACTTTTAGTCAAAGTACCTGGGAGGCAGAGGCAGGCAGATTTCTTTGGGTTCAAATTCAGAAGTTCTAGGCAACAGGACTACATAGAAAGATCCTGTCTCAAGTTAATTAATTAAAAATAAATTTTCTTACCTGATAGGAATATTCGGTCAGATACAGAGGCTGGAGATAAATGACTACTAAAGGAATACTCCAAGACAATTTTTAAAGGTACATTTCTATTATCTTTTTAATTTATGTATATGTGTGTGTGTGTTCAGGTGCTTACATAGGCCAACAGTATCAGATCCTCTGGAGCTGGAGTTAGAGGCACTTGCAAGCTGCCTATGTGGGTGTTGGGAACTGAACTCAGGTCCTCTGGCAGAACAGCATGAACCACCGAGCCATCTCTCCAGCCCGTCTCCAAGATAATTTTGGCTGAGAATCCTCAATGCCCAATCTCCACAATCAGAAAGTTCTAAATCAGTCTGTAGAATCTGCACACATGTGGCTTTTTCTGAGGACCTCAAACACTCTTCCCTTTCTGCCCTGTCGAGAAAACGTCCTTCTAGTATCTGGAGGACCTGTTACATAACAAAGCGACTCTTACTGTTTTAAACCAGAGTCGGCAAGAGAGTCTTTACAGATCTCTAGCCTAGATCTGTTTGGACAGTTTATTCCTCCAAACATGCGCTCGGTCCATCTTATGTTGGAGTACCTGCTTTTCCCCGAAGGTAGTCTTCTGCGGTTAAAGGTTACAATCTCAGCACAACGAGATACTATATTGTGGGCTCTTCTTTCCCGGGAAAGAGATTCAGGAAAGAAAGTACAGCGGGCGGCAACTACCGGAGGCAGGCTACCGCCTCACGACTGATTGGTTTGCGAGACTGCAAGAGCAGCAAAGCTGTCGGCTGGTCTCCGCGTGTGATTGGCTGCTGAAGCCCCACCCCCTCTCCAATTGGACAGAGTTGTGAGACTAGATTGGTGGAGCTAATGCAGCCGAAGCTCCCGGTGCAAAGCAGAGATGGCGACTGCGATCAGGCTGCTGGGGCGACGGGTGTCCAGTTGGAGACTGCGGCCATCGCCCCTCGCTGTCCCGCAGCGGGCTCACTCGATGCTGCCTGTGGACGATGCTATCAACGGGTTAAACGAGGAGCAGAAGCAGGTAGGGAGGCCGGCCCGAAGGCCTCGTGGCCCGGGTCCCATCCCACAAGTAATTTGTGCCTGCCGGGCCTTGGAAGCGTCACTAGAAAGCCAGGGAAAGGGACTGTTTGTTCCCTTCCTACTCTTAGCTAATGCCAAGCCTCTGACTCATCGTTATCTCTAATGAGGGAATATTTGCAACAGACAGCAAGGCAGAGCTGCTAGGAGGAGACAGAAGAGTAAAAGAACCAAAGCTCCCGGGAGACTGGTGGCGTTTGGGTGGGAGGATTGGTTGGCCCTGCCCCTAGTGGCAGTCATGCGTCCACTCAGACTCCAGCCAATTCTCTACGTGTATCGATCCCCTTCCTTCTGTATTCTGCCTGGACTCTGCCTTTGTAGACCAGGCTGGCCTTGAACTCTAGTGTGTCTGATTGCTTCTGCCTCCAGAGTGAGGGGTTTAAAGGCATGGGCTTTAAGTTGTGGTTATCAATTGAGGGTTGAGATTATGGTTGATCCATAACCAACAAGGCATTGGGTTTTTTTTTTCCCCAGTGGGAGACTTAAGGAATTCTGAAAAGCACCCTTAGTTTGCTTTCTTCCCTTCCTCAAGGCCTAGAGCACAAGGCTGAAGAAGACCTTGAAGGATGTGTTCACAGATTGCTTGTCCACCCTTATTGCTGGGTTTAAGGCTCTAAATAAAGCTAGTAAATACTTCCCGGGATGGCTCGGGTCCCAGCAATGTATGCATTAAGCAGTTGCTGTAGATTGCCTAAGAAAAGTCCTAAGGAGTGATTGTTTCGCACACAATGTTTCTTGAGTCAGATGTGTACAAGGGCCAGTGTTGTGCTATGAATGTCAGCCTAGGTGGAGGAAGAGTCTGGAAACCCCAGGCCGAAGACTGTCATAACCTGGGATACTAAGGCCCCAGCTTGTTGTTCCACTAGCCTTAGTGTTGACTAGTTCCCAACCTGTTGTGTTCTCTATGGCCTAGAGAACAGTGGTTGCATTCAGATCTTTGGGCAAACATACTTTTAGGATGTAACTTTCCCACAGTCGTGTGTTACTGTTATTTATTGATTTATTTACATGCCAATCCCAGTAATCCCTCCCTCCTCTCCTCCCACTCCTCCCCCCTCCATCTGCTCCTCAGAGAGGGTAAGGCTTGCCCTGGGAAGTCAACTAAGTTCGTCCCATCACCTCCTTGAGACAGGACCAAGGCCCTTTCTCCTCTCCCCCCTCATCCCCGTGCCTAGGCTGAGCAAGATATCTTTCCATAGAGAATGGGCTCCACAAAGTCAGTTCATGCACTAGAAATTAGATCCTGGTCCCACTGCCCATGGCCCCACACACTGCCCAAGCCACACCATCGTCAGCTGTTTTCAGGGGGCCCAGTTTGGTCCTATGCAGGTGCCCCAACTGTCAGTCCAGAATCAGTGTCCTCCCACTAGCTCGGGCCAGCTGAATCTGTGGGTTTCCCTACCACAGTCGTGTTCCTAAGCATCTGGCACATTAATGTTCATATAGAATATCATTTTTGTCTCTGTGCCATACTATAGTAATAAAGGAATTGGGTGTTTGCTGGTGAACTCATTTACCTTTTTAACCAATTCTTATGTTTACTTACTTTATGTGTACAAGTGTTTCTGTCAGAATGTGTGTGTGCCCCACGCGCCCACCCGGTGCTAGCAGAGGTTAAAAGATGGTATCCTATCCCCTGGAATTGGAGTGCTTGGAATCGAACCTAGGTCATCTGCAGAGGCGGGAAGTCTTTGGTAGGATTATCACTGTTGCAATAAAACACCATTACGAAAAGCAACTTAGGAAGGAAAGGGCTTATTTTATTTGGCTTACACTTCTACATCTTAGTCCATCATTGAAGGAAGTCAGGACAGCAGTACAAACAGGGCAGGAACTGAGAGGGAGGAGCTGATGCGGAGGCCATGGAGGGGTGCTGTTTACTGACTTGCTCCTCATGGCTTGCTCGGCCTGCTTTCTTAGAGACCCCAGAAACAACTGCCCAAGGATGGCCACACTGTGATCTCCCCCATCAATTACTAGTTAAGAAAATGCCTTTTTTTTTTTTAAGATTTGCTTATTTATTATGAATACAGTGTTCTGTCTGCATGTAAGTCTGCAGGCCAGAAGAGGGTGCAAGTTCTCATTACAGATGGTTGTGAGCCACCATGTGGTTACTGGGAATTCAACTCAGGACCTCTGGAAGAGCACCCAATGCTCTTAACCTCTGAGCCATCTCTCCAGCCCGTCTACAGCCAATCTTATGGAGGCATCTCCTCAACTGAGGCTCCCACCTCTCTGATGACCCTAGCTTGTGTCAAACTGACGTAAAAGTAGCCAGCACAAGTGACCTCTGGTCAGTTTGACACAAACACATCCCTGGGTGACTCTTACACATGATCACGTTCAGCTGCCAGCACAAGGTACAACCTTGGTCGCCTCTGCACCTCAGTTTCTGTGTGCTGCCTCTGAGGAAACACCAGATTTCACCTCCTTGATGCTGGGCTCTTCTCACACAACACTACTTCCTAAGCTCCAGCATCGATTGTCCTAGCAAAGCAAAGGCTTCACTGTAGTGGTTCTGGCATCTTGTTAATCACAGCTGATTCTTCAGCCCCAGCTCACCAGAACCACAGATTCTTAACCCAAAATATGCAACGGCCCCAATAAATTCTTTAGTGACTCTCAAACTTCCCTGTGGAACTTCGCAAGCCAGGCCTCCATCCTCGGCGTTTCTCTCAACTCTCTTATCTCCCAGACACCTACGACAGTTCACCCAGCTGCGAACATTCCGTGACTTTTCTAGCTCAGAGTCACAAAGTCCTCCCATAATCCTCCCCAAAACGACATAGTCAGGTCTGTCACAGACACTGTCCTGGTACCAGCTTCTGTCCTGGTTAGGGTTACCATTGTTTCAGTAAAACAACATGACTGGGGGCTGGAGATGGCTCAGAGGTTAAGAGCATTGCCTGCTCTTCCAAAGGTCCTGAGTTCAATTCCCAGCAACCACATGGTGGCTCACAACCATCTGTAAGGAGGTCTGGTGCCCTCTTCTGGCCAGCAGGCATACACACAGACAGAATATTGTATACATAATAAATAAATACTTTTAAAAAAAAGAAAGAAAAAAAAACAAAAACAACATGACTGAAAGCATGAGGAGGAAAGGGTTAATTTGTCTTCCACTTCCACACCTTAGTCCATCATTGAAGGAAGTCAGGACAAGAATTCAAACAGGGCAGCAACCTGGAGGCAGGAGCTGATGCAGAGGTCATGGGGGGTGCTGCTAACTGGCTTGCTCCTGGCTTGCTCAGCCTTTCCCATAGAGCCCAGACCCACCCCTCACTCTGGGGTGGCCCCACCCACAATAGACTAGACCCTCCCCCGTTGATCACTAATTAAGAAAATGCCCTACAAGCTTGTCTACAGCTGGATCATGTGGAGGCTTTTTCTCAATGGAAGCGCCCTGATTTCCAATGACCCTAGCTTGTATCAAGTTGATTTTTTTAAAAGAAAAAAATACAACTACCCAGCACATGCTCTTAACCGCTGACCGGTCGTCTAGCCCCGCACTTGCCTTTCTAGATCATTGTTGTTGCTGTGCACTGGCCTGACTCTGAGTACCGTAAAGAGGATTGCCTTTGTTTGTAGTTGGTATTTTATACTGTGCCTTGTTTTGAGACAGGATGTTGCTAAGTGGCTAAGCTGGCCTGGACATTTTAGTATCTTCCTGCCCAGCTTCCTGAGTGCTAGGATTATAGATAAGCATGCACCCCCCAAAAACATACACCATTTGTGTGTATTCATTGTACATGGCGTTAGGTTGCATAAGGACTTTTCCATAGACTTTGAACATATTCTATCCTATAATATTCTTTCTCTCTCTCTCTCTCTCTCTCTCTCTCTCTCTCTCTCTGAGACAGTGTCTCACTATATAGACCTACCTAGCTGGACTCATAGAGATCTGCCTGCTTCCGTGCTGCTATAACAAGCCTTTTTATAGTGGTTTGTTTTTTTTTTTTTTTTTTTTTTGAGCTGTATTATTATTGTGTGTATATGTGGCGGTAATAAGACAGCTTTGTAGAGCGTGGTCTCACCTTTCCACGGATTCAGGGGGCACTAAACGCAGGCCTTCAGGCTCACAAGGTGCACATTTAACCTGCTAAGCCATCTCTCCAGCCTGTGATGTTCTTCTGTAGTAGTTTGGCAAGGCTTGGATGACATGGCAAACTCTGGCTTCAGATGGGAAGAAGTTAACTATTAAGTAAGTTTTGCTCTTGTAGCCAAGTGAAAGGTGGGGGCGGGGCAGAGAAATGAAGAGTGCAGTTACAAGCGGAGCTGAACCCGAGCTCTAGCTGGGGGCAGGAGGCTGTGTCACTTAGAGGCTGCGTGAAGTGCTTGGGTCTGTGATTCTCCCATAGCCCTAGTCTCATTGCATCAAAATAGGCCAGCAAGATGGCCCAGTGGTCAAGGGCGCTTGCCACTAAATCTGCTGACCTGAGTTTGAGTCTCAGGACCCACGTGGTAGCGAGAGAGAACTGACCCCAAAAGTCGTCCCCTGACCTAGACATGGCAGTGGTACTCCGCCATGCACACACAAAACAAATAAATGTGATTTTACAAACGAAGAACAGAAGCAGCCCCTGGCTGTATGGTTGTCAGAGAGCCGCTCTGGAGACCTCGGGCTTCACACCTGGGTCTCTGGTGCTCAGGGCTAGGGCTCTAGTTTTCCCAGCAGGGCAGTGTCTCATCTAATTGAGTAATCTCTTTTAGCCACAGTCTCAAGGGTGGTGGAGAGATTGGCAAGTGTTGGGACCAAGGGAGAGTGTCTGCAGTGCCGTGAATGGGTATAGGGGAAGGCTGGATGGCCAGTGGAGGACAGGATGTGCGGACTGGCTTAGAGGCTTGTGTGTTACTCTGAGTAGTACAGCAGGAAGGCATGGAATAAATTTATGCAGGGAAGCAGCATCTTAACAATCATCTTTAATGCTTGAGGGACTGGGGTACATGAGTTCAAGGCCAACTTGGGCAAAATTCAGTCTTAAAATTAATAAAATGGCAATGTCGTAATCATTTCCAAGATGTCTAAACCAAGAATCTTTTTGCGTTTTTCAAAACAATCCCTCTGTGTAGCCCCCCTGCTGTCCTGGAACTCACTCTGTAGTCCAGGCTGACCTTGAACTCACAGAGATTCACTTGCCTCTGCCTCTCAAGTGTTGAGATTAGAGGTGCGAGCCACCACCACCCAGCTACCAAGAACGTTAATAAAGAGGGGGAATATTACTGTCCTATTTACTATTGTTATGGCGAACGCCATGACCAAAAAGCAAGTTGGGGAGGAAAAGGTTTACAATTCCACGTTGAAGGAAGTCAGGGCAGGAACTTGAACAAAACTGGAACTTGGTGGCAGGGTTTATATGGAGGTGCTGCTTACTGGCTTGCTCCTCAGGGCTTGCTCAGCCTGCTAACTTACAGAACCCAGGACCACCCCCTCCAGGGGTGGCCATACCCACAATAGACTGTGTCCTCCCGCATTGATCACTAATTAAGAAAATGCCCAAGCTGGGCGGTGGTGGCGCACACCTTTAATCCCAGCACTCGGGAGGATCTCTGTGAGTTCAAGGCCAGCCTGATCTACAGAGTGAGTTCCAGAACAAGTTCCAAAGCTACACAGAGAAACCTTGTTTCGAAAAAACAAAAAAGAAAGAAAAAAGAAAATGCAAAATGCTCTATAAGCTTATCTACAGTGGGGTCTTATAGAGGCGTTTTCTCAGTTGAAGCTCCCTCCTTTCTTTCTTTCTTTCTTTCTTTCTTTCTTTCTTTCTTTCTTTCTTTCTTTTTGATTTTTTTTTCAAGACAAGGTTTCTCTGTAGCTTTGGTGCCTGTCCTGAACTAGCTCTTTTCGACCAGGCTGGCCTCAGACTCACAAAGATCCACCTGCCTCTGCCTCCCTTGTGCTGGGATTAAATGTGTGCGCCACCACTGCCCAGCGAAGCTCCCTCCTTTCTGATGCTTCTGAAGAAGCATAGTTCAGTGGGACCCCTAAGCCCTGACCTGACACTACATGGTGAGGGTGCCTGTGGCCTTCAGCCACAGGGACATTACTCTCAGTGGCAATCACATCTTGGTTTCAATAGCCTCTGTCTAACTTTCTCCTCTAGCTTCGTCAGACTGTATCTAAGTTCGTGCATGAGAACCTGGCCCCCAAAGCCCAAGAGATTGATCAGAGCAACGAGTTCAAGAACCTGAGAGTGAGTTGCGAGGCCGAGGGTGGGAGTGGCGGCTTTTGGAGCATCGCTGTTTTTGCGCTGGTGCCCAGAAGGGTGCACCCCATCTCCTGCTGACAGGGGCCTGCCTAAGTGTATAGTTGCTTTCTTTGAATGGCTTGGTCTTGCTGTCCTGGCTAACTGCCAGCTTGAAACTCGCCCCACTCTGTTCTGTTGGTAGGAGTTCTGGAAGCAGCTGGGGAGCCTGGGAGTACTGGGCATCACAGCCCCTGGTGAGTATGGCTTCTCTCCCTGAAGAGACTCTCTCTTTTGCTAAAACAGCTGCAAAGGAAAGCAGGCATGGTGGCACATTCCTTACTCCCAACATTCAGGGGCCTGAAACAGAAGGGCAGCTCTGAGTTCAAGGTCAGCCTGTGCTATACAGTAAGTTCCCGACCAGCCTAGGCTACAGAGTGAGACCCTGATTCAGAAAAGCGAAAGCAAGGGGCTGGAGAGAAGGCTCAAGCTAAGAGCATTGGCTGTGTCAACATGAGGACCAGAGCTCAGAGCGCAGCACTCTGTAAAAGCCAGGCCTGTCCTCCTTTGCCTGGGATCCCAGAAGTGACTGGAGGCTTGCTGGGGCTTGCTGGGGCTCACATGCTGCTGTCCTAGCCAAAAAACATGAGTTCTGGGTTCAGTGAGAGACCCTACCTTAAAAAGAACAACATAAGCCAGGCATGATTGTTGACAGAGGTTTCTGTCCCACCCAGTCCCGCAGCCGTTCAGTCCCAAAGAAACACACAGAGGCCTACATTAATTATAAACTGGTTGGCCTATTAGCTCAGAATTCTTATTAACACTTATAACTTATATTAACCCATAATCTTGTCTGTTAGCCATGTGGCTTGGTACCTTTTATCAGTGAGGCATTCTCATCTTGCTTCCTTTGTGTCTGGGTGACGACTGCAGACTGAGCCTTTCTTTCCTCTTTCTAGAATTGTCCTGTTCTGGTCGCTTCCGCCTATACTTCCTGCCTGACTACTGGCTAATCAGCGTTTTATTAAAGCAATACAAGTGACAAATCTTTATAGGGTAGAAGACCATTGTCCCATAGCACATGGTGGCACACGCCTTTAATCCCACCAGAGGCAGGCGAATCTCTGTGAATTTGAGGCCAGCCTGATCTACAGAGCGAGTTCCAGGACAGCCAGGGCTACACAGAGAAACTCTGCCTCAAAAAAAAAGAAAAAAAGGGACAAGGTAGAGAGTGATAGAAGAGGATGCCCAATATCTTCCTCTGACCTCCGCGTGTCCACAGGAGTGTGTACACTCACATACACATGTGCACGTGCATCATACATACGTGCACTCATACACACACGCAGAAATCAATAGTTAAACAAAAAGAGAAGGAAAAGATCATTCCCAAAGGACTTCCTCATCCTTGAACCTGAAGCAGTGCCCGTTGACATCATCCTTAGGAATGGCAAAAAGGCAGGATCTCTCAGACTTCTTGACCTGCTATTTTTTTAATTCCATGCTGAAGGTTTAATGAGAGCCTTGCATCCTATGGAATCTGCATGCTCTACAGATGCCTCCAGACGATTTGGGGGAGTATAGAATAACTGTCTTAGTGGATCGGTTCCCTCAGGGACCCCTGAGCTCTGTCTCACTAGTGGCCTGTACGTGGGAATCTTTAGGAAAAGTACTCTGCTCACGGCCTGTCCACCAAGCTCATTTGGGGTCAGAAATGGTACTAAGAGGGATGTCTGGGTCCTCAGGTAAGGTGGTCCCATGATGATCTTGAGTTTTGTAGGCTCTTAGGCCTGCCCAGTATCCCTTGTGTGTGTTACAACTTGTTTGGGGTAAAAAGGCAGGACGCTAGTATATTATGGTTCTGTGTTGCCTTCCAGGAAAAGACTCTGCCTGGGCTGCCATGACAGCCTGAACTGTTGGCCTCCTCATTCAGCCACGCCCCTGGCCTTAACTCTCTCTCTCTCTCTGTCTCTCTCTGTCTCTCTCTGTCTCTCTCTCTCTCATTTGTTTGTTTGGTTTAAGTTTTTTGTTTGTTTGTTTTTGTGGTTTTTTTTTTAATCAAAACAGAGTTTCTCATGTAGCCCCAGCTGTCCTGGAACTGCCTCTGCAGACCAGGCTGACCTGGAACTCAGAGATCCACTGGCCTTTGCCTCCTGGGTGCTGGGATTAGAGGTGTGAGCTACCACTGCCCAGCAGAGCAACTGTCTAATCCCATACTTGGAAGGCTAAGGCAGGAAGACTGGAAGTCCAGAGCCAACCTGGGCTACAGAGCTAAGATCCTCACTCGAAAAGGGGTTGTGGGGGTGTAGCTGGAGAGATGGCTCAATGGTGAAGAGCACTGGTTGCTCTTGCAAAGGACCCACCTCTGGTTCCCAGCACCCAAATGGTGTCTCACATCCATCCATTGACTCCGGTTGCAGGAGATCTTCTGTCAACCAAGGGCACCAGGTGTGCTCATGGTACACATACATACATACAGGCAAACACCCGTGTGCATAAAATAAATAAATGTTTAAGGGGGAATAAAGCTAATATTTGCACAAGTATTTGTATAAATACTAATATTTGTACAAAGCATGCACTATTTACATATGAGCAGTAGAAGATTTAGAGGATATGGGCAGGTATGCATAAATTATAGTGCCGTTTTATTTATGTAAGAGATGTGGCTGGATTTGATATCAGAGACAGGTCTGGAAACCAAAGGTACAGGTGTTGGTTTGACCCGTGTCTGTATATTTCACCTTACATCCTCCTGGGGTTTGAGTTGACCCTGGAAACTTACCCTGGTGATACAATGAAACTGTTTAATGATTCATTTAAAACATGTCAATGTGAGCAAGCTTCACATTGACATAGGGAACGGCCTATTGGCAACCCCCTAACAAGATTCTCTTTGTGCTTTGAGGGTTTATGATCTAGCCCAACATAATATGTTTCTGAATCAGAATGTATTTAATGAAACAAAGAAGCAATTTAAAATCAAGGGGCTGAATGAAGCCAGGCTGTGTGATTAAACTCCTGTATCCCCAGCACTTGAGAGACAGAGGTAGGAAGGTTGGAGGTTCAAGGCCACCCTGAGGTATATGAAACTCTGAGGAAGAAGCTGAGAATATAGCTCAGTTGCTAGAATGCCTGTCCCCAACATGACAGAAACGAGTGGTGCCTTTAATTCCAACACTCTGGAGGCAGAGGGAGATGGATGGATCTCTATGAGTTTGAGGCCAGCCTGGTCTACAGAACAAGTTCCAGGACAGCTAAGATTGTTACACAGAGGAACCCTGGCTCAGAAAACAAAAACAAATAAACAAAAATACAAACAAGAATTCAGATAAAGTCCTTTCAAGTGGGAACTTCGAAAAGATAGCCAGGGCTATTGTTTGTGCTGGGGATTGAACCTAAGGCCTTGCACACGCCAGACATGAACCCTAACACTGAGCTACATCCCCACCTCTTTTCCTATTGTTTTATCTTGAGTCTGGATCTCACCAAGTTGCCCTAGGTGGCCTTGAACTCCCTCCGTAGCCAGGTAAGACTTGAATGTGTTCTTCCTGGCTCTCAGGTGGCTGAGACATATGCTTACACCAGCAGGCCCCAGCTGAAGGATGAGTTTTGAAGGCCAGACAGGAGTTCTGTTTCCTATTTTACTTCCTGGAGTTGCAGTTGGCAGCTTTGCTCCCCTGAGCATTGTGTGGCCTGAGAGCTCAGACCAGCGGACCTAGACACTTGGATTTTTTTGGTTCAGCTTTCAAGGAGTACGAGCTTCCTTTCTCTTTTCCATTTTCTTTTCTTTTCCTTTCCCTCCTAATTTTTTGAGATGGGGCCTCAGATAGCCCAGGCCAGCAATGAGTTTTGCTACGTAGCCAAAGACAGCATTGAATTCATGATCTTCCCACCTCCACCTTCTAAGTCTGGGGTTACAGGTGTATGCCTGATCTGAAGACCTCTTTTTAAAAAAATTTTTTTATATATCCCTGTGTGTGTATGCATACCTGTGTGCACACCTGTTGAGTATGCTACATATATATGTATCGGCCCTACTTTGTTCCCAAAGCTATGCTTTAAAATCTCACCTCTGGGCCAGAGAGATGGCTCGGTGGTTAAGAGCATTCCCTGTCTTCCAGATACCAAGTTCGGCCCTTGGTATCCACATTGTGTGGATCTCAACTGCCTATAACTGTAGCTCCAGGGCAGTGGTTCTCAACCTTCCTAACGCTGCGACCCTTTAATATAGTACCTCATGTGGTAACCCCCAACTATAAAGTTATTGCTACTTCATAACTGTAATTTTGCCACCATTGTGAATGGTGATGTAAATATTTTTTGGGGGTAGGTTTCTCAAAGGGGTTGAGAGTCACTGCTCTAGGGGCTCTTCTGGTATTGGGGGGCACCCATACATGTGTGGCATTAAACACATGATAGGTAAGGAAAAACACTAGTAAATCTTTTTTAGAATCTCACCTTCTTGAGGCCTCTGCACATACCCAGTCTGTAACTGGTTTTGGTGCTCTGAGCATGGCTCCCTTCCCGCCCACCCCCTTTGTGTTTCTTTGCTTTCTTTCTTCCTGCATCCATCTGCTTCCTTCCACCTTCTGTAACTTTTGGAGGAGTGGGTGCTCAGGTTTTTGCTTGTCCTCACTGAAGATGTCTAGGATAAAGCCAGAGTTGGTGGTGATAGTCTCTGAAGCTCAGTTCCCCGCCAGTGTCAAGCAGAACAAGGTGTACGTCCTTCTGAGCAGAGCCCCTGGCAACAGCCTGCCAGCCTTGCTAGGGGAACCTGGAATAGCTACCAGGGTGTTCCTTTTCTACTAATTAATAAAAGATTCCTGCCGGGCAGTAGAAGCACACGCCTTTAATCCCAGCACTCGGGAGGCAGAGGCAGGCAGATCTCTGTGAGTTCGAGGCCAGCCTGGTCTATAAGAGCTAGTTCCAGGACAGGCTCCAAAGCTACTGGGAAACCCTGTATCGAAAAACCAAACAAAAAATAAAAGACTCCTGTCATTGTTCCAATGTAACCTGGTTGCCTTTCTGCTTCCCACACTGCCCCACTCCCAGTTCAGTATGGCGGCTCTGGCCTGGGCTACCTAGAACACGTGTTGGTGATGGAAGAGATATCCCGGGCTTCTGGAGCAATAGGGCTCAGCTACGGTGCCCACTCCAACCTCTGCGTCAACCAGATTGTCCGCAATGGGAATGAGGCGCAGAAAGAAAAATACCTTCCCAAGGTGAGGAGACGGGAATGAAGAAATCCGTACCGACTCGGCACTGCCACTGTATGACATGCCCTCCCCTTGGTGGGGACAAGCAGATTCTCATTCTCGTCTTGTTCCCACAAGCTAAACAGAATTAGGAGAATGACTGAGATTGATTTGAAACACTTAAATCAAAAAATCTAACCGTGTTGTGGTGGCTCACACCGTTGTTCCCAGCACTTAGGCAGCAGAGACGGGAATCTCTGAGTTCAAGGCAAGCTTGGTCTATAGAGCAAGCAAGGTCTAGGACAGCCAGGGCTACACAGAGAAACCCTATCAAAAAAATAAAAATGGGGGGGCCTTTAGTCAGAGCTGTGGTGACTTGTGACATGTGTGGAGTTTCAGCTGCTTTGGAGGCAGAAGCAGGAAGATCATGAGTCCCAGCTTGGGTGATTTGGCAAGACTGTATCTCAAGGCAAATAGGCGTGGGTAAAAGTACCTGCCTGCAACCAAGCTCGATAACCTGACTTTGATACGCATAGTGGAGAAAGAACCAACTTTCTTCCACAAATTGTCCTCTGATATGAGCGTGCGCACGCACCCACAGAGTGGCCTTTGTGCATACATAAACACAGAGAGCAAATAAATAAAAATATAATTTTTAAAAGTCTAAAGACTGGAGAGTGAGGGGAGGACTCAATGGTAAATTCCTTGCTTAGCACGCCTGAGATCCTGGAGCTAATCCCCACTGCTGCCAAAAGTGGTGGATGTGGGAGTGGAAGAAAAAGAGGCCTTCCAGAGAGTTACTCCACCTTGCTCTGCGGGGAGTTTGCAGGGTGGAACACGGGCAGGAAGAGCAGTCCCGGGAGCTGCTGCAGGGGGCTTCCAAGGTCCTAACAAAGCGGGTTTTGGTTTTCCTTGTAGCTGATCAGTGGTGACTTCATTGGAGCCCTGGCCATGAGTGAGCCCAATGCTGGCTCTGATGTCGTCTCCATGAGGCTTAAAGCAGAAAAGAAAGGTAAGGCCACTTGCCATGAGGCAGCTGGAAAGGGCAGTTGGGGGAGGGGGGGTCTCTGCTGGGTTCCCAGTATGGCTTCTCAGCAAGGCGGCAGCCATTACCGGACTGGTTGGCTGAAGCAGGACAGGAGACTTCAGCCAACAGCCAGCGGCCTGCTGTCCCTTAGGGGATCACTACATTCTGAATGGCAACAAGTTCTGGATCACCAATGGCCCTGACGCCGATGTCCTCGTTGTCTACGCCAAGACAGATCTGTCTGCCGTACCAGCTTCTCGGGGCATCACAGCCTTCATTGTGGAGAAGGTGAGCATGGGATCAGAGAGACTTTCCAGCCGATTGAGATTCAATCAGTGTTCAGTGTCCTGTGCTTTGCTCCCAGGAGGGGGCGGGTAGCAGAAGCTGAGGAGGGTAGCCCAGAAGTCAGGTCTGGTGCTGATCCAGTTGCTCAGAGGTAGAGCAGCTGCTTAGCTCGTAAGACCCTGGGTTCGACTTTCAACACTATAGGAAAAAGGTAAAAAGAGACCCAGAGAGGCTGGGTCAAGTCTGAAGACAGAAAAGCTGTCTGTCCACAGAGTCAAGGAAGAAGAAAATGGAAAGGAAGCTATGGGATTTTCTTACTGGGCTGAGCAGAAACTGTGGGGGAGACTGAGGCATGGGCGGGAATGCAAATACCGATTTGGACACTGTCCCTCCAATAGTGTGGACAAGGACAAGATACATCAGGAGTTAGATTAAAACTCAAGAGTTCCATTTTGGTTTTGATTTAGTTTTAAACAAACCAGGAACGGGACAAGGCGACGTGTATTTGTAATATGAGCGGCACTTGACGGGCAGAGGCAAGTCTGAGGCTAGCCTGATCCTTGTAATAAGGTCCAGGACTGTATAGCATGACTGTCCCAAAAAAATAAAAGCAGGAGACAGCAAAGTTTTCTGTATATAGAAAAGAAAACCAGGCTCATCTTTTGTTGTTTTATTTTGTTTTTGGTTTTTTTTTTTTTTTTAAGATGGAATCTCTTTGTGTAGCCCTGTCGGGCCTAGAACTCACTGTATAGAGCAAGCTTCCCTTGAACTCACAGAGATCCGTCTGCCCCAGCCTCCCAGGTGCTGGGATTAAAGGCGTGCGCCCCAGCCTGGAACAGGTTGGAGATAAGTTAAGGGAGCAGGTGTTGGCTTCACACCATCTGTCTACTGTTGGTGAAGAAAGAGGGGCAGGTGCCACCGAGGTTTGATGACCTAGCTGCAGGGGAATGGTAGGAAGTTTACTACATGGTTAAGTTAAGCAAGAAGTTGGCAGGGCACCCCGTAAGGAGGAGGAGTCGCTGGCTGAGACGGGAACTAGAAAGGCCTGGGGGTAACAGAACAGCATGTGCCTTCGCTCCCCTGTCACCTGGTGACACCTGTGCATCCAAGTCACCCTGGTCAAAGCGTGCTCGCCGTTGGAGTTGGGGCTCCTTTAGGGACAGGTGGCTAAGGAAAAGGGGACAGAGGAGTTGGCATGGGCTCTGAGTGTGTCTTCAGAGTCGTGTCCCTGGGAGAGTGAGGAGAGTTTTGTTGAGAAAGAACTGCTCCCGAGAACTTAGGAGAAGCAGACTGGTGGCAGAGGTGTTGGGAAGAAAGTAGGTGGGACACGAAGACTGGAGTTTTGCATCCAGAGAGAGAGCTTGGGAGTAAAATGTGGGCAAGTATCCGAATCGGTGGGTAGAGTGAGTTTCCCTTTTACTAGGCCCCCTTGGGGCAAGTCTAACCAGGACCTCCTTTGGTTTCCTGCGAAGGGTATGCCTGGTTTTAGTACCTCCAAGAAGCTCGACAAGCTGGGCATGAGGGGCTCCAACACCTGTGAGCTTGTTTTCGAAGACTGCAAAGTTCCTGGTAAGTGTCCCTAGAATAAGGGAGTCTCCATCCTGGCTCCTTTGCATGCTGGAGAAGCCCATGTCAGCATTACAGAGGTTCACCACCGTTACGTGTTCCGTGATATGTAGCTAGGCTGTGGGCTTAGGGCTGTTGGACAGCTGTCTGTCCTGGCCACAGCCCCTGCTGCTGCTTGCTTGCCTGCCCAGATGAAGGCTGGTGAAAGGTAAGGCCTACCGTCACCTGCTGACGTCCTTCGATCTCTCTGTGCTTTTGCCTGTGCAGCCAACATGCGCTAGGCCGGCTTCTTGTCTCCTTTGTAAATAACCCAACAGAAATGAGTTAAAGGAGGAAGACGTTCTTTTGGCTCATGGTTTCAGGTGTCAAGCCTTTGGTCTGTTGGCTCCATTGTTCCTGCACGTACTGTGAGCCAGAGCATAAAGGTAGAAGGGCCTGGGGAGAACCGCTTATCAGGATAAATAGCAGAGATCAAAAAGAGGCCAGAGTCCCATTAGACTCTCAAAGGCACACACCCCGTGGCCCATTTTTCTGGAGGCCTTGTGTGTGTTTCCATTGTCTCATTAATGCCGTCAAATTAGGAATCCATCATCGGGTTAATCCATTGATTGGGCCAGCCTTCACGGTCCAGTCACGTCCCAAACCCCACCCCAGAACACTGCTGCACGGAGAGCCCCCGACTTCAGCACACCAGCCCGCAGGGGGCTATTTTGTGTCCAGACCACAACACTCTGAATAACACTCGGTAATGATGCTAAAAGCCCTTCTGAAATAAATTGACAGAAGCCAGACTCGATGAAGGAGAGGTAATTTGATTTTGCAGGAATATTTTATCCCCTGTGCCATAACTGTGAACGTGACACTATGTAGCGCCGTGAGAGAGCCGAGGGCGTGGATCTGGTCATGAATAAGGACTGCTTCGTGTATCAGCGTGAACCTTCCAAAAACAGGATGCGTGTCGAGAAAGAGTCTCTAGGAAGAATCCATACAGACTTGCCTTTTAGAAAAGACAGAAAATGCATTGACCAGCCTTAAAGGTGGATTAAGTTGTCAAGTTTCTATACCAAACATTCTGCCCACATTTCCTGAGTCCTCATTAGGGGGTGGCTGCTCATCGGCTTCTGTCACCACCCCCTGACTCTCAAACAAGCAGCTCTCATGGACCTCACATAAGGGTGACCCCTGAACCCAAGCACACAGCCTCAATCCAATGAGTCCTCTGATTTCTGCATGAGTAGACATCAGGTGTAGAAAGAAGCGAAGAAGGGAGGGTGACTTCTAAACCAACCCTAGGGAGTCCAGGGTGAGAAAAGAAAGGCTTAACAACTTGGGGCCCTGTAGTGTTGTGGACGGTGCGGGGTCCCGAGAACTCCGCTTCTGACTGAAGTGACAAAAGCCATCTTTTCCTCTCGCTGGACGCCCAAGTTGAAGATCAAATAGTGTGCTTTTGTGCCTTGTATAACATAGTGCATTGTGTAAAAGTGAAGAGGCTATGAACGGTCCTCTCTGGTGTTTATCTCGACAGCTGCTAATATCCTGAGCCAGGAGAGTAAGGGAGTCTATGTATTGATGAGCGGGCTGGACCTGGAACGCCTGGTGCTGGCAGGTGGACCCCTTGGGTAAGTGTGAGGGGGCTGGGGACCTCCTGGGGAAGCTTATTGGGGAAGCTAGTGCACCCCTGCATGAGTGTGAAACCCGGGGCAACCTGAGCTTGCCAGTCTTGTTAGGTTAGCAGCCTCCCCCTGATAAGGAAGGGAGGAACAAAGGAAGCTACTTTGTGGTTTATCCTCTATCCTCGAGAATCTCCTCCTGTATTTAATTTCTTCACACAGAGGGAAGTGTCATTATGTGACAGATGGCAGGTGAGGCCTGAGAGCAACTCTGCTTAGTCAGTGTGGTTGTGAAACAAGAAGCGTAGACTCTGACACCTGCCTGCTGCTCCACCACACCCAACTGATCTCAGAGGCCGTGCCTGGGAGCTGGGCAGGCAATGCTGTCAGGGATACAGCAGGCAGTCTCTCTGGGACTTCAGCTCCTCCTCCTCCCACCTCAACCCTCAAGCCTAATCCTCTGACACCCTTTCACCCCGCTTGACATCACACCCCCTTGCTGTCTTCTCCCGGCAGGATCATGCAGGCTGTCCTGGACCACACCATTCCCTATTTGCATGTAAGGGAAGCCTTTGGCCAGAAAATCGGCCAGTTCCAGGTAAGGGAAATACTTTCTGAAGTGTCCTCTTTTGCTGGATTAAAGGAGAGGAGGAGATAGCAGTGTGGTTCGGGTTATTGTCCTCCTCTAGCAAAACAAGCTTGAGTTCTTAGAATGCAGCCCTTTTCCCAGTCAGCCTGGCTTTGGAGGGCCATTACTTTGTCCTGCCCATTCCTATTGGAGACGGACAAACTAGACTCTGCAAGGCTGGAGGGTAAAGCTGCCGAGCACTGGAGTTTAGGGGAAAAGGGAGCTGCATTTCTCATTCCACCTGTCGCCGGGAGGAGCTGCCGAAAGTTAGCCACACAGGCGGCAACTCTGTAGCCTCATCTAGAGCACTTTCCATCTCCATTGTCCTAGGCAAGCCCCATCTCTTCCCTGTGCCCCTGGCGCCTCATCCCTGGCCCTCAGCTTGCCCTTGCCCTTGACCTGCTTTTAGTTGTTAGAATGTCCCAGCCTGTTGACCCAGGGCCTCCCTTTGTGCCCAGCTGATGCAGGGAAAGATGGCTGACATGTACACCCGCCTCATGGCATGTCGACAGTATGTCTACAACGTCGCCAAGGCCTGTGATGAAGGCCACATCGTTGCCAAGGTGAGGGCCAGCTCTGAGGGAAGAAGAGGCGGATTGGTGGGTCATCTCCGGGGACGGTGGGGGGGGGGGGCTGTGTGTTTGTCAGGACCCTGCTGAGCAAAGCCTCATCCCACAGGACTGTGCCGGTGTGATTCTATATGCAGCCGAGTGTGCCACGCAGGTAGCCCTGGATGGCATTCAGTGTTTAGGTGAGTGGCCCTCACTCTCCACCCCTCAATCTACTTACGCTAGCCACAGTCATGCTGGCTCTCTAGGCTCTGTCTGCCTCCAGCGATGAGGAAAGGGAAGTTTTTGTAATGGCCATCAGTAAGTAAAGAGAGTGGGGCCCGGAGTGGTTAAGAACACTGGCTTCTCTTCCAGAGGGTCCAGGTTCTATTCCCAGCACCCACCTGACAGCTCACAACCATCTGTAACTGCAGTTTTAGGGGGAACCAGCTTCCTTGTGTGGCCCCCAAGAGTGCCGGGCATAAATGTCGTGAGTAGACATGCTGGCAAAACATCCATATACATAAAATCAATTTTTTAAGAGGAGGAAAAAAAACCACAGGGTAGTGGTGGCACACATCTTTACTGCCGGCACTCAGGAGTCAGAAGCCAGTGGATCTTGAGTTCAAGGCCAGCCTGGTTTATGGGGTGAATTCCAGGATAGTCAAGGCTACACAGAGAAACCCTGTCTCAAAGAAAAGCCCCAAAAATAAAAAGGGAAGAGGAAAATAAATGGGGGGCGGTAGAGGCTCCAAGTGTTCCTTATCTTCCCTGCCTGGCCTAAGGTCAGCAGGAAATGGGGAGAGAGAGTCTCAGGGGGAACAGCCTCATTCATCAGTGGCTTAGGTTTGAATTCCACGTCTTGCCGCTGATTCTGCAGTTGGTTTTTTTTTTTTTTTTTTTTTAAACGATGTCTCAGGTGTGTGAGGATGTCGTATAGCTGAGGATGACCTGGAACTTCCAATCTTCCTGCCTCCACCTCCTGACTACTGGGATTATAGGCATATGCCACCACACCTGGTTTGTATGTGGTGCTGGGGACTGAATCCAGAACTTTGGGCACGCCAGGTGAACAGTGCAGGCCCAGGCCCAGGTTTTGCCCTGTCCATGTCTAGGTCCTCAGCATTCTGACCTTCTAGACCAGCTCTCCCATGCCTTCCCAACAAGCGTCCCTCATTGCCTCTTCTTCCCTTTAGTCAGCCGTCCTCCATAACCTGTATATCCTGGGGTTCTCTGCATTCAACCAACAATCAAATATATTCAGAAAAGGCTGGGCATGGGAGTGCGCACCTATAATCCCAGCACTTGGGAAACTGAAGCAGGAGGATTACAACGAGACTGAGACCAACCTGGGCTACTTAGTAACTTCTTGGCCAACCTGGGCTCTAGCTCAGTGTAGCACACTCAGTAGGACACACCTGTGATCCCGGAACTCAGGAAGTTAGAGGTTAGAGGATCAGAAGTTCAAGGTCATCTTTGGCTATTTTGTGAGTTGAGGGCCAGCCTGGGATATGACAGACCCTGTCTCAGAAGGAAGGAAGTTTGGTCCCCAGGACCCACATGGTTAAAGGAGAAAATACACACACACACACACACACACACACACACACATTGTCCTCTGACCTCTACATGTGTGCCAAGGCACCTGTGCATGCACACACATACACACAAAATAAATAAGTGTAAGACAAAAGGAAAATTGTCCTGAGATGAACAT
The DNA here is from genome assembly GCF_903992535.2 of Arvicola amphibius. Taxonomy (NCBI): domain Eukaryota; kingdom Metazoa; phylum Chordata; class Mammalia; order Rodentia; family Cricetidae; genus Arvicola; species Arvicola amphibius. The sequence goes on along the minus strand of NC_052051.1, from coordinate 56,772,051 downwards.
AGACTTCTCTTGTCATGGGTCCCTAAACATTCTAATACAACAGCTATTTAAATGGCACTTGTATCACATTGAATATATAAACAACCTAGAGATATGTAAAATATGAACTGGGGTCATAACTCAGTGGTGGAGCATTTGCCTACACTGGGGTGGAGTATTGGGAGAACGCACACAGGTTATATGCAAAGAAACCAACCCCTGAAGATGCTAGGGAATGACTCCTTGGCTCCATTTTTCTTGCTGCCTTCAGTTCTGCCCTTTCTCATCTACCTGTTGTTTCTCTTCACAGGTGGAAATGGCTACATCAATGACTTCCCCATGGGCCGCTTCCTTCGAGATGCCAAACTGTATGAGATTGGAGCGGGGACCAGTGAAGTGAGACGGCTGGTCATTGGCAGAGCATTCAATGCCGACTTCCGCTAGCACCACGGCCGATTGTCCCCGGTCCTAGCACTGAGGCCTTCCTTTAGAAGCAGAGGCAAGCCCTCTCACGGTAGCCCGCCGCCCACACGAAGCCGGGTTCTCTGGCCATGTCAGCCCAGTCTGTCAGGAAAGCTTAAAATGGACCGCGCAAAGGACTTGGGTTTTTCTGGGGCTCGTAGGGGCTTCAGTGCCTTACTCTCCAGTTCCAAAGTTGATGTTCTCTGGGGTGGCACCTGGGATGTGCAGGTACCCTACTCCTGAGCTGGGGCAAACCTCTGGCAGGGAGCCCTTTTCACGCAAGTGTAGCGGGAGCGCTGCTGCTTCCAGTTTTCTTAACGGTCTCTTTTCTTGAGGAAGAGGCAAAAACCTTGTCCTCGTTAGCTGTTTCCCTAAGGTCTAAACAGTTCCAGAACATCTATGTGACAGATCCATGGAAGACAGAGTCCTGGTCTAGCCATGACAGCATGAAACATTGTCTCTTGATGGCATCCCTGGTGCACCTGAATCTGACTGCGTAGCTCTGTCACGGGCCAGCACTGGAACTGCTCATGTGACCTTCTGCAGCCAACTGGGCAGCAGGCACAGGCCCTGTGGCCGGCCCGGGTTGCCTGGCTCAATTCCAGTCTCTCTGCCTGTGTACATTTCTCTAGACACCCTGTGGCTAATTTTGTTATGGCTGCACAGCGGCTGCTGCCATTTTGTATTAAACATACTGCAAATCGAACCCTTCTGTTCCCAAAGCAGTGTCTGGAGGAGAAGCAAGCCACTTGTCTTGAAGAGTCCTGCCCTTTACTCTGCACGGAGTCTGGAATGGAAAGTCGCAGACCCAAATCTCCCAGTGACTTTTTCTTTTGTGGTGCTGAGGTTGAACCTGGAGTGTGTTAGGCAAGCCTGTAGCACAGAGTCTGCTTTCTCCACCCTCCCCTTCCAACTTCTCTGTGGTTTTATTTGGGGCTCCCTGTAACCCAGACTGGCCTTGAACTAAGATCTTGAACTATAGATCTGCCCTTACCTCAAGAGCTGGGATTACAGGCATAAGCCATATGCATCTCCCTGTGGCTTCTCTTAAAGGAAGTGGGGGGGTTCCAGCATGAAAAGGCAGAAAGAGAACCGTATTAAGTTTCTGGAGACCATCCCTGACAGTTGTTTGGTTTCAAGACAGGATCTAGCCTGCCCCTGCCTCTTTAGTGCCAAGCTTACAGGCATGAACACACCCGGAGCATCTCTGAGTTTTGTTTTGTCTCAATATATATCCGTGGCAGGTCTTGAACTCAGATCCTTATGCCTCTGCCTCCCAAATTCTGGGATTAAAGGAATGTGCTACCACCATGCCCAGCCCAATCTCTGAGGGTGGTTTTGTTTTTATTTTGTTATGACTTACTATCCAGACAGCTTGACGTTTTCAAGGTCAGAATCAAAACAGATGGGCTAGTAGTGAAAAAAATGGAACGTCCTGAACATCCCAACCCGGAGCTGATGCATATAGCATTCTAGGTAGAGCACCTGAACATCCTGGGGCTGATGCATATAGCATCCTAGGTAGAGCACCTGAACATCCTGGGGCTGATGCATATAGCATCCTAGGTAGAGCACCTGAGTTGCCCCACTCCTCGGTTCCCAAAGGTCAAAGTGGCTTTCCTGGATCCCAGCCCAGTGGTGCTCGGTTTGAGCCTATGGCCAAGAGCTAAGGCTTGAGACAAGTGAAGCTGGCACCTGCCCAACCCCAACCCATTCTCATCTTTAGGGGACAATCCAGAGCTCTCGGCTGCCCCTTCACTTAGTTGTTCTGGGTCCTGCCATGACCACAAATGCAATAGAAATAATGGTCAGCTGAGGCAGGACACTGGAATGACCCATGGAAGATGTTCAAAATGCGGCGCACGGGGTGGGGGGTGCTGGAGAGATGGCTCAGAGATTAAGAGCACTGGCTCCTCTTACAGAGGTCCTGAGTTCAATTCCCAGCAACCACATGGTAGCTCACAACCATCTCTGATGAAATCTGGTGCCCTCTTCTGGTGTGCAGGCATACATGCAGGCAGAACACTGTATACATAATAAATAAATAAATCTTTTATTTAAGAAAAAAATGCAGCAGGGGACCTGCAAGCCTGCATGATGGCTTGCCTTGCAGCCTGACTATCTGCATTGGAGTTCTGAAACACACGTGGTGGGTGGAGAGAACTGATTCTCAAGCTGTCCTCCGACCTCCACAAGTGAACAGAAAGAAGCATATCACTCAGTTGTGCCCCCTGGGACTCTACCAACTTGCGAGTGTCCCCAGAAGTACACGTGTTAAAAAGTCTTAATCCCAGCCCTCTGTTAATGGCTTGGGTAGTTGGACCTTTGTGACTTTGGTGGCTTTATAAGACAAGGGTCTTAAGCAAGTGTGCCTGCTGTCATGTGAGGTCCCCTACCATGCTATGATGCAACAGAAGATCCTGGCGGTGGGAGGGCCAGTACGTCTGGAACCTTAGCTAAATCTCTATAATTACCTAACGTGTGTTCATCCAGCTATAACAACAAAGGAAGGACGTGATTTCCTGTTGTTGTTGTTGTTGTTTTATGTGATATACTCAAGAAATGTTTTAAAAGAAAAAACAAAACAAACTGTGTATCCTGAAAAGTGGATTGGGAAGCCGGCAGGGGCTAATGAGATGTGTTCATTGTGGCCTGGTCATGGACTTTATCAGAATCTTGTGACACATAGTAGACACCTGGGTCCCCTGGGAAGTGACACTGGGCTAAGGCAGCCACAGACTATTACAACAACCCAACGTGAGCCTGGAGGGAGTTTGTCCCCAGAGACTTGAGTCTTAACCCTAGAACGAAGTGGTAGTCCCTTACCTCTGTAATAGTGCTTCACTTCGCACATCAATTCCCTGACCTTTGCAACCAACTGGGTGCTCCAGGCAAGATTGCTTAAGGCCCCCATGCAAAGCCCTGAAACGAGTTACTTAAACCTCAGGGACCAAGGGTGAGTCAGCCACGCCCCGACGCCGGGGAAAGGTTGGGTGGAGCCTGAGACCAGGTAAAGCAGCAGCTTGCGGGATTAGGGAAAGTGCCTAGGACTTCGCGGGCCTTGATGGGAGCTGGAACCCTCGGACCTGGATGGACGCTCGTCGCGATCCGCACCCTACACAGATCCCGAGTGCTCTCTTTCCGCCTCCTGCCTCAAAGCTCTGCGAGCCGCTTCGCGTAGTGGTGGACCCGCGGGATCTGCTCGGGCTCTGCGTGGAGCTCGCCTGACCCCTGCCGGCCATCCGCGGGGTCGCAGGTGCGCAGATCGGGCCATTCCACTTTCCCACTCTGCCAGGGTGCTTTGGATGAATGCACGGTTTCTAAGACAGAAATTTTTATCACGAGTTGTATTTTGCTAATTTAGAACATTAAAAGAACATCGTCTTCTATCACCACTCCCTCATACAATAATGACCAAGCAAAGGCGAGTGCCGTATTTTTTTTAATACGCCCTGTTTCAAAAACTGTAATTTTATTTCAAAACTTATTTTATGTGTATGCGTGTTTTGCCTGCATGTATGTATGTGCTCTGCTTGCGTGCCTGGGACCCGCAGAGAGCAGAAGAGGGCGCTGGGTTCCCTGGAACTGTACTTAGGGGCTTGTGAGCTGCCATGCGGGCACATGGAAACTCAACCAAGATCCTCTTTGAAAGAGCGAGTGCTCCAAACCACAGAGCCATCTCTTCAGTCTCCAAAACGGTGTAAGTTTTGAAAAGTTTATGGAAAAGAAAAGCTTGACTCTTGTTTCTCCTGTACCTTCCCGCTTTGCCAGGACAAAACCACCGTTGAGTCTGTAAGGAGTTTCTTTTTGGTTGAATTCAATTGATTGAATTGTAAGCTCTCCTAAGGATGGCGCTTTAATGTGCATAGCTGTGATTTATGACAATCTTGCTACGTGCGAGTATTTTTCACATCACAAGCAGGCATTTAGAAAAGCCCTGGCTAAGATGAAGCAGGGGCTTTGTTCACATACCAGCCTCTGCTTCTGCCTGCGTCCAGCCCCAAGCACGGGCACTCAGAGCCTCGGTTACCCAGGGTGGAGGCTCTCCTTGTGCCCTACGCCTACTTCCTCTAACCAGGGGCCATTCTGGAATTTTGACTTTTGACTTCTCCATGATCCACCAACCTACCTCCCTTTTCCAGGCCAGGCTGCTCAACCTACCTCCACCCTGAGCCAGTGGGGACAAGCCTCCCCTAGAGCCGGCATGTGTCCTAGCACATTTGAGATCAAAGGTTACACTAGGTATAGTGGTGCATCCTGTGTTTCTGGCACTCACAAGTTGGAAGCAGAAAGATGGCTGTGGGGCCGGGCGGTGGTGGCGCACGCCTTTAATCCCAGCACTCGAGAGGCAGAGGCAGGAGGATCTCTGAGTTCGAGGCCAGCCTGGTCTACAAGAGCTAGTTCCAGGACAGGCTCTAGAAACTACAGGGAAACCCTGTCTCGAAAAACAAAACAAAACAAAAAAAAAAAAAAAGAAAGATGGCTGTGAGTTTGTGGCCATCTTGGACTGGTTACATATCCAGTTCAAGGCAAGCTGGGTTATATAAAACTGTCTGGAAAATGCCCCAAAATAAAGACCTAACATTTCAACAGAGCATCTTTGTCCCAGATAATTTGGAGACTGAAGCAGGAGGATCGTTTAGATCCAAGAGTTTGAGGATAGCCTGAGCAATACCCTAGACCCAATGTTAAAAAGGAGGAAGAACAGACATGGTGGTGCACACCTTTAATCCCAGCACTTGGGAAGCAAGGTGGGGGGGTGGTCTCTGTGAGTTCAAAAACCAGCTTAGTCTATAGAGAGAGTTCCAGGACATCCAGGGCTAGCTATTGAGACCTTGTTTTATAGAAAGAAAAGCTGAGTGGTGGCTCATGTTTTTAATCCCAGCATTTGGGAAGTAAAGGCAGGGCCAGGTGGATCTGTTTGAGGCCAGCCTGGTATTTTCCTCCTTGCCTGATTTCCTAGCCTATGCCTTTGTCCCAGCTGGTTCCTCCATCCAGGAAGTCTAGCCCTTCACTGTGTTCTCTGTCTTCTCCTCACCTGCTCCATGACCTTCCTCTTGCCTTGGCCTATGTGCATCCGTGAGCTTGCAACCGTGCAAGGACAAGGGGGGGGGGGCTCTCTTCTTCATGTGTTACACCTACTTCTTCCAGCCAGGGACAGTTCTAGAAGGTGACTTCAGCACACTTCATCTGCCCACTCTCAGATAGAGGGGCTAGCCTCATTTCTACCACGTATTTCTTGGGTCTTGGTTGCTGTTAGATTAACCAGACAGAGCACTCAGCAGGAGGAAGCCCCCATCCCACCCTACAGGTTGCATTCGTATAATATATCCATTTCTCTGCCATTGGGCTATAAGCTTGAATCCTGTGGTTGCGCCGTCTGTATAGCAGCATTGCCAACACAGCTTGTGGTGGGCGGTCATGTAATGTCTAGTCTTTATTTTGCTGATAACACAGTTTTAGGGGGTATGGTCCCCTCTGGTAATACTGTTAGATCATAGAGGAATGGCAAGTGCCCACAGTCCCACCACTCAGGAAGTGGAGGCAGGAGGAGCTTGCGTTTGGAGCCAGCCTGGGTTTTGTGTCTGTGGGGTAAGGCAAAAAAACGAACAAACAAATGAAAACTACAGTAACATCAAGAAACCCCTTTCAGGTCTCTGAACGCTCAGCAGCACCCAGTCTTGCAGAAAGTGCTCAGCAGCCATGCTCGTGCTGGTTGAATGAAACAACAGGTGGGCCAGAGCCCTGGCCTAATCCAGAGTTGGCACAAACAGCAAGGCCAGCCGGCTTCCTCTGGCCCTGCTCTCCCCGGTCCTTCCCACCACCCTGGAGGAGCCAGGGCCCAGCTGCAGAAGGGAGGCCCTCACCCCCCATATGCCTCTGACCCACTCAGAAATAAAGAAAAGAGCTGTTATAAGGAAACTTGTGGCCCCTCCTCTGCCGGCTGGGGAGAGAATGGGGTCTGGATGGAAAAGGAAGGCAGTGGGAGACCACACGCTGTTCTCTCTTCCCGCAGTAAAATGTGTAGGAAGCCAGTCCACGCAGGGTCAAAACTAAGAGGCAGAAGTAGGTTCCATGGTCTACACCTGCAGACCCATCATTTGCAAGGCTGCAACGGGACTGCCACTTTCAGGCTAGCCTGGGCTACGTAGCAAGACCATGTTTTTTGTTTTTTCTTTAAATAAGTTCAAATGACTTTGAAGCCCTCCACCATTTTATTTTAACTCATATTAGGCAAGGATTCTGCCGCCAGCATCCAGTTATTATCTTTTTGTTTCTTTTTGTTACTTTCAAGACAGACTACTTGCTGGGGTTAACCTTGAACTCTAGGCTCAGGCTGTACTCTTGCTTCACCCTCTCACAGGTGTGCTAGTATCCTTTTTTATTTTAGGTGGCTTCTTACCTGTCTGTGTATCACTACACGATATTCTTTAGGATGTTTGTTTGTGTTTGTTTTTGTTTGGGGGGATGTAGCTGTTGTTATTTGGTTTTTTTCTTTTCTTTTTTTTTTTTTTGAGACAGGATTTCTCTGTGTAGCCCTACCAGTCCTGGAACTAGCCCTGTAGACCAGGCTGGCCTCAAACTCACAGAGATCCACCTGCCTCTACCTCCTCAGTGCTGGGATTAAAGATGTGCGCCTCTGCTGCCTGACTGGATGCTAGTTTTTGTGTTTTTTTGTTTGTTTGTCTTAACTTTTTATAGTTGGACTCACACCATGTATATTTGCGCATGAGTGAGTGGTGTATGTGTGTGTGTACGTACATGTGTGCGTGCGTGTGTGCGTGCGTGTGTGCGTGTGTGTAAGTGTGTGTCTTGCTATCTGGTTTATCATTGTATAGTTTTACTGTTTTTCTTCCAGGCTAATGAGCAGAGCTATAATCTGTTCAACTTTTTCCTTGTCTAGTGCTCTCATGTGGAAGTCCTACAATCGAATGTGCCGTCTTTCTTGTGGGCATTTCTAGTTTGAGATTGCTGTGGGATGCTCTACAGGCTCCAAGTGTGTCTCAGGTTCTCTAGGTACATCCTCAGGGATGGGGTTTCTCTACTATAGGGTATACGCATGACCAGCCTGAAAGGGAAACTCAAAGTCGTTTTCCTCAGTGGTGGTAAGGAGTCAGATGAGAAGGCTCAACTGCTGCCCTTCCTGGCAACCTAAATTCAATCCCTGGGACCCACACGGGAGAGGACACCAGCACCCACAACTTGTCCAATGACCTCCACATGCACACAGAGCATGCGCACCCACAAACATGCAGCACAATTTCAGAGTAATGATGTGATTAAAAAAAATTTAAGGGGCTGAAGGAGATGACTCGGAGGTTAAGAACATTGACTGCTCTTTCAGAGGACCTGGGTTCAATTCCCAGCACTCGCAATTGTCTATAATTCCAATTCCAGGGGACCCAACACTCACGGCAAAACTCCAAGGCACATAAATAAAAATAAATTAATTTTAAAAATTAAAGCAAAGTAGTGGTCTATCTATATGTTTTTAGACCAGTGGCTCAGGAAGTGACTCAGAACAGAGGTGGCAGGCATACCAGAGCAGGGCCAACTCCGAGTGTTTATGAATATGCATTGCTGCTTCCTGGGTCAAGTCCATAATCCACACAGTCAGCATTGTGTGTTTTCTAGACAAACTACTAAGGGCCATGCCCTGGGCCAGGAGTGTGGAGACAATGACAGCTCAGCCCAGACCAAGCTCAGAAGCACAATTATGTTTCTATGTATTCTGCCAGGCAGCCCAGAACCTCAGCTTGCCCTGGGGAAGAGAAGCACTTGATGGTAGGTTTTAAAAAGAAGATCTACTGTCTTAAAAAGAAAAAGCTACTTCAGGCCCAGGAAGGAGCACGCTCCCTCCTCGGAGACAGCAAATGAGTCAAGGGGCTGTAGAAGAAGACCAGGTCTAACCCAGTGGTGGTGGCACAAGTCCTTAATCCTAGCACTTGGGAGGCAGAGGTAAGCAGATCTCTGTGAGTTCGAAGACAGCCTGTTCTACAAAGTGAGTTCCAGAACAGCCAGGAGTGTTTCACAGAGAAACACTGCCTCAAAAAAACAAAACAAACAAAACAAAACAACCCAAAAAACAAAAAAGAAGACCAGGTCTACACTTGTGCTGACTGAAAAGGGCACAAGCCCAGATCACCCAAGCAGAGTTTGCACCTTGTGCCTGTCTGGAGCAGACATGGGTGAGCACACACATGGACATGCATACCACTACACACACCAAGAGTCTGTCAGACACGCTGTAGGAGCAGAAGCAAGGAGCGTGAACACGCAGCTGCCAGTGGGAGATAAGCCCAGGACTGGGGGGCCGCCTGCCTGGCCTGCCGGGAAAGCCACCTTCTGCATCTGCCTGAGCTCCCCAGGGGCAGCCTCTGCAGAGTGCTGCGCTTCAGAACAGCCTGGGCACCTTGCCCCACCCTCAAGGGCTTGTTCTATTTACAGGCATGGAGTAGCAAATTCTCTCTCAGTGCAGCTTGGGTTGTGGCTGATGCTGACAGGCCCAACAGGATCGGGTGTTCAGTGGTTCCTTCAGTTGTTACCGAAAAGTTTAATGACGTTTGCTATGAGAAACTGGGCTGGGACTGTAATTTGGTGATAAAGTGCCTGCCTAGCCTGCTTGAGGCCCTGGGTTCAGCTGCTCCTCAGCTCTGGAAAATAAATAAATGAAATGAAATGAGTGAGGAAGGGAAGATAAAGAGAAGGAAGGGAAGAGAAATGAAATGAAATTTCGCAAGACACCTGTGCTTGTGAGTCAGCCTGCAGCTTCCGGGCTGAGAGTGGAAGGGGAGAAAGAGGTTGGGGTCATTGCAAGGCTCCTCCCTAAGACTGGACATAGGTCAGTCTTACACGGCTGTGGTGTTTAGAGGAGCTGAGGTCGGCTCCGCAGTCCTGACAGTTTCCAAGGCCCCCAGCTGGCTAGTTCAGGCTGAAGAATTGTCACTTGGGTGGTTAAACTCAGCAAATCCTAGCCCCTCTCAGCACCTCTCTCTCTTCCCCCACCTGCAACCCCCACCTCGTGCCTCCAGACAGAATACATACTGTGATCTATTGAGGCTGGAGAAGGATGGGAAATGGTCTGGCTTTCAAGGACTCCGCGTCCCCTGGATACCCTCCCTCCCTAGGTTTGCCTGGCCCCAGAGTGGAAAGAGGAGAAGCCCTCAGTCAAAGGCAGCTGGGGCCAGGGTACCCAAGGCACACACATCTCTATGTCCCATTCGCTGACCTACACATAGCTGTGGCTTTCTGCTCTTGCCACCTGGTCGCTTACAGGGGCAGCAACCCCTCTATTCCGGACTCCTGAGTCTGGTGAGAGGTCATGGGTATGTGGCAGGAGTTCTAGATGTTCTGCAGAGTATAGAGCCTGTCGCAAGGAAGTGACAAGACTGTTCTCTTGTAGGAGAGGCTGCTAGGTCTCCCCAGAGAGCACAGCCCTGCCAGGGATATCTGCCTGAGACATCAGAGCTATTACTATATAAATCCCAATAGCAGTTCCCTCCCCAGAGGTTACCCCTCCCAATCCGTGTTCTTCTTCCACATTATCCCTCCCTAAGGTGGGAAACCCCACTGGCCACCTTATGCTTCCTCATCAACGTCCTCTGAGAAGCCCACTCCCACCAAGAACAGCCACTCAGCTCATCTCCCTGTTGCCCATAGGGACACCATTGCTCCACACTTCAGAGAATATGCCAAGGCCCTCTGTGCCCACCATGCCTTCCCATCACCCTGCTTATGAAGGCGTTTTCTTGGCTAGCCTCTTCTCCCAGGCACCCTGCCTTCAGCCCACTTGAGCGATCCGCCCAACCTGCACCAGTCATCTGTTTGGTTTAAGAACAATTGGCATTTGCTGAGTTGCCACTGTGTGGAGGGGTTGCCAGGGGCAATGGCAAGTATTAGTTATGAAGTAGAGTTTAAAAGTTAGGACAAGAGAGAAAGGGAAAAGAAAAGGTCATTTCTTATTTCAGTCACCAATAATCTTTATCAATTTGGTTTTGTTGTTAAGACAAGATCTTGCTATGTAACCATAGCTGGCCTGGGATTCATAATATAGCCCAGCCTAGCTTGAACTCATAGCAATCCTCCTGCCTCAGCGTCTCAAGTCCTGGTATTGCAGGCATATGCCCCTGTGCTTAGTTTTAGGATTGCTGAGCTGAGACCTGAACCCAGAGCCTTGCACATGTTCTAACCAAGCGATATTACTAACCCTTCAGCCAATTTTAATGTTGCTCTTTATGACGTAGCATGAGCACCATCCCAGTCCTCTACCTGTGCGGCTTAATAGTCCTCTCCAGCACACTACCCTGGCTTAATGGAGTTGCCTACACAATCTATTTTTTAATTGCAGTCATTGGGATGGGAATGGATGAAACATGGTTTAAAGAGATTGCCACTGTCAGGCAGTGGTGGTCCATGCATTTAGTCCCAGCACTTGGGAGCAGAAGCAGGCAGATCTCTGAATTTGAGGCCAACCTGGTCTATAGAGTGAGTTCTAGGACAGCCAGGATTACATAGGGAAGCCATGTCTCAGAAAAGAGAGAAAGAGAGAGAGAGAGAGAGAGAGAGAGAGAGAGAGAGAGAGAGAGAGAGAGATTGCCTAGCATGCATTAGGCAGTAGTCCAACTCCTGGTACAACATTTTATAAATTTATTTTTGGGTCTTGAGAATGGCTTGGCACCAGGGTTTGGTTCTCAGCACCCGGGTCAGGTAGTTCATAACTGCCTGTAACTCCAGTTCCAGGGAATCTGGCGCCTCTGGTCCCACCGGCACAAGCACTCATGTGCATGACACCTCTGCTTATATGTAATTAAAAATAAAATCTTTCGTTGAATGTGCCTAATTTTGAGTCGTTGTCTCAATGTACAGCCTAGACTACCCTAGAACTCTTTATCCTCCTGCCTCCCAGTACTAGAATTCCAGGCATAGGCCACCTTTGCAATAAATACTTGCATAATAAACATGGTGGTAGGTTGCTGCAGACCCATCAGGAGCATCTCTCTTCCCAAGGCTCTTCAGCAAGCTTATCTAAATGAAATCAGACTAAACTGAACATCAAGGGCAGCCTTGGAGAAGGGAGGGAAGGGGTAGGCAAAGGAATGCTCAAGGCTTTGCCTTGAACTAAATTCTCCCTTTTTAGTCTTTTAGTAACAGCTAAAAAAGTAGGGTCTGTCCGCAGCACCTGCCTTCTTGGTTGGGGAAGGCAGAGCCAGAATAACTTTTTTCCAGTTCCAATGACAGAATCCAGGGCTTTGAACAGTTAAACACATGCTTTATCATTGAACTATATCCCAAATCCCAAACTGTAACTTTTGGGTGTTCAGGTTCAACAAGAAGTTGTTATTGTGTCGGGCGACTTTGTAAGTTGTGGAGTGAATGTAATCAGTTGATTTTATAGCCAAAGCTAGGCATCGGTCTTAAAATAAATAAAACGAAAGGCAAATCAGGGGCCACGGTAACATTATTATGACTCTAGAAAACAAATGATCATTCAAGTCAGCAGGAGCCTCGGACAGTGGGTAGGGCCTGGAAGCTAGCTTCCAGGTTGGTAAGGAAATCCCGAGCAGAGTCATATAGCACAGCGCGCTGGCCAGGCTCAGTTAGCCACCGAGTGACTGCCTACTGAGAGCCATCGTGTGCAGGTGCCTTGCAACCCAGGACACTGGGCATGAGTGCCTGGCAGAAGACAGGTGGCACTGGGGAGCCATAGGAAGCCTGACTTTCAGGTTTAGAAGTGAGACCGAGTCCAGGGATAAGTTAAAGAGGGCCTGTAGCTAGGGAGCCGCGAAGGCAACTCCAGATTTGGACCGCAGGGTGAGGGAGGAACACTGAAGAGCTTAAGCAGGCCATGGAGATGAAGTGGTGTGCTCCGGAATGATCTCACTGAGATCCGGCTGGCCTGCTGAGGGCAACCAGGGGTCAGGACTTTGTTTGGGTCATGGGCACTGGAGAGCAGGTGAGGTTGATTCATGCAGGTGATGCTAAGCTGTGATGATACACTAGCAGACAGACGGGCAATGTCTAATGAGGAAGAGGGGCGTGCCAACGATGACTGGCAAGTTCTCGGTTTTCAAAACTGGCTGGGAGGGGGTGCCTCTGCGGCAGCAGGAGAGCCACGCACTGGTCTCCTGCAGTTGGAAGTGGGGCTGGTGGACGGGAGGCTCCTCAAAGCCTCATTGTTGTCAAAGCAAGTGCAGAGGGTGGGGCAAGAGGACTTCTGGTGAGGTTTGCCAAGGGAATATTCTTTTGATAAAGAAATAGGGCAACCCACTTGCAACATTTTGCTCCAATCTCATAGTGAAAAGAAGGTTGCTCACAGCAACTTCACGTGTAAAATTCAAATGAGTTGCTAACAGACAGACCTTTGGAAAATAGAACAGGCAACCATTCCTAAGCTCACTTAGGAATCATGATGGGAGAATAGTTAAAAGAGGCAAGGCTGGAAGCTGAGCGCCCAAACAACGCTGAGTACAAGTGGCCCAGTCGGCTGTGGCCCAGACTAGTCTCTACTGACAGGAACTGGTTCAAGTTCATTAAAGGTGAGGGAAGAGAGCAATAGAAACTCGGGTGATTCTCCCTCTGCTCGGGGTTTTGGAAAATTAGAGGAATTGGTGGGAAACCCCAGAGGTAGAGTCGGCCTCCCATGTGATCAGTGTTGCCGCTGATGCAGAATGCAGAAGAAGGTGTCTGAAACCATGAATTCAGCCTTAATGTCTGATGGTGGAGTAGGGAAGCCATAGAGAAGCCAGCTAGACCCAGTCAAAGAAGCCACTCAACCTGACTGAGGCCAGAAAAAGGAAGAGGCTGCAGCTGGGAGGACAGAAGAAAGCCACAAGCACCGTGGAGCTGGGGATCCAGATGGGAAGCTATAGCGAGAGCGTATAGACAGAGGATGTAGGTCTGGACTCCCCGGGAGCAAGACAGCATGTAGGCACAGCTGGACGAGAACAGGCTAGACTCACAACTGCTAATGCTTTGGGGGCACCTGGCTAGGGTCAGGCACTGCTCAAAAACACAGAAATGTTTTAAGAAGACAAAGAGCTAGGACATCTATGTAGGCACTCTGTCTTCAGAACTTGTATCCTTAACAACTACACTGTGTGGAATATAGTAAAAATAGAGACAAAATAAATAAATAAAGCTCTATAAAGGATTCTACTTCGGCTTGACCTTTATGTTAAATGCCATATCAAAAATCAAACAAACAAACAGCAAAGGTTTTGGAAACACCCAAGCCTGTGTGATCTTAGCAGTTGCTCAGATGGGTCACCTTTCCGTTTTCTTGTTCATTTGTAAATTTGGGCATAAACCCCACCAGGATTGCTGAGGGTTAAATAGAGAAGCCTATTGAGCGCTTGCCCTTGCCTTCTGCTCCTTCACTGGTTTTGGAGCTCTCAAGATAATACCCATTCCAGATCTGGATTTCCTCATCTTTCCAGGGGCTACAGATCTGTACTCACGGACCCACAGAGTGTGCACCCTGGTTTTTCTTTATTGCCCAGCCTCTATCAAGATGCTTCAGGGAAAAAGTCTCATTTAACATACTCCACTGTGGTATCTGAGGAGACAAAGTGTCTGCTAAGAGAGAAGCTGTTGACTCCGGAGAGGAAGGCAGCAAGCACCTGGCATCTAGTCTATCACAGGCATTTCACCTTCTTGGAGCGGTCCTCTCCTGCCACTCACAAAGATGCTCCTTACCAATCACTTACTGATCCTTCCGCAAAATAAAGCATGGCACCTCCAGTTTTCCAGAGAGTATGCCATGTTCTTAGGAGTAATCGCCGGGAAGAGCCCACAAATTCTGTTTAATTTCCCTTTCATCGGCAGCCTGGTCTGTGGGTATTGGCTAAAGTATGTTGGGTAGACTTTTGTCCCTGGGGGATAATGAAAGCGCTTTTTTAGAGACGGCCGCGAGACTGAAACAAGGATCTCCAAGAAGGTCCAAAGTAGGCAGATATTCCATGGTTATGAACCATAAACTTGAAACCTTCAGCGTTAGGACTTCTCAAAAGTACCCCAAATGGGAAAGGAGGAACAGTGGGCAAATCAGAGCATACCCACTCTGTAAGATGGCACTTGCTACTTCCTATCTGCCTATCACTACAGTAGAATGTGACCAACAGTAGCAAATCTTCTGATTTTTTTCTCAAGAGAAATTGAAGCTTACTTTAAATCTCAAAATAAAAAAATAATATTGGCTTCTAATTTTAGTATTTCTTGAGAGTCCTGTGAAAACTAACAATACTTGCTTACTGGATTGTTCTGGGGACTAACTTACCTCTAAGAGGATTTGAGGGAGGGCAGAGGTGAAGGGCTGTGTCCAAGGGCAAAAGCTGAAGGATCCAATGTTTCCCTGGGGCTAGGACTGTGCTAGACCTACAGGAAACCACAAATGTGGACCATAGACCATAGACCTGCCCTTCAGATGTTTATAGACTCAGCTTAGAGGCCCAGGTAAAGCCATAGTTGGCCCAGGAAGCAGAGGCAAGGAGCTATGTAGACTTCCTAGAGCTCTGAGCTTCAGATCTTTCTAGAAAGTCAGGATTGACTTTGAGAATAGCAATTCCAGAGGCAGAAATTCTAGAGAGCTCCAGAACAGAAGGTAAATAAATTGAGCAAAAGCCGGCTCAAGTGGCACAAGCGTGAAACCTTGTGCCACTTGAAATTTGAGGCTAGCTGGACTGCAAAGAAAGTCTGAACCCTGCCTGAGCTATCCAGGGAGACCCTCTCTCAACAGATGAATAGATAAGAGGCATGAACTGTACCCAGAGAATTTGCTTACAGGTTAAATACCATTTGGAAAAGGCTGTGCTGGAGTGTGGGGCTTCCTTGATACCAGCATATTGTCACGTGAGACATAGCAATTCCCGAACTGACTGGAAGATAAGAAGGCCCTACATGCCCTTCAAGCTGGAAGAAGGCAGGGCTGTGGGCTGCAGGAAGCCTGGCAGCTCCAGGTAGATGCTGAGCACTGACTTAGGAGTCAAGAGGAGGACAAGTCAGTCCCTTTCTGTAATGAGGGATAGGCACATACTGCATTAATCATGGGTTCCCTCATCTGTGAATCAGCCACATTAAATGTATCCCAAGTGGGATTGGGGTAAGAAGGAGGAACCAATTCACTTTTCTCCATTTACATATTTTTTAGTAGCCCTGGCTAGTCTGGAACTCACTATGTAAACCAGGCTGGTTTCAAAGAAGCTGCCACTTCCTACCAAGGAATGGAATTAGAGGAGTGTGTTTGCCACCATACTGGTCTCTCTATGGTTTTTATGGCTTGAGAGTTCTAATTTCAAATAGAGTTGGGGGAAGCGCTTTTGGTCTCCATGTTGGTTGGTATCTTTTCCAGGAGGTGCTCTATTAATCAACAGTTTGGGGCTAGCAAGGCTGCCTCTGAGGGGAGAATGAAATCGCCTTTGCCTTTCTCAGCCTTCCCCGGGTATGGCGGGCAGTTAGGGTTGGCAGCATCTTTGAGGGGTCTGTGCTCCAGGAGGGACCCTTTTCACCTAGTTCCTACCTGGGGAAGAAGGTGAGACCCAAAAGTAAAGCTAGGAGGAAACTGAGGGGCTGCCCGACTGCCCCTATCCGAAAGCATAGCATTGTTCCGTCGGTTTGCGTGCTGGATCTCAGGCCCAGAGTTTCTTTTCCTCGAATGATCAAGAATGCTCCCCCAACGCCTTTGAGGCAGGGCGTGGGGTAGCTAAGAGAACTTGAGTGGCCCCAGAGATTCTCCAGCTCTGAGCGGGTCTCACAGATCTCTACCTATGCTAAAAGGGGAGACCCTTGCCGCCGGTGTCCTCATCTTCCCTGCTCCTGAAGGTCTGTCCAAAAAAAAAAAAAAGTCGGCTCCTTTGCAAAAGCAGCTCGCGTTGTGGACTCTTGTCAGAATGCCTGCACCTTTCCCCAGCCCCACACCCGGGAACAGACCCTGGCACCTGCCCCTCCCCAGCAGCCATTACACGATGTTCACAGAAAGTTTTTAGTCTCCTCCTCCCTCTACCCACAACCCATCCGGGTGCCGGACTGGAAGCATCTTGAAAGTAGGAAGTCACTCTCCGACTGGCCTCAGCCTTGGGACCTTCCGATCACTCCCTAAGGGATGGAGCGCGGTGGGGGTGGGGGTGGAGGGGTCGTGAGCCGCACAGAACCCAAGCCGCCGACCGGGCTGCCCAGCCCGAACCCTGGGATGGGGGCGGGGGTAGGTTAGTACTTCGCCCTCTAGGACAGGCTCCAGCCTAAGCCAGCCCACCCGGCTCAGCTCCGACTCTCAGAGGCGTGCCCACCCAGCCAGGTGATCTCGAACCTTCTCTATCACACACCCCAACAACAAACAACCCTCTGCTCTCTCCATCCGGAGAAAGGAGGTGGAGCCTGACCTCAGCCGGAGGCTGCTGCTGTTACGGAGGGGGGGGGGAGGGGGCTCACTACTCCAGTCCTGGGGGGGGGGGGGAGTCTTTCCTCCTGGGAGTGGCAAGGGTGGGGGCCTTGGAGGGCTCCCAAGCTTCAGGAAAGCCCTCCCCCAGCAGTGTCTACCCTCCGCCGGCGAAGGGAGAATGCAGAAGAGGTGGCTTTAGTGAATGCGACTTGTGACTGTCCCTCTCCGGCTGAAGTGCCCTCGGGCCCCTCTCCGCCATTTATGCCCTCCCCCCACCAACAACCTTCTAGCCTTAAGGGCTGGATGAACCTAGGTGCCTGGTAGGCGGCGGAGAGGAGAAGCAGCTTTACTACGCTCTAGGGAGCTGAGGTGTGCCCATCCCCCCATCCCTTGACGGGTGGGGGTGCAGGCGGACCCCAGGGACGCGGACTAGGGGAGGAAGGAGCCTGAAATAGGTGTAAGCAGCAGTTGTTGGCATTGCAGGGAAGCAGCTCGGGTGAGGGGTAGAGAATGCAGCTTAAGGGGAAGGCCGGGGACCCAACGAGGGTAGAAGTCCAGTGTCAAAGGGAAGGAGAATGCAGAAACAGCTTTCGCTGGGAGGGGCAGCTGCAAAGACTTCCCTGGCTAGCAATCTGGAGGCTAGCGCTGGACAGATGGGGGTTTTGGACACAGCACCATGGCATGCGGCCCCCAAAGTCTGAGCGCGTGCGGGTTGTGTGAAGACTGGTCCCACTCAGAGCCCCCGATCACCCGGACCCAGCCTGTGGCAATAGGCGTCCTTGGGGAAGAGAAACGATCCTCTTTGATGGGCATTCAACAACTGGCTTCTTGGTGGCAGGAGGGGGCCCGTCCCCTCCGGCTTAGTTAGAAAGGGAGTACTTCTGACTCTCCTATCCCTAGGGAAAGAGGCCACAGCAGGTAAAAACCAGAGTTTTACACTTGGCTTTGCCTGAGGGCAAATAATTTCCGGAAGTCCCTTTAAGGAGGGGGTGTTCTGATCCCTCTGAAGAGGGAGCGGGTCCCAGCAAAAGGGGGCTTTATTCGACGGGGGAGGGGGCAAGTGGCATCAAATTTAATCCATGCCAAGGTGTTCCTGCACAAAAGAGCCAGTCCTTCATCTTGTCCAGTGGAGCTTAGGGTCCAGGTTGCTCAGAGTTCTGGGACCTGGAATTTGGACGCTCTGAGGAAAGGCAGAGGAGGGCTACCTGTCTACACCGGGAAAGGTGACACCTGGGCATGATATCGAGGCAGGTGAAAGTGGTCAGTGCCACCTTTACAGAAACTTCGCTGCGGGCTTGGGTGCCCTGCCGGTGCCAGGTGGCTGGATCTCTCAGGGCAGGCGGTCTGCTGGGACTGCAGCGGCAGTTGGGGGGAGGTGCTTCGCGGCTGAACTGGGGATGACAGAGCAGCCAGTCTGTCCCTGCTGTCAGTCTGGTTGTACTTGGTGGGGGAGGGGTGTGCAGCACGTTCTCTCTGGCCCTGGATGTTCTCCTCCAGGCATCCATCTCCTTGGCTCTTCTGCTCCAAGGCAGCTAACCCTTACTGAAGGGTTTGGAGGTGCTTGGGTAAAGAGCAAGCCTCTGCTGCGGGCTGCGGTGAGCGGAGGTGGGGGTAGATAGTCGTGGAGACCTGATGGATCCATTCCTCTTTCCAGACCAAGTGACAAACCCTTTTTTGGCCAGAGGAAAGGTGACAGCCCCCAGGCACTGGCACAGCTGTTCTGGTGGAGTGGGGTGGGAGCAGCATGCACTAAAGAAAGGCTGGAGAAACGAAGAGAGCTGGAACCTTTTCAGAGAGGCTCCAGATTGGGAAGGAAGATGGACCAGATGCAGAGGTTCCTGAAAATGGAGTGAGAGAGGACAGGAGGCCAGACGGTCCCTTTAGGGTGCAAGCAGCCTGTATAATAACCCTGGCCTCCACTTAGCTGACTTGTTGGCCAGCTTTAAAAAGCGAGAGTGAAGGGGACCCAGGAGATCAGTGGGCTGCTAAAGGAGGAACATCAAGTGCCTTTAGCAAGCCAGTGCTGCCCCCCTCCCCCAAGTCCACTGAGCCTGAGCCACCTGGGGCAAAAGAGCCAGCCGCCCACAGGGAAAGCTCTAAGGACAGAGTTCCTTTGGCGATGGATCAGGCTGGGCAGTCTAAGTAGCTCCTGGGGTCTTTGCCTCTTCTACAGTCGGGATTCTCTGTTCCCTCCTACCTGGGTCCCAGAGATGTCAAATCTTGCCCTCTAGTACCAGGGCCACGGGGTTTAGCCTGAAGGTGTCAGGGCCAGCAAAGTTGCTCTCTGTCCGTTCCCATGCTGAAAGTGGCCTGCCACTTGAGTATCCTTCCCTGTGACCTATCTTTCTTGATTCTCAGTCCCAGTCCCCCCACTACCAGAGATAAAGCAGCTATGTCATTGGCCGCATTATCCCCTCTCCTGCTTCAACCTTCGGGAACTTCAGCGGCCATTTAGGTGCCTTCTACTTCCGATCTGATGAGGACTGAGGTCTACCGTGAGACACGACAATGGACTTGGCGGAGGAGAGGGGCTAATTCTGTGAGATGGACAGTAGGGCTGGCCTGTGTGTACTGGGAAGGGCTGCTGGGAATCTTTGCCTTGGGAAGCTCAAGGAAGGGAAAAGTCCTTCAGGGTCCTACTTTCCCAGATTTGGGATGTTGCCTTCCCTAAGGATGGGAAGCAGACCCTAAGGAAGGGTAGTGGTCCTAAGAGAATTTGACCTTTTGAGAAGTTTGTGCAGCACGGTTTAGCACGGCCTTGGTAAACCATGCCCTCCCTGTAGGTAGTCTGGGGGTCCTCCCGAGTAGTTCTGGAAGCAAATGAACTGCCTTTTTCTTTTTTCTTTTTGCGAGGGAGGCTACTGCCCAGCCACAGAGGCTGGCAGCCCTAGTTCCCTTGAAAGCTGCCTGGGTCAGTGCTTCAGTAGCATGGTCTGGGAGAGGTGGGGCACAGGATATAGGACAGGAGGAGCCCCTAAGCCACTCTTTAAGGCTCGGTTTTTCCTGCTTACTAACCAGGCTTCCACAGGAGCACTCTGGGCGCTTCTCTGCCCTAGGCGTTCCAGGGCCCAGCCCCTCCCCGGCTGCTCCCAGGCTCGGGTGACTTGACACTACCCTTTCTGCTCCTGCTCCTTTACCTCCCTAAGCGCCCCTCCCCCGCCTGAATTGGGAATGAGGCTTTGTTCAGGGGTGGACTCTCAAGAAGGATTTCTCAAGAACCTACTGTGTGCACATTACAGCTCCTTGAAGTGAAGTCCTGGGCTGGCTCTGGCGCGACAAGGTGTCCAGGACACAGTTCCTTCCCGCACCTCACAGGGACCTCCCACCTCTTCGTATGACCTCAGCCTGCTGTGCCCACCCACCCAGCTGACCCCGAGAGCGTGCTCAGGCTTGGAAAAGCACGTCTGTGGGTGTGAGAGACGGAGCCACAGCAGAAGGTGACTGTGGGGAAGCTGGGTAAGTGTCTGCATTGGGTCTACGCTGGCTTGGGGACGCCAAGGAAGGTGTCCAGCCGCGCCTGTTGGGCTGCCCGCCCCTTTCGCCCTCCCTCGGAGAGCTCTGATGTTCCCCGCGGTGGTGGAAGAGGGTGTGTGGGTGTCAAGGACTCACAGACCGGGCTCTGCTGTCAGCTGGAAATGGATGAGGGTTCCACACTCGGCTTCTGAAAGAGGGCGAATTGGGAGCCGGGATGGGGGGCGGTAGGTGAAGGGCAGAAAGAGGAAAAAGAGATGCGGGTGAGGGGTTACCGAGCCAGGACCGACCTTGCTAGGAAGGAAAGGAGACGTGGCAAGCAGGGAAGTCGGAAAGATGAGGCAAGGGCGGGAGGGGCTTCTCAGCAGTCGGGGCCCTTTCGCGCGAGTCTGGGGCCCTTTCAGCAGAAAAAGGGGGTGTTGTTCTTGCTTGATTTTTCGGTTGGTCTTCCCGAAGCTTTGCCCCGGGGGCAGCACCCTGAGGAGGGTGGGGTGTCCCTCGACCCGCAGTTTACTGTAGCGGGTGCTTAGAGAGGTTACCAGGGAAGAGGGATGTATAAGGGTGACGGTCAGGGCGGGGGTAAGCTAAGATTTCTCAGGGTGGGGGTCTGCAGCAGAGGGGCTGGGGCTTCAGGGTCAGGTCACCATGGGATACGGGCACAGGCTCCGAAGACGAGGAGAAAACCCAAGAAGCCGGCAAAGAAAATCATCCCCCGCCACCACCCTTGGCACCGTACCCCTCCCCCCAGGCCCCACCACTCCCCGCACCGCCTCCCCCGGCCGCCTCGTGCTGCCCCCTGCGTCGGGACGACCGACCCGCGATTCTGATTGGTTGGAAAGCGGGAGGGGGAGCCGAGGGCCGGATTGGCTGGCGGGGCCAGCGCAGGGCGGGGCGGCTGATTGGCGGAGCTTGCCGAGGGGCGCGCCGCTGATTGGCTGGAGACGAGGAAGCAGGAAGGAGGGCGGCGGAGGCTCCGCTCTCGGGGAGTTTGTGGGGGAACCGCGAGCGGCGTAGCGGATCCCGGAGCCCGGCCCCCGCTGCCCGCCCGTCTGGCCGCCTGCCCCGCCCGTCCGGCCCTTGCCGTCCGCCCGCCCGGGCCAGGCGCGCCCGCCCCCCCGACGGCCCCGCCCGACCGCGGCCCCCGCTCCGCCCGCCCGGCCCCGGCCCCCAGGAGGAGGCGCTGACGCAGCAGCGTGGAGCCCGGGAATTGAGCGCCCCCGGGGGGTTCCAGCCGCCGGATTCCAGCCCGGCCGGGGCCTGCGGGCGCCCAAAGCCGCGCCGTCCGCGTCGCTCGTCCCGGTGAGCGAGGGGCCGGGATCCAGGAGGGGGAAGGGGCGGGCGGGCGAGCGAGCTAGGTAGGCGGACTAGCAAAAGGGAGAGGACCGGCCGCCCGTCAGAGCGCCCCGCCGAGCGCGCCGCGCCGCCGCCCCCGCCAGCCCCGGGAAGGGACGGACGGACGACAAGAAGCAGGTGCGGCCGCCTGCCCGCCCGCGCGCGCCGCCTCCCTCCCCCGGGTCCGGCGCCGCGGTCCCGCCATCGGGGAGCGCGGCGCGCCTCGAGGTGACAGCCCCCGGGGGGCGCCCGCCTCACAGGCCGGGGGCGGGGTGGGTGGCGGCCGCAGGGTGGCAGCTTGGCCGGGCGGCGGTGGCGCGGGCGTCCCGGGCTACGGAGGGCGGGAGGACGCGGGGCGCTTCCTCGCCGCGGTGGAGCCGGCTCGCCTCCGAGTGCGAGGGCGGCAAGGCCCCCGCCGCGCCCCCTCCCCCATCGCGGTCCCTGAGGCAAGGGGCCGCGGCCGGGGGCGTCGCCGCGGGATCGCCCTCTCGGGGTGGGGGGCGCCCTCCCGGGTTGGGAGCAGACCGGCTATTGCCGGAGGGGGGGTGGGGATGGGGGCCGCGCCAGGGCGAGGGGTAGTGTGGACCCGATCGGGTCGGGCTGGAGGAAGGGAGGCGCCGAAGACGGAAGGGGACCGGTTCGAACAGCGAGTGTGGGCCGCGGGAGGCCCTATGGGGACCGTGCGGGGCGGCGGCCGAGTCCGAGGTGGGGCGGGGGCAATCGAAGTTGTCAGACCGCCTCCAAGTGACAGCGGGACCCGGTGCACCAGGCCCGGCCTGCTTGTACCCTTCCAACGCCGCCGCCTCTCCTCCGGGGCTGGGGGCCGGGTCAGGTCGGGCCCGAGGGGCCCGCTCGGCGATGAAGGGCCGGACAAAGGCGGCGCCCGAGCGGGCGCAGGTAGTGGTATCGGGGAGGGGAGCGAGTCCGGGGCACCCACCCCAAGGGGCGGGCGACGGGGCCGGACTCTGCCCTGGGGACTGCGGGGGCCGGGGCGTCCACCGGGAGGAGCTGCGGCACTGGCTCTGGGCTCTAGCCGCAGATCGCCTCGCGGCTTCGGGAAGAGTGGGGTCGACTTAGCCAAGGCGGAGGGGCAGGGGTGGGGGGGTGTGCGCACCGAGTGCCCTGGCCGGTGGCGAACCGGCATGGAGGCGAGCAGAGCCTAGCAGTGAGAGGCGTTCAGCAAGTCTGCCTACCGGTAGAGGTTTAACTCCACCTGGGATGTCTCCTAGTGGCCCATTGTCGGCAGTCTTAAGAACACCGACAACTGACTACTTGGATTGGGACTAAGGGACCCACCCCCCTACACACACCCCCACTGTGCTTGTCGATGCCTTCACTACTGCTGTAGCAGTTTTTCTTAGCTAAGAAGGTACCCACATAGGGACATGATAAGCGAAGTCCATAAATCCAGGGAGAAATTTGATGAAGAGATAAAATGAGGTTTCCAGTTCTCTTTTGTGCCACCTGACACGTTTCTTCCCATCTTCTACACCTGCATATCTTCTACTAAAAAGGAGTAAAGAGCTTCTGAGGGACCACATTTCTCAGGGACAACACTGTCCTAGGACTCTTTGGAATCTTGACTTAAGCTGAGAGTGCTGATAACCCCACAGTGACCAGCTCAAGGCTGTATGCTGTTTACCCGTTTGTAAAAGACCCACTCAGCTCCAGTGCCTTACCTCCCCCCACCCATGTGAACATGTTGGGAACAGGAAGAGAGGAGACTCCGGCTAATGACAGCTGAGAACATGGCCTTTTGCTGAGAAAAATCTGGGTTGGAGTGGCACACCAGGGGGACCCGTCAAGAGCCCCATTCGGCTGAGGTTGGCTCTGAGCCCTTGATGAGAAAGCTACCTGTCTGCCAAAGGGGACTGGGCAGTAGGATATGGAGTTCATTCATGGCACCCATTGCTCTCCCCGGGAGAGTCTGTACCCCAGCTTGGGTGGAGTTGAGGCTTGTGGGGAAAGGGAGTATTACTTCTCACAAGAGACTGAAGTTTGTTTGACAGAATTTAATTGTATGTCTAAAATCCAGAGAAGGCTGGAGAATCTGTGCTTTTGCTGGGGTTGCACTGTGTGACTTCTTTTGGTGGCAGTCAGAAGGGTGACCTGATTTGGCTGCTGGAAGGTTAAAAGGAGTTGCCAAAATAACATTTCCCTCTGTGTTAGGGATTTTACCTGGCAGGATACTCATGCCTGTCAGATCAGTGTTGAGGGGAGCTGAGCCATTAGTATGTTTCTGCTCTCTGTTCCTCTCTGTCCATCCGTCCTTCTTTCTCCTCTTCCCAACCCTAGACCCCGCGCTCTAGCTGAGACTAGCCAGGAACTTGCAGCAGTCCTTCTGTTTGCCTCCTGAGTGCTGGAATTATCTCTGTACCACTAAGCTGGATTGGGTTTGTTCTTTTGGTTTGTTCTGTTGCCATGTTCCCATGTCATTTTCCTCTTGCTTCCTCTGACTCTTCTGATCCAATCTGTGCACAGCTACCAGATCATTCTCCCCACAGGACTCCTTCCACAAGTCAGTTTCTTACTAAATTGTGGTTGCTCTCTTTCCTGCATTCTGACCCTCGACAGTGTCCCCAAGGCTGCTCACCAGTCACTGCACATTTGTCTCTCCCTGCCCTTTGCTCCTGGCTCTTCCCTGTCCTTCTCTTCCACTGTCCATTGTCTTGGTGTTGTTCAGAAAAATGTATTTTCTAGCACGGTGTCGGTGTCTTCTCAAATATTTTGTGAGCTGGAAGTTTCTTAAGGATGGGGTAATGAATTAAAGTGTGTGTGTGTGGGGGGGGGTGGGTGGGTGTGGGTGGGTGTGTGTGGGGGGGGGTGGTCTATTCTGGAATAGGGAGGAACCTGGCTTTTCTAGAAATGCCCTGTATGGATTCAGTCCTTGGAGGACTCTGACCCTTTTTGTCAAAGGTATATAAAGAGGGCATGTTTGTGAGGCTCTGATGGGTGTTTTCTTTTGCTGCTGCTCTGACCCATCTGCTGGTGAAGTCGGTCCTAGATTGTTCATGTGACACCACACAGACATGAATTGAAAAGGGGCTGTAACCCTGTTTTCCTCCTGTCCCCACTAAACCATCCTCTACCTCTCTCTACCCAGCTTTTCTATTCATTTGCAATTTACTTGCTGTCCATGCTAAATGAATCCATATGTTTTACCTCTTCTCATCTGGGTGTAAATAAGGAAGAAAACTCTTCGGAGAACAGAGGAGAAGCTTTGTAGGGTCCTTTTCTAGAAAAAGTGTTTTTCCATTTTGGGGGCTAGGTCTGTCCCATATTGGACCTTTGAGAAGGGAATGCTATCCTTCGAGCTCTCTTAGAAGTTGGTTTCTATTGGTGATCAAGCATGGACCTTGGGAACAAGGGAGAAAACTGATGCTGGTTTGATGCTCAATGGTGAAGAACCATATCTTGGATCCATCCTCTTTCCCCCAAACCTCTCTTTTGTGCCCCAGTTTGATGATTAATGGACCAGCATTTCCCTTCCAATCAGGAAGGCCACCCCTTACAGTTGCCATGGTAATGCAGACCTCTCCCCCGTCAGTTAAGAAAAAAAATCCTACTACTTATCCTTTACTGTAAGAGAAAAGCCACCTCAGAACGCCTCTCCTGGACTTGTTCCTCATCTGCTTTCTCTGTCTCCAGTGTGCATCCTGGAACATAGTCCTTTCCCTACTCAGGGACATTGCCTGAGTACCTTAACCAGATTCTGCACTTGTCAGAGCCAGCAGGTCTAGAACTGGCAGGAGAGGAAACAGCATTTTAAT
This sequence comes from Arvicola amphibius, assembly GCF_903992535.2. Classification (NCBI taxonomy): domain Eukaryota; kingdom Metazoa; phylum Chordata; class Mammalia; order Rodentia; family Cricetidae; genus Arvicola; species Arvicola amphibius. The sequence continues at coordinate 56,746,665 of NC_052051.1, read as the reverse complement.
TTATTCATCCATGATGCAAAGTACAATCCAGAAAGAGCCCTTCTCCTTTAGGGATACAGGAGGCGCTCTCCGTGTGCTCTCCAGTATTTAGAGGTATGAACTGGGTAGCATTTGACACCCGAGAAGGGAATTTCAGTAGACCTGAAAGAAAATCAGCCTAGCATATCTACTAGAAATTGGAGTTCAGTGAAAATGTGGTAGTTATTTTCATTTCTCCCCACCTCTCCATCAGAGCATCTAAGAAAACTTAGAATGTTTTCGTTTTATCTACTGTTGTTCCTCTTGACCTTGCTCAGGCAACATCTGGCCTCAGTGCCCTGTTGCAAGGTGAGTCATTAAGGAGGAGGAAAAAACCTTAAGGAGGAAAAAAAATCCCCAGAGCTCAAAAGTAGCCTGTGTTGAACTGAAGCTGCCAGCAAAGCTGGCGAGTTTATGGAGCATTATATGAACAGTCCGACATTAAAGGGCCTCCTTTTTATGAATGGGTCGTGAAGAATGTAAATAAAGCAGCATCTCTCAATGGGGTAAGCATTTTACATAAGCAGCACTACCCCAGCCCAAGTATTTATGGGAACTTGCTAGCACTGTCTGGCAAGGCTTGTTTCCTTTGTGTCCTGACTTTGGAGACAAGGGGAGTGTGGGGAGAGTGTGCTTTGGCTCTGCGGGTTTGGCCTTGTCTTGGTGGCCAGCACAGTGTCTGTTAGCCCTAAAAAGATGGAATATCACGTGTGGTCCAGAGCTTGTGAAAATTGGCAGAGGCTCCCAGTACCTGGTAGTCTAAGATTCTGCATGCAGCTCCTGACCCATCAGGCTGCTTAGATCTTCCTAGGTCATGCCCAGGAGGTCTTGGATGATGAGATCCTACCTGGTTTTATGGGAGGCACCTAGCTGGAATAAAATGTACTGGTTTGAATTTCAGCTCCTTTATCTTTCTACAGCCCCTCTCCTGGTTTTGCCACTAATGAGCTGTAAGCTGGCTAAAAAGTGGAGGAAGCAGTGGGCACCGAACATTCCTGCTCAGGGCTGCCAAGTCCCGGGGTCCCAGTCAGGGCGTGGGTGTCCTGTCCCAGGCATCTTGTGGGAGTGAGAGGCCACTGGGTTTGGAGAACAGGGCCTAGAGTGCAGTCACTTCTCAGGCTTGGTATCCTGGAGTAGTGGTCATTACATTTCTCTTTGCACAGTGGGAAATACCTGCAAGGGTGGTTATTCATCTGGTTCAGTGTGCTGGTGGCTCTTGAGCTCCTCCACAGGCTTGGTCTGCCAGGAAGGAATGAGGTTTGTCTCTCAGTCTGCTGTTATGAATCAGTAACTTCCAAGATACCATAACCAAGTTACTTGAATGAAAAGACGGTAGCCTTTCATAGTTAATGATATCAGTACTAGCTAAGAACGTCCTGGGTCTGATTATTTTCTCTGGCCTCTGCTCCTTCTCTGGGATTTAGGAAGGACAGATATGTTGATTTCCCTGACCTGGAGTAAGGTGTGTGTATCTAGTTTCTGCCACTATCAATACAATTTTTCCAGTTTCCTGCTGCAGAAGAGCGGAATGGACCCTTCTGCAATTGTAGTCACTTGTCAGGAATGTTTGGGGATAACAGTTTGTTTATAAGGTTTCCAAGCTGCCCAGTGGTTTAGGAGTGTGTTCTTAGAGGAGTTATTATTGGGGTGCCACTTGTTGCCAGAGAGTAGAACCACGTCACCTCTGCAGCCAGGGTCCATGGTCATTTCCCAGCCCTGACTCGGGCTCACAGAGTTCCCATTGACTGTAGAAAAGAATTCTAGAGAGAGGAAATGCTCTCATAGAAAACTGAAAGTACAAGAGTTATCTGCCTGAAGAGAGGAGAGGAGAGGAGCAGTTGCTGTGTCTCTTAAGGTGGCCGTCTCTGCTGTGATAGGCCACTTTCCATCTCCATTGCAGTCTGAGCCGGGGAAGGGGATTTCCCTCGGGCCTGTAGACTGTAGATGCTTGGGGAAAGTTCTTTCTCTGGATTTACTGTAAAATATTTTCTCTCTCTGGAGCATTCCCCACTTTCTAAGTAATAAAATGATTTTGTTTCAAAAATGTATGCAAAAGTTTATTCTGGCCGGGCAACGGTGGTGCCGCATACCTTTAATCCTAGCACTCAGGAGGCAGAGGCAGGTGGATCTCTGTAAATTCCAGGCCAGCCTGGTCTACAAATTAAGTTCCAGGGCAGCCAGGATTGTTCCACAGAGAAGCCCTGCCAAAAAAAAAAAAAAAAAAAAGTTTATTTGGAAATTCGAGCCAACTTTTCTAAAGATGATGGTGATGGCGATAGTGATGATGATTTAGAGACAGGATCCTGTATAGCCCGGTCTGCCTAGAACTCTCCATCCCCCTCCTCACCTTGAGTGCTAGTATTTATAGGTGTATGGACCTATCTGTCTATGTGAACAGTTCTTTAAGCTGAGAAATTCAAGAGAAACTGTTATGTTGGGCTGTGACCCAGCATCCATCTTGTGAGGCCCTAGGAAGTGGCAGTGTGATAACAGTGTGGAAGTATAGGCTCTGAGACACCTGGATGCCCATCCCCCTGTGCCCTTGCTTTCTGCTGTGCTAGGTAAGGTTTTCTTAGGAGGTAGGGTGGGAGTGTATGTGTGTGCACGTGCGTACGTGTGCTCGTGCACATGTAGGTCAGAGGACACCTTGCGGCAGTCAGGTCTTTCCTTCCACCGTGTGAATTCTGGAGAATTGAGCTCAGATCATGAAGCTTGGCAGTACGTGCCTGTACCTGCAGAGGTCTCCCATGTATAGGCACACAACTTCCGTCCGTCCGTCCTTCCTTCCTTCCTTCCTTCCTTCCTTCCTTCCCTTTTTCCTTCATTTTTATTGAACTCTTTGTACCTGTTTAAGTCTCCTGAAGATGTAATGTAACTTCTGCTTCCCTAGACTGTTGTGAAGGTAGATGCAGTGATTGTCATGTACTAGGTGGTACTGGGTACTCAGAATACAGAGTAGCATTCCTGGGACAGTAGGAGCCCCTGGTGAATCATGTTCCCTGCCCACTTAGAGACTTTAGGGACTGATCTGGCTCTTTGATACCGATTCCACCTCCCTATCCTTTCTGGATTTACTGCTTACTGTTTTGTTTTGAGACAGGGTCTCATGCAGACCTCAAATTTACTGTGTAGCCAAGGATAACCTTGAACTTATGAGCCTCCTGCACCTCACTAAGATTACAGCTGTACATCACACTGCCTGGTTTTATGCAGTGGTGGAGATCAAACCTATTGCTGCCTACATGCTAGACAACTGCTAGCTACACCCCCAGCCCAGGTTGTCTCTAGCGTTCTTTGCCATAAATCAGGAGGTTCTTTGTTGGAAAGCTCTGGGGTGTAGCTGTCCTCATGACTGGTGGTCTACTTATGTTCAGGACCAAGAGGTAGCCGACAAGCCACTGGGGTCCCTGTGTCACCTTAAGATTTCCTCCCACCCATATTTTACTGGTGTTGGAGATTTGCGAATATCAGGCACGAGAGTGTTTGGCAGTTAAGAGCACTCATTGCTCTTTCAAAGAACTCAGGTTCGAGTCCCAGCACCCACGTGGTGACTTACACCTGTTTGTAACTTCAGTTCTCAGGATCTGACATTCTGTTCTGACTTTGGGGGGCACCAGACACACAAACAGTGCATATACGTGGCAGCCAAAACACTGATACACAAAAGAATTTTAGAAATAAGAAAAGAAAAGAATGGGCTTGTATTAATTGCCTGGTGTATACTAGGCACTCTACATGCTCTCACTTAATCCTTAAAACAAACAGTCTTGCTTTGAAAAGTAAACCAAGCAAGGCTTGGAGTTCAGGCTCTTTTCCAGTCCTGATCAGGGGACTCGGTCCTGATCAGGCTCTGCTGTGGGACAGAGATCACAAGCGGTGCAGTGTGGCAGGGAAGGAGCCATGGATGTTCTGGTTCTCCATAGAACAGTCCCAGGAGCTGTCCACCAGGAAGAACTATGGGAGAGGAAGATGGCTAAGGTGTTGGGGCTTTTAAGTCCCCTAGGGCCAACAATACGACTCTATGGGTGAAGGCATTTCCTGCCAAGCCCGACATTCTTGAGTGCCATCTTCAGAACCCTCAGTAGAATGAGAGAAATCAGCTACCCCACAAGTTGTCCTGAGCACCTGTGCTGTTGGTGCATGCACTCATGCATATGCACACATGCACCAAAAAAAAAGTGTTTAAAGAAAACCCCTAAAGACTAGTTTGTATTGCACATGGCTACCTTTTGTCAGTTTCGTGAAGCAGAACACGGATACTACTGATAAACTACTAAAGCATGATGCCCTCTGCCCACTGTCCTTGCTTAGGGATCTGTAGATATGGAAGGCGCTGTCTTTATTTACTCCCTACCTATAGGAAGGGCTTTGCCTCCATACTGAGGCATTGGCAGTTTTTGACCACCTGAGAAAGAGCTTACTTAGTATTGCTGCTGTTACTACCCTAAACTTTGTTCTCTAACAGATATGGGGTCTGTAGTCTTACGTTAGAGTTCCCCCTCGCAGCAGTGTATCCATTTGCCTTTAGGGTTAGTGGAAGAGGCCTGGCTGGCTTTGGCTGTAGAGCTAGAAGTAAGCCAAGGTCTGAAGCTTTGGCTCTCATACTAGGGTATCAGAATCGATTAAAAAAAAAAAAGTCAGACCTATCCATCGGGCTGAGCTGAGCTGCCACAACCAGCTCCTTTCTGCATGGGATGGGTGGTGGGGTGGGCATGACTTCCTGTGCGGCTACTTGCTGTGTGTCCTTTGGGTTCCCAGAGACCTCAGTATGACCCATGAAGAGCTAGTGAGGTCTTACAGGTTCTAGACAGTATTGGTACCTCTAGATGGCAGGTGTAACTCCTCAGACGGATGCCAGACCTAAGAAGAATCAAAAACAAGCCTATGCCCAGGTGGCTGGGAGCAGTTCCCTTTGGTTGTGCACTATGCTCTTTCCTGCCCAGGTATTTCTGTAATTAAGCTCAGTTGCAAGGCGGCTTGAGTACCTGCAGCAGGTGATGTTAAATTGGCAGATCTGTGGGCCAGAACCATTGTTCTCTTAGCAGGTAGTGCCCAAGGGTTTTGTGGGTGCCTGCTGTGGATCCTTAGTCAGATACTGGGGTGGTCAGAACACATGCCACCCTGGCTCCACAAGGGAAAGGGGACATTGTTGCCATCTTTCCTTGGGATGGACATTTGAATGTCCTTGGCAGAATAGTAACAGAGCAGAGTTCAAGTGCGGACTGGATGTTTGGATTCTCGCCCAGATGGCCCCGGGCTCCTGCTGTAGGGAACTGATGATAGGTGCCTCTTCTGTGGCCAGGAGAGAGAGGAAGGCTTTTGCTCTCCACCAGGCTTCCCAACAGTGTCTTGCCATCCTTGTCATTGCTGGGAAGTAAGGTTTATTTTGGTATGTCAGTTTCAGACAAGGAACCTCAAGTTTAAGTGAGTTGTTCATTTGGGTCAGAGCCAGCTTCGGTTTTGCATTTTGCTAAGCTGAATGTAGAACCCAGGACCTCGTACTTGGTAGACAAGCTTTCTACCACTGAGCTGCTTCCCAGCCCCAGAGCCAGGCCTGCCTTCCTTAGACTCGGTTCTGTCTGCTTCTCACTAGAGACGGAGAGGTGCAGTACCTTTGCCTGGCTAAATTTACCATAAGCCACGCAGAAGGAGCTTCTGTTTTCCCAAGTGCCGTTGGTTGAACATGTAAATGAAAAGGAGCCTTTGCCTTGTGTGCTTGTTGCTTTTCTTTGGTGAGATTCAAGAAAGCTGGTATTTCTGACAAAGGTTACTTCTTTCAGGGAAATAGCCCCAGTCCTGAGACTGAGGACACTGATTGACTGGGGGGCGCTGTGTAGTAAGGGGAGCAGGAGGCAGTTTTGAGGATCTCTTCCTACCCAGGGGCAGATTTAATTTATGGGAGTGGTTCATACTGTGACCTGTAGCCCAAGCCTCTGGCTCCCTTGTTGGAGCCTTCAGCTGGACACGTAGCACCTAGTGTATGCACTGCCTCTATAGACAGGGTGGTATGTGCCTTTTCTGCTTCTGGGCATGGCTTCTGCTAGCCCCAGGCAGATCTGAGTTACACTGAAGCCTAGCCTCACGCACCCCAACACTCCAGATCCCCCTCAGTTTTGAGGCTTTGATGTGTCTGGAATGGAGATCTCTTGATTGCCAACTTTGACTTATACTTATGGGGATTTTGGGTTCAACTTGTGGGGTCTTTGGCTCAGAAGCCCTCTGGCCGGCCACTGTCCTTTAAGGTCAGTTGTTCAGAGCTGGTGACAGTCGGACTGGTTTTCCCCAGTGAGAGCTTGCTTGATACCAGCTAGGTAAAAGGTAATTGCCCTGGGGAGTCCTTCCCAGGAACCTTCTCTCAGGGGTCTGGATTGTTTGTGCAGGGACAGGTCTTCCCGAGGGCAGAGGAGCAGTGCTCATCATTTGACAGTGGTACAAAGTTCTGGGCTGAGCTAATGGAAATGAGAGGGCCTGAAGGAATGGCTGTCCTCCCGCAACAGGGACCAGGGCTTCTGTGCACTCGCAGCCGCAGCCGGCCCTGCTGGGCCACCTCCTGCAGGGCAGACGGCCCTGGCAGGCTGCAAGCCCCTCCACCTAGCCCCACCCCAGGGAAAAGCTGCTGCTGAGGTTCTCACAGGTCTTCAAAGCATGACTCACGCTCTCTCTCCTCATTTCCAAGTACAGCAGAGGGCGGCAGCAGAGACCCCAGCCTCTCAAGACCGCGCCACCAGGGCCCCACATGAAAGCTGGAGGTTATTTTGCAATGTGCTTTGATGGCTCTGGCAGTCTTTAGCCAGTGACAGGAGGTTTGGCAGATGCAGAGGAGGCTAGCAGGAGGCTCCTGTGCTTGGCTTAGAAACAGGACTTGCACCCTGTGATGTAGAGGTTTACCGGATGTCCAGCCCTCGGGGGCAATGGCTCCCTGAGAGGCTGGAGTACTGAATGGGAGGTTAAAGTGAAACCATCTTTACAGGAAACAACACTCTAGGAACAGGCTCCTGAGAGTGGCCACTGCTGCTGCTTCCCACCTCTCTGCCTGGGACTTGTTGGTGCTAAGAGGGAAGTACCGAGTATAGACAGACAGCCGGGGACAGCCTGCCACCCCTGTGACCAATCTCCAGCAGGCAGCCTCCTCCCTTCTCAGAGCCCTCCACTCGCTGATGTTCTGCTTATGCTCTTTCCTGCCCACCCCCTTTGCTCTGTGCTTGGTATCCATGTCCTCAAAGGCCACAGGCCCAGGTGACCTCACCCTTGGCCCCCAGCCATTCCCAGGCCCAGCTGCTCTGGCGACTTGGGGCCTGTTGAGGGGCTTCAGCCCGTGTTTGGCTGCATTGTCTATTCACTCATCCTTCATCTTCAAGCTTCTTGGGAGTGGGAAGCAGGACCTTGGTTTTGCCCACAAGTGCAGATACTCTGCTGCCAGCACAGGGTGCCTCCTGGCTCAAGAAATGAGTCTGTGGGTTGTCTGCGCCTGGGATGCTTTTGAGCATAAAAGGGGCGAGCTGACGAGTGTGCGGAACAGCCAGGACAGTGATCCCGAGTCAGAGCAGAAAAGAGACGCCTGGAATTGTTATGAGCTCTGCCATTTAAGAATGAATGGATTTGCCTCCTGTGACTCTTCTGTGCCTGGGGCCTGATTTCTGGGCAGTGGCAGGTTCCCACACATGGCCTGTTGCTTCTTCCCCTTGCAGATACCAGTCCTTTCTTTATGAGGGTTGTCTACACTGCCCATGGTTGTCTACACTGCCCATCAGCTGAGTTTTCTTTCACTCTTTCCCGGCTAGTGCAGCTTGTCTGTGCAGAGACACCCGGTGACCCCCACTAATGGCTGAAAACTGCAAAATTAATGGGGAAGAACTTGGCAAAGCCTGGAAATCCTCAGGCTTGGGATCTTTGGGGTTAAGTCCCCGCCCCTCTCTACTTCTCCCAGCATGAATAACAATAGTGGGGAAACTAAGCTGAAAAGCCTAGCCTGGCTGGATGGGGAGGGGTCCCTGAGGTGCCTGGTGAGGAGAAGTGTGGACTGTCTGGCACCTCACTTGGCAGCCCCTGTGCTTTGGAGAGTAGATGGGAAGTAGTCTGGCCACCCTCCCTCACCCTTGCAGATCTGCCTTGCCTTTATGGTACAAGTGTGCAGTGCACAGCTCAGCTAGCTCTGGCCTTTGTTACTTAGAACCTGAGATCAGACTGCCCCTGAGTGTATATAAGTAGGGAACATCTGCAAAGCCAGAGTTAGGGATCATGCCTGGTCATGGGCATCCTCGGGCTTCCTAAGACTCTCCTGTCCACTATCTTGCCTATCAAGGAAAACTGAGGTACAGGGCAAGGCTTACAAGGACCACTGGTTTTTCTCCTCTGCTAGCTTTGATCCTAGCTTAATATCCGTTACCAACCCTGGCACGCTGAGATGCCTTTCCCTGGAATCTGACCAAATTACGTGGGGGCTGCCTCCTTGGGCAGGCTCAGGCCTCACCTTTCTTAGGGCTTTTCCAGAAAGATGCAGTTATGGCTCTCTTGCTGAATGAAGGGACCTTCTTCCCCTGCCTAGCAGGCAGGTTCTTTGACTCAAACCTCTCTTTGCCCACCTCTTTATCCTCTGGCTAGTCTCAGAAGCCCAGAGTTGAGGAGTTGGTAGTACTTTGGTCGCGTCTCTAAAGCCTCACACCGCCTCAGCCCCGTTCTGGCTGTGTTTTCACAGCCTCCTCTTGGGTGTCTAGTGGGAGCAGAAGAAGAGGTCTGATTGTTGCTTTCCGTTCCTCCTGTGCCTTGGCACTGGTGTCTGTGACATTTCTCAGGCTTTCTGGGGCTTAATTCGTGGGGACTAGGTGCTAGGAGGAGAGGGGAGCCAGTGCTTGCACAGCTACTGGTGGTCTGCTCGCCCCTGGAAGGCAGGTCCTAGGAAGTTCCAAGCTGGAGACAGCAGGAGTGAGCCAGAGAAACTGCAGGGTGAGAGCAGGAGGGAGGCAGTGACCAGGTCTCCTCATTGCCTGCCTTCTTTCCCGCAGATTGGAGGGAGTCCATGACACACACTCGGAGGAAGTCCCTTCCTATGCTTAGTTCTGGCCCCACTGGCCGAGGGGAGCCCCTGCAGATGGAAGACAGCAATATGGAACAGGGGACTGAAGATGTGGAGCCAGGCATGCCTGAGAGCCCTGGGCATCTCCCAGGGCGCCGCAAGAACTACCCATTGCGTAAGCGTTCACTGGTTCCAGGAAAGCCCAAGGCCTGCAAAGTGCTGCTGACTCGCCTGGAAAACGTGGCTGGTCCACGAAGTGCAGATGAGGCTGATGAGCTGCCCCCTGACCTGCCCAAGCCCCCTAGTCCGGCCCCGTCCAGCGAGGACACTGGCCTTGTGCAGCCCCGCAAGCGGCGCCTGGCCTCTCTCAACGCAGAGGCCCTCAATAATCTGCTGCTGGAGCGGGAAGACACAAGCAGCCTGGCAGGCGCCCGTCGAAACCGAGGCGGGGACCCTCACCGTAGCAGGGACCGGGCCACAGGGACTTGGTCTTTCTCTAAGAAGCGACCTCGGCTGGGAGACCTTGGAGAAGGAAGTCGAGACCAGTCCCCAGATCCAGCCCCAGATGAAGGTGCCCGACGAGATGGAGACCCAGCTCCCAAGAGACTGGCTAGCCTAAACGCAGCTGCCTTCTTGAAACTCAGCCAGGAGCGGGAGCTACCTCTTCGACCCTCTCGTGCCCAGGCTGAAGCAGATGGGCGCTCCACTGAGCCCCTGGCACCCAAGATTCTGCGGCCAAAGTGGGCCAAGGTCAGTAACAAGAACTGTCCCAAGGCTCGGCAGGGAACTGGCTCTGGGGAGACTTCAGGGTCCCCCAGCTGGCAAGAACAGCCTGATGAACCTTGTCCCTCTGCTATTCCTCGAGGGCCACCTATCCAGCCATCTCGCCAGGCCCCAGGCAAGGCTCTGGAGGACCCCTTGCGCCCCCACCTGCCTCTGCTGATGGGTGGGCAAGCAGCCCTGAAGCCAGAGCCAGGCCGTCCAGGTGAAGAGTCACCTGCCCCCAAGCAGGAACTGCACCAGCCCTCCTTCCCTGCACCTCAGCTGTCTCCGCTGCCGATGCCTGGCAATCCAGCAGACTACAGTGGTCCGTGCGGAGGGCCTGAGCTCACTGCTCTGGGCAGCTTCTACCTGTATTGTGGCCAAGACGGGCTGCAGTGTGGGAGCTACTCACCTTGCCCCATGCTCCCAGAAGGCAAGCTGTCTCCAGTGGCAGCCCCCAGTGAGGGGCTTCTCATGTCCCCGAGCTCAGTGCCCTCTGGCATCCCTTTCCAACACCCTCCTTGGAGCTCATCTCGCTACTGCTCCAGTGAGGACACTGGAGTGAACGGCTACAGCGTTTGTGGGGTGCTGCCGCTGCCTCTCACCCACATTGGCACTACCTGTGGCGGCTGCCCCTACAAAATGCCTTTTACAGCAGGTAAGCTCTGTCGGGGACACACATGGTATGCTAGGGAGTTTTTAAGGCATGGCATCCCAGGAGGTTGAGATACAGCTCTGGACAGCGGACTCTACTGAGTCTGAGAGGCAGGGAACTTTAAGAAGGGAGGTCTCTACCATTTAGGGCAATGTCCTCGGCCTACAAACAATCCCAGGAAAGAGCGCCATTTAGCTCTTATGGCCTGCTCTGCTTTGCCCAGACTGTCAGCGAGATTTCCCAGCTTGGAAGTTAATGTGCATATTGGGACAAAGTCCCTCCTCCAAAACTGGGATTCCCATTCTTAAACTCTTAGATACAGAAGTTAGGGTCTTAGGTAGGCCCTGTGGTACAAGGCTGTAAGGTCAGCTACACAGAAGGCTGAGTCTGGGATCATGAGTTCAAGACCAGCAGAGTTACAGAAAGGAACACTTCTCAAACAAAAAAAGAGAAAGGTCTGGAGTTCAGTGATGATAGGAGTGTTCAGCATATGTGAGGCCCTAAGTTCAATCCCCAAAAGTGGGGAAGAAAGAAAAACTAGGGTTTTTTCCAAGTCATTCACATTTCCCTTCTATCCAGGGCTCTCCCTCAACTAACATTCCTCATGTCCAGAAGCCCACCTACATGCTGGCTGAGTTTAGCATTCATGTGGAGCAGCACCAGGTGTGGTGGGACAGTTTTGCCCTGGCTGTACAGGCTTTGGAAAGACAATAGATACACAGACGTGGCATTGTGTGGATAGCTGGGTGTAGGCAGGGTGGGTGGGCATACTCAAGAAGAGACCAGTGGGTTTGGCACCCTTGGCTTTGTTATCTGTAAGACCCAGGGATGGCTGGTGCTCAGCTAGACAGGAAAGGTTGTCCACACCTTCTCTCCAGGCTGTTCCCTCCAGCTTCTGGGTAGAAATGAGGTGACTAAAGCCATCCTGACCAGCAGGTCTGCTCTGTGCAAGAGAGGTGAGGGCTGGGCCATCCCCTGCTCTTCCTCCTTCCCCACGCCCCTTAATGTAGGGGTCTATAAAACTGCTTTATAGACCACTTGGCTCTGGCCAGACTGGTTCTATCAGGTTCTAACCTGGATTGGAGTCCTGAGAAACAGGAGCAGACTTCTTCCTGGCCTTTCCTCTTAGACCCTGACCTTTACCCTAATGAGCAAGACCACCCATAAGCGCCGTGTGCCAAGCGCCGTTCTCAGTCCTTGACACAGTCAGAGGCATGTAATTAGGCAGACTCTGCCAAAGTGCCTGGATTGAAATGTTCTCCCCTGCTCCCTTTCCTCACGACATCGGCTAAGCCAGTAACTGCTGTGTCTGTTTCCTCCCGTGTAAAGCAGCAGTAACAGTACCTACCTCAGGATGTTATAAGGGTAAAGTGAGCTAGTATGTAAATAAGGAAAACAGTCGGAATTCCATGTCATGCTTGTAAGCACTACTTAACATTACAGAGGGGCCAGAGTGACTTGCCTAAGGTCACGTGGATGGTAAGTGGTAGGTGTGGGGCTCATATCCCAGTCTGTCTGACTCCAGAACTGTGAAAACCCTGGAGAATCTTAGGTCAGAACTAACGAAGATATTTTTGCTGTCACTCCTTCTTCCAGTTAGAATGGGACGCACAAGTGTCTGCTGGCCAGTTTCCAAGGTGAAGAAAGGCCCGAGTCCCACCTCCCATCTCACCTGGCCTTAGAGTTGCATCTTGGAACTAAGCCAGGCCTGGGACCTGAAAACAGATGGCTAGAGGGGTTGGGGTTTGTTCTACCTACCTTGACCCACTCTCCTTTTTTTAGAAGGCTGCAGGTCCCTTGGCCAGCTGGAATTTCCTCTCCCAGAAGCTGGCCACCCAGCCTCACCTGCTCACCCCCTCCTGGGATGCCCTGTGCCCAGTGTGCCACCTGCAGCAGAGCCCATCCCCCATCTCCAGACACCCACCTCGGAGCCCCAGACGGTAGCCCGGGCATGCCCTCAGAGCGCCAAGCCTCCAAGTGGTTCCAAGTCTGGCCTGCGCACAGGCTCTAGCTGTAGGTACACTGTGAGGAGCAAGGCTGCCCGCAGACCCAGCCACCCCAAGCAACCGCGTGCTCAGCGCCCACGTCCTCGCCGCCGCCGTCGCCGCCGCACTAATGGCTGGGTGCCTGTAGGTGCCGCCTGTGAGAAGGCAGTGTATGTCCTGGTAAGTGTTAGCACTTAGCTGATGAGGGCAGTAGGGCACAGGACACTAATGAGATGGGTCTGGCTACTCTTGAGGGCAGCAAGGAGCTGCGGGTCACCTCAGGGACCAGTGTTACTTCTGGTTCTTTCCCCCCAGTTCTTACCATGCGCCCTGCTGGTTTCTGTTTGTCACTTAGTCTTGGTGATCCGAGTCTTCAGCTTCTCTGCCCTGCTCAGTCCTCTTTCCATCCCACACTGTATAGGGGGTTGGGGTGAGCCAGAAAGTTAACTGATGGAGTAACACCAGGAGAGAGAAAACAGTGTCAACTAGAATGTTGAGCACGTCTGAAATTCCATGTTAGAACTTAAGCTAAGTGCTTTGCATGCTTTATCCTCTTTAATCTGACCACTGCCGTATGTGTGTAGTGTGTGCTCCACGGTCCCTTTGATAGATAAGGAAACTCTCCCAAGGCTGTGCCACTTCCAGTGGTGATTTTTAAGGGTTCGAACGCAGACCACTCCATTAGTGCCCAAATGCTTAGAGAGCCAGCCTCGTTGATGCCACTGTTTTCCAAGCTTAGGAGTTCCCTGCCGCATCCTGTCCCAGTCTGCAGCTATCTTAGGGGTTGACTGCCTTAGTGAACTAGAGGAGATGTTAATCCCTGCTTCCCTCTGTCCTCACTCTTGAGTGTGGCTCTCAGACTTACTGTGTCATTGGTTCATTGCCCAGGATGAGCCAGAACCTGCCATCCGAAAGAGCTACCAGGCAGTTGAGCGACATGGAGAGACAATCCGAGTTCGCGACACTGTCCTCCTCAAGTCAGGCCCAAGAAAGACGTCTACACCTTATGTGGCCAAGATCTCCGCCCTCTGGGAGAACCCTGAGTCAGGTACCTGTCCCTGAACCCAAAAGACAGCTACCTTCATTTGGCCCCTGCCTAGAGTTTGGCCTGGCACAAGACCACCATTCTTGGCAGAGTCTGCCCACCCTTCAGCTGGGGTCTGTCTGCTGCAGAGGTATAGCAACTTGTGACTTGAGGTGAATCCATGCACTCCCTTTGTTAGCCACCAGAGCCCAAGCACTTGTCCCAGGCCTTACCCATCAGTGCCTTCTCGCCCGTCTCTCTGTGTCTAACAGCATTCCAGGCTGCTGAATGCTTGGCCTTGGTCAGGGGACACAGGCAGCCAGAGCCTGCAGGATGGGGCCAAGATCTGGGGTTGGACAAACCTCTAGGGCAGGTGGCCAGCCTATCTTAAATAAGCAGGGTTGCTAGCTCCAGCCATGACCTCTTCTGTTGTCTCCCTAGGAGAACTGATGATGAGCCTCCTGTGGTATTACAGGCCTGAGCACTTACAGGGAGGCCGCAGCCCCAGCATGCATGAGGTGAGCTGCCTAGCAAGGGGGGTGCAGCAGGGTGGCCAAAAAAGAGGTTGTGACATTAAGACATGGCATATGAAAGAGACAGCTAGGAAACAGCCAAGTCCCCCTTCAAGCCCTCTGGGGGGTTAGCATCTCCCAAACACCATCCCAGCTTATGTTCCAAATGGGAATAATGACCCTCGAGCACCCGGGCTTTGAAAATGGAAGTGAGCAGTTCTGTCCTAACTCGGGATGACAAGGTGGCGCTGTGCACCTCACCCCTTTATTACCTGCAGTGCTCAGCACCTCTGAGCTGAGCGCCTATAGGCTGAGAGTGGTCGATCTGTTATTTCCTTTCTTTTTAAGGGACTTTTCTCTTTTTGAGACAGGGTCTCATCGTACAGCTCTAGCTAGCCTGGAATTCACTATGGGTAGACCAGGCAGCCTTGAACTCACAGAGATGCATCTGCTAGGATTAAAGGCATGTGCCACCCCCTTTGGTGTGGGACTTTTTATCTCATGAGGGAGAAAGGAGCCAATTTCTTTTCCTCTTAGGGCTGTGTGGGCAGACAGGGTCAAGACTTAGATGAAACTAACTATTGCTGCTGGCGTTGGCTCGGGTCAGCACTCCCTGCAGAGGAGCCATGCCTGCCTTGTTCCTGGAATGAGCTGCCTTTCTAGCTCCCATAATCAACCCGCTCCTCTTTCCCCTTGAGCCTTTGCAGAATGAAGTTTTTGCATCGAGACATCAGGACCAGAACAGTGTGGCCTGCATCGAAGAGAAGTGCTATGTGCTAACCTTTGCTGAGTACTGCAGGTAGGTGGTACTCCCCCCCCCCCCCCCCGTAGATGGTCTCTGCCCCCGTAGCTGACCTCTCCCCTCGGATTCAATGTGCATGATTTGGGATAACTTTATGGAGTTCCAAGGAAATCACTTTATGCTCTAGGCCCAATCTTAATGGTTTAAAATGTTCTTCTCTAAAACCTATCTCTAATACAGTTTCTCACCCTGTAGGCTATGGCCCCTTTGGGGGTCAAGCAACCCTTTTACAGGGGTTGCCTGAGACCATTGTGTAGAAATAACCAGGTTAGCTAAGGATAAAACAGTTATATTTTATTTATTTATTATAAGGGGAAAACTCATGAAACAGGAAACACAAAATAACTATCCACTAAGGATCATCTTAACACCTTTTGTTTAGTTTTGTTTGAGACAGAGTCTGTGTAGCTCTGTGCTGTCCTGGAACTCAATATGTAGAACAGACTGGCCTCAAACTCCAAGAGATCTGCCTGCTTTTGCCTTCCAAGTGCTGAGATTAAAAACCACACTTGGCTGGAATTTTATTTTTTTAATTATCAGAACTGTTCCCTCCTGAGGTAGAGTAATTTAGAGAGCACATGTTAGCCCTGTTCTCCTGATGGTGTTGTGGCCCACTAGTGTTCTGAGAGAGATCTAGGAAAACTGAGGTTTTTGGGAAAGAAGCCCTGAACGGTGTGTGTGTTCAGGAGCTGAAGTCAACTGGAAGCTGTCAGAGTGCACCCAGCCTTGGGGATCATAATAGGGCAATGTCACCTCTCAGTCCCCACTCAGTGGGTAGTGTAGGGAAGAGATTGGTTTTCTTAGAAAAGTGGCTCTGCTGAGGCAGTAATGGTGTGTGGTGTGTGTGGTTGCAGGTTCTGTGCCATGGCCAAACGCCGGGGCGAGGGCCTTCCCAGCCGGAAGACAGCTCTGGTGCCCCCATCTTCAGACTACTCCACCCCACCACACCGCACAGTGCCAGAGGACACAGATCCTGAGCTGGTGTTCCTTTGCCGCCATGTCTATGACTTCCGCCATGGCCGCATCCTCAAGAACCCCCAGTAGCTCGTCTTCGTGCTCACACTGGGGCTGCCTTCGGGAAAGTGGGGCCTGGGGTGGGGCGCTGCTTGAAGCACAGCACTTGGTTAAGGGCCATGGGATGCTGGCCTGTGGTTCTCTTGGGGAGGGGGGAGGGCAGGGGCCCTATGGATTCTGGGCCACATGGGAGAAAGGGAGGCCAGGACACAAAAAAGTTATCTGAGCCCTCAGCTTGGCCTGGGTTTTTGGGCACCCCAGGGTGGAGACTCCTGAAGATTCAGTCTTCCCTGGAGTTGGGCCAGACCTGAGGGACATGGGTCAAAGTAGGGCAGGGGCAAGTAGAAGGGTTAAAGTCCTTCCAGAAACAGGCCCAGCAGCCCCTTTTCTAGCCTCCTAGGCCTCCCAAGGGTAGCAGGAGCCAGCTTTACCTCACCCACTGTGACCTGCTGCTTCCCAACAGCCTGGGATCAGGCTCTGCAGATTCTAGCACAGCTCTGACTTGTTCCAGTGAGTCAAGAGAGCCAAGCTTTGACTTCCTCTTCCTGGACTCAAGGCTTTTCCTCGGCTTTCTTCCTTTACCCCTGCAGTAGCTACTGGTGCTGGCATAAGTTGACCCGGTCCACCCATGGGTGTCCGCCTCCTGTCAGCTTTCCATTAAGGGCCACCCAGCAGGTCTGGCTTGCCAGAATACTGGTCAACATGGAGCTTGTCATGTCTGGAAGAGCTAATGAGTGCTGGGAGAGAGGGTGGGGGGCAGGGGACAAGGAAAATTGCTACCTGATTTGCTGAAGATTTTTCCTCTTGCCTTATACTTGGAGGTTCTGGGAAACCTCTTGCAGAACTTCACACAAGACTCTTCAAGCCACACCCACCTGAAATCAAACCAAAGGAGTGCTGTGGCTCCCCCTGCCCTGCCACCCTTACCCTAGTCTTTTGTAGATTGCACTAATTTACATCCCAGTGAGAACCAACACTGTATCAGTCCACAGACCAGAGCTGCAGCCACTTACTCTAGGAGCTAGGACCTGCATTTTCCGTTTCTTCCGTTGCCCAGAGATTTGTTCTCACCTCATGCTCCCTACGAGAGATAGATCAGGAGGCTGGGTCCCCTGTTGTCCTGGCCTGGGTCTAGGCTTTTGGAGGAGCTGGAAGCCTGGTTATTTGTACCTTGTTTGTACCAAAGAGGAGCATGGGGATTGAGGAGGGTGCAGTGCAGTTGGGTTTGGGCCCAACACTGGGAACCTGCCAGCCAAGCACTTCTACAAGGGCATGCTCCAGGGGCATATGCTGTGGAAGGTGGCACTGGGTCCTCCCCTAGAGAGGGGTGACACGGGTCCAGGAGTCTGAGATGGCACTGGGGTGAGTGCAGTCTGGCACAGGCTACAGTGGGAGGTGGAAGTGAACCCTGAAGGCAAAGCCCTGGCAACTCCAGGTCCAGGCCCTGATTCTTAGAAGATAAATTGTTCCTGATGGGTAATTGGGCTGGGTAAGGACCTGAACGCTTCACAGGTTAATTTTTGTTTTGGAAGCCGTGTCCAAACCCAAAAGGAAGACTTTGTATTGAATAAGCTCTTTGGAGGAAGGCATGTATCTGGAAGAGCAAGGTGTAAGAGGTCAGCAGAGTGGTAGTGGACCCATTGGAGCCTGCTCTTTCTAGGGTGCTGCCAAGGTACCCAGCCTCACCCCCAGGAAAGGAGAGAAGAATCCTAGGAGGCAGAGGCTGCTGCCAGATGTTAAATGCTTTTGGAATCTCTTAGATGTGGAAATATTTTTTCGAACATGAAATTGCAGCTGGTAGAATTTCAATGGAAGTATAATCCATGTAAAATATATTTTAGTTGATATTTTGTAAAATGCACTTTTTGTGTGTGTCGATCCTGGTTTCCCAGATCTGTATTTCAGTGTTTACAAGGGAGGGGGTACCTTTCCTAACCTCCCTTCTGACAGAGATTAGAAGTACTTCTTTAAGAAAAATAAATAAATTTGAGAAATTGTATTGATTTAGAAAAGAATCATTTCCTGTGTGTCTTATCATTGGGGGGCATTAAATATGAAGGGGCTTACCGTTGTCTTGGGTCCTGATTAATTAATTACTCCTGGCAACACAAGGGCTCGCTAAGGCCAGTGAGGTTGCAAAGCTAGAAGGAGAATGAAAAGAGGAAATGGGAGCTTGAAGTTAGCCTTGAGGCAGCCATGGCTTCTGGGTTTGTAAAATTCTTGGGTTGCCAACCCTGGCCTGACCACTGACCTGAGTGGGAGCTAAGCGCGTCTGGACGCTTGAAGATAACAGTACCATAATCTTGGATACCGGCTACAAACTCGCCTCAGTGTCCGCAACTGGCATTTCTTTTGGGATGGGAACAGTTTCTGACTGGTGGAGGGGCTATGGACCCTAGCCCTTCCTTGCTAGCCTGGTCCAAATCCATGTTGGTGGAAGTGATGGGGAGAGGCAGAGCTTTCATCCCCAATGCTCTCTACGGAGGTTCATGATAGGGTCAGCCATCAGTGTGCTGCCCACAAGAGTTGTCATTTTGTGGACAGATGTGGTACCAAGTAATCCCACCACCAGAAGTCCATATATACATTGACTGGAATCCCACACAGTGTGGCTGGTGCAGGGTCAGAAGTGACCTGGAAAGGTACCTCGTCCAGCTGGGCTTTAGGGAGCCAACTCCCAGGACTTGGGTACCTCTGAACCTCCCAGTTCTGTGCCTTAGTACCTGTGTTTTCAGTGAGCCTGGGTTTGGAGGCTCACACTCTTAGCATGCAGAACCTGTCTGCCTGATAAGCCTCATCGCTGTTCTGGCTACTCCTTCCGTCACCCTCTGGATATAACCTGTCCTAAGGTCAACACTTCCTCCACCCATCTAGTGTTGTGCTCTGTCATGACTAGAAATTGTTTTAGAGGAAGATCAGCAGAGATAGGCATGGTGGAACATGCCTGTAATCTCAGCACTCAGGAGTCTGAGGCAGGAAGATCCAGAGGTCAGCCTTGAAACCTCTGAAAACCTTAAAACAATCTATAAGAAACAAAAACGCAGCGTCACAGCTACGCCCAGAATTTACCTGTCAAGTGGCTGTGACAACTGAAGAAAATAATGCAAAACTTTTTATTACCTGTGACCTCCAATTCTGTTGTGTCTGTTTCACGACCTTGTCAGGGCCCCACACACAGATTCAAACGAGTGTTTAACCCTTCGGCTTCAGAGTTGGGAGAGGTTACTCCATCTACGGACAGATCATCACTGCTCCGTGGATAACCCCCGGAATGTCACCATGGAGACGTTAGCCAGGGCTTGACAGAGTGGCCCTGTCCTGGACTGAGGGAGGTGAGGACGGCTAAGGACCGTACTTTTCTGAACCCGCAGAGTGTTGGGCTACCCTGCCTTCAGATCACTGTTGGAGGACTGGCTTTGCCAGGGCAGTTTAAGGCAGTTTGGTGGGTGCAAGGCTTATGCTCAGCTCCCAGAGGGCACGTGTTGCAAGACGTCTAGCTCTTTTCTGCTTTCCAGGTCTCATTGAGCTTTTCTCCCCAGGCCCGGGGGTCAGGAGTGGCCCTGACTCAAACGTCTTTTCCCGGGCAGGGGTCTGCCTTCGGCCTCCCCAGACAGCTCCTACGACTCGGGCACCCGCCTCTCTCCCCGCCCCCCACCAACGTGGGCCCGCCCCCGAGCCTGTATCACGGCGGGGCGGGGGGCGGGGTGGAGAGCAGCCGGGCGGGACATCCGGCCCTGGTCCCTAGCTGCACCCGGGAGCCGGCCACCCACTAACCCTCCCGTCCCGAGATCTCCAGCCCCAGCTGCAGTCGCTTCTCTAGCAGTCCCGAGATCGGCGAGGTCTGCCTGGATCACCATGTTTCCTCGCCCTCTGACCCCACTGGCGGCCCCAAAAGGCGCCGAGCCCCTGGGCCGCACGCCGAGGCGGGCCCCATTGAGTAGGGCCCGTGCTGGGCTCGGGGGGCCACCCCTGCTGCTGCCGTCCATGCTGATGTTTGCAGTGATCGTGGCCTCCAGTGGGCTACTGCTCATGATCGAGCGGGGCATCCTATCGGAAATGAAACCCCTTCCCCTGCACCCTTCCAGTCACAAAGGCGCGGCCTGGCGTGGGACAGCTCCTAAGCCTGGAGGCCTATCCTTGGATGCTGGGGACTCGGACTTGCAAGTGCGGGAGGACGTCCGAAACCGGACCTTGAGGGCGGTGTGCGGACAACCAGGCATGCCCCGGGACCCCTGGGACTTGCCGGTGGGGCAGCGGCGCACCCTACTGCGCCACATCCTCGTAAGTGACCGCTACCGCTTTCTCTACTGCTATGTCCCCAAAGTGGCCTGCTCTAACTGGAAGCGCGTGCTGAAGGTGCTGGCGGGCGTCCTGGACAACGTGGACGTCCGCCTCAAGATGGACCACCGCAGTGACCTGGTGTTTCTGGCAGACCTGCGGCCTGAGGAGATTCGCTATCGTCTGCAGCATTACTTCAAGTTCCTGTTTGTGCGAGACCCCTTGGAACGCCTCCTGTCTGCTTACCGCAACAAGTTTGGGGAAATCCGAGAGTATCAGCAGCGCTATGGAGCTGAAATAATCAGGCGCTACAGGGCTGGAGCTGGCCCCAGTCCTGCAGGGGACGATGTCACCTTCCCAGAATTCCTGAGATACCTGGTGGATGAGGATCCTGAGCACATGAATGAGCACTGGATGCCTGTGTACCACCTGTGCCAACCATGTGCTGTGCACTACGACTTTGTGGGTTCTTATGAGAGGCTGGAGGCTGATGCCAACCAGGTGCTCGAGTGGGTGCGAGCCCCACCCCATGTCCGGTTCCCAGCTCGCCAGGCCTGGTACCGGCCGGCCAGCCCGGAAAGTCTGCATTACCACCTGTGCAATGTCCCGCGAGCCCTGCTTCAGGATGTGCTGCCTAAGTATATCCTGGACTTCTCCCTCTTTGCTTACCCACTGCCCAATGTCACCAGGGAAGCCTGTCACCAGTGACAGTAGTGAGCCGGCAATTTTTGGAGTTTGGTTTTAATGACACCGGCTTCGAGGTACCTTTCAGAGAATCCTCTGGCTCTGGGGCTTGCTAGTTTCTCTAGATGTCTCCATATCTCAGTGGCTGGGACTCAGGCTGTCCTTGTCCACGGTAGGGCCAGACACAAGTGTGTTACTCAAGCCATATGTTTGATCTAAAGACTGACTCCAGGCCCCTGGCTGCTGGGCCTGTGCCGTTCACCTGGTCCATCGTAAAGTAGTAACCTGTGGCCAAATCCCAAAGGTGGGACCAGCCGAGCACATGATCACGCCTGAGACCCATGGTTCTGACCCCTGTTTGCTCACCCCATGGACCTCAGGACTGGAGTGAGCTGTGGTGCCTTAGACATGAATTTTGAGCCTTTCTACTCCAGACTTTGAATTTCCTACACTTTCCTACACGTTTTTCATTTTCCCAAGGAAAGAAAAACTGAAAGTAGGGCCCTTACCTCATAGCTCTAAGATCCGGCCCTTCAAGCATCCAAAGACACGTGCGCCTGACCTCTTCCTAGGGTTCTTGGAGCATCTTCAATAAACCTCCCTTCCCTGCAAAGCCTTTGAGATTGTGTCTTGGCCTGTGTATCTGGCTGTCACTTGTCTAACACATTTATTTAAAATGTGTGTGTATACATACATACATACGTACATACATACATATATACATACATATTTGTTTTTCTGTGTAGCCCTGGCTGTCCTGGAATTCACTTTGTAGATCAGGCTGGTTTTGAACCCAGAGATCTGCCTGCCTTTGCCTCCTGAGTGCTGGGTTTAAAGGCATGAGCCTCTATGCCCAGTTAAATGTGTATATATTGATAGAATCTTTGTAAGGACTGACTTTTAATAAAGCTGTTTTGTATACAAAGTGAGTGTTTTCTGTGATTGCTTTCAGGTCCCATGGTTGCGGGGGTGGGGAGGAGACCCCTAGATGCTTGCTTCCCCAGATCAAAAGAGGAAGCTTTCAGTTAGGAACAGTAAGACCTAACTAAACCTGCTTAAGTAGGTCCAGTGTCCAGTGGCCCCGTCACACTGGGACTTCTAATAGGCTCACAGACTCAGTTTCTAAGATGCCATTTTAAAAGGCAAGACTGGTCCAAAATGACATCAGCCAGGAGAGGAGAGTATACAGAACCCAGGCTGGAGGGAGGGGGGGGGCAGAGTTTGTGGTCAGCCTGGTACATACAGGAAGTCCAGACCAGCCTGAGCTATACAGTGTGCCCACAGGTACAAAGCACACATACTTACCTGGAATGAGGGCTGGAGAGGTGGTTCAGAGGGTAAATCTAGGACTGAAGCTCAAATCTCAGCACCCACCTCTGGTGGCTCACAGCTGCCTGGAACTCCTGCTCCCCGGGGGGATCCAACAGCTCTGAGCTCTGGGTACCAATACACACACAGATGCATACAAACACACAGGATTAAAGGTGAAGTAAGGCAGAGAAGAAGAAGGAGATGGATAGGAGGCGTGGGCTCTGCATTGTCTTAGGGCAGGCAGGGAGACTTTGTTGTTTTGTTTTCTGGTTTTGGTTTTGGTGGTTTTACTTTTTAAATTTTGGTTTGGTTTTGATTTTGGTTGTTTTTTTTTAATTTTGGTTGGTTTGGTTTTTAGGTTTTTGGTTTTTTGAGACAGAGTTCTGTCTCTATCTAGCCTTGGCTGCCCTAGAACTTGATACATAGATTAGACTGGCCTCAAACTCAGAGATCCACTTGCCTCATGTCTCTGAGTGATGGAATTAAAGATGTGAGCCACCATGCAGGCTAATTTTTTTTTTCAATACAGGGTTTCTCTGTGTATCTCTCTGACTCTCCTGGAACTCACTCTGTAGATAAACCAGACTAGCCTTGAACTCACAGAGATCTGCCTGCCCCTGCCTCCCTGAGAGCTGGGATTAAAGGCATGTACCAACATTGCCTGGCTTAATTTTCTTTTTAAGGTATGGTGGCCCCGCTATACTTTTTTAATTTTGAGTTGGTGTGGGGAGAGTTCTTACTATACCTAGGTTGGACTTACAATCCTGATGTCTCAGCCTCTGGAGCAGCCTGAATTACAGATGCCTACCACCATGCCTGCTAGGAAGACCCCTTAATGAAGAAGCTCCCATCCCTACCCCAGCATTTTCAAACAAGAAGAAGGTAATGTGTGAACAAGGGGAGAGCTGAGGATTACAAGAAGGTACTGTCACTAAGTCCTATGAGCCTCAAGGACCTCAGGAATCCTCCTATCCTGCTCCCTTCTCTTTCTTTCTCACTTGGGGCGTCACCCAATTAGTCACCTATCTAGGGCCACTAGAACACAGGCAACCTAGGAAGCCCAGAGAATGTGAGGCCCCGATGCTGGCTCTGCTTCATTCCACTTGATACTGAGGGGTTCAGTTCTCTAAAGTGTCTACATCGTATTTTACAGATGTAGGAATCGAGCGGCCCACTCAAAGAGTCCACCCCAGGTATACATGCCTCCCAGGTAGGAGGGAAGAAAGGGCAGACACAGATACATGGGCCAACCAACCACACAGGGAGGTCTAGAAAGTTTGTGGAAGGTGGGAATAGAGACGAGAAAGGATAGAAAGCCAGGATTGCATGAAGGACTGATGGGCTTGCAGACAGGGGCAGATTTCTCCACTTTTATTTGGAAAGAATAAACCCAGCCTAACTGGTTGGCCATCAACAACACCCTCTAAAGGGGAAGGGGGAAGCCCAAACGAGGTCCTTGATAGGATCAACGTATCGGTTCTTGACAACCTGGCAGAAAAGGGATCCTGATGGCCAGAGGTGGACAGCTGTGACGTAGAAGTGAAGCAGTAAGAGCGGAGAGAACAAGACAAACAGCACCTGTGGGCTTCTTTTAAAAGGTCCACAAGGAAATGATGGAGAGTGATGAGACCCGCTGGCTCTAGTGGGAACGGGCTTACCCTGGGCTCCCAGGCCAGAGCCGGAGGGTGCTGTGGGCTCACGTCACAAGGAGAGGGACTTTTCAGGACTGGATGCTAAAAGTGCGTCTTTTAGATTTCTTTAGAATTCGTGCCTTTCCCTGGGTCAGCTGTAATCCCATAGAGAAAAACCCTATGCTATAAGTTGGCCCCTGGGAGAAATAGGGCCCCTCAAAAGTAACTCCGCCCACAACAACTCAGGTTCCCTGGACCTATGGGGATGAGCATTAACTTCTGTAGGGTCACCTGAGTCTGAGCCTGACTCCACTTCCAAGTCCCAGAACCTGTCTGTCTGAAGCTGCTGCAAAGAAATCACCTTAAACTCTCAGGTCTTTTCCCCTCCGTTCAGGAAGACACACCATATTGAACCCTGGAGGAAGCCGAAAAGGCACCCACCTTCCAGAAGAACATAGAACCCTAGCTTCTAGGGGATCCGTTTACCAGAGGAACCAGGCTCCTAGGATGGACCACTCTTCGGATGGCCTTTCTTTTTCTTTTCCAAAATTTAGTTCTTTATTTTTATGTGTATGAGTGCTCTATTGACTTTATGCCAGAAGGCACCAGATCCCAGGACAGAGGGTTGTGAGCCACCATGTGGTTGCTGGAATTGAACTCAGGACTTCTGGAAGAGTAACCAATGCTCTTAACCACTGAGCCACCTCTCCAGCCCCAGCCTTTCTTTCCCAAGCCAGCTTCGGCTTTTCAGATTCTGAAACCAGCAGTAACTCATGGTGGCTGCTCTCAATCGCCAGAGCCCGACCACCGTATTGCATGAGTTCCTCACCATCCTCCTGACTC
The DNA here is from genome assembly GCF_903992535.2 of Arvicola amphibius. Taxonomy (NCBI): domain Eukaryota; kingdom Metazoa; phylum Chordata; class Mammalia; order Rodentia; family Cricetidae; genus Arvicola; species Arvicola amphibius. The sequence continues at coordinate 56,722,133 of NC_052051.1, read as the reverse complement.
AGTGCCAGTCACTCAGTAAGATCTACCCCTACCCTAGAGCAGAGGAAGTCAAGTCCAAGGTGGGGAGAGAAGGGGCTGGAAGTAAATCCAGCTCTGTTTGTGAATGAGCATGTGCCGTAGGTAACCCGGTGCTCCGCCTTGGTTGCTGGGAGCTTATGTTTGGTTTTTTCTTCCTGAGTTTTTGCACTGTTTTCCAGACTTCTTCCCTAATGCTGGAAAATTGCTTCTGTCCACGGGCTTCTCCAAATCTGACAACATTCCCCAGGCTTGCCCACCCCAAAGGTCAACTTTCTGCTGCTGCTGACCCCAGACCATGAATGCAATCTGTTCAGATTTTTCAAGCCATTGTGAATATAAAATTTGATGTGCAAGAAATTTACAGGAAGAACTCAGGCATTGTGGGTAAACTGTACTCCCAGTACTTGGGAGACTAAGACAGAAGACTTCCTAGGCTAAAAGAGGGAGGAAGGAAGCATGGAAAGAAGGGAGGAAGGAAGGGAGGAAGGTAGAGACGGAGGGACGGAGGGAGGGAGGGAAGCAGGACCTTTTTTGGGCGTGGGAGCTACTCCTACACTCTCGGCTCTCCAAGTCCGAAGCCAGGCTGATCCATACAGCGAGTTTTGGGCCAGCCAGGTAAGGAGTAGGGAGTCAAGAAGAGTCTGTGTCTGTGAGATGAAAAGCCAGAGAGAATCCTGAATCCACTAAGTTTGTTTATTGTAGGCCTGTAAGAGAAGGCCCATCAGAGGGCAATCTCTATGGGTGAACTATAGCCCGGTGTTAGTACTTCCACCGTGCTGGAAGCAGCTGAGAAACATGAGCACTGAGGTGAACAGGAAGGTGCCAAGGGCGGCGAGCAGGGGTCCTTGTCAGGCAGCTGCGTTTTCCCAGCAGGTCATCTTTAAAGAAAGATGCTAAGATTCTAGTAGGGTGAGCCCACGGCTACCACCCAGAACGAGTGTGCCACTTTGACTTATAACCTACTATCCTCTTAGGGCTCTGTCGACATCATTTTATTTAGTGGTGCTGGGTGTTGACCCAAGGATTTGTTCATGCTAGGCAGGTGCTCTACCAGTGAGCTGCATCCCCAGCCTTTGTGGCTTTTGTTTCTTAAATATTTAATTAGGCTGAGGAGAGAGAGAGAGAGAGAGAGAGAGAGAGAGAGAGAGAGAGAGAGAGAGAGAGAGAGAGAGACAGAGAGAGAGAGAGAGAGAGAGAGAGAGAGAGAGAGAGAGAGAGAGAGAGAGCACACACACACACACACACACGGGGGAGGGGTTGGGGGCGCATGCATACCATAGCAAAGCCTTGGCTGTGAGAGGGCAGCCTTGAGTGTGTCCTTGCCTTTCTCGGTGTTGAGACAGGGTCTTTGCTGTTTTGTCACTGTGGATGCCAGGCCAGCTGACCTTTTAAGCTTCTAGAGATTCTCCTGTTGTCACCTCCCATCTCCTCAGAGGAGCACATGAGTTACTGTGTTCAGCAGTGGATGGGCAGAGGGGATTCAAACTCAGGTCCTGAAGTCTTTTTCATCTCCAAAGTTCTTGTTTATTTATTTGTTTGCTTCAAATGTGTTTTTTTTTTTTTTTTCCTGAAGGGTCGTGATGTTGAGACAGGGTTTCTCTGTGTAGTCCTGGCTGTCCTGGAACTCACTCTGTAGACCAGGCCGGCGTCAAACTCACAGAGATCTCCCGAGTGTTGAGATCAAAGACTTGTGCCACCACTAACCAGCTTCAAGTTTTATTTGTTTGATTGTTTGTTTGTTTTATTTTTTCAAGTCAGGGTTTCTCAGGAGCTTTGGAACCTGTCCTGGAACTTACTTTGTAGACCAGGCCTTGAACTCATGTAGATCTCCTGAGTGCAGATATCAAAGGTATGTGCCACCACCGTCCTCCTTCAAATTTTTAAACGTATTTTATTTTGTATTTATGTGAAAGAGTACATCAACATATACATATGTCCACATGTGTGCTGGTCCCTTAGGAGTCCAGAGCAGGGATTGGAGCCACTTGGAGTTGTAAGCAGTTGTAAACCTCCCGAGCCCAGATGTGGGAATGGAACTCAGGAACTCTGCAAGGGCCTTCGCCACTGCCACTGGGCAGGAAGCCTGTTCTCTAGTAACGCCGCTTCTCAGTTCTTCAGCTCCCTTCTGCCTGGTCCAGCAGAACAGACTCCACCAAGGCTAAGAGCATTGTGGGATCAGCCCTGATTCTGTCATGGTAGGTGGGGGCATAAGGAGGACCAAGCCAGGTCATCCAGGGTCCTGTACCCTTGTAGAAGGAAGGCTGTGGCAGCCTTGACTTTGAGATGTGGAGCTCTGGGGAGCAGAAAAATAAAAGGGGGGCTCTTCAGTGAGGCACTCCTGCCAGTAACCAGGTGATGTCCCCAGACCTGTAATAACAGCCCCTGCATCACTGCCAGCTTGCAGATGGATGAACCTAAACACTGTATTACGGTCTAGGGAGAGGAACATGCCTAAAACGCTCACCTGACTATGGCCCTTCTCAGCCCTGGAGGAGATTAGCTGGCCTTGCTACCTCTGCTAGAGTATTATAGGCAATAGGTTTTATTATCATTACTTTTCATTTTGTTTGGCTTTGTTTTTGTTTTTGTTCTAGAACTTACTATGTAGTCCTGGCTAGGTTCTAACTCCCAGAAGGCCTCCTGCCTCAGCCATCCATATGCTGGGATGTAGATGTGAGTCACCACCCTCAATGAAGAGGCAATAGAGCCTTAAAAATCCCATGTACTAGCCGGGCGGAGGTGGCACACACCTTTAATCACAGCACTCGGGAGGCAGAGACAGGCAAATCTCTGTCAATTCGAGGCCAGCCTGGTCTACAGAGTGAGTTCCAGAATAGCCAGGGCTGTTACACAGAGAAATCCTGTCTCGAGAAAACAAACAACAACAACAACAACAACAACAAAATCCCATATACCATTTAGGGCTTAAAGAGATGGTTCTGTGGTTTAGATTGAGTATGCTTCTGTTCCAGCACCCAGCCACGTCAAGCGCCCCATAAATCTGAGGCCTCTGGCCGCTTTAGGTGTATGAACTCATGATCACATACATGCAGAAACATACATCTATACATAATTCAAAATAATGAAAATAAATCTTGAAACTGGGCATAGTCAGAAGGCAGAGGCATTGAGTTCCAAGACAGCAAGGGCTATGTAGAGAGGTCTTGTCTCAGCAAAGCAGCAATAACAACAAAAGTCTAACACAGAAAAGTCCAAGCACTGGCCAAGGACTGTAGAACCAACTTTTGGGAGAGGCGTTCTGACTGTGGCTCACAGAAAGAACCTCCTACACAGGTGGCTACAAGTGCTTCTTCAGAGACTAAATGGGCAACCTGTGGAGTGACAGCCACAGAGCAGAAACAAGAAAAGATGAAGATGCAGCTCCAAGCCAGCCCTCCCTGAGGCCCTCCACCCACTCAGCCCTCTTTGTTCTCTGATGTATCATGGTCCTAGCACACAGTTCAAGGAGAATTTTTAGGCCAGCTTGTTATTTGGCGGGCCCTGCCCAAGGCAAAAGCTAGGCCTCGCGTCCCTTTGCATTTGGTAAATACTAAGTGCTCAATAAAGATTGAACTGTAGAAGACTAGGTGTTTGGACAGATGATAGATACATAGGTAACAGAATAGACAGGCATGGGTATTGTGTATATTCGTGTTTATATGGATATAGGTGTATATGTACATGTGTGGTGGGATACAGGAAGAGGAACTCGTGCAAGAGAAGAAATCAAGAATCATTGTGGAATCTGGCATTTGGCACTTTGACTTAAAAGGAAATGATAGGGCCAGGCAGTGGTGGCACACACCTTTAGCCCCAGCACTTGGGAGACAGAGGCGATCTCAGTGAGTTGGAGGCCAGCCTGGCCTACAAAGCAAATTCCAGCACAACCAGTAACAACACAGAGAAACCCTGTCTCAAACAAAATAAAACAAAAACGAACAAACAAACAAAAAAAGGAAGGAAGGAAGAAAAGAAAAGAAATGATAGCTGATAGCTGGAAGGAAGTGAAACTGTCCCTTCCACTAAGAAAACAAGAGCAGAGGTTTGGGGCCCAGAATGGAAAGGCCTGGCCTAGACATGATGGTATCCTGAGTTTTCCGAGACTCGGGAGGGAAGTGGTGTCAGCAGGGGACTAGTAGGGACATGGCCATGTGAGGCATGCTTGTCATGAGAGGTGGGACTAAGAGAGATGCCCAAGAGTCAAAGGGTGACCACAGGAATTCCCCAAAAGAAGCACTTTTAAAAAATCAACTGGTGTCCCTAAAAGAGAAGTCAAAGAGGGCTGTGTACACCCATTTATATCCCACCCAGCCTTCCCTGAGGGTTTTATCTGTCTCGGATGGTGGTTATCAGGGGAGTCCCAGTGGTAGTAAAGGTCGCAGAGGGAGCAAATTCTCGTGTCTCAACTCAGAATCTGCCACGAGCCCCTTCGCTGAGCTCAGTCTTCTCACTTTCACTAACTTCTGAGGGCTTGCTGACCACATTGGGGGTGGAGTTTTGCATAGTATCACGCTCCACACACACACACACACACACACACACACACACACACTCACACACCATGATCCAGAGCAGTGTTGTGAGAACTCAGGAGTCAGGAGGTCCTGGATCCAGACTCTTGCTCAGGAGGCAATCACAAAGACTTTAAACCTTCTCTGAACCTGTTTCCCCACAAGTGGAAGAAACAATTCAACTGCTATCATGAAGAGTGACTGGGACTAAGGAGAACACAGTTAAGAAGGTTTCAGGCTCCTCCAGCGGACTCAAGTTCCGTTCCCAGGACCCACATTGGGGGAGATCACAATCACCTGCAACTCCAGCTCCGGGGATCCATCACTGCAAGCACCTGTAAGCTCCTTTCTCTCTGTCTCTCTGTCTGTCTCTGTGTGTGTGCTTCTCCCTCCCTCTGTCTCTGTTTGCCACACACACACACACACACACACACACACACACAGAAAGAAAGAAAATAAAAGTATTTTCTTCTAAATTGATTTATATTTATGTGCTTTGGTGTTTTGCCTGCATGTGTGTCTGTGTGAGGGTGTTGTATCCCCTGGAACTAGAGTTGGGAACTGCCATGTGGGTGCTGAGAATTGAACCCAGGTCTTCTGGAAGATCAGTCAGTGCTCTTAACTGCTAAGACATCTCTCCAGCCCTAAAAAATAGTTTCTTTAAAAAGAGTTGAAATGTGAAATGTATCTAAATAAGTGGCTGAAGTCTGCAGAGAAGGGATTAGTCAGTGCTGTGGTGAGCAACTGGTACCCCAGTACAGGTGAGTCTCCCAGAGGACAGAACTCCTCACCTGCTTCTCAGTCAGAGTGCTGTCTCCAGCAAGTCTGAGGACTGAGAGTATCCTTCCTGCCCCAGGCATTTTACCTTCCTCAGAGGTGACATGGAAAAGCAAGGCTGGGAACTTGGTTGATGACCCGGCTGGGTGGGCCCAGACATTTTCCTCCCACAGTGTGGAGAGTGTGATGCCACCACCCATGCAGGAGATCTCCATGTGTGTCTGGGAACACTGCTTATACCCTTTGGAAGGCAGAAGAAGGGAGGCCCTGGCTTCTCAAGTCCATGCCAGAAACGTCTCCTTCCACGGCTCTGCTACCTCATTTCTTTGGTTAGCCCATTCTCATGCAGGAATAAAAATCAGCTCACACATCCGGAGACCAATTTATACTGACTGGCTAGTTGTGCCAAGCCTTGAGCTCTCCCCCCCCCCCCATTTTTTGGGAAATGTTCAAACCTCCAGGAACGTCATAAAAACAGCACAACAGCACCTTAACCCCGATTCTCCTGTTAGCACTGGACACTTTGTCTCCCTCTTTGAATGTGTATGTTTTGTTAAACCTTTACTCTGGTGCTAAGGCCCCCAAAACTCTAGCATGTCCCCCCACATCAGGAAAAGGACATTTTGCTGCATAACAACTCACTGCTGTCATCAAAGTTAAGACATCGCACCCAAAACATCAGCATATGTAAGCCACATTCAAGTTTTCCAGTTGTCTGAAAAAATGACTGTTACAACTTAAAAAAAAAACCTCAAGAATCCTGTGCTGGATTTTATTGGCTTCTTAGCATTCTTGAATTTTGTTTTTACTACTACTGTTATTCTTATTCTTATTATGTTGTTGTTGTTATTTTTCAAGACAGGATTTCTCTGGGTAGCCCTGACTGTCCTGGAACTCACTCTGTAGACCAGGCTAGCCTTGGACTCTCAGAGATCCGACTGCCTCTGTCTCCCGAGTTCTGGGATTAAAGGTGTGCGTCACTACCACCTGTGTATTTATTTTACTTTATTTTATGTGCATGAGTGTTTTGCTTACATGTATGTCTGTGTACCATGTGTATGCCTGATGCCCTTTGAGATCAGAAGAGGGTGTTAGATTTTCTGGAACTGAAATTACAGGTGGTTGTGAGCTGCCGATGAAAAGTTCTGGGATTTGAACCTGGATCCTCTGCAAGAACAGGTGCTCTTAAATGACTGAGCCAGCTCTCCTGATAATTAAACTAAGGTCATCAGACTTGGTGGCTGATGGCAGGTACCTGATGTGGTAAAGATTAGCGTACCTGAGGAGGAGACTGCCCCAACCGACTTTGTACAATGAGCTTAGCCTCCGTGGTCAGCCCGCTTTGACTCCCTTAGGCCACTTTAGAAATCATGTCTCTTTCCCACCCCCTCTCTAGACCTCCACGGAAAGTGCTGCATTATATGACACACTGCGCAACACTGAGGGGGTAGCAATTCTCTGGGTACAGTCATCATTGAATTCCGTCCTGTTGCTTAGCAACTCCAGGGCATTCCAGCCCTTTCCAGCCAGAAGGTGGGTAGAGGGGGTGACAGAATGAGTGGCTGGGTCCTTTTTGCTCTGGGGAGTCTCCACACGGCCGGGCATCTAACAAACAGGGAGGTTCTTGCATCAAGGGGAGCTCCTCTCCTCCTCTCAAGGGACAGGCTGTATCTTCGGGGTCCTTCCTGTGTGGCCTGGAAGACACATCATGCCATGGAATGTGGGGAGGGGGGTCTGAGGACACAGAGGAGGCTGCGCAGAAACCCTGCAGTGAGGCCGAGAGGGCAGGATCCAGGTGTGAACTGCATCATGCCAGGAGAGGCTCTCAGGCATCCTTGGAGGCTGGGTTTCTGTGGGAGACCTGGGCACCTCCTTAATCACCCAGCCTGCTGTACCAATTATCCAAACTCACAGAACAGGTCCTCTCCTGGCCTTAGCATAGAAGCAGAGAATCACCTAATCTTGAGGATAGATCTAGAATGTGGCACATTTTATTTAGTTAAGGTTTAGGGTCAATGGTTTTTAGCTGGGGTTTTCAGGACCCCTTAGGGAATCCGGAAATAATCAAAGGGGTAAACTGGGGAGAAAGTTACATCATTTTTATACATTTCTGAGAAGTTAGTAAATTCCTGTTTTCTGAATATCGACTGTCCTCTATGGGTGGTACCCACCATGTCTGTACCACTTTACAGATGCTGAACCAGCACTGACATTAGACCCTGCTGGGTTCACGACGGAATACATATCAGTATTTCTGTTGTTTAGGTCATTGGTTGCTTTTTTGAGAGAGCAGCTTCCATAGCCCAGGCTGGCTTCAAGGCTGACCTTGAGCTGATTCTGCTGCCTCTGAGTCCCTGTTGCTGGGATAACAGGGATGTATTACTTCACCCTGCTGCTTAAGTGTTCTCAGCTTCATGTTTATCATTATTTGAAAAACAAGCGCACATCAGAGCTCTAGAACGTTCTCGTTCAAGGAGAAATGCCGTACTGGGCCATTTACCCACAGTTCTTAGTGCTTTTTTTATGCCTCTTCCTGTAGTTCATCCCCTTTTTAAATTTTGTTTCTGCTTTGTGTTTGTGTGTGTGTGTGCGTGTGCGTGTGCGTGTGCGTGTGTGTGTGTGTAAAACAGGTTCCTACCCTGTAGTATGAGCTGCCTCAAACCTGTGCTGATCTTTATGGTTCTGCCTCCAGAATACTGGAGTTACTTTAAGTTTATCTTTCTTTCCAAAAAGAGACTGGGCCTTGCTATGAACCCCTGAACTGGGGCAATTCTCCTGGCTGGCTCAGTCTCCCAAATAGGTAGGATCTCATTCTAGGTCAGGCTGGTTCAAACTCATGGCAATTTTCAGTCTCCCAAGTATTGAAATTATAGGATCAAATAAATCATCACACCTAGCTTTCTTTTTAAAATATTTATTTTTATTTTTAAAGTGTATGTGTGTCTATATGTGTAAGTATGCACAGGTTTGCCTGCAGAGACCAAAGGCATCCAGTCCCTGAAACTGTAGTTATAAACAATTATGAGTTTCTTAAATGAGTGCTGGGAACTGAACTCAGGACCTCTGCAAGAGTAGTATGTGTTGTTAACTGCTAAGCCATTTCTCCACCTCACCCTCTTTTCCTTTTGAAGAATAAAATGAGCTGCTAGGGTCTCAAGCATTAGGTGACTGCATCTCAATAACTTCTCAGATGCAAGTTTAGGTCATGTCTGAAAATGTATGGGTCCTTGTTTTACCAAAAACTCATTTTTATACTTCAAGGTCTGAGGCATCAGGGTAGTTTTATGCTAGTGAGGGTCCCTAGACTATTTGATTTTCTCAAGATGCAGATTCTTTGTGGCACTAACCATGAGGTGGGGTACATACTGCCCTGGAGTCAAGAGAACAATCTGGACTGTATATGGTGTTTATGAATTATTCTCTCTCCCTCTCTACTACTGGGAAGTATGTACATCAAATTTTTTTTATAGTTATGTGGTCATATACATATTTTTAACTTGTGGTGGTGTTTACAAATGTTACAGTGAAAATCAAGCTGGGCGGTGGTGCACACCTTTAATCCCAGCACGTGGGTGGCAGAAGCAGGCAGATCTCCAAGTTCAAGGCCAGCCGGATCTACACAGTGAGTTCTAGGAAACTCTGTTCGTGAAAAACTGGAAAGAAAGAAAGAAAGAAAGAAAGAAAGAAAGAAAGAAAGAAAGAAGGAAGGAAGGAAGGAAGAAGGGACATCACAATGTATCAGAGAGCTCAATCTCTCAATCTCTCTCCTCTTCCTTTTTTTAAGACAGGGTTTTGGGGCTGGAGAGATGACTCGGTGGTTAAGAGCACTGGCTGCTCTTCCAGAGGTCCTGAGTTCAATTCCCAGCACCTACATGGTGGCTCACAACCATCTGTAATGTGATCTGGTGTCCTCTTCTGGAATGTGGGCATACATGGAGGCAGAATGTTGTATACATAATAAATAAATCTTTAAAAAAAGACAGGGTTTTACAGGAGAGGTGGTTCTGCAGTTAAGAGCACTGACTGCTCTTCCGGAAGATCTGGCTCCATTCCCAGCACCCACATAGCAGCTTAACAATTGTCTGTAACTCTAGTTTCAAGCTACCCAATCCCCTCACACAGACATACACACCAATGCACATAAAATAAAAATAACTTTTTTTTTTTTGAAAGAATTTGATTTGTTTAAGACAGGCTTTTACTATGCAGCCTTGGCTCACCTGGAACTCCATGCAACTCTGGGCAGGTCCTAAACTCATAGAGATCCACCTGCCTTTGCTTCCTGTATTCTGGGATTAAAGAGGTGCACCATCACACCCAGCCCGTGGGGCACTACACCTACATGGTATACGGACATACAGACAGGCAAGACATACATATACATAAAAATAAAAATAAAACTGGACACAGTGGAGCACTCAAAATCCAGTGCTGGGGAGGGGGAGGACAGGAGGAGCTCACAGACTGGCCTGTGTAGCCTAACTGGTGAGTTCCTGTCGATGAGCGGATGGCACCCTGAGAGGGACACTCGAGTCTACCTCTGTCCTTCACACACAAAGAAGGCACAACCAAATTGTTGGATATGAAAGTTGTATGGCACATCATTGTGTAGCCCCAGCTGGCCTGAAACTCACAGAGATCCTCCTGCCTCTGCCCTCCTGAGTGCTGGGATTAGAGGCGTGGGTCACCACTGCCCAGCTGAAAGTTCCGTGACTTAATTACTTGTTTAGGACTTGGCTAATGGCCGAATGAATCCAAATTCTTTATGAGCACTCATTTGAATATGTATAGACTCTGCAGAAGAAAATGTATGTATGCCTCTTGAACCCCAGACTATGATGGCGTCTTTGAAATTAGGTGCAAATAAGGCTCCTAAAAATGAATTTTAAGTTACTAACAAAAGTGTGTCGTCCCCCACCCCCGTCCTCCTCCCCCCCCCCAGTCCTCCCCCCCCCCTTGCAAACCAGCCCAATGCTTTTGATAGGAAATTCAGATGACTGGATTAACCACACGAAATGGCAATGGGAAAAACATCAGTTTAAAAACGTGTCCTGTCTCTGGGTTGGCATTCCTTTGGCTGGTGAAATTCCAGAGACTTTTAATGAATTAAAGCCACATTTGCCCTCAGAAGTCAGCAAAGCTACTGAATAGCTTGGAGATCCTTCTGCACCCAGTAGGATAAGAAAACCCTTAGGCGTGGCAGCTCACTTCCATCGCGGGCACTGTTTACGCCCAATTTGTGGTCTGCATACAAGTGGAGCACACGAGGAACACATTTCTGCATCCCCACAACACATCAGCCTAGCCCAGAAGAAGGGGAAGTCTAACAGAGAAGGCTCACGTCCCTGTGTGTCAAACCAGAGGAATGGCTTGAGGAGCTCGCCTCGGAAAATGAACGTAAATGTTCTTTCCGAAGAGAGCCCCGCCCTAACAAGAAAAAGCGGCTATTCCACTCTGCTGCGGGACTTCCAGAAACAGCTAATTAGCGACTGAAAGCGGCGCTCATGGGTCGCCCTCAGGTGATTGATTACGATCTATTCTTATACTTTCTCCGGGGAATTAGCGTAAAGTTTTTTGTTTGTTCGTGTCTGTCTCCCTCTATCCCCCTCCCCCGCCCCGCTTTTATTTTCTGTTCTTTTTATTATTTTTTTTATTTTTATGTGTATAGATGTTTTGCCTGCTTGGTGCAGCACAAACACACAGTGCTCACAGAGTCTGGGAGAGGGCATTGTACCTCCTGGAACTAGAATTACAGATGTCTGTGAGCTGCCCTGTGGGTGCTGGGAGTGGAACCCAGGTCCTCTGGAAGAGCAGCTGATACTCTTAACCACTGAAACATCTCTCCTGCCCTACTTTCTAGTCTTTTAAGATGGTGATTTCAGTGTATTACACAGACTGGTCTTGAACACCTGGTTTCAAATAAGTCTCCTGCACCAATCTCCTGATAGCACTGCAGGTAGACACTTGACTGATGGCCAGCATATTTTACAGGTCACCATGCTATATATTTCTTTTTTTGTTTTTCTTTTTCTTCCTTTCTTTTTTTTTTCTTTTTTTCTTTTTGGTTTTTCAAGACAGAATTTTTCTGTGTAGCCTTGGCTGTTCAGAAACTGGCCTTGTAGACCAACCAGGCTGGCCTTGAACTCACAGAGACCCCCCTGCCTTTGCCTTTCAAGTTCTGGGAGGCATGCACCACCATCACCCAATTATATTTCATCTTTACATTCCAACATTGGAGGTATAAGTCCTATGTGATTTATTTTAATACATCATATGTTTTTGTTTTCAAATTTGTCTGCCAAGGTGCATTATGACAGCATCAATCATTTTCCCAATAAACAGAGAGATGATCTTTTCACACATCTACGCCCGTGAAAGAATTTTTTGAGATTTCTGCTCTCTGGGTGACCTATCATGGGTTTTGACTGATTTCATCAAAAGACTGAAGCTGTCCGTCATGGTGTTTCAGGCGAGCACAGCTGAAACTCAGTGCAAGGCAGGCGTGGTGGCGCATGCCTTTAGATTCTGCACTCAGGAGGCAAAGGCTGCTGCATCTCTGAGTTTGAGGCCAGCCTGGGAGACACAGTGAGACCCTGTCTCAAGAACACACAAAAACATAAAGCTGGTGCATACAATTACCAACCATAGTGATATATATTAGTCTGTACACTTCCTTGTGAGTGGAGTTTATATGCTTATGGCCAGGACCCCTGTAACCATCCCAATGTTTATGGTCCATGTTATTATTGCCTGTTTTACTGTGTACAAAATACCCCGGAAAGTGTGTGTTTGTTTGTTTGGTTGGTTGGTTTTAGTTTTGCTTTTTTTCCTTTTTGTAATTTTATGTTTTTTAAGCAGATTGTCTCTCCAAATGTAAACAGATATCTTTTTAAAAGGCAGGGGTAGGGGACATGGGGAGATGGCTCGCTCGCTGTGCAAATGTGAGGATCTGAGTTCAGATCTCCAGCACCCACATAAAAGTGACTTCCACCAGATGGAGCCCATACCTGACACCATTATCAAGGCCAGGAACCTGTGATTAGGGAGCTCCTAGGCCCCAGGGGAGAGCCTAGTCTCCTTGATGGGCACAGGTTTAAACTCCTGATGACTTATTTCTACACCCATGTACTAACGCACCTCTCAGCCCTCATCAGAGAAGGCTTTTCTTGCATTAGATGATAATTAACACAGATCTACAACTGGTCAATGTACAGAGAAGGGATTGCAGAGTAGGATGTCCATAGCATCCCTCCTCCCAAAGCTCGGGGATCGTCAAGAAAGAGCCAGGCAGAAAGACTTTAAGAGGAGGAGGTGGTGGTGTTTCTGGGATAGCACAGGGCAGATGCACTTATGAACCTGCAGCAACTGTGACAGCTTGCACAAGAGCTGCTTAAGTCTCAGTTAGGGTTACTATTGCTGATATCAAGTACCACGACCAAAAGGACGTTGGGGAGGAAAGGGTTTATTTGGCTAGTACTTCCACATCTTAGTCCATGATTGAAGGAGTAGAACAGGAACTCAAACAGGGCAGGAACCTGGAGACAGGAACTGATACAGAGGGGTGCTGCTTACTGGCTTACTACACATGGCTTATTCACTTGGCTTTCTTATAGAACCAAGACCACCAGCCCAGGGATGGCATCACCCACAATGGGTCAGGTCAGGTCCTCCCCATGGATCACTAATTAAGAAAATGCCCTACAACCAGATTATCATATGGAGGCATCCTTTCAATTGACGATTCCTCTCTCCAAATGACTTTAACTTGTGTCCAGTTGACATAAATCTAGCCAGCACACCAGCATGGTGAGGGGGAAGTGGACATAAGTTTCCCCATGGGAGGAGCTCTTGGTATTTTTTGATATCTGCTGCAAGAGGAAAAGTCAGGTTGTTGTTTTTTGTTTTGTTTTGTTTTGTTTGGGTGTATGATCCCTAAAAAAGAAATCTACCAAGGGGCTGGAGAGATGGCTCAGTGGTTAAGAGCATTGCCTGCTCTTCCAGAGGTCCTGAGTTCAATTCCCAGCAACCACATGGTGGCTCACAACCATCTGTAATGAGGTCTGGTGCCCTCTTCTGGCCTGCAGGCATACATGAGCACAGAATATTGTATATATAATAAATAAATAAATATTTAAAAAATCTACCAAGCTCCAAGGCAGGCTCCACACCGATAATTATTTGGGTAGCACAAATTGGATTCCACTGGGTTGAGAGAGAGAACAGAGTTGGATGGGTGGGGAGAGGGAAGTAGATTGGCACAGAGTTGGAGAATGTTGGGGGTGAATATGATCAAAACACTTTGCACAAAGTTCTCAAAAAATAAGAATATTTTAAAAGAAAAATTGTAGCCAGGCGGTGGTGGCACGCGCTTTTAAGCACAGCACTCGGGAGGCAGAGGCAGGCGGATCTCTGTGAGTTCGAGGCCAGCCTGGTCTACAAGAGCTAGTTCCAGGACAGACTCCAAAGCTAAAGAGAAACCCTGTCTCAAAAAGGAAAGGAAGAGAAGAAAGAAAGAAAGAAAGAAAGAAAGAAAGAAAGAAAGAAAGAAGGAAGGAAGAAAAGAAGGAAGGAAAAAAGAAAGAAAAGAAAATCAAGAACACGTATCACTTTAGAATTGGATCTAAAGCTGTTTCTGAAGATGCAAGCAGGTGTTTGCCTCTCTCTCTCTCTTTTGCCTCCCACCTTCCCTTCCTTCCTCCCTCCCTTCCCCTTTTCTTCCCTCACTCCCTTTCTCTCAATAAAACTCCCCACATTAAAAAAAAAAGAGGCTCTAATTCCCCACAAGTCAGGCAGTTCACAATAGCCTGTAACTCCAACTCCAGGGGTCCACACTTTTAACCTGAGCATTTTTTCCAGGTAGAGGCAGGCAGATTTCTGTGAGTTTGAAGCCAGCCGGGTCTGCATAGTGGGTTCCAGGACAGCCAGGGCTATGTAGACAGACCCTGTCTCAAAAATAAATAAATATGCCGGGCGATGGTGGCGCACGCCTTTAATCCCAGCAGTCGGGAGGCAGAGGCAAGCGGATCTCTGTGAGTTCGAGACCAGCCTGGTCTACAAGAGCTAGCTCCAGGATAGGCTCTAAAAAAGCTGCAGAGAAACCCTGTCTCGAAAAACCAAATAAATAAATAAATAAATAAATAAATAAGATGAATTTATTTTTAAATGTGTCAAGTAACAAAATCTTAGGTTCTATTTTTCCTGATCCACATGATCCTTGCCTTCTGGAAACCTTCACTTGAGATGCAAACAGGAAGTTAATGTTTCCTTGGACCAACAAAGCAAATTTGTTCATCCTATACCGACTCTGTCCTATGCCTCTCTTTGGTTAGAGTGGCTATAGCCATGTCCCCTTCCTCCTCCTTTCCCCCTAAGTCACACTTTACTGAGGTGGCTGGAGACGCTTTTTATCATCAGGCTGGATTGTCTGGGTCATGTCTGCTTTTGGGATATGGGATCTGGAAGGAGCCCACCTGATTTCTCCAGAGACGTGAGCTTCATTCTAGTGACCCACTTTAAGAGTGATAAACTTCAGGGGTCAGAGACATGGGACAAACTCAGAACCACACTGAATTCAGAAGATAACTCCATGAAGTTTTTTTCAGAAGTACTAATATCTCTTACACATTTTGGTAAAATACACCCTACTTTGGTGGGTAGAAGGGCAAAAGTGGAAGGAAAGGGGATTGGAAGGAGGGGAGGAGGATCAACAAAAACAAATCATTGAGGACTGGGGCTATGGCTCAGTGGCCAAAGGGCTTTTAGCACAAATATGAAGACCTAAATTCAATCCCAACACATATGTAAAGAGCTGGGCATGGGCCAGGCATAATGGTGCACGCCTTTAAAGCCAGCACTCGGGAGGCAGAGGCAGGCGGATCTCTGTGAGTTCGAGGCCAGCCTGGTCTACAAGAGCTAGTGCCAGAACATGCTCCAAAGCTACAGAGAAACCCTGTCTCGAAAAAACAACAACAACAACAACAACAAAAGATTAAAATGGCACATATTAATGGAGTAATCCCAGCCTGGCCTAGAGTTTATCTTCATCCCAAACTGCCTCAAATTCATAATCCTTGTGTTTCAGCCTCCTAAGTATCAGGTAACACAAGATGTTTCAATGAATACACACACACACACCTATACACACACATACACATATATATATATTTAAATCATATTGAATAAATCTGTTTCCTCAAACATTTATCATTTATTTTCTTTTTTTAATTTTTATTTATTTCTTTTCTTGTTTTCTTGGGAATTGAGTTTGGCCTTTTTTTCCTCATTATTTTATGTTTTGGTATTTCACTTGTTTGTTTGAGACAAGGTTTCATTCTGTCCTCCAAGTTTGCTTGCACCTCACTAGGTAGGTAGCCCAGGCTGGCCTCACAGCCATCCTCCTGCCTCACTCTTGCAATCCTGTGAGCCCTTGCACCCACCTTCTTTCCTTTTCCTTTCCGCCTGGCCCCACCCTTTTCACAGTTCACAGACAGTTTCTCTGCAAGTGGCTGGTGGCAAACGCCTATAATCTCACTCCGTGGTGGCAGAGACAGGCAGATCTCTGTGAATTCGAGGCCAGCCTAGTTGACATAGTGAGTTCCAGACCAGTCAGGGCTACATAGTAAGAGCATGTCTTTTAACAACCGCAAAAAGGAAGTGGCATTTGCTGTCGGGGGAGGGGTATTCAAACTCCTCCTACCTCAGCCTCCCAAACATCTGAGCTATAGGCTTGTGCCCTGCACTTGGCTTTGTGTGTCTATCTTAAGTATCCTCTTTCGTTTGCCTACTACATTTTCCTCTTGCTTTGATAATCCCAGTAGCATTATTGGTTGGCTCAAGAAATGGAAAAACTAGCATCCTGAAGTTTTAAAGTATAGTAAGCCCAACCTAAGAACCTCTTTCTTCTTCTCTCTCTCCTCTGCCATCCTAAATCTGAGGATTTACCCTCCCGAAGTAGTCACAGAGAGACTGTGGGGCTTGGAATGTCTGTGCAAATCAGTTCACGAACCATGGACCACAGGAGTAGAAAACGTCGTCCTCTTGGTGTGAACCTTGTCCTCCGGGGATTTCCAGGAGAGTCGAGGGGAGTGGAGGACTGAGTCAGCAGAGCCACGTTCACCCTGGTCCCTCTACATCTGTGTGTCCAGGGTCAGATTCTGTCACTTCCTGCGGCTTCCATTCTGTCTCTGTAGAATGGAGTTTGATTGCTAGTTTCCGCAGCCACTGACTCCAGTGGCTTAGGAACACTGGGAGATGGACATTGGCCTGAGAATCGTAGTCATTCATATGAGAGCCTACCAGCTCCATTGCAGACTTTCTGAACTAACAGGTGGAATCGACTGTTGATCTGGACAGCATCAAAGTCTTCTTGCTTCTACTTTCTGGGATTTTTTTTTTTTAAGGGATAGGTACTTGGGATTGAACCCAGGACTTCGTGCTTGCTAGCCAAACATTCTTACCACTAATTTAGAAACTCAATTCTGCTTACTTTTCTGTCAGCCTGACTGAGTGGTTGACTGTTTTTCTGGGTAGCTCCTCAGGGTGTCTTTGGAGGACTTTAACATTCGAATAGACAGCCCGAGTAGCAGGTGGCCTTTCAGAGAGTGGGTGGGCCTCTGATCTAATCCGCAGATGGCCCGAATAAGACAGAAGGACACTCTCACCCTCAAAGAAGTGACTTGCACTTCTGCTTTCAGACCCCAAGAGCTCTCCTCTGTCCTGGGCCCGAGCTTAGACGCCCAGCTCACTGTCTACCTGTCAAGACTACGGACTTGAACTTTGGTTTTCTGGGTCTCTAGCTCCTCCAGACCTCAAGGCTTCTTGGCTCCGTAACCCTTTGAGCCGATTCGTTGTGATAAGTCTTCCTCTACTATACCTATACCAGACCGGGCCCGTTTCTCTGAAGAACACTTGATTAATCTAACTTTGATAGACAGTCTTAAAAACTCATTTAAGACTGTCAAAATGATTAGAGAAACATCAAGCTGAGGACTGGTGGGGAGTATTAAATATACAGTGACCGAGCTAAAAATGAGGCTCACAAAGGAAAATTTATCTTGTAAAGACCAAAGGCTACTCATATATAAGAATAGCGACAGAAACGGGAGATGACGTCTCGGCAGATACCGGCCCTTGCCACGCAAGCCTGACGATCTGAGTTTGATTCCCACATCCCCTGGAGAGAAGGAGGGAAAAAGGAACTGTCTTCACAAAGTTCCCTGACCTCTACATGTGTGCTGTGTCATGTGAGCCCACACACACTCAGATGCAAAATAAATAAATAAATGAAGCATTTGTAAAGAAAATAGTGTGGTGATACGGCTGGCTGTAGTAATGCGCCTGTAATCCAGGACAAGGGGATGGAGGCATAAAGGATGAGGAATTTGAGGCCAACCTTCGCTTAAAGCCAGCTTGGGCTACATGAGACTCCGCCTCAAATAATAAACAGACACTCTCTTTTCGTTTTAGATTTATATTAGAAGTATCAGGACTTCATAAGCTATTTTGAATGTATCAATGCAACAATTAATGTTTACATCTGTCTGCTATTGTGTCAATTGAAGAGACTAGAAGAAGTGTCCAAGCAAGGAAGCAATTAAGTATAGCAGCCAAATTGTGGTCTTGAGATTCTGTTTCCTACCCTAGAAATCAGAATTTATGGAAGTAGCCTTCCCTGTTACAGGCACTGAGGTCCACAAAATCACTGTTGGGAAGAAAATTGGCAAAGGAAAGGGGATTGTTTACAGTTTGGATAAACATGGGGGAGGGGCCGGAAGACATCTAATTTCCTCCCTACTGTGCCCATGACCATCTTTCTGTTTCTAGAAAGCCCTGTGACAAAGGCTAGAATGAATTCAAATGCAACTGTGAGAGACTAATCAACCCCTTCCTGAGAGGTAAGGGACTCTTGGCCCCAGGTTGCCTCTGTTCCATTATATAATCCATATACAAAATAGTCCTGGACACTATTTTACTGGCCCATGTCACAAAAGCAATTCAGAAGCCACTGAAGATGGGACACTTTTAACCAAAAAAAAAAAAAAAGTGACTTTTTGGGACTATTGTGTTCACACTTGCATCCGTATCTCTATTTTAAAATTAGCTGAAAAGCCAGGCTGTGGTGGCATGCCTTTAATCCCAGCACTCGGGAGATAGAGTTAGGTGGTCTCTTGAGTCCAAGGTCAGTCTGGTCTCTACAGAGTGAGTTCCAGGACAGCCAGGGCTACACATGTCTTAAAAGAAAGAAAGAAAGAAAGAAAGAAAGAAAGAAAGAAAGAAAGAAAGAAAGAAAGAAAGAAAGAAAGAAAGGAAGGAAGGAAGGAAGGAAGGAAGGAAGGAAGAAAGAAAGAAAGAAAGAAAAGAAAAGAAAAGAAAAAAAGAAAAAAGGAAAA
Organism: Arvicola amphibius; assembly: GCF_903992535.2. Classification (NCBI taxonomy): domain Eukaryota; kingdom Metazoa; phylum Chordata; class Mammalia; order Rodentia; family Cricetidae; genus Arvicola; species Arvicola amphibius. The sequence continues at coordinate 56,703,439 of NC_052051.1, read as the reverse complement.
AGTTGGAGGACTAAGTGTTGTGGGATATACCTTTAATCTCAGGAGACAAAGGTAGGTAGATCTGTGTGGATTTTAGGCCAGCCTGTCTTTATAGCCAGTTCTAGGACAGCCAGGGTTACATAACAGGGAGTTCCTGAGTCAAAAAGCAAAACAAAGTCACGAGATGGTGGTGCACACCTTTAGTCCCAGCAGTTGGGGGGCAGAGGCAGGTGGATTTCTGTGAGCTCAAGGCCAGCCTGGTTTACAGAGCTAGTTCCAAGACAGCCAGAGCTGTTACACAGAGAAACCCTGTCTCGAAAAATCAAACCAAATCAAGACAAAACAAAAACCAACAAAACCAAAAATTAAGAAAATAAATAAATTAATCAATAATAGCTTGAGAAAATGGTAGGCATGATCTTGAAAACAAGTAAACAAAGAGACAAACCATCAATCTAGCTTTCTATTGAGTTTTATCTTTGTGTAGCCAAACAGAAGGCAAAGTATGTTTTAAATAAGGGACCCCAACTAATAAATAAACTAGAAACGATGGAGCTGAGGGTGTAGTCCAGTGGTAGAGCATGCACCAGGCTCAGACTTCAAACACAGCCAAAAGAAAAGACAAGGAGAGGAAAAGGGGATGGGGGAGGAAAGAGGAATGGGAATGGATAGAAAGAATGCGACTGGACTCCCGGCCCTGGCAGCTACTATCTCATCGACCCTGAGATAGGTCCAATGCCCACCCGCCTCTCCCTACCTGAGTGAGGACTGAGCAGCCACCAACTTGCAGGAAAGACTCAGGACAGACCCTCCAAGAGAGCTGGGGAGAACGAAAAACCAAACCCTCAAATGCCACAAGAAATGGCTCACATTTACCAGGTGTTGCTAGTACCTGTGGTTGGTCTGGCCTTTGTGTGTGATCTTGCTTTATCTTTACAAAAACCAATGAAGCAGATGCAATTATCACAACTATTTTATAGACAGGGAACTTGAAGCACAGAGGGGGTTAGGAACTGCCCAAGGTCACAAAGTTGGTTAATAGGTGAGCTGGAATTTCAGCTCTGGTCAGCTGGCTCCAGGACCTTCTCTCTGAAACACTGGATTATATTGTCTCTCATTTAAAAAAAAAAAGCCATCAAAGCCAACAAGATGGTTTAGCGGGTAAAGGCATTCGCTGTCAAGCCTGAGGGTCTCAGTTCTCTCCCCATAACCCACGTGGTGGAAGACAGAACTGAGTATGAGAGTGATAAGTGTTCTGAGATAATGTAAACGTGGGCATCATCTTAAGATGCTAACTCACGGTTGTCCGGACAGATGAAAAGACACTGGAGGCCATGTACTCAAACCAGAGCCCGAGGCTTACAGCACAGAGAGCCAAGGGCTCCCAAGGCTTTCCCTAAGAGAGCAGCAGAAAAGCCCAGTAGGAAGAACTACCCCCCACCTCTTGCTTGCTCTCTCCCTCTCCCAGCCAGGATTCAAAGCCACGCTGGGGGCTGTGATGCTGCTGTTTGCCAGCTTTTCCTATAACCCCCCTTTCCCGCATTGTCTCTCGCTTCATCCCTTAGGCCCAGTCAGGTTTCTGGAAGCATCCTCCATACCTGAGAAAAAACACCTCAGAAAGCAGAGTAGCCTTTTCTTACTTTCTTTTTTTCTTTGGAGCCTGTCCTGGAACTAGCTCTTGTAAACCAGGCTAGTCTCGAACTCACAGAGATCTGCCTGCCTCTGCCTCCCGAGTGCTGGGATTAAAGGCGTGCGCCACCACCGCCCGGCTGCTTTCTTATCTTCATTCAGGTCCTTAGCTAGGGCTGGCAGCCCTAGGGGGGAGTTTTGTGATTGTAATTTGTACTGTTCCACTCTCCAGGCAGGGGGTCCTACCCCTGCCCAACCCCCTTCTCCCTGCTCTAGTCCCTGCCAGGCTGTTGTCTAACCCAGGTAAGGACTGGCTCTTCCAGAACATTCCGGGTCATCTGATTCAGTCCGCATGGCCATCCTGCTTTGTGGGTCTGTACCCCATTTGTCCTCCAGAAATATCCAAACCCAGATACCTTCTCAACGCCAGTTATGTTGTAGCATAATTGACAAATCAAAGTTGTCTATGTAGCAGGGGTGGTGTGCACACCTGTAATCCCCGCAGTTTGGAGGCAGAGGTCAGAACTTGGAACTACACAGGGAGATTCTGCCTCAAAAAAAAAAAAGTATACGCTCACAAGTGTATGTGTGTGGTACGACATGATGTTTTGAAATACATACCTGAACTATACATTATTACCACACTCAAGCTAATTAACATATCTACCACCTCATATACCTTTGTGTGTGTGGTAAAAATACTTAAGATCTACTCTTCGCAAATTTCAAATATACTGTCATTATCCTTGATTGCTTGTTTTGAGACAGGGTTTTTCTGCATAGCCCTGGCTATCCTGGAACTCATGCTGTAGACCAGGCTTGGTCACAGAGATCTGCTTTCCTCTGCGCGCACACACACACACACACACACACACACACACACACACACACACACACACACGCACACCCCTATACTGGGACTAAAGGCATGCACCGCCACACTTGGCGTCATTATCCTTGTTCTTTTTTTTTTTTTGATTTTTTTTTTTTTTTGATTTTTCGAGACAGGGTTTCTCTGCAGCTTTTTTAGAGCCTGTCCTGGAACTAGCTCTTGTAGACCAGGCTGGCCTCGAACTCACAGAGATCCGCCTCCTCTGCCTCCCGAGTGCTGGGATTAAAGGCATGCGCCACCACCGCCCGGCATTATCCTTGTTCTTAACGGCAGTCATCATGCCGAACGCCAGAGCCTGGGGTCTTTCGCAACCTGAATGAGGAGTGGGATGAAGCAAGGACCAGACGTCTGTTCATAGACAACAGGCGCTAGCGATTCTCAGACCTGAACCCCCATCTCTGACCGCCAGTCGAGGAAGTAGAACATTTTAAGTATGTCCAAAGTGAAGTTTTGGGTTTGGTTTGGTTTTGAGACAAGGTCTCACCATGTAGCCTTGGCTGCTCTAGAACTTGATATGTAGACCAGGCTGGCCTCAGACTCACAGAGAGCCTCCTGGCTCTGCCTTTGCACTGGGATTAAAAATGTTCTTTCGCTGTTACTCGGGAGGCAGAAGCAGGTGGATCTCTGAGTTCCAGCCTGGTGTACAGATCGATCAAGTGCCAGGACAACCACTGCTACACAGAGAAACCCTGTGTCAGGAAACAAAATAAAAAGTGTGTATTGGTTTTAAGGAATCACCCGTGTTCTTGCTCTTGGTGAGGCATCTCTGGTGATTGTGAGATGCTTACCTTGATGAACAACTTGAAAGTTTCAGATGTTAATGCCAGGCATAGTGGCACATACCTTTAATCCCAGCACTTGACAGAGGGAGCAGATATCTGTGAGGTCAAGGCCAGCCTGGTCTACAGAGTGAGTGCTAGGAGAGTCAGGGCTACACAGAGAAATTCTGCCTTGGAAAAAAAACAACAAAAACGAAGGTTTTCAGACATTCTCTGTTCTCCCAACATGTGTATCAACTTTCTAGAATCTGCTCCTTCCAAGGGGAAAAAAAAAGGATAAATTAGAAGACAGAGAACTGTCGCTGAAATGTCCACACACTCATTTGAGGCAGATGTCATGCAGTCCAGGCGATGTAGCTGAGGATGACCTTAAATGTCTTAGCGTGTCCCCCCATTAACGTGAATAGTTATGTTTTTCTGTGATACTAGGGATTAAGCTCAGGACATCACAGAGAGGCCTGGGCAAAGGTTTTATTTATTTTTTAAAATATTTATTTATTATGTATACAATATTCTGTCTTTGTGTATGCCTATAGGCCAGAAGAGGACACCAGACCCCATTACAGATGGTTGTGAGCCACCATGTGGTTGCTGGGAATTGAACTCAGGACCTTTGGAAGAGCAGGCAATGCTCTTAACCTCTGAGCCATCTCTCCAGTCCCACAAAATGAAGGTTTTAGATGCCGACAGTTAGGGTTAGATTTGGGCATATGTGTTGGTTTCTACTGAGTGCCAAGTAAATGACATTGGTGTCTCCAAATGGGTCAAATGTCTGAGGTTTGAGATCTACAAAGACTAACGTAATAGCCTGCTCTGGCAAAGAATGTCAAAGTCGTGACATTACTCTGTGTTCCAGTTCCCCCAAGTCACCTCCCTTCCCACGTAGGTCTTGGACTGAGTGTCACGTGCCTCTGCCTCGAGAGCAGACTTCTGCCTCTTGGCTTTATGGTGGCCTCAGCAGAGTTGGAAGTGTCACCGGCAGTGTGGGGAGACCCGGGTGCTGATGCACGCCGTGAGTCACCAATTCTGATGCAAGCATCCATCACGGTGATTCGTCTCTTTCTACCACTTCCTCCAAGTAGATCAGCAGGCTGAAAAAAAGCCCCATATCAGTCATTGTCTCCCAAACCATCTGCACACACAGATCATGCTGTTTAGGTTTATAGGTGCATCCCCCAAATGAAGCATATTTCTCTTGTTGCCTCCGTGATATACACAGCAATCTCCCAGAATCAGGGCTTCATGGCTTTGGGGGGAGGGGTAGGCACAGTTCTGCTTTAGTATGTGGGTTTTCATTGACAACCCATGGCTTTCCTTCTATTGAAATATGACACTGGCTGCTGTGAATTCTAATGCGAAGGCGTTAGCAGCTGAGTTGCATGCTCTAATAGAATAACCAAGCTTCTAAAGGGAGTTGCTTATACCCATTGCCCCTATCTCTTGACTTCCTATTCCTTTTTTGACTCCAGCCTCCCAGCAGAACATCTTTTCCCACGGTCACCAATGACCTCTGACTTACTGGATCCTCTGGGCATCTTCAGGCTTCTTGCTTGACCTCTCTGTTGACCATACTTTGTTGAAACACACTCTGCTGAAATCCCAATGCTTGGGCATGGGAATATAGATAGACTGGGCTAAAACCATACTCCCCTCCCCCCCACACAAAAAAATCATACTTCTTAGGTGTCTCGAAGTTACTTCCAGACTGATGAGCTAGTTTAGTGGGAAAAGATTGCTTTCTGTATAAGCCTGTTGACCTGAGTTCAATCCCTGGAACCTGTGATGGAGATAAGCTAGAGACCTGGCTCCTAGACGTTGTCTGTGGTGCTCATACCATACACAAACATACACAGCACACAGCCACACACACCAAACACATATGTTACACATACACATGCCATACAGACTACACACACACACACACACACACAGTCTGCCACCACGTGCCACACTCACCTGCCACACATAGAATATACACACTCACACATGTTAATAATAAACTAAATAAATGTTTTAAAAGATATTTCCGGTTCAGCCTGTCTCAAACCCATGATTTCTTCCAAAGAAAAGGGAGGAAAAAGTAGGAAAGCAAGGGGACAAGAGGAGGGAAGGGAAGAGTCAAGGCAGGACAAGCAGGGGGCTGGAGAGAAGGCTAAATGAAAATCTTTTCTTGAGATGGAGTCTCGGGTACCCCTGACTGCCCTGGAACTCCCTATGTAGAGGAGTAGAAAGGTGCACGCAGGCTCCACAGACAGAGCCAGAACCCGCTTGTATCCACTGCGGATAGAGTGTGGCGCTGGGGCAACAGTCGGGTCATAATCTGCAGACAAACACTGGCGATATTTCGGACACCCTAGAGGGAAGCAAGAGTGCAGAGCCTGCTCTGTGATGTCAAGCACTTCCGGGTTGTAAATGCTGCCCTTTTCAAACACCTGCTGTGTGATCAGTCCAAAGCAGAAATGTCCAGCTTGGCCAGCATGGCCAGCAGTGCGGCTTCACTGGCTCCTAAGTTGTCTCCAGTTTTATCAGCTGCACATCACTCAGAATTTCAAGGGTGCCCCTGGCGATTCTAGTGGTGATACGGAAAGCCTGGAAAAAACAGGTTGTCTCCGGTGTTCTGGGCTGGCACAGTGACCTCACATGGGGGCGATGGTTCCAGCACAGGCAGCAACGGGCACCTTATTGGCCAGCAGCATGTCCCTAATCTCACCGAGGTCCTCCTTGGTGAACACAAAGCCCACATTGCCCCGGATATGAGGCAGCAGTTTCTCCAGAGCTGCGTTGTTTTCCAGATGTCCCCGAATGGCCTTCCGCATCATCGCGTCCTTGACGATCAGCACCACAATCTTCCCTTGCAGGGACATGCGGATCTGCTGCATCTGCTTGGAGCCCACATTGGCTGCTCCCACAATGAAGCCTTTTGGGCAATCATCCAAAAGTTGAATGATCTTAAGGAAGTAGTTGGACTTCCAGATCACCCTGTCTTCCCTGGGCATTACACACAAGGTGCGTCAGGGATTGCCCAGCAGGGTTTAAAGACAATGTCACTCTGACAAGGAAGCCTGGTAAGAGGAGGAGGATGGCACTAAACTCACAGAGATCCCCCGGCATTTGAGTCCTAAGTGCTGGGACTAAAAGCATGTGCCACCACCGCCTAATGAAAATTAAAATCTAGGAAGAGGAGGAGACATGGTAGTAGTTGCGTAGTTGTTGAGACTAGAGAGACGGCTCGGTAGTTCACAGCATTGGCTGTTGTTGCAAAGGGTGCAGGTTCCATTTCCAGCACCCACACGCAGCTCACAGTCATTGGCAACTCCAGTTCCATACGGGTGAGATACTCATGAACATAAAACAAAGCAGTCATTCATTAAAAAGATGTATTTATTTAGCCAGGTGGCACACGACTTTAATCCCAGCACTTGGGAGGCAGAGGCAGGCGGATCTCTGTGAGTTCGAGGCCAGCCTGGTCTACGAGAGTTAGTGCCAGGACAGGCTCCAAAGCTACCGAGAAACCCTGTCTCGAAAAAAAAATGGAAAAAAGATGTATTTCTTTTCTGTGTATATGTGTGCCTGAATGTGTGTGTGTATATATATATATATATATATATATATATATATATATATATGTGTGTGTGTGTGTGTGTGTGTGTGTGTGTGTGTGTGTGTGTGTGTACCACACTCATGTAGATGCCCACACAGGCAGAAGTGGGTGTCAGATCCACAAGACCAGGAGTTCTAGATGGTTGTGAGCAGCCTGACATGGGTGCTGTGAACCCATATCCTTGGCCAAAACAGCAAGTGTCCTTACCTCCTGAGCTCTCTCTAGTGCCCCCCGTTTAAAATGTTGTCATTAAGCCAGGAATGGCAGCATACAATTTTAGTCCCAGCACTCAGGAGGCAGAGGCAGAACTCTCTGAGTTCGAGGCCAGCCTGGTCTTCAGAGTAAGTTCCAATACAGCCAGAGCTACATGGAGAAACCTTGTCTTGGAGGGCTGAGGCAGGGGGATGTTGTCATTTGCAAACTAATTCAAGACCCAGGATGACCGACTTGATCCTACTTTTGAGATGAGTCCCTACGCTCCTGTCCGTCACAGGGGCTGTGCTCCTCAGCTGCTGGTAGGTCTCTCAGAAGAGCCTTCTTTCTCTCCCTCCGGCAGACCAGATCAGCTCTCTGCACCCTGTTCCCCGTCACTCTGTCCCTCTCTTCTGTAGCTCTCACTACAGTTTGTAATTCTATATCTGATTGCTAACTCCAGTCCCCTCCAGAGGACCTCGAAAGTAGCAATTCTGTCCTTTTTCTTTGTCCCAGTGCTCTTCCGAAGCCCTGGCTACGACAAGGGTTCAGCAGATATATGTTGAATGTGTGACTGAAACTGTGATTAATTCATTATGCATCCATCTTTCGTGGACCTGTCTTTAGTAACCCTATTTCTCTGTGAAGGCACATATGATAAAATACATTGAGGGACAGGACAGTCACTACCGGGAGAGAGTGTTCAGAGGAACACCACACCACAGTATATCTACTTGAGGGTTTGATATACCAGCCACATATTTTATTAAAGTATTTCTTTCAGGGTGGTAAAACACACTCTGTTACTGGCTTGTGGGCATTGAGCCTGGCACTGGGGCAATGGGTCATGTTACAGATAAATGAGGATACTGGTGGCAGGCAGAGAGGAGGCTGCAAGAACACTCAACTCCTACTTGGGGACATTCTGCATCCTCTGCTCAGAAGGTTTCAGAGGGGACAAAGAGGTAAACGGTCCCAGAATCAAGTGACAGGAATGCCTGTGAGCCTCGAGGCCTGGATGACTCTGGAGAGGGGTCTCACAATGGGACTGTGCAGTCTGACTTCAAACATTTCCAGGTTTGCTTTGAGGGTTGTCGTGCCATCACACCATGGTGTTGGAAGATAATATCAGTGTGTAGAGGGACAAGACTGGACTTGGAGTCAGGACAACCAGCCAGGTCGCTGGTTCTCAGTAAAAAGTCACACATCACGAATCAACCATGTTGCAGAAGAAGAAAGAGCTCCTGGCAAGCCGTGTGGAAGACAGAGTGAGCTCGGGCGGGTTGTCAAGGTAATAACCACCCCGTTCTGAGGTGCACTGGCCGCGATGGGTACTTGCTGCACTTTGCATGCGTTATCTCACCTAATCCTGCAATAATCTCTCAGGGCTCTTATTAGCACCATCTTTCATGCAATGGAACCAAATGTCAGTGTAACAATACAGGCTTGAGGTAAGCCAGCTGGTAAATGTCGTACACAGGATTCCAAAGAAGTTCCGTCTGACTCACCTGCGCCCTTGCCTGTGGGGCGGGGTTACACTGGCCATTAGGAAAGTTGGGTTTCAGCCTGAATCTCCCATTACAGTTTTGTGTCTTAGGGTCATTTCTAGGGGAAGAAATGCGGTCGTATATAAATGATAAATCTGATACAGAGGGTTGGTGAAGATTTAATGAGGAGCATGGCTGAAGTTTTTAAGGCCATTCTAATGCCACAGCCACTGCCCATGTGCAGGGTAGCTACTGAGCTTGGACTATGACCATCTGAGCGGGATGAGAGGTGCCAGAGGTATGAAATATGAAAATAGCATGCAAAAAAGGATGCAAAGCATCTCAGTTTTTCCCACACTAGATATATAGTCTTTCTTAGATTAAAATAAAATATATTTAAGCCAGGTGGTGGTGGCACATGCCTTTAATTCCAGCACTCAGGAGGCAGAAGCAGGCAGATCTCTGAATTCGAGGCCAGTCTGATCTACAAAGCAAGTTCCAGGATAGTCAGGCCTATAAAGAGAAACCCTGTCTTGAAAAAACAAGAGAGATAGAGAGATTGATAGATTGACAAATAAATAAAATACATGGCTGAAATTAATTTCATCTGTTTCTTTTTTAAAAAATAATTTATCTATTTTTATTTTATGTGCATTGGTGTTTTGCCTGCATGTATGTCTGTGTGAGGGTGTCAGATCTTGGAGTTACACACAGTTGTGAGCTCCCATGTGGGTGCTTAGAATTGAACCTAGGTCCTCTGGAAGAGCAGTCAATGCTCTTAACCACTGAGCCATTTCCCCAGCCCCCCCCCATCTGTTTCTTTTTACTTTTTTCTCCTTAAACATGGCTATTAGAAATGTAGAATTCTGTGAGACTCATTGAATTTCCACTATGCCACAGCACACTGCCCCCCTGAGGCCTATAACGGTAATTTATTATTGTTATGGTGATTTCACTCAGAACACATACCATTTTGCCACTGAGGTCAGCACCAAGACAGAGGTGGGCTAGAGTAAGGGCCTGTTTGCTTATCAGTGTGCATTTTAATGTGAAAAAATCACAGGTCTTCAAGTTTTGAATCTATTATTTTTGATCGCTGCCCCTTCCCCTTGTTTTTTTTTGAGACAGAATTCCATTTATCCCAAGCTGGTTTCCAATTTACTATGTAGCTAGGGATGACCATGAATTCTGATTCTCCTGCCCCCATGTCCTGAGAGCTGAGATTACAGATACAGCACACAATGCCATTATTTTGGGTTTTTTGCTTTGCTTTGTTTTGTTTTGGTTTTGGTTTTTTGAGACAGGGTTTCTATGTGTAGCTCTTGAAGGACAGGCTGGTTTTCATCTTAGAGATTGGCCTGCCTTTGCCTCCAAAGTGCTGGGATTAAAGGCATGCATCATTACCACCTGGCTCCCAATGCCATTTTTAATTTTGGTTTTCAAATACAAAGAATCTTCTAAATAAAGGGAAGTATATATGTTTGGAGGGAATCATTAGACTCAGAGAGTGTTGTAGAATATTCTTTTAGGCTGTGTGAAGATGTGTCACTGTGATTGGTTTAATAAAGAGCTAAATGGTCAACAGCTAGGCAGGAAGAGATTAGGTGGGACTTCTGGGGACAGAGGGGACTTGGAGGGGAAGAAAGGCAAAGGCAGGGTCACCAGTTGGATGCAGAGGAAGCTGGATGTGCAGAAGGAGAGGTAAAAGCCATGAGCCATGTGGCAGCACATAGATGAAAATAAATGGGTTAAGTTATAAAAGCTAGTGGGACAAGGCTAAGCTAAGGTCAAACTTTCATAATTAATAAGAAATCTCCGTGTCATGATTTGGGAGTTGGCGGTACAGAGAAAGACCCATCACAAGAGAATACACAGGAATACACAGGACAGCCTAAAACACTGGGACCTTTTTTTTTTCTTGTGCTTTCTTTTTCCTGTTGACACAGGGTCTCAATTCATTGCCTAAACTGGTCTCAGACTCAAGGGATCGTCCTGCCTCAGCTTCCTGAGACGTGAACCCAGAGCCTCATGTACACCAGGCATGTGCTCTACCGTTGAGCTCCTCACAGTCCTGGAAGCTATAGTCCTCTAGCCTGGGAGAGCTCTTCATATCATGGAGGATCACCGTCCCTTTCTTACACGCAGCAGAAACAACCCCTTTTCTTTCCTTACTTATCAACTGCTGCATATTTCAACTCATAATAGCAGCTACATCGTTACAATGGTTTCAAACCAATATCCAGGAAAGCTTTGATTTTCTTTCTCCCTTCCTTCCTTCCTTCCTTCCTTCCTTCCTTCCTTCCTTCCTTCCTTCCTTCCTTCCTTCCAACAGAGTTTCTCTGTGTGACAGTCCTGGCTGTTCTGGAACTCACTCTGTAGACCAGGGCAGCCTTAAATCTGCCTGGCTCTGCTTCCCGAGTACTGGGATTAAAAGCGTGCACCACCACAGCCCAGCTAGGTCTGGCCACCCTACATGTATATAACAGGTTGGCCCTGAACTCTTAGAGATCCACTTGTTTCTCCCTACATAGTGCTGGGATTAAAAGTGTTTGCCATCACACCCAGCTAGCCATATCATTTAATATATACCTACATTTCATCTTGTTGCCTCCCGAGTGCTGGAATTAAAGACATGCGCCACCACCGCCTGCCTCAGAGGATCAAATTTACAGAGCTGACCTTGAAGATTGATCTGTGTTCCACATTCAAGTCATATCCCAGAAAACTATAAGCTGGGAGAGGCGCTTTACTTTACGATGACACTAGCTGCTGTAGCCCCGTAGCTCCAGCATTTCAGAGGTGTTACGCAACTGGAGGCTATTTATCACGGAACAGTTTAGAGCTAACATTCCTAGGCAGTAGAACTGTCCTCTTTCTGGTAGTTGAGGCTCTGGCAATTCTTCTATCACGTGACTCTGCCAACCTCTAAAGTCAGGCTATCCTCTGCAGCCAATTAGCACAGAGAACACTTGGAAAAGGCACGCCCATTTCTAACTGGGCCTGAAAGTGGGGCAGGATCGCTTCTATTCCATGCCATTAATACAAACTTATCACATGGGTTCCCTGAAATATACGGGAGCTGGAAATCCAGTTCCCAGGCGGGGAAGTCCCTCCTGAACAGCGTTATGCAAGAGGAGCGTTTCAGGCCGGTGAACAGCTCTCCACTTCTGCTTCAATTTATAAATGGAAATTACTCCCATAAGGACGAATGCAAAATATTGAGATGTGTTTCCATACTGTGCCATCAATACTATCCATTATCACAGTCCCCGAATCATTAAAAAGCACTAACAAAACAAAGAGTATAGCTTAGGTAGAGTGTGTGCCTAGCCCACGTGAGGCTTTGGTTCAATTCCCAACACCAAATAAAAAAAAACATACACACACAAATTATGGTATTATTACATAATATATAATATAACAAAAGACAAGGCACTGGTGGATGGTGGTTCAGTCAGTCAAGTACTTGCCTTTAAAGGGTGGGGACCTGAACTTGGATCCCCAGAACTCACGTGAAAAGATAGATGTCCATGCTTGTAAACCCAAAATGCTCAAGACTGGAGGAAAAGACAAGAGACTCTGGCAATTGTTGACCAGCTAGCCCAGCCTACTTGACAATGTTCCAGGCCAATAAGCAATTCTGTCTCAAACAAAATGTGGAAGGCACCTGCAGGGTTGAGTGTGCTGTCTTCCATTGTCTGGCATTTTAATGCCTGGTCCCCAGTTAGCACTGTTTGGGGATTAGAACCTGAGGCCTTGTTGGAGGGAGTGTCTCTGGAGGTGGGCCTTGAGAGGTTAAATACTCTTGCTATTTCTAGTTTGCTCTCTGTTTCCTACTTGCCTTTCAAGACATGAGCCCTCAGCTTTCTGCTCCTACTGCCATACCTGTTCCTTGCTGCCATGACTCACTGACATGATGGATTAGCCCCGTGGAACTCACACACACACACACACACACACACACAGACACACACACACACACTCACACACATATACACACACACACAACTATGTAATCATTTGTTTGCTTGTTTTATTTATTTATCTATTTATTTATTTATTTTAGATTTTTTCGACAGGGTTTCTCTGTAGCTTTGGAGCCTGTCCTGGAACTAGCTCTTGTAGACCAGGCTGGCCTCGAATGCCTGCCTCTGCTGGTATTAAAGGTGTGCACCACCACCGCCTGGCATGTTATATTTATTTATTTATGTTTATTTTTGAGACACATGCTCATATATCCCAGATTGACCCTGAACACTGTACTCACTTATTATGTATTTATTCAGAGACAAGGTCTCACTATGTTAGTCCTGGCTGTCCTGGAGCTTGCAATGTAAACAAATCTGACCTGGAACTCCGAGAGAAGACAGGTGAGAACTCAGAGAGAAGACAGGTGACCTTGAACTCTTCTTCTTCTTCTTCTTCTTCTTCTTCTTCTTCTTCTTCTTCTTCTTCTTCTTCTTCTTCTTCTTCTTCTTCTTCTTCTTCTTCTTGTAAGATAGGGTTTCTCTGTGTAGCCCTGGCTGTCCTCGAACCTACAGATCTGCCTGGTTCTGCCTCCCAAGTGCTGGGACTAAAGGCGTTCGCTCCTACCACCCAGCTTTTCTTTCCTCTTGAACTCTTTATGCAGCCAAGGATAACCTTTAACTCCGGATCCTTTCATCTCCTGGATTACAGGCACTTGCTAAGGTTTTGCGGAGCTGGGGAGTCAAACCCAGAGCTTCCTGAACACAAGGCAAACATTCTACCAAGCCCTCACACCAATGAGCAGCCAGCACACTCAGCATTTTTTAGAGGTTGTGTAACCTAGATTGGCCTTGAAGTCAGACTCCTCCTGCTTCAGACTCCCTGACTCTGGATTACAGGCCTACGTCACCTTTGTGACATATCACACTACAGACAACACAAAAACTCTATCATCACCACCAGAGGTGATGGTGGCCTTTAATCCCAGCACTTGAGAGGCAGAGGCAGGCGGATCTCTGTGAGTTCGAGGCCAGCCTGGTCTACAAGAGCTAGTTCCAGCACAGATTCCAAAGTCACAAAGAAACCTTGTCTCGAAAAACCAAAAAAAAAAAAAAAAAAAAAAAAAAAAGCTGACTCTTTGATAATGCTCCTTTGGCGAGAGAATGAGGGAGACGGGGGGGGGGGCACAGTGTGGGAAAGCCCAGCAGGGAGAGTGTGACAGACTCCAAACTGGAAGTGCATGACTCGCTACTCTGCAAACTGCAATCCTAGGAACTTAGCTAAAATGGAAGTGCAAAATGATATGCAGAATAGCCATTCTAATTTGTTTGCAATAGCAAAATTACTGAGGAAAACTGAATGCCCCTAGATAAGAGGGCTGAAGAATTATAATATGGATTGTATTTATGCGATGGGATACTATCAGGTTATAAAGACAGAGTGATGAGATGTGAGCTCTCTGTGAAGTGAGACCTGCAAGTTATTAAGGCTGGGGGTAAGGCCAAGGGTGGTGTCCTACACCTTCAGTCCTAGCCCTAAGCAAACAGAGGCTTAGCAGATTTTTGTGAGTTCCAGGAGAGCCTACATAGCAAGTTCCAGATAAGCAAGGACTATAAGTGAGATCCTGTCTCAAAATAAATAAAAAACTACTAAGAGGAAAAGCAAGATGGGGAACAAAGTAGAGAGCGCTACTTTTTACATTACAAACAAACAAAGGAGCTACACACACGAAGAAACTCCGCGTTTGGACCCTTTACTCACCGCGAAGTAGAGTCTGGGAGATGCCTTAGAAGAAGTTTGTTGAAAATGTTGCAGGTGTCAAGTAGTGGTGACGCATGACTTCAATTCCAGCACTTGGGAGGCAGAGGCAGAGGGATCTTTGGGAGTTCAAGGCCAGCTGTTCTACTAAGAGAGTTCCAGGACAGCCAGGACTATTACTCACAGAAACCCTGTCTTGAAAAACAAAACAGGAGAACAAGAGAATTCTGGAAAGAGGAAAGCTTTGTCTACAGTCCTGACCCGGCCACAGAGCAAGCAAGATGTAACTGCCTCACCGAAAAAGAGGTTTTGCTTTTGTTTCCACAGGAAATGAGAGGCTATGGATTCATTGTGAGTTAAGAAAAATCAGGTTTGATCAAGGAAGACCACCTTAGAAATCTCTGGTAGGAACAGATGGCCCAGATGTCAGAGTTCCACATCCAGAACAGATTCAAGACTGCTGCCTGAGATGATCAAACCTCACAGGATACGCCAGTCATGACTTGATGATAATTATAAATTTTTTTAGGTCCCCATAAGATTATCAGCAACCCCCAACTAACAGGAAGTAGCCTGGAAAACTACACCCACATTCCCCAAAAAAATGGACTATGAATATTTTTCTTTGTCTAGAATGTTGGTTACAAGTTGTTATGGATAATGGTCAGGAGAAAAGCTAAACAAAGAATATTAGATTCAGAGTTCTTATTCCTTAAAAAAAAAAGCAGGGGGGGGAGTGCTGTGGGACAATGGTTTGTACCCTGTCAATTGTATTTTAATAAAATGCTGATTGGTCAGTAGCCAGGCAGGTAGTATAGGTGGGACAACCAGATAGGAAATAGAAGCGGAAAATGAGAACAGGAGAATTCTGGGAAGAGAAAAGCTTGGTCTGCTGTCCTTATCTGGCCACAGAGCAAGCAAGATGTAACTGCCTCACCAAAAAGGGTACCAAGCCACGTGGCTAACATAGACAAGAATAATGGGCTAATGTAAGTTATGAGAGTTAATAAGAAGCCTGGGCTAATGGGCCAATCAGTTTAGAGTTAAAAAAAATAAAGGAAAAACAAAACAACACACACACACAAAGTTACAGATAGCTGGGATAGCTGGGTGGTGATGGTGCACACCTTTAATTCCAGCACTGAGTAGGCAGAAGGAGGTGGATCTTTGAGTTTTGAGTTTGAGGTCAGCTTGGTCTAGAGTGAATTCCACAAGGGCTACAAAGAGAAATCCTGTCTCCAACCCATCCCCCCCCCAAAAAAAAGAAAGAAGAAAAAAAGAAAAATAAGCAGAAAATTATTTTCTGCTATTTAAATCTTGTCTATTTGAAAAGTTAAAATTTGCTCAGAAAATGTAGCTCTATGACAGGAGACAAGCACAGAGCCCTAGATCTGATTCTCAGCATAGTTTAAAAAAAATTAAAAATCTAGAGCCAGTCAGTCAGGATTTGAGAGATGACTCAGTGCTTAAGAACACTTGCTGCCCTGGGCAGTGGTGGTACATGCCTTTAATCCCAGCACTCCGGAGGCAGAGGCAGGTGGATCTCTGTGAGTTTGAGGCCAACCTGGCTTACAAGAGCTAGTTCCAGGACAGGCTCCAAAGCTACAGCAAAACCCTGTCTCAAAAAACCAGAAAATAACAAGAACACTTGCCGCTTTTTTTTACTTTTTTTATTTTTTTATTTTTTAAATTCAGTCAATCCGACACCTATAATCCCAGTACAGAGTCAGCCTCAGCTATATAATGAACTAAAGATCCTCCTGCCTCAGCCCTAGAGCGCTGGGGTACAGGTGCTTCCTGCTGTGTCCAGTTTTGGTAGGATGATGACAGTCTTAGCACAATGAATTTTCACTAGTGACTTTTTGTGTTTGTGACATTGCATTTTGCAGTGCTCACTGATCGGCTTCTCGTCCCTCCGTCTAGTGTCCCAAGTGAAATTGCCAGCTTTCACTTCTGGAGTGTTTAGCCAGAGATCCAAGGGATACCTGCCGGTCGGGAGTAACGAGGCCTCTTGGGTTTTCGTTTCCTTTCCTCAAGGCCACTTAAGATTTCCACTTCTTCCTTTCAAGGAAACTAAAATATTAGAGCAAACGGACAAGTGAAAGTAAATTAGACTTCCTACGAGTGAATCTTTAGGCTTTAAAAAAAAAAAAGGCCGTTTCCATTTTATTGATGAAAATGCGTTTGCTTTCTACTCAGTCAATTACCCATTGTATGTTGGATGGCATTTTCTGGTTCAAAAGGCTGTGTGTGTGAAATACCAACATTTAAAAATCTTTTTTCTCCACTTCTGCTTCAGTGTCGGCAACTCCATTAGAATCTTCGAGTGGGTGCTTTTCAGCTGAGATGTTTCATTTTGCTTCTCTATATGAGCAGCGTCCTTTAAAAAAAAATCACTCAGAGGACAAAAGAGAAAAAGGATAGTGGAACGTGCGCTGGACTGACTGCTGGGGTGGGAGGCTGGGCGCAGGCTTCTGCAATGCTCCCGCCAAAAGCCGGAGTGGGCTCCGGGCCTCCCCTCTGAGATGCAAAGCCGCCCTGGACCGGCCTCCGGTGGGGACGGTGGCTCCCTCTGCAGGACCGACGGAGAACTGCTCCGGGATACGTTCCAGCCTCGTGCTGCCCGGAGTCCCGGCTTTAAAGGGCTGCTGACTGCTGCGCGCGCCTGCTCGCCGCCGCTTCCGGGCCGGCAGTCTGGGCTGCCGGGAGTGGCGAGCAGGGAGCCGGAGAAGATGACAAGGAGTGGCTAAACCCCGGGGCTCAGCCTGGATAGCCGACCCCTGACTGTACGGGGAGGAGGGGGAGACGCCCTCGCTCAGGACAGAGTTCAGAGGTGGCTCCCCTCGGTTTTTTGTCTCTTCCTACCACCCCACTGCCTTTCCTTCGCCCGACCTTGGCTTCCTTTTAAGATATCTTCCCAATAAGAGAAACTGCAGAGCGCTATGTTTGTGCGAGTTATTCTGAGATAGGTAATTTGACCTGTCTGGGACTCAGTTTTTTCTTTTTTCCAAATAATAGTAAAATGACATCTTTCAAAAAACCATTTGGTGGTATCTTATAAAACTCAATGTGTGTTCAGAATAACTCCTGAGTACTTATTCAGAAGAAATTAAAAATCTATATCCATGTTCAGAGCAGTGTGAAAATAGCCAAAGACGTGAAGCCCACATGTCCATCAACGCATAAGGAAACAACAAACGGATGCGTTCACGTGGCAGACTACCGCTCAGCTGTATCGGACATGTATCGGTTTGACTATTGTGGATTGAAAGGAACTTTCTGGAGCACGGCAAATGTTCGGTGTCTTGACTTTGTGGTGATGGTTATGTGAATTCCTATGCTTGTTGAAAACTCAGAGATTTGTGCATTCCAGCACACGTCCATTAAGCTTCCATGTTAAACAGCTTTGTTTTGGCACAGGGACTTGTCGTGTAGCATGGGCTGTCCTTGAACTCCTGTGCCTTCTTTCCCAGTGCTGAGAATACAATAGTGCACTAAAAATGTTTTTGAAAAATAAAAGTACCCAACCCACAGGCCATTGTCATTATTATGTTTTATGTTTATGTAATATGTTTAGAGAACTGGGCAGATGGCTCCGTCAGGAAAAGCACTTGCCTTGCTAGCATAAATTCAATCCCCAGAACCCACGTTTAAAAATGAGTGTTTATAATCTCCGTTCTGGGGAGACAGAGACAGGGAGACCCCCTAGGGTTTCACTGGCTGTCCAGCCTAGTCTGCTTATCAACCCAGTGAGAGACCTTGTCTTAAAACAGTAAGGTGGATGGCTCCTGAGGAACAAGGCTGAGGTAGACGCCTGGTCTCCATCTGTGCACACCTATGCACACACACAAAATTTTAAGAGAAGATGAAATGTGTGGAACCTAGATGTCATCATACAAGTTTCTGCTTCCTGCTCTCATGCATGCAATATTTACAGAGCACTTATATATAATACTTATAGTTAGCCCAAAATCTGAGAGACAGCGAGAAAGACTTACAATTTAAAATACCACATGTCAGAAGTCTCCACGAGAGAAATCCCCAGTGGAAGAGGAGGAATCGCTCTATTGCTGACTTACCTTCCAAAGGGATTGAGAGGAGCAGTCGGGGACACATACTTTCATTTGTATTTGAACAATGTAAAGGAATACGAATGTGTATAATTAAGTTATCCAATTAAACTTTCTGACAATTTCTTTTTATGCTGTTTGTGATTCTAATTTTTAGACAGGGCCTCACTGGACTGGCCTCAAGTTCATAATTCTCCTATTTCAGACTTCAATATGCAATGTTATGCCCGACCTGATATAATTTCTGTGTCTGAGAAACATTGCTTCAAGTCCAAATGCCAAAGAGTCACAGGATTTAGCAAGGGACAGCACACGCTCTTCTGATGTGGAGCCCACATTGGCAATGGTCAGTGCTTCCAGCCACACCAAGGACATTGCACGAGATGTGGCTTTTCCATCTGATCTTCTCTGTGGTGCCTTGTAGAAGGGAAGGGACTGGCTGTCTGAGTGGGCATGCTGGTTCTGTCACTATTACATACGAAACTGAGGAAGTTACTTAACCTCCCTAAGCCTCTGTTGCCTTATCTGCAAAGCAGGAATAATTCCTAAGTCATGGGGTTTAATAAGCCAGTTGGATGGGGGAAGGTATGTGCTGAGGTGGGGGCGCATTGGAGTCAGAGAGAAAGCTCAGCGGGTGAAGTACTTGCTGGGTCAGCCTGAGGACCAGAGTTCAAATCCCCAGCGCTCACTGATGGTACTTGTAAATCCCCAAGATTTACTGGCCAACCAGTCTAGTTAAAATGGTGAGTTCCCGGTTCAGTAAGAGACCTTGTCTCAAAAAATAAGATGAGGGCAGGTGAGAGGGCTCAGTGTGTGCGGGCTGTTGCCACCAAGCCTGAGTACCCCAGTTTGATCCTCAGGACCTACGTTATAGAGGGAGAGAATTGATTCCCACAAGCTGCCCTCTGGCTGCTACAAGTGTGAGTTTGTGCGCGCAGGCGCGCACACAAACACAAATAAGTAAATGCAATAAAAATTAAGGTGGAAAGCAATAAAAGAAAACCCTCAACTGGTTTCTGGCCTGCACATGCACATGGGTGGGTATCCACACCCGTGCACACGTACCTAAAGAAAGAAAAGGAAGGAGAAGGGGGCTGTGGCTGCTAATTGTAGAAGTCAATGCTAGTGATGAGAGGCTGCTGAGCAGTCCGGCGAGCCATTTAGGAGATGCAGTACATAGCCATTCCTCTCGGCATCAACAACCGGGGAAGATGTGCTAAAGCCTGGTGGAAGGTCTTGGAGGGCGCAGCTAAAGGTAGGCAAAATTCAGAGGCTGCTCAAATAGAGGGTCCATTAGAAACGGGCAAAAAGGCAAAAAGGGAAGAACTTCCTGGAAGATTGAAGTTGCACCCTCTGCCCTGTGTGCAAATCTCCTTTCTTTGCTCTAAAGCCTTCAATAAAATCCACGTGATCTGCTAAAGCGCTTGTGTAAGTGAATTTCTAGGGAGGAGTGGGAGAATTACCAAGCCCTGCCTTGAGGGGCACAGTCAGGAAAGTCAGGTTAACACCCACATCTGCCTTATCCTGAATGTGTCTGGCACAGTCCTAGGTTCGGTCTATGTGTTTAATGAGTGACAGACATTTTAGGTGGCCCTTCGTGTGTACGTGTTTACTTGTTCTGGCAAAGGAACCTGCTTGGTTCCGGCTGTGGGCTCACGTTAGTGCCTCCCCCCTTCCCCCCCCCCCCCCCGCACAAGTATTTGGATAACAAAGGGGTCCTTGCGCCTTCTGGTGGGCGCTTGTGTGGTGGGGATGCGGCTATAGTGGGCTCCCCGGCAAAAATGTTTGTATAATGACAAAGGAGTCCTTGCGCCTTCTGGTGGGCGCTTGTGTGGTGGGGATGCGGTTATAGTGGCTCCAGTTATTCCTCCCTACAGACCGGAAAATCTCCCTCTTTTGCACGCACATGAGTCTCTGCCACTCTTCACTCCGCTTCACGCCGGTGGAAGGTGCCGGGCGAGCAGCGAGTAGCTGTGCCGCCCCGCGGGGACCTCGTTACTCCCTCCTGTGGTTTCTCGCTCCCGTCTCGCCTCTAGGGATCTCCCACAGTGGCCCGCTGGTCCGACGGGTGGCAGGAATTGTGCTTTCCGCCCCACCCGGCCCTGACCCGGGACATCCCGCGAGCGCCCCCTGCTCGTGATTCGGGGACTGCAGTTCTCCGCCCCGGCGAGCCCCGGAGCACCCGGCGGTGCGTTCCAGCCGGGTCAGGGTCAAGGTCTCGCTCCCGGTGCCGCGCTGCCCCCTGGCGCTGAGACCCAGGGAACGTGCTGGTCGCTCCAGCACGAACCTGGGGCACCCGGTGCCGCCGCCGCCGCCGCCGCCCATGGGGCGGAGACTGAGCGCCGGGTGGATCCGGTGTGGGTACCGTGCAGGCGGCGATTGTGCGACCCGGGTCGGCTCTGTGCCAGCCCTGTGCGAGTCTGAGCTCAACCTCATGAGAACAGCGTTTTAGATTTTTAGGATTACTCTTCCGAGGCTGTCTGCCTTGGGATAGGAGTGTGGGGAAGCAGGCTCGTTTTGATATAAGCCAGCGATGCAACCGTGGAGGAATTTCTGACCTCTAACAACCTGCTCCCTAAACTTACATTCTGAGGACAAGCTGTGCCATCTCCTAAATGCTTTGTAGTTATCTATACAGAGCTGAGATTGCTATACCTATACTTGTTCTGACCAGCTCTTTTGCGGCTTTTTAGCGCTTTTTGTTTATTTTGAGACAGTGTCTCAAACTCTGGATCCTTCAGCTTCCACCTAATACTGGGATTACAGGCATGTACCACCATACCAAGATCCCTGATTCTGGCTGCTTCCTCCTTCTCTCTCCTCTTCTCCTCTT
The DNA here is from genome assembly GCF_903992535.2 of Arvicola amphibius. Lineage (NCBI taxonomy): Eukaryota > Metazoa > Chordata > Mammalia > Rodentia > Cricetidae > Arvicola > Arvicola amphibius. Next base: position 56,682,253 of record NC_052051.1, on the reverse strand, counting down.
CCTCTAGTAGTCCACTCTCACCCAGACCCTCATCAGCCTCTCTATTGACTCCTGACTTGAAGTTACAGTTTAGGCTAACACGACTCCACCATCTCTGACCCAAGCGTTCAGCTCACACCTCTTCTCCCGTTTGGTTCCCAATCTTCACATTCTAGGCTATTTCTGGCTGTCTATTGCACCACCCTCTCATTAATTCCTATCCTTAACGTGCCCCCAAATGCTGCCGCCCCATCCCCCCCTCCCGTAATCACTGTGTCTGACTCAGGCCCAAACTTTCCTAGGATCTAGATTTACCATCTCAGTCCAGGACGGTTTCCAGACTGGGTCTGATGGAGTGTGTGTGATAGGCCGGTGCTCCCAGGCCACCCCTGGAGTATCGAGGCTTGGCAGGATCCTCTCCTACTTCCAGACAGGCCAGTTGCTGTGTACAAGACCACAGGACAAATTCAAGTTTCTCCTTCTGTCCAAGGGATTTGAGCTCTGTTTTTCATCTCTCCTGCCTTGGGAGTCCCTGTATCCTCTTAGGACAGGCCACACTAACCTTCATAGTGAAGGAAGAGAGCACTTGCCCTAGTTTTCTGGCTCCTACATACGCTGGGTGGTTCACACCAAGAATTGGTAAAGGAATCATGGTCAACCTGATTGTGTGTGCCCAGGCTGGCTCCGTTTCCTTTAGTGGGTAGTTGGTAGTGTGGACACCGAGCGGCTGAAAGACCACCGTCCTCTCCCCTGACCCAGCTAAGTCCCACCCCTTGCCTCAAGCCTCACTGACCCGGGGTTTAATTAGAGCCCGCCTTTATCACTTACGGTAGTATTCACGCTCTGTCAGCAATGTTTCCAGAAAGAGATAGTGATGTCAACTCTGTCCCTCTGGTCACCGACCACACCTTAGTCAGGACAGCCAATCTCATGCTTGGGGGTGGGGATGGGGGGGCAGGGGATGGGGGGGCAGAGCTGGGCTTCCTTTCACAGAGCAGGCAAATGTGTGCTGTGAACGCGTGCCCAGTGGTGTGCTTGTCGGCCTCTGCTGCCCCTCGAGGGCTCCACAGCGCTGTTCCCGGCCCACCTTTGAGGACACACTGTGCCTCTCCTCATGCAATCACCCTTTCACACCTGAAATGGCGCTTCCTGAGTTTGAGAACTTCTTCCCCCAGGGAAACATTAGGGGAGGGGCCAGTGAGGACAGCTATATTTTTAGTGACTTCACTGAAAATACTGCCATTTGTTGTCATTATCCTTTCATTTATACACACATTTAATTCCAAAAATACAAGAATGTCAGCATTTCCAGGCTAATAGCAACTTTTTGCTTCTTTAGAGTTTTGTGTAGCCCAGACTAGCCTTGAACTCCTGATTCTCCTGCCTCCATCTCCTGAATGCTGGGATTAGATGTGTATATCATCACAGTCAGCAACAAATCTGTTAAATGAAATAAAATGGTCTCTTAAAAATTGGAGTGCCAGGGGTTCTAAGTGGTAGAGTGCTTGCCAAGTAAGTGCAAGGACCTGGGTTCTGTCCTCAGATCCAAAAAGAAAAAAAAATTGGAGTGCCTTTAATCCCACCCAGCACCGGGGAGACAGAAATCGGTGATCTCTGTAAACTTGAGCCCAGCCTGGTCTACAGAGCTAGTTCCAGGACAGCCAGGGCATTGCTACACAGAAAAACCCGGCCTAGAAGGAAAAAGGAAAGCAAGCAAGCAAGCAAGCAAGCAAGCAAGCAAGCAAGCAAGAAAGAAAGAAAGAAAGAAAGAAAGAAAGAAAAGAGAGCCGGGCAGTGGTGGCACACTTGGGAGGCAGAGGCAGGCGGATCTTTGTGAGTTCGAGGCCAGCCTGGTCTATAAGAGCTAGCCAGGACAGGCTCCAAAGCCACAGAGAAACACTTCTCAAAAAACAAAACAAAAAAACAAAACAAAAGAAAGAAAGAAAGAAAGAAAGAAAGAAAGAAAGAAAGAAAGAAAGAAAGAGAGAAAGAAAGAGAAAAGAAAAAAGATTCACCATGGGGCTCGGGAGATGGTTCAGTAAGTACTTGCCACTCAAACTCGAGAAACCCGAGTTGGGATCTCTGGCACCCATATAAAAGCCAGGTGAGCATGTTGCGAGGCAGAGACAGGGGGTCTCCGGAACAAACTGGCTAGATAGGAGAGCCAAGTCAGCAGGCCTTGGGTTCAAGCGAGGGAACTTGCCTATATATATAAAGGAGAGCAATCGAGGGAGATACCCTCCGCCAGCTTCTTGCCTCCACATACATGTGTATACATGTGCCCACCCATATGCCCATACAGACACAAGGTAAATGAATAATAACAAATTCTCTATGTCCTGCCATCCACATCTTCATTTTCTCCCTTTTCTAATGTTAAGAGCTTCAAGAGTCAGGGTCTAGATTCTGCACAAGAACACAAACCAATTACTCATCCACCAAGCAAGTCACTCGAGCCCTGTGTGAGGTGAGCCTTGTTCCACACCCCTCTTCTTCATTCGACTCCTCAATCTGGACGGACTGGCCTTGGCTCAGGTCCCCTAAAGGCCTGTCATGAGCTGCCTGAGGCTGGATCGGACGTGGAGAAGATGTGGAGCTATGAATCAGGAGCTAGAAAGAGCCCTTTCTTCCAGTCCTCTAGTCAAGACATTCTGGTGATGACGTAAATAACACTCGCAGGCAGATGTCTTTTAATTAGCTTATCACACAACATATCCCAGCAATAAGCACACCAATGCTTCATTTGCGGACATTGTGTTTGAGATAGGGTCCTTGGTGGCTCCACTCTGTGTTACCTCTGTTCTCGGATCAGGCAGAAGACACAGCCTATGTCTCGCATCTGCTTACCTCAGGGCAGAGGGAAAAAGAAAGTGGGGGAAGCTGTGTCTTTCTTGTTCTGTAGGGAGTGGCAAGGTCATGTTCCTCACAGTTCAGAAACGAAAGCAAAAAATTGCATGGACCTTTAATAGGTCAGTGAAGATTATTCCCCCTACAAAGCAGAAGGTTGCAAATCTCATCACTTGCAAAGGATGTATAGACATCCAACAAAAAGGACTAATAGCAGGATCTTGTCTAAAAAAAAAAACAAAGAAAGAAAAAACATGATACTATGAAATCAACCCTATGTTAATAATGAAGAGCAGGGGCTGGAGGTTAGGAGGTTAGGAGGACTGGCTGCTCTTCCAAGGAACCGTTTTGATTTCCAGCATCCAAAGGATGCTCACACGAGTCTCTAACTCCAGTTCTAGGTGATGGGACATCTGTGGCTGTCAGGCTTCTGCACCCTTACAGGGCACATACACTCATGCAGGTGCATACACATTCATTCACATAAACTAAAAGAATTTTTTTTCAAGACAGCATTTCTCTGTGGAACAGCTCTGTCTGTCCTAGAACTCAATTTTTAGACCAGGCTGGCCTCGAACTCACAGAGATCCACCTGCCTCCGCCTCCTCAGTCCTGGGATTAAAGACATGTGCCACCACCACCCAGATAGATTTTTTTAAAAGATTTATTTATTATGTATACAGTGTTCTGCCTGCATGTATGCCTGCAAGGCATAAGAGGGCACCAGATCTCATTCTAGATAGTTGGGAGTCATCATGTGATTGCTGAGAATTGAACTCAGGACCCCTGGAAGAGCAGGCAGTGCTCTAAACCTCTGAGCCATCTCTCAAGCCTCCTAATTTTTTTATTAATATAAAATAAGTAAATAAGCCAGTCCTGGTGATGCACACCCTTAATCTCATCACTCCGGAGACAGAGGTAAATGAATCTTTGTGAGTTCAAGGCCAGCCTGGTATACAAAACAGGTTTCAAGACAGCCAGAACTACACAGAGAAATCCTGTCTAGAAAAACAAAAACACATAAATAAATAGAGGCAGGAGAGGTGGCTCAGTAGTTAAGAACAGGTACTTCTCTTGCTGAGGACCTGAGTTTGGATCCCAGCACCAACATGGGTCAGCGTCTCACAGCTGCCTGTAACTCCAAACCAAGGAGATCTCATACCTCTGGCACGCATGGGCACCTGTGCTCATGCGCACTTACCCACACATACACACATGCATGTAGTTTTAAATCAATAAATATTTAAAGATAAATGAATAAAAATCTTTTGATGTTGCAGAATGAAATTTAACCAGTGGAAAGATAGTCATGGGCTGGAGAGATGGCTCAGAGGTTAAGAGCATTGCCTGCTCTTCCACAGGTCCTGAGTTCAATTCCCAGCAACCATATGGTGGCTCACAACCATCTGTAATGAGGTCTGGTGCCCTCTTCTGGCCTGCAGGCATACATGGAAGGAATGCTGTACACATAATAAATAAATAAATATTAAAAAAAGATAGTCATATATGTAGCTTATTAAAAATGATATGAGCCGGGAGTGGTGGCGCACGCCTTTAATCCCAGCACTCGAGAGGCAGAGGCAGGCGGATCTCTGAGTTCGAGGCCAGCCTGGTCTACTAGAGCTAGTTCCAGGACAGGCTCTAGAAACTACAGGGAAACCCTGTCTCGAAAAACCAAAATAAATAAATAAATAAATAAATAAATAAAATAAAATAAATAAAAATGATATGTATCTTATAATTTCATTTTTGCTGAAAAAAGGAGTAAAAGAAAGACAGACCTAGAAAAAAGTCTGGAATAATATATACCCAAGTGCCTTTATTGATTATCTCTAGGGATTGGATTTAATAATTTTATAACTTTCTTTTCCCTTATTTACATTTTTCCTAAGTTTTATGAAATACTTTTATAATATTAAAAAGTACAAGAATAATGTTTGAAGGAATGCTATTAAGTTAAAGGTTTTCTTTAAAGAATGCGGAGGTCTCTGGGACCTTATATGGAGGTGGGAGCATGCCCGGCCACAAGGTGGCAGTGCAGCTTGCAGAGGCGCCCCCTTGAGTCTTGCACCCTCTGCCGTACCCTTGCCAGTGTCCTCTTGAGCAGAAGCCCTTCTGTCCCAGGTCCCGGCACATGGGGCACTCCTGAAGCAGAGCCGATCTGAGCAGTAAGTGGCGGAAGAGCAGAAGAAAGTGCGTGTAATGTCAAGTCTGAAGAGAATGCATTTTCTTCAACCTTCCGTCCACACTCCTCTGAAGCAAAGGAACGTTTTTCATACTAAAACTTGTGAAAGCCTGAGAGCAAAAACACTAACACATCGGGTTTTGTTGTTGTTGTTTGCTTGTTTGTTTTTGTGTTTTCAAGACGGGGTTTTTCTGTGCAGAACCGACTGTCCTGGAACTTGCTCTGTAGGCTAGGCTGGCCTAGAACTCAAGAGCTCACTGGCCTCTGTTGGAATTAAAGGTCTGTGCCACCACTGCCTGGCTAGGAATACAACCTTTTTTATTTTTATTTTTATTTTTATTTTTGGTTTTGTGAGACGGGGTTTCTTTGTGTAATAGCCCTGGCTGTCCTAGAACTCTCGTTGTAGACCAGGCTAGCCTCAAACTCACAGAGATCCACCTGCCTCTGCCTCCCAAGTGCTGGGATTAAAGGCATGCCACCACCACCCGGCTAGGAATACATTCTTAAAGATATGCTCTTACCCACATTTGTACACACATACATGAACTGGCAACTGATGCCACATACAGAGACAGCTGTTGTTGGGAGAAGCCTTTCTGTTTCCTCTTAAAGAAGCAGACAGGCCTTGAGAGGCCATCACCACCCCTCCATCCCCCATTTGTACAACTCACTGTAGGAGCTGGGAGGTGAAGGGGCTAGGGAACAGCCACATATTACACCGTGTGTGTGTGTGTGTGTGTGTGTGTCCCCAGGGTCTCACTGTTTAGTCTTGGCTGGGCTGGAATATACTAGGGATCAGGCTGTTGTCAAACTCTTAGATCCAATTGGCTTTGCCTCCCAAGCAAGTATTGGGATTTGGAATTAAAGGCATACCCTCCCCAGCTCCCTCTTTTATTACCAATGATGGCTGATGCCCAGCTCATTGTGGGTAGATCTGCATCACCCCTGGGGAGATGATCTCGGGTTGTGTCTTAGGGTTTCTTGCACTGCGTCAAAACATGATGACCAAAGCAAGTTAGGGAGAAAAGGGTTTGTGCAGCTCACACTTCCATAGCATTGTTCATCAACAAAGGAAGTCAGGGCAGGAGCTCAAGGAGGGCGGGATCCTGGAGGCAGAAGCTGATGCAGATGTCATGGAGGAGTGCTGCTTACTGGCTTATTCTCCTTGGCTTGTTCAGCCTGCTTTCTTTCTTTTTTGTTTCTTTCGAGACAGGGTAACAGCCCTGGTTGTCTTCAAACTCACTCTGCAGTGAGCACTTCTGAGTGCTGAGATTAAAGACGTACATTACTATGTCCGACTTCAGCCTGCTTTCTTAAGAACCTAGGACCAAGATGAGAGATGGCTCAGCGGTTTAAGAGCATTGGCTGTTCTTCCAGGGACCTGGGTTCAGTTCCACATGGCAGCTCACAAATGTCTTTAACTCCAATTCCAGCGGATCTGGCATCCTCACATAGACATAAATGAAGGTAAAATATCAATGTACATAAAAATAAACAAATCTTTACAAAAGAAAGAAACCAGGGGTGGCCCCACCCACAAGGGGCTGGGCTCTCCCTGATAAATCATTAATTAAGAAAACATCCCACCTCAGAGAGACATTCTCAATTGAGGTTACTTCTTCTCAGATAACTCCAGCTTGTGTGAAGTTGACACAGAACTAGCCAGTACAGCCAGCACTCGGGGCTATTATGAGCCATCCAGCAATGGATAGTCATGTATAAGCTTTTGTGTGGGGGTTGCTTCCATTTTTCTGTGACGCTAGGTTCGGATGTTTCCCGGAGATCCAGTGGGAGGTGCTCCAGGCTATCTCCATATCTGTTCTGCATTAGGTGCTAATTGCTAAAATGAATGTGAGAAATACGGTTTCCATGGCGGCCTAGTTAGGCTTTTATTGCTGTTATAAATCACCGTGACCAGAGAAGCAACTTGGGGAGGAAAAGATTTAGTTCAGCTTACAATTTATAGTCTATCATGAAGGGAGGTCAGGGCAGGAGCTCAAGACAGGAGCTGACGCAGAGGCCGTTGAGGAGTGCTGCTCACTGACTTGTTCCCTGGCTTGCTTAGCCTGCCTTTTTACCTACCCCAGGGCTGCCTTCCCAAGAATGGTACCGCCCCCAGGAAGCTAGACCCTTCCACACTGATCATCAATTAGGTAATGTCCTGCAGGCTTGCCTCTAGGCTAGTCTGATGGGGGCATTTTCTCAAGTGCGGTTCCCTCTTCTCAGATGACTCTGGTGATGTCACCTTGACCAAAACTAACCAAGACACAGGGTGAAAATAAAGATGTATTAATTTAAAAAACATAGACGCCCCTTTCAAGGCTGTTGTAGGCCCAGCTGGGATGTCATCTGTATGTGTACCGCTCTGAAGAGCTTTACAAGGAAGCCCAAGATCTTCCCTTCTTCCCACTTGTCGGGTCTCCCTAAGATCCTGAACGGCCACTCTGGCTCTTCCCAATAGCATCTTGGCTTGCTACAGTCACCTCTAGGAATCATTCTAAAGATGGTCCTCAGAGCAGAATGAGAGACTGGTTAGGATTTATCTCCCCTCTGAGAGCCTGGAGAAGGTTGCCTGTGACCTTTACCTCCATGGCAATACCCAGCGTCCAAGGGATGCTCTTCGTTTTGCTGGCCAGAGAGGTGGTGAGCTATCTTGACTGCATATACTCCGGTCACTCAGACTTCATCCTGGCAGACTGGAGGCCTGCCCCTCCCCAAACTACAAAAGGTTTTTCATGTTTTGCCGTCTCTCTTCTAAGTGAAACTTTGCCATGCTTACTATGACAGGGCACAGGGCATCATAAAGTCCTCAGATAACATGAATAACATGCCTTCTTCCCGTAAGCTTTGAACACAGCTACCTAGGGCTTTCACTGGAGGATGGATGACTTTTGCTCAGGAAACACTGAGTGGTTCCTGCCTGATTTCTCTGAGCCCGAGAAGCCACCTACCCACAAGGTCTGACTTGTCCAGGTCCCTGAGAGTTTATATGGTCTCCTCCTAGTTACAAATCCATTCCTGTAAGAACTGGCCTCTGAGAAGTAGGCACAAAGTCCCACCGCTGACCAAGGCGCTGTTCACAATTCATAGCTGCGGTGGGAGGGAAGACCTGTTTTCTTCAGGTAACATACAGTAGGTATGTTACCATACACCAGGGCGAGCCCCGTGCTCATGAGTAGCTGACCAATACAAATATGATTCCATAGGCTTTTGTTTGTTTTATTTTGTTTTGAGATAGGATTTTACCATGTAACTTAATATGTACATGGCCTCAAATTCACAGAGATCCCCCTGCCTCTGACCCCTGAATATTGGTATTAAAGGCATGGACCACTGTGCCAGGTGACTCCATGATCTCTTGTGGTGCTATTTATTTATTTATTTTTAGGAGAGAGAAAGAATATAAAGTTGGATGGGTAGGGAAGTGGGAGAGGATCTGGGTGGGAGGACTGGGGGAAAGGAAAGAATATGATTAAAATATTATATGAAATTCTCAAAGAAGAAGTAAAACAAAACAAAAATCTGGGGCAGGAAGACTGATTCAGTGGTTAAGAGCAGGCAGATCGCAGTGAGTTCAAGGCCAGTCTGGTCTACGAAGTGAGTTCCAGGACAACCAGGACTACAACACTGAGAAACTCTATCCTAAAAAAACCAAAACAAAACAGTGTGTTCTGGGGATCGATCTCAGGTCATTAAGCTTGCATTTCTAGCCACTAGCCAGCCCCATAAGAAACTTTTGAAACACGCATTCACCGTTTCTCACCAGGCCAGGATATATTTTTTGTGACTGAAGTATAAACTTTAACAACTTATTCACTTAATAAATAATTTCCAGCCTAAATGACCTTTGCTTTCGTGGACTGTTTCTGTCACAAATATACAAACATAATTTCAGCAAAATGAATGATAATCAAGACATGTGAAGGTGGTTTAACATTCAGAGAAATTCTAGAAAAACCAAAACTCCTTTTGTGAAATAAATACCTCTCTGCAAGTTTGTTTTGTGGGTGGTCACACAACAAGATGAGTTCTTTCAGCGTGGAACACATCTGGGCATCGACACAGTCAATGGAAACGGTATCCAAGATAACAAAGTACGGGTCGTGTATTATTTGCTTTTGCTTCTCTTAGACATGCAGATAGGCTGGACGGTGGTGGCACACACCTTTAATTCCAGCACTTAGAAGGTAGAGGCCAGTCTAGTCTGCAGAGCAAGTTCCTGGACAGCCAGGGTTACACAGAGAAAGCTTGACCCAAAAACAAACAAACAAACAAATAAGAAAAGAAACAAATAGAGGCTCATAGATGCATGCATTATCCCTAGAAGGCTCCACAGTGGATCAGGAATAACTTCTGTCACCAGGGAGGGGAACAAAGTGCCTGGGATACAGAAAAGGTGGGAGACATTTTTATTTTTACTATATACTCTCTCAATTTTCGTGTGTATTATTTAATCAAATAACAAAATTGCAGGGGGAAAGCTATAGATATACCTCACTGATAGAGACTTAACTAGCATGTGCAAGGTCTCGGGTTTGATTTACAAACTGCCAAAATAAAAAGAAAGTAGAAAGGAAAATACTTTAGCGCAACCTAAGAAAATAAGTATGGGGATTTCAGTGTCAGTGCCTAGTCCGAAAGATGGCTCTGAGAGCAGACAGTGTGGGCTCTGCTGAGGCACTGACAGGATGGGGGCAGGGATAGCTGGGCCTAGGGCGACGTTGTCCCAAGTTCTCCCTTTAAGGATAGACTAATATTTGAAGTTCCTTTACTTCGCTCTCACTTTTTCTTTCTCTCTTTCTTTTTCTTCTTAATCTCTTCCTTCTTCTCCTTCTTCTCCTCTCCTCTTCCTCCTCCCTTTTCAGACAGTTTCACTATGTAGCTCTGACTGTCCTGGGACTCACCAAGCTGGCCTCGGACTCACAGAGATCCATCTGCCTATGCCTTCCGAGTGCTGAGATTAAAGGTGTCCACCATTGCTGCCACAACTGGCTTCACTTTTTAAAGAAATCTTATTTTATTATATTTTTAGTCCTGGGAATTGGACCTAGAGTTTGGTATATGCTAGGAAAGCACTCTACCACTAAATTCAAAAGATTTACTCTCAAGACTTAAAAAAATTACCTATGTGTCTCTGTGTGGGTACATACATGGGCATGTGGTACCCATAGAGGCCAGGAGACAGGATTAAATCCCCGGAATTGGGGTAGTTGTACTTCATCTACTGTTGTGCCAGGAACCGAACTAGGATCCCCTGTGAGAGCAACAAGCTCTCTTCATGGCTGAGCCATTTCTCCAGCCCCTAAGATTTCCTTGACATTGAACTTGTTTTGTTTTTTTTAAAGATTTATTTATTTATTATGTATACAACATTCTGCCTCGATGTATGCCTGTACCCCAGAGGAGGGCACCAGATCTCAGTACAGATGGTTGTGAGCCACCATGTGGTTGCTGGGAATTGAACTCAGGACATCCAAAAGAACAGCCAGTGCTCTTAACCTCTGAACCATCTCTCTAGCCCCCTTGACATTGAATTTGTGTACATGATCTAATCTAGGCCTTGCAGTGACGTCGCTGTGCCGGCTCTTCAAGACTGCCTCTTCTTTTCTTAAAATTGAAGCTTCTAAAATGTAAGGACTTCAGTGATTTTTAAGGATATAAATCATCTTCAAAGACCTAAGTTTAATTCCAAACACCACAACAAAAACAAAAAAGAATAAAGAAGGGGCTGGAGAGATGGTTCAGAGGTTAAGGGCATTGCCTGCTCTTCCAGAGGTCCTGAGTTCAATTCCCAGCAACCACATGGTGGCTCACAACCATCTGTAATGAGGTCTGGTGCCCTCGTAGGCTTTGCAGGCATAGACAGAGACAGAGTATTGTATACATTATATATATAAATGAATAAAGAAAATGCCTCACCTGGTTCCTGGAGTTCAGCTGAAGAGAGGGAGCAAAGGGTGGGGGGGAGGTCAAGACCATGATGGGAAAAACCATAGAGACAGCTGACCTGAACTAGTGGGAGCTCATGAACTCTGGACTGACAGCTGGGGAGCCTGCATGGGACCGAACTAGGTCCTCTGAATGTGGGTCACGGTTGTGTGGCTTGATCTGTTTGGGGAGAGCCCTGGCAGTGGGACCAGGACTTATCCCCGGTACATGAACTGGCTCTTTAGAGCCCATTGCCTATGATGGGATATTTTGCTCAGCCTAGGTACAGAAGAGAGGGTCTTGGTCCTGCCTCAAGTGATGTGAGACTTGGTTGACTCCCCAAAGGAGGCCTTCCTCCTTCTGAGGAGTGGATGGGGAATGAATAAAGGGGAAGTAGGGTGGCGGGAAAAGGGAAGGGGGGAAACAAGAGTTGGTGTGTAAAATGAAAAAAAATTAATAAAAAGAAAATGCCTCACCTCAACAGTCAAAGAAATGAAAAAAAAACCCTTAACCAATTAGCAATTCCTTCATAGCTGTCTCACAGCAGAGCGGAGCGTCTCATGAAGTTTGCATGTATTTATATTACTGGCTAAAAAGAAATCAACCTTTTTGTGAAGCATTATGACAATTTATCTAGCTGTTAAAAACATTAATGTTGGGGCTGTGGTGCAGCTCAATGCCCTTGTCCAGCGTGTCTGAGGTCCTGGGTTTGCTTCCCAGTTTGGTAAGAAGAAAGAAAATTTTGCTGCCTTCAGATCAAGTAATCACATTCTCGGGAACTGGTCCTCAGGACTTTTCCGAGAAAGAAGGAAAGGCCTGCGTGGGAAGATCTTTGTGGCAGCTCTGTCCATTTGTTTTAGTCTGTCTCGGCTGTTATAACAAAACACCATAAACTGCAGGCTTAAACAATTGCATTTATTCTTCATGGTTCTGGAGGCTAGGAGTCTGAGGTGAGTGTGGAGGCAGAGGCTGACTCTGGGGAGGGCTGTCTCCTGGGTTCGAGTGTCATTTTCTCATTGAGTCCTCTCACGGTGAAGAGAGATAGCTGGCCCTCAGGCCCGCTCTTACAGGGGCACTCACTAATCCCATTCAAAAAGGCTCCAGACTCACCACTAATTACTTCCCTGAAGTAAATTATTTTGGAACAGCATCATGATGGGATTAGCATCCAGCATATAAATTTTAGCAAGACACAAATACAGTATCAAAGTCAGAAGACAATATGCTAGACAGAACAATGGCTCAGAATCAGGCACTGGGTGGGAGAGCTCGGCTTCATTATCTGCCCCATGGGATCCCTGTGCTTGGAGTAAGCAGTTTGATCCTCGCTCTGCCGCAATGAAGGCTCGGGACGGCAAAGCCCGGGACTCTGGGCTCTGTGCAGTCTGCAAGAGAAACCTTGCAGGATAGTATCTGAGCAGAGCTATGCATCAAGAAGATTAACCTGGCAGTGCCATGCAAGATGAATGGCTCTGGGGGGCTGGGGGGTAAAGGCAGAGGTGGGGAGATCGCGTAGACTGCTTCTGCAGTCGTCTACGAGAGAGGCAATGACTAATTAAATGAAACAGCTCAAATTGTGTGAGTACCTTGTGGGTAATGAACCATTATCATAAATCTTCAAGCTCCCCGCAGCATCTGTCTCATCGTCGGCCCTGAGCAGAAATGTTACAGAATAACATCTTACATTTCTAGAGCCCTTTATAGTTCAAAAGGTGCTTTCATACGCGTTATCTCATTTGATCTTCGAGGGTGTTTACAAGTTGCTCTCTGTGAAGGATGTTTGCTAGATATTGAAATCAGACCTATGAGTTTATCATTTCTGGGGTCCATCCTTCTCTCCTCCTCCTAGCTTCCTTCTGCTCGTTCATTTCATTTCAATAGAAAGAAAGGGGGGGGATGTTGAACACACCACGCTCCACGTTTATGTCCTCTGAGGCAGGTAAGTCAGTGCGCTGACTCCGAGTGCGTATGGTTTATTTAATCATTTGTTCATCTCTCTCTGATCACAGTGGAGTTTCACCATATGCTGCCCCCGAAATGCTCAGCACGCTTGAGTGAGAGCCCGCGAGGGGAGCCGAAGCCTCCCCTGCCCTCCCCGGAGATCCGGCCCCTCCCCCATGCCAGCTCCGTGTCAAGTAGAACTGTGCCCTCCTTGTGGCTACTGGGGCTCAGGGGGCTGAAGGCCCTGGTCTTTGCAACGGTGGAAGCTTCCTGACTCGGAGCTTCTTTGGCTTCCAGAGGTACTAATGAGCAGGGTTGAGCGGTAATTAAGACTGCGCTCAGTTCCACATCACGCGGAGCAGCGGCAGGCAGTAGAGAGGAGGGGGAGGGAGGAAGGACAGTAAGGGTGCCCTCCTCCTTCTCTCTCTACTCAGAGTCTGCTCTCTAGGGTGTTCTGGTAGGTGTGGTAAAGTCATGGGGTGTGTAAAGACATGGGGTAAAAACGCAACTCAGAAGATAGCGGCCTAGGTCTGTGCCAGCCAGACATTGCTGTGCCAGCGCTTGTCCCAGGCAGAGAGTCAACGGGTTTCTCAGCGGTGGGGAGTCGCCTGCCCTGCAACCTGCCTGGCACTGGATGAGAATGTAGGAGGAATCTGAGAAGCGTAAGGTTGCACGACACAGACACCGGATCCTCACTGTCAGGCAGGCATGCCTGTCGTCTCTGAAAGTCTGGGTCACTCTGGATCACACCCTGAGGTCGCTCCAGCCTGGGCCACCATCATGAACACGTTAGTGAGTGACTCTCAGCGGGGCTCTGGAGAGCTGCAGGCCCACTTGACGCACTGTTTCCTACCCCTCTCTCTCACCTGGCAGATATGAGAAACAACTGGAACGAACTCCGAGAGATGGGGAAGCAGGGAGAGGGTTGCCACGCTCTTCATTTTGAAAGTCTTTGGACTTTTGCATTTATATATCTATTTAAAAAAATTCTCGCCAGGTAGTGATGACGTACACTTTTCATCCCAGTGATTGAAAAGCAAAGGCAGGTGATCTCTGAGTTCGAGGCTAGTTTGGTTTACAAAGTGAGTTCTAGGACAACCAGGGTTACACAGAGAAACCCTGTCTCGAAAAACAAGCGAACAAAATAAAAAAAATAAATGAATAGGTCATTTGGGTCTTTTCGGTTTAACGCAGCTTCCCTTGATGCCATAAAGGTTTTTGCAGTATGGAAAAAGTGACACTTGGGGCTGGAGAGATGGCTCAGCTGTTAAGAGCTCTTTCAAAGGACCTGGGTTCAATTCCCAGCACCCACATGACAGCTCACAACTATCTGTAACTCTAGTTCCAGGGGATCTAACACCTCACACCAATGCACATAAAATAAAGTTAAATAAATTTACAAAGAAAAAAGTGACCTTTGACGTCTTAGAGGCTCTGTGTATGGAGTACTGACCTTAAATACCGACCCACAAGAGCCACTGTGTGTAAGGGGAGAGCTGAGCCTTCAGGAATAATGAGTCATTGCCCTCCAACAGGAGTCGCTGGTGAGATCTGAGGTGCATGAACAGGCCAGCATGCGTATGTGTGTGCCCCCTTCCTATGTTTCCCTAGGCGGCTATGGCAATGCTTCTGTGTCTCTTCACACTCTTGCTAGCTGTCCTAGCCACCACTTCATCCCAGCCAGAAGCTCTGAGGGCTAGGCCACGGGGAAGCCTTGTTGGTATTTCTGCTCCAGCTAACTCCCACTCAAACCTGACATCCACAGAAAGGTCAAGCACATATGGTTGCACATCCCCTGCCTGGCCCGCCCTGGCTGTTACCATGACGACTGCTGGATTGGAAATGTCCTGAGCCATCTCTACCAGCACACTGGGTGGCTCTCCCAGGCACCATTCTCAGGAAAGCCCTCCATCAGACAAAGCCCAGATCCGGTCAGAGACCTACTCACCGGCAAAGGCAGAGATGGGTATGGTTAAAGGCACAAAGGACTCGACTAAACCAGAAAGCAACTCCAGCTGCTCAGGACTTTTGGCTAAAGAAAACAAAATGAGCTGAGGTGGAGCAGGAAAAAGAAACAAAGGGAGGCACAGGGAACTCAGTACAATGAGAGGGAGATTGTCACAGACTGCAAGAATGAGGGGAAAGATCATGGAGGAAGTAAGAAGAGTCAGAGACCAGAGAGGTAGCAGGGAACACACATACTCACACATACTCACACACACACACACTCTCTCTCTCTCACCACACACGCGCACACTCACACATACACTCACATACACACACAGACACACATATACACACACTCACACACATACACACACACCCTCTCATACACACACATACTCTCTCTCTCTCTCTCTCTCTCTCACACACACACACACACACACACACACACACACACACGCCCCAGGCAAACCCCTGGATTCCATTTCTCCCTAAATTCATCCTAACTACTCTCACCGTCTCCCTTCCCAGAAGGTAAAATGAGCCGAGCAAAAATGGTTAAATATAAATAATAAATAATAAAGTCCTTATTCCTAACCCAGTAATTTATCTTGACCACCAGGTTCTCTTTGTCTCTTGTCTCTGGTGTCTCATGTGGATCTATGATGGTTGGCTGGCCCAGCTCTTTCTCGGGTTGGACAGTTAGTACCTTAAGATGGAACTTCTCCCTGTCTCGAAAAAACCAAAAAAAAAAAAAAAAAAAAAAAAAGATGGAACTTCTCCTAAGCTAACGATGGCAAAGTTGAAGCCCATCTCAACACACATATCTCCTTGAGTTGCTCACGGACAATTCATCGTAAGCATCTACTCAATCTCTCTTCCCGGGAGATGAAACTTCAGAAGGCTGTGCAAGACAGGAAGAAAAAGAAGAAACTGGTCGATGGTGGCAAATGCCTTTAATTTCAGCACTCAGGAGGCAGAGGCAGGCAGATCTCTGTGAGTTCAAGGCCAGCCTGGTCTACAAGAGCTAGTTCCCAGACAGGCTCCAAAGCTAGGGGTGTTAATCCCCTAGAACTAGAGTTATACATGGTTGTGAGTTACATATGTGTGCCGTGAACTGCTTGGGTCCTTTGGAAGAACAGCAAGTGTCTTAAATGCTGAGTCATCTCTCTAGTCTGGGCTGGAGAGATGGCTCAGTAGTTAAGAGTACTTCCTCACAGTCACCTGCAACTCTAGCTCGGGAAATCCACCTCCCCTTATCCCTTTTCTGGTCCTCATGGGCACCCATACACACATGGCACATACTCACACAGGCACACACACACACATACACATAGAGATCTAACAGATGTGAGAAAGGTTTCATGTATCCTAGGCTGGCTGTGAACTTGTTATGTAACCAAGGAGGACCACCTTGAACTTCTGATCCTCCTGTCTCTGCTGTGTGGTAGAATTACAGATGTTTAACCACCACTTCCAGTTGGTACAGTGCTGGGAGATTGAACCCAGGGCCATACTCTTCCTAGGCAATCTCTCTTTCAGCTGAGCTACGTTCCCAGCCTTAGACAAAACAATCTTTACTGTTTTGTCCTTTTTTGAATGACCTGATCATCTGAGCCTTACCACGATCCTCTCCTCTGGAAGATATTTCATTTGTCAATGTTCCTTCTGCAGTGTGGTCCCATGTAGTGCTCTCAGAGTGGTGTGACTATTGTTAGTCACTTTGCATTGCTGTGATTAAAATACCCAAACTAGCTTAGTGTGGTGGCATATGTCTTTATTCCTAGCACTCAAGAAGTGAAGGCAATGGGGCTGGAGAAATGGCTCAGAGGTTAAGAGCACTGACTGCTCTTCCAGAGGTCCCGAGTTCAATTACCAGCAACAACATGATGGCTCACAGCCATCTATAATGAGATCTGGTGCCCTCTTCTGGCAGGCAAGCATACATGGAAGAATGTTGTATACATAATAAATTAATCTTTAAAAAAACAAAACTAAACAACCAAAAAAATACATAAATGGGGCTGGAGAGGTGGTTCAATGGTTAAGAGCACTGACTGTGTTATTCCTAAATCCACGAAGTCCTCCCAAAACCAACAAGGAGATCGAGTCCTGTATGTAAAAACAAAGAGCCTTTATTTTATGCAAATTTGCAAACTCGGTCTCTCTGCATATTCCAACGTATTGGAATAAACGGAGAGCCCTGAGCTCAGTTAGAGTTGGGATTTTATAGCACTAAAGGTGGGGGTAAAGGGTTTCTAAGGTTCAGGACTCCTGATTGGCTGACATTTGTCTAGGGGTGTCCTGGTAAGTGTGTGCTGGCAGGTGATCCTATCTACAGCAGTTGGAACGTCAGGCATTTCCTTTGGATGGTCTGTTCTTGGGTGGTGCTTGGGTAATCTCAGTTTGTGGTTCTTCCTGCAGCCAGGTATTGCCTCAGGGTAAACTACTGAGACTTGGGCCTCTATTAAACTTATCGATGGCTGGGTCCTACACTGGCAGGTGATAATGGCTGAAAGTAAAAAACTTCCTCTGGGTGATCTGTTCATATTTAGCTTATCATGGCTGGCTCCTACATCTCCCCGTTCATAAGCACCGATGACAGGATCCAATCTTTGGGTCCTGCTTGTCCCTGATTTTAAGGAGGTATGGAACTACTAAAATTAATAAATCCATTAATTGACAACTCTGGGCCTATTTTTTTAGTATATTAACAGGTACTATAAGTAGTTATCTTGTTCCCCATGCCAGGGAGTTTTCCTTTGTCTCAGCCTTTTAACTTATTCTGGGCAGAGAGCATGGGACTATGTGTTCCTTTCTACAACTACTTCAAGCTGACCTTGGGGTGTTGTTATCCAGGTCCAAGAAGGTTGAAAGGCTAGCCAAAGGTAGGGAGGAAATTCAGGCAATGGGGCACTCACCAGACTCCGTTGAAGGGACAGGGAGCATTCATATCAGTTGGACTGGTCCACATTAGCTTTCAGGAAATTCAGGGCTCTCCGCCATTCAGAGCAGGTTGTAGTCAGCAACTGATGCTTAGATGCATTGGCCAACCAAGTAGAAGTCTATTGAGATAAGTTTAAACTAGAAACAGAAGTTAAAATTTAGAAAAAGAGCAGACAACAGGTGTCTGTAAAGAGGAGGCATAGACTCACACCTTTGAGTCCTAACAAAAACTACAGATTTTGGTTAGAAGTATGTGTATTTTTCTGCTGTCCAGAGAACCATGTATGGTAGCTTTAGAATAAGCTAACAAGTTGGCTATAGCTTTGTGGAAAAATCTGGATACCTTTTGCTGTTAAACTGACATTATAACTGCCCTAGCCATTAATACTATCGGGGATCTCAGAAGGATAAATAAAGTATATCGGAATACAGACCAAATAGTTTCTGAATCTATTAAAACCGACAGGGACCAGAGTCCATACACAGTTAGTCATACCCAGGTCTCCATAGCATTGGAGGCAGAAATATCCAGAACAGCAGTCTTACTGTCTCAGCCAGGCCCATAAGGTGAATTTTTTTCCTGTGGAAGAGGAAAATGGAAAAGACTGACCTTATTCTGTCTAGGAAAAAGTGGTGCAATCAATTGTCCAAGGTCCTGCTGTTTGTCCACAGTCTGGACCAGGTCCTGGCAGCTGGTGTTGCACTGGGGCACCTCGCCCAGTGGTCAGCATCATTGTAATCCAGGTGGAGACATCATGGTATCCTATAATTTTCTTTGGAGACCTTGGGTTACTGCTAGGATCTCGGAGTCTCTGTCTAATATAATAAGCTTTTAAATTATTTTTTAAATGCCATATTCTGCAGATCTCTGAAGTAGGGCTACCTAGGTATGTCTGGTTAGACAAACTTTGTTTCTCATTATTTGTTTTAAGTTTGACTTTGAAAACATATACAGGGAACTAAACAAGGCTTATTCCTGTAACTAATTATATCAGTACTTTAAAGATGACTGACTAACTTGTATTTCCTCACAGTCTATAATAAGTTAGCAGCTTTCACAAGACTAGAACTCCAGACTCTTAATGATTTTGAATTAAAGCTAAAAAAGAAACCGAATTAGTCATTCCGAGGGTAAATACAGAACAAGTTTATATCTAGCTGTTAATGCTGTCTCCTGCAAGTGCAAGGAACAGGTCCCAGGGTGAAATGGGAACAGGAAGGAGTCTAAGAGCTAGCATTGCCCTAGGGCAAACTGAGACTCAGGTCTACCTTCCTGCTGATCTATAGAACCCATCTTGGCAGATGTGTAGCAAGCTGCCCTGGGAAAGCTGCCCTGGGCCCTATATTTTTCCCCCTTCACAAGTACTGATGACAGGACTCAATCATGGGTCCTGCCTGTCCAGGGGCTCAAGGGATGATACTGGAACCTCAATACAATCAGTCAAACAGTATTGACCCGTTTTCGAACAAAAGTTATCAAGTCTTTTAATATAGTTTTCCATGTTATAGTAATCCTCCCATTACAGAATTTTTTCAGTTGGTATTTTACAACTGCAGTTTTGCCTGTGTTGTGAATCTCAGTTCAAGCATCTGACATGTAGGTGGTCCCAGACTGCCCCTTTACAACCTCCAAAAGATTGAGATTCATAGGCTTGGATGCTGTTCCAAGCCCTCTATCAACCTACTTAGGTCATTGTCTTCTGCATCACAAGAAATAAACATTTCCAGTTTTGGTTAGCTTTTGATGCTTATGGCTCTGATCCTAATTTTTAGCCTTTTAAGTTCAAATATTAACAATATAAAACATAAAACATTTTATAGCACAGATGTCTCACAGCCTTATAAATTTATTTAAAGTTTTTTTCTAAAAAATTAAAATCTCTTAAATGTCTTCCTGCAATATCAAGAATATCAAAAATAAAGTACTTCTTTGGTCCCACCCTCGACAGCATATACATAGCCTGTCTTTTAGATCTCAGCCTGCTCCATTTCACTGTAGCTGGTACTTCTGGTGACTATCACCTGGCACTGGCATTTCTAAAACTATTAAGGTCTATCCTTGCAACTGCACATTCTTTGGGACTCCAGTCCTGCCATACATTTGTAAACCTCAGCTGTTTCCTATGAACCCTTTATGTCTTTATAACCATTATCACCTGGGTGACTCTTAAATTAACAAAGTCTAGCTGGCAGAGCAAGGTACATTTGAGTATAAAAACATTGAGGTGCAGCTTTAATACTTTAAATCTCATATATATGTGTGTGTATACATATATATATGTATATATATATATATGCCTTATGGTTTCTTTAAAATTATCCATGCATAGATTTTAAGTAAATAAAACATGGGTCTAACAAGGGAAGAGCCATAATCCAATTCTAGAGCCAGCTTTTCTTTTTTTTTGTTGTTTTTTGTTTTTTGTTTGTTGTTATTGTTGTTGTTTTGTTTGTTTGTTTTTTCGAGACAGGGTTTCTCTGTAGCTTTGGAGCCTATCCTGGAACTAGCTCTTGTAGACCAGGCTGACCTCGAACTCACAGAGAGCCACCTGCCTCTGCCTCCCAAGTGCTGGGATTAAAGGTATGTGCCACCACTGCCCGGCCTAGAGCCAGCTTTTCAAAAAAAAAAAAAAAACCAGCATATATAAGTTTTAATATTATCTATACCAAAAAGTCATCTGAATTTCTGTTAACCCGAATTTAGTAATCAGAGCTCAGTGATAAATTTCTGAAGTCAGGCCCGCAAATGTGGCCACAGCAGTGATGGGTGGCAGAGACAGCAAAAATAGTCAAACCATTTCTGTCTCAGCTCCATGTTTGCAAGAAAACTTACATAGAAAAACTTTTCAACAAAACAAGCATTTTCAGTATTTGCAGGTATGAGAAACCACAGCAAACATAGTTTACATCCTCTTTTGACCTTTTATAACTTTTTTATAAACCTTTAATCCATTTTTCCTCTTTTTATTCTTTCAGTCTCCTGCTTTCTCCCTTGTTCTTCCAAAATCTCTCTTGCTTTTCAGACAACATAAAAACTCTTACCAAGGGCTGGAGAGATGGCTCAGAGGTTAAGAGCATTGCCTGCTCTTCCAAAGGTCCTGAGTTCAATTCCCAGCAACCACATGGTGGCTCACAACCATCTGTAAAGAGATCTGGTGCCCTCTTCTGACATGTAGGCAGAACACTGTATACATAATAAATAAATAGGGGCTGGAGAGATGGCTCAGAGGTTAAGAGCATTGTCTGCTCTTCCAAAGGTCCTGAGTTCAATTCCCAGCAACCACATGATGGCTCACAACCATCTGTAATGAGGTCTGGTGCCCTCTTCTGGCCTGCAGGCATGCACACAGACAGAACATTGTATACATAATAAATAAATAAATATTTAAAACAAACAAACAAACAAACAAAAAACTCTTGCCAAAGTCTTTCTTGTGGTTTCCCTCAGTGGTGTATGATATATTGTATGGCTACAATATTTTAAACAAGAACAGAAACATACTTTAACAAAAAAAAATCTTTAAGCTTACATTACATAAAATCCTGTACCAGCGTGAAACATTTGAGACCAACAGTAGTTTTTTTTCCATACATTAACCAATAATAATTTGTAACCAGCCCCTATAAATGATGACAGATATTTATAACACCTTGAATCTGAATGATGAAAGCCGCTCTGGTGGAGGGAAGTCTGGCTATAGTGTCACAGCATGGCCATTGCAGCAATACCTATAGCCAGAGCCCTTGACCCATGGAACCAAACCCTGGTCAGGTTTGACCAGAAGTTGAGGAATGCAGTCCCCAGGGCAGGAGGAGGGAATTCATCTACCAGCATGGAAGGGGCAGGGTGGTATTCAACATGGGGGGAAAAGATTGTTAACCTCTCTGAACCATAGCAATTAACCTTAGATTCTCTGTCCAGTGTTTGAAATCCTATTGGGGCACATCCGCCCCCTACAACTGTGGCTGGCAGCCTTGCTACATTGCAACAACAAGGCTACATAAACCCAGCCACCCATCCACATGAGCATGCTGCCCCGCAGCCTCGTGCTCAGGGCCAAGGCTGACTCCTTTTCATGAAATGTTTAAGACTGCAGGTAGAGGTTATTTGTCTTATCCCTTTTAGGAAAATAAACCCCTATGCTTATGGCCCTACCTCTAAAGTCCTGTAAGTGATCAAAATATCAAAGTCAAAGAAGTCATGATCTGAGTCTGTCCCATATCATCAACGTCAGTCTAAGTCAGGACAAAAACATAACACACAGACATACAGAACAATGAACAGGACAATGGCACTGAACCAAACCAAAGACTACAGCCTCAGGCTGTTTTGTGGGTGCGACCTGCCTGTCTATCAAACTGAGACTGCTACCTGCAAGTCTCATCAGAGAACTGGGACCACTACCCGCATGTCTCACCAGAGGGAACATCCTCTGCAGAAGGACCCTAGGGACGTCTCCTCCAGGCTCACCGCCTGTGATCTTTGTGTGTCTGCCTAGATTGTCTACAGGCTCTTACGGTTCCTGGGCCCACTTACAGAAAGACATGAGACAGGAAACAAAACACAGAAAACTTACTGACCAGTTGAAGGTTCTATGGGGCGGTAGTCCCAGTGGGCTTGGGGGTTCCTGGACAAGCCCCCAAACGTTATGCCCAGATCCATGAAGGCCCCCAAAAACCAACAAGGAGACCAAATCCCGTATGTAAAAACAAAGAGCTTTTATTTTATGCACACCCTTTGGAGACATTTTACATTAGAACTGTAACAGGCTTTAGTGTATTGTCATTATTGATTCCTAAAACCATAACCTATTAATTTATTTTATTGTGATTTCTTCTTTTGTTTGTTTGGTTGGTTGTTCGAGACAGGGTTTCCCTGTAGTTTCTAGAGCCTGTCCTGGAACTAGCTCTTGTAGACCAGGCTGGCCTCGAACTCAGAGAACCGCCTGCCTCTGCCTCCCGAGTGCTGGGATTAAAGGCGTGTGCCACCACCGCCCAGCCTTCTTTTGTTTGTTTTTGAGATAGATTTTCACTCTAGAGTCTTGAAGGACTGGAACATGTTTTGTACATCAGGCTGTGTGAACTCACTCAGGCTGCACCTGCCTTACAGCCTGGGTGCTGGGACAAACAGATGCCACCACATCCACTTAGAACTGCCATTAAATTTTTTCTTTTAGACTTTTTTATGTGTATGAGTGTTTTGCCTGCATGTATATAAGTGTACCCTGTGCAAACCTGGTGCCCTCAGAGGCCAGAAGAGGGTGTTAGATCTCCTGGAAGCAGAGTTCAGATTGGTTATAAACTTTATGTTCTAGGAACCAAACCCAGGCCCCTTGCAGGA
The DNA here is from genome assembly GCF_903992535.2 of Arvicola amphibius. Classification (NCBI taxonomy): domain Eukaryota; kingdom Metazoa; phylum Chordata; class Mammalia; order Rodentia; family Cricetidae; genus Arvicola; species Arvicola amphibius. The sequence goes on along the minus strand of NC_052051.1, from coordinate 56,659,142 downwards.
GCAGCAAATACTCTTACCTGCTGTGCTGTCTCTCTAGCCCCAAAACTGTATTTTCTTTTTCTTTTTTTAAAGAAATGGTCTCACAGGGCTGGAGAGATAGCTCAGTGGTTAAGAGTACTTCCTCATAAGGTGCAACAGCTGCTTTTGATTATAAGTGCTGCTGGATTAATCCAACATATATATTTTGAAAATGCCTTGACTTCAAAATTTAAGTCAAAAGATATGTTACTTTGGAGAGGAAGTTTTGCTTTTGTTTCCACAGGAGGCTGTGGATTCATTCTGGGCTAAGAAAAATCAGTTTTGATCAAGGAAGACCCCCTGGGAAACCTTCGATAGGAGCAGATGGTCCAGATATCTGAGTTCTATATCTAAAACAGCCTCAAGATTGCTGGCTGAGATGATCAAGCCTCACAGAATACTCCAGTCAAGACTTGATCATAATTCTCAATTTTCTTTAGGTACCCATAAGATTATCAGTGCCCCAAATCAGCAAGAAGTAGCCTAGAAAACTATGCCTGCATTCCCAAAAAAATGGATTATGGGTATTTGTCTTTGTTTAGAATGTTGGTTGCAAGTTGTTATGGATGATGGTCAGGAAAAGAGCTAAACAAAGGAGATTCGATTCAGAGTTCTTCTTTTGAAAAAAAAAGAGAGGGTGTGGGGGAGTGCTGTGGGACAATGGTCTTATACCCTGTAAAGTTTTGTAAGTTGTGCTGGTTTAATAAAATGCTGATTGGCCAGTAGCCAGGTAGGAAGTATAGGCGGGCAACCAGAACAGGAACAGGAGAATTCTGGGAAGAGGAAAGGTTGAGTCTACCGTCATAACCCAGATGCAGAGGAAGCAAGATGAGAATGCCTCACTGAAAAAAAGGTACCAAGCCATGTGGCTGACACAGACAAGAATTATGGGTTAATGTAGGATATAAGAGTTAATAAGAAGGTGCTAGAGAGATGGCTCAGCAGTTGGGAGCACTGGTTGCTCTTCTAGAGAACCAGGGTTCAATTCCCAGCATCCACTTGGCAGCTCACAGCTGTCTGTAACCCCAGTTCCAGGGAACCCCACACCCTTTCACAGACATAAATGCAGGCAAAACAGCAATGTACATAAATAAATAAACAAATGTTAAAAAAAAGAATTAATAAGAAGCCTAAGCTAATAGGCCAACTAGTTTATGATTTAAAAAAAGAGTACTTCCTCATAAGCACCTGCAACTCCAGCTCAGGAGATCCCTCTCCTCCTTTCCCCCTTCTGGTCCCCATGGGCACCTGCACACACATGGCACATACTCACACAGGCACACACACATATACATAATCTCAAACGAACCCAAAATACGAAGCTCTTCTTGGACCTCTGTATAGAGTTTTGATCCTAAATGAAGATCTTCATGTTTATTTCTATTCTTTTTTTAAAAGATTCATTTATTTATTTATTTATTTATTTATTTATTTATTTATTATGTATACAGTGTTTTGCCAGCATGTACGTCTGCTGTCCAGAAGAGGGCACAAGATCTCATTAGAAGAGGGCACAAGATCTCATTAGAAGAGGACACAAGATCTCATTACAGATGGTTGTGAGTCACCACGTGGTTGCTGGGAATTGAACTCAGGACCTCTGGAAGAGCAGCCAGTGCTCTTAACCTCTGAGCCAACTCTCCAGCCCCTTCTATTAGGTTTCACCCTTGTCCTAGCACCCTGTCTACAGCGAAAAAGTTACAATTCTGTTCTTAATCTAGTACCTAATCCTATGACTTTTGCTAGAGTGCTTTCAATTTACTTATCCAAATCGTTCACCTCAATGTTGATCTGCACAGAGGAAAGACATAAAGACTGTCGTTCTCACTTATAATCTCAGCATTTGAGAGGTGAGGCAGGAGGACTAACAAGAGTTTAAGGCCAGTCTGGTTTATTTACAGAGTCTCAGGTCAGTCTGAATTAGAGTGAGAGCCTGCCTCAGTAAAGAAAAGAAAACGACTGGATAATTGGCTCAGCAGTTAAGGGCACTTCCTGTTCATGCAGAGGACCTGGGTTTGATCTCAGAACCACAGGTCAACTCACAACCACCTGTAATTCCAGTCCCAGATGATCTGATGCCATCTTCTGACCTCTGTGGGCACCAGGCACATATGGGGTACACAGACATACATGCAAGCAACACACACACACACATCAAATACTAAGATAAACAAATATTAAAAAAGAAAAGGAAAAAGAAATGAAGGGGCTGGAGAGATGGCTCAGGGGCTAAAACCACTTGTTCTTACATTGGACTGGAGGTTGGTTTCCAGGACCCATGTCATGTGGCTCACAAGCACTTGTTACTCCGGCTTTATGGGATCCTCTTTTGGCCTCTGAAGGCACCTGCAGGCCCATGTACACACACATACACACACAAATAAGTCTCTTTAAAGAAGAGAATAGCTGGTCTTTCTTCACCTTCTGGGGCTGACATTAAACAAATATTATCACTATTGTCCCTTGGAACAGCTCTTGGTACCTTGGTTGTTTGATTTTCGTCCCAGTTTCTCTTTGCGCTCCAGCTCAGATTTGCCTGTTTGTTTTTGTTGTTGTTGTTTGAGACAGGGTTTCTCTGTGTATCCCTGAATGTCCTGTAGACCAGGCTGGCCTCTAACTCAGAGAGATCCGCCTGCCTCTGCCTCCTGAGTGCTGGAATTAAAGACGTGTGCTACCACTGTCTGGTTGAGATGGGTTTTTTTTTTTTTTTAATTTACCTGTGTTCAAGATCAGCGGCTCTTTCCTCCGCTCTGCCAGGTTACTAAGAACCCTACTGGAACACTGTGCCTTAGAGAGCATGCTTTTATTTGTAGCATTTCCATTTGACTGCACTCTCTATGGCTCTGTAGGATTCCCTATCTGCTCGTGTAAGTTGCTCACATTTTTCCACTAGACCTTTTAACAAATTACTCATAATTATTTGAAGCCCCTGTCTGGTAAGCCAACATCTGTGTTATCTGTGGGTCAGGGTTTATTGACTTATGTTTAAACAAATTCAAGTGGAGATTTTTTTCTTTCATGCCTTTTTGGGTTGTGAGTGGGTTTTTTAGGGGGAGTGTTTTTGTTTTTGTTTGTTTGTTTGTTTTTTGTTTTTCAAGACAGTGTTTCTCAGTAGCTATGGAACCATTCATGGAACTCACTCTGTAGTCCAGGCTGGCCTCGAACTCAGAGATCTGCCTGCCTCTGCCTCCCAAGTGCTGGGATTAAGGCGTGCACAACCACCACCCAGCTGTTCTGCCTTTTTTTTTTTTTTTAACTGAATGTCCATGGTGTGTAGAATGGCAGAGATTGAGGTCAGTAGTGAATAGTGTGGACATGTCCCTGCCTGCAGACTGCGGGTCAGAAATCAGGCAGGCTTAGGCTTCACTGCTCTCATGTGCCCCAGGCTGTAAATTCCTCTCTGTGGGGCTGCTTAGACAGGCAGACATCAGGGAATTTTGAGTCCTTGCGCTAGCCTCCAAGTCCGTTCAGCTGTCCCCATTCAGCTGTCCTTGTTCAGCTGTCCCCGTTCAGCTGTCCCCGTTCAGCTGTCGCCATTCGCTGCCCTCCTGGCAGCCAGAGTCAGGTGTCACCTATTTGATGTTAGGCTCTTAGCATCCTGAAGGCAGGATGGAGTCTGGGTCCCTACTACGCTAGTTTATCTTCAGCCTGAACAATTAAAAAGAAAAAAGTGATTCAGTTTGTATGTATGTGTGTGCTTGAGTGTGTGTATGTGCATGCATGTGTGCAAGAGCTTGTGGCTGTCAGAAAAGGGCACTGGGTCCCCCAGAACCGCAGTTGTGAGTTGTCAGCTACTATGGAGGTGCTGGGAGCTAAACTCGGGTTTTCTGCAGGAGCAGTAAGTACTCTTGCCCATGAGCCACCTCTCCAGCCCCAGCCTTCACAATTTCTAAAATTTCATTTAATTATGTGTGTTCTTCAACATATGTGCACCACAGAACACAAGTGGAGGTCTTTCACAACACACAAAAGTGACTTTTGAGGCTGGGTGGTGGGTGGCACAGGCCTTTAATCCCAGCACCGGGGAAGCAAAAGCAGGTGGATCTCTAGGAGTTCAAGGCCAACCTGGTCTACAAAGGCCAACCTGATACGCACACAAAGAAATCCTGTCTTGGAAAACAACAACAGCAACAGTAAAGACTTTCAGGAGTTGCTTCTCGCCTACCATGTGGGTCTGGGGGATTGGACTCAGGTTATCAGATGTGGTGGCTATTCTTAGTTGTCAGCTTGACTACCCCTGGGATTAACTAAAACGCAAGGGGTTGAGTACACCTGTGAGGGATTTTTTTTTTTTAATTAAATCATTCGAAGTGGGAAGTTCCACTTTACCTGAACCACACCTTTTGGTGACAGCCTATACAAAGGACATGGAAGGAAAAAAGCTCTCTCCTCCCTGCCTCCCTGCCTCCCTGCCTCCCTATATATCTGTCTGTCTGTCTGTCTGCTTGCCCCTCCCCCCATGACAAGTCTAGTCCTCACTGTCACGAGAGTGTACTTCTTCATGTCCTGGCATATATTGAAGACCAGCTGAGACATCCAGCTTTGTGGACAGAATAGCTACTGAATTCTCGGACTTTCTGTTGGTAGACAGTGATTGTTGGACTAGCTGGACCATAGCCTGTAAGCCACTCTCATAAATCTCCTTTCCATAGATAGATTCATTCTATCAGCTCTGTTCCTCTAGAGAACCCTGACTAATAGATCAGGCACGGTGGCTATTGCCCTTACCCATCTCACTTGCTCTCAGCTTCAGTCTTGAGCAGGTCCTATAAAGCTGAGTTAGAGCCTAGGGCTGGAGGAATGGCTCAGTAGTTAAGAGCACTTTACTGCCCCAAGAGAGGACTTGGGTTCAGTTTCCCACACCCACATCTGGCAGCTCTAACTCTCTGGCCCTGTGGTTCAAGGGATCCACTGCCAACTTGTTGGCATTAGCAGGAATCTGCATGCACGTGGGGCATGTAAATGCAAGCAGGCACACATGCATACACATAAATTTCTTTTAAAAACCTTAATATTAAACAATAAGAATTAGGGCTTTCTCAGTTTCTACTCCTACGGCGACCAAACTCTGTCTTTTACCTGTAGCTGATTATAGACGGCCAGGGCTGTTGTCCTCATTGCAAAGCAGTAGGCCTTTACTGACTCTACAACCTACAATTTCTTGTTCCTGATCTTGGGCAGAGCTTTTCTTCCACTGCTTTTCCTCCTCCTCCTCCTCCTTCTTTTCCTCTACCTCCTCATTGTCTTCCTCCTCTCAGGGTCTGAGACCCAGAACTCACTCTGTAGCTCAAACCCTAGTCTTCTGGGGTGCTGAGGTTATAAACCTGAGCCACCATACCCAGCTCATCACTGATGTGTGTGTGTGTGTGTGTGTGTGTGTGTGTGTGTGTGTGTTTGGTTTCTACTCTCTTCCTAAAAGCATTGAATCTTTGGCTATGTTTAATGAGTTTGTATTTGCTAAAAACAAATGGGTCTGGTTTTTTTTCCACTCCTGAAGCAAGAGGCTACTGGCTCTCTCCTCAGTGACTTTTAAGGCTTTTACTTATAGGATATGATTGTGAAAATGGTTAAGGAATTTCTATTTTCCCTACAGCCACCACTTGGACAATTCCTGTGGACTGTACTTGCAAGGAGGAAGCTCTCTCCTGTCTCCTACTCTATTCCTACTTTCTCTCAGGGTCCCAGGAGATGGGCCTCTTGAAACAAGACTGCTGGTGAGTGTGGATTTCCTGTGTCTGAAATGGTATCTCACAGCTTTTTTCTTTCCATTGCGGAGTATTCAACCCAGGGCCCTGTGCACGCTCCTCAGGTTCTCCACCACTGAGGTACGTCCTTGTGCATGCTCCTCAGGTTCTTCACCACTGAGGTACGTCCTTGTGCATGCTCCTCAGGTTCTTCACCACTGAGGTACGTCCTTGTGCATGTTCCTCAGGTTCTTCACCACTGAGGTACATCCCGAGCCAATCTCACACTGCTCTAAACGGATGTGATCATCCACACACAGCCTTTACACATGTGTTAACATGTTTGCAGGTTTCTTCTTACCCACTGCATGACAGCTACATCTTTGCCAGTTGCAGTAGTTCATGTAAGTGAGCCTAGGGCTCCTGAGAGCAGCTTTACTTGAGAACTTTGTGATCTCAGCTTTCTGATCAGTTTAAGAAAACCTAAGACTGAAGCTGGGGATATACCCCCTTGGGAGAGACTTGCTTAATTCACAGGAGGAAGGCCTTTGGTTCAATTTCCAGCATCAAACACACACACACACACACACACACACACACACACACACACACACAAAACCCACAAGCAACCTTTGCCGGCAAGGTGGTACACACTTTTAATCCCAGCACTTGGAAGGTAGAGGCAGGCAGATCTCTGTGAGTTTGAGGCCAGCCTGATTTACATATTGAGTGCCAGGACAGCCAGAGCTATATAACAGAGAGTCCCTGGAGAGAGAGAGAGAGAGAGAGAGAGAGAGAGAGAGAGAGAGAGAGAGAGAGAGAGAGAGAGAGAGAGAGAGAGAGAGAGAGAGAGAGAAGAAAGGCTATAATTGGAGTGGCATTAAAAAAAAGACCTAATTATGTAGGCTCTCTGGCTATTTCTCTTTCTTAGGCTACAGAAGACATTTTTCTTCCACTGTTCTACACCCTAAGTGGAAATAAAAGTCCTCAAGCCATTACCATGTCTTTCTTAAACAAACGTGACTGCTTCAGACTAGACTCCCACCTCCATCCATACTGTAGCCAGTGCATTAGAATTTTGTGATCATCAGAAACTAGAAAAGGTTATAAATAGAATAGTTGAAATTAGCTATATGACATCTGAAGCCTAAACCATGGCCATCCATTGACCATGGCCCAGCAACAAATCCAACCCCAACTTGGTGATTTAAGCTGTAACATGCGGTTTGCCCATGAACTTCTCAGGGTTTGGCAGAGACCACGCATCTTAATTCCACTTAGTGTTAGGGGTGTGTGGGGGGGAGGGAGTGAAGGGTAATAGGGAGGGAGAGAGAAGCCAATGGAGAGCTTTGGTAACAGCCTCAGACTTCCCTTACTCCATTAGCGAGGCAGGGACATAAAGGTTAACAAGTTCAAAGGGAGGAATACTGACCCCACATCTCAGTGGAGGAACGTACACATCATCCTGTACTGTGAGCATGAGAGATGTGATCTACTGAACCAGCCGTCACTGAAAAATACGATTCTACTTGTCATGTAACAGAGGGAAATAACTTAAAATAAATCCAATTAGAAAACAAAACAAAAGCCCTGTACTTGTTTCGTCTCATGGAGATACATTTCTTACTGCCGAAAGGGAATAATTTGCTCACTTCCTACTAACTTAACCGGCTCATGGCCAGAGCAGCATAGCTATCTTTCTAGATGCAAAACTGATCTCGTCACTGGCCCTCTTTAAGTGGTCCGTTAGTGCCTCTTCCCCCACCATAAATTTCTATTTCCTTGCCGTGGTTTTGAAGTCTTCACACATGGCCTTGCTTCATTAACATCGCCTGTTATTGTTGTTTTCTTTGTTCTCTATGCTTCAGCCCTACTGAACGACTTTCTGAAGGTCCTTCAAACACCCGTTTGCCTTAGGTCTTTGTGCACACTTAGACCCCATACTCTTGGCCCTCTATTTCTCCATGCTCCTTCTGGACCAGCTCCCCTAAGTGGCCTCTCCCACACCTGCCACCAGCTGGCCTGGGGCTCTCTTCTCTCCCTGGCAGGTGCTCCCAAAGTGCCCTAGGTGAACACTTCCTTCTGTTGGGGTCTTATTTATCACCCCGGGACCCAGGGCCGGGAGCATAGCAGAGGCACGGCATACCTTGGCTAGATGAATGAATCTCTGCCTTAAATAGTCCACTGCTAGACTCAAGTAAACAGTGCTCTTATAAACTGTGATTACAATGGCAGGGTCCAGTCTTGAACTTGTAGCTGAAGTAGAGCCAATACTAGATGGAATCGTCGCAAGGAAATGTTAGCAGTTTCATGTGGCTTGCGGAGGAAGGATCTAAGAAGTGGCTCAGGGCATCTTTTCTCACCCAGTTAGTAATCACCCAGTTAGGCAGGTTTGCCTAGAAGGGACACACCTTGGCAACAGTTGGTAGGGTACTTGTTTATGCTGTGTGAATGCATCTGGAACCTATTTCTGGAGAAGGTACTGGATGCAAGCCTATGCCATTCCAGCACTGACCTTGCCAGGGCCTGGGTGATGAGTGTGCGTGCCAGAACAAAACAGTGGTGGCAGTCACTTAGCTTACTTCCCCGGCTCCCACCCAACCTTCCCTGGCTATACCGGGTCATTACTGTCTTGTCCCTGGTTGGTTATTACCATTCGCTGGCTGTGAGGGTGAGCACTGCCACTGTGTTTGTATTACCCTTTGATCTATTTCAGTAAGGACAGAGGCAAGGAAGGAAGTTGGGGTGATAAGGCTCTCCCAACTCACACAATTTACCCATTTGAGGAAGCTCTCCCTAGGGTTTCAAGGTGAAAGGAAACAGATCAGCATTTCAGGCCAATCTTATTTTTCCTATGGTTAGTCTAATTACTGAAAGGGAACTGGAACACAAAGAGGTCATTTGACTTATTCATGACCACACAGTAAGCCACAGGACAAAGATAGCACCCCAAACACTTGGTTTCAAATGTAGTGCCACTTCAAGAGCCTAGATAAATCTATATGAATATAGAGTTGGCTTTGGGAGCTCAAATGAGATTTGGTATGTTAATGGGACTTTGCCTTTTTTTTTTTTTTTAAAGAATAATTACAGCTAAGAGCCCATAGCTAAAACTTACTGGAGTCCCTTTTATGGAGATTTGTCTCGGAATTAAGGTGACTGGAGATCTGGAACCTTCCTCTCCTACTTCTGCCAGGGTTTCCTCCTTCTCATACCAAAATGTCTGGTGTGTGTGTGTGTGTGTGTGTGCATGCATGTGCACTTGTGTGTATAGGTACCCTCAGACTCTAAGAGAGGATGTTGGATCCCCTGGGGTTGGAGTTACAGGCATGGTGAGCTATCTGGTGTGGGTGAATTGAGCAAGAGTAAGTGCTCTTAACTCGAGCCATTTCTCCAGCCCCCAAACTATTTTTGAGGTTAGAAAATAGGAGGTAGAGGTAAGAAAAGGCTAAGATTTTGCCTTGATTACAGAACCACTACTTTCTGCTATAAAAGAATGCTGTTTTTTATCCTAGGACCTCCTGTGCTCTGCCGCACAGTTTCTCTGGGCCTTGCCATGTTTCTTCCTTGTTATTACTGAGGAAGAATGATTTTCTTTTATAATACAGGATGAAGGAAAATCTTAGCCTTTTTTTTTTTTTAAAAAATCCTCTCCTTCTAGCTGAAGCCATTAGCTGTCCTTGGAGGAATAGTGATGTCTGCCGTGTGACCCACGGACAGAGACAGCAGCTGACAGCTTGGTTCAATGCCGGATGCCATCATTGTTCAGGTGTTTCCCAGGTGCCACCAAAGGCCACCTGACATGTCAGATATACCCTACTGACCAATAGCAGTAGGAATAAAGCTAAAACCGGTAGCTGATGAAGAAAAGAGGTGCAAAGAGTGTATCTGGAGATGACAAGGTATTTCTAGCGTTAAGGAAGTATATGGGATGACCTATTTGGCCCCTCTCCTTTTCCACAAGGCAAATATTTGATTTAAAAAATAAATGAGCAAGTGTGGTTGGGTGGTGGTGGCACGCGTCTTTACTACTCCCAGCACTCGGGAGGCAGAGGTAGGTAGATTTTTCCAAGCATAAGACCAGCCTGGTCTACAAAGAGAGTTCCAGGTCAGTCAGGGCTGTTAAACAAAGAAACCCCGTCTTGAAAAAGAAAAAAACAAAACAAAGAAACAAACAAAAAGAGAGAGTGCTCTCTGAGTGGTTTTTAGTCACAGCCTCATTGTTATGGGTTTCTGTTCCCCAGGAGCCACAACCCAGAACCGTCCCATAGAACCTTTCAGTTCAGACTGTCGGAGGCATGCACTAAAAGCAAGAGACCTGGGGCTGGAGACATGGATCAGCAGTTCAGAGCATTTATGACTCTTGCAGAGGACCTGGGTCCAGTTCCCAGCACCTACACGGCATCCTACAACCACTTGTAACATTGGTTGCCAAGGAACTGACATCCTCTTCTGGTCACCAAGGAAGGGCTCTTGCTCATATGTGATGCATATAAGCTCACACAAGCAAACACACACAGACATAAATAAAATAAACAAGTAAAACGGTCTTGCAGGGCAGTGATGGCATATGTCTTTTATCCTAGTCTTTTATCTCAGGAGGCAGAGGCAGGCGGATCTCTGTGAGTTGAGGCCAGCCTGGTCTACAGAGCAAGTTCCTTGACAGGCTCCAAAGCTACACAGAGAAACACTGTCTTGAAAAACCGAAAAAAAGGAAAAGAAAAAAAAATATTTTCTTTTTCTTTTTTGAGATAGGATCTCACTATGTAGCCCTGGCTATTCTAACTCACCCTGTAGACAGGGCTGGCCTCACACTCACAGATTTCAAGTTACTGACCTGCCTCTGCCTTTCTAAATCCTGAGATTAAAAGCCTGTGCCACCATGCCTGGCCAAATAAGTAAGTCTTTTTGTTTTGTTTTGTTTTTTGTTTGTTTTGTGTGACAGAGTTTCTCTGTATAGCCTTGGAGCCTGTCCTGGAACTCACTCTGTAGACTAGGCTGGCCTCAAACTCACTGAGATCTTCCTGCCTCTGCCTCTCGAGGGCTGGGATTAAAGACTTGCACCACCACAGCCCGGCAGTAAATCTTAGCAAACACACAAAAACAAGAGACTAGCAAAGGTTGCTAGTCCCCTTGTCATATCTGTCTTTACTTCCCTTCTTCCTGGGAGTTCATGTGACAGGGAATGGGTCAAAGCGCCACCCAACATGACATAGTTGCTCTAAAGAGACAGTTTTATACAGACAACTCAAACTTCACAGGAACAACACAAGAAACGAAGAGCAAATGCAAGCTCAGTCAGGAAAGTCGCCGCAGGGAGCAAGTTTGGAACTAATCAAGGGTTGTGTCAAACATGAGAACATATTTACAAGTCTAATTTGAAACTTGGTACAAAAAGAAGTTGGGAGAGAAGCCATGAGAAAGAAAATATATCGACACCAATATAAACACCCGTGTTCTCACACTCCCCCCCCCCCCCCCCAGTTTTGACACAAGGAACAAATCAAAAGGAAAAGCCCGTTTCTCTTGAGTCCTTCTGTTTACGATGAGTATGTGAGAAAGTCCCACAAGGGCTTGGACTCAAGGAGGCTGACTTCACCCTCCTTGGCTACACTTGCTCCTGACTACTTAGCTATGGAATGCTTGAGACACAGACGTGAAGACCTAGAAGTGGGAAAAAAAAATGGCTCACTTAACTGATACGTTCTATACAAGAGCGCCAGTATCTTCAAGAACTGCCCTACCCTGCTCTTCACTGGATCCTTGCAAACCTCTAACCTGTAGCAACGGAGCTCAGTGAAGCTTTCTGATCCAGTACACACAGGGTCAGTTACTTCATCCAAGACAGTCACACAAGCCAGCCCCAAGCAGGTCCTTGGGGGCCAGCAGCTGTTTGCTTTGTGAACTGGAAGTCTGGGCATTATCTCTCCCTAGATTTCTCCTTGCTGCTGCTGTCAAGCTCTCCAACGTTCCCTCCGGGCCCCACACAGCTGCCTGGCGTAGATGTGTGTGTGTGTAATTTATTGTTCTCCTGCCGCTGGCTTGAACTCGGCCTCCGGCTTCTCAGCCTGCGACTCTGGAGGGATGAGAAACTGGACCTCCTCGGTGCTGATGGCGACTTTATCCGGCTGAAGCCACCTTTTGAAATGTTCCAAGGTGCTGCAACAGAGCAGAAGGCAGGAACGGCTAGGTCAGACCTCGCTGATTAATTACTTAATGATTAGCTCAGTTACTCAAATACTGCCTGCCTTCCCGCCCACCACCAATTTCTTCCCTCTGCTTTCCCCTGCTAAAGCGGGGGAGGACCGAGCTCCGGCTCTGACAGCTGCACATTCCGGTAGCTCAGCAGCATCATTTACCCCCTAGTGGGCACTTGGGCTCTAAGCAGCACCAGAGCCCTTTTCAAGGCAGGGCCTTGGAAGGCTTGATGAGAAGAACTGGAGAGCTTGTGCCTCAGTTTTATCTTTTTTTTCCCCCTCCAACTGAAAAGGAGAGAAATTGTTAAGGGCTTGAAACAAATAAATACCAAATCGTGGGTGAGACAGAAAAACTGAGATTCTTTTCTACCTAAGACAGTATGAGGCTCAATTACACCAATAAAGCTTATTTGTAAGATAATTTGGGGGAGGAGGATTAAGACGCCTAGATAGAAACATCTGAGCATCCAATGTTCCCGCCAAGGAATGGCCTCTATGCCAGAGGACTCCTTTCATTTGCCTGTGTGGGGGAGTAGTGCAGTTAAGTGTCAGCTTCATGTCTCCCTCCCACCTCCCTTAAGGACCCAGGACCCTATACCTTATAGTTATTACACATTCACAGTAAACTATAAATAGATATAAAATGAGTGCCATGCTATGCTCTTTAATGACACGCAGCATCTAGGTATTCGTGGCTTACAGCCACTGTTCTCAGCACTCACAAGGATGAGGCAGGAGGACTGTCACAAGTTCAAGGCCAGCATGGATAAAGAATCAGACCATATTGCTAACTAACCAACCAACCAACCAAACCAACAAAAGCACAAAGTCATAGGACTATGCGGGGGACAGCAGCAGCTCTCCATGAGACTCTCCTACCTGGCCCGCACAGAACACAAAATCACCTGTTTAAAATACAAACACTGAGTTTGAAAACAAATGTATAACTACTGTTTTCCATCTTGTTCTGCAAAAGGACAGACGCTCAGGCCGGGCGGTGGTGGCGCACGCCTTTAATCCCAGCACTCGGGAGGCAGAGGCAGGCGGATCTCTGAGTTCGAGGCCAGCCTGGTCTACAAGAGCTAGTTCCAGGACAGGCTCTAGAAACTACAGAGAAACCCTGTCTCGAAAAACCAAAAAAAAAAAAAAAAAAAAAAAAAAAAGGACAGATGCTCTCCCACAAATGTAGGTAAGAGGAACACAGCCCAGTGCCTGAGGTCAGAGTAAGCAGTAGGTTGACTTCATGCCCACAGCTCAAGAGAATCCAGTGAAGGGGACCTTGACTCTTCATCTACCCTCCCCTTTCCATGGAACTGTTCAAATTATAAAAAATATAATATAGTAAAGGGAAAGTCAAAACAAAAGGGGGAGCTCACTGAGTTTTATGTGTGATTACATGGGCAGGGTAGTCTGACTTCAGAAAGAGGGAATTCTTTCTTGGCTATGCAAGAGAAAGTTTCGGCTTCTTGTTTTGTGTGTTTGGTTTTGAATTTTCAAGACAGGGTTTCTGTGTAGCCCTGGCTTCCCTGGAACTTGCTCTGTAGTCCAGGATGCCCCCTCACCCCAAGTGCTGGGATTAAAGGCATGTGCCACCACTGTCCAGTTTCATGTTCTTGGAGTCGGAGAAGAGGGAGATGTTCGGAAAGAGAGCATCATGCCAAGTTATGAACGGGTCAGGAATCTATGTAGCTCTCCAAATTGCCTGTTTAGGGAACTTTAAGACTCACATATATTGAGCCTTTATAGATAGAAAAAAAATATTATCTTTTAATCCATCTGAGGGCAGTGAGGTTGACCTAAAAAATGATTAGATTGATTTCTGAAGGACCTGAAGGTACGCTGACTCAAATGGGAGAGAACGCAATGAAAGTGCTTTGTAAACCACACAAAGTGTGACTGTGAGGTTTTATTCAGATATCGGCCTTGATAGCGGCAGTAGCATCATCACGTGACACAATGGGACTCTCAGAATCAACGTTAACTGCGAGCTAAGGTCATATTACCCAAATTTACTGAAAATTATAGTTGTTATTCCTCCCACCAATTTTTTAAATTGTGTGTATGTGTGTATGCACATGTGTGGGATATGTGTGTGCCAGTGTACAGGCCCTTGGGCATACACTCAGAGGTGAAGAGCAGACATTCAGTGTCTTACCCATCGTTCTCTGCTTCACCCCTTTGAGACAGGGGCTCCCACTGACCCTGGAGAAGGCCAGTGATTACAGAGGGTTGTAGTTAAGCTACTACCTTGGGTTTCAGAGACTTGAGTCTTTAAAAGTGTTTAGATTAGAAGACCACAGGGACTTTAAAAGTTGGACTAAATGCATTTTGCACTATGATGGAGTCATGAGGGACAGGGAGTGAACTGTGGTTTGAATGAAATGTCTCTCATATATTCAGGCATTTGAACACCAGCTGCTGGCGCTATTTGGGGAGGATTAGGAGGTGTGGTCTCAATGGAGGACATAAGCCACTGAGGGAGGCTTTGAGGTTCAAAGCCTCCCACCATCCCAAGTTTACTCTCTCTGCTTCCTGTTTATGGCTCAATTTGTGAAGCCTCGGCTTTCTGCTTCCATCTCCAGTTACCATGCCTACCTGCTGCCAAGCTTCCCCACAACGATGGACCTTCTCCTTCTGGAGCCGTGAGTCCCAAATAAACTCTCCCTTCTAGAAGCGGCCTTGGTCACGACGACTTATCATAGCAATAGAAAAGTGACTAGCCCACCATCCTCCAAGTACCAAGCAGTGGCATCAAATAAAAGATGCTTAAAATATATACTTGTTTGATCCGCACACTTTTTTTTTTCCAAGACAAGTTTTCTTTGTGTGGCCCTGGTTGTTCTGGAACTTGCTGTGTAAACCAGGCTGACCTCGAACTCAGAGATTCACTTGCTTCTGCTTCCCAAGTGCTGGGATTAAAACCGTGCGCCACCACTGCCTGGTTGGTTCACACACATTTGTTGAGTGGCTCTAATAGGACAGAAGCTCTATGGCAATAAAGATTAGACAATAACGAAAACATGGTTCTACCTGTTGGTTCATTGCTTCCTTTTCCAGTGTATCATATACTTAAAAATGAAGATAATGGTTCATCCTCAGCTCTATTAAATCTGTAGCCAAGATGCAGCTGTGAGTATTTGTTATTCTGAAAAACCTACTGTTGACCCAAGGGCAAACTGGACAGCCTTCCGAGGACTGATTGCAGTTCAAAGAGACTTGAGTCTCAGTTGATACCAGTCCTCTGATGTCACTGTGCCTGAGTTCTTTACTGAATGAAAAGTACCCCCAGCGTAACCTGCTGTCAATCAATTACCTCTCATCAGAATCAAGTCCATCCACAAAAAACTCTGATGCTAACTTCTCTTGGAGGAATCGATCCCAGCACTCCTTCTTAGCTTGGGCCAGAGTTCGAAGCATGTCCTTGGAAGTCACTTCCTCATTTATACCCTTGATTCTTCTTAGTTTCTTCTCTGAAGAGAAAAAAAAAATGGAGCTTATTACCATAGAGAGTATGAGCCAGCATCAACTATATAGAAGTTCACGACTTGTCCAGGCTACTGGAGACCTGATCTCAAATACCAACCAAATAGACCAAACAAAACCAAACAAACATAACAAAATTAAAAACAAAACAAAAAACGCTTTTACTGATGAACATAACCACAGTCCCTGTAAACAAGCAAACAAACAAAACCTCGCTTTTAGAGAAAAACCAACAGTTGACTGAATACGCTTCTTTTCTAATCCTGCACTCTATCCAGTAAATGTTTAACCCTGGAAGAAGGAAGTGTCATAGGCTCTCAGAAATGAATCAACGCCAGGTTGTCTGAAGTCGCAGAAGACCCAGAAGGTGTCTCCCTAAGGAATGCTTGTTTTCCCTGGCTTGGCGCGTGTATTCCATCTCCTGCTTTCAACTCCTTGGAAGGAATGTCTCTGAGGAGTAAACAGCTTTTCTTCTAGTTACAAGGACATGAAGTGGTTTCCAACCCTCATGAAAAAGAATTAGAGAAAATGATGAGAGACCTAGTGCTTCATTAGAAGCTAAAATTGACTGGATGGGAATGCAATAATAAGAGACCTTTAGGATCTCTATGCGGGATTAAATTCTTGATTAAAAAAAATCTTCCAACATTTAAAAAAGTTCTTCAATTTGTGGCCTGGACGCTGGAGCCTAATAAAAGCAAATATCTTGTAATCCCTTGAGAGAGGTTCTCAGGGATTCCTGACGATAGATGGTTAATTACTCTTCTTTGCATTTGAATTGTTGAGGAGACCTCTTCTGAAGCACGCAAGAAATGTTGTCACCATTACTTTCTGCTTTAATTTAGTCTGCAGCTGTATAATTCAGCCCCGTACAACGTAATGTTTTGGTCAAGGACAAGCCCCATATGTCACGGTGACTTCATCACGTGAGTGATATCACACATGTCTTGCTTTGAGGAAGCATACTCTACCATGTTCACTGATAAGAGCACCTGACATTCCATTTCTCAGACAATATCCCAACTGCTAGGCAGTGTGTGAGTCTGCCCAGGTGTCAGAGCAATATAGCTGCCATCCTCAACCCAGTGCCTGCTTGCAGGGATCCTCACTGCCCGCTGTAGGCATGCTTGCAGGAGAACCTCACTGCCCACTGTTGGCATCCCTTAACCCAGTGGTCCTCAACTTTCCCAACGCTGAGCCCCTTTAACACAGTTCCTCATGTTGTGGTGACCCCCAACCATAAAAACATTTTTGTTGTTACTTCATAGCTGCAATTTTGCTACTGTTATGAATTGTAATATAAACATTTTTGGAGCTAGAGGCTTGCCAAAGGGGTCACGACTCACAGGTTGAGACCACTGCCTTAGAAGGAGGAGGCTGTTGGATCTTCACCTTCCTGTACTTCCAGCTATTCTGCCCTGCTTGCATGTGGGTAGCCTCCAGAGCTGCTACATTACATCGGCGGGGAAGGTAGGCTGAGGGAACTCCATCTGTGTAGCCATTGGGAAGCCATCATCCATATTAGGTGATGCCTTTCAGGTTTGGCTGCTTTGAGTCATCCATGCTCCTGTAAGTAGCCCTCACCTACGCTCTGCAAACAAGCCCAATAAACCATTTGGTTCCCCAGGATGAACTTTGGAGTTATAATACTTAGTTTTGTGGTTGGGACCCCATAAGAAGGGGTAGACATTGTATCCTCAGGAAAGGAATATTCAAACAACAAGTAGTTGATTGCTGTTTGAGGGATGGGCATTCATCTTAGAACCAACGGAAATTTTATAATATGCAGTCTTGTTTCCAGTTCTAAAAATGTTATATCAGCTCACAGCCTCTGACCAAAACAATAAACACCTTGTATATCTGTAAATCACCTGCAAGGACTCACCCATACAAAACACCTAAAGTTGATAAATGTTAATATTTAAGGTTTTTTTCCCTTAAAGATATAAAAAAGAATAATGTATATCTAACATTTATTTGACTGATTTTTTATTGTTGCTCTTATCAATGGATTCTTTTTGACACAAGTTTATTTGGCAGTAAAAACAATCTTCAAATTGTCTAGCCTTAGTTGTCATGGAGATAGGTACTCTTTGGGGCTAGAATAAGCTTCTGCGTGTGCTAGGTTCGCAAGCAGGTATGGTTTTAATAGGCAGGCAGACCCAGGGAGTGTGGCACACTCCAAACCTGCCTGCCATTACTACCTAGTCCTTCCTGGACAGTAAAACGACTATCAGCTTCCTCGAGAA
This sequence comes from Arvicola amphibius, assembly GCF_903992535.2. Taxonomy (NCBI): domain Eukaryota; kingdom Metazoa; phylum Chordata; class Mammalia; order Rodentia; family Cricetidae; genus Arvicola; species Arvicola amphibius. The sequence continues at coordinate 56,641,511 of NC_052051.1, read as the reverse complement.
GGAAATTTTAACGACCAGTTAGTTTCTTACTGACTTTAGGAAAGGCCAGCAGGGTTTTAACTTTCCAGCCAATATTCACCAATCACAACATCCTCCTCCTCCTCCTTATCATCATCATCATCATCATCATCATCATCACCATCATCATCATCACTTCCATTTCTTCTTCTTCCTTCTCATCTTCCTCCTCTTCCTCCTCCTCCTCCTCCTCTTCCTCCTCCTCCTCCTTCTCCTCCTCCTCCTCCATGTGTAGCCCTGGCTGTCTTGGAACTTGCTCTGTAGACCATATTAGCCTTCAGCTCAGAGATTTACCTACCCCTGCCTCCAGAGTGCTGGGATCACATGATCCTTACCAGTCAATGGATCCAGTCAATGGATCTGGTTCTTTCCCAGCTGTGACCTCTGCACACTGTGAAGCAGACGTTCTGTCTGCCACAAACAGGACTCTTAGGCCCTTCGCCATGACAACAGGCACTTCTTTTCTCTGCTGGCTCCCTGACAAATTTCACACGGATCCCACATCATGTCTTCCATCTTCCCAATTACATTTTTCTCATAATTTTTCCTCTAGTCATCATTAATGGAACTCCCTTTGTTCTCCCAAGATATTTGTTAGCAACCACCTAAGTTCTCAGCTGGCTCTTCTCTGTGTCCTTCTACATAGGGTGTCCTTCCTGTGTTCAGTAGCAGATTGATTGCCTAACAGAGGGCTTAGATTTGACTCATGCCACTGTAAAAATATTTATACTATTAATTTAATACTTAAATTATTAACTTAATTTAAAATATTGGGGCTTGAGAGATGGCTCAACAGTTAAGAGTACTGGCTGCTCTTCCAGTGGTCCTGAGTTCAATTCCCAGCAACCACGTGGTGGCTCCCAACCACCTATAATAGGATCTGATGCCCTCTTCTGGCCAGCAGGTGTACATGCATGCAGAGCACTCATGCATAAAATATAAATTAAAAACAAAACAAAACAAAAATTTTAATATTAAAAATATTTTTAAACTGCATGGATTTGAACTTCAAATAGTAATTTCCAGATTTGGTTTTGGGACACATGGATTTTTACCATAATGATAAACATTTAGGGAGATGTATTTGTCTTGATTTAAACAGTACACAACGTATAGATGAACTGAAACATCACATGCCACTGATCAAAGCAATAAATACCTTGTGGTCCTTTAAGTTACCAGCAAGTACTCACTCATAAAACAAAACAAAAACCACCCTGCAGGTGATACAGGTTAATAGCTCAGGGATAGCTAACATTTAACTAATTTCTGTCTTTCTGTCTTTTAGAAAAAAAAGGTGCTGGTAAGTATATATATATATATATATATATATATATATATATATATAACAGCCACAATACAGGGCACTGGACATATATTCAGGAACTATTTTTAAAATGTCCAGCAGGGGCTGGGAGAGATGGCTATCAGTTAAAAACACTTACTGCTCTTTCAGAGAACGGGAGTTTGGTTTCCAGACCAGGAACTAACTCAAAACTACCTGTAACTCATGATTCAGGGGATTTGACATCCTCTTCTGGCCTCTGAGGGCACCTACATGTCTGCATATACACACATAAACATACAAATAAATGATATATATTTTTTAAATCACTAACAGAGACAGAATGACTCTTCCGGCAAGACACTTTCATTCCCACAATCAGTGAATTAATAAAATAATTTTTTAGCCAGGCAATGAAGGCGCACACCTTTAATCCCAGCACTCAGGAGGCAGAGGCAAGTGGATCTCTAAGAGTCTGAGGCCAGTTTGATGTACGGAGTGAGTTTCAGGGTAGCCAGGGCTACATAGTGAAACCCTGTCTGGAAAACCAAAAAAAAAAAAAAACCAAAACAAAACAAAAAACAGGAAAAAAAAGAAAGAAAGAAAGAAAGAAAGAAAGAAAGAAAGAAAGAAAATAAAAGAAAAGAGAGAGAGAGAGAGAGAGAGAGAGAGAGAGAGAGAGAGAGAGAGAGAGAGAGAAAGGGCGGACGCCTCCTTTCCAGCAAAGAACCTGAGACATCCCCTAGAATTACATCTGGCCCACATGTGGCAAGGACAAAAAAACATAGAAAACTAAGGATAATGTAACAGAACTTGCTGGGGTGAGGGGAGCAGAGAAGGAAGGGAGGGAGAGAGACACACAGAGACAGACAGACAGACAGAAAACTTACCTAGAGACGCTAAATACACTTCTGAATCATGCAAGGGAGCCCAGGGTTTTCCAGTTGGCTGGACAGCAGAGTCTGTTGCCTCCATGTGGCTTTCACCTGCAGGCTGTGAATCCATAAAGGAGTCTGAGAAGGTGTTGTTGGCAACATCCTCTTGGGCAGGACTTGGCAGACAAGAGCAGATCTCAGCCCAGAGATCCCGGCCAGATTTTGTAGCTGAAGAGTCGAGGCTCTCAAACATTTTCATTTGGAATCTGAGCTGAAAAACAGAAGCTCAAGTGAGCAAAGATTAGCTCCAAGACAAGAGAATGCTGGGGGTGGCGCAGGTCTTTAGACTCAGGACTTGGGAGGCAGAGGCAGGCAGATCTCTGTGAGTTCCAGGACAGCCAGGAACACATAGTGAGACTTTGTCTCAAAAGAAGGAGGGAGGGAGGGAGGGAGGGAGGAGAGAGAGAGAGAGAGAGAGAGAGAGAGAGAGAGAGAGAGAGAGAGAGAGAGAGAGAGAGAGAGAGAGAATACAGTATAGGAGTCAGAGATGACTCAGAGATTCAGAGCACTTGCTCCTGCAGACGACTGGAGTTTGGTCTTCACATATATACATGCAGGAGAAACACACATAAAATAAAAATAAATCTTAATTAAAAAAATGCAGTATAACCAGGAGTGGTGGTACATACACCTTTAATCCCAGCACTCCAGAGGCAGAGGTAGGTGGATCTCTGTGAGTCTGAGGCTAGGCTGCCCTACATGGCAAGTTCCAGGTCAGGGCTTCATAGTGAGACCCTGTGTCAAAAAAATTAAAGTACACACACACACACACACACACACACACATACACATTCTCAGAGCAGAGTCTGAGAAATACATTAAAGAAGCCCAGGGCTGTACAGTTGGCTAGACAGAAGAGTCTGCTCCTCCAGACGGCCTTCATCTACAGGATGAGAGCCTGCATGTCATATAGTCAATATATACAAGACTCTCTGAGATGTTGCCACTGTGCACACTGTCTGCTACAGATCCCCAGCTACAGCTGTTCTACCATCAGTAAATTAAAAAGCCTGTCCTCAGCGGGGTGCAGACTGACAGTCATACATAAGAAAACAGCAAAAGGGTCTCTTGGTGAAAGGCTGTCTGTCAGAGTCCTACCATAATGCAAGGGCATCCGCTCACCACTGCAGCAGCTGGGCTCTAGACTTCAAGTTCCTCCACACCCCCATTCATTCTTTTTTACCACTTAATTTTTTATTACTATTTAGTTGCTCATATGTATGCGGTAAAGTGTGATAACTCAAGAAATGTATGCAAGGTGTAGTCACCCAGATAATTAGCACTGAATACAGACACCGAAAGAGAGGCATTTTCCTCGTTTTCCAGACACCCTTAGGTGTTGTGGCGCACATCTGGGGCGTCTGCACTCAGAAGTCTGAGGCAGAGAGATTGTGAATTCCAGGAACTGCTGAGGAAGAAGGAAGAGGAGCAAGGAAAAGACGAGGAAGAAACGGGAAGAAGAAATAACAAAATCAAATGAGTGGTTTGTTCAAAGCTGCCTAGCTGGTATATAATGTTTTGCTTCCAAAAATCCTTTTTTTTTTTTTTTTTTTAAACCACTCTGCCTGCTTGGGAAAAAACACTGAAAACCGCCCACGTTGAAATCGGTGAGAAGGGCTGTGCGCAAAGCGGAGGGATTTTCATTAATCTAAGTTTATAGAATAGGTCGACATCTTCCTGTAAGAGGGCTTTTAAAGATCAGGAAAGCTGCAAAGGGCAAAGTCTGAAAATTTTCAGCGGACAGTCCAGACAGCGCGAGGGCCCAAATTAAGAGGAACAGATATGTCATGCAGTCCTTAGACTCTCCATCGACATCCTTGGAACACACCCAAACCGCTAGTCTGCTCTCACTCGGAAGCCCGCGTGTCCCTGACCCCGGAATGTCAAGAACCCCGGAGGAAACCGTAGATCCAGAGATCCCAGGCCTCGGTCATCCCGGCCTCAAGAATTGACTGGCCTTGATGGTCTGGTCCCTGATGCCCCCAGTTGTGTTCCGGAGTCAGGCTATAGTAGGGGGATGCTAAACACTGGACACCGTGGCCCTTCACCTACCGCAATCACCTGCCCAGCAGTCTCCAAACGCTCAGGTCTGTCGCTGGCAGTCAGGAAGAAGCAGCGAGGGGCGGTGTCTCTGGATGACGGAACTCAGGAGTTGTCCAATTGACGCCTGGCTTTCTGGCATCCTGTGAGTTGATTGGTAGAATAGAGTTAGTGACGCCCAAGAGGGCAGGCAGTCGGTGGGCGGAACTAGTAGTTGCCAGGGAACGGTGGAATCACTTATCCAGAGTTTCCTCTCCAAGACCGATTGATTCTTAGCAGGTCCCAGAGTTCCAGCTTTCCACCCAGCCATCCCCGACTCCGATAGGGAAACCAGTTTTCTAGATTTTTTTTCTCGGTCCTCAGAGGTCTTAATTTCTAAAGCCCCACTGAAAGAAGGTGCTTACCTATCTTACATACCTAGATGGTTCTTGAAGTCCCGAGACTCTGGGCGCAGCCCTTTCTGCCTGTTCTTGTCTGGACTGTTTTCAGTGTATTTCCCAATCTTGGGTAAAAAACAGATTTGGGGGCAGTATATAATGTATCAATTATCTCCCAGACAATTCTGGGAGAATATTTGTGCTGCCTTTACTCTTTGGCTACCCTATGTTAAAGCATGTCCGTGACTCATAACATCAGGGCCTCGTTGCCGACTTCTGAGACTTTCCTTTATTCATTTAACTGAAAAAATATCAAGCTCCTTCTCTGCTATAGGCACTGTAAGTGTAAATTCAGAACACACAAGACTGGGTATGGGCCCCAGAGATCCTTACAGTTTAGTGTAGGAGGTGGCTCACCAGCGAGACAGACAAATTTATTTTTTTTTATATTTATTTTATTTATTATGTATACAATATTCTGTTTGTGTGTCTGCCTGCAGGCCAGAAGAGGGCACCGGACATCATTACAGATGGCTGTGACCCACCATGTGGTTGCTGGGAATTGAACTCAGGACCTTTGGAAGAGCAGGCAATGCTCTTAACCTCTGAGCCATCTCTCCAGCCCAAGACAGACAAATTTACAAATGGCACCGAAGAGTTATGGAAGATAAGGTAGTGTGGGGAAGGAGAGAGGAAGTGAGGAAGGGGGAGGGAGAAGGGGGGAGAGGGAGAGAGAGGGGAAGGAGAAGAGGGAGGGGGAGGGAGAGAGAAACAACTTTTATAACACCTGCAATAGCCAGGTGTGTTGGCACTTGCCTGTAACCCCAACATTCTAGAGCTGTGGAGTTCAAGGCCAGCAAGAGGTATGTAGTTAGTTCCAGGTTCAACCTGAACTACAAGAAAAGATCCTATTTAAAAGTAAAAGTATCTTACACAACCTCCAAAAGTTAATAACATGTTCCTTTAGTTACTTCTTATTCCCAAAGATATTTTTTAAATTATTTATGTGTATATCTTCCATTTGGTGTCTGGAAAAAGTCAAAAAAGGGTGTTTTATGCCCTAGGCCTGAAGTTACAAGGGGTTGTGAGACTTCTAATGGGGATTCTAGGAATTGAACCTGGTCCTGGAAGAGGAGCAAGCACGCCTCATAGCTGAGCCCAATATTCCCAGTTTAAAGCTGTTACCTGATCACAAATAAAGATGTGATGAAGCACATTAGCCAATCATCAGCATGGCTGAAGATACTGTTTTGAGATGAGTCCAAATCCCATCACTATGGCAAAGGTAACAGCGAACTATTGTTATGTGCACGTGCCTCCACAGACTGCTCCGCTGTTCACATCTGTAAGCATGCACGTGCCTCCACAGACTGCTCTGCTGTTCACATCTGTAAGCATTCTTAGACTATGAACTGAAGGAAGGGGAAATCCAAGAGACTAGAGAGAACAACAAGATAAGTAATAGGGAAGATTGTGGTAATGTTTACTCACAGAATAAAAGAAAGAAATCTGCAGAGCTAGTTCCAGGATAGGCCCAAAGCTACAGAGAAACCCTGTCTTTAAAAAAAAGAGAGAGAAAGAAAGAAAGAAAGAAAGAAAGAAAGAAAGAAAGAAAGAAAGAGAGAGAGAGAAGAAAGGAAGGAAGGAAGGAAGGAAGGAAGGAAGGAAGAAAATCTGGTGTTATCTGGTTCACAGAAAGGAATAGTGTTCCCAGTGGTTCATTAAGATACTCCAAGGCTTCATGAGCCACACACACTCTTTACACTGATCAAATGCTCACCAAGCACACTCTTTTTTATTTTCATTTTTTCCAGACAGAGTTTCTCTGTGTAGCCCTGGCTGTCCTGTAACTCCCTCTGTAGACCAGGCTAGTTTTGAATTCAAAGGTCCACCTGCCTGGGCTTCCCAAGTGCTGGAATTAAAGGTGTGTTCCCAGCTTCCAAACACATTCCTGCTTTCTAATTTGGTCTCTCAGATATCTGGATGCCAGGATGATGCCTTTAAATAGTAGTTGTGAACAACCCAGTTTCTGGAAAAGTACACTTTTCTTAAATTTACAATCAGACATTAGCAATTTTGAACACTACCAACTCATTCAAGTCCTCCAAATGTGATTCAAGTGCTGGACCCTAGTGTCCATTGCTGATGATTCAGACTTCCTTCTTTTTCTATTTTTATTCCAGCTTGAGCAGGTGTGTCTTTCCCTGTTTCTGCATCACATATCAAACCCCACCCACCCACACAGAAATGCCTTCACTGACATACTCGGAAGTCTGCTAGACTAGTAGAGCAAATTAGTTCACAAGACGCCTGATTAGTAAAGACTAATCCCAGCGTCTCCATCCAGTAAGGTCGGCAGTCATAAGGAACCATCATCGCCAGTTTGTGGCTTCTCCCTCTTGGAGGCAATAATGCAATGTCAGAAATTTCTCTCCTCTAAAGAAGAGGACAGGCTGGGCCGTGGTGGCACACGCCTTTAATCCCAGCACTTGGGACACAGAAGCAGGTGGATCTCTGTGAGTTCGAGGCCAGCCTGCTCTACGGAGTTCCAGGACAGCCAAGACTGTTACACAGAGAAACCCTGTCATGAAAACCCAAAAAAGTAGAGAGGGTCTGGGGGTATAGTGTAGTGGTAGGGCATTTGTTCAGTATGTGCAAGACCCTGGTTTGATCTCCAATACACAAAAAGTCAATTATATTTAAAATTTTAAATGTATTCAGCAGATGCTAGATATCCACAAAGTACAAAGAATGCTGGCATGTTCTATATGAGTCCTTTTCAAGCCTTCCAGGTAAACATGTGACGATCAGGCTGAAAGGCAGATTTCTGTTCAAAAATCAAGAAGCGTGGGAGAATGAGATTTTGATCTTTTTTTTTCTCCCAAAAATTTTGCTAAGCACTATACTAAGTGTTTTAGTTGGATTAATTTGTTAATTCTCCCAACTCTGTTCCAGAACAAATCCAGGTCGCATGAGAGTGAAGGAAGAGGGAGAAAGACCCAGACTGTTTAGAGTTCAAGGGACTTGCTGATGGAAGTGTGTTCCTGTCTGGTATCCAGCGAACGGGTACCTGCAAGTTCAACTGGAAGAAAGAAAGTTTGCATTCTGGTAAAAAGCAAAAGTGACTTCAAGCTAGAACATAACTGCTTTATCTAACCCAATATCAAGGACATCAGGTATTGACTGTGCTGGAGTTATAGAACTCCACATACGATATAGTTTACTTACAATGTACTGGGAAACTATGCAGAGAAAGCCAAATAAAGCTTCTCAGAGGCAATCGTGGTTATGACTCAAGATGACTGTGATCAGGTCAAGCTGAGTTTGGACAAACTCTACGAAACAGGAAGCCTGCTTATGTATAATTTTCTTTGGCTAAAATGTTACCCTCATTGTAAGTTTCTTTTCCTTACCTCTTACTGTCTCGCTCTCTTTCTCCCCATCTGTGTGCCAGGCTTCTCTGGAACTCTCTATGTAGATGAAGCTGAACTCAAACAGATCCACCTGCCTCCTTAGTGCTGGGCTGAAAGGCATGCACCACTATGCCCAGCTCTCCTTGTAAATTTGTTTTTGTCTTTTCCGTTTTCTTTCTTTCTTTCTTTCTTTCTTTCTTTCTTTCTTTCTTTCTTTCTTTCTTTCCTTCTTTCCTTCCTCCCTTCCTTCCTCCCTTCTCTCCCTCCCTCCCTCCCCCTCTCCCTCTCCCTGTCTCTCTCTCTCTCTCTCTCTCTCTCTCTCTCTCTCTCTCTCTCTCTCTCTCTCTCTCTCTCTCTCTCTCTCTTTCTGTTTAATGTATGAGTGCTCTGCATGTTTGCCTGCATGCCAGAAGAGGGCATCAGATCCCATGTGAGCTACTGTGTAGTTGCTGGGAATTGAACTCAGGACCTCTAGGAGCCCCCAGTGCTTTTAACTGCTGAGCCTTCTCTCCGGCCTGTAAATTTCTTACTAAGACCACTCATTCAAGAGATAGTGTTTTCCTTTTGAAACAATTCTGTTCTAAAGTACCCACACCTGGTGGAAAATTCAACCTCTTTTTAAAAGCAGGTGATTAGAAACCTGGCATTTCAGCATAAGGATTTCTGTAGCTTCAGGTACTTCGGTCTGCTCTGGAGTAAGACTAACATTTTCAATCCTTTACTTGGATTAATGAGGCCTTTGTTTAGGTTAACTCTGAACTCACTATGTAGTCAAAGATGATCTAAAACTTCTGATCCTCCCACGTTCACCTCCCAAGTGCTAGGGCTACAGACATTCATTGAAATGCCTTGCTTTGTGAAACTTTTGATATAAAGAAGAATTTAGCTAAAAACTTTCTTTTGATCCTCTCCAGAATGCTAATACCTAAGTATAGCCTAAACCAACATTGATGAAAAAAAGTTCATGCTCACATTCTTGAGTTGGACTAGACAGTTGTCCAATTTGTAGACGCTAGCATCCAAATGTCTACCTATTCGGAGGTATCTCACTATGAAAACTAAGCAGGGTTATAGTCTATTTACAGACACTCTGTAAATAAAGACAGATCTAGTCTCTTTTTGGCAGAAGGAAGGCTCCCTTGTAGGATTCTGGATCTTGAGATAGGAACATAAAAAGGCTGAGATACTTAGAGATTTTTCAAGGGACAAAGGGCCATGGGGCAGAAAGTCCTTTGGCACGACTGCACATTTCACAGTGACAGCATCCCAGCTGGGTTTCTTCTCCAGTAACAGCTACTTTCCAGAGGCCTTTGCTTCCCTTGATTTGGTCTCTTTGCTGAATCTGAACTTTAGCTCTTTTATGAATCCTAAGAGGCACCAATATCCTTTCCGTTATTTCCTCTCTGATGAAGGTAGCCAACACAGATTTCAGCATTTTGCATTTAAGAACTGTAGCAGGCTGGGGAGATAGCTTAGTTGGTAGAGTACTTGCCATGCAATACAGACCTGAGCTTGATTTCCAGAACTGACGTAAAAAAGCTGGGCATTGGAGTGCATGCTTGTAATTCCAGTGAGACACTGTGGTGGTTTGAAAGAAAATGGTCCCCAAAGGGAGTGCCACCATTAGGAGGTTTGACGTTGGTAGAGGAAGTATGTCACTGGGGGAGTGAGCTTTGAGGTCTCTTTTGCTCAAGCTTCCTTTAGTGTGACTGTCAGCTAACTTCCTGAAACCTGCAAGATGTAGCACTCCCAGCTCCAGCACCACATCTGCCTGCACACCACCATGCTCCCTGTCATGATGATAATGGACTGAACCTCTGACACTGTAAGTGAGCCAGCCAATTAAATGTTCTCTTTCTAAGAGTTGTTGTGGTCATGGTGTCTCTTCACAGCAATAGAAAACCCTAACTAAGACAGAGACTGTCTCAAAAACAAGATGGGTAGCACCAGAGGAAGGACACCTGAAGTTCACCTCTTACCCCGAAACATACTTACATGTACAATTGCATGTATCCAGTACACACACATATACACACAGAAGACCCTAGCAATGCATTTTTTATCTATTTGCATTTTTAATGTGCAAGTGGTTCTGGATAAGAGTTTCTGGAAGTTAAATGGGAAATCTCAAATTCTTTTGGTGCTGTTAGTAGGAAGGGCAGATGTGAAAAATATTGCACACACACATATATAATAGTTTTATATTATACATACACACACAGTACGTATGTATGTAACATACTATAATGTGCATTCTTCTAAATTATTGTAGTAGTGGCTTTAGCTAAATGGTAGAGTGCTTGAGACTCTAGGATTCCCCAACACTGCCCCTTAAAACAGTATAGTAGACAAGACAGTTCTTGGTACAGTCACAGTTGTAGCAACTTTCATTCTGATTGGTCCTTTTTTTCCTACTTGTTTGCTTTTGGGTTGTTGTTTTTTATTCTTTTTTTTTTTTTTTTTTTTGGCAGGGTTTCTTTATGTAGCCTGGCTGTTCTAGAACTCACTTTGTAGACCAGGCTGGCCTCCAACTCACAGCGATTTACCTGCTTCTGACTCTCGAGTGCTGGGATTGAAGGTACGGACCACCACCACCCAACTTATTATTATTATTTTTTAATCTTTTAATTTGTTTTTTTCAAGACAGGCTTTCTCTGTGTAACAGCTCTCGCTGCCCTCGAACTCGTTTTGTAGACCAGGCTGGCCTCAAACTCACAGAGATCCGTCTGCCTCTGCCTCCCAAGTGCTGAAATTAAAGTTGTGTCACCACTGCCGGGCTTGATTGTTTTTAAAACAATATTAATTATTATTATTTAGCTTGTTTGTTTTTGAGACACGGTCTTGGGTAACCCTAGAACTGAAACTAATACTTCTGCCTCTAGATCTTGACGCCGAGACTGGAGGCGCGCGCTGCCTTGCCCGCTCCGCCTGCTCTAAGTAAACTTTTAACTGTCTTACATAACCGGGGAAGGAGAGCTTATCTGTATGGAATGTGCACCATCGTTTTCGTGGCGACTCCTGAAGATTTCCTTTAGGAAATAATCTCTCTCTGATCTCTTCGATGAGGGAGTCTGTACACAGCCACTTTCTGCGTAGGGCCCCCGACTGGGAGGGGGTGGATAGAAAGACATCCTCAGACCCCAAATTCTGCAAACTCCCTTCTTGCAAACCCCGCCTCTGTGCTGAGTCTCTCTGATTGGTTGCTTCCCCGATGACGCCATCAGATTGCGACCCGGAGCTGTTGGCCGCGCTGTCATGCGGCAGGGTGCCCACGGCTGTCTACGGATCCTTGTGCAGTGGCGGGTGGCGCTCTGGTCTCACAGCTTTGCCAGGACTTGGGGTGGCTGTAAGGAGGCAATGGCAGAGGCACTGTCTACCCAGACCGAGGCAGCGCGCGGTTTGAAGGCTCTGGTTCAGCACAATGGAGACTCTGGTAGCGACGGGAGCGGAGAGCCGCTCCAGGAAGGCCTGGGGCCCGCGGCGGCGGGGGAGCAGGTCCTGGGGAGCGGGGAGCGGGCCCAGGGAAGCGAAGCGCAGGTCTCGGGGAACGGGGTGCAGGCCCCGGCTCCAGTTGCCGACTCAGGCAAGAGGAAGAAGCGGCGAGGCGCCACCGGGGAACGGGTCGTGCCGCCCCCGAAGAAACGGCGGACCGGGGTCAGTTTTGGCGACGAGCACTTTGCAGAGACCACCTACTACTTCGAGGGCGGCCTGCGCAAGGTGCGGCCCTATTACTTCGACTTCCAGACCTACTGTAAAGGTCGCTGGGTGGGCCGCAGCTTGTTGCACGTCTTCAGCACCGAGTTCAGATCCCAGCCACTGGAGTACTACGAGGCTGCAATCCGGGCGGGACGCCTGCATCTCAACGAGGAACCTGTTCAGGACCTCAGCATCGTGCTCAAGGTGGTGTCCGTTGGGGCTGGCCAGAACCAGGCTTTGGGGAAGGGAGGAAAAGTTTTGTTTTGTTGTTGTTGTTTTCCAGATTCAGCTTATAGAAGTGCCGGAGTAAAATGATGGTAATTCAGAAACGATCTCGTTTCCCCGTGGGACTCGTTTAGTTCCCGTTTCCTACATCACGCAGACAGCCTTTCTATGCTCTAGAACTCAACCTGTTCGTCCTCCCCAGCAAGGCGGTTTTTTATTTTATTTTATTTTTTTAAAGAAACAGGAATGGAAATTCTCATTTCCCTTTTATATCTGCCTTGTGGCAAGGGGACTGCCTGCTTTCTGCCCTGCATGATAAAACTCTGTACAAATAATAACAATAGGTACCTCACTCATGTTTTCTTAACTGTATCAAGTACAAAGTTAAGCATTTTGTGTGCTCTGTCATGGAGTACGTATAAGCAACTCCATCTTGTGATGAAACTGAACCTCAAAGTAAGGCAACGGTGCAATTTACAAATTGTGTGCTTATATTAATGGTTAAAGTAGTTGTCATGGATCTTGATGTTATAGAAGTAGGAATTTGGGAATAGATACTAGCTAGGTGGTGTGTTCCCCCCCCCCCCCCCGTGAGACCCCTGTTATTAACACCGACCCACTGTGATGAAAATGAAAAAAGGGTAATTTTAGTATTTGACATCAACCTCTCCCATACTGATTTTGAAAACCGCAGATCTGTCATAACATTCACACTCACAGGTAAGGAAACTGAGGTCCAGAGAGGTTAAAATGACTTGCCCAAGAACATGTAGTGAGCTTGCATCAAATCTGACGTAGAGCCTAGAGCTCTGGGCTTAGAGCTTGGTGTTGTTTGTTGAAGGTTGTACCGGTTCCCCCCACTTCCATTTAAAAGACATTTGCTTTCAAAATGCATTTGTATCAAGATGGTTAGATGGCTCAACAGGTTAAGTAAGGACTCACAACCTCTTGCCTCTGCATGTGCCTTTATACATGCACACACATAAATAAGTATAATAAAGACTCTTTAAAATACAACTTTATTGTAAGGATTATACAAAAGCAAAACTAGAAAACACCCATAATCTCACCACCAAGAGATTTAACCAGTTGTGTATTTTTCAACAGTAGGTGTTTACCTCTGTGTATTTTTACAAAATGAGATCATGCTACAACCAGTTCTTTTTCTACTTAAGACTTTTTCCTGTGACCATTCCTCCATGTCAGTAAGGAAGAGAGGAAGCTCACTGTAGGCTGCTGTCCCAGGCTGACTGCTTACCTGTGTTTGACAGGACAATGACTTCTTGCGGAACACAGTGCACAGACATGAGCCACCAGTCACAGCAGAGCCCATTCGCCTGCTAGCTGAGAATGAAGACGTGGTAGTTATAGACAAGCCGTCCTCTATTCCTGTCCACCCCTGTGGCCGTTTCCGACACAACACCGTCATCTTCATCCTAGGCAAGGAGCATCACCTGAAGGAGCTCCACCCACTTCACCGGCTTGACCGCCTCACCTCCGGAGTCCTCATGTTTGCCAAGACAGCTGCCTTCTCCGAGAAGATCCATGAGCAGGTTCGGGAGCGGCAGGTGAGCCAGGCTTTGTCTGCCGGAAACTGCTCCCTGGGCTCCCATGTGCTTTGTGTTGGAAAGGGGCCGTGGAGTTCTAGATTGAGGTTATCTGCAGCCTTCCTACTTCAAGTGCCAAGGACAGACTACCCTGTATGTTTCAGGTCTCTGCAGATGGCAGGTACTGCTTCTTGGTAGTTTGTTGTTCTGAAATCATTGAACATTTTTAAGATTTTTGAGGAGCGCTCACGTAGTAGGAAGACTGGATAAAGTTGGAAGAGGTGTGAGTAAGATCATTGGCTGGTAGTTGTTATGATCTTGAGACTTGAAATTCTACATCTGGATCATAATGCATTTATTGAACACATGCCAGACTTAATCCCAACACATTAGAGCCTAATTTACTAAATGCTTATAGCAGCCCTGTGAGGTAAATATCTTTCCTTCTTTCTTTCTTTCTTTCTTTCTTTCTTTCTTTCTTTCTTTCTTTCTTTCTTAAATTTGTTTTTTCAAGGCAGGGTGGCCTCGAACTCACAGAGATCCACCTGCCTCTACCTCCCAAGTGCTGGGATTAAAGGTGTGCACCACCACCACCTGGTGGTAAATGTTTTCTGATTTTACATTTTCTTTTTTTTTTAATTCATTTTATTTTATGTGAGTGTTTTGCCTGCATGCATATATGGCACCATGTTCATGCATGGTGCCTGCAGAGGTCAGAAGGGGAACAGATCTCCTGGAACTGGAGTTAGGGATTGTGGTGAACCACCATGCGGGTGCTGGGATCTGAACCCAGGTCCTCTGCAAGAGCAGCAGGTGATCTTAACTGCAGAGCTATCTCCCCTGATTTCATATTTTCTAGATGAGGTATGGGGATGTACGGAGCTTAGCTCACTCAGGATGGTGAAGCTGACAACGCTGGCATTAGGGTTTGAATCACACTGGTGCACTCTGTAGAGGGTTGGGTTTTGCGGTTTGGCTTTGGATTAACTTTTCCCGTCTTCCTCCTTTGTAGTTGGAGAAGGAGTATGTATGCCGGGTTGAAGGGGAGTTCCCTGACGAGGAGGTAATTTGCAAGGAACCCATCTTAGTGGTGTCTTACAAGGTAGGAGTGTGCCGTGTGGATCCCCAGGGCAAGCCCTGTGAGACTGTGTTCCAGAGGCTGAGCTACAATGGCCACTCCAGTGTGGTGAGGTGCCGGCCCCTTACAGGCCGTACTCATCAGATCCGAGTCCACCTCCAGTTTCTGGGCCACCCCATTCTCAATGACCCCATCTACAATTCACCTGCCTGGGGTCCTTCTCGAGGCCAGGGCGGCCACATTCCCAAGACAGATGAGGAACTTCTCCGGGACCTGGTTGCAGAGCATCAGGCCAAAGAAAGCCTGAATGTGCTAGATATCTGTGAGGGTGACCTGGTCCCAGGACTCGTGGACTCTGCAGCCCCCTCTTCAGAGCTGGCCAAGAACAGTCTGCAGGAGTTGACCAGAGTAGCCCAGAAGACAGATGGAATAGCTGAGGCAGCCTCTGAGGGTCTGGACACACCAGAGAAGGCTAACCCAGTGAAAGCAGATGTTATGAGTCAAGAGACAGACCCACTCTGTGCAGAGTGCCGGCTGCTGCGACAGGATCCCTTGCCCCAGGATCTTGTGATGTTCCTACATGCCCTCCGCTATAAAGGGCCAGACTTTGAATATGTCTCACCCATGCCAGCCTGGGCACAAGAAGACTGGCAGGAAGACTGAAGGATGTGGCCTTGGAAGAATGACTTCTTGGGTTGGAACAAGGATGGGCCTTGGGGCAGGGACTGATCCCATTGGTTAGTACTCAGGGTTTGGGGAAGATTGAGGGTTCACTGTAAAGGAACCTGCTTGTACTTGCTACCTCCTTCCTTCTAGCTCATCTGGAGACTTTCAGGTCTGTAAATATGTCATTTTTTCCTAACACCTGTGTATCTGTTTTTACTAGTTATCTTACAGCTCCTCCCACCTCCCCCAATGCTAGGTCCATCACCAGGAAGGCAAGTGCTCTACAGCTAAACTCCATTCCTAGCCCCGTAGTCCTTCTGAGTTTCTCTTTGTAGCTCAGGCTACCTCTGCCTCCCAAGTCATGAAGTCACAGTCATGAAGCACCACGCCTTGCTTTTTTTATAAATTGAGATAAAATTCACATAGCATAAAAGGAAGCAGTTTTAGATACACACTTTATTGGCATTTACTGTATCCTCAAACTTGAGCAACCTTATCTCATGATTTCAAAACCTGTTCTCACCCCTAAAGCAAATCTGTGTCTGTTAAGCAGTCATTCCCTTTTCTCTCCCTCAGCTTCTGGTAAGCTTAGTCTATTCTTTATGGATTGTGTGTTCTAGGCATTTTATATAAATGACTATAACCTCTGTGTCTTCTTTTTTTTTTTTTAAGATTTATTTAATGTACACTGGTGCTTTGCCGTTTCAGATACCCTGGAACTGGAGTTAGTGTATTAACTTAGCATAATATTTCTAAGATTCAACTAATCTACAGTATGCATATGTAGTTCATTCTTTTTTGTGACTGAACAGTATCCCACTGCACAGGAATGCCACATTCTGCATATTCACTCATCAGTTGCTACTTACAGTGCTGCTGTGAGCATCTGTGCAGTGCAAGATGTTTAAGTACCTGTTTGCAGTCAACTGAATGAATGCCAGTTGCTTTTAACTTTTTGGTTAAAATACAAAACTGTTTTCCATGGCAACTGAACTGTTCTATAGTCTTGCCAGCACTGTACAGAGGGTTCCAGTTTCCTCACATTCTTGCCAACACTTGTTTTGTTTTGTTTTTTGAGACAGGGTTTCTCTGTAGCTTTGGAGCCTGTTCTGGAACTAGCTCTTGTAGACCAGGCTAGTCTCTGTAACATGAACGGGCCAGGCCTGCTTGCTTGTTGGTTTCTGTCCTGCCTGGTACCCCACAGCCAGCAAGCCCCAAAGAAATAACACAGAGATGTTTTTAAGTTATAAAGCTGATTGCCCATTAGCTCTAACCTCTCACTGGCAACTTTCACATCTTAATTAACCCATTTTACTGATCTATGATAGCCATGTGGCTCAGTACCTTTTTTCAATGGGGCAGATCACATCCTGCTGCTTGGGTGGTCTAGGCAGGAGTGGGAAGAATCAACTTCCTCCTTCCCAGAGTTCTCCTGTTTTCATTACATCATTTTTACTTCCTGTTTGGTTTTCCTGCCTATACTTCCTTCCTGGCCAATCAGCATTTTATTTAAAACATGATTGACAGATTACAGACAATTCTCCCGCACCAGGTCTCGAACTCATGGAGATCCACCTGCCTCTGCCTCCCAAGTGCTGGGATTAAAGGCGTGTGCCACCACTGCCTGGCACCAACACTTATTCTTTTCTTTTTTTTTGTTTGTTTTGTTTTTGAGACAGGGATTTCCCTGTGTAACTCTGACTGCCCCAGAACTCACTCTAGTCCAGGCTGGCTTCAAACTTATAGAGATCTGCATGTCTCTGCCTCCTGGGTGCTGGGATTAAAGGCGTGTGCCACCACTGCCCGGGTACTTAATCTTTTCTACATGTTCTAATGATCATATCTCTCCTAGTGAGTGTGATGTAATAGCTCACAGTGGAAGTTAGGTTTTTTGTTGTAGTCTTTATTATTATTTATTCTGGACATGAGATCTTTCTCAACAACAAAAGAATTAATAGCCTAATTCCAAAAAAGAAAAGCCAAACACTCACTGCTCTGAGAGTGGCTCACAACCTCCTGGACCTCCAGCATGAGGGGGTCTGATTCCCTCTTCTGGCCTCTGCCAGGGCTACATAGTGAGATTGTGTCTCAAAATAGCAACAAAGACATCAGCAGCACAGCTTAAGGAAACTGCGCAGGTTTTAGAATGGCATGTTCACTGGAGTCAGGACTGTTAACCCTATGTCGCTCTTAGAACTCCTTCCTTCCACAAAGTAAGCATTACGCATGATTTTAACTGTGCCCTTCCACTCCAGACTCATTAATTCTCCTCTTTTCATGGGAAGTTTGTTCATGTCTTCAAAACCACATTTTATCAGCTATTAGTCACAGCAAAAGAATTGGGTAATGTCTTTCTATTTTTTCATTCATTCATTCATTCATTCATTCATTCATTCATTATGGATACAGTGTTTGTCTCCATGTGTGCCTGCACTGCAAGCCAGAAGAGGGCACCAGATCTCATTATTGTGAGACACCATGTGGTTGCTGGGAACTGTACTCAGGACCTCAGGACAGCCAATCTCTTAACTGCTGAGCCATCTCTCCAGTCTTTCTATTTCTTGAGCTGCGTGAGTGTGTGTGTGTGCTTACAAATTACCATACACATATATAAGCCTGAAACTCAGGTTCTCAGGCTCAGTGGCAGGCACCTTTACCTGATGAGACATCTTGAGTCAAGGTTCTTAAAAATACTTCAGTAATTCGATTAAAATACAAATGATATAATCTGGTTAAATAATTTTTCTTCTTTGTCTTTTCTTTCTTTCTTTCTTTCTTTCTTTCTTTTTTTTTTTTTTTTTTTTTTTTTTTTTTTTTTTTTTTTTTTGAGACAGGGTTTCTCTGTAGCTTTGGAGCCTGTCCCGGAACTAGCTCTTGTAGACCAGGCTGGCCTCAAACTCAGAGAGATCTGCCTGCTTCTGCCTCCCGAGTGCTAGGATTAAAGGCCACCACCACCCGGCCCTGGTTAAATTTTTCTTGCAAACATTCCATCATTTGACCAAGAAAAATGATTTTCAAGTGTTGCAGTTCCAGAGAATGCCTGAATTCACCTCTGAGGCGTTCTGCAGGACTACATCTCTTCCTAATGGTAAGGAAGAGACCAAGCTCACTCCTGTCTACCTCTCAAAACCAGTCTTTACTGGGTATAGTGGAGAACACTTTTGGACCCAGCACTTGGGATTAAAGGATCTCTGAGATGTAGTCCAGCCTGGTCTACATACTGAGACCCTGTCTCAAACAAACAAGAAAATAACAAACACACACGAAACTAGTTTTTACCTTTTTTTTCTCCCCGAGAGGGTTTCTCTGTAGCTTTGGAGCCTGTCCCAGAACTAGCTTTTATAAACCAGGCCAGCCTTGAACTCACAGAAATCTGCCTGCCTGTGCCTCCTGAGTGCTGGTATTAAAGGTGTGTGCCACCACCGCCTGGCTCAAAACCAATTTTTGAATGTCTTGAAGTCTGTTTTTTTTTTCTCTTTCCCTTCTCACTCTCTCTTCTTTCTTTCCTCCATCCTTCCTTTCCTTCTCTCTCCCTTCTTCCTCTTTGTTTTTCTTGAGAGTTTCTTGTTACATAGCCCCAGGATAACCCCTAAATTACTCATATTCCAGTTGGCCTCACACCCAGAATCTTCCTCCTTAGCTTTCCTATTGCTTGATTTACAGACAACAATCTACAAGTTTGGCTTGAAGATAATTTTTTTTAGACCCAAATGCTGGAATTAAACTCATGCACCACCACTCCATGCGCGCACCCACCCACCCTCACACACACACACACACACACACACACACACACACACTCAGTTATCTACTGCATATTCTTCAGAACTGAGTCATGTAAGAGCTGTTGCCGTGTAACCACCCAGCACTGTGGAGCATCGCCAGCTAAGCATAGTTCTTCTCTGGTAACTTCGTGGTCAAGAGGCAGGAACCTCCCTGGAGCTGGATCCAGAGGATGACCCTCGACTTGGCACTCAGTAAGGATTAGTGCATCAGTCTTTTCTCATAGTTTTTCAGAGACTGGGGTTGGAGTGTCCTGTAATAGTTCAGGATTTTACGAAGTAAAAAGTTGCCATCGTTTTGTCGCCCAAATCTGGAAGTTGCAATTGATCCGGTAGATGGCGCCACACACTCGCTTATCACTCCAGTTTCTTTTGTTACTAACTCAAGTAATTTTTCCCTCGCAGGCTTTAAAATAATGTGGCATCGTTAATTGTTCTCACTCCCTTAGGAAGAAGGAGCCGAAGTACTGGTAGTTGTGGACCAGGAGGTCAACAGGAGAGAAACCCTGGCGTCCTCATGGCGAGCCTTACTGTCGTTTCTCCTGAGAATAAGAACTAAACAGCGGGCATGGGAAGCAGCAAGGTAGTGAGGAGTTGGCGAGTGAACCTCCTGATACGGATGAGCGCTTCTCACCTGCCAGGAGCAGAGAACTTGAGGAGGAAAGGGGAAGAATTTAAGAGCCAGCGGATAAGGAAGGTGCTTTTAAAAAGTCTTCTGGGAATGCATGGTCATTGTTCTCAGGGCAGCTGTGGTTGCCTCCGCAGGACTGAGTCCATCAACATTTCAACGTGGGTGAGGGAGGGCCTCATGAAGGGCCACCCCTCCCTGCGGGCTACGGACAGTTAATGGTTGCTGGGGGAGGGGATGTCATTTGCTTTAGTGGTCTAACCATTGCTCCAGAAAGTAAGCCCCCCATGGCCATTATAAGCAACCCTAATTTAACCCAGTGCATCAGCCATCAAAAAACACGCCTGACAGTAGGAAGGGACTTCTTGGAAAGAAGGGTTTTGGTGGAAGAGGAAGTGGGGATGAGAGAGGGTAATGAGGGGACAATGGCTAAAATTTATTTAATACATGTAAGAAACTATCCAAGGATAAATTTTATTATTATTATTATTGTTATTATTATTATTACTATTATTATTATTGGGTTTTTCGAGACAGGGTTTCTCTGTGGCTTTGGAGCCAGTCTTGGAACTAGCTCTTGCAGAACTCACAGAGATCCGCCTGCCTCTGCCTCCTGAGTTCTGGGATTAAAGGTGTGCATCACCACCACCTGGCCAATAAATATTTTTTAAAAATGAGCTTCCAATTTATTTTTTTCCATTCTTGATTTTTATTTTTTAAACTAATTAATCATTTATATTTTAAATATGAGTGTTTGGCTTGAATTTATGTATGTGCACTGCATGAACGCCTGGTACCTGGGGAGTCCAGATCCCCTGCAACTGGAGGTACAGCCACCTAGTATAAGCTGCCATCTGGGTGCTGAGAACTGAACTCTGCTTCTCTGCTGAGAAAGGAAGTGTTCTTAACTGCTGGGACATCTCTCCAGTCCTAGATTGTTCCATTGTATTATAGTTTTCAAAACACCTGAAGCTTTTCCTTTATGGAAATAACTCACCTGGAGCTGAGAGATGACTCAACAGCTAAGAATCCAGGCTGCTCTTCCAGAGGACCCAGGTTTGATTTCAGCACCTATATGACTTATGAAACAACCATCTGTAACTCCATTTGGAGGGGATTCAGTACCATCTTCTGGCCTCGTAGGTCCTGAACACATGTGATGCACAGGCAAAACACCCCTACATATAAAATACAAATAAAAAGCTTTTTATTTATGTGCTTTTGTTTTTGACACAGGGCTGACTATGTAGCCCAGGGTAGTCTTAAGCTCACAACCTCCTGTAGGGATCGATTACAGATGTCTCCCCACAGCGAATACCCTCATGGCCCTCAACCTTTGCTGTTGACAGCCTGGTGAAGCTTAGGAGCTCTTCCAAGAATCACTAAATTTATTTATTTTATGGGTCTGAGGTTTTGCCTGTGTGTATGTAAGTGTGCCCTGTGCACACCTGATGCTGAAGGAGTTCAGAAGATTGTACTGCATTCCCTGAAACTGGAGTTATAGACAAAGCAGGGCTGACATGTGGGTGCTAGGAACCATTTTTCCAGATTTCTCCAGTCCCAGAGAAACTGCTCTGCTCTGCTCCCTCGCTCCTCGCTCCTCTCTCTCTCTCTCTCTCTCTCTCTCTCTCTCTCTGTCTCTCTCTTCTGTCTGTCTCTCTCTGTCTCTCTCTCTTTCTCTCTCCCTCCCTCCCTCCCCCCTTTCCCCGGGTCTTTCAGGATGAGGCACCTCAACATTATCGCAGATTCAGACGGGATTTCGTGACGGAACAACACCACCTAAACCCAAGAGGGCAGCTGCTGTCGCATCCAGTTCATCTTGAGGATTTCAAGCAGTCGTAAAATAAATGTTCTGGTTTCAAAAATTTAAAACAACAGCAACAATCCTCGAATGAGAGCTCTTTAAATAACCGAAACTTACCTCAGAGCTAGGTCACTTCATCTTCCAGACCACTCCTGAACATGTGAGCTGTAGTTATAGTCTCTGTGCTGTTTTTTACTTTGTAAGAAATTAAATCCATTACATTTTCTGGGTCCTAGAAAACTCTTTTATCTGCCTTTTCTTCATCTGTGAGGTCATAACGATTCGAAAGTGCTTTTCAAATATTTCCCTTCAATCCCAATACCATAAAGAAATACCCTTCCATGTTGAGACTAATGGTGCTAGATAAAATCAGTACATTCCATCGAAATCAGATGAAATATTCAATCGTTTCCGTCCTGTAAATTATGACTTCACGTTACGTTAATTAGTGGAAACCCTAAATTTTAGGGGTTTAAAAAAAAAAAAAGCCACCGACGAGGATGGGATTCGAACCCACGCGTGCAGAGCACAATGGATTAGCAGTCCATCGCCTTAACCACTCGGCCACCTCGTCCCAGAAGCTTAGGTCTTCCTGGCAGCTATAGGGAGTACTATCAGCGGGCTGTGACGCAATATCATGGAAGCCGCCATTTCGTACGGAAGCCAACGGTCCGACTGTTTGCAGAGCAGACAATCGAAAGAAGATGGCCGTTCTCAGGATAAGAGGTCTATATTTAATAGAGGCGAAGAAAATTCTGTAGAAAGCGAGAAAAACTTGAGGAAACGTAAGTCGGCGCTGAGGAGGACAGAAAAATTTCGAGACGTCTTAGGGGCGGGGCCGTCCTGGTGTGCGGCAGGGCGCCTGCGCGTCGCTCTGGCGGTTAGATTTGAATACTTCCCGGAGCGGTGACGTCTGGTCCTGAAGGAGCGCGCGGAGCCGGTCCAGGCGAGCAGACGGACTGCGCGGGTAAGAAAGCGCCTTGGCTGCGTCCCGGGCTCCTTCCTGAGCGGGTTTGGGTTGTGTCTGAGCGCTGACGGGCCGCCGCGGCCGCCGAGGGTCGCTCCGTCAGCCCGTGCCCCGCGGGGAACGCGCGAGCCCCAACGGCCGGCCCCTCCATCGCCGGGACCGCCCCGCCGCGTTCTCGGTCCCCGGTCCTGACGCCGCAGCCTCCCGCGGGTGCCTAGTCCGGGCCCGCCCCACCCGCCGTGCTCGTCAGGGTTCCCTCATCTCGTACCCCTGCCTCTCCTCCTCCGCGGTGATCCTGTGGTGTGTGTTTCTGACCGAAATTCCCCCACGTTCCCGGCTGCAGTGCTTTGAAGGCAGTGAGTGAATTTTAAGTTGTAAGCTCGTCTGAGCACAATAATAGAGTTCCGGGTTTCTGCAGGTCCAACTTTAATAAAGTCAATATTCGTGTGGCACAAATTAGATTATAACACAACCTTTCCATCCTCAGGCTCTGGATTTAAGCCCCTTGGGTGTGGAAAAAATTTTGCCGACTGGACTTTTAAAAATGTAGTGACGAGTTCGAAGCCAGCCTGGTCTACAAGTGCTAGTTTCATGACAGGCTCCAAAGCTACCGAGAAACCCTGTCTTGGAAAAAAAAAAGTATTAACATTGTGTTTTCAATAAGGATGGCCACCATAGGATCATATATTTAAATGTCTAGTCACTAGAGAGTGGCACTATTGGAAAGGACTGGAAAAATGAGGGAGGATATGTGGCTGTCTTGGAGGAGGTGTGCCATTGGGGATGAGCTTTGAGGTTTCAAAAGCTCATGCCAAGCCTAGGCTCTCAGCTCCTTTTCCAGTACCGTGTCTGCTGTCATGTTCCAAGTTTGTAAGTCTCTGAAACGGTAAGCCAGCCCTCTATTAAATGCTTCCTTTTAAAAGAGTTACTGTGAGCCGGGCGGTGGTGGCGCACGCCTTTAATCCCAGCACTCGGGAGGCAGAGGCAGGCGGATCTCTGTGAGTTTGAGGCCAGCCTGGTCAACAAGAGCTAGTTCCAGGACAGGCTCTCAAAAAGCTGCAGAGAAACCCTGTCTCGAAAAACCAAAAAAAAAAAAAAAGAAAGAAAGAAAGAAAAAAAAAGAAAAAGAGTTACTGTGGTCATGGTGTCTTCACAGCAATAGAACAGTGGCCAAGACAGAAATTAACAGAAATAAAGTTTGTGGCTAAAAACCCAAAGCAGCGTTTATTCTAGACATTAAAGGTTGAAGTTGGTTTTCACTTCGGTTGAATGGTTTAGTTTGGTTTCTTCTATGTCTTACAGGTTCAATGACTAATGTAGACTTCATGGAGATGGCATTTCATTGAATTTGTTGGAATGAATGTTAGAGATATGAAAGGGAAATATGTTGTAAGATTTTGGTCATTAAAGGTTAGGTTCAAGCAATGTACTTCGTGCCTATGTGAATGGCCGGAAAGCTTTATAAGATGATAAAGACGTGTAAAAGGAGTAAAAATGTACCAATGGAAATATACATGATATGTTTGATGCCGAGAGAACAAGAAAAGGTACTCTAGATACTGAATGGAATGAGCCTTTCCAATAGAATTTTCTGTGATAATGGTAATGTTTTATATATGCACTGTCCAATGTGCTATCCATTAGCAACCATTTTTTGAGCACTTTTTTTTTAAAAAAAAAGCATTTTTTGTAGTTATGGTTACAAAGAAATGTAGCTATGGTTACCAAAAATGCTTCATTTTCATTTCAGTATAGATAACTATTTGACAGCATAGATCTAGGTCGATCAATGAAGATTGTGGAAAATATTTACTGTAGATTTTGGTTGTATCAATTTAGGAGTGAACAGGAGCCAGGTAGTATTTTAGGCTTTGCTGGCTGTAGGTCACTGTGATATTCTCTGCCACATAATGTTTTGTTGTTGTTTATTTTCTTCAATTAAAAAAATTCCTTCAAGACTCTTTTGAATGTGTTTGCAGATTCCTGAATATTTAGATTAGTGATTCTCAAACATTTTGGTTCAAACAGTCCAAAAGAAATACCAAACATTTCCATTTACTATATAGCTAGGTTCAATAAACTTAATGAGTATATCTTAACAACTTAGTAGCCATTTGATAAATATAAATTGAAGTTAAAGAAATATAGTTTTTTCTTAATTAGTCAAATTGCTAATTATACAAGTTTGCCTCTTGATCATTGTACTACTTCGATTAAAACAAACAAAAACCCTAGCTTTTATTCATACCAGTTGCTGAAACTTCACAATGATATGTTATTATAATTGACAGTAATGTAGCTAGGTCCTGTAGGAGCCCGCTCCTGCGAGTCAGCTAGGGTTCCTGGAGTGGGGATCCTCAAGGCCAAAGGAAAGCCAGATGAAAGAAGCTGAGACAGAAGACAGGATAGAATCGGGAGGTCTGTTTGGCAGCCGATTGGTCAAACCAAACAGCGCAGAGTTTATTTCAGAACTTGCTTACATACAAAAGCAGAACAAAGCACAGCACAGATGGTCGGTCAGTCTCTAACCACAGACCACTCCTGTCCTTGGGTGAGCAGCCTCCTCTCCAACAGGTGCTTGCTGATCGAAGCAGCCTTGCTTTCTATCTTGATGTTCCTGGGGTTTGGCATCAGCAGTATACTGTCTACTAGATAGAGTGTTCTTTTCTCATGGGCTTAAATCGGAAGGCTCTCACAGCCCTCAAAGTTACTGGAAAAAGCAGAGCAAGCAAACTTGAACTCAAATGACTTATAAAGTCAGAATGGACTCCACATGGAAATTGAATCACACATGGGCTCCCACAGGTACTATTTTGAATGAGTAGTTCACACAGTGCCTGATAGATTTCAAGAATGGCTGTTTAAAAAACAAATAATATCCAAACCCCTCTGTAAGTAAACCCCTAAATGCCAAATGCAGTTTTGGAACCAATCACCAATCGGTATGAATGTGATCAAAAAGCATTTTATATGTGAACTTTATTGCAATAGGCTTGGCCTATTTCTGTTAAGAGTGTAGCATATGGGTTATATCATATAATACACATTTAATAGAATTAGAGACATCCAGTATCCCCCCCCCCCAGCTTTGTTTTTTTCAAGTTCCAGTAAGTTTTGACTCTCATCAGTTAAAGGCCAATTAGCCCACAAGTTGGAGAAGAATGAGTCTCAAAGACTTTCAAACAACAGTGTTTAGGTTACCTTAGGTTAATATCACCAAGTATTTTTATCTGTTTTGAGTACAGAACTTGAAGCTATTCCTATAGAACAGTGGGTCTCAACCTTTCTAATGCTGTGACCTTTTAATATAGTTCCTTATGTTGCGGTGACCCCCAACCATAAAATTATTTTTGTTGCAACTGAGCAAGGTGGCATATATTTTTAATTCCAGCAGAGGCAGGTTTGGGCCAGCCTGAACTACAGAGCTAATTCTAGGACAGCCAGGGTTACATAGGGAAACCCTGTCTCAAAAATAAAAAAAAAAATTGATTTCATTGCTACTTCATAACTGTAATTTTGCTACCATTATGAATCATAATGTAAAAAATTGTAGTGTAAATCATAAAATAAATACCTGGTGTGCCACCCCTGTGAAAGAGTCACGACCCACAGTTTTAGTTAGTAGTCCCATGTTTCTTCCAGAGAGCTAGAAAGTCATGCTAGGTCAGAGTCACCAAATGCAAGGTGGAGGGAGAGTCCCTGCTTTCTCCTCTATGCCACAGACACAAATTAAAAACAAAGAGGAAAGAAAAAAGTATAACATGATACTTAAACTATCCTAAAAATCCCTTGTGTTTTAGAACTCACAATGTGGTTTTTCCTTCTTATTTTTGGTATTTACAAAATAACTCTAAAGTCTCACCCATGTTCTCAATCTCCCATAGATTATAATTTTTCTTATCTTTCTTACTTGTTAATACTATCTATTTTTTACAGAAAAAAAGGTTTCAAAAATGGATGGGATGTCTTCAGAGGCTAACGAAGAGAAGTAAGTTCATTTGGTACTGCTAAAATGTTTTATATTACAGAAAGATTCTTTTCAGACTAGTTAAGCACTATCAGTGACATTTGAAATTGTTTTCTATTTTTGTTTCAAGTAAAAGTCAGTGTTAAAAAGTGATAGCCCTTGGGCTGGAGAGATGGCTCAGAGGTTAAGAACACTGACTACTCTTCCAGAGGTCCTGAGTTCAATTCCCAGTAACCACATGGTGGCTCACAACCATCTGTAATGAGATCTGGTCCCCTCTTCTGGCTTGCAGCAGACATACAGACAGAATACTGTATACATAATTAATAAATCTTTTTAAAAAAAGAGATAGCCCTTCTGCCATATCTTTGTAAAAGTTCACTTAGAACTGAGGACTTGAAGGACTTTAATAGATACCACCTTTCGTCTCATTAAGGCCTTAGGAGATGAAATGATTTCTCTAAAATTAGCATCATAGCTAGGCAGTGGTGGCACACACCTTTAATCCCAGCCCTTGGGAGGCAGAGTCAGGTGGGTCTCTGTGAGTTCAAAGCTAGCCTGGTCTACAAGAGCTAGTTTCAGGTCAGTTAGGACTGTTATGCAGAGAAACCCTGTCTCAAGAAACAAAACAAAAAAAAAGAATCATAAACTAGTGATCTGTTTGCAGCTTAAAAATAATGCTTTTTGAGAGAGTTTCACTATGAAGTTCCTGACTGGCCTGAAACTCAGAGATCCATATGCCTCTGCCTCCAAAGTACTGATATTAAAGACGTGTCACAACCACCTGACTCTACTTTTTAACTTATAACATGATACTTAATTTTTCAGTTAATTAACCAAATTGCAAAAAAAATCTCATGATTTCATATAGTAATTATATTTTCAGTTTTTCTTTAAAAATCAAGTATGGCAACAAAACTCACTCTCTTCCTTGGAACAGCTAGTTAGTAGAACATAATGCCTGTGATCATTTGAGTCTCTATACTGTATTTTTCTTACACCTCACAATTATCTATTTGGCCAAGAGGCATTTGGGAGTTTCAAAACCCAGTCAAAGAAAATCACACCATAGTAACCACAGTTAATATTAGTGACTTAGAGATCGTTTATTTAATAATATCACCTCCGTAGATATGGTAAATTATGTGGTACTGATTATTATTATTTACGGGAACTTTGTTTGCTTGCTTGTTTTATTTTTCGAGACAGAGTTTTTCTGTGTAGCCCTGGCTGTCCAGGAACTCACTCTGTAGACCAGACTAGCCTCAGACTAAGAGAGATCCTGCCTACCTCTGCCTCTGTCTCCAGAGTGCTAGGATTAAAGGTGTGGGCCACTACCACCCGGCTAAGAGATAATCTTATAGAACATGATTGTTTTGTTGTTTTGTTTTGTTTTGTTTGAGACAGGGTTTCTCTGTGTACTAGACCTGGCTGTTTTTGAAGCTTGCTTTGTAGACCAAGCTGGCCTCGAACTCACAGAGATGCACCTATTTCTGCCTCCCAAGAGCTCTGAAATTATAGGTGTGCACTACCATTTTCAGCCACCTTTTTAAAGATATTTACTCTGGGCATAAGAAGCTATTATGTGTTCAGCATGCTAAACATATGCTTTACCACTCAACTACACTCCTAGCCTTTTTCTCTTACCCCTACCCCTGTGGTACTAGAAACTGAATTTAGGATTCCATACATGCTAGGCAAGTGCTCTACCATCAAGCTATAGCTCCATACTTTTACATTTTGCTTTGAAACATTGTCTCTTTAAATTGCTCAGGCTGGCCTTGAACTTACTTAGTATCTAAGGCAGGGCCCAAACTTGTGATCCTTCTGTTTCAGCCTTTCGAAAGCCATGATTACAGGCTTACTTTACACATTCACCCCTTACACACACACCTTGGTAGACTAGGCTGACTTCAAACTCATAGAGCTAAAACATTGAAGTATTATACTATAACACATGAGGGATGAGGTGATGACAGCTTTTAGAAATAGTTATTAATCTATATACACATATTTTTCCTTCTCTTTTTTAGTGATAATACACAGAAGCCTGTTAGAAGACGGCGCTCCTCAGTAAGAAATACTTTTATCTAAATTAATAGCTTTTACTTTTTACTGAACACAACTATACTTATTTTGATTTTGGTCTTACCTTGGCATCTTAACTAGCTTCTTATTGCTTTCTGGATAAAGATGCAAATAGTTAGTCTGGTTATACAACTATTCAGTAAATATCCCAAAATTCACGTTTTTGTACTGTTTAAATAATTTAATAAACTTTTATTAGCATATTTCTACATCATTGTATTTTCAAATGTGTTTATTTAATAAACTTTTCCTATATAAATTATACTTCATTATTATAAATGTTTAAAATGTATATTTTTCTCTCTAAAAATATATTTAACCTGATATTCAAACTCTTGTAAGCCACAAGTTCATCCAAGTTGATTTACATATTAAATTCATATTATTATAAAACTGAAAAAGTGCAACAATATCGGGTACCTATATGCAAAACTTACCCATAAGAAATTTTAGCATAATCCTGCTAGAATTTTTTCTTTCTTTCTTTTTTTATCTCTTGATTGCTATGATATACCTAGCTCTCCTTATTTTCATGTTTAAGTTCTGTGTGAAGAGTTTTATGTGTTTCCTCGAGATAGGAGAATAAGACTTAGAACTGATTTGTGTTAGCATGATTATCCTATTAGGGCATGCCCTCATTCCTAGGGTCAACATTATGAACAAAAAAATTTCAGACTGTTAGATGGTTTCAGTACCTTTGTGGGCCAGGAGAAGACATATTAAATCCGCCACATAACACTGAACAATATAACTTTGAGGCATTTTAGTGGAAAATTTAGCTTTCTATTCATATAACTTTGTTAGATTTTCTTGACTAATTCTAATTATTGCGTCTAGATTTTGAAACCCCCAAGGAGTCCTCTTCAGGACCTCAAATGTGGAAATGAAACAGTGCAGGTAAGTCTCTAGTGCAGATGCTTTGCAATTCTAGTGATTTTGTTTTGTTGAGGGATTTGGTTTGTTGAGATTGTTTTACTTACATAGCTCAGAGTGACGCTGAACTTGTGGCAATTCTTCTGCTTGAGCTTCCCAAGTCTTAGGATTATAATCTATCATCATGTCTGGCTTCAGTGATTATCCTGAATTTTATTAGCTATGTGAAGAGATGATACCATAAATGATTCCCATTTAAATGTGTACAAGTATCTCATTGCTTCTGTGTTATTGTTCAAATACCTTTGTGATGTTTTTCTGTTGGTTTTGCAGCTGCACATGAATCTGCTGATATTTTAATTATTATCTACCATCCCATAGCCCCTCAGTCAGTGACCCCCCTGGTCACTCAGGCCGCAATATATAGGTTTTAATTAAGACTTTTATCATTCTACTTATCAATTAGATTCAGAAGTCAAAGGATGAGGTGAAAGCCTGCTAGCTCAAAGAGACTGAGTAGCAACTAGCCAACTTGCTTTTTGACTAGAGACACCACAAGAGACATGCCTCTTCCCTGTCCGAGAGCCAAGAGAGCTCAAACTCTAGTCTCCACCCCTTTCTTCCTGTGTGTCTTCTCTATCAAACTGCTGACTTATCAATGGCCAATTCCAAACTAGCCCTGCCCCCGATTCAAGGTATAGCTATATTGGTCAGTCTTGGGAATGTCAGAGTGTGATCAAAATATTCCACAGCACTTTTGGGCTAGAGCCATAACTCAGTGGTGGAATGCTTACATACTGTGTATGAGACCCTGTGACACAGTGTTGAAAAAAAAAAAATCAAATTCTGTTGGTTTTTTTTTTGTTGTTGTTGTTTGTTTTTTCGAGACGGGTTTCTCTTGGTGCCTGTCCTAAAACTAGCTCTTTTTTTTTTTGAGACAGGGTTTCCCTGTAGTTTCTAGAGCCTGTCCTGGAACTAGCTCTTGTAGACCAGGCTGGCCTCGAACTCACAGAGATCCGCCTGCCTCCCGGGATTAAAGGTGTGCACCATCGCCCAGCCAAAATCCAAATTCTTGAATAGTCTGGCATTTATATTTTTAAAACTCTATTTGTTGCTAATAATTTAACCTCTGCTGGGATTAAAGTAGGGAATGGTATTTTGATTCCTTACCCTGACACAAACTAGTATATGCCTTTGCATGTTGAGACATCTCTCTAGCCTGTTTAGCTTTTTACATGGAGTTAGGGATTGAAAATCCAGTCTTCTCACTTATATGGCATATCAAGGTTTATTGGGGACCAGCCTCCTAAACCTCTCAGGATCCAGAAGGAATGCTGCAGCAAGCACTGGAACTGGCTAACAGGATCTGAGGGTAAAAGGAATGAATCAGCTCACACAAGTCTTCTCATCATGTCCCATTTATTCTTCTGCCCTGCTGCAAAAGTTTCTAGCTTATATAGAAACTACTAGCAATTCTCTGGCAATACATGGTACAGGGCTGGAGTTCCTTCAGGGTCATAAAAGGCAGATAGGATTTTCACAAAATCCTGTAACTGTTAGCTTTCTTCATGACTCAAAGTCGGAGCGGTTTGTGAAAGCCTCCTTGAACTCATAGGAGGGAAGGAGGTTAATTAAGAGAGAGAGATTAAGCCATTTAGGGGGGTTTAAAGGAGAATTCGTGCACTTGCTATATTCTTAAATGACTTAAGTGGGGCTGGAGAGATGGCTCAGTGGTTAAGAGCATTCATTGCCTGCTCTTCCAAAGGTCTTGAGTTCAATTCCCGGCAACCACATGGTGGCTCACACCCATCTGTAAAGAGGTCTGGTGTCCTCTTCTGACCTGCAGACATGCACACAGACAGACTATTGTATACATAATAAATAAATAAATATTAAATGACTAAGTGGAGAGCAAAAAGTTTATAATCAATAGAAACCATGAGGAAGACAAGAATTTAGTACATCACTTTTTTCCAGCGGGCATGTCAAGTAGCTAAACAACTTAAACAAGCAGGGGAATCCTGTGGCATTTGGCCTGAGTTAGCATGTTCACCACATGTTAGCTGATTAAAGGAGATCTCTCAGCTCTAAAGATTACATCTACAGTGACTAAATCAAAGGAGGAAAACTATGGCTCTGTAGTGACACTTTCAGTCTCCCACTGACAGCCAAGTGTGAAGGAATTTCTTTCTCTAGGGCTGCTTAAGTGATCCATAACTTTTTCTTGTATCTCTAGAGGTCAATAGTAGAACAGGGATAAACTGAGGTTGCCCTCTCCCAAGTCTGCTGTGGAAGAATTCAAGGCACCCAGTATTTATTCTATATGTCAAAATGAAAAATCCTCTTCCAGACTACTCACAGATATGTGTGTCCAGTAGATAACATAAACACAAGCAGTGGGAAACACCTAAAGCTATTCTTAGGGAAGAGATGAAGTGACTTTATGAGACATCCCAGATAGGAACAACTGATTTCTACTCATCTGGTAGGTTGGCCTGTTGAATACTAGTTATCCTGCTGTACCTCTCATGGCCCTTGACAATGGCAACACTTTATCTCCTGTCTGTCATGTGTGCTATGTCTGGTTTGACCTTTAACCATATAGACTGCTTAGTATAGAGGGCATACTATTTTTGGTTGTTTTTTAAGATTTGTTCCTAATTTATGTTTATATGTGTAGATGGAGACTGCTTGTTTGTTCCTGGCCGCTCAGACCCAAATAATCATATAGAAACCATATTAATTACATAATTACAACACTGCTTGGCCAATAGCTTAAGCATATTCCTGGCTAACTCTTACATCTTAAATTAACCTGTTTCTATTAATCACCACAAAGCTGTGGCCTACTGGTAAGGTTCTGGCTAGTGGCTGGCATCATTCTTCTCTGTCAAATACATGGCATCTCCTTGACCCTTCCTACTTTCTATATCTCTGTTCGAATTTCCCACCTGGCTTTACTCTACTAAGCCAATGGCCAAAACAACTTCTTTAATAACCAATGGTAATAAAACATATTCATAGCATACAGAGGGGAATCCCACATTATATATGTGAATGCCTGTATATTGGTATGTATTCCTTGTGAGTGTCTGGAGCCCACAGAAGCTAGAAGAAACAGTTAGGTCCCCCAGAGCCAGAATTTCAGGTAGTTGTAAACTGCCCACTTTGGGTGCTGGGCACACACTTGAATTCTGTGCAAGAGCTGCACATATTCTTAACTACTGAGCCGTCTTTCCAGCTCCCTTAAAGAAACATGTAGTCAGCTGGGTGGCTCAGGCCTTTAATCCCAGCACTGAAGAGCAGAGGCAGGCGGATATCTGACCTTGAGGCCAACCTGGTCTACAGAGCGAGTTCCATTCAGGACATCCAGGACTACACAAAGAAACTTAAAAAAAGAACAAAAAAGAGAGAGAGATAATACATAGTCAACAGCAACATTATTCACAGTAGTCAAGATGTAAGGAAAATCTACGTGTCCATCCATTTTGTTTAAATAAACAAAATATGGTATTTATATACAATGAAATTCAGTATTAAACGTCTGACATATACTACAACATGAAAGAATGTTGAAGACTTAAATGAAAAAAAAAAACTCAAAAAGACAAATTCGCCGGGTGGTGGTGGCACATACCTTTAATCCCAGCACTCAGAAGGCAGAGGCAGGCGGATCTCTGTGAGTTCAAGGCCAGCCTGGGCTACATGAGTTAGTTCCAGGACAGGCTCCAAAACTACAGAGAAACCCTGTCTTAATAAACCCCCTAAAAAAAAAACAACAAATTCTACTTGTTACCACTTATATGAAGTATAGTCAAATTGTTATAGAAATAGAATGCTAGTTGCCAAGGATTTGGAGGGAGGATATAAATGTGTATTTTTTTGTTTGTTTGTTTTAATTTTGTGTGTGTGTGTCTGTGTCTGTATGTCTTATGTACCCATGAATGTAAGTGTCCGTGTCCGTGTCCGTGTGTGTGTGTGTGTCTTAGTCTTATGCACCCATGAATATAACTGACCATATGTTGTAAGAGCCTGGTTGTTTGTTCCCAGCTGCTCACCCCCAAAATAATCACACAGAGACCATATTATTTGCAATACTGTTTGGCCAATAGCTTAAGTGTATTTCTGGCTAACTCATATCTTAAATTAACCCATCTCCATTAATCTGTGTATCATCTCATGGCCGTGGCTAACTGGGTAAAGTTCCAGCGTCTGTCTCTAACAGGGCTACATGGCTTCTCACTGACTCTGCCTTTTTTCTCCCAGCATTCAGTTTAGTTTTCCCTGCCTAGCTCTATTTTGCTAAGTCACTGGCTGAAACAGCTTCTTTATTAACCAGTGGTATTCACAGCATACAGAGGAAAATCCCACATCATCTATGGAGGTCACAGAGGCATCAGATCCCCCCAAACCTCAGCTAGAGTTGTGAACCTCCTAAAATGGAAAATGAACTTCAGTTCTCTGCAAGAGCTATATGTTCTTTTTAACCACTAAGCTATCTCTCCAGTCCCAGTAAGTACAGCTTCAATTTTGTAAGATGAAGATGTAGAGAGTAAGCCGGGCGGTGGTGGCGCACGCCTTTAATCCCAGCACTCGGGAGGCAGAGGCAAGTGGATCTCTGAGTTCGAGACCAGCCTGGTCTACAAGAGCTAGTTCCAGGACAGGCTCTAAAGCCACAGAGAAACCCTGTCTCGAAAAACCAAAAAAAAAAAAAAAAAGATGTAGAGAATGGTTACACAGCAAGATGTTTTTAACACTATTGAACTGTACACTTAAAAGGTATTGAGATGAGAGTGGTGAGATGCCTCAGTGGTTAAGAGCACTTTCTGCTCTTGCAGAGGACCCAAATTCAGTTCCTGTTGGGTGACTGATACTACCATAATTTTAGTTCCAGAGGATCTGACACCTTCTTCTGTCTTCCATGGCACCTGTATGTATATGGCACATGGGCATACATATACTCATCAATTTTTTGAAAAATGGTAAAAGGCCAGGTGGTGATGCATGCCTTTATCCTAGCACTCAAGAAGCAGAGACAGGTGAATCTCTGATCAGCCTGGTCTACAGAACGAGTTCCAGGACACCAAAGACTACACAGAGAAACTCTGTCTCGATAAAACAAAACAAAATAAAACAAAAAGGTAAAGATGGTAATTTAATTTGGTTTTTATCACTAACAAAAACAATGTAAGTATTTGTCAAGGCAGAATGTTTAAGATGATAAATTATGTTGTAGCTTGGCATGATGGCACAGCTCTGTAATTTTAGCACTGGAAAAATGAAATTTTGGTTTCATTCTTGGATGGGCTCCATAGCAAATTTGAATGTAATCTGCTCTACGGGAGACCATGTCTAAAATACTATAACAATCACAAAAGATAGTAACTTATGTGTATTTTTACTACAATGAAAATGGTTTTTTAGCCGGGCGGTGGTGGCGCACGCCTTTAATCCCAGCACTCGGGAGGCAGAGGCAGGTGGATCTCTGAGTTTGAGACCAGCCTGGTCTACAAGAGCTAGTTCCAGGACAGGCTCTAGAAACTACAGGGAAACCCTGTCTCGAAAAAAAAAAAAAAAAAACCAAAAGAAAATGGTTTTTTAGATGGGCATGGTTCTTCATGCCTTTAATCCCAGAACTCTGGCAGCAGAGGCAGACTGACTTCTGAGTTCTAGGGCAGCCCGGTCTACATAGAGAGTTCCAGACTAGTCATAGCTACCTAGTAAGACCTTGTGTGAAAAACAAAGAAAAAGCTGGTTGTTTGGTTTTAGTTTTAAAAGAACATTGTAATAAGGGTTGGCCCCATAGCTTCTGTTTTGTGCCCAGTCTTTCTTGTTATATGTTGTTTGTGTCGGTATGCTAATTTTATACTTCATTTAATCCAAAAGGCCAAAGAGCAATAATAATATACTCATTTTAACTCTTACTGAAAATCATACTCAAGCTAAGAGTAGTGGTAAACACCTATATTTCTAGCAGTTAGAACGTTGAAGCTCAAGGGTCATAAATTTGAGATCAACATGGATTTTATATATTGAGACCTTGTTTCAAAGCAAGCAAAGCAACAACAAAAGAAGATATTTAGCTAGGCAGTGGTGGCAGATGCCTTTAGTCCCAGCACTCGGAAGCAGAGCCAGGCAAATCTCAGTGAGTTCAAGACCAGCCTGGTCTACAGAGTGAGTTCCAGGACAGGCTCCAAAGCTACAGAGAAACCATGTCTTAAAAACCAAAACAAACAAAAATTTACATGAGTCCACAGGTTCAATCCTTAGAACTGCCCTCCCTCAAAAAAGTATATGGAAATTATATTTATGTTTGTTTAGTGCTTCTATATTGGGCTGTTTGGAGGAATTTTATATCATTAATTCAAAATAAGACTTGAGTCCTGCTTCTAATAGTATGGAGACCTAATTCACAGTGACTTTTTTTTTTTATTAAGAATTATATCCTATATTCTTTTCTACTAGGAATTTAATGCTCCAAGAACTAGAAAAAGCTCTCGTCGAGTCAGCTTTGCTGATACCATAAAGTAAGTTGAAAAGAAAATTAAGTAAAATGTTATAGGTAATACTTTTTTGTATGTCAGATCAAATATATTGGTGGTAATTTATTTGGGTAGTTTTTTGCTTAAATAAACTTTAAAGAATAGTTATTTTGTGTGCATACATGCATGTGTGTGTGTGTGTGTGTGTGTGCGCGCGCGCGCGCGCATGCAAGCACTTTGGGGAGCCAGAGGTCATTTCAGGTATCTTCCTCTTCACCTTACCTTTTGAGACAGTTTCTCTCTCTAAACATAGAACTCTTTAATAGACTGAATAGTGGCTCCCAGGGGTCCTTATCTCACTAGCTCAAGAGCAATGGGAAATTTATTATGTGTATGCTGAGAATCCAAACGTAGGCCCTTATGTTTACTCAGCAAACACTTTACTGGCTGAGTTATCTTCTCAACACAAGAGAATTATTTTATTTTGAAAAATACCTTTTACTTAAAAACTTTTATTAGTGTGTACATGTGTCATGTGTATGTGTAAATGCAAATTAGTGCATGCCTTATCTTGTGTACAGATGTCAGGGGATAACTTTTGGCAGTCAGTTCTCTCCTTCTGCTGTGGGTTCTGGGGATTGAACTCAGGTTGTTAGCTTGCATCTCAAGTACTTTTATCTACTGAGATACCTTGTTGGCACATTTTTTTTATTCTTTAAAAAATGGGAATGAAAGGATGGCCCAGTGGTTAAAAGCACAATGAGTACTCTTCTAGAGAACCAGGGTTCAATTCCCATTACCCACATGGCAGCTAACAACTGTCTGTAACTCCCAAGATCTGACATCCTCATACAAACATACATGCAGGCAAAACATCAATGCAAATAAAAATAAACTTTAAAAAAATGTATTTATGTGGCTGGAGAAGTGTTTCAACAGTTAAGAGCACTGACTGCTCTTCCAGAGGACCTATGTTTGATTCCTAGTACCCACGTGGCCGCTCACAACTTTCTGTATCTCCTGTTCCAGGGGACTGAGCTCTCTTTCCTTGTCTTTTTGTCATGGCATTTATATGTTGCACAAATACCCAAACATAAAATAAAACTTTTAAAATGAATTGCTTGTTATTAGTGGGGGTATTGTGTACATATGATGAGAGTGAATGTGTGGATACATTTTTTTTTCTCTGTGTAGCCCTGGCTGTCTTGGAAGTCACTCTGTAGACCGCCCAGCCAAATTTGTTATTTTAAGGGTTTTATTCAACATTATCTTTATAAGAGAAGCAGAATAATTCCTTAAAAGCAAGAACAAAACAATGATAACTACTATTACTGTTGCTATTTAACATTGTATTAGAGGTTCTAGCCAACAAAAGTAGAGGAAGAAATTTGGCTTTTAAAAATTAGGAATATTAGGACTGGAGAAATGGCTCAGTGGTTAACAGCACTCATTGCTTTTATAGAGGACCTGGGTTTAATTCCCAGCACCCACATGGCAGCTCACAACTGTCTGCAACTTCAGTTCCAGAGGATCTATACCCTCACACAGACATACATACAGGCAAAACACCAATGCACACACACACACACACACACACACACACACACACACAAAAAGGCAGTAGTAGCACATGCTTTTAATCCCAACACTTGGGAGGCAGAGGCAGGTAGATCCCTATGAGTTTAAAGCCAGCCTGGTCTACAGAGAGAGTTCTAGGACAGCTAGGACTGTTACACAGAGAAACTCTGTCTCTAAAAACAGAAAACAAACAAACAACAACAAAAAATTAGAAATAGCGAGGTTGGAGTTATAGCTTTAGATTTAAGAGCATATAGCTGATTGTCTTTCCAGAGGATTCAGATCCCATGTCTAGCACTCATACGACTGCTCCCAATTGTCCAGTTCTCACAACTTCTCTAGGTGCTCTGATTTCCTTTTTTCCTCCATGGGTACCAGGCACACATGTGGTAGTTGATCATACCTGCAGGCAAAACATTCATATAACATAAAAAAAGTAAGTTTAAAAATTAGAAATATAGGATAAACTTATTATCCTATAAACTTATTAACCTTTGAAGATTAATTACACTATTTCCCAGTTGTGTTTTAATTGTGTAATTTTATTTTTTCTTTTGTTTCATGGGTTTTATTTTTTTTATCTTAACTCTTTCTTTGTTTCTAGTATATTTCTCCTTTGTATTCTTTAATAGAAGTAATTGCTTTATGTTTTGAAATATATAACTAAATATACAATTTTCAACTCCTTTGGTACATAGTTTTGGGTAATATATTCTTTTTTTAATATTTATTTATTATGTATACAACATTCTGCTTCCATGTATGCCCACATGCCAGAGGAGGGTGCCAGACCTCATTACAGATGGTTGTGAGCCACCATGTGGTTGCTGGGAATTGAACTCAAGACCTCTGGAAGAGCAGCCAGTGCTCTTAACCACGGAGCCATCTCTCCAGCCCCTATTCTTTTTTTTTTTCCTTTTGTTTTTTCAGGACATGGTTTCTCTGTATAGCTTTAAATCCTGTCTCTGGAACTCTTTCTCTAGACCAGGCTGACCTCAACTCACAAACATCCCCCTACCACTGCCTCCAGAGTGCTGGGATTAAAGGCTGCCCATTGGAAATATTTATCTTTTTGTTAATGAATTATGCTTCTTTTGATCTTAGGGTTCCTTTTGTAGACTGTGGTTTTGCTTTGTTGATGTTGTTTTTTGAGGTAGGTAGACTAGGCTGACCTTGAACTCCTATACTCCATCTTTGTGTAGCCCTGGCTGTCCTGGAACGCACTCTTTAGACCATGCTAACCTTGAACTCAAAGAGATCTGCCTGCCTCTGACTCAGTACTGGGATCAAAGGCGTGCCCATCACTACCTTGTAACGAGAATCCACAATAGTCTGGGAGAGGCTCTGAGAATTGATTTAGATGTATATAATAAGGGTGAATTCTCACTGATACAGGACAGGTTGGACACCACAGCACTTGTTCTGCCCAAGGGGAAAGAGCACAAACAGCAAGACACCCGCTTCACTCCTACCATACAAACTAGCACAAGAGCAGAGAGAACGACTGCCTGCCTGCCTCTTTCCTTTAAAGGAGTCTGTTGCAGAGCAGAAGCACTACTCATTGGGTCAGATAACCAAGGTCCTGGGCAGTGCGAATACCCACTACACTACCTGGCCCTAAGTCCACCTTTATAGAGTGAGATATGATACATAACTCTAGATTCTGTTTGTTTTTTTCTTCAACATTGAATGGATTGAAATGTTCTGAATCTAGTTATTTCTGAGATATTCCTGTGGAGTAGAGGTTATTTCAAGATAGCTCTTTTCTGTAAATGCTGAATTGTCAAAATTTTATTTTCTTTTTTTTTTTTTTTTTTTTTTTTTTTTTTTTTTGGTTTTTTCGAGACAGGGTTTCCCTGTAGTTACTAGAGCCTGTCCTGGAACTAGCTCTTGTAGACCAGGCTGGCCTCGAACTCAGAGATCCGCCTGCCTCTGCCTCCCGAGTGCTGGGAAAAATTTTATTTTCTGTTTACCTTAGACTACCTCACTAATCTTTTGTGTGAGGCAACTAGATTAAACATTTTAGGAAGAGGCCATATTGTTTTATGTTTAGAACTCTTAGCAAAGCTCTGGAGTTTGATCTGCTTTCTTTTCTCATTCCTTATTTATATTTCTCTCTCCTCTCTCTCTCTTTCTCTTCCCTCTTCTTCCCTTCCCCCTTTCCCTTTCCCCTCTATAACTCACTAAATAAATATCCACTTTCTCAGGAACCCACTAGATAAATACCCACTTTCTCAGGAGGTAGAGACAGTAGGATCAGGAGTTCAAAGCTAGCCTAAAATTCTGTCTTGAAGAAAAAAATGAAGTGAAACAAACATTTATTGGGGAATAGCAGAGTTTTATACTGGGAACATGCAAACCAAAGTGAAGCAAATGTGTTTAAAGGAAGTTGAGGCATTGAGAATTTTTTTTAATTAGTAAAATGGAGCAATTCCAGCTATTTGGCACACAGAAATGAAAAGACTTTCTTGTGACTAGGAGTTTAAGATTAATATAGACAACACAATAAGATCCCATTTCAAAAAAGCAAAAACTAAACCCCCAGAAGTTTTGAAAATGGGGATAGAGTTGGGGTGGCTGTGGGAAATTCACAAAAGTCTACTTAGATGCAAACTTTCATTGTTAGTAGAGACCAAAGAGTTGGTGTCAGCTCATTGGTGAGGTACTATAATGATGGAGTATCATTTAAATAAAGAGTTTGAATAGCTGCATTCTAGAGTTTGTTTTGGCTATGGTTTGAGGGAATACAGTCTGTTATGGCTGCTGGAACCTTCAGTGGCTGTTCTTCCAGAGGCCAGAAGAGGGTGCTGGATCCCCTGAATCTGGAGTACATTATTTATTGCTTGTAGAATTGTAGATTACTTTTAGATCTATCCGGTTGGTGTTATAATGTTTTTATTCTTTGATTTCCAGATTTGGTAGACATATGCCTTTTTTAAATTTTGGGTTTTTTTGGGACAGGGTCTCACCATGTAACTTCTCATCCTGGAACTCATTATGTAGACCAGGCTGGCCTTAAACTAATAGAGAGCCACCTGCTTGAGAACCACTCCACCAAATCTGGAATGAAATGTGTGCTTTACTGCATCTGGTCAGTAGTTTGGAGGCAGAGGCAGGTAAATCTCTTTATGTTCAAAGCTAGCCTGTTTTTATTTTTGTTTGTTTTTGTTTTCCATTTTTAAGACAAGGTTTCTCTGTGTAGTTCTGGCTATTTTAGAACTTTGTAGATCAGCCTGCCTTGAACTCAGAGATCCCCTGCATCAGTCTCCTTAGGCCTGAAATTAAAGGTATGTGCCACCACACCCCAACTCGGCCTGTTCTATATAGGGAGTTATAAGATAGGCTAGTGTAAGCCTATCTCCAAAACAAACAATAAAAAACCCATAAAAATAATGAATAAGGGCCCAGCAGTGGTGGCACACACCTTTGATCCCAGCACTCGGAGGCAGTGGTAGGCAGGTCTTTGTGAGTTCAAGGCCAGCCTGGTCTACAAGAGCTAGTTCCAGGACAGGCTCCAAAACTATAGAGAATCCGTGTCTTGAAAAACAAACAAACAAACAAAACAAAAAACAAAAAATAAACGAAGCAATTCTTCGGCACATGTGTGTGTGTAGAATTTTACTATTTCTTAAAGTGAAAAGCAAATTTGCACACTAACAAAAAAGTACTTCACAGGTCAATAATAAATCTATAGTAAAATTTAAAAGAGAAGTTTTTCAGTATTCTTTTTTTTTCTCTTCTAGAGTATTCCAGACAGAGCCTCAAATGAAAACAGAGAGAAATTCAGAAATTACAGGTAAATATGTAATTGCAGTCCCTGGTAATCTGTTTTCTTTACAATTTTTCTGTGGTTATATATCATAGCTTCTCTTCTGTCTGTGCGCACACACTCATGTTTGTGTGTGTGTGTGTATGTATGTGTGTGTGTCACATGCATGCATCATAAGATGGGTGGAGGTGAAAAAACAGTCGAGATTCTGTTCTTTTTCTACCACGTGGTCTCCTGGGGTTGAATTTGGGTCCTACTTGGCAGCAAATGACTTTGCCTAATAAGTCATTTTGCCAGCCTTACGTTATTATTTAAATTATGTATCCCTAAGGGATAGGGGAATAGCTTTGTTGGTAAAGATGATTGCCATACTTGCATAAGGACTTCTCGCTTAGACTTAGATGCTCACACATTGGCATGTTTATTTGTACACACCCAAATGAACATATATATAAACACATAGACAAAGTATATTCTCAACCAAATGTGGGGACTTACATCTGTAATCCCAGCATTCCTAAGCTGAGGCAGGATAACAAGTTCAATACCATCCTGAGCTATAGAACAAGTTGACCCCTCATTGAACGGACCCCTCACTAAAACAAAAAAAGAGGAAAAAAAAGAAATGAAGTATACCTTTTTTCAGGGAGACAGAAAAGTTAAATAGTACTTTCTTTTTTTTTTTTTTTGTCCTTTTTTTTTTTTTCCTTGAGACATGATTTCTCTGTGTATCCCTGGCTGTTCTGAAACTCACTCTGTAGACTAGGCTGGCCTCGAACTCACAGAGATCCACCTTCCTCTGCCTTCCAAATGCTGGGATTAAAGACATGTGCCACCACTGCCTGGCTAGTAAGTCCTTTTTAAAATTTTGCTGTTAACATCTCTATATAACTTTTCTAATACTTAATCAAGCATTTCTGAACAACTTTACTTTTTTTTTTATTTTTAGAGACAGAAGCCAAAAAAATTATCCTGAATCTACAGTAAGTAAGGGGCATACACTAATTATGTTTAAGTGGTTGTTTATTTCTATTAAATGAAAAACATTAAATATTTTTATTTTAGCATCCTGCCATTTAGCTTTAGTTCAAAATACAAACTAGAATTTAGCATATGTACTGCTATATGTGAAAAATAAGTGTACAGTATAGTTTTAGTAGTCATGACAAACTCCATTTTTATATATAAATTCTTGAATTCATCACTTAGTATAACTTTCATGTGTGGGAGCTCATTTCACCAATCTACTTGTAAATGTTTTAAATGATGACTATGTAAGATTATTCACCAAAACTTTTATTATAATACCAAAAGATGTGAAAGACCATGAAGATGGCATAAAGACCTTTAAGATGGCAAAAAGGATATGATTAAATAAATTACACATTTTACATGTAATTGCTCAGCTAGAACAAGTACATAAAAGTGTTTGTATTTACTTGTGTGTATATACATTCAATGCACATGTTTATACATACATCATGAAGTACTTCTGAAAATAACTTTGTGAGCAAAGATGAGATCCTTCACAGAAGATGCATATTTGTATTTATTTTATTATCTTTGATTTTTCTTGTTTGTTTCTTTGTTTATGTATATGAGAGTTTTGCCTGCATGTATGTGTACCATACGGGTGCAGTGCTCACAGAGGCCAGAAGAGGATATCAGATCCCCTGGAACTGGAGTTGTAGACAATTGTAATCTGCCATGTGGATACTGGGAATCACACTCAGGTCCTCTGGAAGGTCCTTTTAACTACTAAGCTGTCTTTACTCCACCTATTAAGATTCTAAAATTAAAATTGAAGTAAATTGAATTAGTAATAGCCATGGTTTTGAAATATTGAAGAAAAAAAGTGAAAAGCAAAATTTTTTCCCCTTTGGATGATCCCACAGTGAGTTATTTTGAGTGTTCTTGCAGAAGTGAATTTTACATGCTGATCTTTAGCTTTTATGAAAAACGACATAAATTAGATTATTAATAGTATATAGTCAGCTTTTTACTGTAGATACTAGTGTTCTTTTTTCTTTAATTTTTTTAAGTGCTAAGGTTTTAGAAAATGAATTGATTCATGGGTCTTTTAAATAAAGAAAAGAAAACATGCTTTTGGGGGCTGGAGAGATGGCTCAGCTGTTAAGAGCACTGGCTGCTCTTCCAGAGGACCTGAGTTCAATTCCCAGCAACGACATGGGGCTGACAACCATCTGTAATAGGATCTGATGCCCTCTTCAGGTATGCAGGTATATTTGCAGAGCATTCATACCTAAAATATAAATAAACAAAATTAAAAATGTATTAAAAAAGAAAAGAAAGCACCCAAGAGGTAGAGCAGGTGGATCTCTGAGTTTAAGGCCAACATGGTCTACATTGTAAGTTCCAGGACAACCATGACTATATAGACCCTGTCTTAAAAGAGAGAGAGAGAGAGAGAGAGAGAGAGAGAGAGAGAGAGAGAGAGAGAGAGAGAGAGAGAGAGCGCGCAGCATGGATCAAAACATGTTTTTATGGTGTTCTTAGTTTAACACATTATTAAGACCATTCAAGTAAGGGTGTGTAATTTTCTGCTAGTTTGCC
The DNA here is from genome assembly GCF_903992535.2 of Arvicola amphibius. Taxonomy (NCBI): domain Eukaryota; kingdom Metazoa; phylum Chordata; class Mammalia; order Rodentia; family Cricetidae; genus Arvicola; species Arvicola amphibius. Next base: position 56,597,719 of record NC_052051.1, on the reverse strand, counting down.
GATGAAAACCTTTTAATCTTCCTTAGTCTTTTTGTTTTGTTTGGTTTTGTTTTGGTTTTTGTTTTAAGACAGGATCTCACTGTGCATAGCTCTGTCCTGGAACTCACTACATAGACTAGTCTGGGCCTTGAACCTGCTTGCCTCTTACTCCCAAGTGCTGTGATTAAAAGCATATGCCACTATTCCTGGCTATTTTCCTTACTCCTTCAACTGTGTGATTCTTTATAATTTCTTGGGATATAATTCATAATTTTTTTTTAGGAATAAGAATTCAGATGATAATTATTGTGCAATTACTGGTGAGTATAACCAAAATACTTCTCTTAATCATATACTTTTTGTTTCATTTAGATTCTTTGTTGTAGGTAAAACATCCATACACATAATATAAATTAATCTTAAAAGAATTAATAAGCAGATATGGTGTACACTTGTAATCCTAGCACCCTGGAGGTCGAGGCTGGAGGGTCAGAACTTCAAGGTCATCCATGGTTACCTAGTAAATTCAAGTCCAGCTTGGGATAGATGAGACAAACTAGAAAAAAAAATAATGCCAGGTGTGGTGGCACACACCTTTAATTCTAGAATTTGAGAGGCAGAGTTAGTTGGATCTCTCTGAGTTTGAAACCAATCTGGTCTACAGAGTGAGTTCCAGGCCAGCCAAGGGTACAAAGACACTCTTTTTTAAAAAAAATACTTATTTATTTATTATGTATACAATATTCTGTCTGTGTCTATGCCTGCAGGCCAGAAGAGGGCACCAGACCTCATCACAGATGGTTGTGAGCCACCATGTGGTTGCTGGGAATCGAACTCAGGACCTTCGAAGAGCAGGCAATGCTCTTAACCGCTGAGCCATCTCTCCAGCCCCCCAAAGACACTCTTTAAAAACCAAAATGGTAGGCCGGCGGTGGTGGCGCACTCCTTTAATCCCAGCACTCAGGAGTTCGAGGCCAGCCTAGTCTACAAGAGCTAGTTCCAGAACAGGCTCTAGAAACTACAGGGAAACCCTGTCTTGAAAAAAAAAAAAAAAAGTATAAAAAATAAAATTACTAACACAGGTAAAATATTTTATTTCCAAAATGAATATAATAATCACTGTTTTCTGTCATTAGAAAAAGGCTTTTTAAGACTACAGTGTAACTCAGGAATGGATTGCTTGCTTGCCGTGAGTGTGTTCCTGGGTTTGATATCCAGCATTGGTAAAGGGGGATTTGGGGAAGAAAATATGAGTTCAAAATCTTAAAGATGTTTAATTCATAGGTCCTTATGAAGAGCTTAGTAACTACTTTTCTTAATTTTCTCTATTGCTGTTTTAAGCACCATGACCAAAACCAATTTGGCAAGGAATGGGTTTATTTTTGTTTACAGTTGTAGTCCATTATGATAGGAAGTCAGGGCAGGAACTCAGGACAGGAAGAATAGGGACACAGGAACTGAAGCAGATACCATGGAGGACTGTTACTTACTTGTTTGCTCTTGGCTTGCTCAGCCTGCTTTCTTATACAAAGCTGGAGCACCTGGTCAGGAATGCCACCTCCCACAGTGAGCTGGGCCTTCCCACAGGAATTATTAGTAAGAGAATGCCTTGCATTTTTTCAAATGAGATTCCTCTTCACAGATAACTCTAACTTGTGTCAAGTTGACAACCAAGTAGCCAGGCCACTAATAAATACATCTAACTGATGAAGGTCCTAAAAAAAAAAAAAAAATCAGGCTCCAGGCATTATGTTTTTCTTGCTATAATTTTTTTTCTGTTTGCTCCGTAGGTATGAACACATTACTTTGTGCTCCTATTCAGACCCAGGTGCAACAAAAGGAGGTATGAGATCATGCAAATTTCTTCATAATTTAATCTCTCAAAGTTAACAGAAAATTTTATGGTAATCTCTTAATTTTGAGATAATTTACTAAGGTAAATTATCATAGCCTATCAAAACTTCCTATATTTTCAACTAATTGATAACAGTTAATCTATAATTTTGAGATAATTTACCAAAGTGAAATCATAGCCTATCAAAACTTTCTATATTTTCAACTAATTTATAGCAATTAGATCCAATTTGAATATTACCAAGTCTTCTCAAACTTTAATGAGCACATGAAATATATCAGAATTCTATTAAAATATACATTTTTTTTTTAAATTGAAGTTGTAGCTCAGTGGTAACCTGTCTAGCATCATACACATAGAAAATGTGTGTATGGGGCTGGAGAGATGGCTCAGTGGTTAAGAACAATGCCTGCTCTTCCAAAGGTCCTGAGTTCAATTCCTGGCAACCACATGGTGGCTCACAACCATCTGTAATGAGGTCTGGTGCCCTCTTCTGGCCTGCAGGCATACACGCAGACAGAATATTGTATACATAATAAATAAATAAATATTTTTTAAAAAGAGAGAAAAATGTGTGTGTGTATTGTGTGCAGGTAGACAGACGAATTTGTTTAAGGTTGAAAAGAGTAAACTCTTCAGAGATTTTATTTCTCCTTTTTTAAATATTTATTTTGTTACAATGTGTGTGAATGTTGTGTTTCATGTATGTTAGGGCACCAGGTGCTCTGGAACTGGAGTTAGAGACAGTTGCCAGCTACTGTTGCAGGTGCTGGTGTTATGTCCAAATCCATGGTGCTGGCCATATCCTGGCATAGCTGGTCTCTTTGCTCCTGTACAGTGTTTGTGACATGGAAATGTCTGGTATCTCTTATACCTGGCTAAGGTATTGGCAGAACAGAGGACAAAGCTAAATTAAGGGGAAAAAAAAATTTTAGGACCAGGGAATTGAGGGGGATGTATCTGACCTGTTTATGGTGGATCCTTAAATTCGGCTCCCTGGAACTCACAAGAATTCTTTGGGTTTGTGAAAACAGAAGTTTTAGACATATGTCAGAATTTTTGTGATGGCTATTTTTGCACAATGAAAAAGTATTTTTAAGACTATGAAAGGCATTATAAGAGAGAAATTTGATCTGAAATTTGTTTGGTGAGGTTGTCCTTTTAAATTGACAAAACCTCTTAGCTGTCAAACTGCCTCAGAGATCTTTGAGAAGGATAAAATTTAATTTGTTTGGTGAGGTTGTCCCTTTAAACTGACAAAACTGAAAGTAATAATAAATTACAAAAGACCTTCCTTATATTTCATCTCATTTTTCTATTTTTCTTTTATTATAGTTTTCAGTTATAGACTACAACCATGAAAAGAAACATGCAAATGACCAGACGGTCATTTTTTCAGATGAAAACCAAATGGACCTGACAGCAAGTCACACTGTGATGATTAGCAAAGGCCTTTCAAATTCTACCAAAAGTGACAACTCCACAAAGATAGATACCACATCCTTTCTGGAGAATTTAAAGAATCATGCTGAGGAATCAAGAATTAAAAAGAAATTAGAATGCCCCATAATTTCCATAAGTCAAAATACTTTCCCAGGAAAAATAAATTCTGACAACTTCATAAAAAGATTAAAAACAGGAAAATACAGTACCTCTCTTGATAAGGAAAATTCTGAGATACCTACTTATTCCAAAGAATCAAACAGTGTCTCTTCTACACATCAAATGCATGTATCTCTTAATGTTGATAAAAACAGTAGTAATAGGACTAGAATCTTTAGCGAACAAGGTGATGGGATGGATCTGACCCAGTGTCATACAGCCTATATCCAGACTTCGATTCCTCCATCTGGGCAGGACAACTTAGGAGGATTTAAACATGACACTGTAATTTATAGCAATGAGTGTATGGAGTTGACAGCTAACTATACAACATGGCTTTTGCCATCAGAAAATAATTTATCTGAAACAGAAACGAAAACTCAAAATGTCATGATGAATTTTAGAACAGTTGATGAAACTAAAGCTTCAGAGAAGAAAACAGTTCTTAAGGATAAACTAAATGCTGCTTTCCAAGTCTCTTTTCTAAACCCTGAAAATAAAGTTCATATTACCAAAAGTCATAATATGGAGCCAGAAACTCATACAGTCTCACAGACCAATCAAGGTGCCAGCACATTCGATAAAACCTCAAAATCTATATGTTCTAGTCCAACTATTCAAGGGTATAAGACAATTTTTTATTCTAGTAGCAATGATGCAATGGAACTGACGAAGTGTCTATCAAGTACGAAGGAGGAAAAAAGTTTGCTGAAGCCTGATGGTAATTATTCTAAAGTATGTGCCAGTCCAGTTGCTGTCCCACTCATAGAGAAAACTTCTTATTCAGAAGAGGATAACATGGAAATTACCAAGAGTCACACAATTGTAATAGATAATGAGATGTTCACACAAGGTCAAGAAAACATTAAAAAAGAAATTACAGGTATACCAGTATTTGAAAAAGAAATGATTCTCCAAAATCATATAACTACATCAGAAGATGAGAAAATGAATGTAAATTGTATTACAGTTCCTCAAGTATTTAAGGAAGGATCACAAGAGAGCCTGACAGATAGATTATCTGACAGAAGGACTGAACTCTTAGCAGGTGAAGATAAGGATTTGCCTGAAAGTTATACAAGTCAGTTAAGAAGTCAAGTTATTCCTACAACTTTTGACTTAGCCTCAAAGAATTTCACTGAATCTTATTCTCAGAGCAAAAACCCTTCAGATGACAGGGGAAAAGTGACTAAAAGTCTTACCCAACCATTCCAGAAAGCAAGCATTGTACTCAAAAACATCCTAACTGACTTCGAAAGCGAAGAAAAACATCCAGTTTTGAAGATTTCATCTTGTCTTGGTAAAAAGTTTCCTCTGTCAGTTGATTATAATCAGGACATAGCAAGAAACCATAATATATCCTCTTCTGTTACAGTTTTGGATGAACAAGTAACACTAGGACATACAATACAGGACCAGAATTCTAAACTTCTTGAGCCACAGAGGAAAAACTTAGATGATCCCACACCTGCCTGTTCTCATAAGATGATAATTTCTTCAGAGGAGGAACAAACTATGGATCTAACCAAGAGCCACACTATTGTAATCGGGTTTGGGCCTTCTGAAATACAAGAACAAAGTAAGACTAACTTAGAACATAGAAACAGCCAGCTCACAACAGTAAACAGACAAATAGATGTGAGCATTCCTATAGAAAAAACTATAGTAACAACTAATGAGATGGACATGTTAAAGGACAGAAGTATACAGAAGCCTGAATTTCTGAAGGAAAAGCAAAATGTCGAAATCTGTGAAAGAAAAAGTGCTCATGGACTACAAATTGATAAAACCATATTATTTTCAGAGGGTAATGAGAATGATATGGATGTCACCAGGAGTTACACGGTGAAAATAAACCATAGATCTTTATTGGATAAACATGATTCTCCTTTACCTATGGCAGGAACTTCTAAAACCATTTTGTATTCATGTGGACAGGATGAAATGGAAATCACTAGGAGTCACACAACTGCTTTAGAATGTAAAATTATTTCACCAGATGAAATAACTCCTAGCCACCCAGATAATGCTGTGGTGTCTATTGAAACTCATGAGGAACTAGACATGACAAAGTCCCATACTGTTTTCATTGACTGTCAAGCAGAGGCGAACAGTGCCCTTCCAGACAGACTTGACTTTGAGTTATCCAAGAAAAAATGCCCACAAAAGCCAAAAGGGATGTCTACTCCTGCTGAAGAGATTGTGTCCATTTCAAAAAATAGTGAAAGCAACCATCTAGCATCAAAAGGTAGCCAACTGACAATAGTGGAGGAAGGGTCTAATAGTGGGCCTAGAAAAGACACTAATGATGATTCTGAGACATCTAAATTAGCCACTTGGAAAAATGCCAAAGATATACAAAAACCTGGATTTCTGAATGAACTTCTGCCAAACAAAACTCAGAGAAGAAAAAGCCTTAGGCTCCATAACAAGACGTTTCCAGAAAATGCTAAAAATAATAGAGATACCACTCAGAGTTCTGTGGTTGAAATAAGTAATAAAATTAACCTGGAAGATGGAGAGGACTTCAGTTTTGTGCCATTGACAGGAACTTTTAAACCAGTTTTGTCTGCACACACGCCAGAGGACATGGAAATCTCTAGAAGTCAAACCACTGCTTTAGAAAATAAAACTGACCCAGCAGATGAAATAACTACCATACCTATGGATAACACTGTAATGTTTCTAGATAATTTTGGTGATCTGGATGTCACCAAGTCCCATACTGTTTTCATCGATTGTCAAGTCAAAGAAAATGTACTTCATGAATATACTAAGCTGGGAATGGCAAGAACAGAAAACTTCAGTAGTCCTGAAAGTGATACCTGTATTCAAGAAGCATCAAACTCTATAGCTTCATCTAATGTTTCATGCTTTAGTAGTGTTAAGCCAAGTCTGAGTAATTTGAATGGAAAAACTGAGGATGTTTTAGATTTTCAGACTGTTATATTACCTCCTGCAGAACAGTCACTTGAAATAGGAAATCAGGCACATAATAACATGAGTATAGCGCAAACTACAGAAATGTATAATCCAGGTTCCAGTGATGGTAGAGATGAAGAAAGTGAAAATCTTCGTACTGGAGCTGAAACTACCTCTCTACCACTAACCGTTGTCAAAGACAAAACAAGAAGATGTTCACTGGGAATCTTTTTGCCCAAATTTCCAAACAAGAAAAATTGTAGTATCACTGTTGTTGATGACCTGGAGCAGATTCCAGCAGGTGGAACTGACTTAAATCACTTAGAAACTCAGCTAGTCTCTAGTAAAGATTCAGACATTGGAGCTGTTGCAGCCAAACTGAACTTGAGTCCATCTCAGTATATAAATGAGGAAAATCTCCCTATATATCCCGATGAGATTCTTTCCTCAGACTCTATCAGCATAGACACTGAAGAAAAGTCTCTGATTGACACATACTATAAAGAGATTTTACCATCTGAATGCAAAATAGATATTTGCAATGCCCCAAAGAGAACCTGGGTACAAGAAGATGATAATGTTATAAATGAGAAAAAAATCAGAACACATGATAGTACACAAAATCAGGAGGTAAGTTGTCTGAAATCAAGTGCTTTTGAATCTTGTATTTTTGCTTTTGAGATAGATGTTCTAGAACCCTGCTGCTGTAACTTTCTAAGTGTTAGGATTACAGGTATATACTACTATACTCAGCTATATTTGTATTTTAAAACTTAAGAATGCTCTTGAATTTTAAGTTTCTAAGCAAGTTGAAACTATTTCTACTTACTATAGATTAGAGAAATATTTCTGTGTAGAATTTTCAGGGGTCAATTGGTAAGAGACTTTTTTTTTTTTTTTTTTTTTTGGTTTTTCGAGACAGGGTTTCCCTGTAGTTTCTAGAGCCTGTCCTGGAACTAGCTCTTGTAGACCAGGCTGGCCTCAAACTCAGAGATCCGCCTGCCTCTGCCTCCCGAGTGCTGGGATGAAAGACGTGCGCCACTACCGCCTGGCTATACATGTTTACTTTTTAAGATAATGTCTAACTATCAAGTACATGCTGACTTTGTTAGGGTTCTAGGGAAGTCCCACAAAAGACCTGCTCCACACATGCAATCAGCATTCTTGGTTTTGTTTTGTTTTGTTTTGGGAGGTTTTTGTTTTCAAGACAGGGTTTTTTTTCTGTGCAACAATACTAGCTGGCTTGGAACTATCTCTGTAGACTGGGCTGGCCTTGAATTCACAGAGATCCACTTGCACCTCCCTCCCAAGTGCTGGAATCAAATCATCACTAGTCTCTCTCTCTTGACATTTTCCTTCTAACTTGATATTTTCCTTCTAACTAATTTTAACTATTTTTGTTCTCTCCCTTTCAGCTTATATACCCTAGAAAAATCTTTCAGGCAGTATAAAAATTACAATGTGATTACATTCTGATTTCCAAGTGAATAATTAAAATGAATACAAGTAAAAAGCAACATGTTTTCCATAGCCTTTACATGATTAAATTATCTCAAAAACACATGTACATTCACGCCCCCAGTAACTTGTTATATAGTAACAGTGTGTAAGTAAACAAGATATACTTTTATTGGCAGGCTGTATTTTAGATTACAAAGAAAGGAACAATCACTTTATTACTTATCTTGAAAGGTAATCTTTTTGTATGTGTGTATGTGTTTGATTTGTTTTTTTGAGACTGGGTTTCTCTAGCTTTGAAGGCTGTCCTGGAGCTCTCTTTGTAGGTCAGGCTGGCCTTGAACTTAGAGATCCACCTGTTTCGAATACTGGAATTAAAGGTGTGTGCCATCACCGCCCAGTGAAAGATAAACTTATAAAGAATCTTAAAGGAATCATAAATCTAAACTTTCATATATGAAAAGGAATTAGTCGACTCTACTTTAAATCTTTAGGGTGCATACCCACTCATCAATAGATTTTTTATATCAGAAGATTGAGGGCAAAAATGGGTATAAGAAATTAATCATCACCTTTAGTCATCCTAGAAAGAAAGGCATGCCACCTAATGAAAATTGGGCTGCTTTTTTCTTGTTCCCTGACCTTAAAGAGTTTCTCAGTCAACTATGTGCCTTTCTAAAACTTTAGATTCTTCTTGGTTTGTTTTTTTTTTTTTTTTTTTTTTTTTAGCTCAGTGCTATTTGACAAAATATCTTAGTCTAACTTTTATTTTCAAAGCTTTGTTTCAGCTATGATGCACTCTGAAACCTGTGAACACATCTCCCAACATTAAGGTTAAAAGAATTTAAGCTAGCTGGGCTACTGGGACTCGGTTGTTTTTCTTAATCATTAACCTAAGTCACAGTCTATATGGCTTCTCAATAGAAACTCTTGTGTTCTGTGTGACACTTCCTTATTTACATTTTTAAGTATCCAAATTCTATTTAAACTAACATTATTATCAATTAAACAGTACAGCTTAGGAGGAAATCATCCTAATAATAATCCACCTCTAAAAATCTACAGCAGGATGGGATGTTTCCACAGGGTAAACACTACATTTACAGGCAGTGGTGATCTCCCCACTCCCATTCACACCATGCTAGATACTTGAGAAATATGACAGCAGCAAACAAAAGACATCCAGGAGTCTGTGGTCTCAGGGTTTTGCCTTTTTGAGATTCACCCATCAGGGATTTGCCTCCTGGTGGGTTGACATCTGAACTTCAGTGCTGCCCACCTCTCTTCTGACATGGCCACCAGCACAAACTGTAAAAGGAAAAGCTTGACAAGACAAGTGTGTCAAGATGTGTCTAAGAGCCTGTTTCTTTTTTATTAAGAACCAGATAAGGTGGAGGGAGCAAAAAAAAAAAAAAAATTGCTTGGGAGTTAAGAGTACTGGCTACTCCTCCAAAGAACCAGAGTTCAGTTCCAGCACCCACATGTCAGCTCACAGCTGTCTGTGACTCTTATTCCAGGGCATCTGATGCCCTCAAGACAAGTGTGCAGGCAAGACACCAATGCACATAAAAATAATAATAAAAAAAAAACCCTAGGAAAACAACAAAAAAAAAACACATAAGGGGACTAGAGAATTGGTTTAGTGGTTAGGAGCCCGTACTCTTTTTAAAGTACTCAGGTTCAATTTTTAGCACCCACATCAGGTGCTTCATAACTGCTTGTTATGCCAGAGGCTCTAACACCCTCTTCTGGACTCCCCAGGTACCTGTATTTGTAAGTGTATATGCCTACACAGACATAAACACATATACATAATTAAAAATTAAAATAAATCTTTAGGAAAGGAACCACATAAGTAGCTGATGGAGGAGGGTCTTTGTGTTGCTTCCATTGGGTAATAAAGAAACTGCCTTGACCTTTGATAGGCCAGTCCTTAGGTGGGTGGAGAAGACAGAACAGAATGCTGGGAGGAAGAAGGCAGTGAGGCAGGTTACTGGACGCATGTTAAGATCCTTCCCGTTAAGACACCACCTTGTGGTGCTACACAGATGATTAGTAATAGGTTAATCAAGATGTGAGAATTAGCCAATAAGAGGCTGAAACTAATGGGCCAGTCAGTGTTTAAATGAATACAGTTTCCGTGTAATTATTTTGGGTGTACATCTAGCTGGGTGGCGGGACACAGCCCGCCGTTCCTTCTACAAGTAGCTAGGTGTGATAGTACTTACCTAATATTCCAGCACTCAGGAGACTGAAGTGGAAGGGTCATGAGTTTGAAGCCAACCTAGGCTGAGTTCAAGTAAAACTTTTTGGGAGATACATAGCCTAAACAAAACCAATACTAGGAGCCAGGCGGTGGTGGCACATGCCTTTAATCCCAGCACTCCCGTTATACACATGATGATGATTGATGATAATAATTTTTAGAAAGGTAAGCTGGGTGGTGGTGGCGCACACCTTTAAACCCAGGACTTGGGAGGCAGAGGCAGGTGGATCTCTAAGTTTGAGGCCAGCCTGGTCTACAAGAGCTGGTTCCAGGACAGGCTCCAAAGCTACAAGAAACCCTGTCTCAAAAAACAAACAAACATAAAAAAATTAATAAGCTAGTAAGAATAGAAGATAATTTCAGTGACTCTGAGGTTAGGTAATGAGAAATAGCCAAAGGTATAAGAAAGTAATAATAATAATATAACACTTAAGTCTGACTAGATTTTATGAAAATTGGTATTTTGTTCAAATGTTGAATATCTGCTATACAGTACTAATTGCTTTTTTAAAAAATATTTATTTTTATGTATACAATATTCTGTCTGCATGCATGCCTGAAGAGGGCACCAGACCTCATGGTTGTGAGCCACCATGTGGTTGCTGGGAATTGAACTCAGGACCTTTGGAAGAACAGGCAATGCTCTTAACCGCTGAGCCATCTCTCCAGCCCCCTACTAATTGCTTTGTTTGTTTGTTTTTTGAGACAAGGTTTCTCTTTGTAGCCTACACTGTCCTGGAACTCAGTGGTCCACCTACCTCTGCATCCTGAGTGCTGGGATTAAAGACGTATACCACTACCACCCAGCAGTTACTTCTTTTTTAAAAGATCTATTTATTTTATGTTTTTGCCAGTATGCATATATGTAAATCACATGTATGCCTGATATTTGCAGAAGCCAGAAGAAGGCATCAGATCCTGGAACTAGAGTTACAAATGGTTGTGAACCTCCAATTAGGTGCTGCTAACTGAACTCAAGTCCTCTGCAAGAGCAGCGAGAACTTTTAACCTCTGAGCCTCTAGATACTTTGATTTTAAGAGAGATTCTCATGTAACCCATACTGGCCTGGAACTCAACTTACTGAAGATGGTCTTGAACTTTTGATCTTCTGACCTTACCTCTGGAATGTTGGGATTATATATGTGCACCACCACGCCCAGTTTATGCGGTGCTGGGGCTTAATGCAATCTTAAAGCCTAAACTACATTCCTAGCCCTGCTTTAGACACTGTTGGAAATGCTAGGATTACATCTGAGAGCATGTACCAACAAAAATCTTTAAAACTAAAACTTTTATTCTAGCATTTAGGCAACTATTTTTTTCCCATCAGAAAACATGTATTGATGGAGGAGGTCATGCGTGTAATCTCAGCTCCTGGAGAGACTAAGTAAATTTGAGGATAGGCTAGGTAACACAGCGAGATCCCACATTAAAAAGAAAAAAGGGAGGGTGTATAAAAATGATATTTGAAGTAAATCAAATATTTTGGGTTTTTTTTTGTTTTGGGGGTTTTTTGTTTGTTCATTTTTTTTATAAGACAGTCTCATTATACAGTACTGGCTGGCCTAAACTTGCTATATAGAATAGTCTCGCTTTGAAATCAAAGTTAGACCTATCTGCATTTTGAGTGCTGGGATTAAAACAACCATGCTTAACCTAAATGATCTAAAAAATAAAAGCAGGGCTACATGGTTTGATTTTAACCAAATGAATTTTCACTGGCTGGGCTATAGACCAGGCATGCATTTCTTTTCTTTTTTCTTCTTTTCTTTCTTTCTTTTTTTCTTTTCTATTTTTGATTTTTCAAGACAGGGTTTCTCTGTGTTATAGCCCTAACTGTCCTAGAACTATAAGAATAGACCAGGCTGGCCTTGAACTCACAGACATCTGCCTGCCTCTGCCTCCAGAGTGCTGGGATTAGAGGTGTGCACCACCACCACCCGGCCAGAAATGCATTTCTTCTGTCTACTCTCAAGGGTAATGTATACACTAAATACTCTAGTCTGTATTTCCTTTGTGTATTAGGGGATACAATTGTGTATGGTTGTCTGTACCAGTGAGTGTATGTGTATATAGGCAAGAAGTTGATATCTAGTGTTTTCCTCTAACATTCTCCATCTTATTCTGAGACCAAGTCTCACACTGAACCTGGAGCTTACCACAGTCAGTTGTGTTGGCCAGTGAGCCCCAAGGTTCTGCTGTTCTCCACCTCCCTCCTTTGCTCTCGTCCTGGGGGAACAGGTGCATGCATGTCTATGTTCAGATTTTTATTGGGCACTGGGGATCTGAACTCCAAACCACATGCTTGCACAACAAGCACCTTTATCCAGGTTCTAATTTCCTTTTCTGATGTAGCTTACCTATTGGTGGCTAGCAGCTAAATAATTGAAAATTTTAACATTAAAGACATAAATTGTCTGATAACTTTAATACGTTATAATATATGAATTATATAGATAATTTTTCATAAATAGTATTTTTGTTGGTGTTCAACATTTAATCTCTGTAAATATCAAGCTCATAACCTTATGCTGATGTTTTGAAGTATGTAAATACAATGTAGTATATACATGAACATACACTTGTGCAAATGCATAATGTAGAAGGAGGAACCTGCAACAGTATGCATGTGACTATCGTGGAATCAGTTTATGGAATCAGTTATCTTCTTTTACATTGTTTCTGGGAGTAGAACTAGGGTTACGAGGCTTATATAGCAAGTGCCTTTACTGACTAAGCTATTTTGCTTGCCCCTATGCTGATGTTTCTTTGATAATTTCAGATTTTTGAACATCATACTGAAGGGGATATCAATAAAAATGTCAACAGTGTACTGATAAAAAGCCTGAGCAGAACCCCGTCTAGTTGCAGCAGTGATCAGGATTCAGTCAAGGCTGATGGAATCTCTCTGGACATCAGTAGTAAGACCTCTCTTTATTATTTTTTTTTTCCAAGAAAGGTTTTCCATGTGTAACTCTGGCTGTTCTGGTTTTCACTATGTAGACCAGGCTGGCCTTGAACTCAGATCCTTCTGCCTTTCTCTCCTGCGTGCTGGGATTAAAGGCATTTGCCACCAGCACCTGGCTAGCAGTAAAATCTTTATGAAGGCTAAATAATAACAGTTTGTTGAATCCTTGATTAATAAGTACATTTCAGTATAGGAAATATTTTAATGCTATATAAACCCTCTCGGGTATAGAGTTAATAAGTAATATTTCACTTACATTTGATTTTTAAAAAATTTAAAGTCCTACATCTTGGTCCGCAGGCAACAGAAATGAGCTGTCATGCTGGATGTGGCTATAGGAAACCTCAAAGCCCACTCCACAATGACACACTTCTTCCTGAGAGTGTAACTTTCTATGGGCCAAGCATTCAAACACATGAGTCTGTGGGAGCCATACCTGTTCAATCCACCACAATAACTAAAATTAACTTTACATTTTAGTTTTGGTTTGTTTTTTGGAATAAGATCTCACTATGTAGCTTTGACTGCCTACCATTGGCTATGTAGACCAGGCTGGTCTTAACCTCATAGAGATCTACCTGCTTCTGCCTATACAGTGTTGGGATTGAAGGTGTATTCCACTGTTATAAACCTTATAGTTTCATTTCGACTTGTTTATTATATAAATTTTGCTTTGCTTCTAGCACAACGCAATAGCCAAATGGAATCACAGTTCCTTGGTGACAGTATCTGTGAAGATAGTTTGAGGGAGGTATGTTAAAGCATTTCTCACTTTAATTATTTTAATTAAGTATATGTGTATGAGTGTATGTATGCCACAGTACACATGTCACAGCCTGAGGACAACTTGCAGAAATTTCTTTCTCTATCATGTGGATCTTAGGCATTGAACTCAAGTTGTTAGGCTTAGTGGTGAGTAGTACCCTTACGTACTGAGCCATCCCATAGGCCACTGCTTCTCACTGTGGTTTTTGTTTTGTTTGTTTCTTTATGTTTAAACAGGGTCTTATTATATAGCCCTTGCTGACTTGGAACTTACTGTATAGACCAGGCTAGCATCAAACACCCTGAGATTGGTGTCTGCCTCCAAAGAGCTGGGATTAAAGGCATGAGCCACTACACCTGGCTTATTTTTTACATTTTGCTTTTTTGTTTGTTTTGTTCTTGTTTTTTAAAGTAGGGTTTCTCTGCTTGGCCTTGGCTGTCCGAGAATTAGCTTTGTACAGAGATCTCTTAACTCTCAGAGATCTGCCTGAAAGACATGCTCCATCTCCCAGCTATTTCTCACTTTTAATACTTTTTAAAAAGAGTTTGTTGATGTTTTCTTGTTATTTGGGTTTTTTTTGTTTGTTTGTTTGTTTGTTTTCTTTTTCAAGACAGGGTTTCTCTGTAGCTTTAGAGCCTGTCCTTGAAATCACAGAGATGCTCCAATCTCCGGGGGATCCAGTGCTAGGATTAAAGGTGTTTGCTACCATTGCCTAAGTTTATTGTTTTTTTGAGATAGAATGTAAGGCATTCAAGGATACCCTTAAACTCTCTAGGTGACCAGTGCTGGCCTTAAACTCCTGATCTTCACGTTTGCACCAGCTCAAGTGCTAGAATTACAGATGAGTGCCACCACACCTGGCTTAGTTGTTTTTTTTTTTAAGATTTTATTTATTCATTATGTATACAACGTTTTGTCTGTATGTCTGCCTGCATGCCAGAAGAGGGCACCAAATCTTAGTAAGGATGGTTGTGAGCCACCATATGGTTGCTGGGATTGAACGCAGGCCCTCTAGAAAAGCAGCCAGTGCTCTTAACTACTGAGCCATTTCTCCAGCCCCCTTGTTTTGTTTTTGAGGTAGCGCTTATGCATCTTAGCTGGGCTCAAACTTGATAGGTATCCAAAAGCGACCTTAAATTTTTGATACTCTTGTCTCTACCTCCAGAGTGTTAGTATTACAATTTTATGTGGTACTGGGAATCCGGTCCAGAACGCTAGGCAAATAAATGTTCTACTAACCTTGTTCATCCCCAGTCCTAGAGTTTGTTTTTTGTAATTTTTATGTATTTCAAATATAGAAAATGCTAGTTTTCTTTCTTTTTTTAAAAAATAATTTGTTTATTTGTATTTTATATGCTTTGTTGTTTTGCCAGCATGTATGTCTGTGTGAGGCTGTCAGATCCCCTAGAATAGGATTTACAGACAGTCATGAGCTGCCGTGTGATTGCTGGGAATTTAACTCTGGCCCTCTAGAATAGCAGCCAGTGCTCTTAAACCTTGAGCCATATCTCCAGCCCCAAGGCTAGTTTTCGTTGTTAAGGATTCAGCATAGTAATTATATGAAGTATTATCTTAGCCTGTTCTCTTTTGCTAAGATTGAAAACTGCAAATTGGGTAGGTTATACAGACCAGACCGCAGTTCTTTATTGTAGTGAGGAGCTGCGGGCCGTGTTCCTGCCACCCAGCTCCCTGCCGCCTGGCTAGCTTATGCCCCAAAATAACAACACACAAACTGTATTTATTTAAACACTGCCTGGCCCATTAGTTTCAGCCTCTTATTATCTAATTCTCACATCTTGCTTAACCCATTTCTAATAATCTGTGTAGCACCACAAGAGGTGGCTTACCGGGAAGATTCTAGCCTGCATCCATCTCAGAGAGGAGAGTCATGGCGACTGCTTGAGGCATCTGACTAACTTCCCTCCTTCCCAGCATTCTGTTCTGTCTACTCCACCTATCTAAATCCTGCCCTATCAAAAAGCCAAGGCAGTTTTTTTTATTAACCAATGAGAGTCCTCCATCACTTTATGCTTTGCAAAGCATTGCACTGCCACAAGCTCAGTATGTGATGATGCTTCCAGGATGGAGGAATTCTGCAGAATCTCCAGTTGACTCAGTGTCTCATGCAATAGAGCAAGCTTACTAAGTTGAGTCTATTTTCCTCTTATGAAGCCATTTATGTAATCCTTCTGGCCCTAACATTATGACCCCATCCAATTATCTACCACCACATACTATTAACATATGACCTTGGGAATTAATGTGAGTTTTAGAGGCATCATGCACCTTAACCTTAGTAAGTAGAAATATTAAGAGACAAATTGAGTTTTGAAAATTACATAACCTTAAACATGTTAGATTGGCTATGGTAGTCCACATTTTTCATTCTAGTACTAGAGAGACTAGGATTCCATGCCATACTGGGCTGCATAGCAAATCTGAGCTACAGAGGGACACCTTGTTTAATAATAGCAGTAGCAATCTTATATAAAAATTAAGAAAAGTTTGCTAATGTTTATGTTTGTCTATTTCCTTAACTCAGTAGATTAAGCTCTTTAGAAATGAATGTTATAGTTAGAGTCAAAGTGAGTTTACTTTGAGTATTCATATATCATATAAAGTTTTTGTTTTGTTTTGTTTTTTTAAGAAACTCAAAAACGGACAAATTACAATAAAGGAGTTCTTCATACTTCTTCAGGTCCACATTTTAATACAGAAACCCAGGCAGAGCCATCTTCCAGCCAAAGTAAGTACATTTCTTGGCAAAATATTCATTGCAGTTAAAATATATCCTACTTAAAAAAATTTAAATTACACAAGAGAAAGCATTTATTAAAAGACAAAATATGAGTTGGGGATGTAGTTCAGTTGGTAGAGGCCTGCCTACCTGCTTGACTCCCTGACTGCCAAGTCTAACAACTTGACTTTGTATACCCTGGTGATGCTTCCTTTCCTCACATTGAGGAACCTGTTCTAATACCAGATGTAGCTGTTCTAAACTATAAATCTAACTAGTCTTCACCTCCATCAAAGAGCTCAGAAGGATGTAATAGTACCTAACAACAGACACATCTAGCTGCCTAGACATTTCTCTGCAATGTTGGGCCATCCATCTTTGGCTTATAGGCCTAGAATATCTGGAAGACTCTTCTGTGAAGCAGAATCTTGAAGGACTGTCTTGATTTGTTTTGGCAATGTTCAACAGTCTTTTTCCTGTGTCTCACTTGTTCTGTCAGCAGTGAAGGAAGAGCAGTTTCTTGTCCAGATGTCTACCCTTGCAACATTGAAAGCAAATTCTATATGGAGTTTCTTTTTTTTTTAAGATTTATTTATTTATTATACATGCAGTATTCTGCTGGCATGTATGTCTACATGCCAGAAGATGGCCCCAGATCTTATTATAGATGGTTATGGGCCACCATGTGGTTGTTGGAATTGAACTCAAGCCCTCTGGAAGAGCAGCCAAAGCCATCTCTCCAACCCCCTAACCTCATTTCTTTTTTTTTTTTTTTTTTTTTTTTGGTTTTTCGAGACAGGGTTTCTCTGTAGCTTTGGAGCCTGTCCTGGAACTAGCTCTTGTAGACCAGGCTGGTCTCGAACTCACAGAGATCCGCCTGCCTCTGCCTCCCGAGTGCTGGGATTAAAGGCATGTGCCACCGCCGCCCGGCTTTTTTTTTTTTTTTTAAATAATTTTTATTTATTATATATGCGGTGTTCTGACTGCATGTATCCCTGCAGGCCAGAAGAGGGCACCAAGTCTCATTACAGATGTTGTGAGCTACCATGTGGTTGCTGGGAATTGAACTCAGGACCTTTGGAAGAACAAGCAAAGCTCTTAACCACTGAGCCATCTCTCCAGCCTCTAACCTCATTTCTTAATTATTCATTGGATTTTTTAAATGAGCTTCATAAACTCAATTTCCCAAACAAGAGTAGAAACATATATACACTGTTCAAAAAAAAATACTTTTAAATTTGTATCAATATACCAAAATTCATGCCAGTACAAAATATCTAAGATCAGTAGTTTTCTTTTTATCCTGTACTCCTATATTCCCCTAAATGATAAAACATCCATAACCCCGAAATCACCAACAACAACCCCCACCACCTTTGGGAATATGGGCATTACCTTCTCTGGACTGCTTTCTGTTTTCTGTGGGTGAATACATCTTTAGGGCTACCTGAGAAAACGAAAATAATTGCCAAATCCTGTAACCCTGTTGATATATATCACCTGTCAAGATTCAGGAGGTCTGCCCCAATCAAACCTGATCATATTAACCTGGAATGAGTCCATGGCCTTTTGCTTCCTGGGAAAACAAAATATAACCTCTTTTCCAATGTGATGTATTTTTTTTTTACTTCTCTTTTAAAATTAAGATCTCCCTAAAGTATCCAGGTTGGCTCAACTTAGCAGTCCTGTTCACAATCCCATGTCTATCAACAGCTGTCATTTGCTCATCAGCATTTTAAAAATTCAAAATTAGCACAACATACAGGATCCAGACTCTGTGTTTATTTTCCCTCGTTATGTGGCTTATTCTTTTTTTATTGCTTCTCTCTTTAAAGACTTTATTATTTTTAAACTATTTACTTTTTATGTATATGCCTTTTCTCTTTTTCTTAAGTCTACACATATTTTTTACTTTAAGCACACTGTAACCTGTTTTTTCCCATCTAGATCTGTCTTTACTGCATATTTTTTAGCCTCTTTATCATGACCCTTTAAACTTTAAGTGTTGTGGCTAGGTTTTCTGTCTAGGCTTTGTTGGCTGGCTCCACCCACTTCCCCAATCTTTGATAGCCAAGTCTAAAGTTTGGGGCCCCATGCCATCACATGACAGTAAGTAAAGAGGACAGCTCTCCCATGCTCACAACTTTGGGGCTGGCTCACCCACACTTCCACCAACAGGATTGGGTGTATTGTGCTAAGCTTAATTTTTACATATTGATTTTCTTTTTCTTTTTTTAAATTATGTTGATTTATTGTGTGTGTATATATATGTGTGTACATACACGTGAATCTATAGAGGTCAGAGGGCAATTTATTGAAACCACTTTGCCACCTCAACTTTCTGAAAATAATTCATAATTATTTTTTTTTGTTGTTGTTGTTTTTTTGTTTTATTGAGACAGGGTTTCCCTGTAGTTTCTAGAGCCTGTCCTGGAACTAGCTCTTGTAGACCAGGCTGGCCTCGAACTCAGAGGTCCGCCTGCCTCTGCCTCCCAAGTGCTGGTATTAAAGGCGTGCGCCACCACTGCCCGGCCCTTTCATAATTATTTTTAAAACAGTTTCAGTCCTATAAGTCATTATCCTTAGCTCACCTGAACACCTAGGAAAGAGTGGACTTTGACGTTAGAGACTTGAATTCATGTTTGAACTTGTAACTTACTGGGTAAATATCATATAGCACTTTAAGTTTCTTTGTATAATTTTTCCCACGCAGTACTGGGGTTTGAACCCAGAACCTCAGATACCCTAACTGAGCTACACTCCCAGCCCTATTTGTATAACTTTAAAAAATAGGCACTGTAGTGGGTGGTAATAACATACACCTTTAATCCCAGCACTTGGGAGGCAAAGGCAGGTGGATCTTTGTGAGTTTGAGGCCAGCCTGGTCTACAGAGCAAGTTTCAGGAGAGCTAGGGCTACTTTTTATGTATTTGCCTTTTTAAGAAACCCTGTCTTAAAAAAAAAAATCAAAGGAGACAAAGTCATTCTCAAACTTGAATATTTTTCTTATGTGGTTTTGTCCTCAAAATGGTAAAATTTGGGAGGATCAGGAGTCCAATGTAATCCTCAGCTACATAATGCTCTAGTCCAGCCTAGGCTATAATGAGACCCTTCCCCCCATCTCTCCCCCCACCCCCGGCAAAAAAAAATGGAAAAGAACAAAAAACAACATCTGGTTCTGCCGGACATGGTATCATAAGCATGTAATCCAGATTCAAGTGACAAAGGCCAGAGGATTACAACTTCAGGCTGCCCTAAACTACACAGTAAGGTTCTAAATTCTGTTTTCAAAGAAAAATGAACCAGTTCTTATTGATGGAACACTTTCTTTCTTTCTTTTATTTATTTTTTCCAAAGTTTGCTATAAACTCATCACCTACCCCTGAAGATCTGATGTTGAGACAGTATGTTTATGGACCCAAGATACAGATTTACAGAGAAGATTGTGAGCTTCTTCGCCAAAAGATTGAAGAGTAAGTACGTTTTAATTTTTTTCTGTGATTGGTTTTGGAGGGTTACAATAAACAAATGGTCTATGTGGTATTTTAATCATTTTAATTAGAATAACATCAGCATGGGAAAAGTAGATGAAATTAATTGGCAGTATGACATGAATGAAAACCCAGTTCAGCCTACAATATTGTATAGCTTTGCGTAAGTCATTTACCACCTTATAAAGTAGTAGTAATATCTATACACTGCAAATACAATGAACAGTACAAATTATTTATTTAAAATGTTTCATATTGCCGGGTGATAGCAGCACAGACCTTTAATCCCAGCACTCAGGAGTCAGAGACAGGGGGATCTCTGTGAGTTTGGGGTCAGCCTGGTCTACAGAATGAGTTCCAGGAACAGCTCCAAAACTACAGAGAAACCCTGTCTTAAAAATCAAACAAAAAATAGTTTCATATCATGATGGACAAAAAGATAAGCAGAATTTATTTTTTTTAAGACAGGGTTTTTCTGTGTAGCTGTGGCTGTCCTGGAACTCACTCCTAGGCTGGTCATGAACACAGATTTGCCTACCTCTGTCTCCCTAGTGCTAGGATTAAAGGTGTGTACCACCTTAGAATTATTATATTATGATATAATTTATATATTATGTATCTTAGAAATTACTAAATTATGATATAAATTGTTTAAAACAACATTTTAAAAGGATATAGCGTACTTTTTTTAAGATACAGGGTTTCTCTGTGTAGCCCTGCTTATGCTAGAACTCGCTATGTAGACCAGGCTGGCCTATAACTTCGAGATCTCCGTCTCTGCTTCCCGAGTGCTAGGATTAAAGGTGTGAACTCGCAAACCCCATGTACGCTTTTGGGTTTTCTAAATTGGGTGTTGCTGTACATGACTGTAGTGGGAGGCTTTTTTGCCCCGCCTGGTTCCGCAGTCGCTCTTAAAATAATCACTCAGGCTTCTATTAATTATAAATGTTCGACCAATGGCTCAGGCTTATTACTAAACTAGTTCTTACATTTAAATTAATCCATTTTCCAATGTACGGGTACGGACAGGGCAAGCTTACGAAGCTTTAATTTTCAGAGAGGACAGGAGGCTCTAGGCAGGGATGTGAGTCGTGGTGCTAGCTGGCAAGGTCTCTCAAGGGGAGTGAAGTGAGCCTGAGCTACCTTAGGAAGCTGCTGCACTCTCTGAGATGCTGAACTATGAGTTTAGAACCTAAGCTTTAGTAGTCATGAAAGGAAGTGTTAGATCCAGAAGCTTACTGTAAAGATAGCAGGCAGAGGGAAACCCTGTTGGGGTTTCAAGTCAGCCATTGATGAAAGTTTGGAAACTGATACTTTTTCCCACGGTGGGAGGTCTAGCGTTTGGAACCCCTGGCCTGATCTATCAGACTCAGGAATGCTGCAGGTCTCTTGTCCTAGGGACTGCCTAGTCCTGGCCTAATACTCAAAATCAAGTCTTTGCCCATTCAAGAATTCAGTACCTCCCCCAACACTGCCTCCTTGGTTCCCTAAAGGTACCATGGCTTCTGGAGTCTTTCTTCCTGCCTGTCCATCTCCCCCACCCACCCTTACCCCTTCTTGACCTTTCTGCTTTTTCCACACCCCAGCTTCATTGTGACACTCTTACCTGCTGTTCTTTAAATGTTGAATAATGTTTCCTGAGAGAATTCTCCCTTTTATGTAGAAAAAAATGAAAATAATTAAATTTGGCAGTATGTTAAGTCAGCTGTTTAAAACAGAATTCAAAATCCTGTATTCACTTTTTTTTTTTATTTTAGATTACAGGTATCTGCATTGACCCAAGATAAACTATTGACTGCTGTAAATAGGAACTTGTGGGAAAAAATGAAAGACTGCTCTAATGAAGAGGTATTTTTATGTCATTTTCTGATTAAGAATTGACACACGTCAAGATAAAAAACTGTTACTTTACTTGACACACCTTTAATCCCAGTACTTGGGAGGCAGAGGCAGGTGGATTTGAGTTCAAGGCCATTTATACAGAGAAACCCTGTCTTTTTTTTTTTTTGAGAAACCCTGTCTTAAAAAGGAAGAAAGAAGAACCATTATTTGATGGGATGGAGTTCTTTCATTTAGTTTCAGATGTGATGTGCTGCTGTAGTCTTATCTAATTATTACCAAGTAACTGTTAGATACAACTTTCTCTATGTGTAATAACTAATTTAATATGTAAAATATATATGATGTTCCCTCCTTTTTATTGGCATTTCTTATAAATTTAAGATATTCTTTAATTGATTAGGTATTTATTTACATGTACACTAATATATAATACTGTTTTAATTAAGAGCCTGTCACCAGGTTGTGGTACACGCCTTTATTCCAAGCACTAGGGAGGCTTTGGCAGCTGGATCTCTGTGGAGTTCGAGGTCAGCCTGATCTACAGAACAAGTTACAGGACAGGCTCCAAAGCTACACAGAGAAACCCTGTGTTGAAAAGCAAACAACCAAAAAAATTAAGAGCCAGTTATATTCTAGTTTTCAAAACAAGTGAATTAAAGGCAACAATCAAAACTGAAGTCTTTAATTATATTTTTAAATAGATATGCGGAAGTTACCTGTGGTGGCCTAACCTGTAATCCCAGCACACTAGAAGCAAAGGCTAGAAGAACACACATTTAAGACCAACCTGGTCTTTATAGTGAGTTTCAGATCAGCCAGGGAATCAATTTGCATACGAAAAGTTTTTGCTTTAGGAATCAGAACCTAGAACAGGCAATCTAATGTACCTTCCCAAACCTTACTTACCTTATCTGACTTGTAGGTTTTTTTGTTTGTTTGTTTGTATAATGTACTCTTTAACTCTCTCCTACAGCTGAAGACCTATGGGATTTACCTTAACAAAATAAAGTCACGTTATACCAAGATGACAAAAGTCTTCACTCACCAAGGAAAAGTGGCTCTCTATAACAAATTGGTGCATTCAGCTGAGGTAATTTGAGATAGTTAATATATAACAATTTATTAGTAGCTGTAAAATATGAAGAATGAGCTGGGCGGTGGTGGTGCACACCTGTAATCCCAGCACTTGGGGGGCAGAGGCAGGTGGATCTCTGTGAGTTCGAGTCCAGCCTGATCTACAAAGAGCTAGTTCCAGGACAGGCACCAAAAGCTACAGAGAAACCCTATATCGGTTAAAAAAAAAAAAAAAGAAAGATAGAAAAATATGAAGAATGCTTATTAGGAGACATATAAATGAGACTTTAATAAAATCTTGTTTATAAAAAGTGAAATTCTATTAATCAAAAGCTTCAACCTTGGCATTGTAAGTCAAATGAAATATAGTTACTAATATGGGCTATGTCTTATATTGTCTTCCATATTACATTTTGAAATAAACTATTTGTCATTCTGTTTCTCC
This sequence comes from Arvicola amphibius, assembly GCF_903992535.2. NCBI lineage: Eukaryota > Metazoa > Chordata > Mammalia > Rodentia > Cricetidae > Arvicola > Arvicola amphibius. Next base: position 56,574,313 of record NC_052051.1, on the reverse strand, counting down.
TCTAATGCATACAGCAGCGTTATCTTCCTTATATTCATAGTCAACTGCATGTGTATGTACACGTGTTCATTCTTTTCCTTTTAAAAAGGCTCTTCATAGGACTGAGAATATAATTCAGTGGTAGAACATTTGCTTAGCGTTTGTTCAATTTCCTGTTTGAGAAACAGAAGCAGTGTACTTAAGCATGTACACAAGAGCAAGCCAGCAAGGTAGCTCTACCTAATAAAATACTTTATTAGCAAGTAAGCATAGAAATGTCGCATACAGTATTTTCTTTTTTTATTTTTATGTAAATAGGGATTTTGCCATAGGTGTTGGGTTCCCTGGAACTGTAATTATAGACACTTGTGAACTGCCATGTGGGTGCTGGGAATTGAACCTGGGTCCTGTGGAAAGCAGTCAGTGCCCTTAACCACTGAGCCATGTCTCCAGCCCCCACTATCTTCTTTTTTTTTTTTTTCTTTTTTCTTTTTTTGGTTTTTCGAGACAGGGTTTCTCTACAGCTTTTTTAGAGCCTGTCCTGGAACTAGCTCTTGTAGACCAGGCTGGCCTCGAACTCACAGAGATCTGCCTGCCTCTGCCTCCCGAGTGCTGGGATTAAAGGCGTGTGCCACCACCGGCTCCACTATCTTCTTTTACAGAAATAAAAATTTAAAAATAGTTGTCCCTGGTCCACATACAGGAATATTGCCATAATTTCAGTACCACATAGCAAGAACCTGTCTCAGCAACAGTAAAACAAACAAACAACAAAAAAGCACACTAAAAAGACTATAATTGTATTTGACCAATGTTTTCCATATATATTTAATCTATTTAAAACCTTTTTAAACAATAAATATTAATAAAGTCATGGGACACATATAGAAAAGAAATGCTACAATGAAGAGAAATATAGAATTATTTATCTATTAAAATTAAACTAAAAACATTTAAGTTTAGACTAAATGTTTTGACTTTAATTTTAAGATTTGCCTGTTCATGCTAGTGTGAAAAACAGACCTGTAATCCCATCTACTTGAAAGTCTAAGGCAGGGATATCCCAAGTTCAAGGCCAGCCTGGGCAACTTAGCAAGACCCTGTATATATGTAAAAAGTGAAAAAAATGTTTAGGAACAAAGAGCAGCAGTAGGATCATGTGACCAGCATGTTCTGTTCCTGTATTGCCAAAAAAATAAAAATAAACTTTGCCATTCATAATCATGACATTAATTGAACTATTATAAAGTTTGGAAGTTAAACTTTATAATCTTTAATGTTTTGTATTTAGAATGAAAAGAAGAAACTTCAGATAAAAATGAATAAGATTGACAACATACTTAAGAAGCTCAATAACTGTCTCACTGAAGTAGAAATAGGTAAGTAATGTTTTCCTAGGCCTGGGGATAGAACTTAGTGGTAGAATACTTGCCTGTCATGCAGAAGGCCCTAGGTGTAACCCCTGAAACTACATAAAGTTAAAGGATAATTTTCTGTAAATGCTTCTATAAGGTATAAAATTTGGTATTATTATGATAGTTTAGCAGCTTTAGTTCTTAAGTAGAAGCAAACTAAAACCCATTTTTGGGCTAATGAGATGGCTCGGTGCATAAATGTGCTTACCACCAAGCCTGTTGACCTGAGTTTGGTCTCCGGGGACCCACGTGGTGGAAGAAGAGAACCGATTCTCACAAGTTTTCCTCTGACCTCCATAGGCATGCTGTAGTGCACCCCCCACATGCAAAATAAAGGTGATACATAATAATAATAAAACCTCACTTACTATAATTAATCATCTGTAACACAGTAAAGAAGAGATGCCCAAGAAATTAAGTTGTTTTTCAAAGCTCTTCATAACATACAATAATCTTATCTGTTTTTGCTTATTTTTGAGACAGAGTCTTTCTGTGTTGCCCAGGCTGTCCTAGAATTCACCTAAGGTACTCTTGTGATCCTTCTTTCTTGCCTCCTGAGTGCTGGTGTTACAAGTGGGTGCCCCGTGCCTAGTATTCAGGGGGTTTTGTTTTCTAATCACACTTGTTTGTTTGTTTCTTAGTGTGTATAATTTTGAGATTCTTAATTTTTTTGAGATTTACATATTATTATTTTATATTAAATGTATGGGTGTTTTGCCTGCTTATGTGCGGTGTGCATACAGTGCCCATGGAGTCCAGAAGAGGGTGTTGGATCCTCTGAAACTGGAGTTACAGGTGGTTGTGAGCTGTAGTGTTGGTGTTAGGAATCACAAATCCTACCACCCACCTGGTCCTCTGGAAGAGAGGTCGTCATTCATTGTTCTTAACTGCTGAGCCACTTTTCCAGCCTTCATCACACTTTGGTGTGTGTTAGCGGGTGCATGTGCTGTAGAAGACATGTGGAGCTCAGAAGTGGGTGCGTGTCCCGTGGAAGACATGTGGAGGTCTGAAGGATGTGTGTACCATCGAAGACATGTGATGTCATAAAAGGGTGTTGGATTCCCTGAACTAGAGCTATAGGCAGTCATGAACCAGCTGCCCTAGGTGCCAATGGGTTAGTTAGTTTGACTAAGAGAGGACAACACAGGAGCTAAAAGGAAAACCTGGGAATGAAAAATAGAATTAGAGTCAGGTGGTGTAATGTCTCAGAGGTTAAGTAAGATAAATGTTTTTTGTTCGTTTGCTTTTTGATTTTTTTGAGGCAGGGTTTCTCTGTAGCTTTGGAGCCCGTCCTGGAACTAGCTAGCTCTTGTAGACCAGGCTGGCCTTGAACTCACAGAGATCCGCCTGCCTCTGCCTCCCAAGTGCTGGGATTAAAGGCGTGCGCCACTACTATCTGAGTAAGATAAATGTTTTAGGAAAAAAAATTAGCAATGTCAAACAAAGAAACTGGAATTAAAGCTATGTATGGCAGCCACAGGCACATGCATATCCACATAGACAATTGCACAAATGTGCATACCTGTTTCTACACACACACAGACATACACACAAAATAGGAATAAATCTTTAAAAAAAAAACTGTAAGTTCCATGGAGACAAAATTAGCATGTTTTTCTCCGTGTACGTTAAGTCCCTAGCTTTATGGATTGCACAGTAAAAGTTTCTAATACATGTGACCTGTATTTTTGTGAAAATGAGTACATGAATATCATAGTTTTAAAATAACTTACCTCTGTTTAGTTGCTTTACTCTCTACTTCACAATAAAAGAAATAGAGACCTTCAGACTAGAACTTCCAAACTTTCTAATATCAAAAAGACCTTTAGTCTGTTTATTCATTCATTCATTCTTTCATCCTTCTTTTCCCTAAGGCCAATCTTTCCATCTAAGCTGATTTTGCCAGATGTGATAGTGCATACCCTGTAATGCCAGCACTTAAGAGACTTAGGCAGAAGAATTACTAATGAGGTCAGCCTGAGCTACATAGTTAGTACTAGGCTAGCCAGCAAATAAACTTGATTTCTATTATGTCTTTTCAGGAATCGTATGTTATTAATTTCTTCTTTTATCATATATTTAATGTCTCGATTTCCATTGAATTTGTTTACATATCTGCCATCCTTAATACAGGACTATGAATGTAGTTTAGTTGGTACACAGAACCCTGTGTTCTATCCTCAACACCATCCCATGTATTCAGGTATAAATGTACATGCATGCCTATGAATCCAGCACTCTGAAGGTTGAGGCAGAAATAACAGAAGTTCAAGGTCATTCTCAGTTATATACGAAGTTCAAGGCCACCCTGAGGTATTTGAGACCCTGTCTCAAAAGAAAAGGAAAAAAAGTGATTGGGTTTGGGTGACTCAACACCTGTAATCCCCAGCATTTGAGAGGTCAAGGCAGGAGGAAGACTGACTTGACAGATTCAAGGCTGGCATGGTTTACATTGTTGAGTTCCAGGCTAGCCCCAATAGTATGAGATCCTTCAAAAAAGGGGAGAGGGGGGGCTAGAGAGATAACTCAAGAGTTAGGGGCCCTGGCAGTGAAGCCTTTAATCCCAGCACTTGAGAGGCAGATGGATTTCTATGAGTTCGAGGCCAGCCTGATCTACAGAGCGAGTTCCAAGACAGCCACAGCTACACAGAGAACCTCTGTCTTGAAAATCACAAAAACAAACAAACAAATAGAAGATAAACCCAACAGTTGTGGTTGTTAGGAAGCACTAAATGTCTTCCCTTTTCTGCTTTCCTTACTCTTTAGCAAATTTGCTTAATTGTACCTTTTATGTTCTGATTGTGTGGCACTCAGTAATAGAAACATGATTTGTGTCCTTGTGGAATTGGGTTTTCTTGTTGTTTGTTTGTTTGTTTGTTTGTTTTTCTCAGACAGGATATCATGTAGTACAGAATAACTTCTAAATAAGTAGTTGAGAATGGCCTTAAACTCCTGATCCTCTTTCACCTCTTCAGTACAGGGACTGAGTACATGTACTACCATGCTCAACTCCTTATGGAATTTTTAATTTCGAAGCAATTATAGACACTAAACAAATAAACTTGTTGTTTTATTACATACTTGGCATCTCAGCCTGTAGGAGATGGAGTCAGGATGGTTAGGAGTTTGAGGCTAGCTATGTTAAATAAGAAAATAAAACTTTGCTTAAGAAAATAAAACACTCCCCCAAAATTAATTTTATAGTAAATAAAGGTGTTGTGATACTTCAATAAAAATCTGACCTAAGATTAAGAGGTCAAAGCAGCCTTCCCTGTACAGACTTAAGTTTTCAGCTAAAATCTGAAAAATGAGTAGTAATATAAAAAGTAAAAAAGAAGAGGAGCCAGGCATGGATCACACCTCTAATCCCTTACTTGAAAAGACAGAAGGATTGCTGTGATCCAGCCTAAGCTACAGAGTGAAACCCTTTCTTTAAAACACATACTCATGCCAGGCATGGTGCGTGCCTGTAATCCCAGTAATAAGGGGTCAGAGGCAGACTGATCTCTTTGAGTTATAGGTCAGCCTGGTCTACAGAGCGAGGACAGCCAGAGCTACACAGAGAAACCCTACCTCAAAAAACCAAAAAGACTAAAACTAAGCAGAAAGAGAGAGAGAACACAGCAGACTATTCAGAATTAATATATGCAGAAAACTCTTTATGTGAGAAATAAACCAACTACATGGGTTTGAAGATAGAGCCAGATTAGAATAGAGAACAAAAGGGAATGTGATCTAAAATAAAGCTAGATTTGTTATTAGGGCTAGACATAAGACAGCCTCATAAGGAGTTCTAAATACTTTCATGAACAGTCAATCAGCCTTGTGTATATTAAGCACTTAAGGTGGTATAGGGGTTTGAATAAATGAAAAATAAATGCCAGCTGTTTGTCTGTAATCTCAAGTACTAATAATGACATCCAAGCCAGTCTGAGCTATATAGTGAAACCCTATCTCAAGAAAAAATGGGGAGGAGGGTAATTGTTAGAGGAGGAGGTAGGATTTAAGCTTGGAGTAGGCACAGACACATGCCTTTAATCCCAGGATTTAGAAGGTACAGGAGGATCAAGGATCATCATCATCTTACTCAGTGAGACCAGCCTGGGCTACAGGAAACCTGTTTTAAAAACAATTATTTTTAAATGCTAACTTCAGACAAACTTGTTTTCCTAACTACTTGGGAGACTTTGGCAGGAAGATTACAAGTTTATGGCTGGCCTAAGAAATATCTGCAAAACCATTCTCAAAAGTATTAGAGAAGAGCCAGAAATATTTGCTGCATAAGCTTACTGACCTGAGTTCTAATTTATGGAACTTATGATGGGAGGAAAGAACTGACTCCCAAAGTTGTCTTCTGATCTCCAAGTGCTTGTGCTTACACACACACACAATTAATAATAAGAGAATTTTTTTTTATACAAATCACTGTCATTAGCTCAGAGTTCACTTATCTGCTACCAGAAGTCTACAAAAGTATAATTCAGGGCTTTATTGGCAGAGGATGATGAGTATTTGTAAATATTTCCAATACTTCGTTTTGAGCGAGCTGTTCTTTTTTTCTCCAATATTTAATGAATTACTTTTGACTTGAGTTTCTCTAATGCTTGATGTTTTACTTTAGAAACTAGGAAATTGGAGAGTGAAGAGAAAGATGACCCTATGGAAGAATGGGATTCTGAAATGAAATATGCAGAAAAAGGTAACTGATAAGGAGATCAGTCCAGCAGGGTTTGCTTGTGCATACTTTTATCCCAGCAGTCCAGGAGACTGTCTCAACAAAGAAAGATAAGTCCAACAAGGAAAACAATTTTGTGTTCATTTATATGTAAATGAGATTAGGTCAGAATTTCCTGTAAACTAAATGATTTTTGTGGCAACTTTCTTCTGGTGTCCTTTTTATGCTTGTTCTGTTTTGTTTCACAGAACTGGAACAGTTGAAAACTGAAGAGGAGGAGCTCCAAAGGTCAGCTGACAATTCAATGTTAAAAAATTATTAAATTCCCAGATGTAGTGAATCATGATTTAATCTCTATGCATTTTAGGCCTGCCTGGTCTACATGAGGAGCTTCAGGCTATCCCTAGCCAAGGCTACATAGAGATCCTATCTCACATACACACACACACACATAGACAGACACAAAAGTGTAATGAAAGTAAATTAAAAATGCATTCTAAGAGGATGGGAAGATGACTGCTCTTCCAGAGGACCCCGGTTGCATTCTCATCATCCACATGGCGTCTGACAACTGTAACTCCAGTTCCAGTGGTTCTGATGTCTTCTTCTGGTCTCCTTGGGCTCCTGCACACATGTAATGAATGGTACATATAAACTCACGTAGGTACATACATGTACACTTAAAAAATAATAAATCTTTTAAAAATGTTGAAGAAAAAGGCTTTCAGACTGGAGAGATGTCTCAACAGCTAAGAGCTCTGCCTGCCCTTCTAAAGGACCTGGGTTCAATTCTCAGGATTCACATGGCAGTTCACAACTACAGGCAAAACCCCAATATACATAAAAAATTAAATAAAAATCTTTTTTTTTTTTTTTTTTTGGTTTTTCGAGACAGGGTTTTCCTGTAGTTTCTAGAGCCTGTCCTGGAACTAGCTCTTGTAGACCAGGCTGGCCTCGAACTCAGAGATTCGCCTGTCTCTGCCTCCCGAGTGCTGGGATTAAAGGCGTGTGCCACCACCGCCCGGCAATAAAAATCTTTTTTAAAAAAATGAAAAGACTTTCAAAATTGTCAAATACAGGGGCTGGAGAGATGGCTCAGTGGTAAAGAGCATTGCCTGCTCTTCCAAAAGTTCTGAGTTCAATTCCCAGCAACCACATGGTGGCTCACAACCATCTGTAATGAGGTCTGGTGCTCTCTTCTGGCCTGCAGACATACACACAGACAGAATATTGTATACATAATAAATAAATAAATAAATAAATATTTTAAAGATTTGTCAAATACATTTAGTTCTAACAAAATCAAATACTTGCAGAATAGTTTCCTGTGTTTTAAGATGAACATCCTTATCTACATATCGCATTTATTTTTATAATAAAAGTAAAATTTTAAGAGTTCGAGGCCAACCTGGTCTACAAAATCTAGTTCCAGGACAGGCTCCAAAGCTACAAAGAAATCCTGTCTCAAAAAACCAAAAATAGGGGCTTGAGAGATGGCTCAGAGGTTAAGAGCATTGCCTGCTCTTCCAAAGGTCCTGAGTTCAATTCGCAGCAACCACATGGTGGCTCACAACCATCTGTAATGGGGTCTGGTGCCCTCTTCTGGCCTGCTGGCAGACACACAGACAGAATAATGCATACAAAATAAATAAATAAATAAATAATTTAAAAAACCAAAAATAAAATAAAATTTTAATAATTATATTTTAAGAACATAGAATCCCAAAGATACCTTCTTGCATTTAAAATCTAGAAATAATGATATATACTTTTTCTGAAAAGACCTATATTTTTTAAAAAATTCTTTTTGGCAACTACCTAACTTATAACCTCTCTTCATAAATCATATAGTATATAGTTTATGTATATGTTTTGTGCGTGTGTGCATGTGTACCTACATGTATGTGGAAGTCAAAGGATAACATCAGATATCTCTGCCTCTCTCCACCTTAATTTTGTTTGTTAAGATTGGGTCTCACTATGTATCCCCTGGCCAACTTGGAACTTACTAGATGAGACAGGCTTTCAACCGATAAAGATTTGCTTGCCTCTGACATCTGAATGCTAGGATCAAAGGTGTGCACCACCTTAACCAGCCTCTCTCTACCTAAGCCTTTAAGACAACGTCTCTCATTGAGCCCAGAACTCAGCAAGCACCAGGATCGGCCATTCTCTGAGCCCCCAACACTAAGGATACAGACATACACAAACTTGCTTGGCGTTCATTGGGTGCCAGGGGTCCAAACTTGGGTCTTTATGCTTACACAAGGAAACTTTTGTGATTAATTGAGTCATCTCCCATCCCCATAAGGTTTTGCTACTATTCTAAACTCACTAACAAATACTTTGTTTTTCTGTGAACACCTGATTTTATTTGCAGAAAGTTCTTAGAAGTAGAGACACAGAAAATGCAGACTCTTGCTCAGATAGAGTTTATAAAAGAACAAACAAAGAAAACCGAAGAATTACTAGATCAACCGAGGTAAGAAAAACCAAGTGTCATTCAATTTCTGTTCTATTCTGTGCCTTATATGCTGCTACAGATTTTTGGAGGGCTTTTCATGTTTTGACTTGGGTTTTCCCTATGTTATCTAGGCTGGCCTAGAATTTCTGGGTCTGAGCAATCATTGTGCCTCAGTTTCTCAAGAACACACACACTCTAACATAACAGCACCCAAAAATTGCTGAGGACTTTAAAAACCTTTCACAGTGGTTCTCAAACCTTCCTAATGCTGTGACCCCTTTAATACAGTTCCTCATGTTGTGGTGACCCACAACCATAAAATTATTTTATTGTTACTTACTTTATAACTGTAATTTTGCTACTGTTATGAATCAAAATGTAAATATCTGTGTTTTCTGATGGTTTTAGGTAACCCCTGTGAAAGGGCTGTTAACCCCAAAGGTTGAGAACCATGGACCTAAAGTATAGTGTAGCCTTTAAAAAAAGTCAGTGGGGCTGGAGAGATGGCTCAGTGGTTAAGAGCATTGCCTGCTCTTCCAAAGGTTCTGAGTTCAATTCCCGGCAACCACATGGTGACTCACAACCATCTGTAATGAGGTCTGGTGCCCTCTTCTGGCCTGCAGACATACACACAAACAGAATATTGTATACATAATAAATAAATATTTAAAAAAAGTCGTGTAATTCAGAACTGGAGTAAAAACTTTTAGAGCCATGTATTGAGTTTAAAATATCTTGCTGGGCGGTGGTGGCGCACACCTTTAATCCCAGCACTCGGGAGGCAGAGGCAGGCTGATCTCTGTGAGTTTGAGGCCAGCCTGGTCTACAAGAGCTAGTTCTAGGACAGGCTCCAAAAGCTACAGAGAAACCTTGTCTTGAAAAACCAAAAACAAAACAAAGTCTTTAAATACTTTCTGAGACTGGAGAGCTAGTTTGATTGTCAAGAGCAGTGGTTTTGTTCAAGACCTAGTTCATTTCCAGTGCTCACATGATAGTTCCCAGCTGTCTATAACTCCAGCCCCACGGTATCCAATGTCCTCTGACCTCAGCAGTCTCCTGAATGCTTGTGATACTCATACATACACTCAGACACACACACACACACACACACACACACACACACTAAAAACAGGAATATTTTTAAAACTACATCTTTAGATCCAAGCAATGGTGGCACATGCGTTTAATCCCAGTACTGGCAGACAGAGGTAAGCAAATCCATAGAATTATCTATGCATTCAAAGCTAGCCTGGTTTACAAAGTTAGTTTCAGGACAGCCAAGGCTCTTATATAGAGAAACCCTGTATCAAAAATCAGAAAAAAAAAACCCAAAACTTTAATTCATTTATCAAATAGACCTTCCCTAATATATAACTCAAGATTGAGTTCTGATTTCTTTCAAATACATCAGATTGAGTCAAGTATGATTGAATATACCTGTAATCCCAGCTCTTGGGAGGCAAAGTACTACTATATGTTCTTGATCAGCCACATGTACATAGCATGTGCTAGACCAACAAAGTATGAGATTATACAATCAGCCGCATGGTGATGACACACACCTTTAATCTCAGCACTCCAGAGGCAGAGGCAGGTCTCTGTGAGTTCCAGGCCAGCCTTGTCTACAGCGCAAGTTCCAGAACTGTCTCCATAGCTACTGAGAAACCCTGTCTTGAAAAAAACAACCAACCAAAAAGATTGTATAATCATATTTCTTTCTTTTTTTTTCCAAGACAGGGTTTCTTTGTAGCTTTGGGGCCTGTCTTAGATCTAGCTCTTGTAGACCAGGCTGGCCTCAAACTCACAGAATCTGTGCCTCTGCCTCCCGAGTGTTTGGATTAAAGGCGTGTACCACCACCGCCCAGCAATCATATTATTTTTTTGAGGGTTTTGTTTTATGTTATTTTTTCCTCAAAAGTTCTTCATTGGTGATTAGTCTCCATATGTATATATGGGATGTTACACAAATTTTTGTATTATCTTTGCACAAGGGTCACACCAATCTTCTCTATATTCTTGTTTTAGTATGTGTGTTGCCAAAGTAATTACTTCTTTTGTATCTTGAGACATCTCATTGTATCAGCCTCCCTAGGGCTAGAATTGAAAATGTGCAAACCACCTCCACCTGGCCATTCAGATTATTTAAATTGAAATATTTTTTCCCAATACAGTGAGGAACAAAAACAGTAGCTACCATCGGTACTATTTGAATTGTATCAGAAATTCTTCATTTGGGCTAGTAATTTCCTGGATTGATCCCCAGCACAGGAAAGGATACACTCACTTGTTTTATCTTGTTTAACCTTCTTTAGTTTGTCTGAGTGGGATGTCATTGAGTGGAGTGATGATCAAGCTGTATTTACCTTTGTTTATGACACAATAGAACTTACCATCACCTTTGGAGAACCAGTAGGTAAGTAGCAAAACTAAAATAATCCTCTTCAGAGAAATGAATGGCTGCACTCACTAAAGATAAAAATGTGTATTTGGGGCTGGAAAGAAGGTTCAGTGGTTAAGAGCACTGACTGCTCTTCCAGAGATCCTAAGTTCAATTCTCAGCAACGACATGGTGGCTCACAAGCATATACAGTGAGATCTGGTGCCATATTCTAGCTTTCTGGGACACATTGCAGGCAGAACACTGTATACATAATAAATTTTAAAAAAACTTGTATTTAATTATAATAATAACTAACAAAATGGTGATGATACTGCTGAGAATCTTAGGAAGGTCAGTTACTTTAGTGATAATAGTTTGGGGAAGTTTGCTAGACAGGGACTACTTGCCAAATTTATGCTCTACTGCTATCCCAGGATCATCTGCTATGTGGGAAGACCCTATCTCAGAAGGCAAAAACAATAAGAATAAAAATACAGCTGGTGTTGAGTTCTTTTAGATGATAAAATTCTCCCTATCCAACTCATGTTCTTTCTCTCCCCACTTTGTGCGTGTGTGTTAAAAATTACTGTTGTTCTTAAATGATTTGATATTTGTGTTTAATAGTGAAGTCCTTGCCTAGGGATATAGCTCAGTGGTAAAGCACTTGCCCTGGTGTACTCAAGGCCTTGGGTTCCATCTTGAGCATTGTGTGGAGGAGGAGTTAAAAAAGTAATCCTCTTAAAAGTTCTCTGTATAAGCAAGGCAGTAGTGGCAAATGCTTTCAGTCCCAGTACTTGAGAGGCAGAGACAGGTGGAATTTTGTGAACTTGAGGCCAGCCTGATCAGACAGCCAAGGCTACAACAGAGAAACGTGGTCTCAAAACAAAACAAAAAAACCAGAAAGAAAGAAAAAGAAAAGAATAAAAAGTTCTCTGTAGACAGATAAACCAATAAGAGTACCTAGAAATCTCTAGGGGTTGTGGTGTTTTTGTCTGTTTGTTTGTTTTGAAAATGTTGAGACAAACTCTCCGTGTAGCCCTGGCTATGCTGGAACTCACCATGTAGACCAGGCCACCTTAAACTCAGAAATTCACTTGACTCTGCCTCTTGAGTGCTGGGATTAAAGACATGTGGCACCATGCCTAGCATATAAATTGGTTTTGATATACCCAAGTTTGAAGGCATTTCCAGGAGAGCCAGAGGTACATAGAGAGAACCTGTCCCCAAAAATGAAGAAACAAACAAACAAAATGAAGATATACCCTAGTCTAAAGTTTCTTTATAAAGGAAAAAAATCTTTAAAAATATAAATATAGCTAAGTTCTGCAGTTTAATTTCTTTCTAAGGCCTACTAATTGATGTCATTGAACAGGGAGCCTTTACCATATAGAAAATAATATGACTGAAAGATAAGCTTTCAATTGCCTATAAGAATCTTGCTACCTCAGAAGAATCAATTTCTAAAGTAGAAAAAAGGAAATATTTGTAATTGGGGGTATAGCTCAGTGCCTAGCATTCATGTAAACCCTGGGTTCAGTCTCCAGCACTGCATATAAGGAATGATACTAAGTGCCTATAGTTAGAAATGAAGAAAGAAAAAGAAAATTGATAATCCAGGGCTATACTCAACTTACATAGGCTTTGAAGACAACATAGGCTATGTAAGATTCCTATGAAATTATAGAGGGAAAAAAAAATCTTTTTCTGATTCTCCTTAGTTGGTCTCCCTTTCTTGGACAAGCCTTACAGGAAGATTGATGAGCTCAATTTTCAGTCTATGTTAGATGGTAAGTTCAAAATATTTAAGCCTCCAAATTTTGTTAGTAACTTATAGGTATAATAATTTGTTCTTAAAGTGTGTTTTAGACATAAAATTGCTTGTATAGTTTGCTAATTATTCAGTATATTTTAAAAGACATCATTATATTACTACTAGATATTGAACATTGATTAATAATAGGTATTTCTATATTTAAAATTAACACTATGAGTATTTAATCTATACCAAGCACATGTATTACTTGTATCAGAGCTATAACTAGATATTATTTTCTGTTTATCAGTTAGGAAACTACAGATCAGAAAAATTAAGTGTTGTGCTTACAATTACTTAGATAGTAAAGAAAACCTAGATTTGAACACAGAAATATGTTCTATTTAAATTCATGCTTTTCACCAAGCACTGGTCTATAAGTTTAAGCTTAAAGCTTTATAAACTCTCTTATGTACCTGAATATTTTTTTCTTTTTTCTTTTTTTTGGTTTTTCGAGACAGGGTTTCTCTGTAGCTTTTTTAAAGCCTGTCCTGGAACTAGCTCTTATAGACCAGGCTGGCCTCGAACTCACAGAGATCCGCTTGCCTCTGCCTCCCGAGTGCTGGGATTAAAGGCGTGCGCCACCACCGCCCGGCTTGTACCTGAATATTTTATTCACTTGTTTGAAAATAAAAAATAACTGGGTGGTGGTGGCTCTTTCCTTTAATCCCAGCACTTGGAAGGCAGAGATAGGCAGAGTTTAAGGACAGCCTGACCTACAAAGCAAGCTTCAGAGAGGGCTACACAGAGAGACCCTGTCTTGATTTTTTAAAAGGAAGAAAAAAGAAAAAAAATACTTGTGCACTTAGTAGTTTGAAAATATTTCTAGTTTGATACTTAACCTTATTAAAATGCATAAATAATACCCTTATTTTTTTATTCTTTTCCTTCTTCAGAACATAAAGCTCCTCCTTCCTCCCTTTTAGTTCATAAGCTAATTTTTCAGTACATTGAGGAACAGGAGTCCTGGAAGAAGAAAATGCACAACACAACATCAGGTACCCCAGGTAAAGTCTGATGAACACAACTCTTATACTATTTGTCCCAAACAGCAGAACTGAAATTATCATAGCATCCTGAAATTATATTTGGTTGTTCAATATTTTGGGGATTATTAAACACTGAAAAGTTGTTTGCTTTTTTATTTTTGTTTGTTTATTTGAGGTAGGGTTTTGCTGTGTGTCCTAGAACTTGCTGGCCTCGAATTCAAAGATCTGTCTGCCTCTACTGGAATTAAAGTCATGTGCCATCATGCCCCAACAGTTTTCTTTTTGTAATTAAGACTTTTGGTTCACATTCAAAATAGTGTGGGTGGTGTTGTTAGTTGGTTTTGTTTTGAGACAGGCTCTTAGTAGCTTATTCTGACGTATATAGCCAAGGATGACCATGATTTGGTTTTTTGAGACAGGGTTTCTCTATAGCTTTGGAGCCTGTTCTGGAACTAGCTCTTGTAGACCAGGCTGGCCTCGAAATCACAGAGATATGCCTGCCTCTGCCTCCTGAGTACTGGAAGGCGTGTGCCACCACCACCCAACTGACCATGAACTTTTTTGGGGGGGGTGTTGGTTGTTTTTCTTTTGTGTTTGTTTTTGTTTTCGAGACAGGGTTTCTCTGTAGCTTTGGAGCCTGTCCTGGAACTAGTTCTTGTAGACCATGCTGGCTCAAGACCATGAACTTTTGATCTACGTACCTACCTACCTACCTACCTGTCTTCACTGCCCAAAGTGCTGGGATTATGGACATGCACTACCATGCATCATTTATATAGTTCTGGGAATCAAACCCAAGGCTTTATGCATGCTAGGCCCAGAGTCTCTCTTCCTATTTATTTATTTATTTATTTATTTATTTATTATTTTTTTATTCATTCATTCATTCCAGACAGGGTTTCTTTTTGTAAACTTGCCTATCTTGGAACTCACTCTGTAGCCCAGGTTGGCCTCAAACTCAGAGATTCGCCTGCCTCTGTCTCCCCAGTGCTGGGATTATAGGCATGCGCCACCATCACCTGGTTTGATTTATTTTATATTTCAGTTACATAGATATTTTGCGTACATATATATCTGTGAGTGCATGTGTGCATTGCATGACGAGGCCAGAAGAAGGCATCAGATTCTCTTCAAACTGGAGTTACAGACGATTGTTGGCCATCTTGTGGATGCTAGGTCCTCTAAAAATCTTCACACTGAGCCACCTTTCCAGCTGCTAGGCCTTAACTCCTAACTGAGCTGTATCTCTAAACCTCAAAATAATGTGTTCAGTATATTTGCATACACACCCACACAAAGTCATTGTTTTGTTTTGTTTTGTTTTTTCCTAGATGCTTCAAGAACTCTCACTAGTAGTAAACCATTGCAGACTTCTTGGAGAAGAGATTGAATTTTTAAAGAGATGGGGGCCAAATTATAGCCTAATGGATATAAATGTGAATAATATTGAGTGAGTATATTCAGTTCCCTGTAGCTGTTAAAATAATGTATTATAAGTTGAGTGGTTTATATAGTAGAAAGTTAACTGATTTAATGTTCTGGAGGCTAGAAGTTTGGGGTCATTGTTGATACCGTCTAAGGACTGTGAACAACTCTTCCATGCCTTTTTCCTAACTTCTGATAGTTTACTGGCAGTTTGGGGAATCTAAATGCATAACTTTGATATCTATCTTCATTCTCACATGGTATTCTTTGATTATGTCTATATCTAATTTTTTTTTCTCTTTTGTATATAGTATATATACATGTCTGCCTGCAGGCCATAAGTGTGCACCAGATCTCATTATGGATGGTTGTGAGCTACCATGTGGTTGCTGGGAACTGAACTCAGGACCTCTGGAAGAACAGCCAGTGTTCTTACCTGCTGAGCTATCTCTCCAGCCCTATATCTAAATTTTCTTTTTAATAAGAGTACCAGTCATACCAGACAAAGGACCTCATCTTATCTAATTAAATTAATAGTGACCCTATTTCTTTTTTTTTAAACAATTTATTTATCTGTGTTGGTGTTTGCCTACATGTGTATCTATATAAGGGTGTTAGATTCTCTGGAACTGGAATTACAGACAACTTGTCAAGAACATAATTTTTTGAGATGTTGTCCACATTGTCTAGCAATTGTCCAGTCTACCTCTGCCTTTCAAGTGCTGGAATTATAGTGGGATTATGAACCATTCCACTTGGCTTTTTTGTTTTCCTATTTTAAGTCTGTGTGTGTGTGTGTGTGTGTGTGTGTGTGTGTGTTTGTAAATGTATGTCACATGTATGAAAGGCTAGCAGAAGGCATTGAATCCCCTGGAGATGGAGTTAAAGGCATTTGTGAGCCACCTGATACAAATGCTGAGAACTGAACTCCATTCCTTTGGAAGAGCAGAAAACTTAATCACTGAGCCATCACTCTGTTCTCCCTGGAACAACTCACAAGTTTGTAACCCAAACTGACCTCAAAATATTGTCATCGTCCTGCCTTAACCTCCAGAGTGTGCCAAGAATTACCAAAAAACGAACTCTGAGTTCAGTCAGTAATGCACTTGACTTGCAAGTGTGAAGACCTGAGTTCAGATTCTCTGAATCCTTGCTTTAAAAAGTCCCCTATGAACCAGGCATAGTGGTGTGTGTCTATAATCCCAGAATTACGGAGACAGAATCAGGAGGATCTCTGAATTGAAGCTAGGCTTGTCTATATAGCAAGTTCCAGGACTGTTAGGGTTACATAAAGAGATCCTTTCTCAGGGGGGAATAAAAAGAAAGGGAAAAGGCCTAGTATCATAGCCTGCACTTGTAATCCTAGCAGTGGCAAGAGTGTAAGCATAGAGAAATGGGCCCTTGGAATTGAGAGTCAGCTGTCCTAGACTTTGTGATGACATTGAGAGACCCTAGCTCACACAAAGGTGGAAGGTGCTTGAGGATCAGTACCCAAGATGCTAACCTTCACACATACTGTGCATGTGCATAATTACACAATCACCCCCCCTCATACTCTTGATGTATTATATTGCTGTCGATTAGGAAGTAACTATTAATATCTTTTTTATAATATCTTGCTCCAGATGTTTTACGTTCTTTTCTATTTGATAAGACAAGGAGTAACAGCCACTTGTCTCATGCAAATATAAAAGAAAAATGTTTTAATCTATTTTAGTTTTATATTTTTAATTGTGTATCTTGTCTTTTATAGATTAAGACTTTTATTCTCCAGCACTGCAGCATTTGCAAAATTTGAGATAACTTTGTTTCTCTCAGCCCAGTATCCCTTCGTCCCACTGCCATTCGCCATTCATAATCACCTTGGGAACACGAGGTGAGTAAATATCCAGCCCGACAGAAATTCCAGCTTGTTTTTGTACACCTCTTATTTCATCCCAAAGGTCCTTGAAAGTGTCAGTAAATCTACTGAGAGATAAGTGTCACTTCTTTCTGACTTCCTTTTCTAGTATTTGTTCTTCTAGAGTCAGTGATCTTATTATTGTCACAGGTGGATGCTGGAGTCCAGTCCAGTCTTTTATGATGGCTTCTCCTTAAGACACGAATCAAAAAGTTAAAATTTTGAAACTGGAGAAGTAACTCAGTTTAGTAGCATGCACAGAGGTCTGATTTACATTCTCAGCACCATATAAATTGAACATAGTGGTGCTGCATACCTGTAATCCCACCCTCCTTAGAGGAAGAGGTAGCAGGATCAGAAGTTCAAGATCATCTCCATTAGACCATGATCTACTGTATAACTTTTTTGACAACACTATGGCATATTAGAATCTGTGCTCCTTAAATTCATCAGCAAATAACAACAGTTTAGAGTTTATAGCTAAAGAAATTCACCTGGGAGCTGGAGAGATGGCTCAGTGGTTAAGAGCACTGGCTGCTCTTCTAGAGGTCTTGAGTTCAATTCCCAGCAACCATATGGTGGCTCACAACCATCTGTAATGAGATCTGGTGGCATGCGGGCATACATGGAGGCAAAATGTTGTACACATAATAGATAGATAGATAGATAGATAGATAGATAGATAGATAGATAGATAGATAGATAGATAGATAGATGATAGATAGAGGGATAGAGAGATAGATAAACAAACAAATAAACAAATCAATAAATCAATCAATCTTTAAAAAAAAAAAGAAAGAAATTCACCTGGAGACCAGGGAGATAGCTCAGTTGGTAAAGAGCCTGCCACACACATCAAAGCATAGTGCAGTGGCACATATCCATATATCCAGTTTTTGGAAGGGTAGAAGCAACAGGAACCCAAGAGTAACTAGCCAGTCAGTCTAGCCAATCAGTGAAAGACCTGTCTCAAAAAATAAGTTGGAGAGCAACTAAGGAAGGCACACTGTGTCTACCTCTGGTCTATTACCCCACCCAATCTACAGGAACACTTATGTGCATGCATGCACAAACACAAAAACATGGTGGGCGTAGGGGAAACAGGAGCTAGAGAAATGGCTCAGTTATGAATGCTTGCTGTTCTTCCAGAAGTCCTGAGTTTAGTTTCCAGCACCCACAGAGAACAGCATACAACCACCTGTAACTCTAACTCCAGGGGACCCAGTGCCCTATTCCGGCCTGCTCTAGCACCTGCCCTCACATATTCCTACACACATAGATACACAGAATTAAAGATAAATCTTATTTTAAAAGCAATCGGGGAGTTTGTAGACAAAACCTTGTAGTAGAATGCTTGCTTCACATGTACAAGGGCCTGTGTTTAATCCCTAGCACTATAGACAAACAGCAACAAAAAAGCAAAAGCAACCAGGTCAAGATTCTTTATAATTATATTCAGAATTGGTTATTCAGCCTAATTTTAGAATACAGTTTCTATTAAAGTTCTGCTTGTTTCCAGAAATATCCCTTTGTGTTTCCTAGGAACTTAAGAGGTAATATTCAAGCAAATGAATAGCTCTGAAGTGGAGACAGGTGTAAGTTTTCAGGAAAACTAATCAATACCTTTTTGTCTTTTGTAGCCACGATGAAATTGCTGCAATTATATCTAAAGTGCCTTTAGAGGACAACTACCTGAAGAATGTGGTCAAACAAATTTACCAACATCTACTTAAGGACTGAAATTTTTACCATAAGACCCACGGATCACAGCTATAAACAACTAAGGAAAAATGCATTTACCCAGGCCTAGAGGTGCATTCTTGTAATTGCAGGAATCGAGTGAGATAAGATCACAAGGTCAGGGTAGCACGGGCTGTCTACGAGACGTGGTCTAAATAGACAAACAGAAAACTTAACGGATACATCAGGGTCACCGTTGCTGTTTATCCTTAATATCATATAAAACTAGCAAAGTGCCTCCTGATGATGTCATAGTTAATTTGTATCATTAGTTTTGAAATACCTAATCAAAAATGGTGAGGTCTCAAATAGCCTATATCAACTTTCTTATCCTTATACCCAAGGTTAATTAACTGGACATGTGGCAAATTTGCCCTAATCTAATACATCGACGGAGCACTTACCTTGTATAATAAAGTCCCAGAGTTAATACCACAGAAATAATTCTTTTTAAACATAGTGCTCCTTCCCTTTCTGTAAGCGCTAAGGAGTAGTTTTTACGAGGAAGTTGGACGACCAATACAAAGATTAACCACTGCCCCTATTTAGAGCTTCTGTGCATTCATGGCCTTCACCTAGCAGGTATATCTGGGGTAGAAACATCTCTCAGTTTGTTACAGAACACTGTAACAGGAGAACAACTGATCTCATGACTTCCAGACTAGTATGGTCAACAGAGTGAAATTTTCTCAATAAGAACTAAAAAAGTCTTTATCCACAAACTACTTAGCCTCTTTCCCCATTTCAGAAATGCTATTAAGAGAAAGCAGAAGCACTCAGCTATTGAAATGGTTGCCATCTTCTCTTGACAGTCTTGGTATTTTTTTCTACAGTGTCTATTAATGTATTCTTAAGTGTACTTTTTCTAGGAAAAAATCATTCATTTTGCTATATTATGTAAATATTTGAATGTTTTTGTATTTGTGATATATGATCTATGTAGTAAACAGATAATATGCCTTTGGTGTATGCTAGTTTATTTTTTATAAAGAATGCTTTATAACTAGAATTTTAATCATTTTTTATTAGTGACATTTGAAGCAGTATCATATTGCAATACTGGTTTCTCGCAATCATAAAAACTATTGCTTCCTGAAGCTACGTTTTTTTCATGTACAAAAGCAATATATCAGTTGTTTAGTAATGCATAGTATTGTCTCTGAGGTGGACAAATGTGCAAGGACTGTTCCCCAGTCCTAGTCAAGTCCTGATCATGCTAACTTCTGTTTCTCTTATATTTAATTCCAAACTATGTTTACATTTTGTTTTTATTTCTGAGCTATATATACATCAAAAGATGACAGTCTTGAGCTGGAGAGATGGCTCAGAGGTTAAGAACATTGCCTGCTCTTCCAAAGGTCCTGAGTTCAATTCCCAGCAACCACATGGTGGCTCACAACCATCTGTAATGGGGTCTGGTGCCCTCTTCTGGCCTTCAGGCATACACACAGAGAGAATATTGTATACATAATAAATAAATAAATATTTTAAAAAAAAAAAGATGACAGTCTTTTAGATTTCAAAAGTCAACACAAAACTCTTTTGACTATAAAATTGTTAGAGATCTATAATAAAACTTGTAAAGTTATCAGTATTATCTGCTTCCTATAAAATTTAATTTATCCTTCTGAATTGCAATTTTTTTCCCTAAATGTTTAGCAGGTTTTCTTACATATTTTCTAAACTTAAACTCGCTCCAAGAATGATTTGGATTATAATGGTGGTATCTAGCTTTGGAGTATGTAATTGTATTTATATAGGTATTTGTGTTTTCCTCTACTTAGAATTTTGACAATTTTTGTATTTTCTAAGTTTCTCTTTTATTCATTTTAGAGGATTTCCTTTCATTATTAAAGTACATTGAGTACTTGAACTCCTTTATAATTAGTATCTCTATTAAGAGTATTTTTGTGGTGGGGCTTGAGAGGTGGCTCAAGAGTAACAATGCTTGGTGTTTTGCAGAGTTAGTTCCCAGCACCCACTTGTGGCTCACAACTGTTCGTTACTCCAGTTCTAGGACATCCAATGCCCTCTTCTGGCCTCAATGAGCACTGGGCATGCAGAAGGCACATATATACTCATACACATAAAGTAATAATAAGTCTTTTAAAAAGGGATTTTTCAGGACTGGAGAGATGGCTCAGAGGTTAAAAGCATTGGCTACTCTTCTAGAGGACCTGAGTTCAATTCCCAGCAACCACATAGTGGCTCACAACCATCTATAATGAGATCTGGTGCCCTCTTCTGACATGTAGTCATACATGCCAACAACACATTGTATGCATAATAAATAAATAATTCTTTAAAAAAAGGATATTTTCACTGGGTATAGTGGTACACTCCTTTAATTCTTAGCACTCAGTGGACCAAGATAGATGAATCTCTGAATTTGAGAGGCCAGCCTACTCTACAGAGCCAAGTTTCAGGATAGCCAGGGAGCCAGGGATACACACAGAGAAAGCCTATCTCCAGAAACAAAATAAAACCAAAAAAAAAAAGAAAAGTATTTTGGTTTTTTTTGGGGGGGCTGTGGTTTGTTTTTTGGGGTTTTTTTTTTTGTTGTTTTTTTTTTTTTTTTTTTTTTGGTTTTTAAACAGGGTTTCTCTATAGCTTTGGAGCCTGTCCTGGAAACTAGCTCTTGTAGACCAGGCTGGCCTTGAACTAACAAAGATAGGCCTACCGAGTGCTGGGATTAAAAGCATACACCACCTGGCTGGAAAATTTTCTTAAAATTTTCACTGCCTGGAGGGCCAGCCGCCAGGCAGCATAGGGCTCGAGGGGAAATCCACAGTGAGAACTGGACTTTCATATCTGAGGGGATTAGAGAAAAAGATACATACTGCCCAGCCCCACAATCACATCTTTAATTGGCCTACTGAGGCCATGGCCAAACTTGTAAGGACACCCCAGGTCCAGGTTCTGACTCCAAAACTCCAATAACTCCAACAAAAATGGCCAGCTATGCAAGCTAGCAAGCCAGCTCAGCAGGTAAAGGTACTTGCCTCCTGATGACCTGAGTTCAATCTTTGGGACCCACAGGATAGACGGAGGGAACCAACTCTGGTAAGTTTTACTCTAACCTACACAAATGCACCAAGATGTGTGCACTAAATGTAGTGTTGTGAGGTATCTGATGAACATTATTCAACATGGGTTCAAGCCATTAGAAAGTGTTAGTGACTACACTGGCTGTTCAGGACCCAAGTACAGCCCTGAACCTTTCTCAGGGTGGGCTTTTAAGCACAAAAACCACATTCTGGGTTGGCACACCTCAGCAAGAACAGTACATTCCTGTACCAAAAGGAAGATTAGTACCAAAAAACAAAGATTTAGGGACTTTCCTGGAACTGTGGACTTTGATGGAGTAAGTCTTTTCTTTTGTTTGCAGGTGTTTGTAGGTGGACTTTTCTGTCCCACCAGTCAGTTCCCAAGTAACTACACAAAGACTTAATTATAAATTCTTTTTTTTTTTTGATATTTTGAGCTCTACATTTTTCTCTGCTCCACTCCCTGCCTCTCCCCCCTTTTAACCCTCCCCCAAGGTACCCATGCTCCCAATGTACTCAGGAGATCTTGTCTTTTTCTACTTTTTACTTCCCATGATCTATGTGAGTCTCTTTTAGTGTCCTCAGTGTTGTCTAAATTCTCTGGGATTGTGGTTTGTAGGCTGGCTTTCTTTGCTTTGCATTTAAAATCCACCTAAGAGTGAGTACATGTGATAATTGCCTTTCTGTGTTTGGGTTACCTCACTCAAAATGTTTTCTAGCTCCATCCATTTTCCTGCAAAATTCAAACTCACTATTTTTTCTACTGTGTAGTACTCCATTGTGTAAATTACAACATTTTCCTTATCCATTCTTCGATCGAGGAGCATTTAGGTTGTTTCCAGGTTCTGGCTGACAAAAAATGCTGCTATGAACATAGTTGAGCACATGCCCTTGTGGCACGATTGAGCATCCTTTGGATATATACTCAAAAGTGGTATTACTGGGTCTTGAGGAAGGCTGTTTCCTAATTTTCTGAGAAATCACCACGCTGGCATCCAAAGGGGTTGTACCAGCTTGCATTCCCACCAGCAATGCAGAAGTGTTCCCTTTCCCCCACAATTTCTCCAGCATAAGTTGTCATCAGTGTTTTTGATTTTGGCCAATCTTTCAGTTGTAAGATGGAATCTGAGTTGTTTTGACTTGTATTTCTCTGATGACTAAGGATGTTGAACATTTCCTTAAGTGTCTTTCAGCCATTTTAGATTCCTCTGTTTAGAGTTCTCTGTTTAGGTCTGTACTCCATTTTTTTTATTGGATTATGTGATCTTTTGGTGTCCAATTTCTTGACTTCTTTGTATATTTTGGAGATCAGATGTCTGTCTGATGTGGGGTTAGTGAAGATCTTTTCCCATTCTGTAGGCTGTCGTTTTGTCTTGTTGACTGTGTCATTTGCTTTACAGAAGCTTTCCAGTTTCAGGAGGTCCCATTTATTGTTTCTCTCAGTGTCTGTGCTGCTGTGGTTCTATTTAGGAAGTGGTTTCCTGTGCCAGTGCGTTCAAGTGTACTTCCCACTTTCTCTTCTATAAGGATCAGTGTGGCTGGATTTATGTTGAGGTCTTTGATCCATTTGGACTTGAGTTTTGTGCATGATGATAGATATGTGTCTATTTTCTTTCTTCTACATGTTGATATCCAGTTATGCCAGCACCAGTTGTTAAATATGCTTTCTTTTTTCCATTTGATATTTTTTGCTTCTTTATCAAATATCAGGTGTTTGAAGATGTATGGATTGATATCCGGGTCTTCTATTCAGTTCCATTGGTGGTCCTGTCTGTTCTTATGCCAGTACCAGGCTATTTTCAGTTCTGTAGTAGAGTTTGAAATCAGGGATTGTGATGCCTCCAGAAGTTCTTTTATTTTACAGGATTGTTTTGGCTATCCTGGGTTTTTTGCTTTTCCAATTATAAATTCTTGGCCAATAGTTTAGGCTTGTCTCCAGGCAGCTTTTACAACTTAAACTATTTTTATTAATCCGTGTGCTGCCTGGAGGCTCGTTTACCACATCTGTGAACTTCCCATGTTGCTTCTATAGTGTAAAAGGGACAACTGGAGCAGGAAACCAACCAATCCCTGAGTACCCTGACTCTGAACACAGAGCCAGTGAAAGAAACACACACCCTGGATTTGAGACTTGGGACAGGGAAAGAAACATCTTTATCCCTGACTCAGGACTAAAAATAAGTGCCCTGGCTCTGTAACTAGTGTCAGAGAAACACACTTTGTCTCTGGAATCAGAACCAGTGAAAGAAATATACCCTAAGATTAGAGTCAAAAAGCTAAAAAGGGCCAGTGAAAGAAACACAATTTGGCCATGAAGTCAGAGCCATCTCTGCCTCTGACCAATCCCTGAGCAGGGAAAAACTAATCCCTCTTCTTCCTAGGAAAACTCCCCCCCTCCCCCATGTAAGCCCATTCAGTTAAGGGCTGCTATTTATCCCTCACTGGCAGAGGTGGCTACTCTCCTCTACTCCTCCCAAAAAAAATCTCTCAAAAGAGTCTTAGGTAAAGATCTTCATTGGCCGGTGAAGAATAGAAGAACCAGGCTGGGATGTCCCTTAGGGGACTGAGCTGAAAAACCTTGCTGAGACATTCCTTAGGGGCCCTGAGTAAGGCAGAGTAGAACAGAAAAACTTTGCTAGGACGCTCCTTAGACGGGTCTGAGCAAGGCTAAGCAGAAAAAGTAACTTTTCTACTGAGCTGGAAGAGACTGCTACATTTCTTCCGGGGCTTCCCCTTCAGCAGAGTGTTAGCAAAAGAATATCTTCTTGGATCAGAGAAGAAGCAGATAGCTCTGCTAAGATGTTCCCTTAAGGGAAAAGAGCAGAGCTCAGCTGTATTGGCTCTCTAGAAGAGCAGGATTGCTATATCCTGGGGAGAGACTATCCCCCACTGCACCCCAGCTTCTGGTAGCCTGACTTCCCAATAGTCAGGACACCTGTCCTCCAGGGCTGAGCTGTCCTATTTCGGCTCCACCCTCCAGAGCTGTTCTATTGTGGCTCTACCCCTCCAGAGCTGTCTTATTGTGGCTCTAAGTATAATCTGGCTTCCCGATAAGTCAGGATATCTCTGCAACTCTATAGCTGTAACAAATTCCCCTACAGCTTCTTCTGCATCTGGCTCTTTAGACTCTGGTCTCTTACCCAGAATTCTCTCTTCCAAAAATCCTGCCTAGCTATCGGCCATCAGCTTTTTACTAACAATAAGATCAACAGATTTTCAGAGTGTACAGAAGGATTATTCTTCAGCATTTCCCCCTTTTTGTCTAATCAAAAAGGAAGATTTTTAACTTTGACATAGTAACACTATAACAAAACAGTTATCAAGTAAGATTTACAATATCCAATCCATTTGTATTTGGCAAAATTAGAGAAAATATTCTATTATCTATCTTTGTAAGTCTAAAGTTTTATACTTAACTTACCTTTTATCAAAACTAAGGAAAACTATAATTTTAACTATTTAGTCTTTAACCCCATCAATGACCCCAGAAGGTTATAATGTTACCTTACAGGGACTTCTGGCTGTCTGGATAGTCACCCTCAAGTTCTGCAACATTGGGGCTTCCAACTTCGGCTTACAGGCCTAGTATATCTGGCAGACATTTTTGAGAAGTAGAGAACTTTGAAGGATTGCCCTACCTTGTCTTGACTGGCAGTTGCTATTTTGTGTGTTCTGTCAGCAATTGAGGCAAGGGCAGTTTTTGCCCAAATGGCTAGCTTTTTGCCATACAGAAAGCAAACTCCCCATGGAAGTTCTCCAGTGCCCATCAGCGTTTTTGTTTGTTTGTTTTGGGTTTTTTGAGACAAAGCTTCTCTGCTTAGTCTTGGGTGTCCTGGAACTCCCTCCGTAGACCAGGCTGACCTCAAATTCACAGAGATCATCCTGCCTCTGCCTCCTGAGCACTGGGATTAAAGGTGTATGCCACCACCATCCCATCCCCATCATCTTCTTTTGAAGTAAATTAGTGCTGTCAGAAGCAGATGTGTGTCACTGTCAGGAAAAGTCTTAGGTTACTAAACATACTAAATGGTAAATTATGTAGGTCTCTGAAGTGTTTGAAGACCATCAGTCGGGCTGGAGAGGTGGCTCAGAGGTTAAGAGCACTGACTGTTCTTCCAGAGATCCTGAGTTCAATTCCCAGCAACCACATGATGGCTCACAAC
This sequence comes from Arvicola amphibius, assembly GCF_903992535.2. Taxonomy (NCBI): domain Eukaryota; kingdom Metazoa; phylum Chordata; class Mammalia; order Rodentia; family Cricetidae; genus Arvicola; species Arvicola amphibius. The sequence continues at coordinate 56,548,323 of NC_052051.1, read as the reverse complement.
CATCTGTAATGAGATCTGGTGCCCTCTACTGGCCTATAGGATATATGTAGGCAGAATACTGTATACATAATAAATAAATCTTATTCAAAAAGACCATAAATCTATGTAAATATATCTGTTTAACCTTGAAAATATACCTAATATGACTACAAGTTTATAGATGACTAACTTTTAACCTGTATTTTTTTTTCCGAGACAGGGTTTCTATGTGGCTTTGAAGCCTGTCCTGGAACTAGCTCTTGTAGTCCATGCTGGCCTCGAACTCACAGATATCCCCCCTGCTTCTGCCTTCCGAGTGCTGGGATTAAAGGCATGTGTCACCACCTCCCGGCCATTGTATTTTTTAAATTATACATTACATTTTAAATGAGCTGTATAATACCCAAACAAGAATAAAAACATACATACAGCATAACACAATTGACTTTAAATTTGTAGCAATGAATCCAAATCCATATCTTTTGAGATTAATAGTTTTGTATTAAATAATCTACCCTTTTATCTAATCATTTCTATATCATATCCCCCTTTCTTCCTTTAGAAAGAGAATTTAACTCTTTTGTCTAGCTTTTTTCCTGACTGACCAATAACAACTTGTAACCAACCCCTTTTAAATGATAACAAACATGCATAACCCAACTTTTGAGAATGCGGCCATTGTTTTCTCTAGACTGCTTCCTATTGTCTGGGGGCAACAGCATATTTAGCATGCAGCTATGTTGAAGGGCATGTCTAGCATGCCTGCAGCCCTGGGTTCCCTCCTTGTACAGAATATAGTGGTGGATCATTCCTGCAATCCCAGCACAGAAAATCAATACAGGGGAAGGATTAAGGTCATTCTCGGGTACAAAGAGTATGAGGTCAGGCTGGGGTATATCAAATCCTGTCTCAAAGCACACAGATAAAACACACAGACAAAACAAGACGCTGAAGTTACAGCTCCTGACAAACTGCACAAACGTTTACTTTCAATTCTGAGCCTTTTCTGGAGTTCTAGAAAACACAACAAAACCAAAAATCACTTCAGAGTGAGTTTTTCTTTTTCATTTTATTTTTGGTAGTTTTATAAATGTATTTAACTTATTTAAATTATATCTAACTGCCCAACCAAATACTTTAAACAGCGTTCTGCCTGTGTGTATACTTGCATGCCAGAAGAGGGCACCAGATCTCATCATAGATGGTTGTGAGTCACCATGTGGTTGCTGAGAATTCAGTTCAGGTCCTCTGTAGGAGCACTTCAGGTCCTCTGTAAGAGCAGCCAGTGCTCTTAAATTCTGAGCCATCTCTCCAGCCCCAAATACTTTTTTTTTTTTAATAACACGCTGAGTGCCACACTAATTTGCTAGTCGCTGGTTTTGTTCGCTCCTTTTATTCTTTTATTCCGGCTTATTCACCTCTTCACCCACAGGGACTTGTAAAGCATGTAGTTCCCAAAGGCACCCCGACTGCCAAAAGTCGCCATTCTGACAATACTGTACACCGCCAAGACCTTTTCTGACTTAGGCCAACACGCGCTGAGCAGGAATTTTTACTAAGCAGCGTCCGCAGCAGTGCATGCTGGGTGATGTAGTCCTAGGTCGACCACATCGCCCCTGGGGACGTGTAGTCTTCAGTCAGGAAACGAGAAAGGTTGACACAGAACAGTCCTAGAGGAAGGCAAAAGTGACCTACGGAATCACTCAGCTTCAGTCATCGTGCTGTCTGTCAGGCTCTCAGCGGAAGGGGCTATAGGCGGGTCTGAGAGAGGCGTGATGACGTCGCAGGATGCGGGCGTGACCGCCCGTGAGGCTTTGGCGGGATTTATGAAAGTCGCGCGTCGCTGACCGGGTCCGAGGCAGAGCTGTGGTGTTCCCAGTAGCGCGGCGGGGAAGGCTGAAATTTGCTCCTGTTCTTCATAGAAGACCGACAGAGGAGCTGCGACGGGGTTCGAGCCGGGGACGGGGGTTCTTGGGGCGTGTGCAGAGCCGGCCGCCGGAAGGAGCGCGCGGCCCAAGCCTGCGGGACGGGTGAGTGTGAGCGCGGGCGGACCCCCACACGGCCGCTCGGGTTCGTCAGCCGGTGGCCAGTGCTCCCACAGCTAGCTTTGGGGTCCCCTCTGCCCTGAGAAACGCGAGCTTGGCGGCGCTGGGCCCCTGCCTGGGACCAACCGGCCGACGCTAACCGGCCCACTGAGTTCGATGTCGAGAAACCGAACCCTACTTGACGCTTTTGTTTTGAGACCCGGGCTCGCGCCCTACTCCTGGCGGGGCTCGAACTCCTGCCTCAGTCTTCCAAATGCTGGGATTACAGACTTTGAAGTTCATTTCTGTGGGCCCGCGGCAGGAAGCCGAGAGCCAGAGAGAAGTGCGCACAGCTGTTAAATAATAGGGCCAAGGCCAACAGATTCTTGGTTGCTGTGTTTTGTGTTTTGTTTTGTTTTTTTTTAAAGTGGAGCATGGTGGTTGAAATTTCTCACTGGAGAAATGACGCTGCCGAAAAGAGCTCTTGTTGCAAAGGACCCGAGTTCAGTTCCCAACACCCACATGAACCACCCATGTCCAGTTTCCGGGGGTCCAGTGATTTTTTTTGGAGACTGAGGTAGGCGTTCAGAGATTGTGTAAACAACAAAGTAAAAAACTGTAAAGTGCAACACAAATTTCTAAAGAGAATCCTGCCTTGCTGACTCACCTCTCCTAGAATCCTAGCATTTGAGGGGCTGGGCAGGAAGATGGCAGTTTCAAGGCCAACCTGAACTACTGTGGAAGAGCTTGTCTCAGGAAGAAAGTGAAGTAGGGGCACTGGAGAAATGACGCTGCCGAAAAGAGCTCTTGTTGCAAAGGACCCGAGTTCAGTTCCCAACACCCACATGAACCACCCATGTCCAGTTTCCGGGGGTCCAGTGCTGTCTAATGACCTCCACAGACACCAGGCATGCTTGTGGTACCCATACATATATGCAGGCAAAAGACTCATGCACAAAAAAGTAAGTCTAAAAAGAACGTTCAAAAATAGCAATAAAGTGAAGTATAAAATACAAAAACCACACGTGCGTGCATACATGAATTGTTACGAAATGAATGCATCTGTGTAATAATCAATGTCGTCATCAACCTAAAGACCTCTGTTATCCTTCCTTGTCTAATATTTTCCCCTCACCTTAATTGCTAAACAGTGATTTCTAATAATGCTCACTAACTTGGCCCCTTTTCACAAGACATTGTTTAGGCAGAGTCTGACTTTGTAAACCAGTCTGAACTTAGGATCCTGCTACTTACTGTCTCTGCCTCCTAGGTGCTGGCCTACCGCAGAGTGCCACCGTGCCGGCCATTTTTTGCTTTTATTTATTTTTTAAATACTTTTTTGTTTCTTAAGATTTATTTTATGTATATGGTACTCTTCTGCATGTATGCCAGAAGAAGGTATCAGATCACATAGACGACTGTGAGCCACCATGTAGTTGCTGGGAATTGAACTCAGGACCTCTCGCAGAGTTGCCAGTGCTCTTAACCGCTGAGACAGCTCCCCAGCCCTTTTCTTTTATTTTTGTTTTTGGATCTTAGCCCAGGCTAAGGTTGAACTCAATTTCCTGATTTTGTTTCCCTAGTGCTTCCCTAGTCTGTTTTTAAGCTTCATGTAAATATACCAGTAGTAGTGAATGTTTGATTGTTCCCACAAGTGCTTGCCAACACTTGCTGTTTTATGATGTTATGTAATTCTTTAGAAGTACTTGCTTCAGACAGTGCAAAGCATTGTTAGAAGTGAAAGGAGTGTTGCATTTCTTTCTAAATGATGTACTTTGAAAGATAAGAACTTTCTTTTGAAAGTGTACTTCTTTAGAAGCTTCAGTTAGAAACGCACATAAATATTAATTAGTAATATTTTACGAACTTTGGAGTGGGTGTGGCGGCTTCTGTTTGAGACAGCCATATTATGCAGCCCAGCCTGTCCCTGAATTTGGGGCAGTCTTCCTGCCTCAGCCTCCTAAGTGCTACTGCAGGCATGCGCCACCATACCAGGCTTTTTTTCTCCTCTTGTGGTTCTAATTTTCTTGGTTACTGATGAGATTTCATGTTTGCTCATGTTTTTGTTGTGGAGATACCTTCCTCTTTAATTATCTAATTTTTGTTGTCTTTCTATTTCTTATTTGAACGAGTTCTTTATGTTTGTATTTTGATTACCCACCTCTGATTGTATGTGGCAAATATTTTTTCTCTGATTGTATGTGGCAAATATTTTTCAAAATCAAATGATTTGATTCTTCGTGTTCTTGATGTCTTTGGTGGTTTGAAGTTTTGTTGAATGATTGATTAAGACAGGGTTTTAGGTAGTCTAGGCTAACCTCAAACTTGAATGACCTTGAATTTCTAATCTCCCTGCCTATTTCCTAAATGCTGGGATTACAGACATGCCTACCGTGATTACAAGACATGCCTACCGCGCCTGGTTTTATGCAGTGCCTGGTATCAAACCCAAAGCTTCATGTATGACAGGCAAAGACTACCAATTGATCTATATCCCAAGGCTTAAAAGTTATAAATTTAAGTGTAGTCAGAGCTAAGGGCTTATTTCAGTAGTTGTTTAACCTGTTTAGGGACCCGAATTCCATCTTCAGTGCTGAAAATAAAATAATATAGTCAGATTTTATTTGCTCTGTGGTGCTGAGGATTCAACTCAATGTCTCTTTCTCCTAGACAAGGACTTGCCCTGTTTCTAGCCTGTGTTTTCCTGTTAGATTATTGTTGCTTTGTGTATTCTAAGAACATACAAATATTCTGGTCCGGGGAGATGACTCAGTTTTTAAAAGCACTGGCTGCTTTTCCAAAGAACCCAGGTTCAGTTCCCAGCTCACAACTGTAACTCCAGATCTTAGATCTGACACCCTCACACAGACACACAGATAGACAAAACACCAATGCACATTAAAATAAATAAGAGTAAAAAAAAATTCTCTGTTTTGAAATTTTACTCACTATGTTATATGGGAAGTCTTGAAACTTTCTGCCTTGTAAAAATACCTTTTTTTTTTTGAAAGATCTGTTTGAATAAACTATCGACTATCGTTAGCTACACACAGCCCGCAGCTGTAGCTTAGACACACGTACTTTTTAAAGCTTGTTTTTCTGTGTATGAATGCTTTGCCTCTATGTCTATGTAAGCATAGCACTCCTGTCCTGTGCATGCATGGTCACAAGAGGGTGTTGGGTCTCCTGGAGTGATAGACAGTTACGAATTTTCATGTGGGTGTTGAGACCTGAACCTGGATGCTGTTCAAGAGAAGCAGTTGCTCTTAACCTGTGGCTAGAGAGGGCTAGCTGTAATTCTTCAAAGGTTTGTTGGAAAACTAAACTTGCAGTTCGTTATTACCCCAAGAGTATTTTTCTAGTGTTCATTCATACTGGTGCCTATCTGTATATTTTAGTCATGGCTATGCAGATGCAGCTTGACGCAAATGCAGATACTTCAGTGGAAGAAGAAAGCTTTGGTCCACAACCTATTTCACGATTAGAGGTATGTTCTTAGTTGCTAAGTATTTACTTACAATGCTGTCATACAGTCTTCTATGAAATGGAACAAATTAACCTTTACAGAAATTAGGTTGGGGTTTCAGGAGCTTGTCAGTTTCTACAGAAAAGCACAGAATTGTTATTAAGACTTATAATAACAGGATTGTTAGAGACATATTATGACTCTACTGGTCAAGTCTTTTGACAATTTTCTTCCTGCACTGTTTTCTCTCTAAGAGCTTAACTTTAGAAACAAAGGTCTAGTATCCCATGGTGGAATCTCAGTGCTAATTATACTAAGTGTTAAAGTGCTGACGAGGGAATTAGTGGTGTAACCCAGGAATGCACACACTTGAACGTGCATGTGCACATACACCACACACACACACACACACACAAACACACAAAAAGCAGCAGGAAGAATATTAAGTACTAAATCTGTACAGTATTTCTGTGAGTTTGCAACGGCCCCAGTGGGAAGGTACACCTTGATCTTCTGTCTTTGTTTATATAAATTTTCCAATTTACCCAGACTTCAAGACTTTGGAAACGCTGGGCAGTGGTGGCATGTATCTTTAATCCCAGCACTCAGGAGCAGAGGCAGGCAGATCTCTGTAAGTTCAAGGCCAGCCTGATCTACAGAGTGAGTTCCAGGACAGGCTTCAAAGCTATAGAGAGAAACCCTGTCTTGAAAACCACAAAAAGGGAAAATAAATATATAAATAAAGACTTTGGGAACTACTTAAATGAGCTGAGCTTGGTGGTACTTGCTTCTGTGATGTGGGATTCCCCTCTGTATGCTGTGAATACCATTGGTTAACAAAGAAACTGTCTTAGGCCTGTGATAGGGTAGAGTAGATCTGGGGGGTGGAGACAGATGAACTAAACTGAATGCTGGAAGAAAGGCAGAGTCAGGGAGAAGCCATGGAGCTGCAGCCAGAGACAGAGAAGCTGGAACCTTGCCTGTATGCCACAAACCTCATGGTAAAATATAAAATAATGGAAATGGGCTAAATTAAGATGTAAAAGCTAGCCACTAAGAAATTAGAGCTAATAGGCCAAGCAGTGATTTAACTAATACAGTTTCTGTGTGGTTATTTTGGGAGTCTGTGTGACCTGGAACCAGACAAGCGACTTCCTACTAGTGAAGCAAAAAAGATTCAGGAGTTCAGAGTGCTTTGCTTCTTATCAGGCTTTGGCTTCATGAGACCCTCTCTCAAACTTTGTGGCACTGCTTCTCTGTGGCTCCTCCATGGCCTCTAGATCAGTTCCTTGTTCCAGGTTCCTGTTGCTATTTGAGTTCCTGTCCTGGCTTTCTTCCGTGAAGTTCAGTGATGTGGAGAGGTGTAAGCCAGATAATAAACCCTTTCCTCCCCATGTTGCTTTGGTATTGTGCTTATTACAGCATTAATAACCCTAAGATATTATATATAAATGTTTTCCTGCTTGTATGTATATCACGTGAATGCCCGGTATTTGTTTAGGTCAAAAGAAGGCATGGGATCCTGTGGAACTGGAGTTGCCAGGTAGTGTGAGCCACCATGTAGGTGCTGGGAACCCAGGCTGGTCCCAAAGTCATTGTGTAGCTGAGCTATACGATATCGTGCCTATTTCTCATAGGCCCCATGGGGGGGGGTGATTTTTTTTTTTTTTAAGATTTATTTCTTATATATACAGTGCTCTGCCTGCGTGTATGCCCACAGGCCATAAGAGGGCGCCAGATCTCATTAGTGATAGTTGTGAGCTATCATGTGGTTGCTGTGAATTACTATTATTATTTGGTTTTTTGAAACAGGGTTTCTCTGTAGCTTTGGTGCCTGTTCTGGAACTTGCTCTGTAAACTAGGCTGGTCTTGAAATCACAGATCCGCCTGAGCAGCCAGTGCTCTTACCTGCTTGCTGAGCCATCTCTCTAGCGTTCTATTTTCTCCATCCTAATGTCGAGCAGAGCTTTCCAGTCATTGTTCTTCCAAAAGGATATTGCTATGCCAAGGTCGCTCTGACTCTGGGGCAGTCCTATCTGTTTGTCCTAGCACTGAGTGAAATAACCATTTCTGTATGCCTGATGTGGAAGGCATTAGAAAACGCTGCTTCAAAGTTGTGTGGAGGATCAGTATACCAAAGATCATTTCAGGTCATAGTATGAAAGGTTAGGAGTTATTAGGTTTTTTTTTGTTTTTGTTTTTGCTTTGGTTTGGTTTTAGTTTTTTGAGGTGGGGCTTCTCTGCATAGCCCTGGCTTATCTGGAACTCACTGTGTAGACCAGGCTGGCCTGGAATTCAAAGATCTTGCCTCTACCTCCCATGTGCTGGGATTAAAACCGTGCACCACCATGTTCTGCTACTAGTTTAATCTCAATTTCATCTTAACATGCATGAATATAGTGCTAGTTTAAAATTCTTATGTGTGTAGTAGTATATGTGCATATGGGAGCCAGAGGTCACCTTTATTGCTCCCCAGGAGCCATCTTACCTCCCTGTTTTTGGAGGGGAGGAAACACACATACTTTTTAGCCTAGAGTTTACTGGTTGGGCTAGGCTGGCTGGCCAGTGAGTCAGGAATCCACCGGTCTCAACCTCTTTGGGTAATAGCTACCACATATCCCTATTTCACTGCCTCCCCAGCCCAAAACTAATGAAAAAGTTATAGCTTGTTATTCAATGATTCATATATAGATTTTTAGAGGTTTTACATAATTTAGTGATCTTCAAATACCTCTCTAACATGTACTGTCTGTATTAGACAAGAGGCCTTAGTTCATCCATTGTTTTCTTACAGCAATGTGGCATAAATGCCAATGATGTGAAGAAATTGGAAGAGGCTGGTTTCCATACGGTGGAGGCTGTTGCTTACGCACCGAAGAAGGAACTTATAAATATTAAGGGAATTAGTGAAGCCAAAGCTGACAAAATTCTGGTAAGTCTAGCTTTGTGATGGTGGGAGGGCAGACACGATAGTGAGAATAATTAGTGTGTTAACAGTATATAATACCAGAGCCGGGATAGGGCCCCATTAAAATGTGTGTATTTTCTGTGTATGTACGGAAGGTGCACTAGGGATAGATGCACTAAAATATTAATGTCATTATTCCCACATAGTAAGAATATGAACTGGTTATTGTTTTGGTTTGATTTTTGTCTCTGGGCTGGGAATTGAACCCAGGACTTCATGTATACTTGAAGTACATGCTCTGCTACTGATCTGGGCTCCAGCATTTATTTTCTTTCATTTTTATATTTTATTCATTTTATTTTATGTGTATGTTTTTCCTACAAGTGTATTGTTGCAGAATAATCTTTTTGTACACTGAAGATATGTCATTAATACTGGCTTAATAAAAAGCTGAATGGCTGATAGCTAGGCAAGATTTCTAGGCACAGAGGATGATGCTGGTAAGAAGGGCGGAGAAGCCAGGAGTCGCCCGCCGACTGAGGACTGAGAGGGAACAGACATGAAGGAGAGGTAAATCCATAATTCATGTGGCAACACATAGATGAATAGAAATGTGTTAAATTAAGTTATAAGACTTAGTTAGAAACAAGTCTCACCTATTGGCTGAGCTTTCATAATTAATAAGACTCTGCATTTTTTGTGAGCTGGTGGCCCAAAGAAAAATCCGTTTACATGTATATGTGCACCACGTGTATGTTTGGTGTCTGCAGCAGCCAGAAGAACATATTTGATCCCTCTGGAACTGGAGTTACAGACATTTGTGAGCCATCATGTGGGTTCTGGGAACCAAACCTAGTCCTCTGCAAGAACAGAAAGTACTCTTAACTGCTGAGCCATCTCCAGCCCAAGTTTTTGTTTTGTTTTGTTTTGTTTTTTTACAATTTTCTGACATTGCTACATTTTTCACAATAAATAGGTTTTACTTTCAAGCCCCAAAGCTATTTTATTGCATAAATATCAAAGTCCTGTATTAAGTTCCAGTGTGTATACCCCATAACTAAATTTATCATAGACGGTATCTTCCTATCATTTGCTTAAGGTATTTTTATTTGTTTTGGTTTTTGGTTTTTCGAGACAGGGTTTCTCTCTGTAGCATTGGCTGACCTGGAGCTTAACTCTGTACACCGGTGTGGCCTTGAACTCACAGAGATCCACCTGCCTCTGCCTCTGCATCTGGGGTGCTGGCATTAAAGGCACGTGCTGCCACCTCCACACGCCCATTTGTTTTTGTTTTTTACTATAACAAATGACAAGTGATTTTATTGAGCTGGGAATTGTGGAACACTTGAAAGGCTGAAGCAGGAGGATTCCCTGAAGTTCATATTCATTCTAGACCATGTAGTTCCAGGCAAGCTTAGGCTACAGGAGACTTTATCTTAAAAAACAATAGAAAATAACGACTTGGTATGGTGATGCACACCTATAACCTCAGCACTCAGGAGGGTGAGGCAGGAGAGTTGTGAGTTGAAGGAAGCTTGTAATATACAAGATCCTGCTCCAAAAGTATATAAAAATAAAAGCCACTGATGTTATTACTGTCTCAGCTGTATATGGGGTAGATATTCAATAACCCTTTTTTAAAATAGTATTTAATGCTTTCAAACACTATCAGATGCTTTTTTAAAAGTTTTGTTGCCGCTGCTGTTATTGTTTAGATACCTCAGGCTGGCCTCAAATTCAAGGTAACTAAAAACAACTTTGAGCTGGTCTTGTTTCTACCTCCCTGGTTCTGGGAGTACAAGGGTACACCCTGTCTTTTTTATGCAGCGCTGGAGTGAGCCTTATGCATGCTAAGTGAGCACTATACTACTAAGCCACAAACTCTTCCCATCTCTCATGTCCTTATTTTGCCTTTATAATACACTATGAAATAATGCAGAGGTATTGAAAGAGAAAATTGAACCTGCATATGGTGGTACGCCTTTAATCCCAGTACTCAGGAGGCAGAGACAGGTAGAGTTCAAGGCCAGCCAGCCTGGTCTACATAGTGAGTTCTAGGACAGCCAGCACTACATAGTGAGCTCCTGTCTCCCAAAAAAAAAAAAAAAGAAGAAGAAGAAGAAAACAGAAGAAGGAAATAGAGGCAATAGAAGGCAAACATGGTGATACACACATGTATGATTGCCCCCACTCAAGTTCATGTTTAACATTCAAATACTATATACATGTATGATTTTGTTCTTAAATTTTTTAAAGATACATTTTATGTATATTAGTGTTTTTCTTGCTTGCATGTATGTACAACATGCCCATACTTGGTTCCTGCAGAGGTCAGAAGAGGGCGGATAATCCCCTGACACTAATTTTAGGTGGTTGTGAGTCACCAGGTGAGTGCTGGCAACTGAACCTGGTCTTCCACAAGAGCAAGTACTCTTAACTACTGAGCCAGCTCTTTATCCTGTAAGTGTATAGTTAGTTGTTATTATTGTAAAGATTTATTTACATTCATATGTATGAGTGATTTGCGTTCATGTACTTAAGTACAGTGTGTGCTTACCTGGTGCCCATGGAGGCCAGAAGTTGGTGCTAGGTCCCTTAGAATGAGAGTTATGGACAGTTGTGAGCCTCCATGTGGATCTTCTGCAAGAGCAACAAGTGCTTTTTACCACTGAACCATCTCTCTAGATACCTAGATGTTTAGTTTTATTGGCCCATTATATTAAGACTGATTTTTCTACCTATAGTACAGTTTTTGTTACTAAAGTGAGGTATAAATTTTATTTGTATATACTTAGAAAATCAATAATTGGTCAGTTTTGCTCTGCTATTACTAGATTCTTTGGTTAGTCACATAAATAATAAACTTTGTAAATGTTTATATGCTAAGCCATACCATTAAATAATCAAGTGTTTAAAATAAGAAAATGTGATGTGGCTGGAGAGATGGCTCAGTGGTTAAGAGCACTGACTGCTCTTCCAGAGGACCTGGTTCAGTTCCCAGCACCCACATGGTGGCTCACAACTGTCTCTGACTCCAAGATCTGACACAGTCATACATGTGGGGAAAACACCAATGCAAATAAAATAAAAATAAATAATTAAAAAATAAAAAGTAGACAATATGGGGCTGGAGAGACGGCTCAGAAGAGCACTGACCGCTCTTTCATAGGTCCCAGGTTCACTTCCCAGGATCCACATGGCAACTCACAACTGTAACTTCCAAGATCTGACAACCTCAAACAGACATACAGGCAGGCAAAAGACCAACACACATAAAATAAAAATAAATAATTAAGAACAGACCAGATGATGGTGGCTCATGCCTTTAATTTCAGCACTCAGGAGGCAGAGGCAGGTGAATCTCTGAGTTTGAGGCCAACTTGGTCTATAGATTAGGTTCCAAGACAGCCAAGACTACACAGAGAAACCCTGTCTCGAAAAACCAAAACATAGGGATGAAGAATTAATATAAAGTGAGAAGTCTGGAATGGTATATGTCCTTGTTTTGCAAAGCAGAATGTTAAGAGATGACTGAACAGGAAATAAAATATAAAGACATACTACACTGGGGCTGGAGAAAAGGCTCACAGGTTAAGAGCACTGCCTGCTCTTCCTGAGGTCCTGAGTTCAATTCCCAGCAACCACATGGTGGCTCACAACCATCTGTAATGGGGTCTGGTGCTCTCTACTGGCCAGCAGGCACACGTGCAGGCAAAACACTGTATATATAGTAAATGAAACTAAATCTTTTAAAAAAGAGACATATTACCTTGTCACATAGATAAGTCACATATGTAGGATTCTTTTTTAAAGCTGCTGTGGCATTTCACTCCTGTCACCCTAGCACACCAGTGTTTTCCTGTCCTGTGCCTGGCCTTTCCTACTATACATGTGGGTTGATCGTCTCCAATGCAAAAACAAGAGGTGAAATGTGCGGAAATCTGAAATTTTTTATCAAAAACCTCACACTCCAGGAGTTTCAGATTTTGGACTATTCAGTGGATTTGCAGCTGGTAAAGTCTATCCAAATAACTCCAAATCGTCTAAAGTCACAGTCCAAAGCATTTTTGGTCCCAAGTTTTCCAGATACTAGTTTCTTTACCTGTGTTAAACATTATTGGTTTAATTTTTCTTAATGTGTTCTAGACTGAGGCAGCTAAATTAGTTCCAATGGGATTCACTACTGCAACTGAATTTCACCAAAGGCGATCAGAAATCATACAGATTACTACTGGCTCCAAAGAACTTGACAAACTGCTTCAAGGTATAGTAGTCCCTTTCCTATTTTATGAACCCTGATAAACACAGCTGTGCAAACTCGAATGTTGGTGTGGAACCTGTTAGATGGGGTATGACATAGAGAAGGGCGAACAGGAGATTTCTTCACCGCCGTGACTGGCTGATTCTGCAGGTTTGCTTTTGTAAGATTTTCTTAGTTTAGGGCTTTGTTTGTTGGTTTGCTGGCTTGTGTTGACGTCTCATGTTCTGGGCTCATTTGGACATATTGTGGGTTATAGGAATGCCAGCTTTCCCACTGATGCTGTATTATACTACAGCTGAGAAAAATGGAGACCCTGGAGGAGGCTAGGTGAAGATACCTGTAGATTCCTTTCTCACCTTCCAAAAATCTAACATCATTTTAAAAATACATGGTGATTTAAATATTTTTTTCTTATTTTTGGTGGTTTTAGGAGTTGAATCAGGAGCCAAGGATGTCCTTAAATTCTTGGTCTTCTTGCCTATTCCCCTAGTACTAAAATTTGAGATTATAGGAATTAGTTAGTCATACTAGCTCTGTCTTTTTTTTTCCTATAATTTATTTTATTTATTTTATTTTTTTATTTAGTAAAAATTTCCGCCTCCTCCCCTCCTCCCATTTACCCCCTCCCTCCTCCACTCTCCCTCCCTCTCCTGTCTAGAGAGCAGTAAGGGTTCCCTGCCCTGTGGGAAGTCCAAGTTCCTCCCCCCTCCATCCAGGTCTAGGAAGGTAAGCATCCAAACAGGCCAGGCCCCCCCAAAGCCAGTATAGCTCTGTCTTATAAAATACTAAAATTGCCTGTAAATTAAATAACATTAGGTTTGGTTTTGAAACACTGTCTCGCTCTGTAGCTCTGGCTACAAATCCTCTGCTTAAGGAAATAAGTATGATTGTGCATATGTTTATATATTTATTTATTCTAATACAAGATTGAAATTTGTTGACTTGTTAAATATAATGGAGGAAGACAGACCAATAGTTCTGCAAGTGGTGGTTGCCTCACAACTCTGATGACCTGAGTTAGGTCCCTTTAATCCACAGAAGGAGAGAACCTTCCGTGATTCCCCGGAGTTACTCTCTGTCTTCCACATGTGAGCTGTGGCATATGCCTGCCCAGACTCCCACACATCATATCACACAGTACTGATGATAACAAAATTTTAAAAACAGGCAGTGGTAGTGAGTATCACTCCTCACTCAGGAGGCAGAGGGAGTCAGATCTCTCTGAGCTCAAGGCCAGTCTGGTCTACAGAGTGAGTTCCAGGATAGCTAGGCCTACAAAGAGAAACAGTGTCTCAAAAAGCCAGAAGAAAGAAGGAAGGAAAGAAAAATTTAAAAACAAAAAAAACCCATAGAAAGATTGAGCCCAGACTCAGGTGTACTTCTCGATACAAAACATTCTTTGTTTAGCTACTTGGAGTATAGTTTGTTAATATTTGTCCATTATAATATTACAGTATAGCTACTTTGTTTATACTACTTGGAGTATAGTTTGTTAATATTTGTCCATTGTTAATATTTGTCCATTATAATATTACAGTATAGCTACTTTTTTTATACTACTTGGAGTATAGTTTGTTAATATTTGTCCATTGCAGAGGTTGGCCTGGAACTCACAGAAATCCCTCTGCCTCTGTTTACTGAGCTCTGGGATTAAAGGTACCCCCTTGTCTGTCTGGTTTTGAACTCTACGATCCCCTTCCCTCTAGAGCAGCCAGGGCTGAGACCCATCTAAAAACAAAACAAAAAAACCAAACCAGATGATGACCTCATGGCTCATGCCTGTAATCCGACCACTTAGGATATGAAGGGAAGGGGATTGGGTGTTTAAGTCATCACAGCTACAGAGGGAGTTATGGCAAGCCTGAACTACATAAAGCCCTGTCTCACAAAAAATGAAAGGTTCTTATTCCTAGTATTTATTGACTCGATTAATGGTGGAAATAATATTTCTTGGGACGATTATTTAATGTCCTTGTGCCTGTTTTCTTCAAGATAAGACTTCGTATCCCTTAGGCTTTTAGTTACATGAGTGATACAGGTAAGTACATTGGACAAGGAGATTCACATGAAATGGTGAATACTGGATTGTTTTAAAACTGCAGAAGCTGCTTGTGGGCTTTTCAGGATTGAGGTTTTTTTTTTTAATATTTCTTATAGTTTTTTAAAATTTATTTTATGTGCACTGGTATAAAGGTGTCTGATCCCCTGGAACTGGATCTTCAGACAGTTGTGAGCTGCCATGTGGGTGCTGGGAATTGAACCTGGGTCCTCTGGAAGAGCAAGCAGTCAGTGCTCTTAACCGTTGAGCCATCTCTCCAGCCTCCATGATTGAGTTTTATAACTTGATTATGGTAACAATTATATGAAGCTATACATGGAATAAAATTGCCTAAAAACTATAGCAACACAAAAGAATGCATGTATAAATGGAGACTTGAACATGCTGGGGATTTCATGAATGTCAGCTTTTGGTAGAAGTTGACCTGAGGAGACAAGGTGATAAATGCCCAGAACCTCTTATATACAAAATAAGCTGTAATTGTTTTAAAGCAAGTGGGATTTTTATTTATTGTTTTTATTTTATTTTTTGTGGTAATTAAGAATTGAATCCAGGGCCTTTTATGCTAAGCAAGCATTCTACCATCAAGCTACAATGTATTGTGCAGGCTGGCCTTGAATTTCCTATATTTCTCAGACAGGCTTTGAACTTTTTTATTTATTTATTCTCCTGCTTCATCTTTCCACATAGCTGGCCTGTAGGTATGTGCTAGTGAGCCTAGCCCGCTTTCCCCCCCCCCAAAAATGAACAAATTACCAATTATTGAAAATGGGGGACTTTAGCCAGGCAGTGGTGGTGCATGTGCATATCTTTATTCCCAGTACTTGGGAGGCAGAGGCCGGTAGATCTCCTGTGAGTTCCAGGACAGCCAGGGCTGCTACACAGAGAAACCCTGTCTTAAAAAAACAAAAGAAAAAGAAAATGGGATCTTTTTCAGAACATCCATGTGCTCCAGGAACATAGTTTCTAAACAGTTATTTTATGTGGGGTACCTTTTACTCTCATAGGTGGAATTGAGACTGGATCTATCACAGAGATGTTTGGAGAATTCCGAACTGGGAAGACACAGATCTGTCATACATTGGCTGTAACATGCCAGGTGAGTTACTGGGGTTCAGGCTAATCAGATCAGCAGGCATTGCTTGACTCATGATATCTGCATGCATCTGTTAGGATGTAAAAGGTTCTTTCTCTGGAACCCCATAACCGGTTAGAAGATAATTCCTACTGAAAATCATTCCACACCATAAAAATTTCCAGATGACTGACTCAAAATATTTTCTGACCGTTTCTTCTAGATTTACCTGCCTTTCTTCATTGGTCTAAACTTTATTTATTTATTTGTTAGTTTATTTATCGTCTATTTATTTCTATGTGTATGGGTGTTTTGCTTGCATGCATATCTGTGTACCATGTTCATGCCCGGTGCCTTCAGAGACCAGAAAAGGCACCAAACCACCAACACTACCACCACCCCAAACTAGAAATAACAGCAGTTGTGAGCTGCCATGTGGGTGCTGGGAATCAAACCCTGGTCCTCTGGAAGAATAGCCACTGCGCTTAACAGATAAGCCATCTCCCTAGCCCTGCAGTCTACACTTTATGTCTCAAAAAATATGTGTAGCAATAATAACCTGACATGATTCATTAAACTCGGTATCTTTTTTAATAGAAACGCTTTTTCTGTAGTTTTTTGTGTAGTTCAGAAACTACACGTGTGTTTCTGAAGGGTCAAATGTCTAAGCACCCGCAGGGAAAGGGTCCAGATGTCTTCATCTATTACTCTCCACCTCAATTCCTTTAAGACAGGCTCACTCCCTGGACTTAACGCTCATGGTTTGTTTGGCTAGACTGGCAGTCAGCAAGCCTGGGTTATTCTGTTTTTTATAGCACTGGGATTGCAGGTTCCAGGGAGACTACACCTGACTTGTTAAATTGGTCGTGAGATCTAAACTGAAGTCTTCAAGATTGTATGATGTACAATTTTCTTTTTAGACAGCGTTTCTCTGTAACTTTGGATCCTGTCCTGAAACTCCCTCTGTAGACCAGGCTGGCCTCGAACTCACAGAGATTCACCTGCCTCTGTCTCCCAAGTGCTGGGATTAAAGGTGTGCATCACCACTGACTGGCAATAACAGCCTTTTTATAAATATTCTAAGGGGCTCAATAGCTATAGATCTTTGTTATTTTCTTTCACATAATGCTAATTCATTAATAGTTGGAATAATTGCATGATAGTAGTCTCATAGCTGGGACCAGAAATATGAGAGAGCTCACTAATTAAATTAAAAAATTATCTGTTATTATAACTCATATTTTCTTGACTTAATAAAATGAAATTCCCTGTATTAGATCTCTAATAAAGTACTAGAACATTTCACATTTGTCTAAGAATGTGTGAAGAATTTATACCACAGCATTATTAAAATAGTAAAAGTGATAAATAACACTCATTTCTATAAAATAGAGATAAATTACAGTACTAAATATTTATGGGAACACTTTTAACCTAGCCAAGCATGATGGTGCACACTGTCATATGCACCCAGGAGATGGTGAGTGTGTGGCTCTGCAGTGAACTCTGTACCAGTTCGCCATTAAAACAACCACCACCTGCACTCAGAAGGCAGAGGCAGATGGGACTTTGAGTTCAAGGCCAGCCTGATCTACAGAGGAGTTCCAGGTCAGCCAGGGCTATTACACAGAGAACCCCTGTCTTGAAAAACCAAAAATAAATGAATAAATGATGTTTGAAGTCCACCTTATTCCTTTGAGGCAGAGTCTCTCCATGAACCTAGAACTCATTGGGTTTTTTGTTTGTTTGTTTGCTTGCTTGCTTGCTTGCTTGCTTGCTTGCTTGCTTGCTTGCTTGCTTGCTTGCTTGCTTGGTTTGCTTTTGGTTTGTTTGTTTGTTTGGTTGGTTGGTTGGTTTGGGCTTTTTTTTTCCCCCTAAACTGACAGGAAGCTCAAGTTCTGCCTCTGCTTCTCACAACACTGGTTGAGCCACCATTACTCCCTAAGGACTGGTTTGTTTGTTTATTTTGGGGAAGTGTCAAATGTTGCCGAGGCTGACTTCAAATTTACTAAATGGCTGACCTTTGATCCTCTTCGTGAGAGAAGGGCCACCACTACCTGTTATCAAATGTTTGACATTTGAACTGATAAGTCCTTTTATTATTTGTGTTTTGAGACAGGGTTTTTCTGTGTAGTTCTGAAATTTATTCTGTAGACCAGACTGATCTTGAACTCAAAGAAATCCAACTGCCTCTGCCTCCCAAGTGCTGGGATTAAAGGTGTGCGCCACCACCACCTGATGAACTGAGGAGTCTTAATATGTAGTTTTATCACGTACTTTGTACTGTTTCAAAGTAGTACAGCTCTGACAAAACACTAGCTTTATGTGCTTCATGTCTGTTATTAACTTGTATTATGTCCTGCTGCCTCTGATTGTTATTTTTGTTTCTTTTTAGTGTGTATGGGTGTTTTGCCTGTGCATGCATGTCAGTATATGTCTGGTCCCCATGAAGGCCAGAATAGCATTTGGATCCCTAGAATTAGTTACAGGGTTGTGAGTCACCAGGTGGGTTCTGGAAATAAAAGCCGGGTCCTCTTAACTGTGGAGCCATCTATATAGACCTTGCTTTCTTATGTATGTATTGGTGTTTTGCCTGCATGACTGTATGAGGGTGTCCGATCCCCAGGAGTTGGAGTTACAGACAGCTGTGAGCTATCATGTGGGTGCTGGGAATTGAAATGAGGTCCTCTTTGAAGAGCAGGCAGTCACTGGTCTACCTCTCCTGCCCCATGCTCTTATTTCCTGACGCAAGGTCTCATACTATGACCCAGCCTGTCTTGGAACTTAGTATGTGTTTCAGGCTGGCTTTGATCTCCTGACTTAAAACATACTCTTGTCTCTGCCACCTGGATGGGAGTTTAGGTAGGTGTGACCCACCATTCCCAGTTCATTATTTTAAAGCTGTTTGTTTATTTATTTCCTTTTTTTGGTAATTGTTATGATTTTTTATTTTTTTGAGATAATAATATAGTGTGTATATGTTTCCAGGATTGAATTGTTGGTTTTCTTGGTTGTCTGGTTGGTTGGTTGGTTGGTTGGTTGGTTGGTTGGTTAGTTTTTTTGAGACAGGATCTCTCTGTAGCCCTGACTATCCTGGAACTGCTCTGTAGACCAGGCTGCCCTTGAACTCACAGAGATCCTGCTTCCCTGGTGATGGGATTAAAGGCTTGTTCCATCCCAGCACAACGTGTTAAAGTGTTTAACCCTATGTGGAGTGGATTGGATTCATCATGTGGACCTTGGCGCACTGTATCAGAAGAATGATGGTTCCCACTGTTTCTTTTTTCCCTCCAGCTTCCCATTGATCGTGGTGGAGGTGAAGGAAAGGCCATGTACATTGACACCGAGGGTACATTCAGACCAGAACGGTTGCTAGCAGTGGCTGAAAGGTAGGTCACTAAGTTAGAAGGATGTGTTTAACCTGTTACTAGAGTATTTAGGAGTGTTAATGTGTCTAGAAAGCGTCTCTTTGCTGTACATCCCAGTTGTAATGCTCTGTAAATTCTCTCAGGCTGAATCAAAAACAAGATCCAAATATATATTGTCTTCCAGAGAAATAAAAAGCTTGAAAAAGATAAACATAATCAGAAACCAAAAGAGAAATTAAAAGACTGCAGCAGCCTCCTCCCCTCCCCCAAAAAACTACTACAGATGAGAAAAACTTTTTTTACCATGTGTATTTGTATAGGCATGGACATGCCCATGCATGTGCACACATGGAGGCCAGAGGACAACTTCCAGGAGTCGGTTCCTCCATCCACCATGTGGGTTCCAGGAATTGAGCTCAAGTTTGGTGCCAGTCTTCTGAGCCACCTCATTTGCCCAGGAAGAACATCTATAATTAAAAGATCAGTTCATCAGGAAGGCATGATAATTTATTTATATTTATTATATAATATTTATTTTTATTTTAAATGTGAGTGTTGCCTGCATGTATGTCTGTGTACTGTGTGCAGGGATTACATATGGAGGCCAGAAGAGTGTGTCAGATACCCTGGAACTGGAATTATAAATGGTAGTGAGCTGGGAGTGGGGGTGGTGCATGCCTTTAATCGCAGCATTTGGAGGCAGAGGCAAGTGAACCTCTTTACGTTCAAAAAAGAGTAAATGCTTGTGAGCAAGCCACACATGTGAGTGCTGGAAACTGAACTCAGACAGTAATCACTTTTTGTTTTGGGGTTTTGGTTTTTTTCGAGACAGGATTTTTCTGTGTAGCCTTGGCTGTCCTGAAACTTACTCTATAGAACAGGCTGGCATTGAACTCATGTGGTATACCTGCCTCTGCCTCCTGAGTGCTAGGAGTAAAGGTGTGCTCCACCACCACCTGACACCATACCTATTAATATCCAAGACTACATCACCAAATTGAAATCTGAAAATCATGTCAAAATTCTAGCAAGCTTTTTTGCAAATTAACAAACTCATGTATAAGATTTATGTAGAAAATAGTTTCATTTATTTATTATTTGTGTCTGGGAGGAAGGTGTTTTGTCTGCATGGGTGTCTGTGTACCATAGTGCCTGGTGACTCCAGAAGCCAGAGAAGGCACTGGATATCCAAAGTTGGAATTTTGGTGTACATTATGGTTGTGAGTCATTGTCTGAGTGCTGGGAATTGAACCTAGAACCTCTGGAAGAGCAGCCATCATCCTTAACTACTGAGCCATCTCCAGCCTGAGTCTTCAACTTAAAACTCATTATAAAACTACAGTAGTCATTACAAATGATTATGTCTTAAAAATAGATATGCAGCTAGGGATATAGCTCAGAGATAAAGTATTTGTCTAGCTTACATGAGATCCTAGGTTTGATTCTCATTATTGAAAAGAAAAGGTATGTGTAGGGAGAGTTACTAAACAGGCATGGTGGCAGGCCAGCCTAGTCTGAAGGCTACATAAGACCCTGTTGATTGATTGATTGATTGATTGATCGATAGATCAGTTCAATGGAACCGAATATAAAGTTCAGAGTAAAACTTTATAGCCATTGGATTTTTCTTTTACTTATATATTGAGGGTTTGTTTTTTTGTTTGTTTGTTTTTGTTTTGGCCTTGGGTTTTTTGTTATCATTCTTGTTGAGTTTTATTTTGAGACTGGATTGGCCTGGCTGTCCTGGAAACTGATATGTAGACTCAAAGATCCTTTGTTTTCTGCCTCCTGAGTGCTGGGATTAAAGGTTTATACCACCACACCCAGCTTATGAGGATGATTTTAATTTGAGAGAGAGAGGGAGGGAGGGAGGCCCCCAAAGGTCTCCCAGGTAATTCTGTAAAACACTATGCAAGTGTTAGTTACACATCTTGCTGGAGCCAAAGAGGTTTCATCCCTGAGAGCAAAGGGTCTCCAGAAGTTTCCTATACTTCTGGATTCTACACTTTTTTACAAGTTCTTACTTGAAATGAGGACCCTGAGGCACAGAGGTCAAGGGACTGACATAAGAGCAGACTGCAGGGAGAAACCTGGACCAAAATCTATCCTCTTTTCTGTATCTTCTAGCTGGCCTGGAAATTACAGAGGTCCACCATCCTCAACCTCCTAAGTGCTGTTTGCACTTCTTTTACAAGACTATAATTCCTCTAGGGAAATGAGCACGCTTCTACACCTTTCCATTGCAATTTGTATATTGATCAAGCACTGAATAAATACTGTTATTTTTATCCGCACCCTAAACAAGAGAAACATCTACAGTCACTTTTGATCCAAGTAATGTTCTATTTGTTCTCATTTTTTGTCTTATAATTTAAAACATGATGTTAGGACTGACAAGATGGTTTAGTGGGTGATGTGTTTTCTGCTAAGCCTGACCACCTCAGCTCAGTCCCCAGGACCTACATGATAGAGTGAGAAAGCAGACACCTGTGGCTGTTCTGACCTCCACACATGTCATGCAGTCTGTACAACAACGTGTAGAATTTTTTTTTAATTTTTAAATTTAAATGGTATTTAAATGAAATCTAACGGGCTCTAAGTCTTTGGGAGCTTGTGTTTATGGTTCTATCAAGGGTAAAAAGTGGGAGAGTATTATCTTTGGGCTATGAGTCAAATAATATAGTAATTAGGAGATATATATTTTCTTCATTTAGATCATGGCAATAAGGAGGAAATACATATGAATTCTGCTGAGTATGATAATGTATACCTGTAATCCAGTACGAGGGAGGCCTAGGCAGGGAAATCTTGAGCTCAAGATCAGGTGGAGTTTTATAGTAAGATTGTCTCAAAAAAGGAAACCAAGGGCTGATCCTAGTGGCGCACACCTTTAACCATAGTACTCAGGAGGCAAAGGCAGGCATCTCTGTGAGTTCAAGGTCAGCCTGGTCTACAGAGCAAGTTTCAAGACAGCCAGAACTACACAGAGAAACCTCGTCTCAAAAAAAAAAAAAGAAAGAAAACCAAAAAATGGGCCTAGCATGGTGGTAGAAACCTATATTGTCCAATAAGGAAAATGGAGGCAGGAGGATCAGGAGTTCTAGGCCATCCTCAGCTAAGGCCATATTGTGCTAAGAGAATGTCTCAAACAAGGTAATTATGATAATGCACTCATAATCTAAGCACACCAGAGGCAGAGAAAAAATTATTGAGTTTCAGGATACCCTGAGCTGCATAAGAGTTCTAAGCAAGCCAGAGCTATATAGTTAGACCCTGTCTCAACAACAACCAAGGGCTGGGCATGTTGCTACAAGTCTTTAATTCCAGCAATTGGGAGACAGAGGCAGGTGACTCTGAGTTCCATGCTAGCTTAAACATAGTGAGACCCTGTCTCAAAAGTGGGGGGAGGGGGTGTGACAAAACAAGTTTTTATTTACTTTTTCTTCTCCAGTGTTAAGAATCAAGCTAGATTTTAGAAGCGCAAAAGGAAGAGAATTACATCTATTTTAGAGGTGAGGGGAAGCTGGCAAAGTATGGTCTCTAGGCACTTGCTATTCAGCTGCTCTGGAGACTGGGCCTTGAAGATCCCCAGAGCCCAGGAATTTGGGGCTAGCCAAGGAAACATAGTCATATACCCTCAAAAATTCTCAAAAAATTTATAGCAGGCATTTGGCTGAGTCTCATAGATGGGGAGATTCTATCTTTGAAAGTAGTATATATGAGCGAAATTGTTGGGTTTGGCATGATGATGCATGCCTTTCTTTAATTCTCCCATTCCAGACATAGACAGGCAGGTGTCTGATTTCAAGGCCAGCCAGGGTGACAACATAGTGAGGAGAGAGAGAGATTGATTCTTACTTGAGCCACCTTGAGCACTTCTATCTTAGTTGACAATCATGAAGTTGAGAGGATATAGATCATTCTATGAAAAGAGATACATACTTTACTGTTTCTAGAAGCGAAAGAAAACAATCTTTGAGGCATAAATATGAAAGTGTCATTCATTTAACATAACTAACCTTTGAATGGATTGTTATTTTTGTTTATCCTAATTCTCTGTAGTTCTTGGCTTTTCCAGGAGAATATTGTTACCTCATACTTGAAAATTTCTCGTTGTAGTTAGGAGGTCAAAAGAATAAATTTATTTTTAGGTCTTGCTTCTAGTCTAAAATAGTTGTTGCTGTCATCTCTATAACTGGTTTGCCTATATCTCTAATAGGAAGGAAGTCATATTTGTGGGTCTTGAAACCACTGGGAACGCTACTTCTTATCTATTTGGGTAATAGAAGTATTGGGTATTAACTTCTCATGTGCCTGAGTTCTGTCTGAAGCCTAAAAATCTCTTTTCTAGATACGGTCTCTCTGGCAGTGATGTCCTAGATAATGTAGCATATGCTCGAGGGTTCAACACAGACCACCAAACCCAGCTCCTTTATCAAGCATCAGCCATGATGGTAGAATCCAGGTATGCTTTCAATAAAGACATTAAATGTGTCACCACAGCCTTTTTCCTGAATCTAGGCATTTGAATATAGGGAGATTTAAATTTTAGTGGTTGTTTTTATATTTCTTTCTCTCTTTTGTGTGATTTTTTGTGTGTGTGTTTGATTTGGTTTTGTTTTTTGTTGTTTTTGGGTTTTTTGTTTTTGTTTTTTTCAAGACAATATTTCTCTGTAGCTCTGGTTGTCTTGGAATTTGATCTATAGACCAGGCTGGCCTTGAACTCAAAGATCCACTTGCCTCTGCCTTCCAGGTACTGGGATTAAAGGTGTGCGCCCGCCATGCCTGGGAGTGGGTGTTTTTTTTATATATATATATTTTTTTTTTTTTTTTGCTTCCCCTCCCCCCCCAAGACAGGGTTTCTCTGTGAAGCCCAAACTGTCCTGGACTCACTCTATAGACCAGGCTGGCCTTGAACTAAGAGCTCCACCTCCCTTCCACTTCCCAGGTGCTGGAATTAAAGGTGTGCACCAGTACTGCCCAGCTTTGTTTTTTGTTTTCAATATAATGATATATTTTTTGGTTTTATTATTAAAGTTTTTTTTTACTTTTGTGTGTTCCTATAAATGTATGCCTTGTGTGTGGGGGTAGAGGTCAGAAGAGGACTAGAATCCCTTGGAACTGGAGTTATAGGCCATTATGAGCTACCTCGTATGGGTACTGGGAAATAAACTTGGGTCTTCTGAAAGCCGAACAGCTGAGCCATCTTTCCAGCTCCAAGTTCCTTTCATTCCAAAATATTTTTATGTGTATTTTGTGTGTGACGTGTAAGTGTTCATGTGAGTGTGGGCATACATATGAAGTGGCTCACGTGCAGGTTAGAGGACAATTTTGGGTGTCAGTTCTCACTCTCCACCTCTTTGAGACAGCATCTCCATTATTCTCTGCTGTGTGTCCAACCAGGCTAGTGAGGCCACAGGCTTCTAGAAACACTTCCCATCCTACAGTGGAAGCAGGTCTGAGGTTACAATCCCTGTAACCTCAGTGACTTCCTTGGTCCTCCCACTTAGAGGCAAGTACTTTACCCACTGTCATCTACTCTTGTTCTTTGTACAGTTGCTTTACGGTTTCAGTCAAGTCACTAGTGAAAAATGAAGCTATGGCATTTTTTTCTAGAATGCATAAGGCCTTGTTTTTAGTCTCAAGTGTTGTGAGAACAAAACCCCAGAACTGCTTTTGGTCAAGTCTCGTGTGGTAGTTTGAATGTAACTGATCCCCATAAGCTCACAGGGAGTAGCACTATTAGAAGGGGGGCTTTGTTGGAGTAGGTATGGCCTTGTTAGAGGTACACTTTCTGCTACCTGGGGATCAAGATGTAGACTCTCAGCTCCTTCTCCAGCACCATGTCTGCCTCATGCCACCATGTCACATCATGATGACAATGGACTAAACCTCTGAACTGTAAGCCAGCCCCAATTAAATGTTTTCCTTTGTAAGAGTTGTCACCATGGTGTCTCGTCACAGCTATAGAAACCCTGAGACTCCTGCCAAAATTAAAACAGAAGATACCCACCAAAGGATGTCTCAGATTGGGCATTTTATAAACATTTTAATAAAACGTGTGTTTGAACTAGGAAGTCGGTGTCAATAGCTCATATATTTTATATATGAGCTTGCACTTGGGAGACTGAGACAAGTATCATAAATTTCAGAACAGCTGGGCTACATAAATAACAAAAAGAAGAAAAGTGGAAAATATACAATACTTGTAAAATCTTAGGGTAGTGGGGAAGAGAAGATTTTAACAAAGAACTATTTTTTCTTGTAGGTATGCACTGCTTATTGTAGACAGTGCTACTGCCCTCTACAGAACAGACTACTCGGGCCGAGGAGAGCTTTCAGCCAGGCAAATGCATCTGGCCAGATTTCTGAGGATGCTACTGCGACTTGCTGATGAGGTAAGCTATAGTAAAGAAACCAAGATTTCAGTGGCTACAAACTGCAGGAGCCTTCTGAGGACATTAGTACCTTGTATTATCAAAGATGAGCTTTAGTTAGCCATTGATTTGTTGTGAGTGTTAATGTTTTGGTATGTCACTGGTAACAAAACTGACATTCTTTCCCTCATCAGTTTGGTGTAGCAGTGGTAATCACCAACCAGGTAGTAGCCCAAGTAGATGGAGCAGCCATGTTTGCTGCAGATCCCAAAAAACCCATTGGAGGAAACATCATTGCCCATGCATCAACAACCAGGTAAGGTGATGACAGAGGCTTTCTGGAATGGATGTCATAAACTTTGATACAGACTTCCTGGCCAGGCAGTGGTGGTGCATGCCTTTAATCCCAGTATTTGAGAGGCGGAGCCAGATGGATCTCTTTTGAGTTTGAGGCCATCCTGGTCCACACAGTGATTTCCAGGACAGCCAGGACTGTTACATAGAGAAACCCTGTCTCAAAAAAAAAAAAAAAAAAAAAAAGAAAAAAAATTTTCCACTTAAACCCTATTAAAATTGTTATAGACATTTAGGAAGCCTCACTAAATTTGTTTTGGTTGATACAACTGTTTGCTTTGCGGATGGAGAGATGACTCGGTGATTATGAGCATATTCTGATCTTGTAGAGAACCTGAGTTCAGTTCCCAGCATCTCCATCAGGTGCTCACAACCTCTTGTAACTCCAGCTCCAGGATATCCACAGCTCTGGCCTCTGCCCTCGTGTGCACACAGACACAAACACCTATGTATAATTAAAATCTCTTGGTTGTGAAAGAAAGCATGAATATTTGATATGCCTCCCTAATTATAAAATAATGTTTGCGTCTTGAGCTTTTCAATAAGGGAGTCATGGGAGAAATTAATTCCTCCAAGTAAGAAGTAACCAAATACACTAAAAAAAGATCCTAAAAATCCTCTTAGGAAGTTAACGCTTGTCTGAAAGAGTTCTGGAATAGGAACAGAATTGTTTATAACTTGGTGGTTTTTTTTGTCTTTGGGTCAGGCTGTACCTGAGAAAAGGAAGAGGGGAGACCAGAATCTGCAAAGTCTATGACTCTCCCTGTCTTCCGGAAGCTGAAGCCATGTTTGCCATTAATGCAGATGGAGTGGGAGATGCCAAGGACTGAATGACTGGGGCCTTTTTTTCCTGGTTAAACTTTTAAATGCTGTAAAGCTAATGAAGAGGACAGCTCCCTGGACTTCTTCAGGCTCTTCCTGGTGTGACTGCCAAGGCATGGCTTCCAGAAAAAAATTATTGTATCAGCTTTCTGGTGGCAGAAACAGCTGGGTCAGTATTTAAACTGACCTGAACGCTCATTTCTTATAGAGTATATTAATGTCTGGTTTCTTTAGTGTTTAGAGGAAAGATAGGAAATAACAGTATCAGTCTTAGGTTTCAAGAGAAGTAAAACTGGAAAGACCTGAGTCTCCTCTCACTTCTCAGTAATGGTAAAATAAAATGCCTGAGATGTGTAACAGTACATTCTTTTTCTGTATATGTAAGATGCAAGCTTTAAAATTATATGCTTGAACTCTCACATAATTTAAAAATTGCTTTGGTTAAGGAGTCTTCCATGAGACATGCTAGACTATCAGCCCAGTGGTGCATCTTGTTCTTGAAGCATTTATCTAAATTGTTCTATTAAAAACTCAGGGGGAAAAAAAAATAAAAAAATAAAAACTCAGGGGGCTGGAGAGATGGCTCAGTGGTTAAGAGCATTGCCTGCTCTTCCAAAGGTCCTGAGTTCAATTCCCGGCAACCACATGGTGGCTCACAACCATCTGTAATGAGGTCTGGTGTATATTGTATACATAATAAATAAATAAATATAAAAAAGAAGGGAGGGCTGGTGTTTAAAAAAAAAAAAAAAACTCAGGAGTCAAATATTGGGGTAAAACCTGATAGATCAAGAAGGAAGCAGAGGCCAGGCACAGTGTGGCTCACGCCTTTAAACCTAGCACTCGGGAGGCAAAGGCTGGGTGATCTCTGAGTTCGAAGCTAGCCTGGTCTACAGAGTGAGTTCTAGAACAGCAAGGGTTACACAGAGAAACCCTGTCTCAAAAAGACCAAAAAAGAAAGTGGCAGAGTAACAACCAGTTGACCACACTTCCCAGATCAAAAAACCCATGAATCTTTCTAAGCCCCTCCCTACTTCTTTCTGTGCCTCTCTGTCAATTCCTGGGTCCTCCAAACTCTCCATGGCTAATTCGGTCAGCTAGTCACTGACTTCACCCTCTGGTTCAGGATTAATTTAGTGCAGTTAAATATTCCACAATATGTTCTTTTAAGATTTCTCTTTTGCATATTTGTTCTGTAGCTGCTAATAAAGTAGCTATGTATGGTAAGTATGCTATTTACAGGAGATATTTTCATGCAAGCTGAGTATTGCAGAATGATCTCCATATCATTGGGTACCGAGTAGTGATGATCAAACTAAAGAAAGCCTACATTTAGATTAATCCTTTGGCATAGGAATGAGATTGCCAGGCTGATTAACTTCTACGTCTTCTTTCCTGTGGTCTTTGTTTTTTATTCTCTAAGTCTTGTGTTGCAGAGGGCTGACAGTGGCCAAATGATTCTATTTTAGGAATATTTTCAGAAACTGTAGTTCCTTTTGGATTATTGTGTCTCGTTAATAAAGTATTTCAAAACAGATTTAGAAGGAAGCGCAAAAGCAATGTCATTCAACTTTGACAGAAAAGCAATAGAATAGGAGCCCTGGAAATGCCAGCAGCTGCCAAGAGGTGAAGAGCTAGAGAAGTCGGCATGTTTTTTAAGTTAGGCATAGAGTCGCGTGGTGGTGGTGCACACCTTTAATCCCAACACTTGGAAGGCAGAAGCAAGCAGATCTCTGAGTTTGAGGCCAACCTGGTCTACAAAGTGAGTTCTGGGACAGCTTACACAGAGAAACCCTGTTAAAAAAAAAAAAAAAAAAAAAGTTAGGCATGGAGATGAGAGAAACAGCAAGGAGGCCAGAAATCCAGGGAAAGCGTGCGCAAGTTTTTGACTGATACTCAAGGGGAAAATTACATCTATGAAGAACCAGCCCAAGCCTCCGATCTGAGTTTAGAGGCACCCAGGACACCAGTGACACAAAGCTAGAACTAAACAGCTCTAGCCCGGCCAGGGGCCCGGCCCAGCACTTTTAACTAAAAGTGCTTGCTTGCTCTGTCAAGGACTGAAGCTCGGTTCCCAGCACCCGTATCAGGTAGCTCACAAACAACTTCTGCTCCAGAGGAATCTAACACTACACATAATTTTTTATGTGTGTTTTCCTGCATGTGTGTATGTACATTACATGTATGCCCAACTGGTGTCCACAGAAATTGGAAGTCATCAAATGTCCTGGAACTGGAGTTACAGATGGCTTTGAGTCACCTATGGGTGCTGGGAACTGGGCCTGGGTCCTGTAAGCAACAACTGCCTATAACCATTGAGCCATCTCTCCAGATGCTAGTTCATGGATTTTGGGGGGGAAGGAGGGTTCAACACTCCTAGAGTTCTAGGGCAGCCTAGTCCAGGAAGAGGAAAGGGGTTTCTGCTCCTAGTCATCACTTCTGCAGTGCAGTGGGGGACCTTGGTGTAAACAAAGGTTTTCCTAGTGTGTGGGGGGTTAAAACATTTGCACAAGAAACTTAAAAAGTGGTGAGATAAATATTATAATTTCTTTTTCTAAACACAAGTTTTAATAGTATTTGATAGAAAAGACTCCTATCTCTTACTGCTGAAGAGATAGCTCAGTGGTTAAGAACACTTGCTGTTCTCCCATGTCAGGTGACTCAGAAAACTTCCGTCTTGTGGCTTCCCTTAGGCAAACACACACATAACTAAGTCTAAAGCTTTTGCTAAAGATAAAGAACTCAAAGTGTTTGTGCTATTTTTGTCTTCAGTTTCCTCTGTGGAAGGAAAAAACTGAAGTTGTCAAATAATGGAAACATACAACATATCCTTCTAATTAAATTTAGTTTATTTCAAATTTGTACCAAAAAAAATATTCCAGGCTTCTCTTCAAATCATTTGCAAAATATATTTTTAAACCCTTTGTCAGTGCTGTCATCCCCAAAACTGTCAGAACTCATGTGGTCCAGCCCCTCACCCCAAAGAATACAGGTAGAATCTACATGATGGGTGGTCGCAGGGCAGGAATGAGGCTGGCACTCCCATTACTTTAGGACAATAAATATGTGCTGTATTAGCAAAGACTGCAAGTCCTATGCTCTGTTGCCATGGCTCTTAGTTCTGTAGTTCTGCTACTTCGTCCTCAGCTCTTGGCCTCCTGAGCTGTCTCCACACTTACCCCTATGACTATACTGTCTTGATTTTCTGGAATTCACTTAAGAGGAAGAAAGCAGGAACCTAAGCTGCAAGTCCATCCCCAGTTTTAGATTAAAAGATTATAATAAATTAACTGATAACAGAAAGTTGAGGGACATACCCTAAACCAGTCTTGCCTCGTTTCCTGAACTCAGTGGTGTCACAGGGGGGAAATGCAACTTGATTTTCTTTTCTTCATTTAAGTAGTAGCCCCCAATTCATTGGAATGTGATTATTTTCCTAAAATTACTTCCAATTCTTCCAAGTCTTTTTGGAAAGCTGAATCCTAGGAGACAAAACAAATCCAGTACAGAATCAGAATTAAGCTTTTCCCTAATTGCTAGAACCTGACAGGGGCTCTTTGCTTCTGTACTGAGCTGTTACCAGTCTTCCTAACTTTCCCCACGACAGTTTGAGTCTATGCACCTCACATAATGCATAGCAGGTAGGCGACTCCACATAAAATAGTAAAAGGTAACTCTGGCAGATACCAGTATTTAAAGGCTCTTTTGAAAATTTTTACTTGGGCCTGAGGGGAAGGTGGGCAATAAGTAAAGCATTTGCCATTTTAATATTAGTGTGTGAATGCAGACCTCAGAACCCACGTCAAAGCCAAGTGCAGTAACACAGCTGGTGTAGCAGTGTTCTTAAGGGGATGAGAGAAGAAGATGGAGAATCAAGGACCTGGGGGGAGTTGGGAGGACATTGGTCTTAGCATAGAGTGGGGAACCCTGATGGCTCCTTGGCCTTGAGAGGGAGGGAGGGGAGGTATGGGTGGAGGGGAGGGGAGGGAAGGGGGAGAAGGAGGGGAGGGAAGGGGGAGGAGGAGGGGAGGGAGGGGGGAGGAGGAGGGAAGGAGATGGAAATTTTTAAATATAAAAAAAAATAAACCATAAGAGAGGAAAAAAAATAAAAAGACCCTGAAGCTCTCTGGCCAGCTAGCTCAGCATGCACAGTGGTGAATAACAAAGAGACACTGTCCCAACTTGAGGTGAAGGCAAGGACTGACGCCTGAGTGTTGTCCTGACCATGTATGAGAGTCATGGCATACACAGAGCATTGCCAAGCTCAGTTGTGGTATATTGCTGCGATCCTAAGTACTTGGGAAGCTCAGACAAAACAGTCAGATAGAGGCCAGCCGAAAGTTACATTTTGACATGCTGTCTTTACAAAAATTACTAGTTTACCTCATTAGTAACATCTGGCAGCTCCTGAGCCAACTTCATCCACCTTCTAGCTTCAGAGTTTTTTCCTAATTCTCTATAGCACTGAGAAAAAAGAACAATGCAAACTTAAAAACAAAGAGGTCAGAAGCTGAGAGTGACAACGCAGCCTTTAATCCCCGCACTCAGGAGGCAGAGGGAGGTGGAGCTCTGTGAGTTCGAGGCCAGCCCGGGCTGTTACACAAAGAAACCCTGTCTTGAAAAACCATGGGGTCGGAGGAGAGATACAGGAGCTCACATTACCTACTAATAATCTTGTTACTAATACACCCTCCAGTATAGCTCTCAAAAAGTAGGGGCCTAACAGTATAGATGGTTCAGTGGCAGAGCAGAGACATGTTTAATTCCAGCACTAAAAGATCCCAGAAATACAGTTTAAGTATTTCCACTTATGTTGAAGGTAAATTTACCTTTGAAATATACACCCGTCCAGCTTTTGAAAATCCTGGCTGTAGTTCTTCAGCCTGGAGAAAAAAGAAAATCACTTTTTTAAAAGGTTCATAAATTCAATTCAAGCTGTACTAGAAAGTTCTAAATAATAATCACAAATTTATTCATTGGGTCTGGTGATTACCCTTTTTATAAACTCCAAGTAGTTCTCATTTTCCCTTAAAGTAAGGTAGGAAATACAAAATGATCCCCAACTAGGAAACACCTTCGACAGCAAAGGTCCCAAGAACAGCATTGTGGCTTTCGCCCACCGTTCCCTTCTTGATACCTTTAGGAAGCTCTGAAGCGCGTCCTGCACAGTGGCAGTAAGAGGGCTTTCGAACAAGGCTGTAGCTGTTTTTTTTTCCAACCAGCTCAAGTGAGAGACCTGCCACCAAAAAAATGAAGATGTGAAATAGGTTTTAAGATGTTTTTTAAGCCAGGTATAATGGTGCATGCCTTTAATCCCCAGCACTTGGGAGGCAGAGGCAGGCGGATCTCTGAGTTCCAGGACAGCCAGGGCTACACAGAGAAACCCTGTCTTAAAAAAAAAAAAAAAAAAAAAAAAAAAAAACAAAGCTTTTTGGTGCCAAACATGGTGTCATGTGCCTGTAATCCCAACATTATAGATACAAGAGAATCGGTTCAAAGGCAGTCTGGAGCTACATGAAATCCCATATCCAAAAAAACAAGTTTCAGGCTCAGCAATGTAAGGTCACTAGATGCCAACTCTAGACCTAAGCAGCACTTAAATGACTGAAGGAAAGAACCAACTTCCTCAGGTGTCCTCTGACCTCCGCACACTCCCATGTCATGTGTGTACCCACATATACACAAGCACAGAGGGGTTTCTCTGTGTAGCAGCTCTGGCTGTCCTGAAACTCACTGAGATTTACTTATCTCTGCCTCCAAAATGCTGGGATTAAAGGTGTGCGCCACCATCGCTTGGCGCACAGACTTTTGAAGTTTCTTGGGTTAGGACACAGCTTTTGTAGCAGAGTGTGATTCCTGTAGTCAGTCACCAGCACTGTCAAAGCTTCTGTGGGAATGGTAAATACACATGTTCTGCATTAAAGACAGTATCTAGACATGGTGTTAGATACCACACAACGTTACACCTAGCATGTAGGAGGCTGAGGCAGAAAGATTAGTCTGAGGCCAGCCTGGGCTACATATGTCTATTATTGGTCGTCTACCAATAATAGCATGAACGATTCTGAGGAAACGAGAGTAGGATGAACACTGAGGACCTTGCTGGAGACTGGTATGACGGGAACTTGCTCACCTGGTAGCACCACCTGCCAAGAAGAAAGTGACTCCTGGGGTCTTGTGGCTGAAGGGCAAGGGCCTTGTCCACATGTTCCTGAGGAGAAAAGACAAACTAACATCAGGCCCAGAGTTGATCCGAAAAGAGCCGCAGAGCACCAGGTCTGCAGGGAAGCCAGTCTAAAGGAGCAAGGAACCTGGACTGGGGGCAGCACAAGGCAAAGAGAAGCCTGTCCTCACCTTGAAGCTAAAGCCACTCTGGATACGCTTCGAGATGCCCTCATGCTCAGCCAGCTGACCACAAAGCACTGCATACCTAGGGGGGAAGCAGCAAGCTCAGGGACGAGAGGACCGGACTGTGAGTGCAGGGGATGTGTGCATCACCTCGTGTGGTTACATTCCCCTCTGCTTCTGTAGACCTGAAAAGGTGCTTCTCATCTGTACATAGTACTCTCCTCTTAGACTCATGGTCCCAGGTAATACTTAGTAGCAGGCCTACAGTAATTCTCCAGAGTAATGCTAGGTTTGGTTCATTTTTAAGCCCTTTCTCTCCCTGCTGGACATGCCCCCCCCCCACAGACACAAAGAGTAAATCTCTCCTTTATACTTTAGATCATTTAGCCAGGTGTGATGGCACATTTCAGTAACTGCATCACTCACAAAGCTGAGGTAGGAGGCTTGTCTCAAGTTTGAAGCCAGCTTGAGCTATATAGCAAGTACCAGACCGCCATAGCAAAACCCTGTGTGAAACAAAAACAGGCGAGATCTCAACCCAGATTCTGGTTTTGTTATTTTCTGTTTTCTGAGACAGGGTTTCTCTGTAGCTTTGGAGCCTGTTCTGGACTCACTCTGTAGACCAGGCTGGCCTTGAACTCACAGAGATCCACCTGCCTCTGCCTCCCTAATGCTGGGATTAAAGGCGTGTGCCTCTGCTGCCTGGCTTAGCCCAGATCTTTAGATGTCCCTTTGATCCTAGAGCACACTCACAATATCATGGACACTTAGAATAGTTAGATTGCAGTTTAGTGACCTGCTATCATGTGACTGGGTTTGACTTCAATACTGCAAACCATCTGAAAAATCAGCATCAAACTACAAGAGATGTCTAAATATGTTCTTATTACTACCTTCTGACTGTATATTAGGTCTCTCTAGATAAACATACAGGTAATGTATCATTAGGCAGGAGGAATCGTTTTTGACATGGTCAAATGATTTTGTTAACTTGGGAACTAATGGAACAAAGGAAGAAAGATCTATTTTAGCCCTTCCCTCACATCCTCACTGCCAGTGGAACAAATTAACTTTTGTCTTGTAAGGGCTGGGAAATGTAGCCAGGGGCACAGTACTACAGGGGTAAAGTACTTGCCTAGCATTTGTAAGGTCTTTGTTTAGTGCCATTTGGGAAGCCAGGAGAATCCAAACTTTTTAAAAGTTTTATATATATATACATATACATATACATATATATATATATATATATATATATATAATTTTATGTCTGTGTCTAACGTAAGAGCTGAGGTCAGAAGAGGGTATCAGAGGGCCTGTGCTGCAGTCAGTGTCAATCGTGAGCCACTTGACTTGGGAGCTGGAAACTGAACTTGAGTCTTCTGGAAGAGCAGTGTGAGCCCCTAACCACTGAACTATAAAAAACGTAAACTTAGTGTGTGTTACAAAGCCATTCCATGCCACACAGTGTGAAGGTCTGAGGACAGCTGTGGAGTCAGATCTCTCCTCACACCTTCACATGTATTCTGGGGCGCAAACTCGTCTCCAGACTTGCCCTGCCTGCTGGAGCTATCTATCACCACCCCACCCGCCCTCATCAACCCAAACTTAGGGCCGCGTGGGCAATTTAGTTCAGTGGTAGAGTGACTTCAGTTCCCAGCACCACACACACAGAAACCAGAAGACAGAACCACCTGTCCTCTGCCCCAAACACCCATACTCGAAGCAAAGTTGACAATGATGTCTTCCCATGGCCAAGTTTTCACAGATTTGTTAAACAGCCTGCAAGGGTGTGGGGGGTAGGCTTGTACTTGGCTCATTTCCATGTACAATCCAAACTGCTGTTCCTTAGGAGTAATTTAAAAACAAAAATTGTTTTCATTCTTCAGAGCCCAGGGAGAGCAATGACACCTAGAAAGTTACCTGGCTTCTGGGTAGAACCTTTGCACGGAAACTTTCAGCCATAGATGGAAAAACACAGCCTCTCAGCTTACAATCTGAGGGTAGAGATTTGAAAAGCAAAGGACAGTGGAAGAAGAAGTTTTTTTTTTTGTTTTTTGTTTTTTAACTAAAACAGATGGTGGAATCAGGGCCCAGGACATGAACTGGCCTTGGCACAAGCCAGTTGGAAAACTTGTCTCCCAAAAGAATACAAAGGCCTGACTGTTGTGCGGTGCTGAGTGTGGCACCGAGGCTCCACCTGTGTGTACTGGGTAAGCACTCTACCACTGCACTGTACCCTCAGCCCAGGAAGCTATTAAGTTCTATTAAGATGATCACTGAGTTTCCTGGATGTAAGCTCACATCTCATGCAAACCAACCAAAGAAGCCAAGGTCTACTACCAGCCAGGGATCACAGCTGGGGAAAAGAGCTTTTGCAGGACAGGAACTGCAGGTTCTCCCAGCTTCCCTGAAGAACTCCAAACCAAGTGTGTGGCCAGAGTGACTCTGGGAAAGATACTCAGTCCTCTTCGCTCCAGCTGGGCCATGCTTGTGTTTTCCCTGGCCTTACCCCCCAAAGCACACTTTCCCGCCCAACTGGGGTGTGGTGAGACATGTAGGGATTCAGACTTGTGCCCCCCTAGTTCCTCAAGCAAATGCCTCTGGCCAAGGTAAAGGAAAGGCCGGCAGGGCATCATTACCACTGGTGACTTTCAGCACTCTCGTCTCCCCTCTCCAGAGCAGCCTCTGCTTCTTCTTTTCCTGGAGGACAGAGGTAGACCCAGCGTTAGCACAGGTTCCCGCGCACACTCCAGCGAGAAGCAGTGCGGGAAGAATGGCCCCTCGCTCTGCACACAGCTTCCCCACCTCCAGCGGCAGCAGCTTGAGCTGCGTTTGGAGATATGGGCTCTCCATGTAGCTCAGACTAGCCCCGAGCTTGAGATCCTGCCTGCACCTCTCAAGTGCTGGGAGTACAAGCGGTGCTGTGCCTGGCTCCATCCTACCATCTCTCTATGCCTGCCTGATGTTCCTGAAGTAAATTTTAGCAATTCAATATGAGAAAGGAACCATCAGAAACTCTTTGCAACAGACCTTACTCTGAAAGGTCTGTACGCTTAAGGATGCTCATATATCACTAAGATTGTATATTAATTTAGTTATGTTTGCATTTTATTTGGAAAGTGTTCATGATCTTATTTTTAAAGATCTGGCTGGCCCAGGGATCCCAAGTGCTGGGATTACAGGCAGACCACTGTGTCCACCCAGGACACGGATGCCGGGGACACAAGCTATGGTCCTCACACTACCACAGCAGGCACTTTCTCCACTGAGCCGCAGGTCCTGCCCCCTGCAGATCTTCCAGACTTTTTTTTAAAGACAGTCTCATTGTGTAACCCAGGGTAACCTCAAACTCATAACACTCTTTCCTGCCTCAGCCTCTGGATGTTGGACTATACAGTCCAATGCTTTTGCTGCCACAACTGACTTCCAAGAATTTTATGCCTTTAACCCCAACAATAGACAGAGGCAGGTGGATCTCTGTGAGTTCGAGGCCAGCCAGGTCTACAAGAGCTAGTTCCAGGACAGGCTCCAAAACTATAGAGAAACTCTGTCTGGTAAAAGAGGATTGCTGAAAGCTATAGACAGTCCAGGCCCAGTCTTTGTAGCCAGTTCCAGTATAGCATAACGCTATGTAGTAAAACCCTGTCTCCAAGAATTTGCTTATTTAATTTTTACTTATTTATTTTGTTTTTTCAGACAGTTTCTCCATGTAACCCTGGATGTTCTAGAACTTGTTCTGTAGACCAGGCTGGCCTCAAACTTAGAGGATCTGCCTGCCTTTTCCTCCTGAGTGCTGGGATTAAAGGTGTGTGCCACCACCGCCCAGCAGTTCTATTTATTTTTAAGATGGGGTCTCATTAGATACTTCAGAGGTCTCATTGTGACCTCAAATTCAATCTTCCTAAATGCTGAGTATATGCCACCAACGTCTACCTGAAATCAAAAACCTTTGAAGAGAAAAACAAAATAATAATTGAACCTGAACCTCACAATGTAAGCTGGTCTGGCCTGAGAATCGCTGCAGTCTTCCTGCCTAGCCCCCAGTATTGAGATTACGGTGTAATCTATCACCCCAGTTCCCAGATTCTCTTACCTCAGGACTGCCAAGTCCTGAGAGCAGCACGGTGCAGCTGCATCCTGCCTTCCGAAGTGGAAACTTAGCAGACAGACAAATAAGCCAGCAACAATCTCCCAACTATTTCTCCCAGGTACACACACACACATACTACACCTAGTCTCAGAACCTCTGTGCTGCTGGCTCCACATTCTTACGTAGGAGATAAACCTTCTCTGCTTAAGATAGGCCACCCCTTCTTTCTGGTTGGAAAGTCAAAGCAAAGAACAGTATGACCACAACACAGACATTAAAAACAGCCAACACCTATGCTACTGGGTCATGAGGGTGCAAGAGGCTTGGAAGCCAGTTTGTCTCCACTGAGTAACTATGCTGTTCCTGCCCTGACAGCATCTGGGCCAGCTGTTCCTGCCCTGACAGCATCTGGGCCAGCTGTTCCTGCACAGCTGGTTACATTGCCATCAGGTACCTATCAGCATTTACCATTTAGGGCATAGGACTTCTTCTCGCTCTCCTCCTCAGTAAGTTCAGACATGTCACTGTAGGCCCGGGCCAGACGCCACAGAAAGTCTTGTCGGCTTCCATACTATAGACCAAAAAGGAATAAATGAGTCTCCTCATCCTTGAGGAATGGGGGCCCTGGTCTTTCCCCACACTGTATGTTTGTTCCACGGCAGCGGTACGATCACTGACATCTGGCAGTCCCTGTGCACAGCCTTCCAACTCCACAGCTGGCCATGCACAGTTAACTGGAGACATTATCTCCAGTTGATAGCTTGCACTATCTCTGGATAAGAACATTTTGGCCTCCTAATATTGTCAGGGTGGAAGGTCAACTCCAACAAGACATGAAGAAGTCTTTGGCTGACATAAGAAACTGCTCATGAGAAGGGAGACTTCTGCTGGGTGCAGTGGCCTGCACCATTAATGCCAGCACTCAGGAGGCTGAGGAGGGTGGGTCTGTATTAGTTTGAGGCACCCAGGGCTACTCAGTGAGACCTACCTCAAGGGGTGAAGGGTGGTTTCTAATTTCAGGAAGGAATTTACAAAGTAAATTTGGTTTGTGAACCTGAGGAAAATGTTGAATGACCTACACAATGTCACTTATAATAGGAATTTCAAGTAGGGCAGGCAGATTTAGGCTCTGCCTCAAGGAAAATGAGAAACAGGGTTGGGGGAGGTACAGGCATCAGGTCCTTTGCAGAGAGGTAGGGCTCCTCAGAGTTCTACGTGAGGAAGAAAGCCATGGCCCTTTTTCAGGGGCAGGGAGCTGTTGGGTAGGCTCAGGACCCTATCTCCTTTCCCATGTGGCTTTGCTGGGTTAGAAACCACATGGGTTTCTTTGGTTTTTGGTTGGTTGGTTGGTTTGTCTCATTCCTGAGAGAGGGGCAAAGGATGCAGGGAACGGGCACTTGGAGCCTCACCGCCAGCTTATTGTTGAGCAGCAGCTGGAAGCCTTCACGCTTGTTCTGCTCACTGCCCCCATGCAGCTCGTCTGCCTGCTGCAGGAGCAGCAGCATCTCCTCGGGGCCCGAGGAGCCAGCGGCCTCCACGGCAGCAGCTGCTGGGCCTGAAGCCACCTCCACATCAAGGTCCAGAGAATCCTTCCTCCCCATCGTCACAGTCTCGAAGCTCACTGCGTCCTCGCCGTCCTCGCTCTCCCTGTCGGAGTCCCGCTCGTAGTCAGATTCGGCATTGGCTGTTGTGTAGCTGGCAGAGGAATGAGAGACAGGTAGGCAAGTGGATTGCTTAGCTCAGAACTAGGGTTTGTTCTCCAGCCACAGATGAGGGACCACATAGCACTGCTGTCCACTGAGTCAGATTGTTTCTCACATAAATGCAGAAACTAGTCTTCAAGAGAAAGCTTGAACTATTAGCTAGGGAATGATCAAAGAAAAAGGAAGTATCCAGTCAGTTAGGGGGCGTGTGCTGGTCAGAGTCAAAGATAAGATCCCTCTGCTTAGCTGCCACTTGAGCTGCAAAAGGCAAAATGGGGGAAATGGTTAAGAATTAGACGTCACGGGCTGGAGAGAGGGCTCAGGTTAAGAGCACTGGCTGCTCTTCCGGAGGCCCTGAGTTCAGTTCCCAGTTTCCACAAGATTCCACTGGAATCCCATGGAATCTGATGTCCTCTTCTGGTGCGTGGACACACATGCCAATGAAACACCCATATACATAAAGTACATAAGTAAATCTCTTTAAAAATTAGGCTGCAGTCTGAGTATGGTGACACACATCTATAATCCCAGCACTTGGGAAGTAAAGGCGAGAGGATCAGGAATTCAAGGTAATCTTTGGCACATCTGAAGCCGGCCTGGGCTATAGAAGACCAAACAAAAAGAGCATCTCCAAAACAGGACTGCTGAGATCGCTGGGTGGGTAAGAGTGCTTGCTGCACGTGTCTGGTGTCCTCTGACCTCACATGTGGCATGTACTTGCCCACATTCATACACGCACACAATATAACATTTTTTTTTGTTTTTGTTTTTCGAGACAGGGTTTCTCTGCAGCTTTTAGAGCCTGTCCTGAAGTTAGCTCTTGTAGACCAGGCTGGTCTCGAACTCACAGAGATCCGCCTGCCTCTGCCTCCCGAGTGCTGGGATTAAAGGCGTGCGCCACCGCCGCCCGGCACAATACAACATTTTTAACAAACAAGCAGGGATCTAATCTAGGGGGTAGGGGCTTTTGTCCTTGAAGAGAGTATGTCCCTGATCATTCGCAGGTTTAGCAGCAGGTTAGCGGAGAAGCCAAGGTATGTGGCTGGCCCATCAGCTGAGCGTAAGAATGGGAAGAGAAGTTCCTCAGCTTCCCACTGCTAAAGCTTTTTTGAGATGTTATCTGTGCTCCCTGGGTTATTCCAGCAGTGCATGTAGTATTCTTTTTTTTTTTTTTTTTTTTTTTTTTTTGGCTTTTCGAGACAGGGTTTCTCTGTGGTTTTGGAGCCTGTCCTGGAACTAGCTCTTGTAGACCAGGCTGGTCTCGAACTCACAGAGATCCACCTGCCTCTGCCTCCCGAGTGCTGGGATTAAAGGCGTGCGCCACCACCGCCCGGCATGTAGTATTCTTGGGTGATCTTGCTGCTCTCAACTCTGTGTGTTTGTGGGTTTTCACCTGTAACCCCATCTGCTTAGGAGTGTGGTTGCTCTGTGACTCCATCTGCTTAGGAGTGTGGTCGCTCTGTAACGGAAGCTGCCATAAACTTCATTGCAGCAAGGATGTAGAAAGAGGACTTGTTCCATAGAGGCTTTCATCTCACACCTTAAGAATGAGGATAGAGGCAGGCGGTGGTGGCGCATGCCTTTAATCCCAGCACTTGGGAGGCAGAGGCAGGCGGGTCTCTGAGTTCGAGGCCAGCCTGGTCTACAAGAGCTAGTTCCAGGACAGGCTCTAGAAACTACAGGGAAACCCTGTCTCGAAAAAACAAAAAAGAATGAGGATAGATCTAGAAAAATTGGGCCAGATTTTGTGTGTGTGTGTGTGTGTGTGTGTGTGTGTGGCAAATTGGTCAGTGCTCGTGCCCTGACCTGTGTTATGTTTCCTTATCATGTGCTCCTCCCAAAGGAATGACCTCAGCCGGGGGCCTCTTTTCTTTGTTTCTGATCCTCTCAGCATGCTGTGTCAGATTCCAACTTTGGGTCTGGGTGAGCAGACCTCACCTCTCACAGAGGACTCGGCTAGACGGAGAGGAATCCATGAGGTGTTATCTGGGAGGACATAAGTGGACTCTCTTGCTTTGGTTCTCTTTTCCCTGAGGGCCTACTATTTTTGATGTCCTCTCCTTGATTTCCTTTGGTTTGGGTGTGTTGAGGTTTGTTGAGAAGGAGGTTGAAGCAAAGATCCAGGAGTGAGATTATAGCATGTTAAGTGTGGGGAAAATGAGTCTTATTTTCCCTACATGGGATCCAGCACTGTGAAATCCAGTCTTCAGCAGAAAGAGAGACCCTACGGTTCCCCTAAAAGATAGTTTCTTATTTTTTTTCTTTGACAAAGTGTAAGCTAGTGTTAATAAATTAAAAGAGAAATTCTTGTCTCTCCACCTCAGTGTTGCTTTATGCCCATTTCATATCGTTGTCTGTGCTTTAATTCATACTTTTGATACCATTTCTGATGTGTAAAGTTGGCTGTCTTGTAAATATAAAGAGTTCAATTGTAAATAAACTATTGTGCCTGTTAAAAAAATGCTTTTAATAGAATAAAGAAAACTAGGGTGCAGGGGGCGGGGGGATGTGTTCTTGCTAGATTACCTGCCTGCTGGTCGTGCGCAATCCCCAGAACTGAAACAACAGCAAGACTGGAGGAGGTGGGAGGGAATGGCCTTACAGACAGAGGCGGAGCTACGCTGGTGAGCTAATTTTGGTAGGTCATCCTTATCAGCCAAAGACATCTGCCAGAACCTACCTGAGTGGGTGCTAGCCTCGGAGGCAGAAGCAACAGCCACACATTTCCCAATCTCTTTCTCAAACTTGTACCTATGACCAAGTTCAACCAAACCTCACTGACAGGAGAAGCAGCCTTGGGAATGTGGAAGAGTGGCAGAGGTCAGTTTCCAGCTCCTAACAAGCCAGGTAGTTTCCAGCTGCTAACGACCATACAGGATAACATCTCGGAGACCGCTACAAGCCAGGTAGTTTCTAGGCACCAACACTACAGAAAAAGCCAAGCATCTTAGTTTTCTGTCCACCAGCAGCTGATAAGGGTTCTTCTCTAACTGCTAGTTAAATCAGATAAGAAATGGGCCTGGGACAAAGTAGGATTTCCAGGGTCAGAACAAGACTCCAGAGAACCCTTGAGAAGCACAGAGAAGATTTTACATTTCATTTGGGAACAAACCTTCTTCCTCTCTGGAGAGAAGAATATAAAGGCAAGCTCCCATGGCCAACACAAAACAACCAAATAAGACAGTCTCTGCCCCAGGAGACACCCAACATCTGGCTGAATTCTGTAGAGAAAAGCGTTGTCATCTAGAAAGCCACATGGGTGAAGTCCAGAAGGCACCAAGTGAGTAAGCAGAGCTGGTGCCTCGGTCTAAACAGTTGGTTGCTGCTATTAGAACAACTTCTGTTCTATTTGAAAAGGCAACCAGAACATCAGCTACGAGAACCTGCAGGAGCCAGGCATGGTGGCAACTCCTTTAATCTCAGCACTTGGGAGGCAGAGGCGGGGGATCTCTGAGTTTTGAGGCCAGCCTGCCCTATATAGCAAGTTCCAGGACAGCCTGAACTACACAGAGAAACCCTGTAAGGTGGGGATGGGGGCAGATGGCATGATAGCAATGATTTAGAGATCACCCTAGTATCTTTTCCTTCCAGCAGTTTACAATAAGAACCTAGAGATTAGGGCTGGGGAGGTGGCTCAACAGTTAAGAGCATTGGCAGCTCTTCCAGAGGTCCTGAGTTCAATTCCCAACAACCACATGGTGACTCACAGCCATCTATAATGGAATCTGATGCCCTCTTCTGGCCTGCAGGTGTACATGCAGATAGAGCAGCATATACATAAATAAATAAATCTTTGAAAGGAAGGAAGGAAGGAAGGGAGGAAGGAAGGAAGGAAGGAAGGAAGGAAGGAAGGAAGGAAGGAAGGAGAGAGAGAAAGAAAGAGAAAGAAAGAAAGAAAGAAAGAAAGAAAGAAAGAAAGAAAGAACTTAGAGATCAAAGGAACAAAGAAAAGCACCAGATTTCATAACCAATGAGCACTGACGAATAAGACCACACAAGGGCAAGCTAGAGAAACTCCTGCAGAGGCTGGACAGTAACCTGCCTGAATGAAAAGATTCGGCTAGGGCCAAAGTAAAGGAATGTAACTGGTGTGGAGAGGCTGAAATCCTAGTGTACTCCTTGCTAGAGAAGGAAGACCACATGCTGGGGAAGTTCCAATAGGAGATTGTACCTCCGGCACTCCCAGGTGCACTGCTATGGCTTAAAGGCCAGAACTCACAAAGCCAGGGAGCTGCAGAGGTGAGAGGGGGCCTTGTGAACCAGGAGGGCTAGCAGACAGCTTTGCCCCTCAGCTCTACTGCAAGTTCTGCCACGCCAAGCTGAAGCCTCACATCATGGCCACAATCCTGTGCTTAAAGGCCATGGCTACTCCATTTGTAACACTCCCTTACCTTCTACCTCCAACCACTGTGGTAATCTACCAGAGAAGGTTTCATTTGGTTGCCATGCCCCCAGGCTTTTGAGATCAGTACTCAAGAGAAACACAGAGTTCCCACAGTGGATAGGAGACTAAGCCACCCTGCTCTGTTCCTAACAGGGAGCTGATGAATTGGAAATTAAAGATTCAGTTTCCCACACATCTCTATTCCTGCTGCTGACTGTTCTCTTTGACCTCCTAGTTCCCATTAGAGCACTGAGCCTGGAACATTCAGCCTGTGTCCTACACCTAGGAGGCTCTTGTAGTAGAGATAAGCCGCTTCAAACCTGAAGTAATGGAGATAAGTGTTCACGGAGTAAGGATGAAAATGCTTGGCTGGGATGCCCG
This sequence comes from Arvicola amphibius, assembly GCF_903992535.2. Classification (NCBI taxonomy): domain Eukaryota; kingdom Metazoa; phylum Chordata; class Mammalia; order Rodentia; family Cricetidae; genus Arvicola; species Arvicola amphibius. Next base: position 56,504,724 of record NC_052051.1, on the reverse strand, counting down.
GGAAGCCGGCATTTAAAGGATGCTGTGTTCTTCAGGGAAAATATCGAGCTGTGTTTGGTACAATGCCCAGGGAATAAACTCACAAACCTGTACAATGATTCTGCTCCTGCCACTGCCAATCAACAGCTGGAAGCTCAGATTTGTTATTTAGAAGAAAGAAGGAATATAGGGTAGGTGAGCCAGTTTGGCAAGGAAAGACACAAGTTACCACACATACGAACCTGAGTTTGAGCCCAGGCCCCTCATGATGAAACGAGAGAACCAATTACTGAAAACTGTCCTCTGACCTCTACCTGTGCACGCACACACACAAGACATTAAATAAATGTAAAAAGACTTGTAATACAATTAATTTTAGAAAGACTGCAGCTGAGCTGTGGCAGCACACTCCTTTAATCCCAGCAATTGAGAGGCAGAAGCAAGTGATTCTATGAGTTTGAGGCCAGCCTGGTCTACAAAGTTCCAGGACAACCAGAGCTACACAGAGAAACCTTGTCTCGAAAAAGCAAAACAAACAGGGGGCTGGAGAGATGGCTCAGTGGTTAAGAGCATTGCCTGTTCTTCCAAAGGTCCTGAGTTCAATTCCCAGCAACCACATGGTGGCTCACAACCATCTGTAATGGGATCTAATGGCCTCTTCTGGCCTGCAGAGCACTCATACAGAAAATATAAATTTTTAAAAATTAAAAAAAGCAAAACAAACGAACAAAATAAGCAAAGGCATGGAGCAAGAAGCAGAAGGTGGCCCATCTTAGGCCAGTGAGCAGCCAGCACATGTCAGTCTGAAGCAGGCATGGTGAGAGTCTAGTGACATCATCAAAGGCCAAGGACTGGGGGACCTGCAGCTTTTCATGGAAAAGCCTGCAGAATCATCACGAAAGGCTCTTTCCACCCTAAGGTACACATGCTTAAAGCCATTTCAGAATGTATGACCTCCTCCCAGAATTTCCCCTTGACCTATATGGCACCTCCCATGATGAAAAAATTATTCCCCATGGCCACTGCCCCAGATAGCAGACAGCTAAGCCACAGAGTCTTGCACCACCACCATCTTTCACGTGCCACAGGGTCAGTCATGGGGCGGAGCCTGGGGAAGCTATAATTAGGAAAGCCATCCATCCCTCTGCTGCTCCTTGTGACCATGGGTGCTCCACTGAGCACCCATGCAGTAAGGTGCCTACTCTGGCCGCTGACACCAGGAGATGAACTTGTTTATGTCACCTGTTAAGACACAAGATCTTGTGAAGCAGCGTGAGTTAGCCTCAAATTTACTATTGTAACTCTAGGGTGGCTTTGTACTTCCAATCAAACTCCTGAGTGCTGAATTACCTGCGTGTACCACCATACTTGGCTGACCCCACAGGTCTGTATAATTTCTTTAAATCATCAATTAAATAGTGCTGTTGGTGTTACTGCCCAGTCTTTCTTCTGTGCTGAACTTTTCTTTAAGAAAAAATAAAATAAAATAAAAGCAAGTCAGGTGCTGGTGGCACATGCCTTTAAGCCCAGCACTCAGGAGGCAGAAGCAGGTGGATCTCTGTAAATTCAAGGCCAGCCTGGCCTACAGAGTGAGTTCCAGGACAACCAGGACTACACAAACCCTGTCTCAAAAAGTAAAAATAGATAAAAAGCAAACAAGACATCATGAACGATCTAAGTTTTACACTTTAAGCTTGAGGAAGGCTCTCCTGTTCTTCAGGGCTCTCTGTGCTGCTCTGGCTGTCCTGGAGCTCACTCTGTAGACCAGGCTAGCCCCGAACTTAGAGCCCCACCTGCCTATATCTCCTGAGTACTGGGATTAAAGGTGTGCACCACCACTGTCCAGCCTGTTCTTCCCTCTTAAAAAGGTCACCCAGGGACTCTAGCGATGGCTCAGCAGGAAACCTGGGTTTGTTCCCGGCACCCACAAGATGGCTCATCACCATCCGTTAACTTCTGTTCAAGGAGATCTATGCCCTCTTTAGGCACCAGGCACACAAATGGTATACATAAATACATGCAAACAAAACATTCGTACACATAAAATAAATCTTTAAAGAAATTCAAGCTAAACAGCTGGAGAGATGGCTCAGCAGCTGAGAACTCTGACCTTCATTTGCTGACCTTGGCTCAGTGCCCAGTGGCTCACAATCTCCTATAACTCCAGTTCCAATGGATCCAGTGCCCCCCTTCTGATCTACACAGGCTCTGGCATGTGTGTGGATGTAAATTCACACAGCCACAAACACATACATGTAAATAAATACCAAGCCCTCAACAAAAGCGCGATAGGGCTGGAGGAATGGCTCAACTGATCAGAGTTCTTGCTACACAATCATGAGGACCCGAGTTCAAATCCCCAGAAGTGAGATGATGTTTGTGTACCTGTAACCCCAGTGCTATGGGAGGCAGAGACGGGAAGCTTGCTGGGCCTTACTAGCCTCTAGCCTAGCCCCAGGTTCAGTGAGAGACCCTGTGTGGAGGAAGTCAAGTGAAGACTCATATAACAGAATCTCTCTCTCTTTTTTTTAAAAGATTTATTTATTTATTAAGTATACAGTGGTCTGCCTGGCCTGCAGGCCAGAAGAGGGCACCAGATCTCATTACAGGTGGTTATGAGCCACCATGTGGTTGCTGGGAATTGAACTCAGGACCTTTGGAAGAGCAGGCAGTGCTGTTAACCACTGAGCCATCTCTCCAGCCCATAACAGAATATCTTTAGTCCTCCTCTAGCCTCGGCACACACACAGACATACACATACAACCATCAGTCTTGCATTCAAGTGACCCAGGTCTCAAGTACGTCAGGTCTCACAGCTCCTGTCCCAGTGCCCGCTATCAGTTCTTTCTTTGCAACCCAAATGTATGTCATTTCTGTCTCTACCATCAGGAAGCCCCTCTTGACAACACTGTTGGGTAAACTGAAAACTAGTTCCAGGATAGGCAGCAGTGGCGCATGCCTTTAATCCCAGCACTCAGGAGGCAGAGGGAGGAGAATCTCTGCGAGTTCGAAGCCAGCCTGTCTACATAATGAGTTTAAGGATAGCCAGGGCTACACAGTGAGACCCTGTCTCAAAAAACAAAAAAACAAAAAAGACTAGTTCCACTAGCCCTCAGTACACAAATAGAAATCAGACATCTAAGCCGGGCGGTAGTGGCACACGCCTTTAATCCCAGCACTCGGGAGGCAGAGGCAGGCGGATCTCTGTGAGTTCGAGGCCAGCCTGGTCTACAAGAGCTAGGTCCAGGACAGGCTCTAAAAAAGCTGCAGAGAAACCCTGTCTTGAAAAACCAAAAAAAAAAAAAAAAAAAAAAGAAATCAGACATCTAGACAATAATAAGAATGAACAAAGGCTTGGATTCTACAGCAAGATTCCACTTGTCTGGGCTGGGGTGCTCATTAGTGGGCTGTGCAAAGCACAGGTGAAGGCCCGAGTTCAATCCCTGGCACCAAGGAATAAACACTTCACTTGTTTCAAGAGGCACCTGAGCAGAAGTCAAATCTGCCATTAAGCTGGCAGTGATGGCACACACCTTTAATCCCAGCACTCAGGAGGCAAACAGGTGAATCTCTGAGTTTGAGGCCAGCCTGGTCTACAGAGTGAGTTCCAGAATAGCCTGGGCTGTTACACAGAGAAACCCTGTCCTGAAACAAACAAACAAATCTGCCATTAAAGGCCAATGGCAGGAACATGAAAAAGGACAGTAATTTTATTCTTAATTTTTGTAGGAAAACCAAGCGAGAGACCAGGGATGTAACCCATGGCAGAGCATTTGCTAGCGCACGGGAGGTCCTGGGTTGATCCCATCAGGAAGAAGCAGGAGAAAATAACCACCCCCTAAACAAACAAACTAAAGTGAGAGAAAAGGACTGCTGCCCGGGGCCCTTCCTGGGCAGTGGGCTGTGGCATCCCAGACAATGGGAAGCACGCCCAAGGGCTACACTCCACAAATATGCCAGTGATAGCCCTATGTGTCCTGAAGACCAAGCCCCTCCTCAGATTATAGACTCAAACACGGCTGCAGCTGAACCAGACTGCCAGGACGCGCTGTCTGCCCTTGGAAGTTTTAGAACCTCAATAAGCTCATGTTCTCCATCTGAGAAGCAGAACCTAGGCCACAGGATTATCATGAGGATTAGGTAAGAAAACACCACTAAGGGGCTTAGCACAGTCTCAGGGGAAGGAAATGAACGGTACCTAGTGTTACAAGGTATGCCTGCGAAAGAGACGAATCTGCTCGGGAGGACCCCGAGTGGCTGGTGTTCCCCCGCAGCTGCCATGATCACGTTCTAGTCAAGAGAAACGTCAGCCTCTGAGTCTCACGGGCCAGCGGCATCACTGGTACCAGCAGTGCATAAAGGAAAAGGCTGCCACCAACAGCATCACTCTGTCCTTGGGGCCAAAGTTTCCCAAGGGAGCTGTCACCTCATGGTAAGTCCTATCATCAGATCTGCTGAGCACCTGAGAGTCACCTCCCCGCTGTACGGATGGCTGCAAGGGAGCGTGGGCCAGACTGCCCTGTGAGGAAAGTGGAGCCTAGGGCAAGGGATGGCATGACAGCCTACAGACTGGCCACACCCTGCTCAGCCACTCCAGGGAAGAAGCAAAGTTATAAAACAATGCTTAGCCCTAGTGACGACACAAAAATGCCCATAAAAATGATGTAAAAAGAAAAAAGCCCTGGGCTGGAGAGACGACTTAGCAAGGAAGAGCACTTGCTGCTCTGCAGAGGACCCAAGTTCGGTTCCCAGAGCACACATGGCTGCTTAACAACCCTTTGTAACTCTGGTTCTAGGGAGATCTGGTGCCCAGGCCTGACCTCTGCAAGCCCAGTCACGTAAGCAGTGCACGTATATGCATAAAGGAAAATAATATAAAAAAAACTCAGAAAAATAACAGATGTACATCAGAACAACTACTGGCATTCCTATTTATTTGTCTGAGTGGTGTAAACGGGGAAGCTGTTCCCCTACTTTTATTTAAAAATTATTTATGGCAGCTTGGTTTGGATTGTGATAAACAATCTTTTGACAAGTACAATGTAGCTGCAGCTATCGCTGCCTCCAGGAGAGACACTCACCCTCCTTCACTCTCGGCGTCTGTGAGTGCAGTCCCTGAGGAGGCGGTGAAGTAGATGGAGCTGGAGCCGGTGGAGTCGCTCCTCTCCCTGGCAAAAGGGAACCGGCGCCGCCGAGCCACTCTCTGGTTCTCTTCTATATGCGATCTGGAAAGCAGGCCACGTCCCAGAAGGCATATCAGAACCCATATAGCCTGTCTTTTCCTCACTCCTCCCTCACTAAAGGACCAAGGAAGGAGAAAATTCTGGGTCTTTACTCTCAGGAGAACAAAGGGGCCACCTGTTTCGCAGACTAAATTGGGAAGAATAAAGAGGTTGCGCTGCTACCATAGACCAAAGGGCACTTGGGAAAGGGAGGGAACCAAATGTGCAGCTTCTTCCACATTGGTTAGCAGCTATAAAATAGGCTTGTTCCTTAGAGAGACCAGAAAAGGCAGAACACACGCCAGCTGAAAAAGTTGTAGGTACCAGGAAAAGACAAGGGCTTGGGGGAAGGCAAGAGAAGACAGGTCACTCACCGGACCTCCCCAACAATCTCCCCAGCCAGCCCTTGCAGGCTGCTCCGAAGATCCTCTACCTCCCGCCGCAGTGCCAGAAGACTGGTCAGCACAAAGTCCAGGCGGTCCAGCACCTTCTCCTGCCCCTCCTGTGGAATGCTGGGCAGTGCTGCAGCATCTCCAGCTTCACCTGGGACCGCCCGCAACTGCATTACTGGAGCAAGCGGAACAGGAGACGGAAACACGGGGGGTGGGGTGGGGGGGGGAGGGAGGCAAAAAACAAAACAAACAAAAACCCTCAGACCGAGAATTCTAGAGCATTTGCTTCTCTTGCCCTGTTTTGTTTTCAGATAGGGTCTATGTAGTTTCAGCTGTCCTGGAACTCACTATGTAGACCAGGCAGAAATCTACCTGCCTCTGCCTCCCAAACTCTGAGTCTAAAAGCATGCAACACTATGCTGGGCCATTTGCTTCTCCTGGCAATTTACAGAGAAGAATCTGGGCCTCTGAGAATATACATTTCACAGCTAAGTCATAGTACAAGTTTCAAGTTACTATCCAGAAGAAAGAAAGAAAGAAAGAAAGAAAGAGAGAGAGAGAGAGAGAGAGAGAGAGAGAGAGAGAGAGAGAGAGAAAGAAAGATGAAAGTCTAGACCAACAAGATGACTCACGGGTAAAAGTACTTGCTGCAAAGGCTGACGACCTAAGTTCAATGCCCAAGTCCCACATGGTGAGGGACTTAGAACTTTTAAAACACAGCAAATAATGTCAAATGCCTGCAAGGGTGTGGTACTTAGAATGCAGGACAGGTGCTCTGCTAAAAAAAAAAAAAAAAAAAAAAAAAAACTTTTAGCCAGGGGTGGTTGCATTTGAGAAGTGGAGGCAGAAGGATCAGGGGTTCAAGACCAGCCTCAGCTACGAAGTGTTTCAGGCTAGTCTGAGCTATGTGAAGCCCTATCTAAAAAAATACAAAAATAAAAACATTGTCTCTGGCCTTACAGTGCTAAATGCCAAGCAGTCAATACCAATTACACAGTAAAACAAAAACTGGGTTTGTTCAAATTCTGATCACACAATGAATAGTAAACCGCCTCTCTTGAGGCCATAATTAGTGTTATCAGAGAGGAGCAAAAAGAAAATGAGCAGTCACCAAGAAAAGGTCCATAGGGGAAAAAAAAAAAACTGGCCAAACTCCATGAGAAAAACACTGCTAACAAGCTCAACCTGCTCGCACTAGAGTTCAGTGAAATTTAGGAACTCGGTAGCCACTTAAAGCAGCTGAACTGGAATATGCATGAGGGGAGAACTCAAGAAGCGGGGCTCACAGGGCAGATATGCATATATCCCCTGGTAAAGGGAATCTAGTAGCAACCTAGGGCAGCAGTGCTCAAAGCACAGCAAGGAAGAATCTAGAATGTGTCTGCTTCCTCCCAACCTCAGGGGAGAACAGACCACTACTAAGGAATCACAAATGAGTCAAGCGCAAGGGCAAAAGACAGGGCACTGGCCACGCCACGTTACCACCACGCTATCAAACGCTGACAGCTGTAATCTAGGGTGATAAGTTGGGGAACGCTCCCTCGCAGAACTGACATATCCAGCTAGCAGGGAAGAAGAGGACCTGTGACTGCACTGGTGGACAGAGAAAAACATTTTCAATCAACACGAAACGAGAAGATCTAAGCTTCTATTACCCAAATAAGGGAAGGGCAGAGATCTGAAGCCCCAAATGCTTGGCTCAAATGAGTTAACCTGAAGGTGTTTTACAAAATGGAACACGTTTCGTCTGTCACTGCTGGCTCTCAGCCACTCGGCTTCAGGTGCACCAGTGTGCTCTCAGACCACACTGTGGAAAGTACACTGGACCAGATGACCAGGTCCAGCTTTTCCACTTACTCTGTAACAACCTTGGGAAAGTTACACAATCCCTCTGAATTTTCCCCCATAAAAATAATTTTAAAAACTTGGATTATTCTCCTCATGTCCTTCACATGTGAATCCACAGTTTGATAGTCAAGCTTTCAGAGCTTTCTTTCCTACGAAAGGATTCCCTCTTCCTTCTTTCAGACTCTTCCTCCGTCTATCCCACCCCTCACCCAACACTACACAAATGCCCTTGGTACACATTCGGGAGTGTGACCAGAACTAAAAGTGAAAGCTACACAGTCTTCTTGCACTAAGCTTTCCGTCAGAGGAAAGAGTAAGGCTTTCCTAAAAGAGTGAAACTCAGCCCTTCCACTGTCCGGGCCACCTGCTCTGCCAACGACAGCCCGAGCCCCAGGGTCATCAGTCAGTAATGACCTGTGCTCTTACCCTGGCGTCCACGCTCTGAAGCCTGAGCATAGTCCTGGGAATTGGGCAGACTGTGGCTCCGGCCACGGCTCTGGGCCCTTTTCCATCGCTGGCTATAAAGGATGCACAGGAATCCAAGGCCGGCGGCAGTACCAAATAACAGTCCCAATCCAGCGCGGCTGCCACCCAGGGCCCCCAGTCTAGACATAGTGCACCTGCAGCCGGGGCAAAAATCAAGGCGGGAAAAAGGGAGTGGGGGGAGCGAACCGAGAGGGAGAGAGTCATTAGCCTGGTTCTCACCCTGTTGGCAGAACCCGTTGCCCACAGCCTCACCCAAGTCTGGCCCCTCCGGTGCCGCAGCTCCCCGGCGCAGACAGACGCCCTGCCAGGGGGGCAGCAGCTCCGGACCGACGCGTCCCTGGCACAGCTCCTCCCTGCAGCACTGCACGTGGCAGCCTCCTGAAGCCCCCCGAAGTCACTCTGGAGACCAACTCAGACCCTTACCCGGCCGCCAGCCACCATAGCAGCAGCAGCCACACGGGCCTCACGCTGTCAATGATCGTGACGTCCTTAACTAGCGCCACCTGCTCTGGCGCGCTGGGCGAATGCGCGTGAAGATGACGCAGGCGCCGCCTCCCGCCCGGGCTCGAGGGGCGGGGCCACAGCTGCGGTCGGGCTGTGCACCTGTGCGCGGGTACCGGCGGCTGGTGGGACTCGAGAGTGCCGGAGTGTCCTGGGTGGTCCCTCGTGCTGCGCCCAGAATGTCTCCGCAAATCTCACGCAGCCCTCACCTGGGAGATGCTGCCCTCCACCGCCCCCTAACTGTCTTTATTTCGGGCTGATTTAGTTGTTTACGGATTTTCTATTCAAACCATTTGCTAAAACCTAAACAACAGCGCCATTGCCCGATGAAATTTGAGCAGGTCAGTTGCTGGTTGTCCGTAAAACGTCCCTCCCTAAGTCGCTGGGACCTGACTTCTGCCAGCTGACAAAATCCCATCTCAGGCCATGGAGGCTGAAGCAGGAGGATAACTGGGAGTTCAGAGCTACCCGGGATTACATAGTGAATCCCTGTCTCAAAAAACTTGAAAATCAGGGCGTGGGGTGGTGCACTCATATAATTCCAGCACTCAGGAGACAGAGGAAAGCGGATCTCTCTGAGTTCGAAGCCAGCCTGGTCTTCAGAGCAAATTCCAAAGCAGTCAGAGCTCTGCAGAGAAACCCTGTCTTGGGAATATATATATATATATATACAAAATTAGAAAGATTTAATCCTTCATATCATCAGCTGCTAGAGTAAGTCAATGGTGGAGCGTTTGCCTAGCTGTGCTCAACTTGAGCTGTAATAATTTTCAATCCAGAATAGAAATACAAATAAGCTCATTTATGAGACTCAGGGTTTTTTGTCCGTTTGTTTGGTTTTGTTGTTGTTGTTGTTGTGTTTTGTTGTTTTATTTTCTGAGACAGGCAGTCCTTGTTAGTTACCATGGCTATGACGAAATGCCACGATCAGAGCAGTCTGGGGAGGGGAGGGGGAGGGAAGGGTTTGTTTCGTCCACTTCCATCTCACAGTTCATCATCAGAAGCAGTGAGGGCAGGAGGAGCTGATGCAGAGGCCATGGAGGGGTGCTGCTTACTTACTGGCTTGCTCCTTGTAGCTTACTTAGCCTGCTTTCTTATAGAACCCAGGACCACCCATGTCCCCCATCCACAATGGGCTGGACCCTCCCCTGTCAATCACTAATTAAGATATTGTTGGGCCTGGAAATGGCTCAGTGGTTAAAAGCACTGGCTGCTCTTCCAGAGGTCCTGAGTCAATTCCCAGCAACCACATAGTGGCTCACAACCATCTGTGATGAGATCTGGTGCCCTTTTCTGTCTTGCAGGCAGAACTCTGTAAATATAACAAATAAATAAATCTTTTAAAAAGAAAGAAAGAAAGAAAGAAAGAAAGAAAGAAAGAAAGAAAGAAAGAAAGAAAAGAAATTGTGTTAGTGTTACAGAGCCAGGCATGGTGGTGCATACTTTTAATTCCAGCACTGGGGAGGCAGAGACAAGTAGATTTCTGTGAGTTTGAGGCCAAATGAGTCTTCAAAGTGAGATCCAGGACAGCCAGGGATGTTACACAGAGAAACCCTGGCTTGAAAAAAAAAAAAAGACATTCCTTATAGCCGGATTTTATGGAGGCACTTTCTCATCAGAGTGGGGCCCTTATCTCTGATGATTCTAGGTTGTGTCTGGTTGACATAAAACCAGCCTATGCATAGTGTCTCACTATGTAGCCTTGGATGACCTGGAACACATTGTGTTGGCCAGGATGACCTCAAATTCGGAAAGATCCACCTGCCTCTGTCTCCCCTGTGCAGGCACCACACCTGGCTATCTGACCGTATATTTAAACTTGCATTTGATTCCACTTATTTAAACTGGTTCTGATACCGTACCATTTCTGTTATCTGTGTTTTGTTTGTTGCTGCTTTATTAGGTCAGGGTATCACTATGTGGCCAGACTCCAAAACTCCTTCTCCCCACCGCTGGTTTTAGAGACAATCTCAGGTCTCACAAATGCTAGGCAAATGCTGTGCCATTGAACCACACCACCAATCTCTTTTGTCTTTCTTTTTTTCCCTCCTCCTCCTCCTCCTCTTCTTCTCCTCCTCCTCTTCTTCCTCTTCCTCCTCCTCCTCCTTCTTTAAATTTGAGACCAGATTTCAAGTTGCCCAAACTAGCTTCACTCTGTAGCACAGGCAGCCCTTGAACTTGTGATACTTCTGAATCCCCACTGTCAACAGCTGGGATTACATGTTTTTGCCTTAAAGCCAAACTCTGGTCTTTCTGACCTTCTGCTTTGGCCTCCTAAATGCTGGGATTACAGACTTGCCTGACTCCAAATGTATTAACATACATATACAGTATCTCACAATTTAAAGATAGACACAGGGTTAAAGATCAATAGATAAGTCGAGTTAAGGACTTTTGGAGGACTCACCTGCATTAAATGACATTAAACTGTCATTAATTCCACTGTCATTAAACATTTTGGAGCCAGGCAGTAATGATACATGCCTTTTTAAAAAATATTTATTTATTTGCTTATTTATTTATTTGTTTATTTATTTATTATGTATACAATATTCTGTCTGTGTGTATGCCTGCAGGCCAGAAGAGGGCACCAGACCCCATTACAGATGGTTGTGAGCCACCATGTGGTTTCTGGGAATTGAACTCAGGACCTTTGGAAGAGCAGGCAATGCTCTTAACCTCTGAGCCATCTCTCCAGCCCCTGATACATGCCTTTAATCCTAGCACTTGGAAGGCAAAGGTAGGTGGATCTCTGTGAGTTTGAGACCAACCTGGTCCACAGAGCAAGTTCCAGGACAGTCAGGACTACACAGAGAAACCCGGTCTCAAACAACTCCAAAAGCAAAACAAACAAACAAATTATTGTGACTGCATGAACCCTGGACATAACAAAGTCAGTAACATGCTTGCCATGCAATAACAATGTATGTTAGACACAAGAACGCATGTAAAAGCTGGACACAGTAGCATGTGTCTGCAATCTCAACCCTCTTACCAGCAGAAGGGCTGTGGAGACAGGAGAAACCCTGCCTCAAACAAGGAAGACAGCAAGGACATACACACTCGGTTGTCCTTAGACCTCCACGCTCACAAGTTTTGGGACAGGAACTAAGAACTAATATTTTAGTTAGCATACAAAACTATGGGTTTTATTAAGACACTTTTGTACTTGTATACAGTTGTACTTTATTCATATTCTATCTTCCATTGTCCTCTCTTGTACTCACTTTCTCCTAAATCAGGGATTTTTTTTTTATAATCATCATCATCTATAAAAATGTTGGTACAAAGTTCTGAATAAACTTTTTTTTCAAGACAGGGTTTTGTAGATGGAAGTTTCTGTCCTGCCCATTCTGCAGCCATTCAATCCCAAAGAAACACACAGAGGTTTATATTAATTATAAAGGGTTTGGCCTATTAGCTCAGGCTTATTATTAACTAGCTTTAACAACTTAAATTAACCCACAATTCTTGTCTATGCTTAGCGTGTGGCTTGGTACCTTTTCTCAGTGAGGCATTCTCATCTTGCTTCCTCTACATCTGGCTTGTGACTGACTCTCTGCCTTTCCTCTTCCCAGAATTCTCTTAGACTGGTCGGCCTGCCTTTACTTCCTGCCTGGCTACTGATCAGTCAGCATTTTATTAAATTAATAAACGTGACAAATCTTTACAGTGTACAAGAGCAGTATCCCACAGCTGAAGTGTGGATGCTGCAGAGCCAGGTACACTGGGGGCTTTCAGATAAAGTCCGGGAAGCTGATGATCAGGTAGAAGAGCACCCAGAACCCAAGGCAGGCACACAAAGCGGCAAAAGCTGTGAATATACTGTGAGTGTTCAAGCATCTGTACTGGCCTGCCCTTGGGGTCCTCACAGGATCCGTCCTTAGCTGTAGCCACTAAGAGCACCTCCTGTGCACATTCGCTAAGTTCACTTTTAAAAGGTGGGCCTTGCTCACCTCCTCTCTCTCTCTCTCTCTCTCTCTCTCTCTCTCTCTCTCTCTCTCTCTCTTTCTCTCTTTCTCTTCCACCACTCTTGTCCCCAGGCACCAGTCTCTACGGCTCTCTCTGCCCTCCTCTCTTCTCTTCCAATAAACCTCCCACACGAGCCCTGTTGCATAGCGTGACTTCTCTTCGTGGGGATTTTTAAATTACAACATGTGCAGTGTTTGACAAAGAGTATTTTAGTACAAACCAGGTGCTCAAGACAAGATCTTCATATGTGTGGCAACATGGGAGTGATCTGAAGTGCAATACAGATTTCACAAGTAACCTTTTTTATGTGCGTTGGTGTTTTCTGTGCATGTGTGTCTGTGTGAAGGTGTCAGATTCCCTGGAACTGGAGTTACAGATAGTTGTGAGCTGCCATGTGGGTGCTGGGAATCGAACCTGGGTCCTCTAGAAGAGCAGCCAGTGCTCTTAATGCCTGAGGCATCTCATTTCTCCAGCCCCCTCACAAATAATCTTGATGGAAGAAATCCTAGTGGTTTTCATGTACAAGGGTCATCATCATTCCTGCATTCTAAATGTGAGGAGGAAACTCTTATAAAATACTGTGAGCCGGGCGGTGGTGGTGTACGCCTTTAGTCCCAGCACTTGGAAAGCAGAGGCAGGTGGATCTCTGTAAGTTTGAGGCCAGCCTGGTCTACATAGAGCTAGTTCCAGGACAGGCTCCAAAGCTACAGAGAAACCCTGTCTCAAAAAACAAAAAAACAAAACAACAAAACAAAACAAAACAAAAAAAACCCTAATAAAATAAAATAAAATTCTGTGAAAGGAATGAATCTGGAAGAAAAATTGACACACATAAAAAAATAAATAAAGCCTGGGCATCACGGTACACACTAATTCCAGGATTCAAGACACAGAGGCAGGAGGATATATGTTTGAGGCCAGTCTGGTCTACAGAAACAGCCAGGGTTACACAGAGAAAACCTGTCTGGAAAATAACAACAAGCAAACAAATAACAAGTAAGATTTAAAAATAAAAATGAACAAGAATTGGCACATAGTGATTGTGCATATTTATGGGATGCAGTATAACACAAGACTCTATTTCAAAAATTAAATGAGGACCAGTGAGATGCTGGTACAGCAGTCAGGATGCTGGCACCGAGGGTGACCACCTGAGTTCCCCTGAGTCCGATTCCTGGAAACCACACAGCAGAGAGAACTGACAGAACCGACTCCTGAAAGGTGTCTCAGATGTCTGCAAAGCTTTGTCTGTGCCCTGCTAGGGCTGGGCATGGTGGCACATACCTGGGCAAAAGCAGGGGAACTCAACCCACGTTCAAAGCCAGCCTGGCCTACATAGTGAGACCTATCTCAAGAAGACAAAGGAAGGGAGCGACACAGAGGTGGGAGAGGAGAGTGGGCTCATACGCTGGACTCAGGCAGCTTCAGCACCCCTGTGCCCTGCTGCAGAAGCAACCCATAAAAGCCGACAGGAAAAAGAGGACAGGGAGGCCCCACATGCAGCGCAGGCAGGGAATTCATTTCCTCCTGGATATTAAAGATGTTATCAGGCAGGAAGAAGCCTGCCTGGGCAGCCGGCGCTGAGACGGGCTGCTGCAGACCGGGCTCTATCTCCCGGTGCATCTGCACATCAGTTCTGTGAATGCAATAAAGCGAGCCCTAGCACCATTCTAGGTCTCCTTCCACCCCTCCACAGCCCAGCCGAGAAAGGCACACAGAGCAGACCCCACGCTCCTGCCCAGCCCAGAGCATCTGCTTCATCTGACTCTGCCCAAAAAGTGACACTGTAGCGCCTTGCGCTGTAGCCTTACCTGGGTTCTAACTTCTAAGGTTCTTGCACACACGCATGCACGGACACGCATGCACACATACGTGTGCACACACACATAAAAAGAAGGTCGTGGCGGGGCTAGAGAGATGATTCAGTTAAGTGTCTCTTGTGCAAACACGAGGACCTGAGTCTGGATCCCCTGTACCCCAGTAAACGCCAGACAAGGTGACCTAGAACTGACGGGGAGGATGGGGTGGGAAGGCAGATCCCTGGAGTCACTGGCTAGTCGGATAGGGTGGACAGACTGGAAAGGTAGCCCATGGGCAAGGAGTGCCTGCAGTACAATCATGAGGAGGGGCGTTTGGATGCCAGAACATATCCCCTGACAAGCCAGCACCCCAAGCACACCCATAGCCCCAGATATCCAGCGTCGGCCTCTGGCCACCCGTGTGTAATCACCACACACACACACACACACACACACACACACACACACACACATCTGTAGTGGCTCACTCAGGATTTGGGAGCCTGAAGCAGAGGATTGCTGAGACTTCAAAGCCAGCCTGACTACATAATGAGCTCCAGGCCTTCCTAAGTTACAAAGTGAGACCTCACCAAAAAGAAAAGAAAAAAGAAAAAGAAAGTATAAGTCCCTGTACCCACCCAACCTCACCTAGTTCCCTTCTCTCTCTCAGAAGCAATGGCTCCCTGGAAGTATACTTAACTCTCTTGTCTGTTCTCTCTCTCTCTTAATCTGAGCACATATCTGGGGAAATTAAAGGAATACCACTATGGAAGCAGCACAGAAGAACCCTCTCAAACCAGACGCTTTGGACACATAACTATAATCTTAGCACCAGAGGCTGAGACAGGAAGATTGCAAGGTCTGGGACATCTTAGGGCTACCTAGGGATATGGCCTATATGGAGAAAGACAGGGGAGAGAAGAGGAGAAAAAGGGATAGAGGGATGGAGGAATGGGAGGGGGAACCAGGGAAGGAGGAGGCTTTCTAAATAAACTCAGGATGCCATTAAGGGCTCAGAATTTTGGCGCATCTCAGGCGTCTGCATAAGAACATGAACCCCACCCTTCAAATGCAGGCCTCTGAGACATCCAGATAATTACAGAGTGCCCAGAGATTCCAGATGTTTCTCAGGAGGCAGCTGGACTCCTGCTTCAGGGACAGTGTCTTTGGTTCTGTGGGTCAGGAGGTCCGTGTCAAACAAACTGCGTTCTTTCTCTGCTTCAGGAGTGGCTTCTCTTTAAATACTTGCTAATTTACCTATCTATTTATCTTCTGTACTGCTATTTTTAAGATAGAATCTCACTTTGTAGCCTAGGCTGACCTTGAACTCAAAGTGATCCTCTTGCTAAGTGGCTACAATTTGGCTGAGTGTACCTCAAATGTTTATGTGTCACTGACTTGATCTAGAGGGTGGCATTGCTGGGAAGTGGCAACACTTTAGAAGGTGAGGCCTAGGGAAGGTCGCTAGTCACTGGGGACAAGCCCTTGTGGAAACCAGGCGGCCCCAGCCTCAGCTGTCTCCTGCTGCCTGGATTCGGAGCACTTCATCCTGCCCATAGGCTCCTGCCGACCTTCCTCAGTCCTCACCTGACGCTGATGCTGGGGACTCCATAACGCCAGTCAAAGTGACCTCTTTAGTTGGTTAGGCTGTGTGTATGTGTGCGTGTGCGTGTGTGCATGTGTGACTTACAGGTGTGTGTGCGCACGCGAGCGTGTGTGCATGTGTGCATTCGTGGGGTCAGAGGAGGGCACTGAGTGTCCTCTATTGTGAGTCACCTGTTTCTTTGAACCAGTCTCTCCCTGAATCTGGAGCTCACGTTTTCTCATCTAGACTGGAAGCCAGCACAGACCAGTGGTCCTCCTGCCTCTGCCTTCCATGAAACTGGATTGCAGGCAATGGTAGAAACATCTAGCTCCTTACAAAGGCTCTGGGATTCAAACTAAGGGTCTCATGATTACACAGCAGCCTCATGCCCTTCACTGCTGAGCTGGGTTGTTTTTGTTGTTGTTTAGTTTGTTTTGGGTTTTTTTTGTTTGTTTGCTTGCTTGCTTTTTGGAGACATTCTTTCTATGTAGTCCAGGATAGCTTAATTCCCAAACCTTCATCCATCTATCTCCTGACCGCAGGACCTTTTCCTGTATAAATGTCGCAGGTGCTTCATTATGCTAACAGGAAGCTGACTAATACGATGATCTTGTAATGGGTTAAGACATTTTTCCCACCATGAGCCTCACTTTCCCTACTTGCTTTGGAACACTAAGTCAGAGCCTGCCTAAACCTATGTCTCCCAAATTGTAGTTCCCAAGACTCCTAAATAAGGCTCCTTTATGTTTACACTTTCTAAGCTTAAAGTGACATTTTTGTCTGTCTCAAATCACAAAACAAAATATTGTTTCATTTTACATGTCTCTGAACTTTCTATACATGTTGTTCTGTTTTTAGATAGTTCTCACTATGTAGCCCAGGCTATACTCCAGCACTCCCGTGCAAGCATTAACCAGACTGGATTGATTAGCTTCTGACATGAGAGCTAGACTGTCCTCAGATGCCATCTCGGACTCAGCCTGCCGAGTGTGGGGATCATAGGGGATCATCACCCCGGCTCTAAGGTTTATCTAGGGAGGTTTGGCTTTGTCACAAGGGGTGAAATTTGATTGTATCAGTCACAGTCTGTGATCTCAACGGAAGTGTTTTCAGCTGTCAGGCTGTCCCAACCTTCAACACTTCAGCCAACTCTGGTTTTTACAGCCTTTTCTTCCCATTCAGTTTTTTATTGGGGGGATGGGAGGAGAGAAAAGTCTTTCTTTTAAGGTATATTTTTATGTGTATTTGAGTGTACAGGTGCCTGTGGAGGCCAGAAGAGAACATTGGCTCTCCTGGATCTGGACTTACAGGCAGTTGTGAGCCACCTGATAGGGATCCTGGGACCTGAACAAGAGTCCCCTGGAAAAGCAGCAAGTGTTCGTGACTTCTGAGCCCTCTCTCTAGTCCCGTGAGGCAGAGGGCCTTTTTTGAGACGATATTTCACATTGCACCACAGGCTGGTCTTGAACTTGAAGCAATCCTGTGTCCTGAGTACTAGGCTTAGGGATGGGAGGCACCTATTGCCCACCCCACCCCCCACCCCCACCCCCCACCCCGGCCCCGTGGAATCTCACTATGTCGCTGGGTTAGTGTTTCACTTCCAGCTGTTTTTGTTTCTCCTGCTTCCGTCTCTGAAGTAGCTGGAATCAGAGCTGTGCGCCACACGCCTGCCAATCTTAAATTTTGTTTTTTTCTTTTCTTTCTTAGCTGTACAGTAGTACCTGGTGGCTTAAAATGGACGTTTAGGGGCCATCAAGACGGCTGAGTGGGTAAGGCACTCGCTGGCAAGCCTGACAACCTGAACTGGATCCCTGGGACCCACAGTGTGGGAGGGGAGAACCAGTTCCTGAAAATCGTCTTCTGACCTTGCTGAGTGAGCCCTGACGGTACGTGAACACACAGACACATACCTACATCGCACTTCTCGGACTCCTAAAGGTTTGGAGGGTGTGGTGCTAAGCTTATTGGTAGTTTCCATTTCTTCTCTCGTGGAATGCCCAGTCACGGCAGTGCCCGCCTTGTTGATGCGTAGGTTTGTTTGCTGTTGTTTATTTTTGCTTATTTGGTTTTGGTTTGTGGTTTTTGAGACAAATTCACACACACCCCTCCCCTAGTTTCCTTCCTGTTGCTGATAAAATACTCTGACAAACACAACTTAGGGTACAAAGATTCTAGCTCAACAGTTCACCAAGGCTGGGTGTCAAGTCTGCCTGCCTTGTGTGGGGATCAAACTCACTAAACCACTGGGCCGACTTAGCTCCCTGTAGGAGTTCTTTATAGGTTCTAGGATGAGGTTTTTGATTTAACCTCCCAGTACTGGGGGTTAGCTCTAAACATGGATGTGCTTTATTTCTCTAGCTAAATCGTTGGGGTGAGAGAGCTGGTCCCGAGCAGGAAAGGACGATATAAATAAATCAGACCAGTTAGGTAAGAAGTGCAGGTATCCAGGCCGTGGGCGAGGGTGTTCCAGGGTGTTTTATTCTGCTCTGCTTTTTAGGGAACCAGTCACAAGGTGTCAGTTGAAGAATGTTGAACTGTCAGCTTCTGGTGCATCTAGATGAGGGCGTGGAACAGCTGGCTGTGAACTCGCCGCCCTCCCTAGGGTATCAGGTTCAGGGATCGATGTTTCCCCGCCCCAGGTGCTACCCTGTGATTCGCGCGTGCTCTCGAGGCTCCCTGCAGGAGGACCGGGTTCCGAGCCTAAAGGACTGGCGGGCTGGCACCCAGTCAAGTGCCCAGGTGCTTTGCAGATTTAATGTGCAAGGCCGAAGGAGTGCAAGGACCCTCAGTCACACTGAAAATGCCAGAGCCCAGGACGCGGGACAGCGCAGGGACCTGACACTAACACTCCCGTCTAGCCTAGCCTCGTGCACTTAAAGTTCTCTGGGGACGCGTCCTGGTGAAGGCACGCAGTCCCCACGTCCCTTTGGCTGCAGCCAGGTCCACAGCGCAATTTTCGCCCTGCAACGCTGTAGGGTCAGGCGGGAAGCAGCAGGCGGGAAGCAACAGGACTTTGGAGCCTGGGCGTGGAGGTGTTGCAGGAAGAGGGCAAAGGGGCGAAAGGAGCCCTGGCGGCCACAGCCACAGCTGCTAGTGGAGTCCGCAGGGACACGCCCGCCTCCTGGTCTCCTGGGCGGCGGGACCGCGGCGCGCGTTCCTGATTGGCCCGCTCGGTGGCCGCACCGCCGCCAAGCGCCGTCCGCAGACAGAGGAGTAACGGGACTGTGGTCGCGGGCAGCCCCAGCCACGCACCATGCCCTACCTGCTCATCAGCACCCAGATCCGCTTGGTGAGTACCCGGCATGGGTGACTGCGACAACACTCTGCGGGACTTCCCTGTTGGTCCCCGCAACCCGCCCGCCACACCCCGGCGTCGCGGACATCGAGCAGGGTCAGGCGGCCGGGTGGGCGGGGAGCTCCGCGGGGACACCCACGACCCGCTTCACAAGTGCTACAGCCAGGGCCCGCACTAAGGCGAAGACCAAGCTGAGCCGCACGCACAGCTGCCGCACCTGTAGCTCCTTCAAGGAGGGGTTAATCCTGATGCACTGAGAACTGGGGCTTGAGAGGAAGGAGGGGCTGCAAGCGGCCCGGGGAGAGCACCACCACCTTTCTCTAGGTGCAGTCATATCAGCTGGGAGTCGGGGGCAGGGGGCGTAGTGTACTGGATGCTTTAGAAGCCCCTTTGTAACTTTCAGAGGATACACGATGCCCCCTCCCCACCCAGCTGAACAGCAGGGCGCGCTCTTATTCTCTTCCAACGTTCCAGCAGTGGGTGCAGAACCAACTCCCGCAGGATGAAGCTTCATCACGGGGCAGGAGAGGTCTGCACAGTGTTCAGGGCAGAGGTCTGAGAACCTGTACAGTTGTTAAAATACGGATTGCTGGGTGCTTTCCTCAGACCTTCGGAAATTCTGGAGAATGTGGGAATCCAAGCTTGGAAATGTCTCCCTCAAATAATAATTATTCTTTTAATTCTTTTCTTTTCTTTTCTTTTTTTCACGTAGCCCAGGCTGGCCTCAAATTTGCTATGTGTTAGGGGCTGACCTTGTTTTCCAAGTGCTGGGATTACAGGCATGTCCACTAGGCTTGGCTGTCTTATAGTTTTACTGATATGCAATGCAACCAAAACATGCACTGGTAGAAAACATACGGTTTAATGTCTGTGACAGGTTTTGGTTTTAGTATATTCAGAGCTGGGTACCATCACTAGAATCAATTTTAGTATGTGTCTATGAGCTCTAGCTGCTAACTTTAATTTTAATATGTGTGTTCTTTTGGGCCTGGCTGCTTTCCTGTCCATGTTTTCGAAGTCCGTTCATATTGTCACATGTATCAGGATATCATTCCTGCCAAAGAAGATTCTGTAGGAAGGCTACACCACTTTTTCCCACCTTGCAGCTATAGCCCAGGCTGCCCTCGAAGCTAACCTACTTTTTTCCTACTAGAACTATAAAACTATAGGCTTGACTTTTTTTTTTTTTTTTTGAGACAGGGTTTCTCTGTGATCGCTCTGGCTGGCCTCGAGCTCACAGAGATCCACCTGCCTCTGCCTTCAGAGTGCTGGGATTAAAGGTGTGTGCCACCACGACCTGGCTAAGACTTGCCACATTTTATGTCTGTGCTCCTCCACTGACCAGCATTGCAAGGCTGTTTCCAGCTTTTGGCTGTTATGGTTGGTTCTGCCAGCAACATAAAATAGGTTTTTGTCATTTTTGTTCTGTTTTTCATTTTGGTTGCAGGTGTAAATTGGGAAGTTTACATGCCTGTGTGTAAAATTTCATGTGGACGCGTGTTTTCATTTCTTTCATTCTCCAGGTGATGCCAATACACAGGAAACATGGTTGGTGGCGTCTGGCCTGAAAGTGCCAGCAGGCAGAGTTTAGGAAGCCAGGGAGGACCCACCCTGCTCCCCTCTTAGCTTGTGCTGCTCTTCCATTGACCTTCAGCTGTTTCCCCTTTACCTGCCCCCTTCTGCCCAGCAGCCAGCTAAGCAGCCACTGTGGCTTCCCTTGCAGGAGGTGGGCCCCACCATTGTGGGCGATGAGCATTCGGATCCGGAGCTGATGCAGCACCTGGGGGCCACGAAGAGACGTGTCCTGGGAAACAACTTGTGAGTAGTGACGCCCTTCAGCGCCTTCTTTCTCCCTGGCAGTGCCTCCTCCTGCCTCTCCCTTTACACAACCAACACACCACTGCACGACGATGTGTATTCATCTGTAATCCCCCACAGGTAGAGTTTCCCACAAGCCCCCAGTCTCCCTTCACACGGAAGTCTAGCACAGCCTGTCCTGAGTCTGGGGCTCTGGAAATGAACTGTCCCTTTCCGTGTCCTCTCTGCTCGAAACTGGATCCCATCAGCAAAGACAATAGGGCTGGCTGAGTAACAGGGCCCAGTCCCAGAAACAGAGCAGGACACCTGGGGCCTCTTTCCAGCTCTTGGCTGCCTGGCATTTGGTCATTTCCCACAGTGTATTTTACATCATCCCTGTCTGAACGCCACTGCTTCCCTTTCTGATTCGTTGCCCCATGTTAGTGTCTATTTTCACAGACACCATGACCAAAGGCAACTCCTAGGAAGCATTTAATAGGAGACTTGTTTACAGTTTTAGAGGGTTAGTCCATGATCGTGGTGGGGAGCGTGGCAGCATGAAGGCAGGTGCTGGAGCAGTAGCTGAGAGCTTTGCATCCTGATTTGCAGGCAGAGAAAGGGACAGAGACTGGGCCTGGCATGGGCTTTGGAAATGTCAAAGCCCACACCCAGGGACACACTTCCTCCAAGGCCACACCTTCCAATCCTTCTAATCCTTCCCAAGCACTTCTACTTCCTGGTAACCAAGCATTCAAATAGATGAGCCTTTGAGGGCTCCTTTCGTTCAAGCCACCACAGCAACTTATGAAAGGAAGCATTTACTGGGGACTCGCATTGAGTGAGTAAACCCATAACCAAAATGGCAAGGAGCATGGCAGCAGGCAGACATGGTCCAGGAGCAGCAGCTGACCCATCTGACCCACGAACAGAAGGCAGAGAGACACTAGTCCTGAGTGGCCCACCTCCAGTGGCCCACCTCCTCCTCCAAGACCAGTTTCTAATGCTTCCCCAAACAGGCCCACCAGCTGGAGACCAAACATTTGATTACTCAAGCCTGTGGGGGCCATTCTCATTCCATCCAACACAGCCTCCCTATTACAAACCCAGGGTTCGGAGATCCTCAGAAGAATTGCCAGAGTCCCACATGCAAGGAGGGGAGAGAAGACAGATCCCAGCCCTTGACCAAGGCAGGGACGAGCCAATCCCAGCCCTTGCCATGAGACATTTGCTTCAGGCTGCCAAGCCTGGGGTTCGGGCCCGTATCTGCTTCATGCTCTCTACAACTCAAGAGAAATCAAACTTCCTGTGCCAGAAAAGGGCACATGGATCCAGGTGCTAACCTTATTTGCTTCTCCAGGGTTGCAGGACAGCTAGAGAGGGGCCCGAGCCCTGAGGAGGGCAGATTGCCTAGTGGGGTGCTCAGACTAATACACACAGCAGCCATAAGGCTACCGTGGGGTCTGCTGTTCACGGCAGCCAGAGCTAACCAGCCTGTTTTCTCATGTATCGGCACAACAGTGATGGCGCCTTCATCAGACGGGGGAGAAAAAAGCAAAGTGTGTAGCACGGGACAGAACAGAGGGTGCCTGGCAAACAGGCCTGGCTCTGGCCGGGTGCCTGCTCCGCTTCTCCTCACCTCGCTCTCCTGGTTTCTTCACAGCTATGAATACTATGTCAACGACCCTCCTCGCATAGTCCTGGACAAGCTGGAACTCAGGGGCTTCCATGTGTTGAGCATGACAGGGGTGGGCCAGACACTGGTGTGGTGCCTGTACAAGGAGTGACCTGTGGACAGAGCACCTGTGCTTCGGAGGGCCTGACTTGTGCCCTGACCCCCAATCCTTGCAACACTGTCTGCCCTGCCTCTTTCTAAACTGTCAGGTTCCTTGCCCAACCCTGATGGCTGAGCAGCCTAAGGAGCCTGGCGCCAGTTCCTCGGGCACAGCAGGCCTTGCCCTGGTATTCACAGCTCCCCCAGCTAGGGGCCTCTTGCTCTAGGCCATGTGCTGAAGGGAGGCTACCCAGAGGACACTCCCTGGATCCTGCACAGCTAGTCCAAGCCAATAAAAGGCTCTCATGAGTGGATGTTCCTTAGCTTTGTTGTGCAGTGACTCTTGAAATGCAACATTCTTTACTGGTCTGTTCCTTGACCTGAGTGGAGCCCTCTCAGATAAAGTCCAGCTCACGACAAAGAAAAGTAGACTGTTTTATATATTAAAAAAAGTTTATTAGTGATGATGCACAAAAGTGTATGGGGTGGGAGAGTTGGAGCCGGGGCTACGTGGGCTGTCCCTCATCTTCCTGCTGCATCTGCGCGATCAGCTGCTGGCGCTCAGCTGCCTGGCGCATGCGCATCATGACAAGACTCTCATAGTCCCTTTCTGACCGCACTGAGCCCTGGGGACAGAGGGACAGAGAAGTCAGGCTAGCAGGCACAGCCCCACAGATTACAGATTCAGTATCGGGCCTGGGCCTAGACAGAACCAAGTCTAAAAGCTGAAGGGGAAGAAAGGGCGGAGGAAGGACCCAGACATCTTGGATTCCGACTCCTCCAGGAGCCTAGAGAGAGCAGGCCTGTGCTCCCCAGGCTGCTTCTCCATTATCTCCGTATCCACTCATCTCTAGGCTCCCCTGGCCTCCCTGCCCCAGGATGTCACATCTCTCCCCATCCTGCTCTGGTCCAGGCCTCAGCCCTTTATCTGCCTCTCCTTCCCTCCACCCATGGCTTCTGCCTGGCAAATTTCCAACAGAAGAGGAGGTCTGAGGTGCAGGGATCCCCGGCTCTACTGGACACAGCAGCGCTCTTCCCCTGTGGTCTGCTCTGCTGAGGACACAAAAGGGGGCCTTGCTCTCTCCACAAGCATGAGCCCAGCTTGCCTCGTAAAGATAAGACCAGGCTACTATAGGTAGGGTCCTTGGCTTTCTTTTACAATCTTGCTAGCCAAACAGGGGACTGAGGAGAGGTTCACTTTGATAACCCAAGAACAACAGCCAGCCACCCACGGGCGAAGCTGTGGAAGGGAAGCAGCCTTACAGCAGAGCACTGTGTGGCCAAGCCTGTCAGACCAACGGTATGAATCAGACCGTTTCCTCCCTTGGCACCGCTGGAGCTATGATTCTACGGCAGATAGAGGGGTGGGAAACCCACCAGCGGTGGCACAGAGCCAAGCCAGGACAACAGTACCAAGTGTGGTGGCCCAACTGTAACAAAAGAGTTGTGGGGTCCTGCCGGGGGAACCCCATGCTGGTGCCCTCCCACAGTAGAAGGCTTGGAAGTCAGTGACCCAGTGAATAACATGGGAGTGGCTGAAGTTGGGCTGTCTGGCTCTGGCTAACTTGTTTGGAGTCAGGGGTGCAGATAAACAGAAAGTGACACTCAATCTGGTCCCCCTGTCTTTATACCTCCCCCACCCCTAGGAATACCTCTTCTCAGCTACCCTCCCCTCAACCACTGGCAATTCAGAGCAGCTTCACACATACTGGCCCCTTCTACAAGAAGGTCCCCAAATGCGGTTCATGAGCCAGAGGGCACTGGTCTTCTGGGTGAAAAGAGTAAAAGCTGAGATGCCATACTGACATCCCCGCTGTGGGGAGGGCGCTGCTCCTCCCCCAAGTTCATGATGCTTTACCAAGAAAACTTTAAGTCACCCTGGCACGCCCCAGAACCCCGGGAGGAGTAAGCCTTTACAGGCATGGGGCTGGTCCCTGTTAACACACCCTCCACATCCTTCCCCACCATTCCTGTGGCCTGCCTAATGAGGGCCTGTCAACCAGCCCAAGGGCTGAGTCACCCACACCGCCAGGTCTCCTCTCTTCCTTCTCCAACAACTGTTCCAAAAGTTGCCTTTCAATTAGCACTACCTCCCTGGGCTCTTCCCATAGACTGCTGGGGCTTGGGAGTCAGGCAGGCCTGCTGGGGTCACTGTGGCGGCAGAGCTTTGACAGAAAAGGAAGTAACCTGGTGACACACCCGGCAGGGCTGTCCTCAGACCACTCCCCCAGAGGAATCTGAAGCGTCCTACTGCCCTGGGGTGTTGGTCACAGCTGCCCCAGTCCCAGCCTGCGGATGCTGCAATTACCTCAGAGCATGAAACCAGCTTCCCACCTGACTGAGTCAGCTGAAAACAAAACACATCTCTACCACACGCTGGCACAAACAGCCAAGCCACTAATCAGAGTCCCCAGATGCTGGCAGAGAGAGCACAGCCCCACACTGGCCAGGAGATCGGCACATGCCACGAACTACCAGAGAGAGGGTGCTGCTGCCTGAAGAAGCGCAAGCTCCCCTCCAGAGGTCCCGCCCTGCCCACCAAGCCCTCGGCCTTGTTTGACTCTGGCCCTGCTCTGTAAGTACCGCTGCTTCCTTTGGTTTTTTCCTACATGCCCATCAAGTAACCAGGCCACTCTTATCTAGGCGGGGACTCCCAGCACTCTGATCTCCCGGACAAATTCTCCCTCCTGCTAGTCCTGTCTCACCATCCAAGATGCAACAAGACAAAGGGCCACACCGAGCAGAAAGGCGCAGCCTCTGCTCCTAGCCCTTGAGGGGTGTCGCCCCAGTTTCTGGCCTCCAGTCTGCTAGCAAATGGTCACAAGCTGCTGCTGAGCCCCTCTGTGGGGTTTCTCAGATGAGGGACCTGTTGGCTGACTTAGGAGCGCCATGGAGACTTGGCGGAAAGGCTCCTTCCGCAACGCCTCCTTCTTCAAGAGAATGACCCTGGGGCGGCCGCGGAGACTGCGGAGACAGGGCAGCACACTCAGCCAGGCCAGCACTGCTGGTGGTGACCATGAGGAGTACAGCAACAGAGAAGTCATCCGGGAACTTCAAGGGAGGCCAGACGGCCGGCGTCTGCCCTTGTGGGGGGATGAGCAGCCCCGAGCCACTCTGCTGGCCCCACCCAAGCCCCCACGTCTCTACCGAGAGAGCTCCAGTTGCCCCAATATTCTGGAGCCCCCAGCAACCTACACTGCCGCCTACTCGGCCACCCTGCCTTCAGCCATCTCCCTGACAGGCCCTCTCCACCCATGCTCACAAGAGGACCTTTTGGATACTCCCTGTTTCCCGAGAACACCTACTCCGGACCTCAATGACCCTTTCTTTTCCTTCAAAGTGGACCTGGGGATTTCACTTCTGGAGGAAGTTCTTCAGATGCTAAAGGAGCAGTTTCCTAGTGAGCCCCACTTCTGACCCCGGTGAGGGCAGAGAGAACTGGGTGACTGGAGCCTGGGAGACCTAGGCAGGTAAAGTGTGGATTATGGAGCAGGTCGAGACATAAGCCACAGTGCAGCCGGCCCCGGCTGCTGAGCAATCCTCCAGGGCACCCAGAGTGAAGGACAGAAGCCAGCTGGGAAAGTATAGGGGTCACTCTCTGGCAGGAGCCCTGAAGGAAGCTGGAAAGGTCAGGAAAAGGAAGCCACACCTGCAACCACAGGAACCAGTCAGAGGTCAGGGGAAAGACAGGGTGGCACGGGGCGAGTCAGGAAGTAGGACTCAGACTGGGCAGGGCACACAGTGCCCTACACCAGCCTCTAGAACCGCTGTCAACAGAGAAATCATAGGCTACATCTAGGAAGAAGCAGTCTGAGATTAAGAGGAAAGTGGGAAGGCCAGAGAGAGCAGAGGTAGAAAAGCCACCGCTCACTTTCTATGATTGTTTGATTGAATAATAGCAAACCGGAAGTTTGGTTCCAGAGGCTGGAGAAACGGCTCAGTGGGTAAAGTGTTTGTGTACAGGCAGGAAGGCCTGAGTTCAGACCTCCAGCACCCACATGAAAAAAGCTGGGCAGGTGTGACAGCCGCCTGGAATTCCCGCGTTCAGGATGCAGGTACCAGGAGTCCCAGGGACAGGCTAGCTGGCTAGACTAGTCAGATTGGCAGACTCCAGGCCCAGCAAGAGCCACTGTGCCAGTAATGACAAGTGAAGAGCAATTGAAGATGGTAACTGACATCAACCTCTGACCTCCAAATGTATGTGCATGCACGCGTGTGCGCACACACACGCGCACACACACAGACTCACACTCAAACACCCACACACACTCAAACATACACTATACAGACACAAACACAAAAGAAAAAAAAATCAGTTCCTTTTCCCCCTTAGCCAATGTTTGCTTGTTTCTGAGACAAGGTCTCTTAGGTAGTATGGGTGGCCTTAAGCTTGATGCTCCCGGGACTGCAGGCATGTGCCACCACACCCAGTTGTTTAGGTGGCGCTGGGACCCAAACCCAGAGCTTCACGCATGCCAAGCAAGTACTCTACCAAAATGAGCCATGAGCCAATCCTGTAGCCACATTTTAATAAAGATGTTTTTAAAAATTATTTTTAATTTTGTGTATGTGTGTGTGTGCATGCACGCAAGTATACACAGGTGCCTGCAGAGGTGTGAGATGCCCCTGGAGCTAGAGTTACAGGCAGTTGTGAGCCACTTGATATGGTTGCTAGGAATTGAACTCAGGTCCTCTGGAACAGTAGTGTCTGTTCTTAATTGATGAGCCATCTTTCCAGCCCACCTAGCCATATTTTAAATCAACAGCCGCACCTGACTCATGGCTACCGTACTGGATGACAGTATGACATTGTTAGACCAAAGTCCACCGGATGGTGCTGGCCAGACACTAGTGCAGAAACATCAAAAGCTTGGTTAAGGAAAGGAAGATGCTGCCCGGGGCACAAATGCAGGAGGGGCTGACAGAGCAGGAGAGGCAGGAGGAGGAAAAGGCAGGGGAATGCCTAACAATCATTACCAAAACAGAGCGTGAGACTCAAGGTGTTCACAGATCCTAAGCAATCCTGTGAGGAGTGTTACGTATGGAGGCCTCTGGGAAAGGCTGTACAGACAGCAGCCTTCCTTCCCAGCAGAGGGGATGACTTGATCAGGGAAAGAGCAATGCACCAAGCGGCTCCTGAATCCTCCACCAGGCGGGGAGTTCTGCCTTGCCCCAAACAGGCCAAGGCTGCACCTGTTGTTACTACCCCAGTCTGTGGCTCGGCCACATCTGAATCCAGAACTCAGAAGTGCTGGACACATGGGTCTGGCCCCCAGGCTACTCCGAATGTGAAGGAAGGGTAGAGGGAAGGCGTGACACACCCTGTGACGTCTCTCTCCTGCGCCTGTGTGGAGGTGCCCAGCTGAGGGCCTCTGGATACAGAGGCAGTGAATAAAGGTTTTCTAATGCAGCCTACAGAGAGTGACCTGGATGTGGAACATTGAAACTGAATGGTGGAGGAGCAAGGCTTCTTTTAAGTCAAGATCCTGAGCTGGCCTAGACCACTTCATGTCCCTCCTCTACCCAGGGTCTGGGACACTGTGGTGATGCAAATGAGAATGAGCCCCAAAGACTCATGTGTTTGAATGCTTGGTGCCCAATTGGTGGAACTGTTTGGGGAGAATTAGCAGGTATGGCCTTCTTGGAGGGGGTGTGTCCCTGGGGGTGGGCTCCCAGTTAGCTCTCTCTGCCTTGTGGTCGTGACCTCAGCATATAAGCGCTCTGCTACTGCTCCAGCATCCTGCCTACTGCCATCCCCTACCCCAATGACCATGGGCTCTGGAGCCTCTGGAGCCACGAGACCCCCACTTAAATGCTTTCCTTTCTAAGTTGCCTTGGTTATGGTGACAAAACTGTCATGGCGTAGAAAAGTAACTAAGACAGGCACACTCCCCAGAACTCCTAACTTCTCAGGCAGGACAGGCACAGGTAGCCAGACAGAGACCCTGATAACTCTGGGAGGCTGTGGACTTGCCAACAGGTACCTAGGCTGTTTCAGAGAAGAGAAGGCCAGGAGCTCCTGCCCCAAAAACACTCATCTCTCCAGCACAAGTGACCAGGAGTCTATGCCCCAACTTCTGCAGTCAGGCTGAAAAACTGGGCCATCAAAGATAGAGTGAACACTAGCCTCTGTGGAGTCGGGAGGACTGAGACAGTGAACACTAGCCTCTGTGGAGTCGGGAGGACTGAGACAGTGAACACTAGCCACTGAGGAGATGGGAGGACTGAGACAGTGAACACTAGCCACTGAGGAGATGGGAGGACTGAGACAGTGAACACTAGCCACTGAGGAGATGGGAGGACTGAGACAGTGAACACTAGCCTCTGTGGAGTCGGGAGGACTCAGAGGCAGCTAGAAGGAGCACAAGTGGCCACAAGCAGAGCAGCAGATACAGACAGCACTCCAGGTTCAACACAGGGTGGAATGCTCTCTCTAGAGGAGACGAGCTCATCAGCGTCTGCTCTAGTCACCTGCCTGCTGGCCTCTTCATCCAGCACAGGGCTGTCTGACCTCCAATCCAACGAGAGCTCCAACAGGAGATACACATGGGCCAACTTTATTTTCTTTTTCTCTTTTCTTTTTGCTTTTTCAAGACAGGGACTCTCTGTGTAGCCCTGGCTATTCTAGAGCTCACTCTGTAGAACATGCTGGCCTTGAACTCAGAGATCCACCTGCCTCTGCCTCCCGAGTGCTGGGACTAAAGGTTTGCACCACCATGTCTGGCATGGGCCGACCTTTGTGTCACTCTGGACGTGGACTTCAGTGGTAACATGTGGATTAATTATGAGCAGGACCCTGGGTTTGATACATTGCCAGAAAAAAATAAAAATAAAAATAGAAAAGAAAAAAACACGAGGTTGTGGTGCATGCCTTTAATCTCAGCACTTGGGAGGCAGAGTCAAGTGGATCTCTGAGTTTGATGCCAGCCTGATCTACAGAGTGAGTTCCAGGACAGCCAGAGCTACACAGAGAAACCCTGTCTCCAAAAACCAAAAAAAGAAAGGAAGGAGAAGGAAGGAAGGGAGGGAGGGAGGGAGGGAGGGAGGGAGGGAAAGTAGGTAGAAGAAATAGAGTCCTCTGGTACTATTAAGTTGGGAGTGTAACCCCTGTCCCGGCATCCATCCCAGCCCCCTGGCCTGGGAGTTGCATTGGTCAGGATTCCAAATCCCAACATGCCAGGCCCTGACCCCTCCCTGGAGGAGGGTCAGGACCATTCCCACAGGGTATTTAAGTGGGCTCCCAGAGGAGAAACAGGAGGTTCAGGGTTTGCATGTGCTCCCCACTTTCCTGTCTCCCCACCATGCGCTCAGCCACCTGAGATCACTGTATTTAATAAAACGATGGGCATTTTAATTTGGTTTGATCTGACCTAATTGGATTTCTTTGTGCCGGCGGAGCAGCCCCTCTTAGGATTTTTTCCTAACAGGTACCTCACAGAGAACAGGGATGTGCAGAGAGTCAGCCCTCTTCGACTGACTGAACCCACCCACCACATTTTACTCTGATCTAGACTTGGGAACAAAGGGCCTGAGACAGTAGAAGCTGAAAGGGCCCCAGACCCCAGCAGACCCAGCGGTGACTCCTGGCTTTTTACCTTTGATAATCCCGCGTCACTGCGATCCACTGTGCCCTGGGGCTGTCCCTCCAACCAGGAAACCTTCAGAGGGTTGTCCACCAGGCCCACTTCATTTCGGACAGCCAGCTCCTGCCAAACAGAGTAGCTAGTCTCTGCCCATCTGATCCAGCTATAAGGGGCTCTTTCTACCCCACAGTAAGTCTAAGACAAACATAGTCTTCCAAGCAGATCTAGGTAACCTCAGCAACCCGCAAACAGCGCTATGCTGAAGCTGACCCTTGTGGGAGAGTGGAGTAGATGCACCTTCTAATTTGGAGAAAGAAAAAAATATTCAGGGTTGGGAAGCCATGCTGGGGCAGGGTGGGAGGCCATGCTGGGGCAGGGTGGGAGGCCATGCTGGGGCAGGGTGGGAGGCCATGCTGGGGCAGGGTGGGAGGCCATGCTGGTGCATGGTTGGAGAGGCCATGCTGTGCAGGGTAGAGGGTGTAGTATGGAGTCGGGAGAGTGAAATATGTCAGAGCATTCCCTCATGCAATCTTGAAGCCAGGAGACCTTTGGGGAGATTCAACTCTTGGACTGTCCTGAAGCCCCATAGGCAGTGTGGGAACCTGTGAAAGTGGGCTCCTGCCCAGAATGACAGGACTTGCCAGTGTGGGAGAATTGTCTGTAACCTGTCAATCATGTTTTAAATAAAACGCTGATTGGCCAGTCAGAAAGTATAGGTGGGAAAACCAGACAGGAAATAGAAATGATACAATGAGAACAGGAGAACTCTGGAAGGAGGAAGTTGATTCCTCCCACTCCTGCCCAGATCACCGAAGCAGCAGGATGTGATCTGCCCCACTGAAAAAAGGTACTGAGCCACATGGCTAACATAGATCAGAAAAATGGGTTAATCAAGATGTGAGAGTTAGCCAGTGAGAGGCTAGAGCTGATGGGCCAATCAGCTTTGTAACTTATAGAGATTTCTGTGTTATTTCTTTGGGGCTTGCCAGCTGTGGGGTACCAGACGGGACAAAAACCAACAACAAGCAGGCCTGGCCCCTGTTCATGTTACATGCCAGTGCCACACAAACCCCATACAACACTCACCGCGGCCCTGACAGTTGCAAACTCCACTATGGCGTTGCCTGCCTTCTTTCTGGAAAGCACCAGGTTGAGAACCTCTCCATACTGTGGGGACAAGAACGCCACAGTAAGTACAACTGGACACACAACATGGCCCGTTATGCTACAGTCCAACCTGGAATAAGTTAGGACTAGGGACCCAGAGAAGCTAAGCTGGAGAGAGTTGTTTTCATTCCCTAAGTATACAGGACAGCAATGGGGAGACAGGCGGAGCACCAAGACCTAGGCTAGCACACAGCAGCACTGTCTCAACTTCTGGAAGCAGGAAAAAGGAGGAGGCATTCATTCCAGACAACCACCTCGGCTCCCCAACACACACAGCTAAAGCCTGAGCTTTAAGGAAAGGGTTAGGCGTAGGCATGGCAGGAGAGCTGGCCAGAGGGGCACATGATCACTCAGTTCTAGGGGAGTCTCTAGACACACAAGAAAAGAGTAGGTAGCAACATTACTGAAGTTCAGGGCATTTGAGCTTTCTGGCCTGAGATGACAAGGAGTGGCAGATGTCAGCAGAATCTACCTTTTGCAAAAGTCTCAGGAGGACATCTCTGGAGTAGCCACCTTGGGACTCATCCTCCTTCTCGCACTTCCACTTCAGCTGAAAGACAACATCATCATCAGCCACACCAGGCTCTACGAGTGAGCTCACCATCCGAGCAGACCCCGCTGCTCTCCAAACTCTGGTGATTTCGACTACCCAAGCTATGCCTCCTGCAGAAACTGAGAGGGCGGCAGCCTGATTAATCTTAGGGACACTTTGTACACTCCAAGAACCCATCTCAAGCAGGTGGTGACGGCGCACGCCTTTAATCCCAGCACTCAGAGACAGCGACAGGCAGATCTATGAGTATGAGGCTAGCCTGGTCTACAGAGTAAGTTTCAGGACAGCCAGGGCTGTTACACAGAGAAACCCTGTCTCAGGAAAAGAGAAAGAAAGAAAGAAAAGAAAAGAAAAGAAAGAAAGAAAGAAAGAAAGAAAGAAAGAAAGAAAGAAAGAAAGAAAGAAGGAAAGAAAGAAAGAGGGGGGGGGAGAGGGAGGGAGGGAGAAAAAGAGCCCATCTCAACTGGAAGAGACGGTTCATGAACTTCCAAAGGTCCAGAGTTCAATTCCCAACAACCACGTGGCTCATAACCATCTGTAATGAGATACAGTGCCCTCTTCGGGCCCGCAGGTATACATCAGACAGAACACTGTATACATAATAAATCTTAAAAACAAACAAAAAACCCAAAAAGGACCCATCTCAGAGGGCTCCTGAGGATGTCTTGCCCACACCAGCCAACGTTCCAGCCACCTGGTGTGACAAGCTCTGAGACTCAGTCAGGGTCCAGGCCTAGGATGGCGGAAGGATGCAGAAGTGGCACCAGTTTCCCACAGGAAAGCATCTTACAGTGCTGTGACCACAGACCCTAAAGACTCACCTTTAGCTTGGGGGTTCCTTTGCCTTCAGTATTTTCTGTTCTTCCTAAAAATATTGGGAAAAGAAGAAAACTAAAATTTCAGAGTCCTAGGTCCCCCAAAGGAGAGGCAGAGGCTCACCTCCTGAAGGTCAGTTCTCTCAGATGGAAGCTGGGAACTCATCATAAGAGCCAGAGGCAGACACAGGCCATTCAGCTCCACTGAGGCCAAGTACCCCAAGGCCTTTCCCCTCAAGATCTGCTCCAAAACAGAGCTGCCAACGCTTGGGACTGAGACTTGATTTTTTGGGTCTTTTTTTCTAGACAAGGTTTTTCTGTGTAACAGTCCTGCCTGTTCTGGAACTCGGTTTGTAGACCAGGCTGGCCTTGAACTCACTGAGATCCGCCTGCCTCTGCCTCCCAAGTGCTGGGATTAAAGGCGGGCACCACCACCGCCCGGCTGGGACTGAGACTTATAAAAAGCACAGAGGCTCCCACAAAAGGTGTCACAGTAGGATGCTGTGGAGCACTATGGGGTATTCTCAGGGTTCCAGCAGGCGGAAGCTCTACAGCCACTCCACGAAGCCGCCAGCATGGCCACTCAGTACCACAATGTGCACTTGCCCTGGAGGAGACATAGGCGAGTGTCTACTCTCACCTCGCAGCCTCTGCTCCCGGTCCTGGCGGATCTGCTCCTGGACCAGCCTTTGCTGCTCCTCCAACTGACGGGAACCTTCTTCTCGAAGGCGTGCAATCTGCAGAGCAGGGGCGGAGGGGTGATAATTCTGCGCAGATCCAATGCCAGGTTGGCTCACCTTGTGAAGGTCCCTGGGAGGCTCCACCTGCAAGCTAGGGACAGAGCACCAAGCTCCCACAGGAGACAACCTGTGGGTGGACAGATCACCAAGCTCCCACACGAGACAACCTGTGGGTGGACACAGCACCAAGCTCCCACAGGAGACAACAAGAGTGAGCTCGCCCACACAACAGCCACTCAGGTCCTTCCCACTCCAGCTGCAATGACCCCAGACCAATGGGTCTGGTGCTTACCTCCTGCTCCAGAGCTGTGGTACTCCGGCTCTCCTCCTCTTCCTCACTTCCCTGGGCCTGGGCCTGCCGCTCCCGGGCCTCCAAGTCTAGGCACAAGGGTTGAATGGTTCAATTTCTAGTCTGCATGTTTGCTATGGCCTGAGCCCACCCCAACTCTGGCTGCTTCCCCAACACCTAAACAGGATGTGCATCACACAGCAACCCCGCCCATCTCTTGGTGTGCCCACACGTCCCCAGTTACTTTACACTGCAAAGGGCATATGCAAAAGAGATACGGCTCTGGAAGAAGAAAACAGCTCACACTGACCAAGCAGGTTCTCTCCACAAAGCAGGCAGAGCACAGGGGGTGCTGTGTCAGCAGCCCAGGGCCTGATGTCAAAGGTGCCCGTGGGTGGAGCTGCCAGCCTGTGTCACTGTGGTTTGGCACCACAGCCTGACCTGGGCTGGGCCTCGGCTTTGATTTATTTCCCATCGCTGATCTCCAGTTCTCACTGTCTCCTGTGCCAAGCGTCACCGTGGCCCTAGCTCCAGCGCCTCTCCTCGGGCAGCCCGGTGCTGGTATACTCCCACACCACCAGCCCTGTGCCAGCCAGCTGTGGTGACAGGCCCTCCTCTCAGGCCCAGGGCCCACCGCTTTCTTTTCTGCCCACACTTCATTACCTGGAACTTGCATCCCTCTGCCTCCCACCCCAGGTTTGACCTTGTCCATGCTAAGCAAGTGTTCTACCACTAAGCTAGGCCCTAGCCCATTTATTTGTTTGGTAAATTCATTAAAAGTGATTAAACTGGGGCTGGTGAGAGGACGCAGAATCTCTAGCCGTCGAGTGTGACTATTTCAACTCCTGAGCCCCCCGGAAGGGGAGAACTGGCTTTTGCAAGTTGTCTTCTGACCCACAAGTGCTCGGTAGGTGTGTGCAGACCCACACTAAATGAATAGATATAAAACAAACTCTAGAAACTGAGCTGTGATTCGCATTCTTGAGCTCTGGGGAAGTTTCCCAGAGTGGAGGCTTAGCAGGTAGCAGCTGGAATGAGCAGGAAAGAACCAGCTTGGACCAGAGGTGAGAACACTGGCTCACCTACCAAACTGAGTAAGTCCCCACTCAGGCAAGCTTCTCAATTCTAAAAAATATTTATTTCTAGCATCATCTCTGAGCTAAAAAAAAAAAAAGAATTTATTGTTATTTTTCTGTGTGTGAGTGTTTTGTCTGCCTGCACTTCCTGCATGCCATGAAGTCAGAAGAGATGATTAGATCCCTGGAACTGGAGTTACAGATGGTTGTGAGCTAGGAAGTGAACCCAGGTCCTCTGCCTGAGCAATAAGTGCTTTTAACCACCGAGCTATGTCTCCAGCCCTAACTCCAATAGTAAACCTCGTAACTGGTGTCATTCCTGAGTGCCTTCAGCAAACCTGGGCAAGGCTCCAAGAAGAAAGCGAGGGACATGAATGGCAAGGGCCAAGGGAAGCCGGGGCCAGCCAGCCTGACAAGGTCACCCACCCAGCTTCACTTTCTTCCTTTTCTCATCAAGTCGCTGGGTCCTCTCTGCTGCCTGCTTCTTGGCTTTCCTCACCTTGTCATACGCAGCCTGGAAAAAGGAGCAGCACAGCAGAGTCAGAGAGAAAGGAAAGCTGGGGCATCTTCCCGGCCCGGGGCTCAACCCAGAGTTAGCGGTATCACTGAGACTCGGGCAGCAAGTACCATACCGCAGGGCAGAGGGGCAATGTCTCTCACATCCTGGTGCTACTTAAGCCAGTCCCTGCTGAGCTTCTGAGCTGCAGGGGACTGGGGACACTCTAGACTGCAGCGGTCTCTAATCACTGGGCACAGTTCAGTGGAGGAGGTGCTACTTACCCTGGCTGCAGCATCCGTCAGTACCTCCAAGGCCTGGGAAAGCTGGTGGAAGAGTTCAGCTGCACACGACAAAAAAGCAAGAGGAGAGAACAAAATGAAGCTGGGTAGTGACAACGGAATACTTAAAAAGCCCAGGTCAGCACGACAGGCCAACAGTGCGCAGGAAGTGTATCCACAATCGACTGGATACCCCATCACATGGACTGAACTGGGACCACTGCTCAAGGCAGGCCATGTGTGTCTACACCCACAGCACAGACACCCAGAGCAGCCCCCCACCCCCACTCAGGGTGCTCGAGGGCCTCACCTGCTCTGGGGTTATCTGGATTTTTGTCTGGGTGGCAGGAGAGTGCTTTTTGCCTGTATGCCTTCTTCACCTAGAGGAGTCAGAAAACATAGTCACCCTCCCTGCGGGACAGCAGGAATGCCTTCCCAAGACATGTGGGGATCAGTCAATCCCATGCCACCGAGGAGCCTATAACTCCCTTTGCACAGCCATCATGACACCCGGAACAAAGAAGGGGAAGGCCGTGAAGGGAGCTGGCACTGACACCCAACAGAGGGGCAGGGCCCGGTTCCACAGAGCACCCAATCTCATCAGTGGGTCCTGGTCTCGGGACAGCTGCCTGCTAACAGCTACTGGTACACTCTTGGTGGGCGTGGCAGCTGTGGCAACCTTTCTGAAGGAAACCTTAGCTGCTGAGCTTTGTTATTACATATTTATTTATTTATTTATTTTTATTTTTATTTATTTATTTATTTTTTTTTTTTGGTTTTTCGAGACAGGGTTTCTCTGCAGCTTTAGAGCCTGTCCTGGAGCTAGCTCTTGTAGACCAGGCTGGTCTCGAACTCACAGAGATCCGCCTGCCTCTGCCTCCCAAGTGCTGGGATTAAAGGCGTGCACCACCACCGCCCGGCCCATATTTATTTATTTTAACTCATCTTGTGTCCCTGTGTGTGCTTTCATGACACAGTGTGCGTATGGAAGTCAGAGGACAGACGTGGAGTTGGTTCTTTCCTACCATCACGTGAGTTCCAGGGATGGCACACGGATGGTCAGGTGAGCCACTGAGTGAGTGCCCTTAGCCTTATATCTTAAAATATACTTTCCCTTTGACTCAGCCTAGGAATTTGGACTTGAGAGAAATGACAAAATAATATATAAAGATGCTCAATGCTGCACAGTTAGTGGAACTAGCAAAACCTCTATCACCAGGGGGTCCATTAAAAACATTACAATAGCCTGTTGTTGTGCTATGTGCCTGTAAAATCTGCTCTAAGGCAGAAGCAGGAGATCAAGAGTTCAAGGTCATCCTGGGCTATATAATAAGTTGCAAGCCAGCCTGGGCTACCTCAAAATTAAATAGAAACAAAACAAACAAGCCTCTACAGGGGCTGGATATGGTTCAGTCAGTAAAATGCCTGTTGCACAGAATGAGGATCTGAGTTCAGATCCCAAGCACCCACATAAAAGCTGGGATCAAGGTGCTGAAGAGATGGTTATTGTACTGGATAAGGGCACCTGCTGTCAAGTCTGACAATCTGAGTTCAATCCCGGGGACCCACAAAGTGGAAGGGGAGAAGCAGCTCCCACAGGCCCTCTGACCTTCACAAGCACGCCTCTGTACGTACACAGATGCACTCCCACACTTAACAGGCACACCCTCCATAAATAAGTAAATAAAAAGTTTAAAATTATTTTTATTTTTTTAGGATGAGGTCTCTCTACATAGTCCTGACTGTCCTGGAACTCAATTTGTAGATCAGACCTTGAACTCACAGAGATCTGCCTGCCACTGCCTCCTGAGAGCAGAGACTAAAGGTGAGTGCTATCACACCTGGCTTGGGTTTAAAATGTAAGAGGAGGGGCTGGAAAGATGGCTCAGCAGTTAAGAGCACTGGCTACTCTTCCAGAGGACCCCGATTCAATTTCCAGCACCCACATGGCAGCTCACAACTGTCTGTAACTTAAGTTCCAGAGGCCTGACACCCTCACACAGATATACATGCAGACAAAATATCAATGCAAATGAAATATAAATCATTTAAAAATTGTTTTAAAGCAAACAAACAAATAAATAAACAAACGGGGCTGGACAGCTGGCTCAGTTAAGAGCGCCTGCTCTTGCGAAGGACCCATGTTCAATTCCCAGCACTCACATGGAGCCTCACCACGTCCTCAGGCACCAGGTAAGCATGTGGCACACAGACATACATGCAGGCAAAGCACTCATATGAGTAAAATAAACCAAAAAACAATTAAAATAAAGCAAAGGCTTCTAGACCCCTGGTCAGACACAAGAGGAGCTCTGAGAAAGAGATATGGAGGGAGAGCTCGGCCTGCAGTCCAAGCAGCTGGGAGGCTGAGGAGGAGGGCTTGTTTCATGTGTGAGTTCCAGTCATCCTGTCGGAAAAAATAGCTATCTCTAGACGGATGGATGGATGGACGGACGGACGGACGGATGGACGGATGTTCAGACAGATAGATGGAGCAAGGATAGAAGGCATGCACAAAATGTGAGTTTTTTTTTTCAACAATGTCTTGATGTGACTGAATTTATTATTATAGTTTATTATTATATTATTATATAATTATTTATTATTATAGTTTATTATAAAAATAATAATAATTTATTATTATTATAGGCTTACCTAAACTTACCTATTCCTGCCCAAGCCTCCCAAGTGCTGCGATTACACACGTCTACCACCAGGCTAAACTCTAGCATTTCTTATATTAGCAAAAATGATAAATCAGGGCCTGGAGTGTTGTGTGATATTTTGATCGCTTTCTGATGTTTCTAAGACTGTCAATAAAAATTTGCTTTGAATCAGACGGCGGAGCTAGCTACTGACCAAAATTAACCACAGAGGTTTTGGAGGACTAAGGACAGATAGAGAGACAGAGAAATAGGGCGGTCCTTAGAGAAGGTCTCGGCCCTTCTGGATGGAGGAATGAGAGAGATAGGTCACTGGTTGCTTTTTTGCTCTGATCATTCAGGTTCTTACCCTGATATCTGACTCCTGGGTTTTTACTGATAAAGAATAACTAGATAAACAATTCACTGTGTTTGGTTGAAAGCGTCACCTCAGCTCCCTGTGGCACCCCCTTTATCCAAGGAGTCAGGAATGTTTGGCTGGAAGCGTCACCCCAGCCTCCAGGCACCCTTATATACAAGGAGTCTGTAATGTTGAGTGGGACCTTCCAAGCCCCCTCCCCTGGGAGTTGCTGGTCCAGACTCCACCTCCATGAAAGCCCTCCAAAAGGTGACCCCACCCCAGGGAGGGTCGAGACCATTCCCATAGGCTTTTTTGTTTGTTTGTTTGTTTTTTATTTTTCGAGACAGGGTTTCTCTGTAGCCTTGGAGCCTATCCTGGAACTAGCTCTTGTAGACCAGGCTGGACTCGAACTCACTATGATCCGCCTGCTTCTGCCTCCCGAGTGCTGGGATTAAAGGTGTGAGCCACCACCGCCCAGCTTCCTATAGGATATTTAAAACTGCTTCCCAGAGAAGGAACAAGTGATCTTCCCGGTTCTCCCCCTCCCCCATCTCTGTTTTCCAGGAGGGCCACCCAGGAGCACAGGCATCATTAAACCTGGGCTTCTTTTAATTTGGTCTGATTTGGATCCTTGCATCGGCAGAGGTTTGTTGAGCCAGAAAAACTTAGTGGTTAAGAGCATTTGCTGCTCTTGGAGGAACTGGGTTCACTTCCCAGCACCCATGTGGTTGCTCACAAGCATCCATAACTTTAATTTCAGGGGATCTGGTGCCCTCTTCTGGCCTCTACAGGCACTGCATGCACATTGTGCACAGACATGTATGAAGGTAAACACTCATAAAACAAAAATAAGTAAACCAACAGCTACCAAGAGGTTCTTTCACATACGGCCTGCTTAGCTGTTTCCATTAAAGTGGTAAAGAATCACAGAATCTGTGAGGTCTCTGCCTCTCACCTATGTTTTTCTGCACTGGTTGGTCACCTGCTGCATAGACTCCCAGAAGAGCAGCTCAGCACTCGGCTTCCTGGTTTCTCAGAGGGAATTAATATCACTCCAACATTCAAGTTAGCCAAATAAGGACTTGAGAAGCAGGCAGGCAGGAGAGAGTCCTCTGCTAGGCTGGTACCTGACTCAAACTACCTCCAGATCCACGGAGCCCAGGATCTCTGGGGTTGTGCTGCCACCTGCTGGCCTTAGCCAGCCCCACACCCACCCCTGCAGTGTTAGTCTGGCTTTCCAAATGCAGCTTGAAGAGACCCCAAAGGCCTCCGGCAATAAGGGAGCAGATGTTCCTCCCTGTCCTCCCCACCTCCCCGACCGCCTACTTATGCATACCCCAGACCACATGCTCACTGCCCCAGCTCGCCTCTTAAAAAATTACAATGAACAGGGCACATTGTAACCTCAGCCATCAGGACACACAGGCAAGAAAATTGGAAGCTCTGGACGTGGACTAGGGTATAGATCTAGCCTGCTCATTTATCCCCCTTAGATTGGTCTAATGGCATTTGATGACTTAAGATACTGTAGCTCATTACCTCATTTGTTAAGTTTCCTGCCAAAACACAAACAGGTGTGCCTCTTTAACAGGCTTCATGGTCCAGGACTAACGGGTTTCAGGTGTGTCTTCAGAGGTTCAGAGTTTCAGTTTCCTTTATCTTCTAAAATGTGCATACCTTTTAACCTAAAGCCATAGCCTTTGCTATGACACCAAGATGTAAATCTGTTCCAGTTGTCTACAGACACCTACGGGTTCCTGGAAAAAGTTCTGCTGCGTTATCAAAAAATCTGGTCTGATAACGACTAACAGTATCCAGAACATATTTTAACCCCACCCATTTTTAAGCATATTTTACAGGTCACTCCTGCTGTCTGGGCCAAGACCAACTTACAGAGCGCTCTCCAGACAACACCAACACCTGCACCAGCTCCTGGGACCTCACCATTGGCACCAACTCTCCTGGATCAAAGACGCCTACCAACTAAAATCTGGTTTTATCTGCTATTGTGTCCAGTCATACACCTGAGCCTCACCTGTACAACCAGGGCACTTCTCTGTCCCATTCTGTCTGACAGTTAATGATTTTCCATGACTAGCCCCATCGATAGGGCCAATAATAACAATATTTTTTTCTCCTAGCCACCTGCCTTCTCATCTCCCTCAAAAAACAGCTGCCTGAGGTCTCCAGGATGACAGTAAACTGGATGCCGCTCCAGCCTCACCTCTCACTGAACGTGAGCCCACCAACTCCCAGCTCTCCCCTCTCCCATGTCGCCCCATGCCCACAGGAAGCAGCCAGATTTGAGCCGGCGCCCCTTTATCCAAGGAGTCTAAAATGTTTAGTTGAGGGGCTTTACCTCAGCTCGCTGGCACCCCCTTATCCAAAAAGCCTGGAATGTTTGGTCAAAATCATCACCCAGGCTCCCTAACAGCCTTTATACAAAGAGTCTGGAATATTATATTCAGGGGCCTTATCCCAGCCCCTGGTACCCATCTTTGGATCACTGGGTAGAAAGCTCCATTTCAAGCTCCCTCCCGTGGGAGTTGCCTTGGTCCGAACTCCACCTCCGGGAAAGCCCACCAAGGGGTGACCCCTCCCCAGGAAGGGTCAGGACCACTCCCACAGGCTACTTAGGCTGCCCCCAGAGAGTGTACACATAGTCTCCGGGTTTTGCATGGTATCCCCTTCTCTCTCTTCCCTTCCCATGCTTTCCCAGTGCCACCCAGGAGTACTGCATTAAACATGGGCATTTTTTATTCAGTCTAATTTGGTCTGATTGGGATTATTTGCGTCGGTGGAGAGGCTTGTCTTAAGAAATGTTCCTAAATAAGTGTGTGACACCATGCCTGGCAAGCAAGACCTCTTCTAAGAGTTTAAGATTTTTAAAATCATTTGTATTTGTGTGCATGTCAGATTCTCCCCACCTCCACACACAGGAGTTACAGGCAGCTATGAGCCACCTAACTCAAGCCCTCTAGAAGACTGGCACATGCTCTTACCAGCTGAGACATCTCTTCAGCCCCCTATGAGTCTAGAATCTAGAAAGTCATATAATATCTCTAAATGCTGCTGTTAATTTATTATTCATAACAAGAAATAAAAATCGTTTAAATTCCCAAAGAATAAAAACAACTAGCTGAGCAGTGGTGGCACATATCTCTAATCCCAGCACTCGGGAGGCAGAGTAGGCCGATTTCTGTGACTTGGAGGCCAGTCTGGTCTACAGTGTGAGTTCTAGGACAGCCAAGGCCTCACAGAGAAACTCTGACTCAGAAAAAAACAAAAACCGAAACCAAAGCAGCAGCTAGTGCTTATCTAATCCTTCCACAGACAGACCTCCTTGTGCTTACAGTGTTTCCATTCCTTTAGCCCAAGGACCCCTGGGAAGGGCACCTGTGCACCGGTGTGCTGCTGAAATCAATGCCACCTACTCTCTCCACCGACATTGGTGTAGAGTGTGGTATGGGCAAACCAAGAAAGGAAGTGGACCCGGGTTTCTATGGAAACTGTAATTCCATGAAAATTGTTGAGGTGATGAGGGGAATGCCAATGCCTTTCAGACACAGTGATTCTGGACTGTAAAGAACATGTTTATGACCTGTGTCTCCAAACTATGAAACATGAATAAATGGGCCAAGGAATCATTTCTCTCAAGAAATCAACAACTGGGGCTGGAGAGATGGCTCAGCAGCTAAATGCTCTTGCTACTCCTCCAGAGAACTGGTTCGAATCCAAACACATGTCAGGCAGCTTACTGCCATCTGTAATTCCAGTTTCAGGCGCTTTTCTGGCCTCAGAGACCGCCAGACACAGATGTGGTACACAGACACATATGCAGGCAAACCAAAACACCCATACATTTAAAATAATTTTAGTATTTTTTGGTTTTTCAAGATGGGGTTTCTCTATGTAGCCCTGACTGTCTTAGAACTCACTCTGTAGACCAGGCTGTCCTTGAACTCAGAGATCCACTCACTTCTGTATCTCCAGTAATGGAATTAAATTAGACATGTGCCGGCACCACCAGGCTAAAATAAATTTAAACAATTTTAAACATTAAAAAAATTTCAACAAGAATCAACATGAACAACAACAACAACAATCCCTGTGGTAGATATTATTACCCTCATTTAACAAATGAAGAAACTGGTATAATAAAGACTTATTTTCAGTATATAACTATATGCTGAAAATTCATCAGCAAAAACCATGCAATTACTATATTCGACAAAACCTGTTCTAGCTGGAAATATAACTTAGTGGCAGAATGCTTTACCTAGCATGGGTAAGGCCTTGCGTTCAATCCCCAGGCTCACACCTACACAAAATCTACTCTGGTGAAACAGTACCGACTCCCAGCCATTCACTCCTTTACCCCTACTAGATAAAAATATAAAAATATTCATGAAAGAGGGTTATAATTGGTATTTACTTTCTATAATGAGTTTAAGTAATAAAAGTTAAAAACTTAAATAAGGCCTTCTTGTCACACTACTCTAAGTTAAAAGACACGTTTCAGCAAGAGAAGGTTCTAGAATTGTGAGAGGTGTATTTTCAAATTCAGAATCTTCCTTACACTAACGGCAAGACTTTAGGCAAATCAGTGAATCTTGCCTGGCCTCGGGCTCTAAAGGCCCACATCTTAGGCTACTGGAGGGGTTAGAGGAAACAGCATGGCAATCCGCACAGTTCCTAAAACCTAAAGACTGTGTGCTGACACGTCCCTGTGATCCTGGCGTCTGAGAGGCTGAAGCAGAAGGACCAAGAGCTCAGGGTCACCCGACACCAACAGCAAGTTCAAGGCCAGCCTGAGTCAAAGGAGACCTTTCTTGTAAACCACACCTCAGGAGACAGGCCAGTCAGGGCTACCCAGTGAGACAGTGTTGGAAACCAAAACAAAGGAACAAACAAAAAAGAAGCTCCCAAACCTCTCCCTCACCCATTCCTGGACAGACAGCAAGTAAGCCACTACAGCACCTGCAGGGACTCGAGGAGTCGACCCGGGACACAGGTGACCCCAATCTGAACGGTCTGGGTGGACAGGAATGGTGTCAAGGACTGCTGGAGACAGTCCTGAAGTTCAGTCTGTGGCTGGCCCCCAGGGGCTCTGAAATACTCCAACCAAAAAAGTAGAGAGCTTAGGTTTACAGCCCGAGATCTCCCAGGGTGGCCATGAACCAACTCCCACTGCTCTAGGAATGCTGGCCAAGTATGACTGTCTGGATTAACTAGTTATTACTATATTTAGCTGCTAAACTACCCTGGGCAGAGCCCTGTCCTCAGTTTGAAGCTGGAAGGCTAGTTTTGACTTTGAACCAGTTGGCCTGGACTTTGGTGTTTTCTCACAAACTGGATCCTACCTAGCTCTGTCCAGCCCTCCTGGCATGACTGGTAGCTAAAGAATTTGTCACCAGGTAAGCACAACTCTCCCAAAGCCATCTGGTCTCAGTTCTCAATGCTGCTTCTTCAAGGTGGGCCTGAGGGCCTTCAGAGGCTTAGGCAGGATTAAAAATTCAAAACATAGTTGGGTGGCATGATTCATGCCTTTAATCTCAGCACTCAGAAGGCAGATCTCTGTGGGTTCCAGGACTCAGAGCTACACAGTGAAACCCTGTCTTAAAAAGTTAAAACAAGCCGGGTGGTGGTGGCACACACCTTTAATTCCAGCACTTGGGAGGCAGAAACAGGTAAATCTCTGTGAGTTCAAGGCCAGCCTGGAACATAAGAGTGAGTTTCAGGACGGACCCCAAAGCTACAGAGAAACCCTATCTCAAAAAAACAA
Source organism: Arvicola amphibius (assembly GCF_903992535.2). Classification (NCBI taxonomy): domain Eukaryota; kingdom Metazoa; phylum Chordata; class Mammalia; order Rodentia; family Cricetidae; genus Arvicola; species Arvicola amphibius. The sequence continues at coordinate 56,460,288 of NC_052051.1, read as the reverse complement.
ATTAAAAAACAAAACAATAGTATTACAGAAATAACACTATGGAAATATACATATATATATATATATACCTATGGAATATAGGTATATATATATATATACCTATATATGTGTATATATAAATATATTTTCTTAAATATATATACAAGGCTTCTTTATATAGTAGCTATTCTAGAACTTGCTCTGCAGACCAGGCTAGCTTTGTACTCTGAGATCCATCTGCTATCTCCCAAGGGCTTCATGAATAAAATTTTTTTTTTCAAAATGCAACAAAGGACTAAGGATGTAGTTCATTGGCTGAGTGCTTGCCTAGTATGTGTAACACCTTGGGTTCAACCCCCCAGCACCCTCTCTAAAAAAGAAAAGAGTTCAAGAAAACTATATCTCGAGCTTGGCCGGGTTGGGAAGGAGAAGGACTTTTAGGAAGAAAGCAGGTATCACTGTGTGAGGATGCAGGATGAAGGCAGCACTGAGGACACAGAGACTCAGCTAGAAAGTGGTTTTGTGGGTGCCAGGAAGGCTCAGGCAGGGTTACAGTAGTCGCAGCGAGCTGCCGACCCCCGTCTTTACCTACAGGTTTCCTCTAGTTCTCCTGGGCTCACCAGCTCTGGGAAACGTCACAGAAGGGAGAAGCTGGGTGACGGTCCAGGTGCCCTGTGCAGATCACAGCAGTCCAGAGGATCAAGCTATCTCCAAGGCACGGCTCCAGAATGACAAGGATCTCAGGTGACCAAAGGCCCCAGAGGACTTCAAACTTCTTTTCTTTTTGAGGCAAGAGTCTTACTGTTTACCCCAGGATCTTGCTCTGTAGACCACGCTAGCCTAGAACTCACAGAGATCCACTGGCCTCTACTTCTCAAGTACTGGGATTAAAGGAGTGTACCACCACATCCACTGAACTTTAAACCTTAATGTAGAAAAGATTTTAGGTGTTTTGACTTAGGGTCTCATGAATCTCAGATTGGCAACAAATTCAACTACACATCTCAAAAATGACCTTGAACTTCTGATACTTCTGCTTAAAAAAATCATGTATTAATTTATGTGTGCAAGCGAGCATGTATCTATACCAAGTGTAAATACCTGTAGAGGCCAGAGGCATCAGATCCTTTGAAGCAAGAGTTACAGGCAGCTGTGGATGCCAGGAACCAAGCTTGTTAAGCCCTCTGCTAGAGAACTGGGGTTCTCTTGAAGAACAGAAAGTGCTCTGAGCCACTAGCCCTTTACTAACGTTTTTATTGTTACAGGTGGTAGTATAAGAACCAAAGTTAACCTATAAGTGCCACTTGCCCAAGGACTGGTAACTTTCTGGAAGGCAGGGGGTGTGGTTCTTGGGAAATAACAAGCCGTGTGCTTTCACCCCCTGGACAAGTTTGTTTGCACTGGATGTGCTTGGTTAGCTATGGGCAGGAGGTACCTGGGAAGAACACATCAGGATGTATGCTTGCCCCCCGAGTGGACCGATGGGAAATATGGTAGGTCTGTGGTTTTGCCTTTTTAAGCCTCTGCAGAAACATAACTCATAGCCATTTCCTGGAAACCCCGGAATGGATCTGGTCAGAGTCCATCATCTGGCCAGTATTTAATTAAAGCTTGCTCCAAATTTGGCTCAACTGGTTTTTCTCTCACGATTCTCAGGTTTAAAGGGGTAGTTGATTTTGTTTTTGAAACAGTGCCCAGAACAATGAAACAAATAGCATCTAGTAGGCATACAACAAGTATCTGTTGCATGAAGGGGGCAAACATTCGTTTACTTTCAACCAAAACAATTAGAAAGCCTTCATTAGTCCGGGCCCAAAGATGAGTAGAAAGATGGGTGCTCTCCTGCGCCCCCCCCCGCCTCACCACTATCTCACAACCTCCCGTCCTACCTGCTAACACCTCCCAAGAAAACCAAGTCTGAGCCAGATATGGTGTCCCCCACCTTTCAGCCCAGCACTTGGGAGGCAGAGGCAGGCAGATCTCTGAGTTCATGGCTAACTTTGTCTCCAAGGTGAGTTCCAGGACAGCAAAGGCTATACAGTGAGACCCAGGCTATACAGTGAGACCCTGTCTCAAAAACCAAAACAAAATAAGCAAAAAAAGTCTAGAAAAGCCGGGCGGTGGTGGCGCACGCCTTTAATCCCAGCACTCGGGAGGCAGAGGCAGGCGGATCTCTGAGTTCGAGGCCAGCCTGGTCTACAAGAGCTAGCTCCAGGACAACCAAAAAAAAAAAAAAAAAAAAAAAAAAAAGTCTAGAAAAGATAACTTACCGAGGGAGACTACCAGGATAACCACAGTGGGAACCAAACATTATTGCCCCACAGCCCACATCACAGGTGGGGGTGGGGTGGAAGGAATAAGTATTAACAACACTTAGCCTCTCCTGAAGCTCCATGATCACAGCAGACCAGCAGAGGTGGCACAAGCTGGAGCTCGGCCACCTTCAGGGTGCTTTGCCCCAGGCACCCAACAGGGCCTCTGACAATCTTCTTGTCTCCAGTTTCACCTCTTCAGGGGAAGGAACTCCTGACTCAGCCAGAAAAGCAAGGGGTAAGGGATCCAATAAATAGAAACAGTCATCATTAACTTAAAAGAAAGGTGCCCTACAAAGAACAGATCATTATTTTTTTAAAGGCAGCTGTCCTTTCTTGTAGTAAAATGTGGAGCCAGGTAAGTAAGAGGTACAAGTAATTAGACCCAGTTCTCAAAAGCCAGGCCAAGAGGTAGCACTCAGACAAGGACACACAGGAGGCAGTGACAACAGACACAGAATGAACAAACCATCCGGTGAAGCAGCTAGAAATCCATTACCAGCTCCTGTTCCCGCAGGGGAGCAGTCTGTGATCACAGCCTAGGCACACATTTCTCCCCAAGCTAGGAGAGGCAGACATCTTGTTCCCTTGCTAGCAGGAACGCCAGGGGTTACATATGATCGCCTGACATCACAGGCAGAATGGCAACACAGGGCTCTGTGCACACAGATAAGAATCTCCTCAGGAAGAGTTCAAAGCCAACTTGAGCAACATCATGAGACCCTGCCTCAAAAAAATAAAACAAACAAGAACTGGAGAGAGGGTTCAGCAGCTAAAAGCAATGGCTGGGCTGGAGAAATGGCTCAGAGGTTTAAGAGCACTGACTGTTCTTCAAGAGGTCCTGAGTTCAATTCCCAGCAACCAAATGGTGGCTCACAACCACATGTAATAAGATCTGGCGCCCTCTCTGGCCTTCAGGGACACATGCAGACAGAATGCTGTATACACAATAAATAATAATAATAATAATAATAATAATAATAATAATAATAGCATTGGCTGATCTCCCAGAGAACCCATGTTTGAATCCCAGCACCCACGTCAGTTTACAAATCTGTAACTCCAGTTCCAGGGGCTCTGATTCCTACTTCTGGCATCTGTGGATTCCATGCATGCAAGTGGTACATGAACAAACATGCAAGTAAAACATCAATATACATACATACAGATACAAGATTTTGTTTAGTTTAATTTTGTTTTTTGAGACAAAACTCACTGTATAGTTCTGGCTGGCCCGGAACCTGCTGTGTAGACAGGCTGTTCTTGAAATCAGAGATCCATTTGCTTCTGCCTCTGGAGTGCTGGGATTAAAGACGTGCACTACCAGCGCCCAGTTCGGATGATTCTTGAGGGGCCTAGACCCCACATGAGGTCTCTCCCGTGCTAGCCATGGCCCATGTGCAATCTCTTATCCCACCAGGAACAACTAAAGTATGTGCTCGCCTGGCCTCTATGGTAGTTGGGATGAGGGGCCCTTGGTCAATCTTCTTTGGTGGCCCCACCCTTTTCTCTCTCACTTCTAAACCTCTCTTCCTTTGGCCCTCCCAACACCCCAACTTCCAGATGACCACCTGGAACCCAAATGAGCCCCCTTTTCTAACTCAGACGCCACCCTCTCTACAGTCTCACCTCTCTCTTCCTCCCTTTTCTAAGCACCTCACTCTCAAGCTTGGATCCCAAGACCTTTCCCACCTTCTTGCCTCAGGCTGTTGATTTCCAGCCACCAGGTCCACGAGGTATCCTGGTCTGGCTGCTCCCACTCTCCCCATTGCCCGCTGTCACCCTAAACCCCTATAGATCTGGGCCCCCATACCAAGAGTCATTCTGCCTCTCTCTGAGCTCGGGCCTTCCCACAGCAAACTCATCATACCCTTCCTTCATAAACATGACAGGTTCCCTTCATAAACACACACACACACACACACACACACACACACACACACACTCTACTACTCGAGAACAGCAAGAGTAAAGAAAAGACTGTACAAATGGAAATTATTTGAAAGCTGCTTCCGCTGAAACGGAAACTGGTGTCTAACATTTCCTGGGTCTCCCAGCTCTGTTCACACCTGCTGGGCTCACCAATGTCGTCAGGTGGCTTTACTCACGTGGAGTCAAGTCTCTGTTACTCATACAGAGCTGGGGACCTCTGGGACCCATGGACGAGCTCTGGTTACCCTAATTGCTCCTGGAGTATAGAGAGTAGAACATTCCGGTCTGGGCAGGGGTTCTGCATTTATTAGTTGCCTTATGCCAGGTAAATCAATTAACCCCTTTGAGACTTGGTTTTCTCATCTATAAATTGGAGTTACTAGTCCTTGCCTGCCTCCCGGCCTGGTTTTGAAGACATCAAATGAACTAGGCATGGGAAAGTTCTCTGCTATCGTATAAACGTGAGGCACCACTGTGGACGCTAATAAGCAGGTTCAAAAACAGAGTCATTGCTTTTTAGCAGGCAGCTGAGCAATTTCAAAGCTCCAGAACTGAGTCAAATATAGAGACCCATGGGACCTGGAAGCTGGGTACTAGTATCACCCACCATGCCTGGACCTTGATGAGAAGAACCAGTGTCTTCTGGTAAACAGTTCTCAGGACCTAGTCTAGAAGGGCTCTCTGCAGACACGCCCCAAAGCCACAAATGACCCCCAGATACCCAAAGAATCCAATTTAGGTAAAGGGCCACGACATTTTCAGGTTCATCTCCTGCTGCGTTCTCAACAAACACTAGGCAAAGCCCCCGTCCCTTGTCCTACACGGAACCTCACAAATCTCCATAACTCCAGTTTCAGGGACTCCAAAGCTCTCTTCTGGTCTCTACAGACAAGAGGCATGCAAGTGATGAACATGTAAACATGCAGGCAAGAAACTCATACATATAACATAAAAATAAATCTAAAAAAAAAAAACTACTAACAAAATTGGTTGGTGGTACATGCTAGCACACACCAGACACCCCAGCACTTGAGACTGTGCAACAAGAGGGTCAAGAGTTCAAAGCCAGGCTCAGACATAAGGGCAGCCTAGGCTACATGAGACTCTGTCAACTGTAAAATAACTAAAAATCAAAATGTGGTTTGAAGAACTTTGCTTTATCTAGTAAAACTGTGAAGATCAAGTAAGCTACATATCCTTCAAAGGGTTTCAAATGAAGGGCCAGGTTGCTGAAAACAGAAGGAAAAACTCACAGGGACTGAAAAGACTATGGCACTGAGTCCTGACCTGGGCTGACACCCTGCACTGGGTAGTCTTGGACATGTTTCAGAGCCTCTGTAGATCAATGACATCATAAATAACTGGAAAATTCCCTTCTGGTTCTCTGTTTGTTGGTTGGACTGTTTATCCCACTTTAGGGTGTTCTACCTCCATTTATGTCTGAGTTACCAGGTGTGCCTGGTACCCATGGAGGGGAGAGGAGGGCACCGGGTCCCCTGGAACTGAAGTTATAAATGACTGTGAGCCACCACCATGAGTGTGGGGAACCAAACCCAGGTTCTATACAAGAACAGCAAGCAGCCTTAACCACTGAGCCATCTCTCGAGTCCCCAACTATGTTGATAATCTTTTCCTCTAAGATTTTGGACAGCTGGGCGATGGTGGCGCACGCCTTTAATCCCAGCACTCGGGAGGCAGAGGCAGGTGGACCTCTATGAGTTCGAGACCAGCCTGGTCTACAGAGCTAGTTCCAGGACAGGCTCCAAAGCCACAGAGAAACCCTGTCTCAAGAAACCAATAAAGATTTTGGACAAAAACTCCTTCTCAGGGAAGCCTTCCTTATCCTGCCATCCATGTTTGTCTTTCCATTCCTACAGTATTTCCCTTGCACAGCTCTACTGAGCCTCCTTCCACCTCAAAGTTCATGAGTAACTACACAGTCTGAGCTGGCAGAAACCAGAAATGACATTTTATTCAGCTTTTACCTCCCACATGCCCACCTGGGACCTTGCCTGTGGTGATAAGCTCCATCAGTTTGATTTGCACGATGCTCAGTTTTGCTTCACTGACCCTACCCCTCTATCCTGACCTCTGCCTCCATTGAGATCCACTGGAGAGGGCAGCTCAGAGAAGTTGGCGCTCTCCTTCTACTACACGAGTTCTAGGACCAAACTGGGCCATCAGGCTTGGCAGCAAGCACATTACCTGCTGAACCGTCTTGCAGGCTTATTTAGGCTTTCTGAGACACTATCTTGATATGTGGCCCCGGTTGGCCTGGAACTGTGTATACCAGGACAGCCCCAAACTTGCGGGCAATTTTCCTGTCTGTGCCTTCCAGGTGCTGAGATTACAGATGTGCACCTCATGGATAAGTATTTAACTTTAAAACATACAATGAATGAGGCATGGTGGTGCCAGCCACAGTCCCAGTATTTGGGAAGGAGAAGCAGGAGGATCAGGCATTCGAGACAAGCCTGGCTCACAAGAAACCCTGTTTCCAGAAACAAACTGCAGCACTTGCAATGAGAATGCAAACAGCAAGAACCACCTGGTAGCATGCCACTGCTGAACTGTGTGCTGGATACAGATCCTGACTCACAGCAATGCAGTCCAGAGTGGCTATCGCCACTTCCACTGGGCAGTGGGGAAGTCACGGCACAGAGAAGTTAAATATTTATTCACAGTTACCAGTGAGGCAAGTCATGAACCATGCTCAGGCAGTCTGACTCCAAAGTCCTTTCCTTTCCACTGCAAGTGACACATTTACAATTCATAGCAATGCAGGGTGTTCCACATTGCTGTCCACCCACCTTTAAACCATGGCAGCTATGACAGGCAGTAATTCTTGACCTCACTGAAGATAAATTAGAAGAACTCTTACTTTATACGTGGCATGTGTCTATAGGTGATCATCTGATTAGAAAATGTAAGCTTGGGGCCAGAGATGGCTCGGCAGTTAAGAGCACTTATTGATGTTACAGAAGACCTGAGCTCAGTTTCTAGACCCCTCATCAGGTGGCTCACAGCCACCTGTAATCTAGCTCCAGGGGATCTCTGGCCTTCGAGGGCACCTGAATCCCTGTGTGCTTGCCCAACAAATAGACACATACACATGATTTAAAAAAAAAAAAAAAAAACTTGAAAAAGAAAATGTGAGCTTCTAGGAAAATCGCATTAGCCTCTGAATTTCAAAATGATGATCCAGAAGCAAGAAACAGAGGCTAGAAGCAAAACAGAAGTGGTCACTCACCAGAGACAATGTCAGTTCACGCTTCTATCAACACCAGGCACAGCCTGACACCCAGCAAGCACTTAATAAAAATGTCTCCAGGCCATGAGACAACTCAGAGAAGAGTCGCGCTTAGCATGCACAGGCCCTGGGTTTGATCCCGGCACCAGAAGTAATGTTTACAGGAAATGTGTCTATCCTCCTCACACAAGTGTGTTTCTATAAACATAGCAAGGGAGGAAAAGAAAGTTTGACTTGGTGAAGGTTCAGGGGGGCACCTGGTATGCTGCGGTCAAATGTCAGGGATTCAAGCAGAGAGATGGGCGACCTTATACTTACTTGGTGGGAATAAAAGTCACTACAACCTTTCTGCAAGGCAGTTTGCACTATGAATCATAATATTGTAAATACATTAACTTTTGGTCTACTAGCTTCACTGTGCCTGAAAACAACACTGTATGCTCATTCACCAAGTGTTTACTGAACATCTGTCAAAAGCTAGGCATTGTTTGAGGAGCTAGAAACTACAGCAAACAAAACAGGAAATCTCTGCCAGGATTTTCACACCCTGATGGGAGGGCCCAAAAGTGAGCAAATGACATTAACGTGGTGTGCTGGTGTGCAGCTGCGAGGTCTAGCACCTGGAAAGGCAAGGCTCCTTGAAGGTGAGGGACAACTGAAATAGCTCATCCGGGAAAGCCTCTCTCCCACCTGCCAATTAGAGGGCCACCTGCCAAGAGCAGAGAATGTTCTAGCATCAGGTCTGTTAAGGTGAGTTTTAAACCAAACCAAGCCAGGCGGTAGTGGTGCACGCCTTTAATCCCAGCACTTGGGAGGCAGAGGCAGGAAGATCCTTGTGAGTTCGAGGCCAGCCTGGTCTACAAGAGCTAGTTCCAGGACAGGCTCTAAAGCGTCAGGGAAACCCTGTCTCGGAAAACAAAACAAAACAAAAAAATAATAAGACCAAAACAAAACAAACAAATAAAAACAGGTTGCTCTTGCAGAGAACCTAATTTTGATTCCCAGCACCCGAAGGTGCTCATGCCCATCTATAACTCCAATTCTAGGTGACTGGACACCCTCTCCTGACTTCCTCATGTGCATACATGTGGTGTACAGACACACATACAGGCAAAATACCCATACACCTGAATTTAAAAAAAAAAAAAGTCATGTGGTAGTAGGATTAAAGTGAGTTTGAGGCCAGCCTGGTCCACAGAGGGAGTTTCAGGACAGCTAAGGCTATACACAGAAAACCTGTCTCCTCAGCCCCAGCCCCCGAAAAAAGCCAACAATCCTCATCGGTGGTCCATTCATTGTTACCCAAAACACAGAAAATAGAAGTAACATATTTTGGCAATGAGGAGGAGGTTATAACACGGCTGCTGTGGACGGTCAAACCGCAGGTCCTAGGAGACTCCACATACAATCAACATATGGCCCAGTATCTCTGGACTGGGTTTACAGCCAAAAGACTCCGCATCTGGCTGACTCTCTTGTGGGGGCCCACAGATGTGAGTCCCGTTCCACTAAAGGTCAGAGAGTTTGAGCTTATCTTACTCTTTCAAAGTTGTTGACAACAAGTGTGGCTACAAACAAGAGATCCTGACCTAGGGTGTGGTTACTTGGAGTTCTGGACATTAAGATGGCCCATAGAGGTGGATCTGCTCCACCCTGACCAAAGGTCAGAGAATTCAAGCCTGTTCCTGCTTCTTCATTTTAAAATGGGAGGTTTGACATAGGGAGTGGCTGCTTACAGGATACTTGGTCTAGGGTGCACACCCTGCATTTCCTGCCCCAAACATCAAATGCTTTACTCAGGAAATAATGGTTAGATGTCTCAAGTCCTTCAAGTCATGTTAAAGCCTTCTTCCCCACTTTGGACTGGGGTATATAAACATATGGAAAATAAATGCTGGCTGATTCAGGGTTCAGTATTCACTGAATTTCCCTCCCAATGTTCTGTATTTCTATCTCTCATTTCTCTCTTATCTCTGTTCCCTTTGCTTACTAATTCTAATCCTGATGCAAATGCAAATTTTGTCAAGGCTAGACCCCGACACTCTCTTCCTTTCCTCTTCCCAGGATTCTCTTAGTCTGGTCACCCCACCTATACTTCCTGCCTGACTACTGGCCAATCAGTTTTATTAAACTAATAAGAATGACATATCTAGCTGGGCAGTGATGGCACACGCCTTTAATCCCAGCACTCGGGAGGCAGAGGCAGGCGGATCTCTGTGAGTTCGAGGCCAGCCTGGTCTACAAGAGCTAGTTCCAGGACAGGCTCCAAAGCTACAGAGAAACCCTGTCTCAGGGGGAAAAAAAGAGTGATAAATCTTTACAGTGAATAAGAGCATTATCCCACAGCACTGGCTATCCTAGAACTTGCTCTATAGAGTAGTAGACCAGGCTGGCCTTGAACTCAGAGATCTGCCTGCCTCCGCTTCTTGAGTGTTAGGACTTAAGGGGTGTGCCACCACAGCCCAGCTGATGACCAGATTATTTTAACTCCCAAAGCCTGCCTCCACTGACATACTTCCTCCAACAGGGCCACATCAAACAGTGCTACAAACTGAGGAACAAGTGTTCAAACGCTCAAGACTATACGGGACATCTCATTCAAGACACCACAATCACCATATGGCAATCCTATATTTAATATTTAGCATCTTGAGAAATTTCCATACCATTTAACAATACCGAGACCACAAGCAACACTCAACAGTTCCAATTTCTCTACATCCTTAAATTCATCTGTGTAGTTACTTTGGCCTTGGAGTTTTATTTCTCTATAACAACTATCCTCGCTGATAGGAAGCAGTGGCTCACCCTAATTTGCTATTTGTGGTTTTGAGACATGTAAACCAGACTGTAAATTCAGAGAGATATGTTGTGGAACAATCTTTGTACATTGTAAACATTTATTACTCTCATTGGTTAAAAAAGAGCTGATTGGTCTATAGCTGGGCAGGAAGAGACTGGATGGAAAAGCCAGACTAGAAGGACACTGGGAAGAAGGGCGGAGTCTCAGAAGTTGCCAATCAGACACAGAGGAAGCAGGGATATTATGAAATGAGGTAACAAGCCATGAGACACGTGGCAGAACTTAATAAGAAATATGGGTTAAGTTTAAGAGCTAATTAGTAATAAGCCCGAGCTATTGACTGAGCATTTATAATTACTGTTGAGTCTCCATGTTGGTTATTTGGGAACTGATGGGCAGGAAAGAAAAGTCTACCTGCCTCAGTCTCTCAAGTGCTAGGATTAAAGACCTACCCCACCATACCAACCCAGTTACTTTTTGAGACACAGACTCACTTAAACTGGAGCTCACTGATTTGGCTAGACTGACTAGCCAGCAAGCTCCCAGGATCCTATCTCTGCCCCTCACAGCACTAGGATTACAGGTATGCACTTGCACACTTGGGTTTTATATATGTGCTAGGGACTGAGCTCAGGTCCTCGCTTTACCAATGAAGCCTGTGTGTATGAGTGTGGATATGCACACAGAGCTGTGGATACCCAAGGTGGCCAAGGGCATCTGGTCCCCCTGGAGCTGAAGTCACAATGGCACCAAATTCAGGTCCTCTGCATTCTTAACTACTGAACCACCTCTCTGCCTCACTTTGACCTAAAATAAAATTTAAGTTGAGTTGACTGGGATGTTTTGTTGTTCTGTTTCCTTGCTTGTTACAATACTTTCAACATGTAAAAACCATCCTGAGTACATACTCACTAACAAAAAGTTATTGGGCGAAGAAGAATGGCAGAGCAGGTAAAAGAATATATTGCTCTTCCAGGGGACCCACGTTCAGTTCCTAGCATCCACATCAGGCAACTCATAATGTAATTCTAGATCTCACTCACATGTTCACACACATACACAAATTAAAATTAATAAAAATAAGGCTGGAGAGATGGCTTAGCAGTTAAGAGCCCTTGTTGCTCTTGCTGAGCTTGAAGCTGAAGTTGGCCTTGAACTCCTGAATCTCCTCTCTCCAGCTCCCAAGTGAATAGCTCGCACTACCACGCCCAGCCCGGTGAGCATTACTTTTTTTTCCGATGAACACCCTGCCTATATACTGTTACAATTACCACCATAGGGGGCTGGAGAGATGGCTCAGAGGTTAAGAGCATTGCCTGCTCTACCAAAGGTCCTGAGTTCAATTCCCAGCAACCACATGGTGGCTCACAACCATCTGTAATGGGGTCTGGTGCCCTCTTCTGGCCTGCAAGCATACACACATACAGAATATTGTATACATAATAAATAAATATTTTAATAAAATAAAAAAAAACAATTACCACCATAATCCAGGAGTTAGTAACAGAAACCTTAAGTACATCTTGATCTGTTTCACCCCGGGCACCTTGACCAGCACTTAAAATAAGTGGAGCTCCACATGCCTGCTTTAACCTTCTGATCCTCTTGTTTACCCCCCCCCCCCCCACACACACACACACACAAGGAGCAACACTGGAGCATCTGATATTTAAAAAGTGGAAAAGAAAGCAGAACTCTCTGGGTCTCAATGCCAAATCCAGGGTAGAAGGGGCTGAGGGAGCGAAGAGTCTAGAGAACTGTCTTTTCTTCCCTCCCAAGCTCCACCTGAAGTTAAAACAGCTAGTTTAGAAACTGAAACACCTCCACACACACTGTGCAACTGCTGTTGCGCAGGCGCAAAAAAGCAGTCCTGATTCTCAGATTCGAACCGGCCTCCACACACATTGGCGGCTTCAGGACAGCGCAGTCACACAGTTCTCAGTCCTCAGTGCCTCCCTGCCTAACGAGGTCCTTAAGCCTTTCAGGAAATGCCTAGCCCCCCCCCCCCCCGCTTCCCCCCCCCTCCCGCCTCCCCACTTTGTAGGCGTTAGGCCGGTACTCGCTCCCAGGCCGGGATAGGGCGGAGCCTAGAGAGCCGGGACCTGGCGCGGGCCGGGCGCGAGGACAGAAGCCGCCATGCCTCTCAGGGTCTCACCTCTTTGTCTGCCGCCTTCTCCTCAATGCCAAGCAGCGCGTACAGATCCATCTGTAAGATCTCTTTAGTCACCGCCATGGTTCTAGCCCTGTCTGAATTGATACTACAATTCCCAGGAGTCTGAGCGCGCTCAGGGAGGGGTACCAGCTTGGAGCCGGCCAACGGCGCTAAGCCCCCTGGGAATCGGCGCGATCCAGTTTAGGTTTGACTGACTGTGGAGGAGCGCGCCGCAGAGAATGAACTACGACTCCCAGCATCCCACACTCCGCGGACGCCCGCGCCGGAGTGAGCCGAGAGTCAGAATTCCCCGATCTGGGCGGCCGCTGCCTGGCGCGGGTGGGCGTGTAGGGCTGAGCTGCAGAGGCTGAGGGTCTGAGCCGCCTCCGGTGCGGTGGTGAGGGGCTGTCCTCCGGATCTGCGGCGCCGAGAGACGCCATGGAGAGCAGGTGCTACGGCTGTGCTGTCAAGTTCACCCTCTTCAAGAAGGAGGCGAGTGTTCTCCTGGAGAGCTGGAGGGTCAAGGGAGGACGCGGGCGAATGGGGAAGAGCACTGGACTTGCAGGCCCAAGACCCAGTTTGACAGTTCTTTCTAGTGGCGTGGTTTTGACGAAGTAACCCAGTTAACATTTCAGTCAAGTGGGGCGAACGCCCACTCGTTTTCGGGGTTAAGATGATGGTCTGGCTCTGCGGGTAAACGCACTTGCCGCTAAGCCTGATGACCTCGGTTCGAACCCCAAGGAGGAGAGAACTCCCGCAAGTTATTCTCTGATCTCCACACACGTGCTGTGGCACGCACATGTTTAACACACACACACACACACACTCACAAGGAAATAATATAATTAAAATAAAATTCTTAAGGGGCTTTGGTGAGGCGCTGGAGCTGAAAATACCCTATAAATTATAACGTGTCCGTTTCCGAAAGCTACACTTTTCCCCCTTCTTTACCGCCGAGTGGAGTATCTGCTTCCTGCATCTCCCTGCCCTCCTTTCTCCATCTCTGTCTTTAATCCTATGACCGCTGTGGGTCACACCATGCCCGTTACTCTCTGTTCTGAAATCTGCGCTTTGGCTGCCTGCCCTTCTCCAGGTTAGATTTCAATGCTTCCTCTTCCCCCCAGGGTACAAAGGAAAGGCCTTCTTGTTCTCAGCACAGACTTACCAGGTTCTCCGTGTAAGCTTCCGGGGAGATAGTGGGAAATAAATGGGGTAAATTCATGGCATGCAGGACTGGGGCACTTCAGGAGTGTGAATTTTGGAGTCAGTGTTCAAATTTCAGCTGCCCTGTCTTGTGCACGGAAAGACCTCCATTGAACAAGTCATATTATTTCTCTGGCCTCTGTTAAAATAGAGATGTTAATGGTGGGTGTCAGGATCAAATTATGATGGTTAGGTCCATGCTGTGTGCCTGGCGCACACTAAGTACTTAGTAAATGAAGCTATTGTTACCACCCTATCCTGAGCCAAGCCGCCCACCATCTTGCCAGAGCAGAGAAAGCATGGCATTGGCACTCTGGTTCTCTTTTGTTGACTAGCCAGTGCCCCAACTCACAGGGCTTTGTTTGTTCTTCACCCCGTGGTAAGAATCAAAAGTCGTAGAAAGCATGTGAGCCTTGCCTGAAATTTTATCCGATTTGAACAAGAGTCTGGGAACCAAGGGGTTGCCCTACCCCTATCTCTCCCTGGACCCAGGGATCCCATTTCTCTCCCTCCCTCCAACATCTGGTCACAACTTCAGTTTCTTTCTGTGAGTGCTTAGAGAGTCCCAGAGAAGAGCCCACAGGGGCGGGTGAGAGGTGGATCCTCTTGCTTCTTGTTTCTTCCAGTACGGCTGTAAGAACTGTGGCCGAGCCTTCTGTAATGGTTGTCTTAGCTTCAGTGCTCTGGTACCTCGGGCTGGCAATACTCAACAGAAAGTCTGCAAGCAATGCCACACGGTTCTGACCAGGTGAGAGATGGGTATGGGCAAGGGTTCAGACAGACATGACAGTAAGAATCTGAGCAGGCCTTGTGGCCACCGGTCTGTCTAGGAAGTATTTGGGATAGAAATCACTGATGTGGGGTGATGTGCTTTTCTCACACCAAATTCCCTCTCTAGAGGACCTTCCAACAATACCTCCTCCAAGTGGTCGCCACCTCAGAACTACAAGAAGTAAGTACTGAAAAGAGGACCAGTGGGGACAGCACAGGACAAGGACACCAGTAGCAGGACTCTTCTTCCGGTCTCCAGATCAGATGGGTGCAGGATAAAGAGAATGCCCAACTTCAGGATCCTGGTGTCCATCTTAGATTCTGAAAGCCGCTCATTGATCTGTTCTCAGAAAAGGCATTTGGGAGCTCTTTCCCTGTCAGGAACACCCTACACTTGCTCAACTAGGTTGGGCAGCAGTAACCACATAAATAGAGGCCACAGAAGACTGCCTCTGGAGACCCCGATTGATTTGCATGGGTGCCTTCAGTCTTCCCCTTTGCCTTAAGAGTGTCTATCTCATGTCCTGCCAGGCGTGTGGCAGCCCTGGAAGCCAAGAAAAAGCCCAGTACTTTCCAGAGCCAGGGCCTGACTCAACAAGACCAAGCCATCGCTGATCGCCTAGCACGGCTCCGTCAGGAAAATAAGCCCAGTGAGTTTAAGGGAGCAGGAGACCTAAAAGGCATGGTGCAAGGGCTTGGGACTGAGCTGCCTCTGGCCCTTACAGATCCTCTGCTTGCCAATTGCAGAGTCAGTACCCTCACAAGCAGAGATAGAGGCACGGCTGGCTGCACTGAAGGATGAAGTCCAGGGTTCCATCCCTTCCACACAGGAGATGGAGAATCGGCTTGCAGCCTTACAGGGCAGAGCGCCACCTTCTCACGTGAGACCGGTGAGTGTTATGGCTCGGGAGAGAAGGGTTTCCTAGGGCAAGCACCCTACAGAAGCCCAGATACATGTATGGTCATGTGCTTTGCAGGAGTTAGCAAAGCCTCCCACCCCTACCTCCTGAGCCTTAGGCCTGCTCTCAAGCCAAAGAACAAGTGCCAAGCAGCAGGACTGAGTGCGGCAGCAAAGAGGATGCTCAGTCCTGCTGGGAGCTGCCAGACCTACTCACCTGTGTGGACCTTGAATCCATCCCTTCCCATGGGCTTTGAAAACTCCGCAGCATCCACCCCTGACTCAGACTTCTGGACTTGTGGTGTGGCCTTCCCCGTACCCCTGTTCCCCACTGAGGCTCCCTCCTCTGCACAGGCACACCAGGCACCAGATACCAGGACCCAGGCTCAGCAGACGCAGGATCTGCTCACACAGCTGGCAGCTGAGTTGGCTATTGATGACAACTGGGAACGAAGAGGCCCAGGTAACCTTCCACTTGGCTTCTCCAAAGTTATGCCCTGCCTCTTCTGCCTCCCCTCTTGGGAGACGAATATGAGCTAGAAAATGGTCAACACTAAAGAACTTCTGTGTACTGAGTGCTTGCTCCAAAGGGAGCCAGTGTGGGCCTCTAGAATCCAATCTAGAGATGAGGACTCCACCCTACATGAGTTCCTTCACCAATCTAAATCTCACTCTCTACTCTGTAAACTCAAGCTGTATGTGATAAAGACCTGTCTCGTGGTAGAAGCCATGAGGAATAAATGGAGTAATACAGTAAGTGCTTGGGACGCCTGGCTCATGGTGGGCGCTTAGTGAGTGTTGTCTGCAGTGAAGGCGCTGAGGATGGGGAAGAGGCTTAAACTAAAAGAGGTACGTTTCAGTTGCCTCCTTCTGCCAGCCACATTTCAACCGCTGGTACCCACATGAGCTTGCACAGACATGGACAGCATGAATGTAGGTCATGCTGTGGAGCGATGGACAGTGGCACCCGGAGACTCTAGAGCAGCGTTCCCACTAGGGATGAGTTTTACTGTAGGGCACTTTTGGAATGTTTAAAGACATTTCCGTTGTCACAGTTCACAGGTACTCCTGCCATCTGGTAGGTGGGAGTCAGGGATGCTGCTGGACACCCGATCGTGCAGTTGTCAGCTTCCCGCCCCCTAAGAGGAAATTGTCCCTTAAAACGTATCAGAACTAAGATTGATAAACTGTTTTATAGACATAGTCTCAGTGGGTGCCCTCACTGATCTGACGGAGGACTGTTATCCTTATGTGTAACTGAAGAAGCAGACTTGGGAAGCTTAGGGAATTGGCACACAGCCCTTAACTGGCAGGGACCAGCCTTCTACATAAAGCTATTTTTGTTTTTGTGTGTTTTATTTTATGAGATAGGGCCTCATGTTGCCCTCGTGTAGAAGGCCTTAAACTTCTGTGACCATGACCTCCTGGTCTTCCGCTTCCATCTCCCAACCGCTGTCATTACTGTTGTGGCCAGCTTGGTGACCATGTCAGGGCCACATCCACTCTGATAAAATTTCTTCTTGCCCATTGTCTAAGACTGCTGCTTCCTTCAGGACCTCTCGCTGTTGCTCCCAGAGAATGCTAATTCCAGCCCTGGAAGGCATAGACTAGCTAAACCTTAGCCTCCCATATCCTGATCCTTTAGGGCAATAAGTCTCAAGCCATAGAATAGCCACCTTCTATTAACTAGGGGGGGTGGAGGCTGATGCATTTGAAAAAGACATGATTAAAATTACTAGTTTTGCCAGGCATGATGGTACACACTTGTAATCCTAGGAATTGGGAGGCAGAGGCAAGAAGATCAAGAGTTCTAGGCCAAACCGGGTGATGGTGGCGCACGCCTTTAATCCCAGCACTCGGGAGGCAGAGGCAGGCAGATCTCTGTGAGTTTGACGCTAGCCTGGTCTACAAGAGCTAGTTCCAGGACAGGCTCCAAAGCTACTGGGAAACTCTGTCTCGAAAAACTAAAAAAAAAAAAAAAAAAATCATATTTGGAAGAAATAGCAATAGCAATTTTGTCTATACTATAAGCCTAGTACTGAGCAAAAAAATAATAATAATAACATATGGTTAAAAATTAGTTGAGAAACGGGTTCAGTGGCTTCTGGAATGAGATCTTGGAATGTTTCTGCCTTCCTAACTGAATTACCCCTTCCAGTGACCCCCCTCCAGAATGACCTCAACAAGGGAGGTACAAGGAAGGAACACACAAATTCCCCAGGTCAGGCCAGCCCATCCCTGGAGGAGGAGAAGAGCAGGCTGTTGGCCGAGGCAGCAGTTGAGCTACGGGAGGAGAACACCAGGCAGGAACGGATCCTGGCTCTGGCCAAAAGATTGGCTGTACTTCAGGGACAGGACCCCAGCAGAGGTAAAGGCTCGGGCCAGCCTCCTTATTCAGGCCCCCTGGCCAAGACCTACTGCTACCTCAGATTACACTTTCCCTGCTGGTACTCAGGTCGGTACTCCGTCCCCGTACCAGAGGATCTGTGTCCTGTCCAGAGCCATGGGATAGAATGGGGCAGAGCAAGGAATGAGGGCTCAGAGGCGGCCATAACAAGGCAGTGGGACCTTCAATGCCTCCCTACTGCCCTCTGCTCTCACGGCTGACGGCCCAGCCTTGCAGGGCTAGGGTAGGGAGGCACGGGAGCTTGATTCTCAGCTCCGAACGAAGCAGGTGCCCCCAGGGAGCCAACAATTCTAGAAGACAAGAGGGCAGCCATCTGATGAAATACCTCACCTCCCTCTGTCCTCTGTTCCTGCCCCCTCACTCAAGTGAGCCTCCAGGACTATCGCCTGCCAGACAGTGATGAGGAAGAGGATGAAGAGACAGCCATCCAGAGACTCCTGCAGCAGGTAGCCTTGTTACCCACCCACCGCCTCACTGTTGCCCCAGCTCTGCTCTCACTCCCTGGCCTCTAGCGCCACGAGTGGTTCCACAGCTCCAGTTTTAGTTGGGATCCATTTCCTACCTCAAGAAACCAGGAAGGTATAGCAGGAGGCAAAGGGTGAAGCTGAGAAGTTAGGCCACAGGGAACCTGGGAGGGGAACCTGGGCCTAGAGCAGGAAGTAGTTCTCTTCCTCCCTGTTCACAGCTCACTGAAGAAGCTGCCCTGGATGAGGCTAGTGGCTTTAACATCCCTGTGGAACCAGCTCCCCGACCCCAGGCCCAACCCTGCAGGGCAAAGACTGAGGTGAGAAAAGCCCATCAGGCATCCCCACGCTTGCCACACACAGCCTTGCACCTGGCTCGCTGCTCCAGCTGTACCTAACTCCCGGATTCCTCTCTTCCTGAAGCCCCAGGCTGAGGAGGAGGAGGAGCTCCCCTGGTGCTGCATCTGCAATGAGGATGCCACCCTGCGCTGTGCTGGCTGCGACGGAGACCTCTACTGTGCCCGGTGCTTCCGGTGGGTGCAAGTAGAGTGTTGTGGGGGTAGACTGATCTTGGCTCGAGGGCTGCCAAGATCTCTGACATTCATCCTTTGCTCCCCAGGGAGGGTCACAATAACTTTGATCTTAAAGAGCATCAGACTTCTGCATACCACCCCCGACCTCCTGGCCGAGAACACTAAGAAAACCCTGGTGACCTCCTGAGGTGGCAGAGCCACAGGCAGCCAGCAGGCTGGGACGGCCACCTGGGCCTGGTCTCGGGCCAGCCGGTGGGATAGCAGATCCAGCTCTACTGATGGCAGACACACTGTGTTTTGAGCCTCACAGTCCCTGTAAGGAAGAAAGAGTCCATTGAAGAGAATGAGTCTTAGAGGAGCCAGAGAAAAGGAGGAGTAAGAGTCCTCAAGAGCCTGACCTGAAACCAAGAGGCAGATGGGGAAGACCACACTGAACCTAAGGATGAGCCCTGAAATCTGGCTCCAGGGCCCAGCCCTGGCCTGTAGTGAATCTAATAAAATGTTACTGAGTCATTGGCCCCAGAATTTTTTGTCTGTACTGTGGATTGTATCTAGGGCCTTGTACATGCTGGACAAAGACTCTACCACTACATCCTTAGCTCTAGACTTTATTTGTGAGTTTGTTTCAGGCAGGACTGGGGATTGAACCTACACCTCATACATGCTACATGTGTGCTCTACCACTGACCTATACCTCCAGGCGCCCAACACCAGCTATATCCAGAACCCTGTGGCCCCAGAGCCCCTGTGAGAGGTGCTAAGAACACAGTAGGGTAGAAGCAGACTCCTGTGAAATTCACAAAAGGTTCCACTATGCTGGAAGCTCCCAGCAAGGGCAGTCCCACCATGAGTCCTGGCGGTCTTTGAATTCCCAGCACCTGTTGGCTGGGGATGAGGATGATGGATGGATGATGTGGGCATAGCCAAGGGATTTAGGATGTTGGTCTTCCAAGATATCTCTGCCCCTCTCCCATCCCCCAGCATAGATTCACACCACACTCCACACACTTAGCAGGTTTCCTAAAGTTTTTATCCTGGCTGCCAAGGGAAGCATTAGGCAACAGCCACAACTGACTCCCAGAGTGCCCAGCAGAGAGAGCCCAGCTGTGTCTGCACACACACTTGGGCTATTCAAGTGTCTCTCCTTGTCTTCTGCATCCCTTGTCAGCCAGTCTCCAGATCAGGGCTAAGGCTGCAGAATATGCTCTCTCCAGCATTATTTTGCAGGCCTGCTGAGTCTCCGAAGTTTCTTGAGTTGACTGAGCAGCTCAGAGATAAAAGACTGTGGGAGAAAAAGCAATGAGATCAAACAAGAAGTCACAGTCATCATGCTGCCCTCCCTAATCTGTCTTTGAATGTCCCCCAGAGCAAGAAAAAGAAAGAATTATCAAGGGCCAAGCTTCCCTTTCAAATGTTCCTCTTTATTCATCCTAGCCTTCCCCCTTCAGCCTCCTCCCACTGTGGAAACAGAATATGCCTTACCTCTGTGTCATAGGGGCAGTCTCGGAGAATGGCCTGAAAGAGAGCAAGGTGAACTAAGACATATGCTCCCCACAAGTGCCTATCAGTCTCCAAGATCCCTCCCCTGTAACTTGGTTCTTTGCAGCTGGCAGTTAGCTCGGTTGGTTAGTGTGGCACTGTGAGTTGGTACTCAGGACACCCAGGGAAACAAGCCCTAAGCTCCCAGCCCAACTTCAGTCCCCAGCTTCCATCCTACCTCCAACTGAGTCTTCTGCTCCTCTGTGGATAGTTCCATGAGCGCTTCCAGATCAATTTCAGGCTCTGAAGGAGCTTCTTGACTCTAGTTGAGAGTAACAGAGAGATTTGACCCCCTGGTGCAAGAACGGCAGTTCCTGCCAAGGACTCACCCAGCTCTGCCTTCTATTGCCCATCTTCCATATTGATTCCCCTCCTCAGCTTACTCAGAATGCCCATTGGTTATTCTATCCAATAAGCATTTACTAAACACCTACTATGTTCTATGTGAAAGTGTTAAGAGTTACTCAGGAAGAGGGTCTTCACCCGGGCCTGTGATGTCAGTACTAGGTGGAGGAAAGCGGATCATGAGTTCCAGAGCAACCTCAGAGTGAGACCTCGTCTCGGGAAAGAGATGGCTCAACTTAGACTTGAGAGTGAGTCCTTGTCTCAGGAGGGGATGGCTCTGGGGAGACATCTCAGCAGATAAGAGTACTAGCTGCTCTCCCAGAGAATCTGAATTAGATTTTCAGCACCCACATGGAGGCTGCAACTGTCTGCAACTCCAGTTCTAGGGTTTCCTGCACCTTTTCCTGTAGTCCCTTGGGTACCAAGCATTTGGAGAACAAATACACATGCAGGCTAAATATCTATGCACATAAAATAATAAGATACTTTTATGAGTGTGGTGGTGCACACTTTTAATTCCAGCACTCGGGAGGCAGAGGCAAGTGGGATCTCTGTGAGTTTGAGGCCAACCAGCCTGGTCTTCACAAGAGTTCTGGGACAGCCAGTGTTATGTAGAAAGACCAGTCTCAAAAAAAAAGTGCCAAGCAATGTGGCACACACCTTTAATCCCTGCACTTGGGAGGCAGAGGCAGGCAGATCTCTGTGAGTTTGATGCCAGCCTGATCTACAGAGCGAGTTTCAGAACAGCCAGAGCTACATAGAGAAATCCTGTTTCCAAAAACAAACAAAACCTCTTAAAACCCTAAAATAGGAAGATAGAAGTTTAGGAACTGGGCACGGTGGTGCATGCCTGTAATCCCAGCATCTGGGAGGTAGAGACAAGAGGATCAAGAGTTCAAGACAACCCTTGGCTATATGGCAACTTCAATGTCCGTTTAGGCATTGAATAAGACCCCATCTAAAGGGCAGGGGGAGAGCTAGAGAGATGGCTAAAGGCACTGGCTGCTCTTCCACAGGATCCAGGTTCAATTCTCAGGATTTGTGTAGTGGAAGCAGAGCACCAACTCCCACAGGTTGTCCTATGACCCCTTCTATATGTGCACCACAGATGTGTGGATACATACAAATAAATAAATGTTATTAACAATTAAAATGGGCATGGGGCACGACAGTGAGTGCTTGTAATCCTAGCCCTGGGAAGGTAGAGACAGGTAATCTGTGGGGCTTGCTGCTAGCCAGCCTAGCCTACTAGTGCATTTCAGGCCAATGAAAGACCCTGTGCTTTGGGGGGAAAATGCTCAGTGTGGTGGTTCATGCCTTTAATCCCAGAACTCATAAGGTAGAGACAAGCAGATCCCTAAGAGCTGAAGGTCAGCCTGGTCTACACAGTTAGTTCCAGACCAGCTAAAGCTGTATAGTGAGAACCTGTCTCATAAAGCATCAAATGGTGTCCTTCTAGATAGTTCAAGATGATCCCTAATTTGCTATCCTTCTGCCTTAGCCTCCTGAGTACTGGGAATATAGGTGTGTGCCACCATACCTAGCTGAATATTTTATAATCATTGTTTAAAGTGTGTGTATGTGTGTGTGTGTGTGTGTGTGTGTGTGAGAGAGAGAGAGAGAGAGAGAGAGAGAGAGAGAGAGAGAGAGAGAGAGAGAGAGAGAGAAACATAGACATAGATGTGGAGTCAGAGGACAGCTTGCGACTTGGGTTCCCAGGACTAAGCTCGGGTAGCCCGTCTTGCACAGCAAGCACCTTTACGGCTGAACCACCTTGCCAGCCCCCACCTGTACTTTCCTTTAGTGGTTTCCAAGTTTCTGTTTCCCCATTTGACTGCTTAATCATTTGGAATCTGCCTTTCTAGAAGCATGTGTCCAGTCGTTGCTGTGAACTTGGCACTATGAACTTGGGAACCTCAGTGAGCAAAGACCTTGACTTCACACAGTCTCCATATTATCGGCAGTTAATGAGTCATAGCATAGATATGGAGCCAAACCAGATGGCACACCGGTGTAATCCTAGTAAAGCTGAGACGGGGGGCTGCTGTGAGGACGAGGTCACCTTGGATTATATATACAGTACAGGACCCACCAGGGCTACATAGCAAGAGCATGTCTCAAAACACAAGGAAAACTGGTAACAACAGCAGCAACAAAGCTGGATACAGTAGCGATTATATAATTTGTTTAAATTATATTAAATAAAATACATTAAAATGATAGCAATTAAATTACATAATTTGTTTAAAGGCAAATGTTATTTGAGGAACTTCTTGGGAGATGGAAATATTTCTTACCTTGGTGATGTAACATTTTATAAAGGAAAAAATACACCCTCTATTGTTTTATTTTGTTTTGCTTTAGTTTGGTTTGGTATGGTTTGGGGCCTGTCCTGGAACTCTTTCTGTAGAGCAGGCTGACCTCAAACTCACAGAGATCTGCCTGCCTCTGCCTCTTGAATCCTGGGATTAAAGATATGTGCTACCATGTTCAACTCTGGGGTTGAAATCTGAACACTTCCTGAGTGCTGGGATTAAATGAGTAAACCACCTGTAGTCTCAGAAAATGGGAAGCTAAGGCAGAAGAATTGCTAGAAGCTTTAAGCTAGCATGGGCAACATAGCAAGCAGGTAAAGGCCAGCAAGGGTTACACAGCAAAATTCTCCTTAAAAAAATGAAAACAAGCCGGGCGGTGGTGGCGCACGCCTTTAATCCCAGCACTCGGGAGGCAGAGGCAGGCGGATCTCTGAGTTCGAGACCAGCCTGGTCTACAAGAGCTAGATCCAGGACAGGCTCTAGAAACTACAGGGAAACCCTGTCTCGAAAAACCAAAAAAAAAAAAAAAAAAAAAAAATGAAAACAAGTCGGGTGGTGGTGGCGGACACCTTTAATCCTAGCACTTGGGAGGCAGGGGTAGGCGGATCTCTTAAAGTTCGAGGCCAACCTGGTCTACAGAGTGAGTTCCAGGACAGGCTCCAAAGCTACAGAGAAACCCTGTCTTGAAAAACAAACAAAACAACAACAACAACAACAACAAATTACCCTGGTCAGTCCTGGTAGCACACACCTTTGATCCCAGCACTCAAAAGGCAGAGGCAGTCTGATCTCTCTGGGTTCAAGGCCAGTCTGGTCTATATAATGAATTTTAGGCTAGCCACTGCTACATAGTATGACTCTATGGTGGGGGGGAGGGAGAGGTGCAAAGGGATGGTTCAGCAGATAGAGGTGCTAGCCACACAAGGCTGATGACCACAGTTTGATCCCCAGATCCCACAGTGGGAGAAGAAAACCAATTCCTGGAAAGCTGTCCTCTGATCTCTACTTGTGCATGATGACACGTGTGAGCTCACATTCAGACATAGATCATACACACACACAGAGCACACACACTAATAAAATAATTTTGGAAAAACAAAAGCAACAGGTGTGGTGGAACAGTCAAGAATCAAGGCAGGAAGATCAGAGGTTCAAGATCATTCTTGGCTACAAAGAAAGTTTGAGCTAGCCTATGCTACATGAGACTGTTTCAAATAACACAAAAGGTGGGAGGCTGGGGAGATAACATCTACAGTGTTTGTTACACAAGCATGAGACCTGAGGCTGGTCCCCAGCACCTCCATAAAAAGCCAGCCTGTGTCAAGTGTCTGTAATCCCAGAAGGAAGGCAGAGTTTGGAGGACCCCTGGGCCTTGCTGGTCTGCCAGCCTTTCTAATCAGCAAGGCCCAGGTCACAGTAAGAGACCCTGTCTCAAACACACAAGGTGTGGCCAGGGCTGGGAAGATGGCTTAGTGGTTAGGAGTATCAACTGTTCTTGCAGAGGACTCCCACATCAGGCAGCTCATGAACTCCTGTGGCCCCAGGTTCGGGGGATCTGACACTCTCTCAGCATCTTTGGAGAGGCATGTGGTTCATATATATAAATGAAGGTAAAACAGTCCTACGCATAAAATAAAAATGAAAATTTTAGATGTAGTCATTTTATTTTATGTGTATAAGTGTTTTGCCTGCATGTGTGTGTAGACCACAGTGTCTAGGGAGGTCAGAAGAGTGTGACACATCCCCAGGAACTGGAGTTATGGATGGTTGTAAGCCACCGTATGAGTGCTGGGAACCGAACCTGGGTCCTCTGCAAGAGCAACAAGTGCTCCTAAACTCTGAGACTTCTCTCTCCTCTCAAAAAAACTTAAAAAAGAGTAGACATCTCCTAAGGAGTAACACCTGAAGTTGACTTATAGCCTGTCACATCAGCGCACGCGCACACACACACACATACACACACACACACACACAATAATAGGGCTTCTATTGCCATGAAAAGACACCATGACCATGGCAACTCTTAAAAAGAAAAACATTTAATTGAGGTGCTGGCTTACAGCTCAAAAAGGTTCAGTCCATTATCATCATGGCAGGGAACATGGCAGCATGCAGGCAGACAGGGTGATAATGCCAGGAGCATCAAATCCTCCAGAGCTAGAGTTTCAGGCAGTTCTGAGCTGCCCAATGTGGATTTGGGGATCGAGCTTGCCTCTTCTACAAAAGCACTAATGTGCTCTTAACCCCTGAGCCACTGCCCCTGCTAAAGTAGCTGCACTTCAAAAAAAAAAATCTTCATTCGTGGTTCGGTTTGATCGATCTAATATTTGTTTCTAAACTTTGTTGGGACCAGTACAAAGTTGCCTTTAATCCAGAGAATCATTGGCCCTCCCAGTGCAGAATGACCTTTTTGAGGTCTCTATTAAATCCCTGTATGATCAACAGTGACTGTTCAACTCGTTGCTCAGACTTGATTTATGTCCAGTCCTAGTAAGGTCTGAGAATCATCAACCTCTGTGCCTTCAGTTCCTCACAGTTGGTCCCTAGTGCTCAGCAGAAACTGTGAATTCTAGGCCAAACAAGGTTATATAGTAAAACCTTGTCTCAAAACACCAAAAATAAGGTAAGAGTCAAGTGGAGCATCTAGAAGAGATAATATTTTAAGTAAAGACTTTACTAGATGGACTTAACCCCACATTTAATTCTAAAAAAAAAAGTTAGAGAAGATAGCCCAGGAGGTGGATGCTGAGTGGGATGCAGAACACAGCCCTGGCCTGCTGAAGTTTGCATATCAGAACCTCAGAGGGCAAGGGAAGATCCAGGGCAAGGTATGCCTACAACTCTAGCTACTCTGAAGTCTGGAGTTCAGGGCTAGTTTAGGCTACACAGCAAGACCCTTTCTCAAAACTAAGTAAATAACTATATAGAAGTTTGGGGCTGTTGAGATGGCTGAGTGGGTGAAGGCGCTTGCTGCGCAAGCCTGACAGCCCTAACTTGATCCCTGGAAAAACGGAAGGAGAGAGCAAACTCCACACACACGGAGATGAACAAGTGTGGAAAGCCTGTGACACGGTCACGTGTGGTGGCTTCTTGTGAACCAGTGCCTGATTTGAACCCCGTTCTCACCTTCATTCCACACCCAGACCGTGGAGACTAGCAACGGAGAACAGCCAGAATGAGCTAACAATGTCTGACACATTGACAATACCTACTGTTTTGTTTTGTTTTGAGATAGATAGGCTCTCACTATGTAGACCAAGCTGGCCCCAAACTCATAGAAATCTGCCTGCTTCTACCTCTTGGGTGATGGGATTAATGGTGTGCACTACCATGTCCAGCGGGCAACTTTCTAAAAATTATTATCATCAATCAATCAATCATCATCATCCTCCTCATCATCATCATGTGTATGATGGGAGTACGTGTGCCAAGGTCAGAGGACAACTTTGTGGAGTTGGTTTTCTCTTTCCACTTTTACTTGGGTGCAAGGGATGAAACTTAGGTCACCAGGCTTGTGTGGTGGCACCTTTGCCACCTCAGTGAGTCCGACAACACTTCCTGTGTACTTATGTATTTGGTGGCAGGAGTGATGACAGACCCAAGTTCTCACACATGGTGAGCAAGTGCTCTACCTACACTGAGCTATAGCCCCAGATCTTTTGTCTAGTTTTTACTTCAACATAGAGTCTCAGTAAGTTGCCCCAGCTAGCCCTGAACCTGCAATGCTTCTGCCCAGTCTCCTCAGTAGCTGAGATTATAAGCCTGTGCTACCAGGTTTGGCAACCACACTTTTTAAAAAGTTAAAAATGTAATAGACTGCCAGGCAGTGGTGGCATGTGCCTGTAATTCTGTCTCTTGAGAGGCAGACGCAGGTGGATATCTGTGAGTTCAACGCCAGCTTGGTCTACAGAGCAAGTTCCAGGGCAGCCAGACACAAAAACAAAAACAAACCATAAAAAAGAGCAAAAAATATAATAGGTTGTTGCTTTAAAATGTCACCACCCACCATCCCAACAGGAATGTGTTCCAGCTGTCACCAGGAAAATCCAGTATCACGGAAGCTGCAGGAAGGAAATATTTCACTCTTGGTCAGTGGTATCCCCTGCTGATATGCATGTTAGATTTACACCTAAAACAGTGGATAGCAACCTGAGTCAGGGGACTGAGTGGTTGGAAGTAGGAAACGTCAGCACAAGTCGTGACTTTAAGGGCCTGATGTGAAGTACAAACCTAGGGGATAGAAACAGCGGAGGGAGCCGGTTGTTCAACAAGGGTCTCCTTAACGTACAGATGATTAAGTTCCTGCCTAGAAGTCAAATCCTCAGGTGACTTCTGGAGAACAGAAGCTTCAGGGCCCTCAGATTGTGTGTATCCCCAGGTTTCATTCCCCACAGACCCCAGGCCAAGATACACACCTAGGGGGACACTGGTCCTCTGAGGAAGGAAGGTTGAGTGTCATTAAACTAAACAAGTCGCATATCCCTGTAACCATTCCCAACAGTGCCGCAGGGCAAGGTGGGCAGGTTAGAGCCCTGGGGGCGGAGGGCACTGTGTAGGCAGACCCGAAGCCGAGTAAGCTCTACCTAAGATGCCAGCCACCTGGAACTTCCCAGGCGCTTAGCTGCTTCCTGCTGGCACCTTTGGACAATTGCCATGGCAACTGTAGGCCAGCCGTTTTATGCCAGTCACTGCCTGGGAGCGGTCCTCTCATGGGCCTTGTTTGCCAGCATTGCGGGCACATTACTATACACCCTCCCCTCCTCCATCTTCACCTCGTAAACGAGGTAAACAAGGCTCTTCAGCAGGACTCGCCCTGAGGTGTCTGGAATAGGAGGCTTTTCAAGCAAGTGCCCAAGAAACACTTTGAAACAGAAACTAAGCCAGAGAGGGAAGGAGCTGGAAGGAGTGAAGTGGGGTGGAGGAGGTGCCCTGCAAAACAGATGGGGACCAAAAGCATCTACCTCTCTAGCTCCCCACTCAGGGGCATCTCTCTACCCTCTACAGCTAGGCTAAGGATGCTTCAGCAGACAAGAGCAACACGGGTACTAAACGGACACAGGACACAGTAAATCCTTTCCTATTTCCGTAGCCGGACAGCCTCCTCATTGGCAAGAATCACGGCCTGACGCAGGACCCAAAGAAGGAAAGAAGGGAGCGGGGTAAGGAGGAAGGAAGGGAGGGAGGAAGGAAGGAAGAAGACAGACAGGCTAACAAACACTCTTGTGAACAATGAGAACTCCCGGTCCTGTGGGGTAGTCTCCTGGACCCAACCATGGGGCCTATAAACTGCCCGATGCATGAACCTGCTTTAGTAGATTTCAGTTCTCACTGGCTGTTCAAATAAGTGCCCAAACTCTCCAGCTAGGGGCCACACTATACTCCTAGTGCCATGGCTTCCCAGCTGTATGACTTCGAACAAGTCACTTATGTATCCCAAGTGGCTTCAAATTCACTAGGTCGCTGAGGATACCTGTGAACTTTTGACCCTCTAGCTTCTACCTCCCATAGGAATGTGCCACCATGAGCCATGAGCGCCCTGCTGGGGGGTCAAAGCCAGGACCTCATGTACACACTCTACCAACTGAGCTCTCCAGCCCCGAGTCTCCTCTCTCAGCTGAAAGACAGCACCTGCCTGATGGAGCTGTGGGGAGGGTTAAATCAAATAATGCCTGTTCGGACTTGCACTGAGGCTAGGGTGCCGTTAAGAGGTCAAAATGTTATCCTTGGGGAATCAACTGGGAACAGAGTTGGTGAAGGTGCCCCTCCCGTGACCAGCGGCAAGACCCAGCCTTTCCCAGGCTGAGGCGGAGGAAAGGCAGTCAGAGGCACACGCAAAGCCAGCTGGGGTCAGGGTATCGGTGCTCTTCCCTGCCTGTGCTGTCTAGTTCGGCATTGCCTATTCTGAGAGAGTGGAGCCGATCCACATGTGGGCCATCAATACGGTACATGAGACCGTCAGCACTTTAACCGTAGCTATGGGACTTGGGACCCACATTTTAAATTTTATTTCATCTTCATTCATTTACAGCTAATAGCCACAGTACTGATAGGGACAGTACTGGACAATGTGGCTCTCTGCACGGATGTACACCGAAGAGACATGAAAACAACGTCTGGCCAAGCATGTAATCTTCAACTGTCATTTGACTCTCAGAAAGTCTTAGCATGGAAGGCCCCCTTGTACAGCTCAGAAACGGAGTCCAGACAATGTTAAAAGACCTTTTCCATAGCACACAGGGGTTAAAGACACACTCAAGACTTTCCTTCCATCTGAAGAAGGAGCATGCTTCGTGACAACATACATCATCCCCCCAGCTCCCCTGGATGTCTCCAAGCAAGCCCTAGGAATATCGGGACCAGGCCTGGGTCCACAGTCTCCGGCAACCTCCCTCAAGCTACCCACCTGGAAGAGCTCCTGCAGCTGAGCATCTACCCACTGCTCCGTCTCCAGCCAGCGCTGCAGATGGCCCCGGTCATACTTCACCGTTAGCCTGCTGGGCCTCCGGGACCTGGGCAACTTAGAGATGTCCAAGTGAGTCTTTGATTCTGAGTCTGTG
Source organism: Arvicola amphibius (assembly GCF_903992535.2). NCBI lineage: Eukaryota > Metazoa > Chordata > Mammalia > Rodentia > Cricetidae > Arvicola > Arvicola amphibius. The sequence goes on along the minus strand of NC_052051.1, from coordinate 56,430,828 downwards.
GATGATGCCCTCCTTCTCTTCTCAGAAGCCCAGTGGACCTTCTTGTCAGGGTTGTCGGTGTCAGGCTTGGGAGATGTACAGGAAGCAGGACTTGAAGACAGCATGGACAGATCGGACTGGGCCAGGAACTGGGGGAAGCTGCCGGTCTAGGCAAGAGCATGGAGGAAAATGAGGGGACAGAGGGAGAGTGGAGGGAGAGCCACACAAGGAAGAAAGGGGGTGGGAAGAGGGCCAAGACGCTTGGGAGGGGCAGGGGTCAAAGATCAATAGGGCTTTGTTTAGAGCTGGGAATGAGTCTCCTGGCTTCTCCCTGCCAGCCAGTGGCATTCAGGGCCATACCCCCTCCCTTCGGCAGCTGCTGGGGCCCCAGAAACATAAACCTCAGACAAGCAAAGGTCAACAGGCTGCCAGGCCTTGAAAAGAGGAAGGAAGGAGCCTGGGAGTCCTGAGTGGGTGTGAGGCTCCCTCCTGTCTCCCATGGAATGTCTCCCTAGAAATGTGACTAAAGTCACTCACCTGAATTCTCTCAGCATCCCATCTTCTTGGAACTAAATGGTCCATTTGCCGGTCCAAGCAGCTGTGGAGATGGCCCACTGTGGGTCTGAGCAGCTGTGGCCAGACAGTTCTGGTTCCTGCAGAAGGATTCTTGACCAGAGTAAGGCACCACCCAGGGCAGTCTCAGCCAGTGGACAGAGCTGGCAGATAGCTACCTCTGACCCTGTGGGCCCCATGGCCCCGTGGACCCCGTGGCCTGTGTTTGGGTGTGTCCGAATTTTATCTGCTATCGGCCCTGCTATTGTGATTGTTTAGGCAAATTTATGCAAACAGGCCTACATTGAACGTTATCATTCATGAGCCATGATTATTGTCATGTGTCCCTCCCCGATTCAGCTTCTTCTTGATACAAGAAATCTGCAGACCTAACTTCACACAGGAGTCGAGACTCAGATTTGTAAACAAGCTTGCCATCTTTAAGGAGAATGTTTTCATTTATTCAGTCCTTTATTTAAAAAAATTAAATAACTTAAAGTTATAGTTTTAGTTTAAAGTTATAGAGCTTTTGTGGTTTGTTTTTTCTTTTTAATGAAGAGCTCAAAAAGACAAATTTTTAAAAAAGGCTTTCTCCCTTCTCTGTATGTAACTACCAACTCCTACCATCATTTTTGGCTTTAGTCTCTTGAAATAATGATTGTCCTTTTATGTAGTTCATGTGTCTGTGTCTGTGTCTGAGTGTGTGTGTGTGTGTGTGTGTGTGTCCGAGTGTGTGTCTCTGAGTGTGTGTGTGTCTGAGCGTGCTGAGGGTAGAACTAAGGCCTTACATGTAGAGGGTAAGCACTCTACCATTGATCAAAAATTGATTAAATCTTGAGTCTTGTACATGCTAATTAAAAAAATAAATATTCCTTATTTTAACCTTAACAATTTATACACTAATTAACGTGTATATTTTCATTTTTTATACATTTTTATTGATATTTATTGAGCTCTACATTTTTCTCTGCTCCCCTCCCTGGCTCTCCCCTCCTCCCCTTCAATCCTTCCCCCAAGGTCCCCATGCTCCCAATTTACTCAGGAGATCTTGTCCTTTTCTACTTCCTATGTAGATTGGATTTATGTAAGTCTCTCTTAGTGTCCTCATTGTTATCTAAGTTCTCTGGGATTGTGGTTTGTAGGCTGGCTTTCTTTGATTTATGTTTAAAAACCACCTATGAGTGAATACATGTGATAATTGTCTTTCTCTGTCTGGGTTACCTCACTCAAAATAATGCTTTCTAGCTCCATCTATTTTCCTGAAAAATTCAGGCTATCATTATTTTTTCTGCTGTGTAGTACTCCATTGTGTAAATGCACCACATTTTCCTTATCCATTCTTTGATCAAGGGGCATTTAGGTTGTTTGTAGGTTCTGGCTATGACAAACAATGCTGCTATGAACATAGTTGAGCACATGCCCTTGTGGCACGATTGAGCATCCTTTGGATACTGAGTCTTAAGGAATGTTGTTTCCTAATTTTCTGAGAAATCACCACACTAACATCCAAAGGGGTTGTACCAGCTTGCATTCCCACCAGCAATGCAGTGTTCCTCTTTCCCCACAAAATCTCCAGCATAAGTTGTCATCAGTGTTTTTGATCTTGGGCATTCTTACAGGTATAAGATGGAATCTCAGAGTTGTTTTGATTTGCATTTCTCTGATGACTAAGGATGTTGAACATTTCCTTAAGTGTCTTTCAGCCATTTTAGAGTCCTCTGTTGAGAGTTCTCTATTTAGGTCTGTACTCCATTTTTTTATTGGATTATGTGATCTTTTGGTGTCCAATTTCTTGAGTTCTGTATATTTTGGAGATCGGACTTGTCTGATGTGGGGTTAGTGAAGATCTTTTCCTATTCTGTAGGCTGTCATTTTGTTTTGTTGACCATGTCCTTTGCTTTACAGAAGCTTTTCAGTTTCAGGAGGTCCCATTTATTAATTGTTTCTCTCAGTGTCTGTGCTGTTGGGGTTCTATTTAGGAGGTGGTTCCCTGTGCCAATGCGTTCAAGTGTACTTCCCACTTTCTCTTCTATAAGGTTCAGTGTGGCTGGCTTTATGTTGAGGTCTTTGATTTATTTGGACTTGAGTTTTGTGCATGGTGATAGATATAGGTCTATTTTCATTCTTCTACATGTTGATATCCAGTTATGCCAGCACCACTTGTTAAATATGCTTTCTTCGTTCCATTTGATTTGATATTTTTTGCTTGTCAAAAATCAGGTGTTTGAAGATGTGTGGATTGATATCTGGGTCTTCTATTTGGTTCCATTGGGCCCCCTGTCTGTTCTTATGCCAACACCAGGCTGTTTTCAGTACTGTAGCTCTGTAGTAGAGTTTGAAGTCAGGGATTGTGATGCCTCCAGAAGTTCTTTTATTGTACAGGATTGTTTTGGCTATCCTGGGTTTTTGCTTTTTCATATGAACTTGAGTACCGTTCTTTCTAGGTCTTTGAAGAATTTTGCTGGGATTTTGATGGGCATTGCGTTGAATCTGGTTTTTTATTTTAATTTTATTTATTTATTATTTATCTTTTTGTTTTTCGAGACAGGGTTTCTCTATAGCTTTGGAGCCTGTCCTGAAACTAGCTCTTGTAGACCAGGCTGGCCTCGAACTCACAGAGATCCGTCTGCCTCTGCCTCCCGAGTGCTGGAATTAAAGGCATGCACTACCACCACCAGGCTAAAAAAATAAATATTTCTATGTATTATTCCTGTGTATGAGTGCAGGCAAGCACACACCACAGCATATGTGTGGAGGTCAGAGGACAGCGTTCTCCTTCCTCAGTACTGAAATAGAGTCTCTCTAGCTGCTATTCAGTGGCACTGTGCACTCCCAGTGAGCTGGCCTGAGATCTGGATGAGTCTCCTGTCTCTGCCTTCATATCACTGATAAGAGTTCTGGGACTATAGATGCGCAGCCCTGGGGACAGCTTTTCCGTGGCTTCCAGGAGCTAAGCTTGGGTCATTCAGTTTGCACAGTGAGCACTTACATGCACTGAGCCATTGCACCAGCCCATTTTTTCTCTTTTTTTCCTGTCTTCTCTCTCTCTCTCTCTCTCTCTCTCTCTCTCTCTCTCTCTCTTCCTTTTTTTTTTTTTTGTGAGCCAGGTCTCATGTAGCCCAGATTGGTTTCAAACTTGCTACATAGCTGAAAATAGCCTTAAACTTCTCTTTTTAAAATATTTATTTCAAACCGGGCAGTGGTGGCATATGCTTTTAATCCCAACACTTGGGATGCAGAGGTAGGCTGATCTCTGTGAGTTTGAGGCCAGCGTGGTCTCCAAAAAAGTTCCAGGACAGGCTCCAAAGCTACAGAGAAGCCCTGTCTCACAAAAACAAAATAAACAAACAAACAAATAAATAAAATATTTAATCTGCTTTCCTTTGCTATGACAAACAGCAGGACCAAAAGCAGCTAGGAGAGGAAAGGGTTTATTTCCCTTTACAGGAACTGCAGCAGAAGGGCCGGGAGGTGGTGGTGCACACTTTAATCCCAGCACTTGGGCAGAAGAGGCAGGCGAGTTGAGGCCATCCTGGTCTACAGAGCGAGTTCCAGGACAGCCAAGACTACAACAGAGACCACAGAGGAGTGCTGCTTACTGGCTTGCTCCTCATGGCTTGCTGGGTCTGCTTTCTTATAGAACCCAAGACAACCTGCTCAGGGGCAGCACCGCCCATAGTGAGCTGGGCTGGCTCATTATCACAAATCATTCATCAAAAATATGCCCCACAGGCTTGCCTCAGGCCTATCTCATGGAGGCATTTTTCTTAGTCAAGATGTCCTCTTTCCAAATGATCCTTGTTTATGTTGACAAAAAACTAACCAGCATCCCTCTGGTCTTCTGCAGGAGGGGTAAGTGTTCTCAGTGCTGAGCCATCTCTCCAGCCCCATCTTGAACTGGTCCTCCTGTCTTCACAAATACGAGGATCACACTGGTTTAGCAGCCCCGATCTTCTGGTCCATTAGGCAAATACTCTACCAACTGAGCTGCATCCCTACTCCCTAATATTTGTTTATGATCTTCCTTTTAGGTCTTGTAACGGTTGCCTTGATAATGTTATGTTTTTGTGTTCAGTGTACTGGCTTCCACTATTATATGCTGACTCTTAAGAAACAGCTTTAGAAAAAAGCCAGTGCTGGGCATGGTAGCAAGATCTTGTTAAAAAAAAAAAAAAAAAAAAAAAAAAAAAAAAAAAAAAAGCATGGTGGCTAAAACCTATAATCCCAGTATCCCAGTACTTGGGAAACCGAGGCAGGAAGGATGTTTAAGGCCACATGTTTAGAGCCTGAGCACATAGTGAGCTCTGGACCAGCTTGAGCTACAAGTATAAAAGCCTATCTTTTAAAAAAAAAAAAATGAACAGAATGAAGAACTAGTTAGGGACTAATATTTAGCAGAATTTGGTAATGGACTGGAAGACACGAATGTGCAAACGTCATGGACGCTGCACAGGGCACTCTGGCATGGGGCTTCACTGAGTCTGTTTCTTTGTTTTTAAGGTGGGGGGGATGGTGAGATTCTATACAAGCATGCAGTAAAGGTACTGTGAAGCCCAGTGGCAAAGGGAGACAAAGAGGACAAAAGACTGGCATTCTCAGCCCCAGTTCCCCCACGCGACTTTTCCTTCTCCATTACAAAAATTTTATTATAAATAAATGTTACCCGGGTGGTGGTGGCACATGCCTATAATTGCAGCACTCGGGAGGCAGAGGCTGGCGCATCTCCAAGTTCAAGGCCAGCGCTGTCTACAGAGTGAGTTCCAGGACAGCCAGGGCTACACAGAGAAACCCTGTTTGAACAACCAAAACATTAACAATTTAAAAATGAGACTGTTACTGCAGAAACCTTTCTAAGCCCATGTCTTAACGACTTTTCGTCGCTGTGACGAAACACAGCGACCGAGGATACTTATGAAAGGAGACACCGGATGCTCTCACGGGGTTGGGGTCCATGAGGGTGGAGCACGTGCCTGATGGAAAACAGGAAGTAGAGGGAGACACACTGGGAACGGCGGGGAAGCGCCCTGAGTGGCGCACGCCCAACAAGGCCACACCCCCTTATCCTCACAATTGCCTGTAGCTGCAGTTCCGGGGGGATCTGAGGCCCTCTTTGGACTTCCGTGGGTCCCAGACACAAATGTGCATGTACATACTTGTAGACAAAACACTCATATACATAAAATAAAATAAGTACATCTTTGAAAGCACTATATACAGTAATTTGGAATATTTTATTTGTTTTTTTTTACCTTTGGGGGGGGGTTGAACAAGGTCTCATTATGTACCCTTGGCTGTCCTGGTGCTCACGATTGCTGGGATTGAAGGTACATGCCACCATGCCTGGTGGAATATTTTAAACATATTATTAAAGACGGGGTCTTATGTATCCCAGACAAGCTTCAAACTCCCTGTAAGGCCCAGGATGACCTTGAATTTCTGATCTTCCTGCCTCCTCCCAACTGCTGGGATTACAGGTGTGCTTATCCACTCCTTGTTTATGTCTTACTGGGAATCAAACCCAGGGCTCTATGCATGCTAGGGAATTATTATTATTATTATTATTATTATTATTATTATTATTTGTTTCTTTGTTTTTCAAGACAATGATCTCTGCACAGCACCAATTAATTGTCCTGGAACTTGCTCTGCAGACTAGGCTGACCTTGAACTCAGAGAACCACCTGCCTCTGCCTCTCAAGTGCTGGGCTTAACTCCCTGTAACACTATGACAGGCTAAGTGTTACTTTCTCTCTCTCTCTTTTTTCAAGGGTTTCTGTGTGTAGCCCTGGTTGTCCTGGCCTGGAACCTGCTCTGTAGATCGGGCTAACCTCAAACTCACAGAAATCCACCAGCCTCTGCCTCCCAAGTGTAAAGTTCTATGCCTGCAGTGTGGTGCCTGCACTACAGGAGGGTCAGCGCTACTGCGAGTCTCCGGGCAAGGGGCTGGAGACCGAAACACGCAGAGACACAGAGACTGAGGCAGACAAAGAGACGAGGACACGGGTCATTCTTGGTACAAGAATGCCAAGTTTATTGTGCTTATATAGGGCTCTGGCCACACCCCAGCTCTAGGAATCTTTCAGCTGCTAACCCACCAGCCTGCCATCAAGGTCTTGTGCTCAGAGCAGCTGAAAACACAGGAAAAACAAGCTGCTCACAGGGAATTTAGGGTCCGGGGGTCCATAGCCCCCAATAGCTCCCAACACCCAAGTGCTGGGATAAAGGTGTGGAGCACCACTGCCCGGAAGGTCTTCTATTTTTATTGGAATGCATTCATCATACATAATGGTGAGTTTTGTAATGACATTCCTATGAAGTACACCATGTACTCTGACCACATTCACTCCTCCACACAATCCCCTTTCTCTCGAACTTCCTGCCAGTCCCCCAAACAATAAACTATTTTCTACTTTCATGTGATATTGTGATGTGTGTGTGTGTGTGTGTGTGTGTGTGTGTGTATAGTGTTATTTTTGAAGGCAGGTCTTACCCTGTAGTTCAGGCTGACCCAAAACTCACTATGTAGCCCAGGCTAGCCTAGAACACGTGGTAATCCTGTTGTCTTAGCTTCTAAAATGTTCAGACTTCTGGCATAAACCAGTTTCTTTCCCGCCCTCCAATTCCCGAATAACCACTCTGAGGCTTATTAGTTACAAGCTGTTTAGCCTATTAGCTCAGGCTTATTATTAACTAGCTCTTACAAATTAAATTAACCCATTTCAATTATTCTATATTTTACAATATTTTACAAGGCTCATGGCTTGTTATCTCACATCTTGCTTCTCCAGCAGCTGTTGGTGTCTCCCTCAACTTCGCCTTCTTTCTCCCTGTATTCAGCTTGGCTTTCCCGCCCAGTTATATTCTGCCCTGCCATAGGCCAATGGTAATAAAACATATTAACAGTACACAGAGGGACATCAACACTCAGCTTTCTCTCTCCTTTACATAAGTTAATGATAGTGGCCTGTAGTAGTTTAGGTGAGAAATGTCCCTCATAGGCTTGGGCATCTGAACACTTAGTCATTAGCTGGAGGTGTGATGGGGGAGGTCTAGGGGGTGTGGCCTTGCTAGAGGAAGTGTGTCCCTGGGGGCTTTGAGAGTGCCTTGCCTCAGCCTACTTCCAGCTGGCTCTCTCTGCTTCATATCTGTGCTTGAACATGTGAGCTCTTGGCTTTCTACTCCTACTTCCATGTGTATTGCGTGTTGCTACGCCTCCATGCTATGAGGGACTTTTATTCCTCTGAATCCATATGTCAGGTAAACCCTTCCTTCTGTCAGTTGCTTCTGGCTATGATGTTTACCACAGCAACTCAAAACTACTTAACAAATGGCCTACTCTTTAAAACATAGCTTTATTTCTCCCACAACTTATTATTTATTTTTAAATTTATGTATTTTTATTTTTATATGTGCATTGATGTTTTGCCATGGCTGTCGAATCCCCTGGAACTGGAATTAGACAGTTGTGAGCTGCCATGTGGGTTCTGGGAATTGAACCTGGGTCCTCTGAAAGAGCAGTCAATGCTCTTAACCACTAAGCCATCTCTCCCGCCCTCCCCCACAATTTATTATAAGAAAATCCCTATTTGGACCTGGTGACATGCCTATATTTCCAGCACTTGGGAGGCAGAGGCAGCGGATCAGCAGTTCAAGGTTGGTCTTAATGATTTAACAAGTTCAAAACTTCATGAGCAGTACAGAGAGATGAGACAATGAGCCATGGGACAAAATGTAGATTAAAACAAATGGGTTAGTTTAAGTGATACAGCTCGTGGGACCTGCCTAAGCTACGGCCAAGTTTTCATAATTAGTAATGTCTCCACGCTGTTATTTGTGAGCTGGTGGCCCCCTCCAAAAAAAAAAAAAAAAAACCACCTACAAGCTAGTCTAGCCAGTCCAGGCCGGTGAGATACATGTCTCAAAATAAAAGTGGACATGTCTGAGAAACACTCCTACATGTGTGAAAGTGCACTTGCCCCCACGTTCATCCACAAGCATGAACACACACACACACACACACACAACTTGTTTCTACACTAACCCAGAGGATTAATTTAGTTGAATCATTAAAAGAAAAAAGTTTGAAAGACAGGTTTCAAACTCACTATGAAGCAGAGAGCTGAGATTACTGACAGACATAATAACCTAGCTCATTAAGAAAATCTTAAGCAAAGGGGCTGGAGAGATGGCTCAGAGGTTAAGGACATTGCCTGCTCTTCCAAAGGTCCTGAGTTCAATTCCCAGCAACCACATGGTGGCTCACAACCATCTGTAACGAGGTCTGGTGCCCTCTTCTGGCCTGCAGGCATACACACAGAATATTGTATACAGAAAATAAATAAATATTTAAAAAAAAAAACCTTAAGCAAGACTCTTACTTTTAAAATATTTTTTAAAGGGAGCTGGATAAGGGAATGGAGAGATGTCTCAATGGTTAAGAGCACTTGCTGCAGGCTAAACAGGTGGCTCAGAGGTTAAGAGCACTGACTGTTCTTCCAGAGGTCCTGAGTTCAATTCCCAGCAACCACATGGTGGCTCACGGCCATCTATGATGAGATCCAATGCCCTCTTCTGGTGTGCAGGCAAAATGTAGACTGAACATGGTATGCACAATAAATAAATAAATCTTAAGAAAAAAAGAGCACTTGCTGCTTTTGCAGATGATCTGTATTCAGTTCTCAGAACCCACATGATAACTCATAACTGTCCATAAATCCAGTTAAGGAGGACGTGATGCCCTCTGCTGGCCATTGTAGCCACTGCATGCACATACAGGCAAAACACACACATGGAAACCAGGAGATAGTGATGCACACTTTTAACCCCAGCACGCACGAGGCAGAGGCAGGCTGATCTCTGTGAGTTTGAGCCCAGCCTAGTCTACAAGAGCTAGTTCCAGAGAAATCCTGTCTCAAATAACGAGAGAGAGAGAGAGAGAGAGAGAGAGAGAGAGAGAGAGAAAGGGAGAGGGAGAGGGAGAGGGAGAGGGAGAGGGAGAGGGAGAGGGAGGGGGAGAGGGAGAGGGAGAGCGGGGGAGAGGAGAGGGGGGAGAGAGAGGGAGAGAGAGAGAAAGAGAGAGAGAGAGAGGGGGTTTTTGTTGTTGTTCATTTGTTTTTGGAACATGGTCTCTCTTCATAGCCCTGGGTGTCTGGGAACTCACTGTGTAAACCATGTGGGCCTCGAACTCACAGATCTGCCTGCCTCTGCCTCCCCAGGGGAGGAATTAAATAAAGGTAACTGCTGCCATGGCAGGCTCAACTAAGAATGTTTTTTGAAAGTAAACTGGATACAGTGTATCAAGATTGTAATCCCAGACCTTGAGAAGGGCAAACAGACGGGTTAGGTCAAGGCTATCCTCAGCTACATAAGACCCTGTTTCAAAACAACAAAAAAGGTCAGTTTTATTTTGTAACTAGGCTAGTCTGCTTCAGGTATTACTGACATCCTTTCTGGTTGGATGAATCCCTGGGACCGTGCAGAGGAGGGCAACAGGGGCTATAGACAGTTGCATGCCTTTAATCCTAGCGCTCGGGAGGCAGAGGCAGGCAGATCTCTGTGAGTTCGAGTCCAGCCTGGTCTACAAGAGTTCCAGGACAGGCCCCAAAGCTACAGAGAAACCCTGTCTCAAAAAACCAAAAGAAACAAAAACAAAAACAAACAAACAAACCACTTGCTTTAAAACACAGGGTTTGGATCCCCAGAAATCCATATAAGTGCCTGATGGGCATGGCAGCTTGCCTAGACTTCCCGACTCATAAAGAGACTGAGGGGATCCCTAGAGTGGACTGGCGAGCAAGATAAGAAACCTTGCCTCAGCGAGTACAGGGGAAGAGTAATGGCGGATGAGATTCCTACCATCCAATTCAAGCCCAGAACCAAATATCAGTTTCTTTAACACACGCTTCCAGAGACTCCAAGATCTGACAGTCACATATCTGGCAGGGGCCTGGCGCAGGCTCCCAGCAAGGATGGTAAAGCAGAGGACGGATGGGCGTGTACGGAAGAGGACAAAGACAAGGAGCAGCCCCACTCCACAACCTGTTCTCATGGTAACTCATCCAGTCCTTCAAGCATTAACCCAGTTCCTTAATGATCTAATTACCACTGAAGGGCCGCACCTCTGGACACCACCGCCACAGCAAATTTCAACACGAGCTTCCAAGGGACCAAACCGTATTGAAACCATGGCAGTAGGCACCCCAAAGGAAACTGGATGCTCATCACTTGAAAATGATTTTTTATTTCCAGCAAGGTGAGTCTGAAACTAAGAGGGGAACTTCCAGAGAAAGTCGGAATGGCAAGCACAATAAAGCCCAGGGCGAAGGTACAGAAGCAGTGAAGTGAGCCTGCCTTGAGCCAGGCCCCTGCTCTGCCACTTAGCTGCTGTGGTCCAACATGCTGGCTCACCTGCCTGAGTCTGTTTGTTCAACAGTACAATGGAAATAAAACAGAACTTACTTCTGTGGTTTGGTCAGATTGCACTGGGTAATTCGTGGGAAGTGCTCAGGAACAAGGCTTGGACATTTTCAGTGCCTGATAAATGTGTTTGCTGTTTTTGCAATGCTGAAGAACCAAACTCTAGACTTTGTGTAAAGCACGTGATTTACCACCGAGAGTTACATCTCCCAACCCCAATACAAGGGTCTGGCTTCATTTTGCCTTGTCTCACTTTTTCTGAAGCAGGGTCTCATAGAGCCCAGGTTGGCCTCAGACTTGATTCTTCATCAAGATTGGTCTTGAACTCCTGATCTTTCCCGCCTCCTCCAACCAGGCGCTAGGATTATAAGCATGTACCACCACACCCAGCTTTAAATATAGGTATTTCTGATATCATGTACATAATGAATGTAATCATAAACTTCTGGCAATGTATATTATCATAATGTGTTCTCCTGTGGTAAGATATTCTCTTCTGTATAAGCTTTACGGAACATAGGAATCAAACTGGCAAAACCCTTCCTTCCCAGTAACTGTACCATGGTGTTTCTCCCCCAACATACCATTAGGGGCATCACTATGCCAGGGGCTGTGGAACCCCAACATATACAGAGAGGGTTTGGCATCCACTAGTTTTTGCTCCCAGTATCTGTAACATGAGTAGCCAGAGGATTTGCAGTTGATAAAGGAAAAATGATTCTCGGCTCCAAGGTCTATGTGAAACTACTTTGGGTGAGCAAATGGGAATTTCCATGGTACGGGGAGGTTCAGACACCATGAAAAGGAGAATCTCGGCGGTGGTGGCGCACACCTTTAATCCCAGCACTTGGAAGGCAGCAGGCAGATCTCTATGAGTTCGAGGCCAGCCTGATCTACAGAGTGAGTTCCAGGGCAGCCAGGGTTACACAAAGAAGTATCAAAAAACAAAAAACAAAACAAAAAAAGAACCTTGGTTCAGTTCCCAGCACCCACATGGAAGCTCACCATCTGTCGGTTACTCCAGTTCCAGGTGGATCCACTATCTTCTGGTCTCAACAGGCACCAGGCACATATGTGGTGCACACACATACATGCACTCACACGTTTTTATGTGCATGTGTGAGTAAATATCACAAGTGTGCAGGTGCTTGAGGAGGCCAGAAGGGACTTCAGACCCCCTGGAGCTGGAGTTGCAGGGGCTGTGAGATGTGGGTGCTGGGAATTGAACTCCAGGCCTCTGCAAGAGTAGCAAGTACACTTAACTGCTGAGCTACCTCTCCGGACCTTTTATGGGGGACGCGGGGGCATAACCAGGACAACTCCTGCCAGATGTAGTGATTCCTCTTTGTAATCCCAGCACTAGAAGTAAGGCAGAAGAACGTGACTTTGAGGTCTGAACCAGGGACGCCCATCAAGACCCTGTCTCAGAAATAAATGCGTTTTAAAGAAAATAGATAGACAAACAAATTCTGCGACAGGACATTCGAGGTGTCCCCTGCTGTGTGAGAGGCATTATCTCAGCTCTTCGGTGAGCTGGAGCCTCCACAGGCCCTAGCAGCGAATTTATGGGGAAGACAGTGGTCAGCTACTCACTGGGAGTTCCTCTTTTCCGGCTAGGAGAATAAACCTGAAATTCAGGGAATGGGGCCGCGTACCAACAAAAGATGAAGAGTTCAAAAGGAAATGCCAACACAAAACGAAGGAGAGGCCCAAACAAAAGGAAATGAACTCCTGTGGGTGAAAACGGGGAAGCCAGGATACCAGGAACCACCTGTTCGTCAACTACGCCAGAAAGGAGGGCTGTCCAGGGCTGCACCTCTGCAGCACGCATCCCTGAGGCTGGTTTTCACGAACGCAACCTACCCAGCTTCGAGGTTCTCTTCCTAGTGGGAAACTGGAAATGATGTCCCGAGGGTAGGCCACTAGCAGCGAAATCGTTTTGCATAGGTTTCCCCAACGTTTCTCCCCCAACCCCTTCCCAAACGCCTCCAGCCAAGGGCAGGGAATGCGAGCTCTAACCGGAAAGGGAGGCCGGAGGCTGCCGCACCCTCGCCACCTCGCAGTGGCGTCGCGGCCCAGTTTGGGCTTTCGGGATGCACCTCTGATCCTCTGGGACCCTACGAGGGGCTGGACTCCGTGGAGCCAGTGTAGAGCCGCCTCCAGGGCATGTGGGCCTCACCCACGCCATCGGGCGTCCGGACACCACCGGTGCAGCGGCTGGGTCTGAGGTGGTGGAGTCGCCAGGCGGGTCCAGCCGGAAGTTCTGCTGGGCAGGGCGGTGGGGAGTGCAACCGGTGTAGGCGGGGCCGGCGGCACAAGGGTTAACGTCCGGCTCGCCCGGGCCACTCTGACTCAGTTTCACCAGAAACTAGAGGGGGAGGAGGCTGCAGATCTTCCGCGCAGCCTGAGCGGGACGGAAGCCGGGCGGGATCTTCGGCGGCCCCACCCCGTTCACCTGCGCAGGTAGCCCGGGCGGACGGTAGGCGGAGGCCCAGCAGGCTCGGAGCATGTTTGGTGGCCGTCCGTGCTGTGTCCGGGTACGCGAGCTCCCGAGCAGTACCCATCTGGACGTCGGCGATCGGGTCCACGGATTGTGCGTGGGCGGATCGGCCAGCGTGCACCTCCTCGCTCCCAGGGCTCGGCGCCCCTACCCGAGCTGATCAGGTGTGTCTCCTCTGTCTCCTCCCCTTCAGGTCACAAGCACCCTCGGAACCCGGAGGCCCGCACTGTGAAGGTGACCCCCGCCCTGGGGAGGAGGGCGACGGCCCCTAGGAGCACGATGGCGAGCCGCCGCCTGACCCTGGCGCAGGCCAGCATCTCTACGGTCGGCGTGTGGCTCCTTTGCTCGCTTGGGCTCCAGGGCACTGAGACCGCGCTGCCGTCCGCGCCCCCTGAACTTCCCGGGGGACCCGCCTGCTTGACCCGCTTTACCAGCGGGGTGCCGGCTTTCGTGCTCGACACCGAAGCTTCGGTCAGCAACGGGGCCACCTTCCTGGGCTCCCCGACGGTGCGCCGCGGCTGGGACTGCGTGCGTGCCTGCTGCGCCACCCAGAACTGCAATCTGGCGCTGGTGGAGCTGCAGCCAGACGGCGGCGAGGACGCCATCTCTGCCTGCTTCCTCATGAACTGCCTGTACGAGCAGAACTTCGTGTGCAAGTTCGCTCCGAAGGAGGGCTTCATCAACTATCTTACGCAGGAGCTTTACCACTCCTACCGCGAGCTGCGGACCCGGGGCTTTGGAGGTGAGGAAGGTTGCCGGTCTGAAGGGATGGGCAGGTAATGGAGTCTTGGCTAAGAGAGCAGTAAAAAGGAGTGAAGGAAGAGAGCCCTTCATCGACTGCCTTTGAATAGCCGGTTTTTAGTAAACAAAGGGGAGAGTGAGTGGAGAGGGGCCGTATCTCGGAGCCCAGGTTCTGGCTCCTGAACTCAGGATGTTGATTATAGATGGGCCGAAGGCCTGGCCCGGGCTTTGCCGACGGGAGAAATGAGAAGACTCTAGGTTTCCCTGCTTCTGTCCCTGATAGGCTGAGTCAGGGAATGTTGATGAGGCCCATTGACTAGGAAGGCACCCTGGGCAAGCACTGCCCTAAGCACTTTGCGGCCTTGACAACTGAGCCTGACCAGAGAGTCTCCTCCAGTAGCTGGACAAGGGACAGCTTAGTGTCTCTGCCCTGGGACTAGATTGACCTGTCGCAGGTGGACCAATGACGCGGCCAGGCCCCAGACAGTACAGAACAAACTCAGGCAAGGTTGTCCTGAGGGAGAGGGACAGTGTTGTGGGTACAGTCCCCTTGAAGCTCTCCATGAGGGGTGAGAGGATTGCTGGATGAGTCAACCCGCCGGTATGTGTATCTGGTAGGTGAGGGATGTCAGCTGCCCCGGCAGGTGTGTGTGTCTGTCCACGTGAGCCAAACAGGGCTGTCCTTGCTTAGGATGTGGTAGCCTGGCTGTCTGTTCACCTTGTTTACTTCCAAGGATGAAGGCTAAGTGGGGAACAAGAATCCTCTTCTTTCGTCTTAGGACACACTGAACAGTCCGCTGTGTACAGGGCTGTAGCAACCTGCTTCACCCTTCTCTCTTCCTGTTCTTAGTGCCAAGTGGGGGTTCTGGACAGGAGGGGGTCACAAGGCATTACTTCTGCTACCTCTTCACATTTTCCTCTTTGTGCAAGTTCCTGTCTCTATGTCCAGTCTCTGGAAGAGGCGCTGCTAGTATCTGCTTTTTAAAGTACGAAATTGAGCCTCCTGTGTTCTTTGCCCATAGCTGACGTAGTGGTGCACGCCTATAATCCCAGCACTCTGGAGACAGAGGCAGGTGGATCCCTGACTCTGAGGCCAGCCTGGTCTGCAGAGTGAGTTCTAGGACAACCAGGGCTACACAGAGAAACACTGTCTTGAGAAACAAAGAAAGGAAGGAAGGAGGGAGGGAGGAAGGAAAGAAGGAAAGAAAGAAGTCATTTGCTCAAGTTAACATCCCTAAATAGTAAGCCTAGGCCTCAGCTCCGGTGTCTACTCCAGAAGCCCTGTTGTGTTTTGCATGGACCACCTTTGTAGTAGGACCTAGCACCCGGGTCTTTCCATCCGGCGGCTAAGAACCCGAGTGAGGAGTGTCGGGGACAGGGCCGGCACCCAGTACCCTTCCCCTCTGGCCTTTTTTTCTGAGCTAGTCCCTATTGCAGACTCAGGGTCTGCTCTTCTCTCTAACCTTCCAGCAGCTCTGAGGTGGGGTGCTGGAAAGCAGGGGATGCTATCCGTGGGCTAGGCTGGCCCATGGAGTCTCTCTCACTAGGCCAGGGCTGGAGCCTGTTCTACAAGGAAGCACATTAGTGTGGGTGGTAATGGCTCCTATTGGTTGTGGTGCCTTTTCTGTTCTGACAGAGGCTTGCAGGAGCCCTGCTTCAGGGCCAGAACCTGGGCCTCTGGATCCTAGGGCCAGCCTTCCTCTTTCGGAAACCCCCAGTTATAGGATAGGATAGGATAGGGCTTCCCTGGGACATGTAAGGAACAGGGTTAGGCCATTCGAGGCCAACTCGGTGCTACAGTACTCTGGGAAGCAGGGGAAGCAAGCGTGTTGGTGGCTTCACTGTCGGCCAAGTCTGCCTGGTAGACTAGAGAGGATGTGCCAGGACACCTGGGCCACTGATTCCTGTGTCGGTTGAAGGAATCCTTCTGAGGATGGATGGCTTTGATTTTTTTCCCAGGCTATGGCCATGCCAGGCCAGATTCCATCCAGTTCAGTAACTTGTCTACCCTTTGTACGTGCACTGACCACTCCACACCCCCCTCCGCTCAGGAGGCGGAGTCTGCATTTCCTGAATCCATCCTAAGTCCTGGTTTTATGGCCACTCCAGCCCTTTGCCCTCTAGAGGACAGGAAAAAGGGAGTGGTAGGCAGGGTAGGGCGGTTGCCCCTTGGGCTTGGGGCTTGGAGAGAGCAGATATACAGAGGTGGAGGGGGCAGCTCCTCATTCAGCCCAGGGTCTGATGCATCACTCTGCCACTTAGTGGGGCTAGGGGAGTGGATGGGTGTGTCTTGTCTGTCTGTTCTCTGTTCCCCTGTTACTCCAGCTGCTAGTTCTGCTCAGTGAGAAAAGTTCCTCCCGGCCTGGACTTACCCCTCAGGGTCTGGTGATGACAACCAAGCCCCTAGCCACGGTCTCCCCCCCCCAACTACTTTCTGTTTCTCTTTGGCCTTCTTGCTCCCCTACCTTTTTGTGTCCCTCATGTCCCCCGCTTTCTAATTGCCCTATTTTCTTTTACCCTAAATCCATCCTTGAGCCTCATCCTTGAGCTTCCACCACAAAGCTCCAACCCTGGCCCTTTTTGTAAAACTTTGAGATGGGTCTCATCAGGCCAGCATTGAACTAGCTCTGTAGCCCAGGCAGTTCTTGAACTTACATCCTTCTGCCTCTGTCTTCCCAGTAGTTGCAATTACAGACCGGTGACACTAGGCCCAGCCAACGCTGTCTTCTTTTCCTTACGTCCCTGGAACCCAGTTCCCATTTTCTCAGATTGTAGGTCTCAGTTCTGTTTTGGCATGGGTACCTGTAAAACCTTGTCTCTCCCGTTCATTCCCCTGTCGTGAAGTTTTCTCATCTCTGTGACTCAGCCCCTACAGCTGCCCTTATCACTTTGCTCTTTGAACACTTTTATGCTCTACGTAACCCTCTGTAGTGCCACCCTTGACACACTTCTGTTTAACTTATACATGTGTGCAAAAGCTTGCCAGCTCACACTTATAGTCATGAAGAGTTGGAAACAACTTTGTTGTATGTCAACACGTCTTTTAATTGGATACTGTGATGCTGTTTTAATAATCATAAAACCAGGCTGGTCTCGAACTCACAGAGATCCGCCTGCCTCTGCCTCCCAAGGACTGAACTGAAGGCATGAGCCACCACCGCCCAGCTGGCAAGGATGGCCCAGTGGGTAAAGGTGCTTGCCACCAAGCCTGGCATCTTGAGTTTGCTTGCCAGGGCCCACTCAGTAGAGGGAGGGAATTGACCCTCATAGATTGTCCTCTGACCTCCACACACATGCCTTGGCATGCCCATGCCCACACACATATGTGTTCTAAACAAACAGACAAATAAGTGTAAGATAATTAACAATAAGCCCTGAGGCAGTGTGGTTTAGGAAGGAAGGAAGTGAATTTAAATGCTTTCCCTCAGTCTGACAAGGCTGTGACTTTCACGTATGAGAGCCATCCTGGGCTACACAGTAAGTTTCAGGCCAGCCAGGTTACATTTCGAGACCCTGTCTAAATCAAAGAAAAAAAAAATACTATCTTTTGATAGACTCTCTTCCCCACCCCTTCCCCACGCTAATGGAAACATATGTCTTTACTTTAAGGAACCCTGGGTTTTGTTTTGGAGCTTTTTGTGGTTTTGTTTTTTGTTTTTGATATTTATTTCTGTTTGTTGGGAGTGATGTCTACTCGCGGGGGTCAGAGGGTAATGTCCAGGAATCTGTTCTCGCCCCTGTGTGGTCCTGGACTCAAACTCAGGTCAGGCTTGGTGGCAGATACCTTCCCCTGCTTGGGCCATCTTAATGGTTCAGAAGTGGCATTTTATATAGAACGTGAGCAATGGAGGAAGATGGACCTGGGTTCAAACCCCACGTCTAACATTTAAAGCTGAGTCATGGGGCTAGAGTTCAGTTCCCGACACCTATGTTGGATGAAAACTGAGCCGTGTCCCTCAGTGCCAACTTTCTCATCCAATAAGAGGCGACAATGCAGGCATAGCCGGGTGCTCACGAGGGTGTGTGGCCTAAATGTTAAATATTTTAGGCTTTCTGTGCCATACTCAGATAGTGGGTGAGTGACCGCTCTAACATGGCAGTGGGGAAGCACCCATCGGCAACACAGAAGCACAGGGGCATCAGATCAGATCTCAGCCTCTCTGTCGGGAGCCAGCCCGGGCCTTTGCGTGCTAGATGACCACTACCACTCAGCTGTGCGTCCTGCCCCACAGATGCTAGTCTGTATAATTTCCACATCTCACAAAAGATGATTTTCTTCTTCCTTCCCCTGTTTATTCATCTAAAACTAGGACAGAGGGGTGGCCTGAATTCCCTGCTCACCCATGCTAACCCCTGATGGAGCCTGCTGTGGTGTCCGGCACACACTTACCACATCCCCCAGATTAGCAGCTTTGTTAGGTAGTGTATCACAAGTCTGTCTCTAGCCCTAGCCTCTCCAGAACACCACTCATCTCCCACTGCCTGTTCATTCTGGGCACACGCGTGTGCGAGTGTGTGTGTGTGTATGTGTGTGTGTGTAACTTGCCTCAAATCCAGTTTTTCTGTGAATGAACCACAAGTTCTTTCTTTCAATCCAGTTTCTTTTCTGCTTAGACTGGATCTTCCTTCCCCTTTTCCGGAGCCTTTCCTGAGAAGGCGGAAGTGTCTGCCCACAGCTGTTTCTCTAATTGTTCTTTACTTTCCTTGGCTGCCCTGTGGCTTAGACCCCTGCTGTTACATCTTTCCTGAACCTCTTGCCCTGGTCCCTTGCCAGCTCCATCAAACAGATAAAAGCTGATACCCAGAGTAAGAGTACCCTAGCCCTTCCCACAGGACTCCTGGACCCCTTCGTGCATACAGAAGTCAAGGGCTAGGGTAGCCAGGCTTCCATAGCTCCACTCCACTGCTTACAGCCACTATCTGCTTTCTCCGTGCCACTATTTG
The DNA here is from genome assembly GCF_903992535.2 of Arvicola amphibius. NCBI lineage: Eukaryota > Metazoa > Chordata > Mammalia > Rodentia > Cricetidae > Arvicola > Arvicola amphibius. Next base: position 56,411,696 of record NC_052051.1, on the reverse strand, counting down.
TTTCTGTTTGAATGTCCTGGTGTCGCCAAGCACCTGGCATCCAGCAAACTCTGAGGTTTGTCTCAGGCTGGCCACCTCCTCACTGTCCACAGAAGTAGACTTGGGATTTCCTGATTTCTTCTCAGTTTATTCCTTGTCGTTACTTCATAGTGTGTGTGTGTGTGTGTGCGCGCGTGTGTATGCACGTGTGTGTGCATATGCACAAGTGTACATGCATGCGGAGGCAGAGATGGACATCAGGTACCTTCCTCAATTAGTCTCTACTTTCTTGTGTTGTTTGTTTTGCTTTTTGAGATGACAGGGTCTCACTTTGTAGCCCAGGCTGGCCTCTAAACTGACAGAGATTCACCTGTCTCTGCCTCTGAGTGCTGGGATTTAGGGCAATCCCAGTGCCTGCCCAGCTCCACCTCATCTTTTGGGACAGAGTCTTTTTAGGAACTGCAGCGCACTGATTCTGCCGTGGCCATTGACTCCAGCGATCCCGTTGTCTCTGCCTCTAGTGCTGGGGTTGCACTGGTGGAAAAGCCACTGGGCCTCGCTTTTCCCATGGATGCTAAGGTTCAAACTCAGAACCACCTGCTCGCATGGCAGACACTTTACTAACTGAGCCATCTGTCCAGCACAGTCTGTGTTTTCTACCCTAACTCCAAACAACCCAAGTAAACAGGCCTCACTGTGCTCTGAACGATTTCATAAGTTGGGGATTTGTGACTTTCTCATGTGGATTCTTTCACAAACATCCCCAGTTCTTCCCCATGATCAAGTTTAAAAAACAAAACAGTGACTAAAAAACCTGTCTTCCCTTGTGTTGCAAGCTTCCTCGTCCGGCAGCCGGCCCTCTGCTGCCTGCTCCCCTTCACGTTACTTCATGACTGCTTATTTCTATGACGTGTGATTGGCTCTTTTTTTACTTTTTTATTTTTTTTTTTTATTATTATTATTTTTTTGTTTTTCGAGACAGGGTTTCTTCTGTAGCTTTTTGGAGACTGTCCCGGAACTAGCTCTTGTAGCCCAGATTGGCCTCGAACTCACAGAGATCCGCCTGCCTCTGCCTCCTGAGTGCTGGGATTAAAGGTGTGCGCCACTACCGCCCGGCCCGGCTCTTTCTTTAAAAAAAAAATTTTTTTGCATAGCCAAGTGTGGTGATGGCACACACCCTTAATCCCAGCACACAGGAAATAGAGTCAGTCTTTTTCTGTGAACTCAAGGCCAGTCTACGCAGTGAGTTCTAGACTTGCCAGGGATACGTGGTGAGACAAATAAAAATCCGTGTGTCTGCAAGGCCAGCTGTTCTGTTTCTTGGGTTTTGGTGTGTGCCTAGCTTGTGCATGAAGTGTGTAGTGTATGTGTGTGGGAAGGCTGGGGGACAACCTCAGGTGTCATTCCTCCGGTACCATCCATCTTTTATTCTTTGTCTGAGAACGGATCTCTCGTGGTCTGGAACTCGCTGAGTAGGCTGGGCTGGCCGGACAGCAGCCCCAGAGATCCTCCTGTCTCTGTCTCCCTAGCACTGGGATTGTAAGTCTTTGCCATTTCACCTGCCTTTCTGGGGATTGAATTCAAGTCCACGTGCCTGAAAAGCGACATTTTAGTAAAAGAGCACTCTCCCCAGTTCTTGTTTTTATTGTTGTTTTGTTTTGTTTTGCTTTGTTTTGTTTTTCGAGACAGGGTTTCTCTGTGTAGCTTTGGAGACTGCCCTGGAACTCTGTAGACCAGGCTGGCCTCGAACTCACAGAGACCCGCCTCCTCTGCTGGGATTAAGTGCGCTACCACCTCCCGGCCTCTTGTTGTTTTTGTTTTTGGCAGTGCCCTAGCTCTAATCTTGTCGGTGAAACCCAGGGCCTTTCTCATGCTAGTCAAGAGCTCAGCACTTTTCCACTTCTGTTTCTTACAATGACAATCATCCTGGATAATCTCCCAGAAATTCTTTACATCATTACTTATGCAAAGACCCTTTCCAAATAAGGTCATATTCATGGCTTTGGGAAGTTTCTGTGGGTGCAAGGACCCATTTTTGATAGGACTCCAGCTCTGTGCTTATCTCTCTGATATGACTCCTGACACTCAGATGAAGGAAACTACAAGCCCAAGCTATCAGGTCTAGGAAGGGTGTGGCCCCTGGAAGTCCCTATCCCATGATCCCTCACTCTGGAGCACCCAGGCAGCCTGTTTCCCTTAGCACTCTCCTGACATCTCTGTCCACACTGGCTCCTCATACTGAGGAGTGAGCGTTTTCACTTTGCTTGTCGTGTGTCAGTGTATTTGTCACCAGTATATGTCGGTGTGCCTCTTGAGCCTGGCGCCCATGGAGGGCATCAGAAAACCTACAGCTGGAGTTCTCGGTGGTTTTAACCACCATGCTGGTTAAGAGCCAGTGTTTTTAACCACTGAGTCATCTCCCCAGGACCATCCCCACTTCCCAAGCACCCGTTTGTTTGTTTGTTTGTTTGTTTGTTTGTTTGTTTTTCAAAACGCGATCTTATGCATCCTAGGCTGGGTTCAGGCTTGCTATGTATCCTAGACAACCTTCTCATCCTCCTGCTTCCACCTCCTGAGTGCTGGGATTACAGGCATGCGCCACCACTCCTGGTTGGATTAGCACTAGGAAATCTGACCCAGGTGTTTGTCAGTGCTAGGCAAGCAGTCTACCAGTGGAGCTGTATTTGCAGCCCTAGAGGAATGACTGGTGACTTTGTCATCATACCTTTTCTTATTTGGCTTTTAAAGAAACTTACTTTTTAAAGTAGTCAACAGAAGTACCTGCGTATTGTAGAAACTAAGAACAGACTGATCCCCTCCCCCACCCAATACATACACACACGGGTTTTTTCCTGAATGAGATCAGACGGTATATAGTACTCAGTTATTTTCTTCAGACAGTGTACTACTCATAATGTGACTACATGGAGAACAAGGCTTTGTTGCGCACTCTCCTCCCTGTGCCCTCTGCAGGCTACCGAATCCTAGGTTAGCCAACACCGCTCTTGTTTGCCAAGAAAGCCTTAGTCTGCCCGCTGACAGTTGATTTTACTTCCTTTTCTCTCAGGGTCCCAGATCCCTCGAACCTGGGTGGGCATAGACTTGAAGGTACAGCTGCAGAAACCCGTGGTGCTGAGAGATCCAGACACAACAAATTGGCACCTGCTACAGGGTGACAGTGATGTCAGAGTAGAGGTGAGACACTGGGCTGAATCCCTGGCCCTCCCCCACAGCCTCCTGGGACGCCTTCCTGGGCGGTAGGCCAACTACTGGCTCATTTGGTGTTGGCTAGAGAAAAGATCAGGGTGCATTTGACACCAAGTCTGTGCTCTTGAGGGGCGGGTATATGGCTGGGAGGACCTGGGGTTGTCCAAGCTTGATGACCAGTCTTGTGTATAGAGAAACAGTCCGGATGAAGTGGAGCTGTGGGGGCTAAAGGAAGGAACCTACCTCTTCCAACTGACACGAACGGGCTCAGACCAGCCAGAGGACACCGCCAACCTCACCATCACCGTACTAACTGCCAAGCAGACAGAAGGTGACTGGGACAGGGCATGAGGTGCCTGGAGCGCCCCTGGGCCCACCGCTAATCCTTCAGCCCTGATTCATGAGCTCTCCTCCATCTAGATTACTGCCTCGCCTCCTACAAGGTGGGCCGCTGCCGGGGCTCCTTCCCGCGCTGGTACTATGACCCCGCAGAGCAGATCTGTAAGAGTTTCACGTATGGAGGTTGCCTGGGCAACAAGAACAATTACCTTCGGGAAGAAGAGTGCATGCTAGCCTGCAAGGATGTGCAAGGTGGGCGTGTCGCCGAGAGGCAGCTTTGGGGCTCAGGTGACGCTGCCCAGGGTGAGGAAGTGGGCTGGGGTGTCCCCATCATCGTTAGTGTCTGACCGTGCCTCCTGTTATTTCTGTTTTCTCCCCCAGGAATCTCCCCCAAAAGGCACCATCCAGGTGGGTTTCACTTCCTTTTCTTTCTCTGTTTTCTCCCTGTGTCTTGGTCTTCAGCCCATACGACGACCATACAACTAACTCCCACCACCCCAATCGCATACAAACACCCGACCCTCCCAGCCCAGCTGCTCCCCATCAGGATCTGCCCAGTTTACGTATAGGAGGAGCTGGGCTTGATGAAGAATGGGCTCGTGACAGGGGGCCAGGTAGACGAGGGCCCCTTGGCACCCGCTCTGTGTCTGAGCGTCACCTCACCCCCATCCAGTGTGCTCGGGCAGCTGCCACCCCTCCCAGTTCCGCTGCAGCAATGGCTGCTGCATTGACGGCTTCCTGGAGTGTGACGACACCCCTGACTGCCCTGACGGCTCCGACGAGGCCACCTGTGAAAAATGTGAGCCGGGGAACCCCAGGGGTGGGGCGCCGGAGGGGAGATCCCAACCAGCTCTCCCTTGTGCCCGAGGGATGCCCATGTTGGGCCCCAACCTCTGACCTTTCATCCCTGCAGACACCCGTGGCTTTGATGAGCTTCAGAGAATCGACTTCCCCAGTGACAGAGGTGAGAGCCTCCAGGTCCTCTGTGTCCAAGGGGTCTGCTGGTTGTGTAGGCTGCAGGCACATGGAGCCGCCCCAGCGCTCCTGTTGAGCTCTCGCGAGACTGTGGTTCACAGTCTCGCTTTCCCAATACCGCTAGGCACTCCCTCTCTAATTACTTCCATTGCCGTAGCCTCGCTGAACACATCGCTAAGTCATATGTGTTCCAGGAAATTTCATAGTGCTGTCATACGTGGGAAGCCACTATAGCTTGACAAGGTGAAAACAATATTAAAAATGAGTACCCTGGGGACTGAGGTTGGAGTTTGTAGCAGAGCCCCCACCTAGCGTCATCAGGGACTGTTTGTGTCCCACCACCACTGGGGGAGGGGAGGAAACACAGAAATCCCACGATGGCTTATGCCAGGAGGACCGGAAGTTCAAGGTCAACTTCCACTAAACTCGCGCAAAGCTATTTTTGTTGCTTCATAACTGCAATCCTGTTACTTATTACATTACTGAATCGCAATGTAAATATCTGTGGTTTCTGATGGTCTTAGGCGACCCCTGTGGAAGGGTTGCTCATCACTGCCCCCAACAGGCGTCGGACCCACAGGTTGAGAATCACTGATTAAGCTAGCTATTCTCTTTCTTGCCTAATGCCCACCCCTTTGCTGGTCGGAATCAGAAACCTTGACACAGAAGAGTGTCAAGAAAAAGAAAAGTGGGGGGGGGGGTCTCGCATGGAGAGACAATGCAGTTATTAGGAGCACTTGTTCATGCATAAGACCTTGTTCCATTCCCGGCACCCTGATGGCGGCTCACAGCCATCCATAACTCTAGTTCCAGGGCATCCAGCATCTTCTGGTATCCTGAGCACTGCATGCGTGAGGTGCACAGCCAAACGTGCACACAAAACGCCCACACACATGGAATAAAAAGCAAAACAAAGCCATGGGGCCAACAGGATGGTTCACTGGGATAAAGGCACTTGCTACTAAACTTGATGACCTGAGTTTGACCCTTGGTACTCAGCGTATTGGAAGGGGAAAGCCTACTCCAGGAGCTGTCCTCTGATCTCCCCACGCACGTGTGTGCCACGGCGCATGCACAAAATATAAATAATGTGCCTGAGTATGTCTTTAAAATGTGGGTCCAAGTAGTAGTTCCCTTGGTGCCTAGGATTGTTGTCCAGAGTCATCTTTCCTGCCTGTGATGGTCCTACAGATGCACCTTTGGTGAAGCCACACTGCTTCAGCCTGGGGGAGGGGGTGAGTTGTAGTCTTGTGGGGCCTGCAGGATGGCCGCATGGGTAGCTCCTTGAACTCACTTGTCCCTTGCGTGCTCCTTTCCTGCAGGGTTCTGTGCCGAACTGCCAGACACTGGGCCCTGCCAAGAGAACATCCCACGCTGGTATTACAACCCATTCAGTGAACACTGTGCCCGGTTCACCTATGGTGGTTGCTATGGCAACAAGAACAGCTTTGAGGAGGAGCAACAGTGTCTTGAGTCCTGTCGTGGCATCTCCAGTGAGCGGAGTGGCAGTGGCAGGGTGAAGGGGACGATTTAGCGAGGTCTGGGTTGGGTTGATCACTTCTCTACTAAGTGACGTCAGTGGCAGTAGGAGAGGATGACAGAGGGCTGTGGCACTCACAGCCGAGTCTGAGGACTTGGCGCTGACCCGCTTCTCCATGTCCCTTTGCAGAGAAGGATGTGTTTGGTCTGCGGAGGGAAAGCTCCGTTCCCAACGTAGGTAAGTAAGCCTTGCTGTCTTGTCACCAGCCTGGATACATGGGTGTGTCCGTTCAGGAACACGCACCTGCTCTTGAATGTGTAAGCCGTGTTGAGAGAGATCCTGAGGTTACCCAGAGTGCGCCATTGAGTAGTGAGGTCTGGCATAGGTAAAGGAGGGAGAAACAGCAAATTGCCTGCCGCTCTGGGCTTCTGGAAACAGCTATCCTGGAGGTCTGCCTTGGGTGCTCATCTGCTTCTACACATGACGTCCATGGTCTTTGTCCATGCGATGGAGTGAGGGTGGGGGGGTCAGAACCAGACAGACCTTTGACACACCTCATTCTGCCCGTTCTCTCCCAGGTTCTGTGGAGGTGGCCATTGCTGTTCTCCTCGTCCTCTCCATCCTGGTGGTCGTAGCCATCCTGGGATATTTCTTCTTCAAGAGTAAGAGAAAGGGCTTCCGCAGTCCCCGCCGCCGCCACCACCCACCTCCCACACCAGCCAGCTCCACTGTTTCCACCACTGAGGACACAGAGCACCTGGTCTATAATCACACAACCCGGCCCCTCTGAGCCTGGGAGTCTTGCCAGTCTCACCAGGTCCTGCCTGCCAAGACAGAGGCTAGAACCTGGGAAAACTTGGGGACCAGACATTTCCAGCCTGCTTCCCGGGCTCACTAGCTCTGTCTCAGAAGCCAGGTCTCTGGGCATCTTAGAGGATGCTCAGCTACACTCACTCGGGCCAGTTCTGGAGAAGGCCCAAGAGTCTGGGAGAGGCAGAGCAGCCTTGAGCCAGGAGTACTGTACATAGAAGGACCTGCTTGTCCAGGAGCCAGAGGAAGTTGGTTTTGTGTCCCGTTCAGAGATGCCCGTTCCCATCCAATGATGCTGGGACCTGGAGTGGCATCAGAAGCTGGAGGCTGCAAATCTGCTTTCCACAGCTGGCCTTGCACTTGTCACAGCCCAACACTGAAGGATGTCCCTTTGTAGTTCGTGCTGTAAATAATCGCTTTTGGGGGGGACCAGGGTCATAGTTCAGTGGTAGAGCATGTACCCTGAGTTCTCTCCACTGCACCACAAAATGATATTAAATTAAAAAATAAACGGTTGTGGTTTTGTTGAGTTCCTCCCTCCCTTTGCCCCCCATCCTCACCCCTTAGTTGCTTCCAGGGCCGAAATGTAAAACCCAGGAGCTTTCTCCTCAGCCCTGCTTTGTGGGGTTGCTGGGGGAAGGGGCGGGGGATTGAACTGCCCTGTCCAACCGGTTCAGCCTTTGGCCACCCTGTTCCACAGGTTTTCCCACCTCTCCAGAAACTACTCTGGCCCCTCAGGGTGGAGCAGTGTCACCTTTGACCACCAGCGTGGAGGACCGTGGGAGGAGGGTGGTGCCCCTCACTCAGGTACCCCTACTTAGGTTGGGTGAGGCTCAACTGGTTGGGGCCTTGAACCCTGGCCATGTTACCAGACACAGGCCATCAGTTACCTCCCTGCCCACCTGAGAGCCCTTGGCTCCTTCACAGGAATGCAGCCCCTCCCCCAGGCTCCTCCAAGCTCCTGCCTAGTACCCACTAGGTGAGGTACACCACTCCAGCTCACCCCCATCCAGGGCTCAAACAGCTTGGAGGGGCCAAAAGTATCCGGCTTTGTCCAACAGATTGCAGTGAGCTGTATGCCAGGCAAGTCCCACACAGTTGATATTGTCAGGGTCAGCACTGCTGCAATGCTACACGCTGGCTCAGTACACGGCCCTCTGGTAAGGCGTTCACAAGCCAGGGGGTTGACAAAAGCCAGGGGGTTGATAGCCAAGCCAGTTACCCAAAGCCTGGTATGTTAGGATTGGACCGGAACCCTGGCGGGATGCCTGAAAATCCCATGTTCCCGGAAAGGTTGGGGACTAAAGCAAGCTCAACCTACACAGACATAGATGCGAGGGTCTCCCTGGCTGAGCATAGGCGCCACCTCTCTGCCCACCAGGAGAACCCACCTTTTGGCTCCTCTCGTAACCGCTGTGCAGTCCTGGGCTACCCCCCCCCCTTTTTCATCGCTCAGCTAAACATAGAACCTTCGAGCAGTGGCCCAGGTGGCTGGCACTCCCTGCTCCACACCCTGGGTTTGCCCAACAGGACCCTGAGCATGGCATCCCTTTGTTTATCTGTCTCCTTGCTAGGTGGTGAGCTCCCAGGGTCACAGGTGGCGTCTGAGTCATCCCCGTCTCCAGCATGTCATGTTCCCTCTGTGACCTCAGCTAATGGTAGTCACCCAGGGAAGGTTGAGTACATGGCAGGGGTGGGGTTCATTCCTCTTGTTTCATTTCGTTGGCACAGAATTTCCCTCACCTAACTCCCTATTCTGCCAGCCTTTGAGGTTCAAGATAGACATGTTCCCTCTTTGATTCTCTGTAAAGCAGTTACAGGGCTGATAATTAAGGACCCAAAGGTTAACCCAATTGCTAGGAGACTGATCAACACAGTGAATGCCTAGCAAGTGTTGGTCTGTTATGGTGTGGGTGGTGAGGATGGTAGGCAAAACACCTTCACTATGACACAGGCTGCCGCAGCTAGAGGAGCTGTAATCTCACAGAGGCCGCTAGGGGGCGGGCTTACCATTTGCTCCTCAAACCTGCTCCTTATCTCGGGAACTCTGCTCTCGGTTTCATACTCCCCCTAAATAGTGCTTTGTCATGTCTTCCTGACTCTGCGCTTGGCATGGGCAGTTGCCTGTAAGCAGTTAGTTGTCCGTGCCTCAGGTGCTGCTCTGCCTCCAAAAAGCACCTTTAACCCATGCAGCGCTTGGTTCAAAAAACTCCCACAAACTACACAGCTCATTGTAGCCCTCACTCAAGCTACAGGTAGCTCTGTTGAACATGCAGGTGAACCATGCCTGTCCTATGTTTGCTCTAATATGTTTGGAAATCCTCAGGGCAGTGCCCCGTGCTAGGTTCAGTTCTGTATACTAAGTATCCAGTTGTGAAGATTGAAAAGGATGGAGATTGACTGAGACAGCTCCCGTGTGGCGTGTGGCGTGTGGCGTGCTTGCCCAGCATGCGGAGCCCTTGATTTGATTCCCCACCTGGGGAAGAAAGGAGAAGAAAGACGGTGAGATGGTTCGGCGGGCAAAAGTGACATTCCCACGAGACTGTGACTGTGTTTGATCCTGGGACCCCAAAGTGGGAGAAGAGCCAGGCATGGTGGCATGCCTTCCAGACAGGTGGGTCTACATGTGGGTTCCAGTCTAACCAGGGTGACATACATTTAACAAAAAAAAAAAAAAGTGGAGGAAGAGAATCATCTGCAGGCAATCCTCTGATCGCCACAGACCCCATGACACTCTCATGCCCACGCTCATATCACACATACAATAATTAATAAGAAGATAATGCTGAGATTTGTTTTTTAATTAAGAGTAGGTGTATATGTCCAAAGGTTGGAGGCATTTCAGGACAGCCAGAGCTACACAGAAAATCTCCCCCTCCAAAAAAAAAGAAAGAAAAAAAAGAAAAACATTTTTTTGACCTGTTAGCTCTATATTCTTTTTTTTCTCATTTTTTTTATTAAAAATTTCCATCTCCTCCCCTCCTTCTCCCCCTTCCCTCCCCTCCCTTTCACCCATACCCCCACTCCACCCCTCTCCAAGACAAAGAGCCATCAGGGTTCCCTTCACTATGTTAAGTCTAAGGTCCTCCCAGCTCCCCCTAAGTCCAGGAAGGTGAGCAACCAAACTAACAAGGCTCACAGTGAGCACGTCCATGCTGTAGAGTTCATGCTCATCGCCGTTGTCCTTGGTTTCTCAGTCCTCCTCCACCATCAGCCACATTCAGAGAGTCCGGTTTGGTCCCCTGTTCCATCAGTCCCATTCCAATTGGACTTGGTGGTCTCCCGTTAGATCTGTCCCACCGTCTCAATGGGTAAACGCACTCCTCACGGTCCTGACTTCCTTGCTCATGATCTCCCTCCTTTTGCTCCTCATCAGGACCTTGGGAGCTCAGTCCGGTGCTCCTATGTGGGGCTCTGTCATTTTCTCCATCCAATGCCAGGTGAAGGTTCTATGGTGATATGCAAGATATTCATGAGTATGGCAATAGGATCTGGACATTTCTGGCACCCTCTCCTCAGCTGCCCAAGGAACTAGCTGGGGGCGTCTTCCTGGACATCTGGGAACCCCTCTAGAGTCAAGTCTCTGCCAACCCTAGAATGGCTCCCTTAATTAAGATATATAATTCCTTGTTCCCATATCCACCCTTCCTATATCCCAACCATCCTATTCCCCCAAGCTCTTCCCATCCTCCACTTCACACTTTTCTCTCCCCATCCCCCATCCCACCGCACCCCCATGTTTCCATTTTTTAAAAACATTTTAAAAACATTTTTTAAAACATTTTAAAAACATTTTTTAAAGAAAGAGAGAAAGAAAAGAAGAGAGAGAGAGAGGGAGAGAGAGAGAGAGAGAGAGAGAGAGAGAGAGAGAGAGAGAGAGAGAGAGAGAGAGAGAGAGAGAGAGATGAGCCTGGAAAATATAACAAAAGTCTGTCTCCGAAAAGGGAAATTCAGTCGAGGAGGTTTTATGAAATAGGCATTAAGTAGAAGAGAAAAGATCCTAAAGAGATGTTTGGGTTTAGCTTGGTTTGGTTTTAATTCTCTTTGTGCATGTGTACAAACGTGTGTCTGTAGAGGCCAGAGAACAGCCCTGGGTTTCATTCTTCAGGCACTGTGCACTCATTTGAAACCGGCTCCCTCTCTGGTCAGGAGCTCACCAATGAGGCAATGCTGGCAGGTCAGTGAGCCCCAGGATTACACCTGTCTCCCCAGCGCTAGGCATCTAAGCTATGCACCTCTACGCCTGTTGTTCTTACCTGGGTCCTGGGGGTCGAGTTCAGTTCCTCCAGCTTGTATGACGAACACTTTATAAACTGAGCTATTTCTCTGGCCCTGTTTTGGCTTTCCTTAAGGCAGCATTCTCATTCTGAAGCACCGTCTGTGGCAGGATGTGGTGGCGCACACCTTTGAATTCAGTACTAGGGAGAGAGAGACAGGTTGATCACTGTGAGTTTGAGACCAGCCTGCTTTACAGAGTGAGTTCCAGGACAACCAGGGCTACATAACAGAGAAAGCCTGACCATAAAACAAAACAAAAAAAGAATAAATAAAATAAAAAAGGAAGGAAGAAGAAACATTTTGGGCTACAGAGGGCGTCCAACTCTGCCTGATTAGCTAGGTGAGACCCCATCTCAAAGCAAAAGGTAAAAAAAGGGACTGAGAATAGATGTAGCCCGGTGGGAAGCACTTGCCTAGCAGGTTAAAGACCCTAGATCCAGTCCCCAACTCCCCCATAAATAAATAAATAATAAATACTAAACGACATGCTGCTTTGTTTTTGTTAGCTATCACAAATCAGAGTCGCCCAGAAACAGGGAACCTTGTTTGAGGTTGTCTCCTGTCTCCATCAGCATGGTCCCTCGACGTGTCTGTGGGCATTTTCTTGTTTAATGATTGATGGGGGAGGAAGGCTTAACCCACTGTGGGCAGTGCCATCCCTGGGCAGATGCCTGGGACATGTAGGGAAAGTAGCGGAGCAAGCCAGCCAGTGACTTCCTCCATGGCTCCTGCCTCTGTTCCTGCTGGCGTTCCTGCCCTCAGTGACAGACTGTGACCTGGTGTGAAAGTTGGTCCTGTGTTAGATCACAGCAACAGAGAGCAAAATAGGACACATGGCAACTGTGATGTGTTAGAACACAGATGAATTCTGAGATTAGGTTAAGTGGGGGGAAAAACAGTATTTTTTTTAAAGGCATATTGTGTGACTCCAATCGTATGCGGCATCTTAGAGTATTCGAAATCACAGAGATGCAGAGCACAGTTGTGGTTTTAAGGAAGGTGGAGAGAGATTTAATGGGTATACTATTTCAGTTTTGTGAGGTGGAAAGAATTCTAGGAATGGATAATGTAATTGCATAATGGTATGATTACACTTAATACCCCTGAACTAGACCCCTAAGGAAAATTAAAGCCAGGCAGGAAGGTGCATCCCTAAATCCCAGTACTCAGGAGGTAAAAGCAGAAAGACTGTGAATTTGAGGGCATCCTGGGCTACACATAAAGACCCTGCCTCAAAAAACAAACTTTTATGCTCTTTGAGTTTTATCATAATAAAAATAATTGGAAAGGTGAGCAGGTGCATTTGAATGTGTGTGTGTGTGTGTGTATGTGTGTGTGTGTATGTGTGTGTATGTGTGTGTATGTGTGTGTGTCTGTGTGTGTGTATGTATGTGTATGTGTGTGTGTGTCTGTGTGTATCTGTGTGTGTGTGTGTCTGTGTGTGTCTGTGTGTGTGTGTGTCTGTGTGTATGTGTGTGTGTGTTGGTCTGGGGAGTTCCAACCATAACAAAATCACAGGAGTTTGTGGACGGGGACCCCACTGCTAAGCACTTGAGGATTGAGCAGGGAAAGGAATGGACCAGACTTTAAGAAGTGGGATAGAGGCCACATCTCAGGAGGACACAGAAGGAGAGGGAAGAGGCAAAACCACGTCAGTCGGTCAAGATAACCTATGTGAAGGGCAATGCTATGAAGGCTAGCTGAAGCAGCGCATTGGCAGCCTGCTAGTGCTATGTCCCCAAACAGTTAAGTTTGTTAAATAGTTGTCAATGTTACAGACTCAGGAAATTTCCTTAAGCACATAAATACATCCATTGCTAGCTTCTTGGGGGAATCTAGTAACCAGAGCCTAAGCTTTCAGCTTCAACCTCCATAATTTCCTCTCTTCTAACCCACCCTGCCTCCTCCACACTGAGGACTGAGCTCCAGAAGTCGTTGGTCCTAGAAGTGTGAATAAATAATGAGGACCGGTATTGCTGTCTGGTGTGGCAGTGCGTTCCTGCTACGTCAGCAAGTCAGCACCCGAGAGGTGGAGGCGGAGGAACCAGGAGTTCAAGGTCAGCTTCAGCTACACTTCAAGTTTGAGGTCAACCTGGGTTACGTGAGATCCTATCTGAAAACAAAACAAAACAACTAAATAAATCAATTAAAATTTAAAACCTTGTCATCCCCCCCCCCCACGCCCCCAGCCAGTCGGACCACTAGAGCAAACAGCCCTGACCGAGGACTGGTTTTGCCCTGTTGCACAAGACCACTCCTGTCCTCAACCAAGCACAGATTTCCTCCAGGAGGGGCTGTCAGTAGCCACACCAGGAAGTCTTGAACCCAGAAAGAATGACTTGAGCCAGGGGGTAGGTGGTGGGGGTGGGAGGCAGTGAGGGGGTTGTCTAATCCTCCACAGATTCTGAGAGCCACAGCCTCCCTACCTGCAGCAGCCCTGGGGGGTTGTATCAGTGGAGGCCACCAAGAGAAAGACCAGGAAAGAAAGTAGCTCCTTGTTTTAAAAGACAAACAGAAAACCTGAAAACCAGGTAGTCGAATGTCCACAAAGTACCTCTCCCTGTACGATGGCAGACGGTGCCTGTTCCACTTGATTCTCTGTCACTCTGCATTTTACTGTTTTTCTTCCTTTTCTTTCATGTATGTGGGTGCTGCGCCTGCATATATGTCTGTGTGCCATGTGCATGCCCCGTGATCTCTAAGGCCAGCAGAGTGCATTGAATCCCTGGGACAGGAGTTACAGGCAGTTGTGAGCTACCAAGTGGGTACGGGAATCAAATCCAGGTCCCCTAGAAGAGAATCCAGTGCTTCTACCCACTGAGCCATCTCTTCAGTCTCTGTCGTCTGAGACAGGGTCCGAGCCTGAGTGTATGTAGGTATGTAGCCCAGGATGGCCTGGAGCTAGCTACATAGATCAGACCATCCTCAAACAGAGACACCTGCCTGCCTGCTGACTTCTGTGAGTTCTGGGATGAAAGGCATTTGCCACCACACCCAGCTGTAAATTCCCCTAGTGTTGAATTTCTGCACTCAAACAATCTTCCTGCTTCAGCAGCCTTCTGAGTTACTGGTCCTGTAACATAGGTAGGTACACACCGCTATAGCTGGATTCAGCTGGCATTTTCAAAATCATCTACAATAAATAGCTATTACTTTTATGTCATGGGAGGAGTGAGATAGGGCCTCACGTAGCTCAGGCTGGCCTAAATCTTACTGTGTAGCTGAGGCTGGCCTTGAACTCCAGATCCTCCCGCCCCTGTCTTCCCAATGTTTGGATATAGGACTACACCACTACAGCCAGCTAACATCAATTACTTTTATAATAAGCAAAAGTTTTCAGATAGATAAGAAACAAATTGGGGTAGAAAGAGTGTGGGTATGGAGCTGGGTCTAACGTCAGGGACCTGTTATCCAGTCGCTCGGGAGGCCGAGGCAGTGGGGTAGCAAACTCAAGGCCAGCCTGAGCTACGGAAGGAAAGGCTGACTTTCTGGAGGCCTCAGGAAGAGAGCCACTCCCAGACTTGATTCTGGGCTGCGCAGAATAAGCCCCAAGTCTTCAGATGCTTGGCCGTGTGGCAGTGCCACCAACAGAAATGGATGAGTGGGGTTGTGGTTTCAGCAAAGCCAGACTGAACTCTCAGGCAGACCGTCAGCAAATGGAGATGTTTCTTTGATTTTTACCATCAGCTACTTCCTTACATCCAGCCTTACAGGGGAATGATTTAAGGAAGCTCAACAGGGTTTGTAAATTGTGAGGTAGCTTGGGTATGGAGTAAAAAACAAGACAAAATGAACAAACAAAAAATCAGAAGGTACATAAAACAGGGTCAGGAGTGGGGCAAAAACACCAGAGTTTTTGTGTCTGTGGGCCACACGGAGAAGCTGAGTAACTCTGCTGTTACCACCGAGGCCCACTCTGGAGGTGAGGGGTCTGGATTTGGCAGAGGCAGTGGAGGCCTTTAGGGGGTGGTTGGGATGAAACCCAGGAGTAGGAGAGGCAACTGTGAGAAAAATCACATAGCGGGGTGGAAGCTGGGAGGAGGGAGAGGATGGGGGAGAAGGACAAGGTGGTCAGAGGGCAACAGGAAACATGATTGGCAGGAGTGATAGCCAAAGACTAAGGAATCAGACTTCAAACCCTACCAGCTGGGGACAAGGAGGTCACTGTTTATCACAGGTTGTTGGAAGAGGGACGGGGAGGAGTCATGGCTGGAGGCTGTCTTTGGGGACCAAGAGGATGAGAGAAGGCCTTACTGTGGCTGCGGGAGGTGAAGGAGAGGCCTGGGATGGATGTCAGGATGAGCATCAGGTTGAGGGCAGCAGGTAGAGGTACAGTCAGAGCCTGCAGGCAGAAGGAAGAGGCAAACACTGGCAGAGAAGGCGGCCTGGTTAGTCCAGACTAACTTGGGTTGTGTTCCCTGAGACCTCTCTCTGACCCATGTGACTTCTTCCACATGGACCCCCTCGCAAATAATTTATGATTTGGGGGTTGGTCACATAAACCATGTGGTTTGCATGTGACCCCAACAGTGAAAGAAATACAGTAAATAAAGAAGGTAGGTTTAGATGACAAAAATATTCCTGTCCCACATCAGGGACATTAGCATCCAATTTCAGGTCCCAGGATCCTCTCCTATCTCAGTCCAGAACCACGAGGCTGTCGTCATTGAGGAGCTAAAGCCCAGAGAGGGACAGTGACAGGCCAGGGATCACACAGCCAGTGTTTGGGATTATTTTCAGGCTGGAAAGTCAGTGTTCCAACCAAAGCCCCAAAGTCTGCTCTGTGGCGGTTTCATCTT
The DNA here is from genome assembly GCF_903992535.2 of Arvicola amphibius. NCBI lineage: Eukaryota > Metazoa > Chordata > Mammalia > Rodentia > Cricetidae > Arvicola > Arvicola amphibius. The sequence continues at coordinate 56,395,829 of NC_052051.1, read as the reverse complement.
TAGACAACTGGGTTCAGCTTTGGTTTCTGTCCTTTCTCTGGAAGTGGGACAAAGAAATCAAGAGCCAAGAAGCTGTCAGGGCTGGTCCCAAGCCCCAGGAGGCTGGGAACCAAAACTCCACACCCATGTAAACACAGAGCAGCTCTGATACCTCTTACCTGGCACTGAATAGCTTCCTCCAAATCAGTTCTCGGCTATTATCTTGCTTATCCCCACTGGTCCCCTGGGAGCCAGGGAGGGGCAGAGAGTGTTAGCCCCACTTCATAACTGCTAGAAACTCAGACAACAGCGAAGGCAGTAATTTGCCCAAAGTCACCCAGCAAGTAAGGATGGGGCTGGAACTAGAGATCAAATCTCCTTGGCTGTGTGTGCGTGTGCGCATGCGCGTGTGCGCATATATATATATATATATATATATATATGTGTGTGTGTGTGTGTGTGTGTGTGTGTGTGTGTGTGTGTGTGTGTGTGTGTGTGTATGTGTGTTATTGGTGAGGGTAAGGATCAGCAAAGGATGTAGCCTGCTGCCTGGAAAGTGGGGTAGGTGGCTTGTGCACTTGGTCTCCAGAATAAAGGGCCTCCTGTTGTACATGGACGACAGAGACACCACTGCTGGAGGACAGCTGCTACTGGGAACACTGTGTCAGCTGATTCAGGCTGAAGAGGAAGGGAGGCAGGAAAAGTGGAGTCTAATCACAGGGCGTACAGGTCTGAAAGAGGAAGCAGTAACGGGCAGGTGTCCCTGTGTGGGGTCCAGCTATCTGCTTTCCAGTTCCAACAGGCCCCTGGGAATTCCTAAGCCCACACAGGACCCAAACACTTTCCTGATGTCCCTCAGTGCTGGGATCGGGGATGGAGGAGAGGAATCTAGACACCTGGGGAGATAGGCATACTGCTGCAGGTGAGGAAGGGTCAGAGAGGCGTGGAGATGGTGATGACGGAGTCCATCTTCCAGGGGGGTGACAGGTAGGCTATTGTACACCCAGACTGTTATCCAAGGCCCTGTAGTCTGAAAATAAGTCCCACGGTCACCCTAGTTGTTGGTCCATCCTTCAGCCTCAGTTTGAAAAGTCAGCCCTAAAAATGTTCCAACAACAGAGCAGAGAGCTCAGTGATACCATCTGCATCCTCACCCTCTCCCCAGCTCCGTCTCCCCTCCCTCTACTCCCCAGTTCAGGACACCCAGACTCTTAGCTGGAACCCTGGCCTGTTCAGCTTTGCTCTCAAGAAACCCATTTCCTAGTAGGACAAGTTCCAAAAGTCACAGAGAAACCCTGTCTCGAAAAACCAAAAAACCAAACCAAAACAAAACCCATTTCTTTCTCTTTCCTATCTCTCTGCTCCTCCACTTGTTTTTGAGACAGGGTCTCTCTATGTAGATTGTCCTGGAACTAGTTATAAAGACCAAATCCCAATCTCATAGAGATCCTCCTATCTCTTCTTCCCTGTGCTGGGATTGAAGTTGTGCTTCACCCTGCCCAGTGTGAGGCCAGTTCCTAGAGCAGACCCTTCAATCCCCCCATGCAGAACTCGAAAAAGAGGCTTGGATTCAAGTTCAGGAGACCCAGAGCAGGCACCTGACAGACATAAGGTTGCCTAAGTATTGCTGCAACGGGGACAGACAGCAACAGTGCTTAGACCCAAGAAGTCACTCCCTACGGTTCACACTGACTCATGAGGCCCCTCTACTGTAGCCTGCTCACCTCACCAGGGATCTGGCCCAAGCCCAAGGAGGGCACTGCTGGTGCAGCCCTGCTAAGAGCTGGGTTTCCTGGCAGCCAGGCACAGTGGGCAGGTCTGACCTGTGCAATACGATCTGTGGTTACAGCCTGGGGCCAGGGCTGGTTGCAAAAGGGGCTGGTGCTCCTGACGCGGTCTGCTCTCGGTCTCACGGTCTCACTCCTAAGCTGGTTCCCAGGAGAATGGAGAGAGCAGGGAGGGTGCGTCACCTCTGCTCTGGGCACCATTCTGCTCTTAGGCAGTAGTAGTAAGGGCATAGCTCCTTTGAGTGGACATGGACTCTCATTCGCACCAGTCCAGGCTGAGCAAGCACACCCAGCACAAAGAGGCTCACAGAAGTCAACACAGATAGAATTGGGCTCAGGCACGGAGACGCAGGCCCCCGAAAAGCAGACAGCACAGATGCTTAGACACGAGCACAGAGACCCTTGTGCTCAGATCCAGTTCTACACAATGCACACTCCTGAGAACATACATGACGCAAACACAGACATGTACACTTTAGGCAAAGATGGCCACCCAGGGTTGGAGAGATGGCTCAGCTGAAAATACCATTGGCTGATTTTCAGAGGGTCCCAGCACCAAGCACATGGCAGCTCAGACATGTCATTAACTCCAGTTCTAGGGGATCTGACATATCCTTCTGGTCTTGGAGGGCACCAGGATAGGCATGCAGATGAATATTCATACTTTAAAAGTAATCTAAATAATTGAAAAAGATGATCATCCACATTTACATAGATATTCGTGTATGTAATTACTCAGACTCTCGCACTGAAAAAACATCCAAATACACAACAAAACCAGCCACGTGGAGTAAGGCGCATGTGTGAAACTGGATAGCCACTTGTTGTCCTTTAGTATTTATTGAACACTGATGACCCATTACTCAGCCTCCAACAGAGATAACCTCCCTCCCACACACATATAAACTCGGGCTTCTGCAGGATTCACTTCAGATGTACTAGGGCCCAATCACCAAGCCAAAGATGGAGGGCAAGTTTTTCTTATGTCAATGACCCTCTCAACCTAAAAAGGAGAACACAAAACAACCAAAGAAACAAAAAACCCATCATATCTTCTTTATCATTTACCCCAGGAGAGGAAGACAGCTAGGTGGGGAACTAGCCGAGGATGCTGAAGTCAGGGCCGTGTGGAGGTCAGAAGACTACTTGCTGGCTCCCGTTGGATCTCTCCTACCATGCGGGTCCTAAAGACTGAACAAGAACCTGTCCTAAGAATGGAAAAGTGAGGAGTAAGGGGAGTGGTGTGTGGGAAGGTAGGTGGGAAGAGATAGCTCCGTGGTAGATCCCTGTGGAGCACACAAGATCCTGGTTCAGTCCAAGTACAGCCAAGGAAGAAAGGAATGGTGGAAGTTATGTTCTGGAGGTAGAAGCAAGAGGCTCTCGTGTTCCAGGCCGACCTGGCCTATATAATGAAAATAAATAGGTAAATAATAAGTAAATAAGTAAGTAAGTAAAGAGATGGTTGGTAGGCAGAGTGCTTTCTTGGTACACACTGGAATTCACAATCCTTGCCCAGCCGTCATCAGGGAAGTTTCTTCTTGCAGTAGGACAGTAACTAACACAGTGACCCATAACACGACAATGTACATGATGAGGAACCTAAAACCAAACCCTTCATTAGACCCTTCCCCTCAGGGCTCAGAGGGCTCTGAGAAAGGGGAGGCAGAAAGATCGTGAGAGCCACTGGGGATGAAGGACACGGAGGAAGCGGTGTCTTCAAGTTGCAATAGAACTGACACATGAGACCCCACAGAGAGACTCACGGCGCCTGCACAGGGCCAAGCCAGATGGGTTCCAGAGCTGAGAGAAAGAACTGGACAAGCCTTCCCATCCCTAACCAAAAAGCTATCTCCAGTTGACAACTGCTCACAAAGGAAAATCAATTTCTCAAGGGAGTCTCGCTGGGTATACTAACCACACTTGAGAGCAGGCCCCGCGCCCAGCAATAGATGGCCAACACAAACAAACTCAATGTTATTTTTGTAGACTTTTTGTCTCACATTGCACTGTTTGGGCATTTTCTGTCTTATTGGCCTTTTGCTTATATATCACGGTTACTGATTTTGTGCTTTTATGGGTTTTGTTTTTGTGCATATGTGGGTATCATGTGTTTTTTTGTTGTTGTTGTTTGTTTGTTTGCCTGTTTGCTTTCTAAAGAAAGAAAGGGAATGGAGTTGGGGGAGGGGAAACCATTATCAGAATATATTGAATGAAAAAAATTTTCAATAAAAAAAGATGGTGGATTTTTTTTTCTTTTTGTTTTTTGTTTTTTTGTTTTGTTCTTTTGAGACAGGGTTTTGCTGTAGTTTTAGAGCCTGACCTGGAACTAGCTCTTGTAGACCAGGCTTGCCTTTAACTCACAGAGATCCACCTGCCTCTGCCTCCTGAGTGCTGGGATTAAAGGCATGTGCCACCACCACCCGGCTTAAAGATGGTATTCTTTTCAGCAATGCATATACTAACATTGGAACGATACAATACAGAGATTAGCTTGGTCCCCGTGAAAGATGGCATGCAAATCTGTGAAACAGTTCTTGTTTTTCTTTTTCTTTCTTTTTTATTTTCTTTAAAAAAAAAAAAAGGCTAGGGCTGTTACACAGAGAAACTCTATCTTGAAAAACCACCCCCCCAAAAAAGAGCTGGTGGTGGTGCATGCTTTTAACCCCAGCACTTAGGAGGCAGAGGCAGATGGACCTCTGTGAATTCCAGGCCAGCCTGGTCTACAAAATGAGTTCCAGGACACAGAGAAACCCTGTTTCAAAAATCAAAACAAAAAAACCAAACCAAAACGACAACAACAACAAAATAGGGGCTGGCTCTATTGTAGCACAGAGATGGCTCAATTGTAGCTACAGCTCCAGAGGGATCAAATGCCTCTGGCTTCCAAGGGCACCTGCACTCATGTGCACATACCACACTCACACACACACACACACACGAATGCGCGCACGCACACACACTCACTTAAAATAATTTAAAAAGAACTGGGATTAAAGGTGTGTACCACCATGACTGGCTCCATACATTTTCTTCAGTGGTGTATCCACTGCATTGGGTATGTAGTACATGCTCCTGAAGACAACCCTAAGGAATTCCTTGGGTCTCACACACACACACACACACACACACACACACACACACACATGCGTGCGTACACACGAAAATAGAAGAGGGGCCCAATAGAAGTAGGAGGGGAACAAGAAAGGGCAATGTATTTGTATGTGTGTGTGTATTTGTGTGTGTGTGTTAAATACAGTAAAAATCCACGTGTACATCATGAAAATTTCATAATGAGCCAGGCAGTGGCAGCACACACCTTTAATCCCAACACTTGAGAGGCAGAGGCAGGCGAATCTTGAATTCTACACCAGTCTGGTCTACAGAGTGAGTCTCAGGACAGCCAAGGTTACAGAGAGAGACCCTGTCTTGAAAAACAAAGAAACCAACAAAATATAAAAGAAACAAACAAAAGTCATAATGAAACCAATTATTGTGTGTGGTTAATACATACTGACAAAACATTAAAAGTTAAAATAAGCCAATATAATAAAAATAAAAAACCTGTGAGACTCTGTCTTAAAAAATTTACATTGATGTGAATTCTGTTTACATACATTTACACACACGTATGTACATACATTTGTATGTAGCACATGATTTTATCCAAGTAAAAATAACTATTCCTGTAAGTGTAGATTTCTGTAGAATGAGTGCTTGTCTAGGTTAAGCAAAGCCCTGATTTTTATCCTCAGGACTGAAAACAACAAGAACAACAACAAACTGTCCCAGGAAGTGAGAAAGGCCATAGTACATAGAGAGACGGAATGAGAGGGCGCTAGAGGGATTTGGCACTGGCAATGCTGCACCATCCTGGTCCCAATCCTGAGTTTCTGGGTCTCAGTGACACACACTTGGAGCTGAACGTAATCCTGATGAGTCCAAACAGTTAAGGGACAATGGTACATGCTGCCCAAGCCCACGGGGTCTAAGTGGGGGTTTCCTTGGAGAGTGTGGGAGTCTCTTCGGTGTGTCTTCCATGTGTGAGCCGCAGTGAAGACACTACGACATCCCCGCACTTTCTGGAGGAGTAAGGTACTAGAAGATGGCTAGAGGAAAAACAGGATGCCAGGGAGGGAGCAGGGGATGTTTTCTAAACTAGACCTTGTAAATTGCAAGTCAAACCTTGGAGTCAAAAGCAGGAGATAATAGGGATCCCTGAGACAAATGTTCAGACCGCTGTTGGGTTTGGGGAGGCCTTAGGGACCCAAGTGAATATCTAGGGGTTCACTGAGATCAGTAAGAAATGATTTCAGTGTTGAGCCAGGGAGGTGCCAGTGGGAGGCAGCAGGCATGCAGAGTGAGTCAATGGAGATCCTGACCAGGTTCAGTGGCTGTCATGAGAGGAAGCATGAGGAGGGAGGCTGTAGCTTCAGTGACTCAGAGATGCTGCTACCATGAGAGAAACCAGAAATTGTGTGTGCAGTGGTGGCGCCAAGGTCACTTAATCAGTTTTCTTTGCCCCACAGTCCCAAGGCCCCTTGGAATGGTTTGAAAGCTGTCAAGAGTCCTGAGTATTTCATTTTGCAAGTGTGGAAACTGAGGTATGAAAAGGAGAAATGAGTTGGGTGATAGGGCATGCTCTTAATCCCAGCACTTGGGAAACAGAGGCTGGGGGGGGGGATCTCAGTGAAGTGAGGTCCTGTCCGAGAAGAGGAAGGAAGGAGGGAAGGAAGGAAGGGAGGGAAGGAAGGAAGGAAGAAGAGAGGGGGGGAAGAGGGGAGAGAGAGAGAGAGAGAGAGAGAGAGAGAGAGAGAGAGAGAGAAGAGAAGAAGAAGAAAAAAATCATTTGCCTGTGGTGATGAGTGTCAGGACTTGAACGTTTGAACTGGAATCTGGGTCTCTCTCTGTCCTAGAAAGGAGCGTGCCAGGTTAGGTTAGGGTAACAGCTGACCATGGACGTATATCTATATAATGTAGCCCATCACCTCCACCTAAGGATATAAGGAAACAAAGGGAGGCTGGTGCTCTAGGAGACAGGAAGCAATCTGGGTTAAAACTAAATTTGGGATTACCTCGGCTTCACTTGGCTAATATTTCTGTCCCTCAGTGTTTCTCTTTCTCTCTCCATCACACACACACACACACACACACACACACACACACACACACACACACCTGTAGCTTCCTGGAAAGGAACCTGAGCCCCAATGGATTTAGACAGGTATTGGTGCTCACCTGGCCCAGCAGGTGCCTAGCAGGTGAGCCCCCATGGATTTGGATGGGTATGGGTGATCACCTGGCCCAGCAGGTGCCTAGCAGGTGTCGCAGGTGTACCTCAGAAAGACTTCTAGAGAATGCCACCCATACACCTAATTTTATGCTGCTCCCCTAACCCCTTGGTGATAATATCTCACTTGGCATACTACCTTTTTGTCTACAGACCACGGTGTCCTTAAGGCAGAATAAGCTTTGTTTTCCTCAAAAATGCTCTCTAAAGTTCCTCCCAGTTCCAATCCTTGGATTCCTGTTCCCCTCCAAGCCTCTGCCGGTGAACCTTCATGGGCACAGGATTCCTGGACCAAACCTCTAGTCACATTGTCCACAGCCAGCAACCCTGACCTGCAATAATCCCTTATGTGTCAAGGCTGAGACTGGTCCAACCAACCCAAGGCTACAAGCTTTGGCCAGTGGTGGAGGTTTAAAGCCGTACAGGTTGTCCTTGGTCTGGGGTAACATTCCCCAGCCAGACCCCAGTCCTGAAATCTGTTCAGAGGATGGGAGGATGGGCCTGAGATTATCCTGGAGCTCCAGTGCTGAGCATCATACTCCAGAAAGGAGGGGGAGAGGGGAGGGCCCCACCTACCTGGTGAGGTCATGGGAAAGCAGCTCTGGCGCTGACACCTGGGGAAACCCGTTTCCAGGCTGCTTCCCACGCTAGCTCTCCTGGGAACCAACTAAGCCAAGCCCCAAGCAGGGAGCCCCACACCTGTCCCCCCTAGTCCAGTTCCCATCACATTGTCCCATCTGATCCAGCCCCCACCCTTCAACCCAGCCTCAGTTCCCAACCCATCTGCCAGGCTGCTGGGCCTTGAGAAAGGTTACCAAGGGGCATTGGGCATGATCCAGGAAACCACAGAGACAGCAGCTTCAGAAACAGAAGGTTTTATTCGCAGATTGCATTGCTCACCTTCTAAGCTATGACCTTGTGGAAAGGGACAATCCCTGCCCCTTCCTCCTTCAGGCTCTCATTTGCAGCTCCTCCCCCTCCCTTTGCTGGGCCTGGACTCTCACTTCCTGCCCCTCTGCTGGCCCAGCCAGTTTGGGCAGTGCCTAGGGAGTCCAGAGACCCAGTTCTTCCCAGGGAACAGCCCAGCCTCCCTGGCCTTGGGGCCTGAGGGCAGCCCAGGTGTCAGCCCTCTACACAGCTGTCAGCCCTGCTCTTTCTCTTTTTAGGCCCAGTCCTCTAGTCCTCCTCCAGTCTTCCACTTCACGGCTCACGTTCTGTTTCCCCGTCTCAATCTCTCACTGGTGTGAGACTCAAACTCTCACTTCCTACTCCATCTCAAACCTCTCCAAATCAAGACGGACCATCTTCCAACCCTCCAAGATGCCTCACTGCTGTCTCTGCTTTGTCACACCTGTGCTAGGAGAGGGTGAGGACATCCACAATGGGCCTGCATTCGGCGGAGCTGGCCTGCGGCCCCACGGCAAAAAAAAAAAAAAAAAAAAAAAATAAAAAACAACCTGGGAATTACATCCCAAGGGGCTCAGAAACCGGCACTGTTGCGATTATCCCATGAATACAAAGTGCTGGGATTTTCCTGCGAGTCTTGGCCAATGCAATCCAAATCAGAGTCAGCCCCTTGCACAGGACAGAGCTCACCCCGTCTTATCAGAGTGTGCAGCTAGAGGCCCACATTCCCAGCGTTCAATAGAGAACTGAGTCCCGGGAGCTGGCCAGGCCCTGCTAGTACCCGATGTCCCAGGGTCCGGAAGTCTCCGGCCACGGGCCTACCACTTGCACTACCATAACTGCTCAAACAAAGCAGAAGAACTTCTTCCAGCGGCAGCGAGAGAGCGTGCGCACACCTTTTGCGTTCAGTTTCTTCTCTAGGCGGGCTTTGTGTTCAATGGCACTGAGAATGGCCGAGTCAAACACTTCCTTCAAGTTCTTCTGTGTCAAGGCTGAACACTCAAGGTAGCAGCAGGCCCGGATTTTCTCCGCCAGACCCTGGGCCTGGGGTTGGGGTATTGGGCCCTCCCGGCCTCCCTGGTCCAGTTGAATTAGTACATTGACATCGTCCCTCAGATCAGCCTGAGTGCCCACCAGCAACACAGGGGCTTGGGGGTTGTGAGTGCGGATCTCCGGCAGCCATTTTTCTGTGATGTTTTGGAAGGAGCTGGGCTGCACCACACTGAAGCAAGCCAGAAAGACATCAGTATCTGGGTAGCAGAGGGAGCGAAGCCGGTCAAAGTCCTCCTAGGGGGTAGCAAGGCCAGTCGTTAGCAAGATCATTCCCTTCACATTGGAACGGGAGTCTGCTTCTCACTTGGGGGGTGGAGACCTAAGACTCCTAAAGCCCAAAGCCTGTTCCATTCCTACTCCATGCAGGTATCCTTCCAGCCTCCAACCCTCCCCAACCCCTCACCCAACGAAGGCTACACCCAGCTTCTCACCTGCCCTGCGGTATCCCAGAGCTCGATTCGCACAGGGGCTCCATCTACCAGGACTTGCACTGCAGAGGTGGGGAGGGGAAAGCATGAGTTAGGCACAGCATCCTCGTCCTTCTAGGCAGGCCTCACCAGCGCCACCTCCGGGCCTGCTCTCGGGGGTCTTCGGTGCCCTCCCTCCAGCACGCCGGCCCTAAACTACAACCTCTCTCCAGCCTCAGGGGTCCCGGGGCAGTGGAACATACCGGAGAAGGTGTCCAGTGCCGTGGGCCGGTAGCGCGTGGGGTACCCATTGCAGGTGTAGCTGACGATGAGACTGCTCTTGCCCACCGCGCCATCGCCCACTAGCACGCATTTGATGCCCAGCTCCGGAGGTGCGCTGCGCCGCCGCGGAGGAGGGGTCGAGGCTGGGAGAGGCGGTGGCTCGGCGTCGCTCAGCTCCCGCGGCGGCATGGCCCGCTCCCGGGGTAGCAAAGGGGCCAGCCCGGACAAGGCTCCGCGGCGCTCAGGGAAGCAGGTTCCGCAGGCGGTCGGAGACAGTCTGTCCAAGCTGGTCACGCCCGCTAGAGGCTAGCAGAGGGTATAAATGTTGGGCCCCGCCCACCTCATCTGCATGTCCCAAGTGGCCCGGACCCCGCCCACCGACCTGGACCGCCCTCTGCAGAACACTCAGCGATAGCAAAGCTTCCAGAGAAGAAAGGGATATGAAAACCTAGCATCGCCAAGGTACAAGAACAAAGACCCGGTATGTGATATTTGGCAGATTCATGATTTATTGTTAATAGGAAGACACAAACTACAGAATCCATAAATGCAGCATGTTCAAATTAAACACATCACATTAATTTTTTTAAGTAAAAAAAAGCTTTTATACATACGTTGGTATGTGTATTAAGCATCAGTATAGTTATTTTACTAATAAAGTATTCTTTTAACTGGGAGTGAGCCTGAGATTGTAGTCCAGAGGGCCTGCCTAGCATGTGTAAAGCCCTAGGTCTGATCCCCAGTACCACCGGCCTGGTGATGCAGTCCTCTAATCCCAGCACCCTGGAGGCGGAGGACGAAGGATCAGAAGTTCAAGGCCATCCTCTGTTGCACAGAGACAGATGGAGACCAGCCCGGGCTACAATGAGACCCTGTCTGAAACAAACAAATAACCTAGCATGGTTGCTGCCCCATGGCTTTATTCCCAGCAGCGGGAAGGCAGACACAGAAGCAGAAGGATGTCTGTGTGTTTGAGGCCAGCTTGGTATACATAGTTAAGTTCTAGACAGTCATGACTACATAGTGAAACCCTGTCTCAAAACAAACAGACAAAAATATAATACGCATATATTATAGGGAATGGTGATGTAATCTGGGTAAAGAGTGCTTGCCTAGCATACATGTGGCCCTCTGTTTAACGTCTGGCACATTAAAAAATAATACACAGGGCTGGAGAGATGGCTCAGTGGTCAATGAACTTCTTCTGCTTCTTTGCTTTTGTTTTATTTTTTGTTTTTCAAGACAGGGTTTTTCTGTAGCTTTGGAGCCTGTCCTGGAACTCACTCTGTAGACCAGGCTGGTCTCAAACTCACAGAAATCCACCTGCCTCTGCCTCCTGAGTGCTGGGATTAAAGGTGTGTGCCACCACTGCCTGTTGGTCAGTGGACTTCTACACACAATAGCCATTCAAAACAAAAGTTGTGAAGCTTCACATTGGATTTTATATTTTCACTATCAAATATATTTTTGAATACTTTTTAAAGATCTAACGTGTCTAGGTGTCTGCATGTAAGTCTGTCTATATGCTACATGCATACAGCGCCCATGGAAGCCAGCGGAGGATGTCAGATGCCCTGGAACTGGAGAACAGATGGTTGCTAGCAGCCATAAAGGTGCTCAGAACCAAACTCACATCCTTCACAAGTGCAACAAGTGCTCTTAGCTGCTGGGGCATTTCTTTAGCACACATTTGAGCATTTGTAAAGTTCCCAAAATAACTACTGTTATCCTTCTTAAATAAAGAGTTTATTTTTTGTTTTTAGTAAGTGTGTGTCTGTACACGGATATGTGCACATGAGTAGTCCCTGAGGAGACCAAAAGAGGACCTTAGAGTCCCTGAAGCTGGGGTTACACACAATTATGAAGCTGCCTAAGCGGGTGCTGGGAACTGAACTCGGGTCCTCTAAAAGGGCAGCATGCACCTTTAACTACTGAGCCATCTCTCCAGCCCAGTACCTAATGTTGTCATTAGCATGAAAGCACACTATAATTACCTGTTTGCAGCTGCTGTTCCTGGGCCACCTACAGTCCTCGCCCTGAAAGGAACTTACAGACTCTGACAAGACTTCCCAGTAACTATAGAAGGTCATCTAGAGAGCAAGTGAGAGAGTAGCCTGATACTAATTTAGTCTCTATGGAAGTCACAGCAAGTGACTTTAGGCCCAGTGCCCTTCCTCTGCTTCCCTAGGCAGTCTTTTATCTCAGTCTGCACAAAGATCACCGAGACGCTTTCACACAAGCAGGCAGACATTCATGAGTTTGGGGAAAGGACAAGACTGCAAAGCGGATAGGAGGTGACACTAAAGAGACATCCAGTACACTAGTACAGCGGATAGGAGGTGACGCTAAAGAGACATCCAGTACACTAGTACAGCGGATAGGAGGTGACGCTAAAGAGACATCCAGTACACTAGTACACAATTCCACAAATCTAGTCTGATGTGGGGGCATTCATCTGTAACCCCAGCACTCGGGAGGCTGAGGCAGCACGACTGCCATAGAACAAAGACAGTCTCGTCTACATGATGGGTGCCAGGGCATGCAAGACTACCCAAGACCCTATCACAAAATCCAAACAAACAAAAATTTGATGTGGAAATGACTAAAAAAATTTGCTGACCTGACCATGCTTGGAAAAACTTGGAATACTCTTTTCTTTAACCTGGGTTTTAATAATAACTTTATTGGGCTGGTGATATAGCTGAAGTGGGTGTCCCGGTACCCACTTCTATATCCCAATGTCTACCTCCTCATTCCCTTTATCTACATGTCTAAAGATGTTAATGATCCTAATTGTTGCCTCACCCCCCCCCCAAATCCTCAGACACATCCCCATAGGTTTATTTATGGAGTTACTGAAAGGTGTCGTAAGTGTTGTCCTTCCCTTACGTCACTCGAGAAAGTCTGCAAGCCATTCATTTTGTCCTAGAAAGGGAGGGGACTTTAGACTGTCTCCCCTGTTCTTCAGCTCATAAGCTGACTCCTACAGAATACTCACTTCACCACTCTTAGTACTATATACTGAAAGGCCAGGTGTATTTATCTCCGAAAGCCCTTCTGGTAATAGCTGTCTGTGATTCAGGACTCCAGGGGATGCTGCACAGGTGTCCAGGTCAAAACTACTCAATACGCAGGTAGACACACCCACTCTCCTCTCTATCTCCCTTTGGAATACTCTTTTCTTTAACCTGGGTTTTAATAATAACTTTATTGGGCTGGTGATATAGCTGAGTTAGTACAGTGGTATCACCCATGAGATCCTGGGTTTGATTCCCAGCATGATATAAATCTGGAGTGAAGCACACTCCTGTAATCCTGGTGCTTAAAAAGTAGTGACAGAGCAGGGCATGGTGGCACACACCTTTAATCCCAGCACTTGGGAATCAAAGGCAGGCTGATCTCTATGAGTTTAAGGCCAGCGTGGTCGACTTATTGAGTCCCAGGTCAGCCAGGGCTACATAGTGTGACTCTGTCTCAAAAATAATAAAAGATGTAGTGTCAGGAGCATCAGAAGCTCAAGGTCTCCCTGGCGACACAGCAGTTTCAAGGTCAGCTGGGATATATGAGGACAGGTCTCAAAGGAAAAACTAAAGCTTTATTAAAGGTTTAGATTTAAGGTCAGTACTTTTCAATCCTTTCTGAAGACATACAAATACCACACGGGTGGGACAAACATGGGACATGTCTGCTGGGCTTGAGGAAATGTCCTGCCCTGGTCTGAGGCTGGTCATTCTTCAATGGTCTCGTGGGTGGAGACACTTTCTGACCAAGGTCCCTCTGTCTAAGCTGGTTTAGGTACAGTCTTGTCAGCAAGAGGGGGAGGGAGGAGACAACCTGGGAGCTGGTGAGTCACCTATTTCTCAGCTAAGGACTTGCAATTCTGGCTGCTACTTCTGGGAAAGTCCTCTTCTAGGTGCCGGGGTTGCCGGGTTACAACTTCTTCCTGCCCGCCTGCCATGTCTGCCCCAACTTCCAGACACATCTGCTAGGGTTACAACTTGGCACCAACATTATGTGCTGGGTAAATGGTATGCTCTAGGATGGGGACAGGAAACAGACACAAGGAGCCTGACGCATTGCGGAGAGCAAGAGCTAAACAAATATGACAGGAAAAATGGAAGCCGTTCATAGAGAGAAAAGTCAAGTAGAAGAGTTTGCGACGGTCCAAACTGAACTATGTGAACAAGGTAAAGCAATATAATCTATCATAACACAAATAATTATAAATCCATACCCACAAATGCTTTATATATAAATAAGACAAGGATAACAATTTCAAAGAGCTGGGCAGTGGTGGCGCACACCTTCAATCCCAGCACTCAGGAGGCAGAGGCAGGTTGTGAGGGTGAGGCCAGAATGCTTCCAGAATGTTCAGTATAGACTTGTAAAAATGCTGTTGTTTGTCCTGACTTACAATAATCAGAAGAACTGAAGTGAGGTGTGTGTGTGTGTGTGTGTGTGTGTGTGTGTGTATCTTCCCGTTTTGTCGCTGAGGATATTGAAGTCCAGAAGATGAGTTGTAGAATTAGGAGACGTCACAGAAACTGACAGTCTGTCCCCAACCAACAAGCCACAGGTTCATGCTAACGTGTAGAATATTGTCAGGCATTTTTGTTTATTCCCTATCCTGTTTAAATATATTTATTTCTTTAGATTTATTTATTTTATGTAGACCCAAGCTCTGTTCCAACACCCACATGGCGGCTCATGAGTCTCCCACAGCTCCAGCTCCAGGGGACCGGCACCTTCCTCTGACCTCTGAGGTGCCAGGCACACGTATGGTGCACATCTATAGTGCATGCAAAACACTACATGCATAAAGTAATAATAAAAACAACAGGAAAAGCCAGCGGTGGTGCTGGTGCATGCCTTTAGTCCCAGAGGTAGAGAAAAGCTGATCTCTGTGAGTTCAATGAAAGCCTGGTCCACAAAGTGAGTTCCAGAACAGTCAGAGCTGTTACACAGAGAAAGCCTGTCTAGAAAAACAGAACAAAGAAACATAAAACAAAACAAAGCAAAAAAAAAAAAGAGCAAAAATAAAAACAGAGTAAACCAAAAGAAACTCATACCACACTCAAGGCTGCTGTCAAGAGTGAGTGCAGAGAGGCCTGGCGGTGGTGGCGCACACCTTTAATTCCAGCACTCGGGAGGCAGAGGCAGGCAGATCTCTGTGAGTTCAAGGCCAGCCTGGTCTACAAGAGCTAGTTCCAGGACAGGCTCTAAAGCCAGAGAGAAACCCTGTCTTGAAATACAAAAACAATAACAAACAAAACAAACAAAAACCCAACAACAACAAAAAAAGATCAGAAAATTCTCAGAGATCAGGAAATTTTGAAATAAAGAGAAGATGAAAGAAAAAAAATCTTATGGGTTCAGCACGTAAAGATGCCAGCCACCAAGCCTGAATACCTGAGTTCAATCCCTGGGACCCACATGGTGGAAATAGAAAACTGATTCCCCCAAGCTGTCCTCTGAGCTCCGGATGCCTGCTGCCAAAAGGCACAAGCACTCACACACTAATAAATTAGTAAGTACATCTAATAAAAATAAAATATTAAATTAAGAAGAAAAAAGGAATTTTATATGTAATATATAATTCCTTTTTATTTTTAATTTAATATCACTTATTTGCCAGACTTTAACGATGATAATGACAGTAATACAATAATCATTAGACTCTGACACACTTTCTAAATTTTCCCAGTTAACTGGAGTGAGAGAGTGTTTGGGGGTTATATTCAGTGGTCTTGGTTGAATTGCCTCGTGGCATCACTGGCTAGCCCTCTAGCTGCCAAGGTCCCCCACACCCTCCGTTTTATCCATTGGCGCTCAGCTCTGGGCTTCTGTCATGTCCTTCCCCTTCCTGTTTTTCATCCTCCAACCCAGCCAACCCCAAGTGAGAATATCTGCCCCCAATCAGTGTCCTCAGACCCTGACCAATACTGCTGAATGCTTGCTAAGAGCTGTCACTTAAAAACGCTCATCCATAGCCAGGCGTGGCGACACAAGCTTTTAATCCCAGCTTGGGAGGAACAGGTAGGAAGAGCTCGGTAAATTCGAGTTCAGCCTGGTCTACAGAGTGGCTGTCTCAAAAAAACAAAATCACACACACACACACAAAAACAAACCAAAAAAAAAAAAAAAATCAACAACAAACCAACAGCAACCAGTAACCATCCTTCCTGACGGCTTTGGAACATGGTGGAGGGGCAGGTTTTAGTGCCCTAGCAACAAGGCCAGTCTGCGGAGGCCCAGTGGTCATGCGCAGAGAAGCATCGACATTTCCAGAACTTTCTACAGAAGTAACTGGACAGAAACCCTGGCCAAGGTCCCTACCATTCCTCAGCCAAGCCGCATCTTTCCGTGGCCTGTGCGAGGCCAGCGGCCACACTGGGCCAGGCAGGGACAAGCTGCCCTGGAATGTTCCATGGGGTCCCTCCCTCCCCTGACAAGAAAAACAAACAAACAACAAAAACCTTGGTAGTGGTCCCTGCCGCCCTCAGGTTATGCCGCTGAAGCCTGTCAAAAAGTGGCTCACCTCGGGCGTCGAGCTCATGGCACGGGAAGTGTCTGAACCAGGTGATGACCACAACGGGAAGAAAAGCGGAAGGAAGAGACGGTGAACCGGAAGGAGCCCTCGCCCTCACAAGGAGAACTCGGGGAAGAAAACCTGTTGGTTCTCGGAGGGCCTCAAGACCAATGGTGTGAGCCCAATAAAGACTGTATGTGTGTAAAAACAGCCCCGTCCAGCAGGACTCCTTTTAATTTTTGTTGTTGTTGCTTTATTTCTCAAGCAGGGTTTCTGTGTTACAGTCCTAGCTGTCACCAGGCTGGCCTCGAACTCACAGAGATCTGCCTGCCTCTGCCTCCCTGCTGCTGAGATAAAACGCATATGCTACCACCACCCAGTGAACTCCCTTTAATTGACTGAGGCCCTCATTATACTTATTTCTAGCGATTGATAAAGTTATTTCTCAGTTTAATGAGTAGGCTACACATTGTAGCCCAGAGCAGTCTATAGCTTACTATGTAACCTGGGTCAACGGCGAATTTATTCTCCTGCTTCAGCCTCCTGAGTGCTGGGCATAGACGTGGGGCCACTACCGGGCTCTCAGCCCTTTCTTTCCAAGTGTCTGGCTTCCTTCCCTTCAGGATTCTTTATCACAATACTCACCTCCTACCTACCTTCTGGGCTTGCTTTGTTCCTCTCTAGTGCACCCAGGGTTCTTAAGACAACAGATCTGTCACTCTCCCACTCAAAAGCCAGCGGCAGAGAGTGAGAGTTAATGTTGGTCTCAGCTTGACATCACACACCCTCAGGATGGGATAATAAACGGACTGAGAGGGACTGTTTATGTATTTATTTATATTTATTTATTGGGTTTTTTGTTTTGTTTTGTTTTTGATACAGGGTTTCTTTGTGTAGCCCTGGCTGTCCTGAAAGTCACTCAGTAGACCAGGCTGACCTCAAAGTTAGAAATCTGCCCCACCCAAGTGCTGGGATTAAATGCATGCACTACTACGGCCCTTGGAGGAGAGGAATTTTAAAAAATGGGAATTGTTGTGTATTCCTATAATCCCAGAAATGGGAATGTGGAAGCAGGAGATCAGGAGTTCAAATCTAGCATCAGTCACTTATGTAGTTCAAGGCCAATCCTGGTTACATGGTGAGTTCCAGGCCATTGTAAATTCCTGTCTCAAAACAAAATGAAAGAAAAGAAGAAAAATGAGAAAGGAAGAAAGGAAGAGATGGGAAGAAAGAAAGAAAGAAAGAAAGAAAGAAAGAAAGAAAGAAAGGAAAAGGAAGGAAGGAGAGGGGCTGGAGAGACAGTTCAGTGGTTAAGAACATTGACTGCTCTTCCAGAGGACCTGGGTTCAATTCCCAGCACCCACATGGCAGCCCACGACTGTCTGTAACCCCAATCCAGGGGATCTGACACCTCACACAGACATACACGTAGGCAAAACACCAATAAATGCTCATAAAATAAAAATAAATTACTTAGAAAGAGAAAGAAAGAGGAGGAGGCAGTGTGATGAGCCAGTGGTTAAGAGCCTCCTGGGAGAAAGCTAGAGTTCACTTCCCAGCACCCACGTGTGCAATGAAAAGCATCGGCTCAGGACCCCCAAGACCACTTCGTAGCCCAAAGGAAATTTATTTTCCTCACAGGGACAGAGAGCAGGGATAAGGGACTAAGACAGGAGATAGAGGAAGAGGGAGAAGGGGAAAAGAACAACAAAAAAGGGGAGCAGGAGTATTTGTTACTGAGGGGCAAAGGACTGCCTCTGCATAGAGAGGGGACAGATGTGGCTCATGGGACAGAGGACTGCCTCTGCATAGAGAGGGGACAGACGTGGCTCATGGGACAGAGGACTGCCTCTGCATAGAGAGGGGACAGACGTGGCCCATGGGACAGAGGACTGCCTCTGCATAGAGAGGGGACAGACATGGCACAGAGGAAAATAGCAGTTTATAAAGGTAAAACAGGAAAGCCTGTTAGGATGAGGTGTTTAATTTTAGTTGGGCATGCTATTTAGGTGAGCCAAAGGGGCTTTTGATTGCTGGATTTCAATACTTTAATACCCGGACCTTGGTAGTCAGCCTCAGGAGGAGGGATTGGCCAAATAAGGGGATAGACCTTGGAGGCTAGCTTTAGGAATGTAATCTAATGGTTTTTTTCAAGGCAGAAGAGGTGCGGAAAGAGGGCAAAGCCACATGCTCACGTGGGCTAGTGTCCCTTCAACACATATGTTCACAGTCATCTGTAACTCCAGCTCCAGGGAATCAGCCCTCTTCTGGCCTCTACTAGCATTGGACATGCCTGGGGTGTACATACGTCTGTGCAGGTAAACACTCATACACATAAATAATACAGAATCTTTAGAAAGAAAAGAAAGGTAGGGTGGGGTGGGGGTGCTGTGAGGTGGTTCAGCAGGTAAAGGCACTTGCCACAGAGACTGATAACGAACTTTGGACCCTGGAACTCACATAAAGGTGGGAAGAGAAAACTAACTGGACAAAATTGTCCTCTGACATCTACATTACATGTATTGGGATACACCTGTGTCTGCACCCACACACATGTATTGGGGTACACCTGTACCTGCACTCACACACACATGTATTGTGGTACACCTGTATCTGCACCCCCCACATGTATTGGGGTACACCTGTACCTGCACTCACACACGCATGTATTGGGGTAGACCTGTACCCGCACCCCACACACACATGTATTGGGGTACACCTGTACTTGCACCCACACACACATGCATTGGGGTACACCTGTGCCTGCACCCACACACATGTATTTGGGTACATCTGTGCCTGCACCCACACACACATGTATTGGGGTAGACCTGTGCCTGCACCCACACACACATGTATTGGGGTAGACCTGTGCCTGCACCCATACACACATACAACATGTACACAACCACAATAATAAAAATTTTAAACTAAAAATTTAAAAACTGAAAGGCAGAAAGATGGAAAATGAGAGAAAGGCGTGTGTGCGTGGGGGGGGGGTGTTCAATGAGTTGGCTCAGAAGGTGAGGGTACTTGCTCCCAAGTCTGAAAACCTGTGTTTGGTCCTCAGAACACACAGTAGAGGGAGAGAATTGACTCCCACAAATTGTCCTTTGATCTCCATACATCTATGTGTCTACACATATACACACACAAAAATAAGTAAATAAAAATGTAATTTAATTTTTTTAAAATGTACCATGTCTAGTGGTGTGCACCTTTAATCTCAGCACTGTGGGCACCAAAGCAGGTGGATCTCTGTGAGCTTCAGGCCACTCGGTCTAAATGAAAAAGAGCTGGAATCAGGAGTTCTCTGCTATACAGCTAATCTGAGGCCAGCCTCGTCTACATGAGATGCTGCCTCAGAAAATTAAAAAAATTCACTGGGCAGTGGTAGTGCATGCCTTTAATTCCATCACTTAGGAGGCAGAGATAGGTGGATCTCTGTGAGTTCCAGGACAGTCAAAGCTACACAGAGAAACCCTATCTTGAAAAACCAAAAATAAATAAATAAATAAATAATTTTAAATGAAATAAATGTGGAGTGCTTTAAACTACATGGGTGGGCCACATCTTTTTTGTTTGGGTTTGGTTTTGGTTTTGGTTTTTTGAGACAGTGTTTCTCTGTGTAACAGTCCTAGCTGTCCTGGAACTAGTTCTGTAGACCAGGCTGGCCTCGAGCTCACAGTGATCTGCTTGCTTCTGCCTCCTGAGTGCTGGGATTAAAGGCAGGCGCCACCACTGCCCGGCCACACCTTTATCGAGCGCTGTAATTGCAGGCGTGTGTCACTATAGCTGTCTCTGAACATTTTACTTTTAAAATAATTACACACATACTGCACAGTGGCACACGCCCTTAATCACAACACTCAGAAGACGGAAGCAAGTAGATCACCGTTTGAGGACAGCCTGGTCTACATACTGAGTTCCAAGAAAGACAAGCCTACGCAATAGACCTTGACACCAAAATTTTACATTTTGCCTCTGAGGGGTATATGTATATGTGTGTGTATGTCCATGGTGAGGGAGAGGCATACATGTGCCATGGTGCACATATGGAGGTCAGAGGACAACTGAAAAGAAGGGGTTAGCTCCTCTACCATGTGGGATTAGACTCAGGGTGTCAGATTTGGTGGCAAACACAATTACCTACTGAGTTATCTCATCTGTCCAATTTTTTAAAGAATGAATTATTTTATGTGTATGAGGGTTTAGTCTGCTTGGATGTGTGTGTACCACCTGTGTTCCTGGTTCTACAGACGCAGAAGAGAGCATTGGGTCTCCTAAAACTGGAGTTACAGATGGTTGTGAACCACCACGTGGCCTCTGGGTCCCATGCAAGAGCAACAAGTGCTCTTAACCACTGAGCCATCTCTCTGGTTTTTGTTGTTTTCCTTATTTATTTAGATTTATTCTTACTTATGTGTCTGTGTAGGTCCCTCTGAAGCTGGAGTTAGAGGCAGCCGTGAGCCACTCCGCATGGATGTTGAGAACCATCTTCTGCAAGAGCAGAATGCACCCTTACCCACTGAGCTGTCTCTCCAGCTTCTGAATGTTTTGCTTTTGCAGATAAAGCAGTGATCTGAAATTGTTCTACATCAGAACACAGAGGAAATGCACCATGTCCACAATGGCTGGGTTTGTCCCTTGTTGCTGAATGGCAGGATTATGAACAGTTCTCCAAACGTACCGCCTATCCACTGGTTTAGAGGTCACTCCATGTTTCCTGTGAGCCCACCTCATGCTGCTACTAACCTGCAGGCCACTTGAGAGCGGGGAAGCTCTGGAGTGATTCCTTGGCAGACCAGCTGCATCCCACGGGGTAGGAGTTTACTATCTATGGCTTGCCAGATGGTGATAAGACCAGCAGACAGTCACAGCTTTTATGCCACAGGCATTTGGCCAGACAGCCAAGCTGCGCGCGACACAGCCAAAGCTGTCGTGGCTTCTTCCTTCACAGCTGGCTCCACTGGCCCTAACGCCTTCTCTGGAACCAGGGCCAGTCATCACTAGACTCTGCTCCCATCTCTGGGGTTTACCCTAAAACATGTGCTCTCATTTGATGGCAAAGGTGAGGAAGAAGCTGAGAAATGTGTGTGTGTTGTACATGGATGCACGTGGGTGTGTGCAGACATGCACGCAGGTGTGTGTGCACCTGTGTGGGGGCCTGAGGTCAACCTTGGGTATCTTCTATTACTGTTAGCCTTGTTTCTTTGAAAGAAAGACTCTCGCTAACCCTGGAGCTCACTGATTTGTCTAGGATGCCTGG
Organism: Arvicola amphibius; assembly: GCF_903992535.2. Classification (NCBI taxonomy): domain Eukaryota; kingdom Metazoa; phylum Chordata; class Mammalia; order Rodentia; family Cricetidae; genus Arvicola; species Arvicola amphibius. Next base: position 56,374,330 of record NC_052051.1, on the reverse strand, counting down.
GCAGGGAGCTGCAGGGATTTGCATGTCTATCCTGCCAGTAGCCCTGGAGTTACAGATGCACGCTGCAGGGTCCATAAATGCTTGCAGGGTCCAGGCATGCTGCAGGGTCCATGCATGCCGCAGGGTCCAGCTTTTGCATATTTTACCAACTGAGTGGTATCTCCAGCCTGAAAATCAGCAACTTTATAAAAAGAGGTTCATGGCCGAGTTTGCTTTCTATTGCTATGATAAACACCACAGTCAGATGCCGCTTGAGGAGGAAAGGATTTACCTGGCTTATTTTTCATCACCATGGGAATCAGGGGCAAAAACTCAACTCAGGAACCTGGAGGAAGGAACTGAAGCAGGGGCCATGGAGGAGCACTGATGTGGGATTCCCCTCTGTGAGCTATGAATACGTTTTATTACCATTGGTTAGTAAAGAAGCTGTTTCGGCCTATAGCAGGGCAGAATATAGCCAGGCTAGAAGAGCTATAGAGAGAAAATGGGTGGAGTCAGAGAGATGCCATGAAGTTGCCAAAGGAGAAAGATGTCAGAATGCCAGAACCTTACCAGTAAGCCAGAGCCTCGTGGTGATACACAGATTAAAAGAAATGAGTTGGCCGGGCGGTGGTGGCGCACGCCTTTAATCCCAGCACTCGGGAGGCAGAGGCAGGCGGATCTCTGTGAGTTCGAGGCCAGCCTGGTCTACAAGAGCTAGTTCCAGGACAGGCTCTAAAAAAGCTGCAGAGAAACCCTGTCTCGAAAAACCAAAAAAAAATTATTTTTTTTTGTTTTTTTTATTTTTATTTTATTTTTTTTTCTTTTTTTTCTTTTTTTTTCTCATGGTTTATTTATTTTTATTTTTTTTATATTTAAAAAATTTCCATCTCCTTCCCTCCTCCTCCCCCTCCAAAAAAATTAAATAAATAAATAAAAGAAATGAGTTAAGATGTAAGAGATAGTTAATAAGAAGCCTGAGCTAATAGGCCAAACAGTACTGTAATTAATACAGTTTCTGTGTGGTTATTCAGGTCTGGGTGTCCGGGAACAAAAAGAGCAGTCTCTGGTCATGGAGCACTGCTTATTGACTCAATCCCATGACTGTCCAGTTTGCCTTTTTTCTTTCTTTCTCAGACAAGATCTCACTATGTATTTCTGGCTGGCCTGGAACTTGCTATGTAGACCACGTTGGCCTCGAACTCACAGAGAACCCACCTGCCTCTGCCTCCTAAGTGTTGGGATTAAAGGCATGTGTAGACAGATTATTCTTTGTGCTTCTAGCTCTCAAAAAACAGCATGGAGACTTACTATTAATTATGAAAGCTTAGGCTTGTTTCTAACTAGCTCTTATAACTTATATTAACCCATTTCTATTCATCTATGTGTTGACACATAGCTCATGGCTTTTACCTCTCCTCCTGCACGTCTTGCTTCCTCTGTATCCGGCTATTGACTCCCCCTTCTTCTTCCCAGAGCTCTCTCTGTCTGGAAGTCCCACCTATACCTCCATCCTATCTATTGGCCATTTAGATTTTTATTAAACCAGTAACAGTGACATATATTTTCAAAGTATAATCAAAAGTATTTCATAATAGGCATACAGCATTATGCCTGGTTCTACAGACCAGTCTAGTGACAGCAGTTCCTCAGCTGAGGTTCCCTCTTCCCACCTAAACTTCATCAGTCTGACTGAACCTTGACTGGTGTGAATGAAGAAGGTGAAGGCTTGGGAACGGTCTGAAGAATCAGCAGAAATCGAAACAAGGACAGGTGACCTCAGAGCAAGACTCTACCCAGATAAGCCTCCAGCTTGTGAAAAGGAAAAAGCTCATCGAATTTTCTGCTTCTAAAAAGCAACAGCAAACTAAGGCCGCTGGAAATGGGATCCAGAACCAGCGGCAGAACACGGCAGTGTTGCTCACATGGCTCTGGCTTTAGAATCACGAGGGATAAAGGAGAAAGGGGGTTATGGAATATCCCCCCACAGTCAGGGAGAGCTGTGGAGGCCAAGTAGGTAGCAGGGTTACGCACGTATTAGCCCTGAGAGGTCATTTCAGGAAGCTGTGAAAAGGAGACCTGGATTGTATTGGAAGCTCCAAGATGTTGGGCACACCGGAGCTGCAAGAGGCCTGCTAGGGAGTGCTGTGCTAGGGAGTGGAGTCAGCCCAAGAGACAGAATTATGCTGTAAGTAGCAGGGCTAGAAGGGTGGAGCCATCTAGGCCCTTTGACACGGGACATGGAACTACAGAATCTGGAGCTTGCCCTGCTGGGTCTCAGTTTTCCTTTGGTCTAGTATCCTTCATTTGCCCTACTTCCTCCCTTTTTTGAATGGTGATGCCTATTCTCTGTCATTGTATGTCTGAAGTATCTGTAAGAGGATATTGAGAGAGTATCCCCCTAACTAGGCATGGTTCGTACCTATAACCGCCAAACTCTGAGGAAGAAGCTAGAAGATCAGGAGATCAAGGTCAACCCTCACTACATAGCCAGTTCAAGGACAACCCCATTCACGCTGCCTCAAACCTCTCCCTCCAACAGTGCCTTCTTCCTAATGCTTTAGGGTGAGCTCACTTATTAGGAGTGTTTAGAATGGGGTCCACACATATGCCAAATGCTCTATAAGAGTGGATGCTTATGGTAACATTTTCTCGGTAAGGGCTGGCTTTCTCAGATGAAGGCTCGCCTCATAATGAACAAGCAGGTTTGTCAGGTAAAGTAACTTTCAGAGTTTTGTCTTCTGTTGATCCTTGGGCCTAAAGAATGGTTTCAGCCCATAAAAGGGGAAAAGGCACTTGATACAAGCCGAGTGACCTGAGTTGGATCCCTGGAATCCATGTGGTGGAAGGAGAGAACCTGTCCCTATGAGTTGTCATCCATGACTTCGAGCACACTGTGGCACATGCCCTGATCCACCCCCCCTCCCGTGCACATAAAATGAAAAATGACACGAATTTTTTAAAATGTATTTAAGTTTAATGTGTAGGAATATTTTGCCCAGATGAATGTATGTGCACAAGGCATCAGATCCCCTGGAACTAGAGTTACAGATGCTTAGGAACCACCATATGGGTGCTGGGCTCAGAGCCCAGTTTCTCTAAACCAGCAACAAGTGCTCTTAACTGCTTGGCCATCTCACTAGTCCCCTAATTTAAATTAAAAACAGCAGTGGGCTGGAGAGATGGCTCAGAGATTAAGAGCACTGACTGTTCTTCCAGAGGTTCTAAATTCAATCCCCAGAAACCACATGGTGGCTCACTACCATATGTAATAAGATCTGGTGCCCTCTTCTGGCCTGCAGGGACACATGCACGCAGAATGCTATATACACAATTAATAAATCTTTAAAAAAAATTTAAAATGGCAATAAAAAAGTGATGAGAAAGAGGGAGAAAGAAAAGTAAATTTAAGAAAATAATAATAATCAAACCTGAGGTTTGACCTTGTGGCTCAGGCCTGTAGCGCTAGCATTCAGGAGGTCGAGAGAGGAGAATTGCCATGAGTTTGAGGCTTGCTTCAGCTACAGAATAAGACCCTGTCTCAAAAAACAGCAGCAAAGGGGGCTGGAGAGATGGCTCAGTGGTTAAGAGCATTGCCTGCTCTTCCAAAGGTTCTGAGTTCAATTCCCAGCAACCACATGGTGGCTCACAACCATCTGTAATGAGGTCTGGTCCCCTCTTCTGGCCTGCAGGCATACACGCAGAATATTTTATACATAAGAAATAAATAAATAAATAAATAAATAAATACAGCAGCAAAACAAACTGGACATGATGGCATGTGCTTGTACCACAGCCCTTAGGTAGAAGCATCAGGAATTCAAGGTCATCCTGCATGGATACCTGGTTAGTTCCAGGCCATCCTGGGCTACACAGTGAGCTCTACCTGGTTAGTGCCAGGCCATCCTGGGCTACACAGTGAGCTCTACCTGATAAGTTCCAGGCCATCCTGGGCTACGTGGCGAGTTCTAAGTCAGCCCGAGACACATGAGACTCTGTCCCAAAAAGCAAAATATACAACATGTATATTTTTAAGGTAAAAAGGAATTTCAGGCTACACAAAGTTCATCGTTTTGTTATCTTTTCTCCCCTGCTTGCTAATTAACAGTCTGACATTCAGTCCTTGTTTTGCTATTGTCAGTTTCATGTTTTCAGTGCTGGTGACTGACTCAGGGCTTCACACAGGTGAGGGCTTCACACAGGTGAGGGCTTCACACAGGTGAGGGCTTCACACAGGTGAGGGCTTCACACAGGTGAGGGCTTCACACAGGTGAGGGCTTCACACAGGTGAGGGCTCTACCCTTCCAGGGAACTTTTTGTTTGTTTGTTTGTTTTTTTTTTGTTTTGTTTTTTTTTTTGTTTTTGTTTTTTTTTTTGTTTTTTCGAGACAGGGTTTCTCTGCAGCTTTTTTAGAGCCTGTCCTGGAACTAGCTCTTGTAGACCAGGCTGGCCTCGAACTCACAGAGATCCACCTGCCTCTGCCTCCCGAGTGCTGGGATTAAAGGCGTGCGCCACCACCGCCCGGCCATGTTTGTTTGTTTTTTGTTTTTTCTTTGAGACAGGGTCTCCCATGTAGCCCTGGCTGGCCTGGAATTTACTATGTAGACCAGGCTACCCTTGAACTCACAGAGATCTGCCTGCCTCTGCTTTATTTTTTTTAAAGATGATGTTTTTATTTATTTATTTATTTATTATGTACACAATATTCTGTCTGCATGTATGCCTGCAGGCCAGAAGAGGGCACCAGACCTCATTACAGATGGCTGTGAGCCACCATGTGGTTGCTGGGAATTGAATTCAGGACCTTTGGAAGAACAGGCAATGCTCTTAACTGCTGAGCCATCTCTCCAGCTCCCCTCTGCTTTATTTTTAAACTGAGATCTCTCCCTCAACCTGGAGCTCACTCATTGCCTGACTGACAGCAAGCGCTGGGGAGCAACCCGTCTGGTCTCAGGGTGCTGAGATTTCAGATTGCGCAGAGCTTGCATGTCAATCACTCTGCCTCGGCCTCCTGAGTGCTGGGGTTCAGGGGCATCACCATACCTGGCCAGATGCTTGCTTTAACGTGGCTGCTGCGGGAACCCGATCTCTGCTTCTTACCCTCCTCAGCAAGCACTTCACCCTTGAAGTACCTTGCCGGCCCTCCCTGTTTTTAAAATAAGGTTTCTCGTAGCCCAGGCTGACCTCTATTTTGTTATGTAGTCAAGGATGAACATGAGCTTCTGTTCTTTTTTTAAAAAAATTCTCCTTTCTTGCTGGGCGGTGATGGTTCACACCTTTAATCAGCACTCGGGAGGCAGAGGCAGGTGGATCTCTGTGAGTTCGAGGCCACCCTGGTCTACAGAGTGACCAGGACAGCCAGGATTGTTACACAGAGAAAGCCTTTCTTTTTAAAATGTGAAATGTTTCAGGAACTTTCAAATCATTCTTGCACAGGGGCCATGTTAATCCTCTCTGTATTATTTCAATCTATTAATATTTTATTTATTTAGTATTTATTTCAATCTTTTAGTATTGCCAAAACATGTTCTCTCTCTTTCTCTCTCTCTCTCTCTCTCTCTCTCTGTGTGTGTGTGTGTGTGTGTGTGTGTGTCTCTCTCTCTCTGTCTCTCTCTTCTCTCTCCTAAATCTTGACCTTGAGCTTCTAACCCTCCTGTCTCTGTCTCCACCTCTGACTGCTGGGACTACCACCACACCTAGTTTTATGCTGTGTCAAGGGTCTAATCCCCTGAAGCTAAACAAGCTCTCTACCAAGTAAGATCCCCAATTTCATTTCAGTCTAAAACTGTTCCAAACAGAAAATTTAAGGTCGAGGATGTGGCTCAGGGTGCAGCACTTACATGAACTTGTCAAGTGTTGGGGTTGATCTTTTGGGCCTGGGTCTGAATTTAGTTAACAGTCTAATATCAGATATTAGTAATGTTGTCTAAACACAAACTCAGCACAAAGCAATTATAAAATATCCGATTGTACTCACCACACTATTAAGAAATTTTTTTTCTCATTTTATAAATGTAGGAAGCTGGGTAGTGGTGGTGCAGGCCTTTAATCCCAGCACTTGGGAGGCAGAGGCAGGCAGATCTCTGTGAGTTCAAGTCCAGCCTGGTCTACAGAGTAAGTTCCAGGACAGCCTCCAAAGCTACAGAGAAACCCTGTCTTGAAAAATCAAAATAAATAAATAAATAAAAATAAATAAATAAAATGTAGGAACAGACACGAGAGAGTTCAATTATGAAACTTCTAATAAACATTCACTAGTGAGCTATTGGTGACTGCCCTGGAGCAGGTTACTGGTGGTGTTGAGGCTTCTCTACAAGTGTTTTGGACAGCCCTTAAGGTCGGTCACGTGACCTCCACCCCCCCTCATTCAGCTCCTCTTCTGCCCCTTACCACTACCTGCCACGTCTCTGGCTGTCCCTAGACCCTTCCCTCATCTGCTACATCTGTCACTACATCTACAACGCGTTCCTCTGAGATGCTCCCCCATCTTACCATCGGCCCTTCTCAGCCCACTCTCTTTCTGACAGTCTCTATTCAGCCTCAGGTCTCCCGTCCTGTTCAAACACCCCATCTTTCTAGAATCAACGCCGGATTATCCCCAACTACAATCTTCAATGGTCCATACTACAGCTTCCGCAATCTGCCCACGGTCAGCTCCGTTTTCTCCACTGCCCTTCCCCTCAACCCCAAGCATCACATAGTTTATAGATTTCGCTCAGGATTTTCCTGATGACTATACTGAATGCCCTCTTCTCTCCCTTTTCTGGTACTAGGGCTTGAACCGAAGGCTTTCCAACATGCTAGACAAGTGCAGTCAACATCATGCAGTTGGCCGGGTGCCTGGACGCAGCCTGGCACCCCACAGTTGTGTTTCACTTTTCCTTGTGACTCTTGCTCCTCCCTGAAAACCAAGGAGCCACTGTGAGACAGAGGTTACAACATCACCTGGCATATGGCTTTCCCAATAGCTCTACTGCTTTGCCAATTTCTTTCCTCCTGTTTTGTTTTCTGAGGGTCTCACCTTGTAGGCCAGATTATCCTCTTTAGTAATCCTCCTGCCTCAGTCTTCCTGGAGCTGGAGATTAAATTTTGTGTGGTTTTCTTTTTTGTGGTGATACGAAAAATCTAGGTCTTATGTACGTTGGACAACGGCTTTGCCACTAAGCCACACTTCTGGCCTATCCAGCTACTTTCTGGAAGCTGTTGGGCCCCTGGGAGTAGAGGAAGGGATGCTATGACAGCACAGACAGCCTCTGAGGGAGGGAAGCTTCAGAGACCTTAGATCCGCGGAAGCCTGCTGCTGGACGCCGCAGGGAAATCTTGAGCTGCCCCCAAGCTCCTGGATGCGGAACTGCAGCAGGGTCGGCCGCGAGGGCTCGAGTTGCTTTGGGCCCAGCGCTGGCTCCGCCCCCGCCGCCCCGAGTCTCCGACACGCCTCGTTGTGCAGGCTCCCTTGCACCCGGTTCCAGTTAACACTCGCTTCTGAGACTCCGGAAGCACGTCATAAGCACGCGTCACGGGCGCGAGAGTCAGCTGAGCTGCCTGGGCGAGGTTGTGATCACCTAGGATCTGCTAAGGGGAGTGTATAATCTCTTGGGACTTGAGCTGGGGTGCAAAACTGCGCCAGATTCTAGTGGGGGCTCCTCAGTCTTCTCGTCCTAAACAGTGAAATAGAAAAGGGCCTCAGAATTTTTAAAAGATTCCCCTGATCTGTCAGACGCTGGGGAGTCACAGCTTGCAAAACCAGGACGACAGGGGTCCCAGTTGTGACCCCCAGACCTAAGGACCTGGGAGTGGAGGAAGGGAAACTCTGGCTCGAATACTATGGCATCCATCCTGGATGAGTATGAGGACTCACTGTCTCGCTCGGCCGTCTTGCAGACTGGTTGCCCTACCGTGGGCATCCCCCATTCTGGTAAGTAAGAGGCTGCCACTGCCCCTTTCAGTTTCGCTAGCATTTGCGGGGAGACCGGCTCAAGAGCATGGGGCGTGCGTTCAGGATCTACGCACTCATCCCCCCAGGCGCTCTTCACCCCCCCCACTTGTCCGTTATCGAAGTTTGAAAGAGCCACAGGAGCGGCCGCGTGATCTAGGCCCTACCGCTAAGGTCCTTCAGAAGAGGGAACTGGGGCCCAGATGAGGAAGTACTTGCCTACCAAGCTACAGTTTGGCTTTTGGGAGAACTGAAAATAGGTTCGAGGCCTCCCCTGGTGCCTGGTTCTGTGTGTGTGTGTGTGTGTGTGTGTGTGTGTGTGTGTTTTCCCACCAGACTTTTTCTCGGGGAAGCAGAGAGGGTGGGAATGAGCACAGAACTTGTGGATTGTGGATGTTCTAGAAGACGGAGGTTCAAACCTAACAGGAATTTTGTCACTGGATAGGAACGGTGGAGATGAGTGGCCTTGGGTCAAGCTGGCTGCAGTGTAGAGCATAGGTGTCATTTTTAAGGACAGGAGAGCAGAGTTGGCCCAGTGCTGTGATTTTATTGCAACTGAGTAGCGAGAAAGCAGCTGCAGTCTGTGCACAGTGCTAATGGGGTTGAGTCCCCAGAATGCTCTACTTATCATGGGGACTCCGTGAGCCATGTTACTGTATGGACTGGGAGGAAGGGGCAACTTTAGTTCTCTTGGAATTGGTGAGCTAAAGACCAGTAGGGGAGCATGCCCAAACCGTCTCCCTCATACCCCCCCCCCCATTGCCCCTGGAATAAGCACATCATGATACAGCCTCATCTCAGCTTCAGAGAACCAATCCCTACTACAGTCACAAGTGGGGAAGAGCCCAGGCCCTTCCTGGAGACCACCAGAGAATGAATGTCAAGCCCTTCATTAACTAAGATCTCGTGAGCAGAAATGTACTTGGGAAGTAAGCTGGGTGGTGGTGACGCACGCCTTTAATCCCAGCACTCAGGAGGCAGAGCAGGTGGATCTCCGTGAGTTCCAGGCCAGTCTGGTTTACAGAGGGAGTTCCAGCACAGCTAGGACTGTTACACAGAGAAAAGAGAAACCCTGTCTTGAAAAACAAAACAAACAAACAAAAAACCCAACCCATGCTTGGGAAATAGAAGAGTGTCTAACACTGTTGTTTCTTAGGGTTTCTGGGCTGCCCTGCCCCCTTCTCCGGACGTCAATCTTTTTCTTCGCTCCCAACCTGCAGGGTATGTAAACGCGCAGCTGGAGAAGGAAGCGCCCATCTTTACGAAGCAGCGCATCGACTTCACTCCAGCAGAGCGCATCACCAGCCTTGTGGTCTCCTGTAATCAGCTCTGCATGAGCCTGGGCAAGGATACGCTGCTCCGGTAATAGATGTGGGGACTTTTACCTGACTAGGGTTCTCCTCCGCACTTGGCAAGTGAAACAGTACATAGTCAGGAGATACCTGATTCTTTCCCAGAGTGAACAGTTGTTATAACAACTAGTTATAGGGTACCTGGCATTTCTGAGGACCTGGGTTTGATTCCCAGCACTGGAAAATAAAATCTTGTACATGCGAAGGCCGAGGCTGGAGCTCGGTGACAGAGTACTGGCTGAGTCCTTGATTAGATGCTCAGTGTAGCTGAGACCAGGGGTGGTGTGCACACCTGTAATCATAATACTTGAAAGGTTGAGGCAGGAGGAGCTGAAATTCAAGGGCATCCTTGGCTACATAGTGAATTTGAAGCCAACCTGGGCTATGTGAAACCCTGTTTCAGACAGATTTCAGTGTGGGGCATGTGCCTGTAATCTCAGCGCTAGGGAGGCTGACAAGGAGGATTGGGAGCTTGTTCTGGGCTGCTTAGTGAGAACCTGTCTCAGAAAACCAAAGAATAAACAAACAGACAAACCCCCTTTACGCTAATATGACAATTTAGAATAAAGGGGAGGTTAAACAATACCCTCAGGCAGTGCACCCAGAAAGAACTTCTGGGCTGGGGTCAGGAGGTAAAGTGCTTGCTTTGTAAACCTGAGAACCCGTGTAAAAAATCTGCACTTGGCAGTGTGTGCATTTGCCCACACTCTGGAGTGGACCAGAGAGGTGAATGCTGGGAGCCTGCAAGCCAGCCCATATGACCACATTGGTGAGCTCCAGCTTCAATGGGGTACCCTGTCTCAAAAAATAAAGTGGACTGGACTTTGGTTCCTAGCACCCACACTGAAAAAAAAGTCTTATAACTCTAGGTCTAGGAGGTCCAGTACCCTCTTCTGGCTTCTGTGAGTACTGCTGCACACACACATGATTAAATAAAATGAATTTTATTATACATTATATTTATTTATTATACACTATTCTAGGTATGATGGTACATGCCTTTTATCCCAGTACTGGTATTAAGGATGGTTATGAGCTGCCATGGTGGTCCTGGGAATGGAACCTGGGTCTTCTGCAAGAATAAGTGGTCTTAACCAATGAGCCATCTCTCTAGCCCCTTTAAAGTGTGTGTGTGTGTGTGTGTGTGTGTGTGTGTGTGTGTATTTTTTTCCTTCAGTTTTTTTTTTTTTCCGAGACGGGGGTCTTCCTGTGTAACAGCTCTAGCTGTCCTGGAACTAGCTCTTGTAGACCAGGCTGGCCTCAAACTCACTGGGATTCACCTGCCTCTGCCTCCCAAGTGCTGGGATTAAAGGCGTGCGCCACCACCACCCGGCTCCTTCAGTTTGTTGAGGCAGGGTTTCTCCATGTTGCCCTGGCTGTCCTGGAACTCACTCTGGATACCAGGGACCTCGAACTCATAGAGAATTTGCCACATGCCTCTGCCTCCCGAGTGCTGGGATTAAAGGCATGCGCCACCACTGCCCGGTTTAATTTACACATTTTTAAGATGTTAAGTTATATGCAGTAATGGATTTGTTTCCTCCTCCTAACTTGTGGGACCCACAGATCAAACTTGGGCATCAGGCAGGTTGGCGAGCACCTTTACCTGTTGAATCATCCCCCAGCCTCAGAAATGTAAAAACTATATTTAAATGACATTAATTTATTTATCTGTTGTCTGGTGGAGTGGGGCATGCATACGCCATAGTGAACATGTGGAGGGCAAAGGGCAGCCTTCTACCATGTGGGCCTGGGGTTCCAGCTCATATAATCAGATCTGGCATCAGGTACCCCTACCCACTGGACCAGCTCACTGGTCTTTGGAAATAATTTCAACCTCTGAACGGAAGGAGTTAAAATAGGCCAGGGATGGTGGCGCATGCTTTTAATTCCCACACTTGGGAGGCAGAAGCAGTTAGATCCCAGAGTTCAAGGCCAGCCTGATCTACAAAGTGAGTTCTAGGACAGCCAAAGCTACAACAGAGAAACTCTCTCAAAAATACAAAAAAGTAAAATAAAAAAGTTAAAATAATAATGAGATGCTTTAGTTAAGTATTTGAACCAAGATCTTCGTTTACACTAGGAAAACACACCCATGCAGCCACATTTCATCACAGGTGTGTGTGTGTGTGTGTGTGTGTGTGTGTGTGTGTGTTGTTTTGGAGACAGGGTCTCAGGTAGTTCAAGGTTGTGGCTTCCTAATCATCCTGTCTTCACCTCTCAGGTAGAGAATTGCAGGTGTGTACCACCATGCCCCGCACCAAGAGATGTTATTAGAACCCATCAGATTGATAACATTCAAATCTAATCATAAACAACGCTGAGAAAGCTACAGGGAAGTGGACTGCCATGCCTGGCACACATGAGGTCCTAGGCTTCACTCCCACCATCATAAGTGCTATACGGAAAAACAGGCAAACAAAAAGCTGCCATGTTGGGCACAGCTGCAAATTGCCATCATCTTTTGAAGAATGTAAGCAGTGTCCTGAAAGTTAAAACATCATGCCGGGTGGTGGCGGCACACACCTTTAATCCCAGCACTCAGGAGGCAGAGGCAGGTGGATCTCTGTGAGTTTGAGGCCAACCTGGTTTGCAGAGCGAGTTCCAGAACAGGCTCCAAAGCTACACAGAGAAACCCTGTCTTTAAAAACCAAAAAGAAGAAAAAAAATGTAAAGCATCTGGACTGGTAAAGTGGTTTAACTAGGCCTGCTGCCAAGCCTCACCACCTTAGTTAGATAACCTAGACCCTCAGATCCACATGGGAGAAAGAGAGAACTGACTCTTGCAAGTTGCCCTCTACCTTCATCTTCTGCACTATGGCACATGTGTGCCACATGCACACGCACACACAGACATGAATGTGTGCAGACACAATTTAATTATTTTTATTTAAAAAAAAAACTAGCCAGGCAGTGGTGGCACACACCTTTAATCCCAGTACTCAGGAGGCAGAGGCAGGCAGATCTTTGAGGCCAGCCTGGTCTACAGAGCGAGTTCCAGGGCAACCCAGGTACACAGAAGAACCTTGTCTCAAAACAAACTGGGCGATGGTGGTACACACCTTCGATCCCAGCACTCGGGAAGCAGAGGCAGTTGGATCTTTGTGAGTTCTGGCCTACAGAACGAGTTCCAGGACAGCTAGGGCTGTTACACAGAGAAATCCTGTCTCGAAAAAAAACAAAAAAATACAAAAATAAAAATAAATAAATCTATAAATTATATTCAGTCATAATTTGAGTGAATATAAAAAAAGAAAAATAGTCATTTGAAGGGGTACTCACTCAAGAGTATTGATCACGGCATTATTTGTAGTAAGAAAAATGACCTAAGAACTAAATTCCCTTTGATAAGGAAATAGTGACTAAATTATAATTCGTCTATAAAGTGGGATGCCATGCAATTATTTAAAATATTGAGGGCCAGAAATATAGCCAAGCCAGTAAAGGTGCTTCTGCCAACCCTTCCAACCTGAAATCAACCCTAGGACCTGTATCTGTGGTGGAAGGCAAGAACTGATTCCCACAGGTTGTCCTCTGGCTTCCATGTATTCGTGTGCACCTCCCCACACAGTAAATAAACTAGTGCAATAAGAAAATTAAAAGGAATTTAAAAGAACAGAAGCTTTAAGTCAGGCAGTGGTGCACGTCTTTAATCCCAGAACTTCAGGGGCAGAGGCAGGTGGATCTTTGTGAGTCCGAGACCAGCCTGGCCTATAAAGTGAGTTCCAGGACAGCCAGGATTGTTAGAGAAACTCTATCTTGGGGGAAAAAAAAGAAAGAAAGCTTTATTTATTGGTTACTATAAACTTCATAAAGTATAAATTGAGAAAGTCAAGTTACAAATAGCAATGTGAAGGTGTTTTGTAATAAAGCAATGTAACAACCCAACTTATGTTGTGAACATGAAAAAAAGATGTTTACAGGCTGGAGAGATGGCTCAGAGGTTAAGAGAACCCACATAGCAGCTCACAACTGTCTGTAACTCCAGTTGCAGGGGATCCGGTACCCTCTTTGACTTCCATGGGTTCCTGTACACACTCCATACATTCATGCACAACATATACACCAAATACGTAATGTAGATGTAAAGAAGGGGACTTCCCTGTTCGAGAGTGACGCTGTGACCCTTGGCCTTACAGCATTGACCTGGGCAAGGCAAGTGAACCCAACCGTGTGGAACTGGGGCGCAAGGATGATGCCAAAGTTCACAAGATGTTCCTGGACCACACTGGTAGGTGGTGTCGGAGATCTGAGGGGGGCTCCTGAGAGCTGCATGCCTGGAGGGGTGGGATCTGACCAAGGAGGAAGACACAGTATCCACTCAGGTACGTTTTCCGTCCACTCCAGGCTCTCACCTGCTGATTGCTCTGAGCAGCACCGAGGTCCTCTATATGAACCGGAATGGGCAGAAGGTCCGGCCATTGGCACGCTGGAAGGGACAGTTGGTGGAGAGTGTTGGCTGGAACAAAGCCCTGGGCAATGAGAGCAGCACTGGGCCCATCCTGGTTGGCACAGCCCAAGGGCAGATCTTTGAAGCAGAGCTCTCCGCCAGCGAAGGTGGCCTTTTTGGCCCCGCCCCGGATCTCTACTTCCGGCCACTGTATGTGTTAAATGAAGAAGGGGGTCCGGCACCCGTGTGCTCCCTTGAGGCTGAGCGCGGCCCTGATGGGCGAGGCTTTGTCATCGCCACGACTCGGCAGCGCCTCTTCCAGTTCATAGGCCGCGCTGTAGATGATGCTGAAGCCCAGGGCTTCTCAGGTCTCTTTGCTGCTTATACGGACCACCCGCCCCCATTCCGTGAATTTCCTAGCAATTTGGGGTATAGTGAGTTGGCTTTCTATACCCCCAAGTTACGCTCTGCGCCTCGTGCCTTCGCCTGGATGATGGGAGATGGTGTGCTGTATGGCTCCCTGGACTGCGGGCGTCCTGATTCGCTGCTGAGCGAGGAGCGCGTGTGGGAGTATCCCGCGGGGGTCGGGCCTGGGGCCAGTCCACCCCTAGCCATCGTCTTGACTCAGTTTCATTTTCTGCTGCTGCTGGCAGACCGGGTGGAGGCTGTGTGTACACTGACAGGGCAGGTGGTACTTCGGGACCACTTCCTGGAGAAGTTTGGACCACTGAGGCACATGGTGAAGGACTCATCCACAGGTCACCTCTGGGCCTACACCGAGCGTGCCGTCTTTCGGTACCACGTACAGCGCGAAGCTCGGGATGTCTGGCGCACGTACCTGGACATGAACCGTTTTGACCTGGCCAAAGAGTATTGTCGAGAGCGGCCAGACTGCCTGGACACAGTCCTGGCGCGAGAGGCCGATTTCTGCTTCCGCCAGCACCGCTACCTGGAGAGCGCCCGCTGTTACGCTCTGACCCAGAGCTACTTCGAGGAGATTGCCCTCAAGTTTTTGGAGGCCCGGCAAGAAGAGGCACTGGCCGAGTTTCTACAGCGGAAGCTGGCCGGCTTGAAGCCAACGGAGCGTACCCAGGCCACACTGCTAACCACTTGGCTGACGGAGCTCTACCTGAGCCGGCTTGGTGCCCTGCAGGGTGACCCGGATGCTCTGAATCTCTACCGGGATACCCGGGAGTGCTTCCGCACCTTTCTCAGTAGCCCTCGGCACAAGGAGTGGCTCTTTGCCAGCCGGGCCTCTATCCACGAGCTGCTCGCCAGTCATGGGGACACAGAGCATATGGTGTACTTCGCGGTGATCATGCAGGACTATGAACGGGTGGTGGCTTACCACTGCCAGCACGAGGCCTATGAGGAGGCCCTGGCTGTCCTTGCCGGCCACCGTGACCCCCAGCTCTTCTACAAATTCTCACCCATCCTCATCCGACATATCCCGCGCCAGCTAGTAGATGCCTGGATTGAGATGGGCAGCCGCCTGGACGCTCGGCAGCTCATCCCTGCCCTGGTGAACTATAGCCAGGGTGGTAAGGCTCAGCAGGTGAGCCAGGCCATCCGCTATATGGAATTCTGCGTGAATGTCCTCGGCGAGACTGAGCAAGCCATTCACAACTACCTGCTGTCGCTGTATGCCCGTGGCCAGCCCGCCTCGCTGCTGGCCTACCTGGAGCAGGCTGGGGCCAGCCCGCACCGTGTGCATTACGACCTCAAATACGCACTTCGACTCTGTGCTGAGCATGGTCACCACCGCGCTTGTGTTCACGTCTATAAGGTGCTGGAGCTGTATGAAGAAGCCGTGGACCTGGCCCTGCAGGTAAATCTTGTCCTGGTCCAGGAGAGGGACCTAGAGAGGAGTAAGTTAAAGAGGCAGAAAGGCTGGGGGAGGTAAGGCTGGCTGGTGCTTGCTGGCTTCTCAGCCAGAGAACTGCTGTAGCGTAGAAGTTAAAACTCAGACTGAAAGCTGAGTTTGAGGTGTGTGTTTGTTGCCTGTAATCCCTACACTTGGGAGGTTAGGGCAGAAGAATCATGAGTTTGAGGCCAGTTTATACACAGTGAGTACCTGGTTTTTTGGGGTTTGGTTTTTGGTTTTCGAGATAGTGTTTTTTTGTGTAGCTCTGGCTGTCATAGAACTCACTTTTGTAGACCAGGCTGGCCTCAGACTCACAAATATTCTCCTGCCTCTGCCTCCTGAATGCTGGGATTAAAGGTGTGCGCCGCCACCACCACTCAGCGCACATTGGCACTTTGCCTGCATGTATGTCTGAGTGGGGGAACTACATCCCCAGGAACTGGAGTGTCGTGTGGGTGCTAGGAATTGAATCTTGGTTCTCTGGAAGGGCAGCCAGTGCTCTTAACTGCTGATGTCCTATCTCCCCAGAACCCATGTGAGTTCCTGTCTTTAAAAAAAAAAAAGAAAAAAGAAAGAAAAAGAAAAAAAAAGCAGGTGAAGGAAAAGGAAGAAAGAACACTTACTAGGACCTCAGGGTTTGAATTCTGACTTTGTCATCTTGCTCTGTGATTTGGGGCTGGTTTCTGAGCCCGTTAAATGGTGGTAACGAGCCAGCACGATGGATGGGCAGGTGAAAGCTCTTGCTATACAAACCTGACCACCCAGGTTCTACCCACAGAGCCCAGGGTGGAAGGAGAGAACTGACTGCCAGAGATGTTCTCCGACCTGCACACATCTACCCTCCCGCCATAGTTATAGTAAAAGAAAAAATTATGAAAGTTTGTGAAGGTAATGCTAAGAATATTTTTTATTTTGTTTTGTTTTTTTGAGACAAACCTGTGTAGATACGCCTGTAGCTACAAACCTGTGTAGCCCTGGCTGTTCTGTAACTTGCTCTGTAGACCAGGCTTGCCTTGAACTCAGATCCTCTTGCCTCTGCCTTTTGAATGCTGGGATTAAAGGCATGTTCCACCACCACCCGGCTAAAAGTATTTTTTACCTTATGATATGAGTTAGTATTGTATAAATAAAGCATTCAGGAGCTGATTAGAGTGGCTACACAGTGAGTTCTAGGCCAGCCTGGGCTACATAGTAAGCCACTGCTATCTCAAAATAATAATCATCATCATCATCAGTGGGGCCGGAGAGACGGTTCAGAGGTGAAGAGCAGCAGTTGCTCTTGCAGAGGACCTGGGTTCGGTTCCCAGCACCCATGTGGTTCCCAACCTCCTGTAACTCCGGTTCCAGAGGATCTGATGGCCTCTTCTGGCCTCCACAGGTGCCAACAAGTAAATAAACTAAGCACTTCTAAGCATGTTGTGTCCGATACACACATTAGCAGAGAAAAGATGCTAACTTACATCTTTCAAATCCTGAAAGATTATTGTTGGTGTGTTTGTGCGGGTACACGTGTGGACGCCCGGGGAGGGCATCTGCTGGCCTCATCCGTTGTTCTCTGCCTTATTCCTTTGAGGCAGGGTCTCTGAGGACACTGATAGCCCTCCAACCCTATCCACCCTCGTGCACATCCTGCACCCCCAGACATCCCCCCAGCCTCCGCTCCCTCTAACTCTGGGGTTACAGGTCTGTGCAAGACCACGCTCAGCTTGTTATGTGGTTGCTGGGATCTGAACAGGGCCATCTTCCCAGAGTCTCACTCTATAGGTGTCCTTAGGTACCCCAAACTGATCTGGAAATCGCTGCGTAGCCCAGGCTGGCCTCAAGCCGAGCCTTAACCCAGGATTTAGAATATTGCAGCAAGAGCTCAAATAGTTCCCCGTGTGACTTGTTTTGATTTTTAAGACAGGGTCTCCCAAAGCCCGGGCTTGCTTCAAACTTGGCTGCATTCCTGTTTCCACTTCTTGAGTGGGTATGCAACATTATCATCATTAAATTCACTAAAATTGGAGGCCTGCCACCAAAAATAGCCTTTCTGTAGCTGTGACAGGACAGACCAGTAGAGGTTTCTGTTGTACCTCTTGCTACCTGGAGAGCAGCAGAGCGTCTTTCCTGCGCCCCCTCCTCAGGCCGTCTGTCTTCTGCAGAAGTCTGGTCCTAGGTGGAAGGGGCTTGACCCTGACGCCCATGGTTTCTCCACAGGTGGATGTGGACCTGGCCAAGCAGTGCGCAGACTTGCCCGAGGAGGATGAGGAGCTGCGCAAGAAGCTGTGGCTGAAGATCGCTCGGCACGTGGTGCAGGAGGAGGAGGATGTGCAGACAGCTATGGCCTGCTTGGCCAGCTGCCCCCTGCTCAAGATCGAGGACGTGCTGCCCTTCTTCCCAGACTTCGTCACCATCGACCACTTCAAGGAGGCGATCTGCAGCTCCCTGAAGGCCTACAACCACCACATCCAGGAGCTGCAGCGGGAGATGGAGGAGGCCACAGCCAGTGCCCAGCGGATCCGCCGAGACTTGCAGGAGCTGCGGGGACGCTACGGCACTGTGGAGCCTCAGGACAAGTGCTCCACCTGTGACTTCCCTCTGCTCAACCGACCCTTTTACGTGTTCCTCTGTGGCCACATGTTCCACGCCGACTGTCTCCTGCAGGCCGTGAGGCCTGGCCTTCCTGCCTACAAGCAGGCCAAGCTTGAGGAGCTGCAGCGCAAGCTTGGGGCTGCCCCTCCTCCCACCAAAGGCTCGGCCAAGGCCAAAGAGGCCGAAGCTGGGGCTTCAGCCGGGGGGCCCAGCCGGGAGCAGCTCAAGGCTGACCTGGACGAACTGGTGGCTGCAGAGTGTGTGTACTGTGGGGAACTGATGATCCGCTCCATTGACCGGCCCTTCATTGACCCCCAGCACTATGAGGAGGAACACCGCAGCTGGCTGTAGGAAGGGGTCCCCTTGTGGGGGGACAGGCAGGGATGCAGCTACCAGACCCTCCCGGGAAGGCCTTACTCTGGTTGGTGTTCAGTCCTTGAGACTGCGGGGGCCTGTGATTGTGGGGGTGTGGGATCCAGGCTGCTGCCCTGAGGTTTCAGACCTGCCTTAGAGCGGTTCCTTCCCCCGCAGCCCATGAGCCCTGGAGAGGTCACATAATCTGTCTAGCCCCCTGTATCTGACAGCTCCTTGGTTCCTGCTCTACCCTGACGTGTTCACCTGGATTAAGCAGCCCGCCTTTCTGTGCTGCTCTGGCCTCTGGGCCTCCAGCCCTCCCTCTTCTGTCTGAACCAGGCGTCCTCGGGCACTGTGGAGGTGGAACTGAGGCCAGGCATACTCGTGTGGGCACGTGCAGATACTGGTGTGACTGGGGCTCCGCTGTGGGGTTGTCCCGAGGCTGAAGGCAAACCCAGGGTCCAGCGGACGTGGTAACAAGCAGAGAGCATTAAATTGTCTGCTGTAAGTGGTGGCTCTGGACTCCATGGCTTCGCGTTGATGCCAGGAGGGGCTGGGATGCCACAAGAAGGCCTCCTGAAATGAGTGTGGTGGTGCACACCTTTAATCCCAGCCCTCCGGAGGCAGAAACAGGAGGTTCTCTATGCGGTCAAGACCAGTCTGGTCTATACAATGAGTTCTAGGCCAGCCAAGGCTACAGTAGTATGACCCCGTCCCAAATAAAATTTAAAAAAAGGACACACACACACCCCCCCCCCAGTCTCCACACGTGGTCCTTCACTGGGGTGAGACGGCATAGTCTTTCCAGATTGTACTTGCTTCCTTGTTTCCCTCTATCCTCTGACTGTAAGGCTCAGGGAGAGTTTACATCCTAAATCATAGAGCTATTCTCCATTTGGCCAGCAGGTAGCGCTGCTGCTCGCAGAATTCACCCAAAGCCGGCACCTTGGGACATTGACTTCTCTCATCAGTCATATTAATGCTTCCTTGGCTATTCCCTTCCTAGTTGTAAGAATCTTCTAGAAGTCCCCACTGCCCTGAATTATTTTTCTGTGTTTTAAAATAGCATATGTTATATAATATGGGTTCCTTGGGTCACAGTCACCTCCTCTCCCGTTGCTTTCTCTAATCCCCCCACTCCCACTGATCCCTTCCTCTTCCTCTTACCCACTAGTCCTCCCCTCTTCTACCCTCGTGTCTATGTTTGTGTGCAGGCATGCATACGTGTGGGTGTAGTGATATGCCTGTGTCCCACTGTGTTTCATAGGGATGGCTACAGGAACACAGGCACCATACCAGTGTTTGCGACACTACAGAGAATGAGAAAGTGCCTCCTCCTCCCCCGTCAGCCCTGGTCGCCTGTTTGTTCTTCTGGACAGGATTTCACCATATAGCCCTGGCTGCCCTGGAACTCACTCTGTAGACCAGGCTGACCTCAAACTCGCCGAGATGCACCTGCCTCTGCCCCCTGGGATTAAAGGTGTGCACCATCACCTCCTGGCTCCTGTGCAGATCTTGTGCGGGTATGAGGTCAGCGGTCACAGCCGCTGTGGGTACAAGAGTGCAACAGCCGTGTGGTGCCCAGAAGTAGTTTCTGCACCACCCCTTCCTCCTGCTCTTCCTTCTGCCTCTACTGCAGTGTTCCCTGATCCTTGGACGGGGTGTAGCCTGTAGATGGCTCCTATACGGCCTTAAGTCCCCATTCTCTCCAGTGACTCTTACACATTCTATATTTTGTTTACTACTCTGACAGATTGGATCTCTGCCAGCCTGGGCGTGGCTTTGCTATCTATAGCCACTATCAGGCTCCATGGCATTTGATCTGTTCTCTCTTTATCTTGCTCCAGTGACTTTGTCTTTACTCAGCTCCAGACAGCACCTTCTAAGCTGGGGCCTGAAGCTGTGTCCTAGGATGTTCAGGAGTTAGGCCTTCCGGAGACAGCCTTTGCCCTCTGGACAGGTGTTCACGGAGCACTGTCTGGCTTGGTGGATGAACACTAGTGTTCCTGTCCCGTGCAGGAGCCCAGCTGATCTGGCTTACAAATGTTCCTTCTCGCCTCCAACCTAATCCTGTCTCAGAAATTTTACCTAGTCCTCACTGGATCTAGCCCTGCCAAGCTCCCTGACCCCTAGAGCAACAGGACCTCCTCTGGCCTCTGCCAGCCCAGTGACTTCCAAGGATCCTGTCTTCCAGAGGCAGGAGTAGGAGCTTGGCAGAGAGGGCATCCTAATCCTATTGGCTTCCACTTCAAGGAGGACCTGGGAGAATTGTATCTATTTCCCATGTGGCTTAGGCTCCTTCACACTTAGATAAAACAGGAGACAGCAGAGAGGTTCCCTGTTGACAGGGTCAGTGTGCACTGAGAGTAAAATCTTGGTTTCTCTACCTCCAAACAGATTGCTTACTGGTGGCTCAGATGAAACAGCTTGGAACTGCTGTCTTTGTACATAATGGGTCCCTAATACATGTTAGTTAAACAAACACTGCCCTATTGCTCCCTTCTCCCAAAGGGTTTGGCTGAAGCAGCCTGGGACATCCCTGCCCCTTCTGTCTTATCCTAAAGAGGCCCATCTGGTCCTAGGCTGCCTCCTCTTTCCTGGGAAAAGGCCCCAGTCTTCCCTGGCACTGACAGAACAGGGTTCGGGTGAGTCAGGGCAACGGGAAGCCACAGCTCTTAGATCCCTGGAAACGGAGCTAGCTAGGCTTGGAATGAAGAGTAGAGAGAAGGCCCTCAGGGCTCTGGCCCTAAGCCTGGGGAGGGGCCAAAGGGGAGAGGAGGGAGCAGTTGTGTGGGCAGGGGCCAAGATGAATGAGCAGCTTCTGGAGCCATCACTGGAAATAGGAGGAGTGGCCACAGGCAGTGACGCTAGGGCCAGGGCAGGAGGCTTGTAAACAAGGAAGCCACCTGGGGGAGATGCTGGGCGGCCGCTAGTCCTGGGCAGCAGGTGCTTCCTGAGGCCCGCCCTTCACAGGGCCCTAGGGGCCGCCTCGTCCAGTTGCCCCCAGGCGCTAGGGGGCGCTGTGGGCTGGCGTCTGGACCGCACGGCTGTCTACCAGAGCTCCTAAGGATTGTGGCTATTGAAGGGTGTGCCCACCCAGAGGCCTAGACCCCCTGTGCAGCTGCCCTCCCTCCTATCTCCAAAACACACTGGCCAAGGGCATTAGCCCAGGCACTGAAGGTGCAGAGCTCAACCTGGCCAGACTGGGTGTGAGCTCATTCCTCTGAGACTACCAATTCTCTGGTTCCTGCCCCTCCCCTATAAGACTCAGGTCTCAGGCCAGGGCCTGGCACCAACTCTGTTGGTTGGGAGGGGGCTCCGAGGCCACCAAGCTCCTGGCTGCCCTTGACGCTGCTTCCCCCATCCCCTGGCGCCGGGGAAACAAAAGGTTAGGGGCCCAGAGGGACTTATCTGGCCCCACCGCCACTGGGTGGGGGGAGGGGGCAAGAGGGGGCACACCTCCTCTCCACTCTCCCAGCACTACTGATTCTTCGAGACACTTTCACAGGCGGAAATTCCCAGAGGTCAGAGGAGGGAAACGGTTAATTCCTTTTATTCAATGGCCCCCCCCCCTCCACACCACCCTCTAACTTCCTCCCTCCACTTCCCGCCCCCCCCCTGTGTGAACAGGAAGTGGAGAGGAAAAGGCTCTGAGCAGAGCAGCTGGGAGCAGGAGCCAGGGAGTGGGCAGCCGGCCTGGTGCCAGCCCTACCCTTCCTTCATGGTTGCTTGCTAGAGGAACAGAACAACTTGCAACCTCACTGGAAAGTGGCAGCTGAGCTGGGGCAAAACCCAGCATCTAAGACCCCCTTCCCAACCTGCTGCCAGGCCAGAGGCTACTGTCCTGGGAGTGCAAGCCATCCTTTGCCCAAATCCCAGCTGCCCTGGCCACCGTGGCTTCACCCGTGCTGCTGGCCTGGGCATCCCAAGGCCGGAGGGCAGCAAGCAATTCATGCAGCCTCCAGTCCTGGCACTGGCTCTACCCCTCAGCCCCTTGGCCCTGCCAGTCCTTTGAAGCTCAGTCCCAGCTTCCTGTTTGGGGCAGACGATGCCAGGGCCCCTCCCCCACCATTGTTTTGTAGAGACCATAGGTCCATCTGTTGCCCCCATGGTGGGGCCCCTAGGCAGTACCACACGGGAGCAGAACCACAAAAGACCCTGCTGGCAGCTTTGCTCCTTGGGAGCGAGGCTGTCCCTGCAGCAGGTTGAGGATAAACAAGCGTCAGAAGCAGCCTGGAGGGCTGTGAGACAGGAGGATGCCACTGAGTGGCTCTGATGCTCGGGCATCTCCAGCCCCCTGCTTCCTCTGACACCTGAGCGTGGAGATGCTACGTAAGCCACCAGGAGAGGGGCACCATTCTCCTGCTCAGATTCCAAAAGGGGAGACTGGCGGAGAGACAACTTTTGATGGAGTAGGTTCCACTCTGCAGATGCCCATGTCTGGGTGGCTTTCTTCACCAAATAAGCTTGCCTTGGCTCAGTGTTTGCCTCGAAGTGATCCTTGAACTGAGCAGCCAGTACCTGAACTGTGATGTCACAGGATGGTGAGTGGCCCCAGGTCAGTGGCCAGCAACTGATGCCCACAGAGAACAAGCCAGGGCAGAAAAAGGAAGAAGGGTACGAGTGTGACTCCCAGGACCGTGGTTGCTGTTCCTGGTTCCCAGGCTGCTGTGGTCAAAGGTCTGTTTGTGTTTCCCAGACACATGGCAGGTGCCATATTATCTCAGCAGCTCACTCTTGCCCCTAACTCCCTACCATGGACCAATCTCACAGTTCCAGGCTTTCGTTCCCCTCACCTCTCCATGGCTTCAAACCCAGAAATGGTCTAGCCCACTTCTTTTACCATATCCCCAACCCAGAACTCCTCCTGCTCCTGGTTCTCAGAGGCTTAGAACTATGAAACCTTAGCTAGAGACCGTAGTGTTATGGGAACTCTACTTCAAATGGGTTTTCTGCAACCATATAACACCTGAAATTGATCCGTGAGTATCTGGTGGAAGCCAGAATGGGGTGCCCATGCCTCCTATTCCTCTGGCCTGGCCTCTCCTTCCCAACTCTAGTCTGTATGGGTTTGGAAACCGCTGAGCTGCCATTCCTAGCTCCCTACTGACAAAAGCTGAATCTAAGAGGAGAAATTGGTGGTTGGCAGGAGACTGTATCTAAGATCCTCTCCTTTCTCCATGAGATAACATGTTTGTTATGGATTAGCTGTGTCCTCAGCCTTTTATAATGCTCCTCCTCCTTCCTTCTTCCTCTTTTCCTCCTTTCTTCTTTCCTCCCTTCCTTCCTCCCTTCCTTCTTCCTTTCTTCCTTTTTCCCTTCTTCCTCCTTTTCCTCCTTCCTTCCTCCTTTTTTCCTTCTTCCTTCCTCCCTTCCTCCCTCCTTCCTCCTTCCTTCCTCCTTTCTTCCTCCTTTCTTCCTCCTCCCTCCTTCCTTCTTTCCTTCCTTTTTCCTTTCTTCCTCCTTTCTTCCATCCTTTCTTTCCTTCCTTTCTTTTTGTTTGTTTTCAAGACAGGGTTTCTCTGTGTAGCCCTTAGCTGTTCTGGAACTTGCTCCATAGACCAGGCTGGTCTCAGAGATCCGCCTGCCTCTGCCTCCCAGGTGCTGAGATTAAAGACATGCACTACCACTGCCTTTTCTTAAATCTTTTTTAAATTACATTTATTGATTGATTGATTGATTGATTATGTATTGTATGCGCACCTGCGCTCGCGAGCGTGCACACACCTTGAAGCATATGTGAAGGTCAGAGGACGGTTTGTAGGAAGGAGTCAGTTTTCTTCTTCCACCGTGTGAGCCCTGGGAATCAAACGCAGATCATTCCCCACGGACCATCTCACAGGCCCGCATACTCATTTATGTCTCCAGCTGAAAAGGCTTGAGCCGAGAGATAGGGAGTGAGGGGCTGAGAGGTGATCTGGAAAGAGTGAGGGGAAACTTCTCCCTGGGTTTGTCAGCCATCGGCCTAGCCACACCCCTGGAACAGTCTCTTCACCTGCAAGATGAAAATATAATAGGCCAGGGCTGGAGAGATGGCTCAGAGGTTAAGAGCATTGCCTGCTCTACTAAAGGTCCTGAGTTCAATTCCCAGCAACCACATGGTGGCTCACAACCATCTGTAATGAGGTCTGGTGCCCTCTTCTGGCCTGGAGGCATACACACACAGACAGAATATTGTATACATAATCAATCAATAAATAAATAAATAAATATTTTTAAAAAAGAAAATATAATAGACCTCCAAGAGCTGATGGGAAGCTCCCCTGGGCACAGGCATCTCTGGACGGTTAGTCCGGAGCCTGGGACCGTAGCCGTCCAGGGTGCCCCCTTTCTCGAGTCCCCCAGCAGCTTTTGCTTCACAGACTCTGTTATCTCTAAAGAGGCTCGCTTGGGAAGGCTCTCCAGGCTTCTCGTAAAACGGTGACTCTAGGAAAAAGAAATCCCAGAGCGGAGTGAGGACTCTCTCAGGCATGCGGATGCAGCCCTGAAGTGGCATAGGAATGCTCCCAAGGGCAGCGGGGTCATGGGTTCCTAGAGGAGCACAGGGGGCTGGGCAAGTATCACTCTGGCCACTGACCAGGCCCAGCCCCTCTGCCAGCCTGTCCGTGCTGTCCGGCCCAGAGCTTGCACAACAGGCTGTCTGGCAGGCACTCCCCTGAGAGTTTCAGGAAGTCCCCCTTGTCCCTCTTTGATCTTTGACTCTTGGTTCTGCTATAGGCTGAATTCCAGACAGATGTCCTCCCTTCTACATTCTGTTTTTGGCCATGACCCTAAAGGCTGGAACTTGAGTTGTCCCCAAATCCCAGTTTAGGGCACATCTTTTTCTGTGCTTCCGGCATAGTCCAGCTAGAACCTCCAATGGCGAAGCTCCCCACCCCAGCCAATGAGGCCTTTTGGCGTAGACACTTGGCTGTTGCTTGCTTGCCATGGGTTCTCCCGACAGCAGGCATCTCCCTAAGTGTTCTGCCCACTTCGATCCCTATCCCAGACTGCAACACACAAGACAGGAACAGCAGACAGAGCCCCCTCCCTCCCTGTATCCTCTGAACTGTAAGGTCCCTTGATACGTTACATGTTAAACAGGGCTGCGCCTCTAAGCCCTCGGTTTCACAATCAAATAATTCCCTTTTGGTTTCCGAGTGGAATTTTTGCTTTTATTTTTTAGGGTTTCTTGGCTTTTTCCTAAAAGCAATCAGTCTAAATTTGTCATCACACATCCCCCATTTCCGTGCCTCGGGGCCTCCTTTCATCCCCTGGAATCTGGAAACCATATGTGTGGGCAGAAACCCCCCAGCATCCCCCAGCGCCCTGGCCCAGCCGGGCCCCGCACAGAGCCAGCATGTTTGCGGGGTAAGAGCTTACCCTCCAAGCTGGGACTAGAAAGGGAGTTTCTCTTTGGACCTTCCCCGCGTAAACTGTGGATAATTCGTGTGGTCTAGTGGTTAGGGCTAGAACACATGGGTTCTGCCCCCGGCAAATCTCTTTGACTAACGCCAGAAGTCTGGGAAAGTCCACTAGGGGACTCAGTTTCCCTGCTCACGTGGGAACTCACGGCTTCCCTCCCTCGATCATCTCTTCACCTACCTGGATAGAAAAAGAAAATCTTTATCCAGAATATCTCTTTACATTCTAGGTCCTACCTACTGGGGACGCTAAAGCAGAAAGATCACAAATTCAAAGTCTGTCTGGGCATGGAGTAAATTCAAGATCAACCTTGACTTCTTAGGGAGATCCTGTCTCAGAATTTTACAAGCTAGAGGCAGGAATGGGGATACGGGCACAGCTACCAGCATGTGCGAAGCCCTAGATTCAATCCCCAGTGCCTCAAAAATAAATAAAGGAATAAATAAATAGAATTTATTAGCTTGTGGTGTGACAAGCTGCATGGCCTGGGACATGACAATATTGCTTCATCTTTTGAATGGAGTTAATTTACTTGCCCTGTCCCACACTGCAGGGACTGAGTTCAGGGCCCTATCCCTGTGAGGTGAGGGAGGCGCTATACCTCTGAGCCACGCCCCCAGGCCCACTTAATCTTTCTGAACCTTGGTTTCCTTATCTATAAACTAGAGACTGTTATTATATCTGCCACTTGATTGAATAAGAAAAGAAAACATTCAGAAGGGCCTCGAGCTAAGCCTACTGGAAAAGCCCAATAAGTGATTATTATTGCCCGTGTTAGTGACTAGTCAGAAGGCCGACAGGCAGGTGTGTGTTCTCCAGCCACTTGGACTTCCCTGCCAGACTGCCCTGCTAGATCTGCCCTGGGCCTCCCCCAGCTTAGCACCACAAAGATGCAGACCTTGTCCTTGTGAATCAAGGCTCAGGCCCGGCTGCTCTGTCCAGTCTCCATGACAACCGGAGTCCCCCCCCCCCCCCCTTCCTTCCTCCAGAGCTTTCTGTTTACTGTAAACAGCTGGCCCAGCTCAACCCCAGCTGATCCGCCCAGGGCCAGGCAGACCCTCTCTGAACCAGGGCCTGGTTTGATGGATGAAGGTCTTATGCCCAGTGTGAGCCGGGCAAGCTCCACAGGCCTTTGAACAGGCCACCTCAGCTAGAAGGGAGGGAAGAGGGATGGAGTCGGGACCTGTTACCTCAGACCAGGTCTCGGAGACAAGAACCAGATGGGGTGTAACTGAAGAGGACCACCCCACTAGAGCTGACTTGGCCTTAGGTTGACCTGGGTGCAAGTTCTATTTATTGACTTGTAAATGGAAGATAATAATACCTTCCTTGAGGGAAATGGTTGGCACATGGGCAGATTGGTGATTGTGCCTGCGGCGCTGGCCCAGGACTTGGTTCACACTGTGAGACTGGCTGCATGGTTATGTCACTATCCAGAGTCTCTTCTACACAGGGCCCTTACACAAGTTCTGGCTATTCCTTGACCTGGCATGCCTCAATTACACAAGCCTACACACACACACACACACACACACACACACACACTGGAGAGACAGACGGAGAGATACAGGCAGAGAGAGACAGAAACAAACATGTGTCCACAGCAAGAATACATAACATATTACATGCTGGGTATAAAAGGAAGTTCACGAGAGCCCACCATGGGTGACCTAAAAGGGTCTAGCTGTCTCTTAAACCCTACCTAAACCCGAATTTGATGGCACTGGAGCTGGGGCAAGTGTGCCTTAGCCTCAGGTCTGCTCCCTCTCTCTGCACTGAGCCTCTGAGGTACCCCCAACCCCCGCCCAGTGCAATGCACTAATACACAGTAACACTGTTAGGGCAGGAGTCCCCTTTCTGCAAGTCACGTGTTCAGGGCACGTGTTCAGGGGTCTGGATGTGAGGCCAGTGGCTACCGACTTTGAATAGTCTCCTGCTGTCCCCTTGATTCCCCTGTAGCCTTGGAAGGGCTGGTCAGTTAGGAGAGACTCCTGGCCTGAAATTTAGGCTTGCCCTTCCTCTAACCACCAGACCCACCCAGCAGTCCTGGGGCAGAAGCTGGGGTTAGGCAGGGGCATTCGTTGATTTGACTCACTCCCCACAGGCCCATGAGTAAGTGCCATTCTGGATTTTCAGACCCACCCCCCCCTCCAGGACCTACTTGTCGGGGTCTTCCAGGGTTGGGTCCCTGTGGTTCCCGCCACTGGTGTTTCCTCCAGAGCAGGACTTAGGGACTGGAGGCCTGTGAGTCTAGCTGCCACTGTTGCTCCCACAATTCCCTCACCCACAGTTCTGCCTAACTGGGGTTTTCGCCCTTATACCTTAAGTCTGGACTATTTGAGAAAGAAGAGGAGCCCCCAGTACTGATGTCAGCCCCATGGACTAGACTGGAAATCCCCCACTTCTTACCTTGGCCACTTAGGGAAATGGCCTCCTAGCAGAGGGCCACACCCCGCTAGGGACTTTTTTTCCTCCTGGGGATGACACAGAAGGCAGGGCAGCTTCAGGGACCCCAGCCTTGACAAGCAGCACTTTTAGGCAAGGTGACTGTGCCACACAGACACTATTCCCTCCCTTGCAGGAAGCAGGGTATCATCTGGGACTTAAGTCGGCTCTAGAGAGGCAAGGGAGAAGATAGGCCCATGGAACCAGGGAGGTGCTGCACCCACAGCACCCTGGTCTCCCCTCTGTCTAGCACCCAGTCTGACAGGAGAGAAATGTCATTAACCGTCCAGGTTATTGTTTTAAATCATTAGGTTATTTTTAAAGATTTGTTTTTACTTTGGATGAGTGGTTGCCTCCATGCATGTATGTGCACCGCATGTGTGCCTGGTGACGGTGGAGGTGGAGGCTACTGGATCCCCTGGAACTGGAGATACAGGCAATTGTGAGCTTCCCTGTGGGTGCTGGGAACCCAACCAGGCCCTCTATGCAGACACAAAGTCCCTTAACAGCAGGGCCTTCTCTGCAGCACCGATTGCCCCAAGTTTTCTTCTTTCTTTTCTTTCTCTCCTCCCTTCAGTGCTGGAGACTAACCCATCCCCAGCTCTCTTCTCTCTGTCTCTCCTCCCCTGCCCCCCACCCCCAAGATAATCTCACTGAATTTCTCAGACAGGCATTTAGCTCTCTATCTTTGTGCCTCAGCCTCCCCAGCAGCTAGGATTACAGGCCTGTCCTAACAGGGCCGACTTCAGTACTGGGGGCCAGCAAAGGGTTTTCATTTTTCCATGTTTTGATTACTGTATTTGTGTGCATGCACACACCTGTGCATATGGTATATACATGTGTCATATATAGTGTATGTGTCTGTGCTTGTCAGTCATTCTCCATTTTACTCCTTGAGTAAAAGCTAAGACAGGGTCCCTCAGGGCGCCTGGGGTTTGCTGGTTTTCCATTCATCTGTCTGGTCAGCAAACCCAGGACACCTGTCTTTTTTTTTAAAGTTTTTTTCTAAGATAGGGTTTCTCTGTGGAGCACTGGCTGTCCTGGAACTTGCTCTGTAGACCAGGCTGGCCTCAGAGATCTGCCTGCCTCTGCCTCCCAAGTGCTGGGATTAAAAAGCGTGTGCCACAACTGCCTGGCTCGGTCTTTGTTCTTTCCTCCTTCCTTCTTTTGCAGGAATGCTGAGAATCTGAATTTGGGTCTGCTGTCATATGACAAAACTTCTTCTGGGGGACACAACACACACACACACACACACACACACACACACACACACACACACATCTGCACAGCCCAGACAGGGAACCCTGACAGACCAAAGACTAGCTTGTAACCCAGTGTGTTCTGTTGGGGTTCCTTATGGGAATATGGGTGAGGTGTTACTTACAGGAGCAGAAATGCATCACCAAAGCCCACCCCAGCCTGGGTGACAGTTCACAAAGCTGGGAACCTGCACACAGGTCAGACAGTGTCCTTTCCAAGTGACTAATTTGGTCTAACCCTCTTCTGGGTAACTTGGCTGGTTTCTGCATCTTCCAGGAATCTGGTCTGGTCTTCTTTGCAACTTGACTCTGCTCCTCTAAGAGGAATCTCAGCTTTTTATAGCTAACTCTGGCAGAGTGGGGCCTACTGAATCTGGTCAGTTTCAGGGACTTCCTGAAGTTATTTTGAGTTGTTTAGAGACAGGATCTCATTAAGTTGCCCAGGTTGGCCTTGAACTCCTGGGCATACTTATCACGTCAGCCTCTTGAGTGTTAGGGTCTATAAATGCAAGCTACCATACCTGTGAAAATAGCAACTTTTAGCTTTATTTATTTACTTGTTTGCTTTTGTGGCGCAGAGAGTGGAAGCTGGGGCCTCAAGTACATTAGGCCGGAGTTCTCCTCAGCTACAAGCTCAAGCCTTAGGAATCTTCATAAACACAAAGGTGAACATTGGTGCCTTAGGCCCGCAGCATCAAGAGTTGAAACCCTGAGGCTCAGAAGTTGAGGTTCATCCTCAGCTGTATGGAGATTTCAAAGGCAGCCTGGGCTTATGTAAGAACTTATGTGAAATAAAAATGAAAATTTTAAAAAGGGCTAAATTTGGGCATGATGACACATTCCTGTAATCTGAGAAGTAGAGGCAGGACCATCAAGAGTTCAAGGTCATCCTTGGCTCCTTAGCAAGTTCAAGAATATGAACTTGGGTTGTGTGAGACCCCAGCTCCACAAACAAAATTAAAATAAAAAAGAGGGCTATAGATCTACCTTAGCATATATGAGGCCCAGTACCACAAACAAAAAGAGAAAGAAGGAAGGAAAGATGTGTGTCATGTTATCAGAGTTCAAGAAGCTGGAGGGATGGCCTGATGGTTACTTCTGTTACCTGGGTGTGGTAGTGCACACCTTTAATCCCAGCACTTGGGAGGCAGAAGCAGGTGGATCTTTGTGGGTTTGAAGCCATCCTGGTCTACAAAGCCAGCTCCAGGATTGCCAGGGCTACACAGAAACCCTGTCTCAAACCCCCCAAAAGAGTACCTAGGTTCCATTTCCAGTACACACATGGTGGCTCACACCTGTAATTCTAGTTCCAAGGGATCAGATGTCCTTTTCTGACCTCTCTGGGCATCAGACACACACATATATATGTACATACATACATCTAACCCATACACATAAAATAAATATAAATTTTTAAAATGTTATTATAATTCAGTTTTCATTTTAGATAAAAAATTTAGTAAGCCTAAATAAAAATTCTATTTCTCTTGACCCTCAACCTGGATAGCTGCTTTGCCAGGCCTATATGCAAGTTACTGTGTAACCACCATTCTTGTGGAGGAGGAGAGACCATCTTCTTGAAGATTACAAGGTATGAGTGGGCCAATTATTTTCTTCCTGCATTGCAAACTATATAACTCAGAAAGTCACAGCTCTGCTCAGACAGGGTCTAACTGGCTGGGGTCCACAAGGCCTCGGCTGGTGGGAAGATGGCCATGGACCCACCAGGCACCTTGCTGTGGGCCTTCCTATGATAAGAAAATATATGGTGGAGAAATAGGAGAGGAAGAGAGACAGAATGGTTCGTGTGCTGTGGAAAGACGCAGAAAGGAAGAAAGGAAGATGGTGAGGAGTGGGCTGATGTTAGAGGCCTGCTTGGCACCCAGGGCCATGGTGAGGGCCAGGCCAGGGTCCCTGGGCCACGCTAGCCAGGGTCTGTGTTGATGTTCATGGTTCCTGTTGCTGTAGAGTACTATGCTGATTCCAGTGGGCTGGGTCGCCTCCTGGGGCCGTGATCCACGCTGCTGTTGGGGCTGAACCAATCTGGGTGGCCTTTGCTGCCAGCTGGGACCGTGGTGACAATTAGACCTAGGCTGCTACGGAGGGCCATGTCTGGATCCATGGTCCTACTTCAGCCAAGGTCTATGTTGGTGCCCATGTCCCATGGTGCCACCAAAAGCCACATGGAGCCTGGAGTTAGGATGTCGACCAGGCATAGCTGCTGCCTGAACCTGGGTCTGGGTCTGTGGCCCAGCTGCTGCTGGGGTCTGTGCTGATGTTTGTGGTCTAGGTTGCCACAAAGGCCCACACAGAGGCCTGAGATCTGGGCTGGAGCCTGTGGTTTAGTTGGAGTCTGGGGAGCCATGCCACTGCAGGGGCCATAACAGATATGTCTTCTGGGCTTAGGCTGCTGCTGGGCGTCATGGCTGGGTCCGTGGCCCTATAGCAGTAGCTAAGGTCTGGAGATTGACATATGTGGCTCTTATTACCACCGAGTGCCATGAGGATGCCCAGGGTCAGATCAGCCACCTGAGGCCAGGTTGGGGTCCAGGATCATCAGGGCCAGAGCTGCAGCTGCCAGCCATGTCAGGGTCCATGGCCCTACTACAGCCAGGGTCTGCGCTGATGTCCGATGCACCTGTTATCATCGAAGGCTGTGCAGATGCCTGAGATCGAGGCAAGCCCCCTCAACCCTGGTACCATTTCACTGGCCCTGTTGTTATTAACAACAACAAGACTCCATCATCGTAAGCAAAGCTCTGTCACTGGGATACTGTAGGTTTACCACCCCAGACACCCAGCATCCTTACCCTGCCGCCACAGCGCCACAGCATAGCAAGCGAGAGTTTATTGATCTAGGGGTGTAGCTCAGTCGGCAGATGGCTTGCCTGGTATACACAAAGCCCTGGGTTAGGTCCCCAGCACTCGGTAAACTGGATCAGAAATTCATAGTTAGGCTTGGCTACAAAACAAGTTTGACTCCAGCCTGGAATACATGAAGCCCTGTCTCAAAAAAAGTGGGAGTTTATCAAGGAAGAACAACCACACAGAACCTGTTTGTTGGTGGCTTCTGCTTCTGGTCTCCTATCTGTGGGGCCTTCCTGAAGGCCACAGAAAATTGAGATGCTTGCCATTAGCAACTTTGTGCTTACCCCCATGCACCTCCTCCCTGTGTGTGTGTGTGTGTGTGTGTGTGTGTTGGGGGTGGTGGGGGTGGGGTGGAGGTGTCTCCCTATGTGACCTAGGTTGACCTTGAACTCATTATGTAGACCAGGTTCCTGCCTTAGAGTCCTGAGCTCTGGAATTACAAACTTGAGCCATACACCAGCCCATGTCTAGTCAGGACAATCTCCTGACACAGAATCAGATCGTTTTCCTCTGTGTCCTCACAACGTGACCAACTGGGCAAGTGAGGCAGGAAATCAATATGGCCACACTGGAGATGCACAGCCTAAAACATAGCAGGGTGCGTTGAATTGCCCAAAGCCACACTGGTTAGCAGAGCTGAGATTCCTGTGTGTGCTGGCTCTCCTCACGTTCAACCACAAGGTGCCTTGGTGGTTCAGAATTCTGACGAGGAAGACACAGTTCCCAAGGCGCGTGGGACTCATGGGAGCGCACCCCGCATGTCCAGGGAAGGGGAGGACTACCCTCCTGTCACTCTAGGGAGAAGACCACCCCAGGACCCTCTCTGTATTCGAACATGTAGCTTAGCTATGGGCAACACTTCTAGAAAAGAGCTAAGGCGAGGGCGTGGAGTTTTTCCAGTGCCCAGCTAAGTCAGAGTTGCCACTGTGTCCAGCTAGCACTGCCTCCTTCATTCAAAAGCTCAGATGTGGGAGGGAGGCTGAGGGAGAGTGAAGGGCAGCCTCAACTTCTAGCCCCATCCCCCTCCCTGACAGCTGTAATCTGCTTGGGAAAATCCCCCCCCCCCCCCCCCTGCACAGGAAAAAATATTAGTTGTCCCGATAACAAGGAAAACAAAATCCAGCACAGGGCATGAGAGACTTCCTGAGGCGGAAAACAATGTCCAGGGAGAACTCCGTAGAGCAGGGCTAAGTTGGAAGGCTGAGTGGGAGCCCTAAGGACACTGGTCCAGTCCTATCCGGCCGGCGGGGGAGGGGGATGACAGATCGAGGAACTTGGAAAAAAGATTTCCACCCCCCAAAACCTTGAAGTCTGGGCTGTTGAGCTACATCCGGGAAATGATTCAGGACAGGGTCACGTCCCCACTTAGGACGCCAACCCCTTTGCTCAGGTGCTCTCGGCCACCCCTCTTCCCTCTGGACCCAGCCTGCTTTCTCGGGGGCTGTCTACAAGCCCTAAGGGATTGTGAGGAAGGGAGAAGAGTCCCTTCTAAGTGGCCACCTGACTGAAGCCACTGGAACCCCATAAGCACTCCCTCCTTGCCCACAGCCACTTCCCTAGGTAATTTTCCACGGGGACAAAAAGAGTTGGACCCTTGTGAATGCCTTGTTCTTTGTTCCTGGGTTGGAAGACTCATTGCCCATGTTGTCCTCTGGGGCACTGGCCCCTGGGCTCAGTGGATGGGTGTGTCTTCTGAACACCATAGGCTTTGGGGGAAGCATTTCCCCACCCCTGTTACACCAGTGGGGGAGCCTTTAGAAACAACTGTCCCCTAAGCCTCATCTCAGACCAGGTCTCTCAGGATCTGCAGGATCCAATGACCCCTGTGTGTGGCCAAAACAGAGGATTCTTGCCCTATGCTCCTGTCACCCTCTGGTCACTTTCTGTCTTCTTCCCACCACCAGCATCAGAACTGGACCCTCGGACCCAGGTGGGAGCCCCTCAGAAGTGGCCACCTAGGCTGGTGATCTCTGGAGGTGTCCGCAGAATGCTCTGCCCCCAGCTGGAGACCAGCTGCCCGGCCCTATAGCAGGTTCTGGGTTACTGCAGCCCCTCCCTCTGCCTCTCCTTCCCCCTGGGCAATGAAGCCTGGGGCCTTTGTTCTCAACCAACAGGAGTGTGACCAGAAACCCACCCACAGTTTAATTACAGTCCCATTCAGTGGTCACAGGCTGGGCCACCATCCTCACTCAACCTGCTCTGCTTTGGCCCCGTGGGGCCTCCAACCCAGCCCAGCCCAGAGCTGCTTCCCCCCCATGCTCAGGGTCATGCCAGCTTTGTTCTCAGGAGGACCTAGGTCTCCTTTGCCCCAGTACCTCCAGTCCTGGTTCTGCACAAAGCATAAAGGCTGGGACCACCCTGAGCATCAGGGACCCTGATACAATGCTGGTACAGTATGTGACATGCGGCTGTGCCCAATTCTGGGCTCTCATGAACTACTCGGTGTCAGATGTGATTTCTGGCTCATTTAGAAAAGATATTATTTATCTTATCTGAGTCACATGTATTTGTACCACATGCGTGTCTGGTGCTTGTAAGGACAGAAGAGGGCTGTGGGTTCCTGGACCTGAAGTTATGGAAGGATTATGAGCCTCTATGTGGGTGCTGGGAACTGAACCCAGGTCCTCCGCAAGAGTAACGAGTGGTCTTCTGAACC
Source organism: Arvicola amphibius (assembly GCF_903992535.2). NCBI lineage: Eukaryota > Metazoa > Chordata > Mammalia > Rodentia > Cricetidae > Arvicola > Arvicola amphibius. Next base: position 56,339,252 of record NC_052051.1, on the reverse strand, counting down.
GTACCTCCCAGGCCCCAACTCACTTTTATTGTTCATAATTACATTCCAGTCAGTGACTGTTAAAGCCTGTGAGGACTATATATTCAGAAAGCCACCCACCCTGCTCTCTGAGGCCTTGCTGGACAGAAGGAAGCCCCATCACAGGGTAGTGCCACTTATAGCCCTGACTGTCCCAACGGCTCCCACAAGCGTGGTAGGTGGAATGCTGCAATCGCTCCACCCATATTTGGTCAATGACTTTATATCTCAGGTTTCAGGCGAGCATGAGCACCCTCTTACAGCAAAGGCAGGAGAGGAAAGACAGAATGAGGTGTCACCTGAAGCCAGCCAAAAAGAAGCAACTAAGGTCCTCTTTGGCTCCTGCTCAAGCATTTGGCACCTAAGGGGCTTCTAAGTGAGGGCCCGTAGGTTGCCACACCCTCTCCTCAAGTGGTCTTGCTCACCTGGAAGGCAACTTGAGGGGTTGGACCTCAGAGAAGTTTTTGTGTTCCCCCTGAGGAGACCTTTGGGTCTCCTGTTTCCCTCTGGAAACAGGGGCAGACACAGCCCCCAGTTCCCGCCACAGTATTTTCCAAACAGGTGAAAGATGCTATGGACAACTGGCCACCTGGTTGTGGGCAAGGGGAAGCCCCAGTGCATATCCCCAAGGGTACATCACTGGCCAAGGCCCTGCTTCTTCTCCTTAAGCTTCAGCGCTGACCCTTGGCCTGGGCAGTGGGGAACAGGCCTCAGAAGCTTGGAGAGAGGGGGCCAAGAAGGGAGGGGGCCCAGTCCCAGCTGCCTAGCTCTGGGTACTAAACAGGCTGCGCCAGGGGCAGCAGAGATGGGGGCACTCCACCACCTGCTTTTCCTTGTTTTGTTTTCAGGGCACTAATTACTGTGCTGAGCTTGGAGCTGCCTAATGAGGCCGTTTGGATTTCCTGTTGTTCTGGCTTCCCAAGACCCTTAAAGGGCCAGCATCACACTGGGAGTTTGCCCTGGGTGGGACTGCGCAGTCTGACAGGAGCGAACATAGAGGGGTTGTCTCTGGGCTCAGCCTGGGCAATGAGCTGGGGGGTAACCTGTTCAGTTCAAGGCTCCTCTAACCCCCAGCAGTGCTCACCCAGAAGTGCCCTCACCGGAAACAGGAGCCTAAGAACCTTGGGGTTCAGCCAGGGCTCAGGGTGGGGTGAGCGAAGCAAGAAGGCCAGAGCTGTGGAGGAAAGGCTGGTGATGTCACCGGTGCCCAGACTGTGAGAACCATTGCTGCAGCAGGCAGGAGGGAAATGCTGTGACGTCCTGTCGTGCTCCCCCTCCTCCCACTGGAAAATAAACACTTGTTGTGTGAGAAACCTGAGCCGCTTCTGAAGGGCGGACTGTAGATCAGACTACCCCTCCGTCAACCTGTTTATACCACACCAGCAAGGCCTGCAGAATGCATGCAATCGCTTTGCACTTTGGGGTTCTCCTTGGCTAGCCCCTAAGGATCTGAGCTCTGGGGATGTCTGGGAGCCCATTCACATGCCACATGCTACATGCCACATGCCACAGGCTGCAGCTGGGCTGGTAGGCAGGTGAGGGAGCACCATCTGTCTGCTTGAATCTCCCTCAGATCTGAAGCACAGCCTCGGCCCCAGGACCTATCCTAAGTGCCACTTGGGCTGTAAATGTCCAGGCTGCAGGTCTCTAGGAGGCCTGGCCTGCAGCACCCTCCCCTACAGACAGGGTGACGACATTGTTGTTCCTATACTACAGGGTCTTCCGCCTGAAGTTCCGGCTCCTAAATGGTGGGAATGAGGGTCCCCGGGACAAAGCCGGCCTGGTTCCCGCAGCCACCTCAGAATGGACGGAATCCCCATTGTGTATGGGCGCCCCATGCCCGCCCTCCCTTACCCTCACCGGACATGCCAACAAACAGCTCATTGAGCCTGGGGAGGGGCCGGAGAGACAACAATGTCCCCCAGTAGGCCATGGTAGTGAGCTCAGCTGGGGGTGGAGGCTGCCGTGGAGGCTGGAGGGCGATGATCTCAGCCTTGGGAGGGCTGGCCAATGTGACAAGCTGACCTGAGCCTGGCCTCCCCAGTGAGGCTAAGAAGGGCTGGCCTCACTCTGACTGCCCCACCCCCCATGCTGGGAACTGACCAGCACTTCCCACATACTTAAACTACCCTGTCCTACCTGGTGCTAACTGGTACAGCAGGCGGGTCCTTGGAACCCAGGAGAGAGATCCTGGACCCAAGAGGCTGGTGGACACTTCCTCTGGCCCTCGTGGAGGTCCAGCCCAAACAGATCTCCCAAACCAGCAGCCCACACTGTTCACGGTAGAACTTGCAGACCAACAGGCGAATGTGCTTTCTATGACCAAATCTTCGAAAGAGACCAGGACGGTCTTGACCAGCCCTGGGACTTCTGCACAGCAGGTATTCAAGGCACACAATTGGTCTAAGTGCCCCCAGAGCTCACCTTACCTTGAGCTTCTGTGGAGAACTTTTCGGACATATGGCCTCAGGTCATTCTCCCGAAACACCTTTGTGGATTCCAGGTTTGATTAAACCCTGTCTCCTCTGCTGTCCAAGCCTCACTGGCAGCCTTTGAGGGAAATAGAAGGAAGCGGCTACTAGCCCCGAGAGTATGCGGTCAACCTGCCTCCATTCTACAGACGCTGGGCCAGCCAGGTGAGGTTTACAGAGATGGAAATGCGGAGCGTGTCTTTAGGGTTGAGAGGCTGCAACAATGCCTGGGCATTCTAGATCACCCAACTGTCCATCCATAGAAACTGTAGTCTCAGGAGTAGACCTGGGCATTTTGGTCCATTTGGTCCCCAGCCTCAAATGCAGGAAGGCTTTGTGCCTCTGTCCTCTCTGTACCTCCCCACATGACACTTCCTACATTTCTCTGTCCATCACTGCCCTGCGGTGGCTGTACAACTGCCTCTGCTCAAGAGCCCACAGTTGAGGCTGGATTCATCTGCCTGGTGAGTTTCCATGCTCTGGCCAATAAGTTCACATTCAACCTTACAAGTCAAGATTCTGTCCCCTATCCGGCTCTACCAGCAATACCTACTCATTTCCTCCCTTATCCTGGGCCTCTCCTTGCCCCTCAGGAATGTTCTCCTTCCCTCTTTCCAAGTACCGCTCTTGGGCTGCTGAGATGGCTCTGAGGTTAAGAGCGCTTGCTGCTGTCTTCCAGAGGAGCAGAGCTAGGTCCCTAGCATCCAGACCAGGGGCTCACAACCACTTGTAACTCCAGTTCCGGGGCATCTGACATCCTTTTCTGGCCACTACAGGCACATGTACAATACACTAACACACATATACAAGCACATAAGTCAAATAAACAAATACAACAAAGATCTGGATTTTTGTTTGATTGACTTTTTGATAATCCCGCCTCCATGAACCTTCCTCCGAGTCATTGTTCCACAGGCTAGCTATCATGTTTTTTTCTTTTCTTTTTCCTCTTTTATTTTTGAGACAAGATTTCTCTGTGTGGCCCTGGATGTTCCAGAACTTGCATATAGACTAGGCTGTCCTCAAACTCAGAGAGTTTGGGGATTAAAGGCATATGCCACCACCACTCGGCTTCTTTTTCCTTTTTAAAATATATTAATCAATTAGTCGTGTGTGTGTGTGTATGTACATGCACATGCACACATAAGTACACACAGTGTTCGTGTAGAGGTTATAGGACAACCTTAGCATTATTTTTTAAGACTCATCTCTCATTGTTCTAGATCCTTCCTTCTGCCTCCATCCTCCTGTAGGAGAACAGGGATGACACGTACACTACTGCACTTGGCTTTTATGTGGCTTCTGGAAATCCAAACTCATGTCTCTCTGTACAACTTTACCTGACGAACCATCTCTCCAACCCCCACATTCCTTTTCCTGTGCCTCCATGTTGTCTCGACACCCCATGGGCAAAGAGTCAAACCACTTATTCCTTTGTGGCCTCACACGGGAGATCTTCTCCACTATGGGATGGCACTGGTACCCAAGCTTTCCTTCAAAAAAAAAATAATTTAGGGCTGGAGAGATGGCTCAGTGGTAAAGAGTACCGCCTGCTCTTCCAAAGGTCCTGAGTTCAGTTCCCAGCAACCACATGGTGGCTCACAACCATCTGTAAATAAGGTCTGGTGCCCTCTTCTGGCCTGCAGGCAGACACACAGACAGAATATTCTATGCATAATAAATATTTTTTTAAAAAATATTTATTTATTTTTATTTTATGTGCATTAGTGTTTTGCCTGCAGGTATGTCTGTGTAAAGATGCCGGATCTCCTGGAACTGGAGTTACAGTTGTGAGCTGCTGTGTGGGTGCTGGGAATTGGAGCAGGGTCCTCTGGAAGAGCAGCCAGTGCTCCTGAGTGCTGAGCTACCTCTCCAGCACTTGGTACCCAATCATTGTACATATATGTTTCATTCATACCTGCATGTACACACACGCATAGGAATTCAGTGAGGCCTCAGGACAATGAACTATGAACCTGTAGTACCATGCTGTGTGTGTATGTGTGAGTGTGTATGTGTGTGTGTTACTGTGGATTGAACACAGGTCTTTGTACATACTTAGTACATGCCTTTCCACTGAACTACATACCCAGTAGCACTGTGGACAGATTTGTCTCAGCTTCCCATAGCTTCTTCTAACCAGAGAGCCACAGTGCTGAGTGGGGGTATTGAGGACCGGAAGGGAAGAGAGGAAGTTGGGCAAGGATGCCGAGATGACTCCCACCGTGGGGGTGTTCCTGTGACCTCAGAAAGAGCCTGGAGAAGGATGAATGGGCACAGAAGTGTTGAGGCTTTTTCCTTGCTGAGCTGCACTGAACCGAGACCCTGGCGTTGGTGACCCTGACTTTTCACCATGACTCAGGGGTTCCCAGACCTTGACTTTCTTTTTTTTTTTTTTTTTTTTTTTTTTTTTTTTTTTTTTTGATTTTTCGAGACAGGGTTTCCCTGTAGTTTCTAGAGCCTGTCCTGGACCTAGCTCTTGTAGACCAGGCTGGTCTCGAACTCACAGAGATCCGCCTGCCTCTGCCTCCCGAGTGAGACCTTGACTTTCTATACCTACAGGCTGCAGGAAGGCACTCAGCGGCCCTCACTCCTTGGGGCTAAGAGGAAGCCCAGTTCCTATTGCCTCTAGGCCTGTCTGGACACTTTCATAGACACAGGACTGGAGGTTCGCTGTTAACCACACGCAGGGCAAGTTATTCATTAGCAAACATCAGTATGCAATTCTCATTAACTCCAGGGTAGAGTTCAACCTGGATTAGTGGATACATAGTGTAGACACTGTCACAGGAAGTCCTCCCATATGTCTAACCTAAATCCTTCCTGCCACCATTGAAGTCCATTTCCTTTTATTCTGCCTGTGCTGGGAGAAAGAGAGAGCTGACCACTGTCCTCTGCTTTAGACCCATCACCTACTTGACCATGGCAGTCAGCTCTCTCCTTTCTCCAGGGAACAGTGACCTGCCGGCTCAAACAGCTGTTCAGAGTTGGCACCTGTCCCCAGTCTCTTTCTCTCTATGTAAGAAATGTGCAACCTACTTCCTGGTCCAGGCCTAACCCTTCCTTCCAGGAGACTGGGCACTAGGGCTGAGTAAGTAAGCCCCCACTCCTAGGTTCCTGCTGGTAGACAAAGCCAGGGGTGTGGCCCCATCCCCCACCTCTTGCTTGTCCTAGGTGGCAGCTGAGATCAGAGATCAGAGATCATGTCGGGAAATGAGGGCAGAGTTGCTTTTGAGAGATGAGTTGTGGGTTCGTGGGAGAAGCTGTCGGACACAGAAGTACCCAGGGACTCCCAGGGGTCGGGCAAGGATGGGCCTGCAAGCTGAGGGAAGCTTGAAGCATCGAGGGCTAAGAGGAGACCTGAACAGCTTTGCCCTGGGAAAGATCACAGGGAAAAGTAGGCCTGCGGAGAGGATCATAGAGGTCAGCCTGGCAAGGTTAGAGGTCAGCCTGGCAAAGTTAGAGGTCAGCCTGGCAAGGTTAGAGGTCAGCCTGGCAAAGTTAGAGGTCAGCCTGGGGAGGTTAGAGGTCAGCCTGGAGAGGTTAGAGGTCAGCCTGGCAAGGTTAGAGGTCAGCCTGGCGAGGTTAGAGGTCAGTCTGGCAAAGGTGGAGGTCATCCTGGCAAGGGTGGAGGTCATCCTGGCGAGGTTAGAGGTCAGTCTGGCAAAGTTAGAGGTCAACTTGGGGTTAGAGGTCAGCCTAGTGAGGTTATAGGTCAGTCTGGCAAAGGTGGAGGTCATCCTGGAGAGGGTAGAGGTCATCCTGGCGAGGTTAGAGGTCAGCCTGGCAAAGATGGAGGTCAGCCTGGCGAGGTTAGAGGTCAGTCTGGCAAAGGTGGAAGTCAGCCTGGCGAGGTTAGAGGTTAGCCTGGCTGGCAAGGGTGGAGGTCTGCCTGGTGAGGGTGTGGAGAATGAGCTTCTTAGGGAAAGACTGACCTCAGGATGAGTAAACCAGGCTAAGAGCACGAACGCCCCCACCCTGCCACTGCCACATTCTTCAGGTCAAGTTGTCTTTCTATGCAATGACATCCTGAACATTGAGGAACACTATCAGGAGGCCCCCAGCCTGACCTGTGCTTTTGGTTTGAGGTTTTTAAAGATTGTTTTTTTTTTTTTTTTTTTTTTTAAGGCAGGGTCTTATTTTATATCCCTGGGTGGTCTGGAACTTGCTACATGCATAGAACAAGCTGGCCTCAAACTCAAGAGATCTGCCTGACTCCAGACTGTATTTTTAATTTCCAGGTGTATCTGTGAGAGGGTGTGATACCTCAGGAAGTTAGAAGAGGGAGTCAGATATCCCAGATCTGGAGTTGCAGATGGTTGTGAGCTGCCTGAAATGGGCGCTGGCCACCAAACCAGGGTCCTCGAGACGATTATGTAGCTAACTATATTATTAAGGATGGCCTTGAACTCCTGATCCTCCTTCTGCCTCCACGTCCTGGATCACAGTTGTGTCCCACTCTTCCAGTGAAGCCTGGGGTCTCTCTGCCAGGTTGGGAGCTTTCCCTCCCCTTCCCTGTGCCTTCCTGCCCCCTGGCAGAGCGTGGAGAGGAAGGAACTAGGGAAGGGGAAACCAGGGCTCTGGGCAAGTTGCCACAGAGGCTGCCTTAGCCCCAGCCTCCTCTTTAGCTGGAAATACCCGATGTGTGGTTCCTGGCCCTAGCTTTCCAGGCATCTCCTGGGTTTGGCAGATGTAGCTGAGGCAGCTGTGCGCTCACATCAAGTTGGCCCTGGCCACGAGTCTTATCTCAGTTCTGCAGCTGCCAAGTCTATGCCCTGCTCTGCCTTCTCTCTCCCTCTGCCTTTTTTTTTTTCTTTAGGTGTTTTGAAGCAGGGTTTCTCTGTTGTCTGTTCCTAGTTGTCCTGGAACTTGCTCTATAGACCAGGCTGGCCTCAACTCAGAGATCCGATTGCATCTGCCTGCTGAGTGCTGGGACTAAAGGTCCACCGCAACCCTCCTGTCTTTTTAAGTACCCAACAGACCTGAGGAAAGCTTCTCACTCAACATGAGCAATGAAAAAGAAGCCTACTGTCTCTGCAAGCCCTAGGTGCTCTTACTGAAAAAGAACACTCATCCTGTCCCAGGCCCCATCTGTTTGAGTGCTCTGGGAAGCAAGGCCAAGGAGACAGTATGAAATTGCTCCAGGCCCTAGGTGCCTGGGACCACGGAAGAGGAGATAGGAGGCCTTCCTGGCCTTCCGAGAAGCCCAAGCAGTATTCCACCATACCCAGTGATCCTGCCCACTTGGGTATCCTTTATTTGGCATATGTTGGGTCCTCAAGCAAGAGCAATCAGCCCGTGGACCGTGGACCCAGGAGGTGTGTTCTCTGAGCCTCTCTGAGTGGCCTGCACTCTCAGTGATCAGATCCATTCCGGGATACCTCTTCCTTCCTGCAGGTCACCGCTCTGAAATATCACCTCAGCAGGAGGGCTGCCTCTGTGGGAAGGCTTTCTCTGGGAGGCCAAAGCGTAGGCAGCGATTCTCAAGGTCGTTCAGTCAGGGCCTTTACCACAGTAACCCTACAAAAGGCCTCCACTCTAGAGTTCTCACACTTGTGTCCCCCCCATGCGTCTTTCCTGAGGACTGTGTCCCTGTCTTTTCTCTTCTTCTACCTCCGAAACTCTTTTGTGCCCTGCCCCAAGGGGGGCCTCTGGTTGTCTTCGCCTTGCCTAGAGGGAAGGAAAGGAACGAAATGGTCGTTCCAGTCTTGCGAATGCAGTCCTTTACTTCCCAGGTCTCTATCATCATCGCATTGCACACAGGAAAAAAGCAGGTGTAGAGTCGCGCTTAAGTTTCAAGCCTAGGACACACGGCTAGGGCTCGGTCATCTTCATGCACCAGACCCCAGGCCACTTCAGTACTTGGCCTTGCCCGGTCCTCTTCAAATCAGAACCCGTCGTGACTTCAGAATACCATGCCCCCCCCCCCTTTTCTCCCTAGCCCTCCGGTTTTATCATCAGTTCTTACATCCTGTTTCTTTCCTTGAAGTCCCCCCAGCCAGTCCTCGAGGCCAATGCTAAATCATCATCTTCCTCTCTCCTCCCTTAGCCTCAGGCCTATTCTCCTGGGAATCCACTCTGACCCTGGGCGAAAACTCGAAGTACGTAGTTTCGCAGTTTCTCTACGAAGGAGTAGGGAAAAGTGCGCCGCGCTGCGGGGTGCTGCCTGCTGAGCGGGAATCCAGATCCTAACCGCTGGCACCCCTCGAGGGGAGGGGAGAGGGCGGAGGTGCTTCTGCGGCGGCATCTGTCCGAGGCGGGCGGGAAGCTGCTGCATTAAATTGTAAAATCGATTTATTGACCGGCAGGTGCGAGCAGCGGCAGATGGAGAGCAGCGCTGCCCGGGCGCATCTGCGGGGAGCGGCGGCATCGATCCTGGCCCCCCTCTGAAACCGTTCGTCCTGGGCCTTTCTGTCGGTTCACTCCTAAATGCAGGGCCAAGGTCCGAGAAACTGCGGCGCCTGAGTGGCTAGAATAGCTCAATTCCCTTCTCTATCCCCTCCTGGCCTCAGGGCCCGAGCTGTGCCCCCACGGCTGGCAGGCTCTGCCAGCCCCACTGCCCCAGTTGGCACGCGGCAGGCCAGCCTGACGCGTGGCAGCGCCCTGCGGCAGATGAGGCACGCGCCGGCCTCATTTCAATGTGAATGGTTCGAATGAAGCAGCCATGTGGCAGCAACAGTTTGCAAATCTCCCCGCCTTCTGTGCAGCTCCCCGGCCGCGGTTCCCAGCACGTGGCCCCTTCTCCGCAGCGACCGCAGCAGGGTCTCTCAAGGCTTAAGTGCCCCGCCCCAGACAGGCCTGCTTCCCCGCCCCCAACCTGTCCTGCGGGCGCAGTAGCCCAGACCCCACCTCGCATCTACTCTGGTGCAGTGTGCCCGGTCCAGACCGCTGTCCCTTGGGAAGGGCAGCGGCTAAGAGGAGGGCTAACACCGCGCTGGAGGTCTCTGAGCTGAGCTGGTGACCCTAGGGAGCGCTCACAGGCAGGGGAAGGAGGCCTGAAACCTCACCCCAATAACCTGCGGCCAGTTTGGAGACACAGCTGAAAAAAAAACTAGCTTTTTTTTTTTTTTTTTTTTTTCAGTTCCAGGGGTTGGTTCTGCATAACTGGAGAAACTGAGAAGTGGCATCCACAGTGGCCAAGAGGAGGGAACAGGAAAAACAGAAAACTTCTAGGGAGAAAGGCTTTGCCTGGCTTCCCCGGTACTCGGACTTCAGAGGTGGGAAACGTTGAGGATGCCATGGAGTTAAAGAGCTGTGGACCCAAGAAAGGGCTACAGTTTATGGGGACTCTGGTCGGTCTGGCTAAGGGACATCAGGGTCAGAGTCAGCTGGCCCTGACTAGAGCAGGTTCACAGTGACCTGCTATCCTCCGGGTCTCCTGTGGATACCCTCACAACCTTGCATACCTTTGAATAACCAGGACGGTTCTTTTGCTCATAATTAGGGAGTGGGAGAGAAGGGCTCCAGGTGTGTGATCTAGAGAAACATTCCCTACACATTCGTACCTAGCAATGTGGGTAAAGATTGATCCCAGCAGATGGGGACTCTAGCAGGGACCCAGGGATAAGAGTGGTATCCTAGCCAGCTAAGAAACCTCAGGAAGTGGGTGGTGGCGCTGGCCTTTAATTCCAGCAATCGGGAGGCAGAGGCAGGCGGATCTCTGTGAGTTTGAGGCCAGCCCGGACATCCAAGGCTACACTGAGAAACTCTGTCTCAAAAAAAAAAAAAAAAAAAAAAAAAAAAAAAAGAAAGAAAGAAAAAAAAAACAAAAGAAAAAAGAAAAAGAAACCTCAGGAATATTGTCAGTATGTGTTCTGATGAAGAGGAAAATGTATACAACACTTTACTTTCTGAGTCAAGTATTTTAGGTGGATGGCTTACATTGTCCATTTCTGAGGAAAACGATGATCCCAACTTTTGTTTGGTCCTTGACTATTTGCAAAATATTTTGGCACATTAATATGTATGAGGGGGTAGAACACTTCCAAGAGTAATAGATAGCCTGGGTGGAAGCTGATGTCCCTTGGGAGTTAGGCAAGTGCCAGCGCCAGAGAGAGAGCACGTGTCAATGAACTCACAGCCTAGGATTTGGGTTTGAGACCTAGTAGAGCTGGTGGGGCTGCATGCCAGCTCCAAGGAGAGAGCCGGAGCATCTTCTGACACCCTAGGCAGATTTAGGGATGATGCATAGAGAGAGAGAGAGAGAGAGAGAGAGAGAGAGAGAGAGAGAGAGAGAGAGAGAGAGAGAGAGAGAGAGAGAGAGAGAGAGAGAGAGGATTTGAAAGTTCACTTGCCAGGACCGCCGGGAGGTACGCTCCGAGCTCCCCCTCCCTCGGGCCTGGGACTAGGCTTGCCCATAACCTACATTAACTCGCTAGTGCAGCCTGGGCCCATCTGCCGGCCCCCGCCCCACCTCAGTTCCCCACGCCAACCCGCTCGCGCCAGATGGTGGCTGGGAGGGGTGGCCGTGCGTGGGGGACCCCGGAGCCTGTCTCCTCACCTCACTCCACCCCCACCCCACGCTCAGAACCTCATGTTTTCCTCACCCCCCAACCTCCATTAACACCACCCAAGTCAAAAAATCAGACCATGTTCGTCATTGACAGCTGTTGGGCTCCTCTTCCCCCACCATGGCCTCCCTGGGGCTGGAGCCGCGTCCCCGCGCCCCCCCCCACCTCGATCTTATCGTCCGACGACAGCCAGCCATCACCACGCGGGCGGGCTGACAGATGAAGCCACAGTGTCCCCACTGCCCTCCGTGTAGCCGAGAGAGAGTTCTCTAGCACCCCCGAGACTAGGAGAAGCCAGCCCTTCTCGAGCTGCGGTCTCCGGGGAGCAGGACGGGTTCTGGGAAAGCAGCTGCAGGGTTTGCGCTCAGAGGCCACCCGGGAGAGGCGCGCGTGCGACGTGGGTGAAGCCGCCCGAAACTCAAACAACTTTGTGCGCCTCCAGTTCCACCCTACATCCTGCCCTAAGCAGAGAGAACTGGGCCTGCTTGACCTCAGCCTCTCTCACCTAGCCTCTCTAGTGGCCCGAGGAAACTCCGGAGTTAGGAAAGTTCCTCCCTATTCCAGCGGAGCTAGGGCGGGGGGACACCGGTGGGGGCCAGAATAGGGGAAGGAGCCCCAGGCGGGACCCAGGTGAGGTAGGCTCTGAAGGAGAGGCCAGAACTTCATTACCATACAGCTGAGGACGCACCCCCACCATTTCGAGAGCCACGCCCCCCACCTCCCTTTCGGACCACTAGCCCTGGCGCTAGCACGAGCCGGGAGGTAGTGGGGGTGGAGTACAGAAGAGAGAAGGCACGCGCTGGGCACGCCCCGCTGCTGAGAGTGACATGCCTGTCAGGTGCAAAGGGGGAGACCAGAGTCTTAGACGCTTGGCCCTTTGCCTTGCTTGGAATGGCCACGGAAAGGTTAACGCGTCCGATGGCTTCCCTGCGGTGCTGGGGACGCGTGGTGGGTGGGTGCTCCTAGGCTAGAAGCCAGCGAGGCACGAGCTGCCTAATGTCTGGGAAGGAAAGGGAGATCCAAGTCCCCTGGCGCTGGTTTTCGCTTTCCTGGTTTAAGTTCTTCCCACCTGCTTGAGGACTATAGGTAGCTAATGCCTGGAGCAGATGCTCCGCCTACGGAGACCCCTTAGAATTTCCACCTCCAGGACCATCCGGGAACCACCTCACCTCCCGCCGCATCACTGGGCTACTCTCCTATCCTCTGGTGGCAAGGGTCTCAGCCTTTAACCAGCCGATCTCAGAGGACTGTTCCCTGGGCACGCGCAGAGCTGGGAGCCCAGAGGTTGGAAGAGAGGCGGGGACCTGCGCCCTACTGGCTAGTTGACAGGGGGAGCGGCGGGGGCGGAGGCCCCCTCCGGTGGGTGCTGGGACTGTAGCCACTAGAGGCCTGGAGGGGAGGGGAGAGTGACCATGAGTCTGTCTGACTGACAGGCTGCGAAGAGGAGCCAATATATATAAGAAAGGCTCCGGAGCGAGCAGGTTTCAGTAGCGGCGCTGCTCGCCGGCCAGGATCCCGAGGCCAAGAGCCTCAACCGAAGCCGCTTGGGTGCAGTGTACCCCGGCACTAGCCCGCTTGAGGCCCTAGGATTAGCTCCAGGACACATACTTAGAGCGACCACCGCCCAGTCGCCTTCACCTGGATTACCTACGGAGGCATCGAGCCGCGGAGTTTTCGAGAAGGCGACAAGAGAGCAGAGTCCCGAAAGGAATCAGCTTTTCAGGAACTCGGCCGGCAGACGGACGTGCCGGGAGAGCGACATCCCTAACAAGCAGATTCAGAGTCCCCGGGTGGAGAGGACACCCCAAGGAATGACGCCTGCGTCCCGGAGCGCCTTTCACTGGGCGCTACTGCTGCTGGCGGTTCTGTGGCCGCAGGTAACGTCCCGCGCCCTCTCCGCCCCCTCCCGCAGCGCTACGGGCTTGCGTCCCGGCGCCAGCTGAACCTGACCGCTCTCCTCCCTCCTTCTCTCCGTCCCCGTGCAGCAGCGCGTCTCGGGCTCCGGCATCTTCCAGCTGCGGCTGCAGGAGTTCGCCAACGAGCGCGGTGTGCTGGCCAATGGGCGGCCCTGCGAGCCCGGTTGCCGGACTTTCTTCCGCATCTGCCTTAAGCACTTCCAGGCAACCTTCTCACCGGGACCCTGCACCTTCGGCAGCGTCTCCACACCGGTATTGGGCACCAACTCCTTCGTCGTCAGGGACGAGAATAGCGGCGGTGGTCGCAACCCTCTTCAGCTGCCCTTCAATTTCACCTGGCCGGTAAGCTCAACCTGTGTCATTGGTTTCCCCATCCAACCTGAATGCACTGGGAGATCACCGAAGGCAAAAGAAGGGAGCGCTCATAAACCAGAGCCTCTCTCCTAAGCGCCTCCCTGGAGAGTCCCTAGCCTCTTTCTCCAGCTTAGGTCCATCCCGGAGAGGGCTTTCACTAGTCTTTCTTCCCAGTTTCTTACCCTTCCTTCCACCCAGTTCTTGGGATACGAGTTTCATTACCAATACCCCATCGCAGCACCGCCCGCCCACCCCGAGCTCTCACTTACACTCCAGCATCCCACATCCCTCCCCTGCCTTCTCAACTCGCGCGCTGCACTGAGCGAACACCAGTTATGTTGACCCGAGCTCGGTAACTGTATCCCGCAATTAGATTAATTAAATAGGCTGCCGCGAAGCACCCCCTCCTTTTCCGCCCTGCTCATATCGCTATCTCTCTGTCTCCCCACCCCCCTTTTGCTTCCCAGGGTACCTTCTCACTCAACATTCAAGCTTGGCACGCACCGGGAGACGACCTGCGGCCAGGTGAGTATCTCACTCCTCAGCCACAGGGGGGCGACATCACGCGGCGCCGAAAGAGTTAACCTGTTATAGGCGGGGGAAACGCGGGCTTGGGGGTGGGGGCCAGGACGCTTAGCTTGGCCGGAGCTGCGCCCCACGCTGGACGCTCGGATTCCGCTTGCTGCCTGGACTCAGAGCACAATTGCGTTTCCTGCGGGTTATTTTTGGCGTGGGAACGCGGGGAGCACGGCGGTGAGAAAGGCCGAGGCTGCCAGCGCCGCTGACGGGCCCCTTCCTGTATTTTACACCTTTTGCGAATTCCGCTCCTTTGGAAAGGGAATAATGGCTTTGGGATGTTGTTCTGACACAGAGGAAAAGGATATTTCACCAGCACAACAATTCTCACTTTGAAAAGGAAAAAAAATGACCTACCTCTGGAGCAGAACCCCTGAAACTGCACCAAAGAACCCCTTATTCCCAAATCTCGAATCAGAAAGCTTCCCCCTTATAATTTTTTTTCCATTTTGACCTCTTTTCCTCTTTCCCCTCCGTATCTGCCTCCACAACCCTGGGATATCTTAACATCCGTCTATTGTACCCTCTTTGAATGCTATCAAGCCCCCTGCACATGCACACACCCAGGGAAGCTAAGTAGCAAGACTGTGGGACCCTCTGTCCTGTGTTTGCTGGCAGATGGGGTTATCGGGATAACTGGTTTGGCTGTTAAGTGACCGCCATAGTCAAGGCGAAAGCGGTCTCAGGCTTGCCTGTCTTTCTCTGACTTGGTGCTCTCCCTGCAGAGGTTTTACCAGTTGATGCACTTATCAGTCAAATCACCATCCAAGGCTCCCTTGCTGTGGGTCAGAATTGGCTACCAGATGAGCAAAACGACACCCTCACTAGACTGCGCTACTCTTACCGGGTCATCTGCAGTGACAACTACTATGGGGATAACTGTTCCCGCCTGTGCAAGAAGCGCAATGACCTCTTCGGACACTACGTGTGCCAACCAGATGGCAGCCTGTCCTGCCTGCCCGGTTGGACTGGGAAATACTGCGATCAGCGTAAGCAGCCAGGCTCCCACCCGAATGGAAGGGAGGAGATTTCCCCCCAAGAAAGTATTGTATAGTTGTCTCAGCTTCCCTCAGGGTGGGTCTGTGTTGCCTCCTAGCTGGGCCTTAAGACCACCTGGGGATGCTGTAACCTGGGACTCAGAGCCTCCTCCCCAGCTGGTATAAGCCCACATGGATCCCTGTTATTCGTTTTGTCCAGCATGGTTCTCTCCCACCCCCTTGTCCCTGGTTCCCTTTAAGATAACCATGGCTCCTCTTGGAGGCCAATAGTAGGAAGTGAGCTCAGGAGAGCAGGACCGGAGATAGAGGCTTTGGTACCAGAACCTCATCCAGTCCTATTTCCTTTTTTTTTTTTAGCCATCTGTCTTTCTGGCTGTCATGAACAGAATGGCTATTGCAGCAAGCCAGCAGAGTGCCTGTAAGTTGGGGACAGGAAGCAGGATGGGGGACTCTTCCTTGTAACCAGGCCTCCCACCTTACACTCAGCTTCTCTTCTGCCCTATAGCTGTCGTCCAGGTTGGCAGGGCCGCCTGTGCAACGAATGTATCCCCCACAATGGCTGTCGTCATGGCACCTGCAGCACCCCCTGGCAGTGTACCTGCGATGAGGGCTGGGGAGGTCTGTTCTGTGACCAAGGTGAGTGAGGGAAGGAGAGATGGGGTGGCAGGGGCTGAAACTAGACATAGTGACTGGGCCCTCTTTCTTGGTGATGGCTGACTGGCTTTCCTATTACTGGTCAAGGATCTTAGGACTTGTATATGTGCACGTGTGTGGTGCTGGGGATGGAACTCGGGGTACCACAATACTACCTGTGAGCTACACCCGAGCTCCATCTTGGTACTTTTAAAGACTCTTTCGACTCCCCTAGAATGGGATGATGGGACATTCTTCTCCAGGTACATAAGACTAAAGAGGCCCAAGGGGTAACAGCTTGGGAGCCTGGAGCGTATGCTCATAAAGTCTAGCAAGACCAAAGAGAAAGGGAGGCTGAGCTCTGTTCCTCTTTCTGCCTTTAGTTACCTATTAACCCTCTGAGTGTTTGCTCACCTTCCAAGGCTGTTTGAGCAGCTCTCCCCTAAACAGCTGTCTGGTGGGGTGTGCCTACTGGCTGCCCTGGGCTGTGGCCAACCTGGGCCTCTGGGTGGAGGGAACATCTAACTGCCTTTTTTAGTGTGGGCACAGCCACCTGCCTTTCTCCAGCGAAATTTGCCAGGCAGCTGCCTGGGCTCATGAAGTCTCTACCTGGTGTTTGAGGGTTGTAACTCCTCTGCCTACACAGGAGTCTATAAGCCCCAGCCTTGAGAGAGGGAACCTTTTCTTCTGCATCCCTGTACCCAGCTGCATCCTCCCGTTTTCAGGGTCAAGCACTGTGCCTGCTGTCATGGAAACACTGCACAGGCCCCGAGAGGATGGGGAGGGGGTTGCCATCTCTCTCTGGCACACAAAACTTCCCTCATTTTTCTGTTCCTAGCACACCCACACCCACACAGCTGGTTCCTTGCTTTCTTCCTTTCTGCCATCCACATTTGCTCCCAGGCAATACAGTCATATACTCAGTGTATGCAAACACAACCCTACAGCCCCTCTGTTTGTTTTGTCTGGCTCTCCCTCCTTGCTCTTCTCCAATAAGAAAATAAATAGCTATCATTCAAAATACACATTTAACACATCCTTTAGAAAGTGCCTGGTCCGGTCTGTGGTGGCTCTCATCTCCCTGCTATTCCTTCCACGTGCTGAAATTTCACTCCTTCATCTAGGTCCTTTTTGCTTGCACCTCCTCCTTCATGAAGCTTTTTGTGACTTCCTCATTGGCTGGGGCCTTAGCTTCACCTCCTTCTCCTCTGCATCCTGCCCTGACGGGCAGTGTTTGTGAGCTTACACAACAGGACACTGACCAGTTGTGCTTTGTTTTCAACTTTTCTATATTTGTACAGTTTATGTGTGGTTTAAGGCACTTCAACACTCATGATTTCACCGACAGAGGAACAAGGATGCCCGGGCCTGGGAAACTTTGAGTTGAAGCTTCTTTGGGCCAAACACAAGGTGACTTTGCTTGTAGGTGGGGGGCTACATGGTCCCACTCAGCTGGTTGCTTCCTGCCTCCACAGATCTCAATTACTGCACCCACCACTCCCCATGCAAGAATGGAGCCACATGTTCCAACAGTGGGCAGCGGAGTTACACCTGCACCTGCCGCCCGGGCTACACTGGTGTGGACTGCGAGTTGGAACTCAGCAAGTGTGACAGCAACCCCTGTCGGAATGGCGGCAGCTGTAAGGTGAGAAGCAAGCCAGCCACACAGGGAGGCAGAGGTCTAACCAGGTAGCATCCAGGCATGCGTATCCATGGAGAGGCACTGTGGGCAAGCAGAGGCTAGCTGCCGACCTCCCGTGTCCTTGCCTCGTCCCCAGGGTCTAACTTTAGTCTGTTTATGATCTCTCTCCAGGACCAGGAGAATGGCTACCACTGCCTGTGTCCCCCAGGCTATTATGGTCAGCACTGTGAACATAGTACCTTGACCTGCGCTGACTCACCCTGCTTCAATGGGGGCTCCTGCCGGGAGCGCAACCAGGGGGCCAGTTATGCCTGTGAATGCCCCCCTAATTTCACTGGCTCCAACTGTGAGAAGAAAGTGGACAGGTGCACTAGCAGCCCATGCGCCAACGGTGAGTCCTTACCGTCACCTTCCTAGTCACCTTCCTAGCCCGCTGAAGTGGCCCTGGGGCCAGATCGCCTGAGAGAGAGTCAAGAGAAGAGAGAGGCCTGTCTTCTCCTCTGGGCAAACTCACTGACTCCCCTTTGCTGCGGAGGGTGAAGAGCTTGCATAATTGGGGGTGGCGCTTTGGAGGAGAACCAGGTAGTGCCCCATCCTATATGGATGAGCCCGGATCTGATGAGGGTTGCCAAGTGACCCTCCTCAGGAAGCTGTGAATTAGAAAGAAGGATGCTGGAGGCTTCGCACCCCTTCTCAGGGGAGGCCAGTAGATGCTTAGAGCTCTGTGTCTTGAGGCCTCGTCTTTCCCCACGCTCCCCTAGAATGAGTGGGGCACACAATATCTAGACTATCCAGTACTTTGGATACACAAAACCCGTTGATAATCTTCATGTACTTGGTCAACAGGTGACTGTCTATAAGGCAGGAGGCAGGCAGTCGTTAGGGAGCTGCTGAGGGCCTGGGGGTGGCAATGCACTCACTTAGCTCCCTCGAGTCACAGTTCTGTCATCCTGGATGGGAAGGTGTGGCTGTGAGGATGAATGAAATGGTAACTGCACTTACATGAGTGCTTCCTCTATGTATAGTCTGTGCTTGCCGCGGTGTCTTCGCTACCTGAGCCTCAGAGCTACCTGGGAACTTTAACAGGTGGAGAAACTGAGGCTAAGGGATCAGGGGTCAGATCCTCCGCTAGAGAGAGCAAAGCAAGCGTATCTGTTGTACCCTCAAATTCTGTAAGATGCCAGTGACGTATACAATAGCCCACAGAGGCATGGAGAACCAGGGTCAGCCCAGCTCCAGGATGTCAGAGTCTCGATACCGTTCTCTTTGTAGAGAGCTCTGTCCATGCAGGCTGAACACAGCAGGTAGAAGGGCCAAGTTCATGGGGTAGGCCCCATGCCCTTCACCTGGGAATTTGTAGGCTATTGCTGACTTGGGTCCTATGTCCTTACAGGGGGCCAGTGCCTAAACAGAGGTCCAAGCCGTACCTGCCGCTGCCGTCCTGGGTTCACGGGCACCCACTGTGAACTCCACATCAGTGACTGTGCCCGAAGCCCCTGTGCCCACGGGGGCACGTGCCACGATCTGGAGAATGGGCCTGTGTGCACCTGCCCGGCTGGCTATTCTGGCAGGCGCTGTGAGGTGCGGATCGCTAACGATGCCTGTGCCTCAGGACCCTGTTTCAACGGGGCCACCTGCTACGCGGGCCTCTCCTCAGACAACGTCGTCTGCAACTGTCCTTACGGCTTTGTGGGCAGCCGCTGCGAGTTTCCCGTGGGCTTGCCACCCAGCTTCCCCTGGGTGGCTGTCTCCCTGGGTGTGGGGCTGGTGGTTCTGCTGGTGTTGCTGGGCATGGTGGCGGTGGCCGTGCGGCAGCTGCGGCTTCGGCGACCCGACGATGGCAGCAGGGAGGCCATGAACAACTTGTCAGACTTCCAGAAGGACAACCTAATCCCGGCTGCCCAGCTCAAGAACACAAACCAGAAGAAGGAGTTGGAAGTGGACTGTGGCCTGGACAAGTCCAACTGTGGCAAACTGCAGAACCACACATTGGACTACAATCTGGCTCCAGGACCCCTGGGGCGGGGGATCATGCCTGGGAAGTATCTCCACAGTGACAAGAGTTTAGGGGAGAAGGTGCCACTTCGGTTACACAGGTAAGCCATACTTGAAAGCCCAGGGCTTTGCTGTGGACGGTTACATAGTTTGACGGGATCTCCCAGGCTGAGTGGCAGCCTGGCATCAGATCCTGGCTGCTTTTCAACCAGTAGGGGCTATGGTTCTGACTGCAAGATACTCTAATTGCATTTCCGTAGGGAGCCGGGCACAGTGGCACACACCTGTAGCCCTAGCTACTTAGGCTGAGACAGGAGGATGGCAAATTTGATGCCAACCTGGGCGATGTAGCAGATCGTGTTTCAAATAAAAAAGAAATTGCTCAGAGGGGTAAAGGCACCTGCTGCCGGGACTGATGGTCCAAGCTTGATCTTCAGTCCCCACATGTTAGAGAGAGGTCACAGACTGCTGCAAGCTGTCCTCTGACTTCCACAGCGTGCAGTGGCATGCGCACATTCACATACATGTGTATACACACACACACACACACACACACACACACACACAGAAGTGTAACACTTTTTCTTTTAGACAGTTTCTCTGTGTAACCTTAACTGTCCTGGAACAGTTCACTCTGTAGACCAGGCTGGTCTCGAACTCAGAGATCCACCTGCCTCTGCCTCCTGAAGGCTGGGATTAGAGGCTTACAGCACCACTGCCCGGCTTCTTCTAAGGATCTCTTACTAGGGAAGCCCCTCTTGCTCATTCATCCATTCTTCACTCCCAAATACCAACTGTCCACAGTGCATTTCTTAGGTCCGCCATCTTTCCACAGTACAGCTTGTCTCTAGCGGCAATACTGCCCCTTTCTAGGTCTGTGAATGCTGGTTTGGTTGAGTCCTTCTCGGGGGGACTTGTTTTAAGTACCTGCCCCCCAAAGGCCAGCACTGAGCACTCCCCGCCCACATACCCTTTAACTCTCTGGGATGGAGATCAGCAGCACCTCGTCCCCTCTCCAGTCCCCCACCCCTGCCCCATCCTTACCCGCCTGTCTTATGTTCCTTCAGTGAAAAGCCGGAGTGTCGAATATCAGCGCTGTGCTCCCCCAGGGACTCCGTCTACCAGTCAGTGTGTTTGATATCAGAAGAGAGGAACGAATGTGTCATTGCCACAGAGGTGAGTTCTGGGCTGGCCCTCCAGGTCAGCACGTCCCCTCCTGCCTTGTGTGGATGGGAAAAGGTCCTCCTCACCAGCAGCCTCATTCCTGAAGGGGTGGGGCAGAGGTCTCTTCCTTGGTGTTTAGTGGCTCCTGGGTCCCCTGCTGGCCTCATTGCCACAGAGGGTGTGAAACAGGAACCAGGTGGTATGCCTGACTTGGCAGCTGCACCAATGAAAGGGACAAAGTTGAGGAGACAGGGGAACCTCGGGTAGAGCCAGGAAGGACAGCTATGGTACTGGCTACCTTTCAGGTACCAGTTCCCAGTTGCCTTTGAGTGAACACAGTTGCTATGTTTGCCCGCTCCTTGCCATTGGCTTCCTCTATTGTACCACCCACCACATTAGTACAAACTCCCAGACACTTGTATGTCTTAGGGAAGACTGAGGAGACTGTCCCTTCCTCAGTGACTTCTCCCAGAAAGGCCCAGAGCATCCCCAGAGACAGTGCCTATCCCCAAGATAACCATCTTTCCATTTTGTGAATGCTCCCCAGGTATAAGGCACGAGCCCACCCAGACACCCAGCTTTGGCCCCGCAGCCGGGCCTTCCTTCTGCATTTGTTTACATTGCACCCCGGATGGGACGTCTTTAGTATGCACAGTGCTGCTCTGAGAAGGAGGAGGAGGAGGAGGGGATGGCATGAACTGGACAGACTGTGAACCTGCCAAGAGTCGCACCACCTCTGCACGCCTTCAGGAGTCTGCCTGGCCTCAGATGGGCAGCCCCACCAACAAGGGAAGAGCTGAGGAGGAGCTGGAGGAACACCTGTTGCACTGACATCTAAGGTGCCACTTGGACTTGCTCTGCTAGCAGCGGCCATCACGGGGCTCTTGACTGTTCTTCAGAGAGTAGCAGTAGCCCCAGGAGGTCTTGGAGCTGCTGTGGCTCCCATGGGCATCTGTGTTTCCAAAGTGCCTTTGCCCAGGCTCCCTCATGACAGCTGGGCCCAAATGAGAGAGGAGAGAGGAGGTTTGCAAGAGACTGGCCTCCTGTAGGCAAGAAAGCTATGGTGTTTGGCTTTTGGCGGAGCTACCCTGCAGGCGAGGTAGAGAAGTGGTTCTTGCCTTCAATCACATCATGTGGGATGCCACTTAGCCTAGACCCTCTGGGCAAAAGGTGGTAGATCACCTCTCACTGGTCCTGGTGCCTTGGGGCTTGTGTGAACAGATGGGCTTAGGGCCTGCCCCTTTGCCAGCTAGGGTTTCAGCCCCAAGTGGGGAGCTCAGGGCCTTTATGCTAAAATTCCAATGAGGGAGGTTGCGGGTGCTGCTGTGGCCTAGGCCCCTTCCTCCCTCGTGCCCATTTCTGTGCCCTTGAGCCGGGCTCTGTCAGTGCCCACTGCTGCCCCAGACCACCCTTGAAGCCGATCTTCAGAAATCAATAATATGAGGTGTTTTTTTTTTGTAGTTTATTTTGGAATCTAGTATTTTGATAATTTAAGAATCAGAAGCACTGACCTTTCTACATTTTATAACATTATTTTGTATATAATGTGTATTTATAATATGGAACAGATGTGTACAGGAATTTATTACTTCTTGGGTCCTGTCTTTGTAATGGGAGAGTGGGAATCCTTTCTTCTCCCTGCCTTCCTACCCCAAATATTTGGGAGCCCCTTCTCTTCTTGCTGGAACCCGGAGGGCCTCTGCATGCTGGGGTTTGGCGTGTTATGTGGAAGGCCTGTGTCTTAGTCGGGCCTTTGGGGAGCCTACCCTCATCCACCTCATCCCCAGGCCAACCTTCTACGCCTGGTGGCTTTGAGACCAGATGCCACTACCCCACCTTATGCTGCCACCAGTCCAGTCGTCCATGAGGCTATATTTCCCCTGCCTGGAAACTCTCTTCCCTTTCCCCAAGCCCGAGGAGGAGCATGGGAGCTTGATTTTCTCCTATGGAGGAGGATTCTCTCATTACTTATTCAAAAGGACTCTCTTATTAGAGAATGAGTTAGGTCCCCGCTGGGCACTTCCTCCTGCTGGCATCTGCTGTTTTCTCAGTATGATTGAGGGATTGATCTGGCATGGGGATGGGGAGGGAATTTGCCCTGGGTTTGTCTTTCTGGCAGCTGGACAGAGCTGAAGGGATGGGTAAGGCTGCAAGGAGTGGGGGTCAGAGCTCTCCTCAGTCTGGGTTGCTCAGGCTGAGACACTAATCAGGGAATTTCCAATCTACTCCATGCCCAGCTTCCTCTAAGGCACAGGATAGTCCCTAGGGTGCCAATCCTTTCTCTGCAGCCACAAACATACCCCATGATGAGCAAATGATAAAAAAAAAAAAAAAAAACCAAAACAACCCCCAAATGAGGGAAAAGCTGCTCGGATGCTCCCAGCTCTCAGCCTCTTCACAGTAAAGCAAAACAGACCCAACAGACGCCTCCCTGGTGGAATCCGAACATGCCCCACCCCCAACTCCAGCAAGGTGACCCAAGATCTGGGCGCTTATTTGAGTGCCAGGAGCATGCACATGTCCCACGGCTTGGTCATCATTCTCTGTTGCTCTGCTGCACACACAGGGTATCAAACAGGAAGACATTCAGGGAACGGTTCCCACAGCCTGAGCCGACAGCAGGGGGAAGAACAACACGACCTCACTCTTCCTGCCCAAAATGAAACAGGAAAGCGGCTCCTAGGCTCTGGGGGGCGGGGGAAGCTGGGCTGGGACAGAAGGCGAGATGACGAGGCTCCCATGTGGGGGACAGGTAGGACACCCGCAAGCCTGCACGTCCACACCACCAGGCTGGGCTACATTACCAGATGGTCAGAGAAGAACCCTGGAGGGGTTCTGGTTGCTGGATCAACCCCTTTATCACCTCTGAAATCCTAGTCAGGGAGCTGAGAGCACCCAACACATCACCCTGACTTCCTGGCGCGAGTGGGAACCCATGCAAGGACTTGATGTGGTATGCTCGTGGGTGCTCCAACCTGTACCCCATGCCGGGCCCTCTCCCTAACAACTCAAAAGTGGGTTCCAGCTCTCACTTGGAGTGTAAACAAATTACAATCCTTCTCTCCCAGGATTTTCTGACAGTCTCTCCATAAGGGGCCAGCCTCCTCCCCAGAGGCAAGGTATTTAAGGCTCTCTTGATCACTCAAGTGTCCAGGAGACTTGGCATTCAAACAAGATTAGCCTATAGCTCAGACTCGCTGTAAAGAACACGCAGTAGCCTCGCAAATGCTCGTCTTCGTATATTTCTAAGGAGAATTCAGAGTTTAGAAGTTCCTCAGCAGACTGTCCTGTCTAAAGAATTAGTCTGACCTCCTGGTGACCTTCAGCCCTGAGGACAGCTGCTTTTCCAGAGCTTGTTGGCTGGTGACCACCTGGAGATCCTTGAGCTCTGGGTTGGGAGGGGCCATGAAGAAGGCAGTGATGCCTTCCTCGGCTTGCTCAGGCAGGGCCACAGTGAACCCAGTCCGGGGGGAGGGGGTAGATGAGGGTACAGCGGCTCCTACCCGCTTCCACTCAGGCTAGTCGAGGCCACAGGACTCAACAAGTACAGTGTGACACTTCTCCCAGGGGCCCTACCGAGAGAGCCCTCCGTGAGCTCTTTCCTCTCCCTGTCTGTGTTGTCACCCGTGGGTCTACATCATCTGTGGGCCCAGCCCTCCGCCCCGTGTGACCTGCTGCATTCCGGGAAGGAGATGGAAGTGATTCACTCAGGGAACTGTGACTGACTCTTCCCAGGGAGGGGATGCTCCTGGGAGGTCCCAGCGGCCTTTCCCCAGGGGAGCCGCGCCCACTGCCTCTCGCTCCCAGGGTGTCCCGGGTCGGGTCTGATCGGGCAACGGAAGAGTCAGGTGCGCCCGGCCGCCCGTCAGGGTCAGCCCTCCACCTGTCACCACCGCCGGGCGCCCCGGAGCTCTGCGGCTCCCCGCCCTCTGCTCTTTGTTACAGCCCGACTTCCTGTTTGTGGTCGCAGACCCGGGCTCACTTCCCGGGCCGGGAAGCCGCCGAAGGCCGCGAGTTTCTCGGAGACACTCCCACTGAGTCCCGCCTCCTGCCTCCTCCGTATCAGCTCCCCCTCCCCACCCCCACCTCGCTCGGGAACCCGCGCGGGACGGGAGCCGCGGAAAGCGGGAGACTCTAGCGGGCGTCACGGCTGGACCGCCGGGTAGCCACGGGACACTAGAGGGCGCTGCGCGGCCGCCCAGGCTGCTGTACCGCTGGAGGCTCGTGGGGCCGTCCAGGGACAAAGCAGGGAACCGGTCCAGGAATCTTGAATCATTTTGCGCCTCTGTTTGGGTCTTAAACTGAGAGTGCGATGCTTTCTCCCAGGTATTGTCCCGGTGTTCAGAGGAACAAGGCCCCTTCACCAGCTAAAGCCAACTCTGACACGTCCCCACCATCTTCCAGCCACCTCCTGCAGGTGCTCATTCTGACCTAAATGGAAAGGAGCAGTTAGAGGTAGTGATTAAAACTAAACTCCCTTCCAACGCCATCCCTCACTGTCAAGTGATCTGGGACATCCATTTCTTCAACACTCTTTGAGCCCCTATATTATTATAGACCAGACATTGATTGCAAAGCACAGTAACTTATCTGAAGAGACTAATCAATCTGGAGAGGCTAGCCATTCAGGTATGTTTGTTTGTATGGTTTTGTTTTCATTTTCGTTTTGTTTTTGAGACAGGGATTTAGCTTAGGTTGGCCTTGAGTTTCTTTTTTTATGATTTATTTAACTTTATTTTACATGCAGCGGTGTGAATCGTCAGATCACCCAGAAACTGGATTTATAATCACTTATGAACTGCCATGAGGGTGCTGAGAATTGAACCCACTTCCTCTGGAAGAGCCAACGAGCCATCTCTCCAGGCCCTTAATTTCAAATTTTATTTATGTTTCTCTGGGTGTGCCTGTGTTTGTGTGTGTGTGTATGTGTGTGTGTGTGTGTGTGTGTGTGTGTGCGTGTGTGTGTGTATGTGTCTATAGTGTGGCTTTTGAATTCACCAAGATGAAAACATTCAAGGGGACTGGCTCCATATCTGGCAGAGGCAGGCAGATCGCTGGGAGTTGGCCTTGAATTTCTTTTTTTTTTTTTTTTTTTTTTGGTTTTTCGAGACAGGGTTTCTCTGTGGCTTTGGAGCCTGTCCTGGAACTAGCTCTTGTAGACCAGGCTGGTCTCGAACTCACAGAGATCCGCCTGCCTCTGCCTCCCGAGTGCTGGGATTAAAGGCGTGCGCCACCACCGCCCGGCGAATTTCTTTTTTTTAAATGATAAACTGATTGGCCCATTAGCTCAGGCTTCTTATTAACTCTTATAACTTATATTAACCCATTATTCTTATCTATGTTAGCCACATGGCTTAGTACCTTTTTCAGTGGGACAATCACATCTTTCTTCTTCTGTGGTTGGGACAGGACTGGGGAAGAATGGGCTTCCTCCTTCCCAGAATTCCGGCCTTGAATTTCTTAACTCAGCAAAGATGGCCTTGTCTTGGGATCAGGTCACCTGAAGCCACTTGTAATAGTGAGGTACAGTGGTTACAGGTATTGTGTCCTACAAAGGACAAGAAATGAAGCCCGGGGACTCCAGAGCTGAACGCTTGGACCAACACCACAAATCAGAAAGAAGAAAAAGCTGGGTACAGTTGTGTACATCTTTAACCATAGCCCTAGGAACAAAGGCTGACTGAGTTCTAGGCCACTATGGTCTACATAGCAAGTTCCAGGACAGCCTGTGTTACAGAGACCTGGTCTCAGACACTCAGTCAGCAATGAGAGAGAGAGATGCAGAGACAGAGACAAAGAGAATCCTGAGAGGTTTCTAGAGAGGACACTGCTCGAGAGTCAAGGGTCACGGGCTTTTAAAGTTACAGAACCAAGGAAACAATAGGGAATGGTGTTTCCTCTGCTCCTGCACCAGATGCCATATTTCTTTCGTGGCACAGAGCTCCGCCATGAAATAGTATAGTTGTGGAACTGTCTTTGATTCATGAAGCACCTGCGGGCAGAGGGGCTTTGATCCACGGAGCCGCTGTGATGGCATCGGCGTTTTCAGCTAGTTGATGCCAGAGTGACTGCCTGACTCACACTATTCCTGTCTCGATCCCTCCTTAGGACAGTTGACCTTAAATGACTTTGGGAGGGGTACGGAATACAGACAGCACTTAGGGCCCCCATTGAAAGTCCTGTCAGTGGCCCAAGGTGGCAGTTAGCTGAAAGTTCCATCTCAGGATGTATGGATGACATATGGGTTCCAATCAAGAATACACAAATCAGACATAAAACAACAAATCAAAATCAATAATACAATATGATAGCTGATCGAAAAGACTTAATTCAGTGCATTCTTTCTTCTAGGTCTGACTTGCCCAAAACCTTGAGCCATGTTATTATCCTTTAAAAACCCTTTCTTTTTTGTTTTGTTTTTTTGAAACAGGGTTTCTCTGTGTATCCCCTGCTGTCCCAAAACTCACTATATAGACCAGGCTGGCCTTGAACTCACAGAGATCCTGTCTACCTCCTAAGTGCAGCCCAAAAAACCTTTATAATACCAGGCAGTGGGAGGCGGAGGTGGCGGCGGCGTGTGTGTGTGTGTGTGTGTGTGTGTGTGTGTTCCAGAAGTTCCAGGACAGGTTCCAAAGGTACACAGAGAAACCACATCTCAAAAAACCAAAATAAGTAAATAAAGCAAAACTGTTATCTTTGGGTTTTGGTAGTTGTTTGTCTCCCCCTCCCCTAGTCCACATTGTTTCAGAAGTGACAGGTCTCATTAATAAGATTGCAAAGGTCACCTTCCTGCTACGGGAGAACATTGAAGGTTTTTGCTTGTTTGTTTTAATTTTCTGTGTGTGGGTGTTTTACCTGCATGTATACCTGTGGGCCTGGTGCTTGCAGAGGTCAGAAGAGGGTGTCAGATCCCTGGGGACAGGAGTTACCGATGGTTGTGAATAGTCACAGTAGTCACGTGGGTGCTGGAAGTCAAACTCCTGTTCTCTGGAAACCAAGCCAGTGCTCTCAACCACAGAGCCATCTCTCCAGCCTCCAGCATCTACGTCAGCCAATGAATAAAAGCTCTGCTCTTTAGTTTCGGTGGCCTGGAGGCACAAGAAAACTGTGGGACTTGGGAACTGGAGCTAAGTGTAGCCAGACTAGGAATCGTGAAGATAACCCCAGTGGCCATGGGCGGGTCCTGTGGGGAAGTTCCTCGGGAACTTGGGGAAGCAGTGGTTTGAGCATGTGCAGAGTGGCATCTCATAGTAGAGAGTACTTGTTCTAGGAAGAATCCTGAGTTAGAAAAGCCTGAGCCGGGCAGTGGTGGCGCACGCCTTTAGTCCCAGCACTCGGGAGGCAGAGGCAGGCGGATCTCTGTGAGTTCAAGGCCAACTGGTCTACAAGAGCTAGTTCCAGGATAGTAGGGCTATTCCACAGAGAAATCCTGTCTTGAAAAAAACCAAAAAAGAAAAAGAAAAGCCATCTGATGGACGAAAGTTTGAACCTTAAAGGTTGGGAGAAAAAGAGGAATCTTAGATGGACTTTAGCAGGGGGATTGTTTGCTCTTCCAGTTTCCCCTGATGGCCCAGACACTCCGACTAATTTCAGTCTCTATTAAAGAAAGGATGAGTCTTCATCCTGGGGCCATAGAGACAGTGGTCCCCAAGTGAGGCCTGTTTTGTCTCAAAAGGGCATAGACTTTCAGGTTATTAGGGAGGGTTATTAGGAAGGCGCACGAGAAGAGGAAGTCTGTCCCAGTTTCATTTCTGTTGCTGTAATGAAACAACCCGGCACAAAGCAGCTCAGGCAAGGAAGAGTAGATTTGGCTTAAGCCTCAGGTTACCGTCCATGGTTTTGGGGAAGTCAAGGCAGGAGCTCAAGCAGCTAATCATATTACATCTACAGTCAGGAGCAGAGGAAAACCAATGAACCCATGCTGCCTGCCTGCTTCCTAACCTAGCTTTGGAGCCTGTCCTGGAACTCGCTCTTGTAGACCAGGCCGGCCTCGAACTCACAGAGATCCGCCTGCCTCTGCCTCCCAAGTGCTGGGATTAATGGCATGGGCCACTACTGCCTGGCTTGTTTTGTTTTGAGACAGGGTCTCACTATGTATCTTTGACTGTCCTGGAGCTCACTGTGTAAACCAGGTTGACTTTGAACTCACAGAGATCCACCTGCCTCTGTAAAGCAAACGCTACAAAACAAAAACGAGTGCTGGGAATAGAGCTCACTGGAAGAGTGTTTTCCTAGTATATATAAGCCCTTCTGGACCAACCTGTAAATCTCTTGTCTGCCAAGAGGAGAAACTAAGCAGGCTAGAATTTGCATCCATTGAATCTCAGTATTTAGCCTGATCACATTGGTAAGCCACTCAATTCTTCAGAGCTGAGTCAAACAGACAGACTGTGACTCTGCTGTGGGTACAATGGAAAGTGATAAATCTTAAATGAAAATAATTAGTCACCCACGCATCAGACATTGGCTAAAGAGCTGCGGCCCTTGTTAGCCACACAAGGTGAATGCCATTCCTATTATTTCACAGTTAAGGAGATTGATGAGCAGAGACAGCGTGGGTAGGGTGGCCCACCTGATGGGTGGTGAAGTGGGGCTCAAGCCTGAATGTAGAGACCGTGGCCACGCAGGCTGGGCGGCCTACTGGGATTAGCAGTTTTATAAGGTAACTTCATCCTTAAGCATATTAACTTATGGAATTCTTCATCTCCCAAAACAAATGCTTCCCCTCTTTCGGATAAACATGCCTCCTAGCAACAGTTGCTGAGCAAAGCTTCTGGAATGAGAAGTGAGAAGACAGAGATCACAAGGAAATGGGAAGTGGCTGCTGTTTTTAGGAGAACAATAAGGAAAGGTTAATTCGGGAAAGATGCAGAAGAGGAAGCCCTCAGGTGCGCGTCATGTGCGAGACACGAGACACACGTGACTCTGCAAGGTGGAGGTGATGTCTGGGCCATCACTGCTCCTGGGCTGGCACCTCTGTGGACAGCAGCAGCCCCCTCTGTGGATGACATCAGCAGCCCCTTCCTGAAGGCCCTGTGGAAGGAAAACTAAGGTGTGCTGGCTGCTGGTGTCAAAAGAAGCAGGGAGCTAAGTGAGTGGCTTAAAGGAGCGCAAGGACTGGGGACTGGCAAGGGCAGCAATAGGAAGGCGTTGGATCCCCTAGCCAACTTTTGTCGACATTTCTATTTTGAGAGTATTGAATTTGTGTTGCTAGTATGCAAGATATTACCCTGACTTTCTCAAGGTAACACTGCATGTTATTTTATTTGGTTTTTTGAGACAGGGCCTCTCTGTATAGCAGTCCTGGCCATCCTGGAATTCAATTTGTAGACCAGGTTGGTCTTGGACTCAATAAGATTGGCCTGCCTTCCAAGTGCTGGGACTAAAGGTGTGTGCCCCACTGCTGCATGTTTTAAGAATGCATATTCTTGCCAGTGGTGGTGGTGGCGCATGCCTTTGATCCCAACTTGCAGATCCGAAGTTGCAGAGGCAAGTAGATCTCTATGAATTCATGGCCAGCCTGGTTTGCAGAGCTAGTTCCAGGACAGTCAAGCCTACACAAAGAAACTCTGTCTTAAAACAACAGCAACAACAAAAAGAGTACAAATTCTCTTTCTTCTTCCTTCTCCCCCCAACCCTCCCCTCCATTGTTCTTACATTTGTGGGTGACCTTCCGTATTCTATTACTATATTGACTTCCCTGGAGCTTCAAGGAGAAATTCATTTTGGGGAAGCTCTTATTTCGATGGAAGGAGGTTTGCACCTAGGCCGTCTGTGTTACAGACTCAGGATCTGTAACTGTAACTATGCCACTGGCCACTGTGAGTGGTATGGCTGACTTGCCTGTATACTTATCTGTGAAATTATATTTACCTTCCCACAGGAAAGGTATATTTATTTAGAAATATATAGCCTAAAATTCAGTATTTAGACCAGGCTAGTCTTGAAATTCCAGAGACCCACCTGCATCTGCCTTCCAGGGGAAGTTTATAATTAGAATGGATGCAAAAGTATTTAGCGAATTGTCTGGCACATGGGAAAATAACCAGTAAGTTATTGTTTCCGGTGTGTAAACATGAGGTGCAGGCGATGGGTAACCAGACGTTACCTAAGGGGTTGTAGAAGCAAGCGTCAAGTGAGTGTGTCTAACTGTGGATAAGATCAGGTTTCAGTTTGGTTGGGTAGGAAGAGGTCTGAAAGAGACTCTCACGGAAATGTTCCCTTGGTGGTTCAGATACATGTGCTTTGTATGTAATTACATACATCATACTTGAGTTTCCATGCCAGTAAGTACAGGCACACAGAATTGTTTCCAGTGGATTCACAGATTTAATGGGCCGTATCAATTTTGTGTTACATCTATGGCTGAATGTTTAAGCTTTTCAGAGCATTTGTGCCTGTGTGTGCATGTTCGTTTCTGTGAACTGACCATAATTTACTTAAGCTTTTAGCTATTTTTGGATAGCTATATAGCGAGACTCCATCTCAAAAAAAGAAGGAAACTGCACTTCAGGTTGGAGGTGTGTCCCAGTGGTTAGCACACTGGCTCAGCATTCACAAAACCCTGGGTCTTACCCCCAGAATTGCACAAATCAGAGCTGCTGACGTATATCTGCAATCCGGCATTCAAAATGTAGAATCAGGAAAGTGAGAAGTTCAAGGTCGTCTTCAGCTCCATTGCAAACTCAGGCCAGCCTGGGATACACGAGACTTTGTTACAACAGGCAAAAACAAACAAAAATGACATTTCAGGACCGGTAAGATGGAGCAGTGCGTAAAAGGCCTTGCCACAGAACTTGATGACCTGAATTGGATCTCTGGAACTCCTAAAAGCTGCCCTGTGACCTTCACACATGCTTGCATACGTACACCTACTCAAATAATATGAAATAAATAAATAGAGTGAAGATAATCATTTCATTAAACCGTATCATTTCTCAACTGCAACGTCCACACTTCGACACTTGTATTTGATGTTTTCACTGTTAATGAGGTATTCTTTCTCTTATTTATTTGTTGCAAAAGGATCTCACATTGTAACCCAGGCTTGCTTGGAACTCACTATGTAGGCAAGACTAGTCTCAAATTTGTAGCAAGCCTCCTGCCTCAGCCTCCATAGTGCTAGAGCCATGGGGGTTCCAGTCATGAGCCACCACATCCTGTTTATTGTTTTTTTTAATAGTTTTACTATTGCTCATGTGACTGTCCATATCCTGCATTTTTGCTTTACTATGCAGCCAATGGCATTTTTACTAGAATGTCTTCATAATAGATACTGACTTTAAATGAAGTCAAAATAGCCTTGTTTTGGGAAAGAAGCTCACTATGTAGCTCAGGCTGACCTTGAACTCAGGATCCTCCGGTCTCAGCTTCCCACATGCTGGGATTGCAGGTGTGAACCGTCCCCCTTGTCAAAAATAGACTTCTTTGAGAAAAGTCTTGTTTTTCGAACTCAGGTTTCTCTGTGTAACACCCATAGCTTTTCTGGAACTAGCTCTTGTAGACCAGGCTGGCCTCAGACTCACAGAGATCCACCTGCCTCTGCCTCCCGAGTGCTGGGATTGAAGGTGTGCGCCACCACTGTCCGGCTACATCTCAGTCTTTTTTTAAGTTGAAAAGGTTATATTTGGTTATTGTGCAACCTGTTTTTTTTCATATAATTATATATCATAGTTAATGTTTCAATACCAGCCATATAGAGTCTTGTTTAGTCGGGTGGTGGTGGCTCACACCTTTAATCTCAGCACTCGGGAGGTGGAGGCAGGTGGATCTCTGTGAGTTCAAGGTCAGCCTGGACAGGCTCCAAAGCTACAGAGAAACCCAGTCTCAAAAATCAAAACAAAAACAAAACAAAACAAACAAACAAACAAATAAAAAAGAATCCTGTCTAATGGCTTCTCAGATGTAGCTGGGTGTATCAACTCTGTTACTGTATATGGATGATACTTGTTTTCTGTGTGTGTCTTGTTCTCTATGTGTTCACTTCTCTATCATGTGGACTGACCACAATTTACTTGAATATGTAGCTATTTTTAGGTATTTAAGGATTTCTTCCTTTGCTTTTGCTACCACAAATACCATTAAAATTTCAGGCACATGATTTTTTTCGTATTGTGAAGAATTCCCTGAAGTGGAAAGAGTGGATTGCAGGGTCATTTGTATCAGATATTTTCAGGAGTGCATTGGCTTCCCATCCCCCACCAAAAGCTATTTTCTGTAAGAAGCAGCAGCAAGACAGGTACTAAGATGAACATAGAGAGCGGATAGGGAAGAGAGGGGAGAAAAAACACAGAGTGCCAGCAAAGAGGAAAATTACCAGATACCACCATTTTTCTAGATGATTTTCCACTCAGAAAAGTCGTGTGTGATCCTCATAGGTGACCCAGACCTGGGGCAAGCATATAGCAATGGCATGGATCCATATCCTATTTCCACTGCTACCAGAGCAAACAGTATTTCCTCCAGTTTTAAGAATATTTGCGCCGGGCGGTGGTGGCACACGCCTTTAATCCCAGCATTCGGGAGGCAGAGGCAGGCGGATCTCTGAGTTCGAGGCCAGCCTGGTCTACAAGAGCTTGTTTCAGAACAGGATCCAAAAGCTACAGAGAAACCCTGTCTCAACAAACAAACAAACAAACAAACGAACGAACGAACGAACGAATATTTACACTCTGTTCTCCATACATTTAGAGATGGAGTCAGCCGGGCGGTGGTAGCGCACGCCTTTAATCCCAGCACTCGGGAGGCAGAGGCAGGCAGATCTCTGTGAGTTCGAGACCAGCCTGGTCTACAAGAGCTAGTTCCAGGACAGGCTCCAAAGCCACAGAGAAACCCTGTCTCGAAAAACCAGAGAAAAAAAAGAAAGAAAGAAAGATGGAGTCTTGCTTTGTAGTTCATGCTGGCCTAAATCTCTAGGTCTCTGTCCTCAGCCTCCTGAATGCTGGAATTAATACTTATACACTTCTGGGATAAATCTATCCATCCTATTTGGGATTAGACTTGCTGACAGTTTCCACTGCCCGTGAGCTCACACCAGTTCCTTCAAGTGGAAGGCGTTCTGCTGTTTCCCTTCCCAGTGAGAGATGCCCAGAGGGGCAGCATCTTGCTGCTGCTTAGGTCAAGCACTATCTCCCCTCTAGCCTACAGTTTGGGGTGGCAGAGGCCACGCCGACAGGTGCAGCAAGGGCAGGCTGCTGGGAAGACCTGCTTGCGGTGGCTCTTGCAGGGTTCAGGACAGAGAGGAACTACCAGGGAGACAGCTGGTTCCCGGTGCCCACTCTGGTGCCAGGGTCCATACACACTACCCGGCAAGACAAAAGGCGAGAAGGCTGCAGCTGCCCTCAATCCTCTGTGTTCCCTTTAATCAACATTCCCCCGAACCTCGGTGTCTACACAGATTAGCCGCTGCTGCAAGACCCCAAGCCCAGGAAAATGAAGCCCATAGCCTTGGGATAAAAGTGGCCTGGCATTCTTCTCCTTATAGTTTTGCACCACAGGTGCTGGCAGTCATCCTCAAAGTGACCGCTCTGTCCAGGGCTGTTTAGTTTTGGCTTTTCTTCAAACCCACCTGAATTCAGGGGTCCCATTTTGGGTCCAGGGCGAAGCCCTCACGTGAGGTCTTGGAGCTTGCACCACCCAGTCTGACTCAACTGCAGCCTTGGCAAAAACCCTTACCACCCCCGTGACTCAGTTTCTCCAACTGCTCACATGGGCAATAACATGAGGCACTAGAGTGGAATGCGGAGGGGGCCAGAGACGGCTCCTCTGCAGTGCGTGTTTTCAGGCGAGGCCCCAGAGGTTAGAGTTTGTGCCTCCCAGAGCATTCTTTCTGAGCGTGCCCTGCACTGGCCACCGCTTTGGATGCCAATGATTCTGCAAAGTGCACAAGCTGGACTGCGGGGGAGGCACTGTTCGGGTCATTGAGGGCCTCCCGGGGAGACGGCGGGTGCCCGCGACTGTTCCAGGCCCGTTCCCAGTGCCCGCAGCCTGACGCAATCCGACGCGCCCTTGCTGCATGCTGGTGCTGGGGAAACCTTCCCCGCCGTTGCATCACTCCAGCCAGGTCTGCCACGGACGGAGGAGCCGAACCAATCAGCACGCTCTCAGGGCCGGGGGCGGGCTGCTCTGGTACCCACTTGGAGGGCGGCGCGGTTAACCGAGAAGCAAAAGCCAAACGTGATTGGCCAGGGGGGGATTTGCCCCGCCCCAATCACCGAGACAGCTGGAGGCAGCTGGAGGGCCCTCCCGGCCGAAGGGTTTAAAGAGCGCCTCTGGGGGTACCACTCAGCTGGAGCGTCCGATCGGTGCCAGGCCAGGTGTACGCGTCCGTCGGTCTTTCCGTGCCCGTGCCGGAGACCAGCCCCGGAGGCCGCCTGGGCCCGTCCCTGCGCCCGGCACCATGAAGCAGGAGTCCGCAGCCCAGAGCACCCCGCCTCCTTCACTGTCGCCTGCACCATCCGCGCAGCCTTCCTGGGAGGATGGCGACTCCCAAGCCCTGTGGATTTTCGGGTACGGCTCCCTAGTGTGGAAGCCGGATTTTGCCTACAGCGACAGCCGCGTGGGCTTTGTACGTGGCTACAGCCGCCGGTTCTGGCAGGGAGACACCTTCCATAGGGGCAGTGACAAGATGGTGAGCATCCATTCTGCTGTGACTAGAGGAGTGAGGTGGGGTCGGCAGGAGAGTGGGCGCCCATGTCCTGTAATGTCAGGGACTTTGGGCTAACTGAAGGAGATGTGTAAGCCTGGTTTGTGGTTTAAATTTGTGTGCCTGGGGTGTTTGTGTGTGAGCTTGGCGTTTGCACCTGTGGATTCTTGGGTTGATTACCAGTCCGGCCACCCGCTGTTTGTTTCTTCTGCATCTGCCCATCACTTCCTGTCCTTGTCACTGGATGAATGGCGCCCTCTGAGGTTCGGGGTTTGAGCCGGCAGTTTATTATTATTATTATTATTATTATTATTATTATTGATTTTTATTGAGCTCTACATTTTTCTCTGCTCCTCTCTCTGCCTCTCCCCTCTCCTTCAACCCTCTCCCAAAGTTCCCATGCTCCTAATTTACTCAGGAGATCTTGTCTTTTTCTACTTCCCATGTAGATTAGATCTATGTATGTCTCTCTTAGGGTCCTCATTGTCGCCTAGGTTCTCTGGGATTGTGAATTGTAGGCTGGTTTTCTTGGGCCAGCACTTTTGGCTGTTGACAAATGTAATTATTTCCTCTGCTTCCTACTGTTCTTCTCATTTTCCTCCTCGTCTTCCTCTTCCTCCTTCTCTTTCTTGCCTACTTCTTGCTATGTAGCTTCAAACTTATGGCAAACCCCCTCCCTCTTGAGGCTCTGGAGCAGATCACAGGCTCAAGTCACAACAGGATTAAAGCTCAGGTGTGTGTGTGTGTGTGTGTGTGTGTGTGTGTGCACTGCTGGAGACTGGGCCTGAGGCTTGTGCATGATAGGCAAACACCCCGCCACTAAGGTACATCCACAGCTCTTTTTGGAAGTGCTAATACCTAATTTGTCTTTTTTCAAAATTCTGCTTTCCTTTCTAGCCCGGCCGAGTGGTGACCCTCCTTGAAGATCGTGAGGTAAGTGAGCAGTCAAGAGGGGAGTCCTGGGATCCAATATGCAAGGGTGCAGAGGGTCACTCGTGGGTTAGTGGAAGTGTAGCCTAACTCGATGCTTCTTGGAGAATCACCTGAGGATCTTATTAAGATGCAGGCCTGAGCTGGGCGGTAGTGGTGTATGCCTTTAATCCCAGCACTTGGGAGGCAGAGGCAGGAGGATCTCAGTGAGTTCAAAGCCAGCCTGGTCTACAAAGTGGGTTCCAGGACAACCAGAGTTGTTACATAGAAAAACCCTGTCTCAACTCCCTCTGCCACCTGCAAAAATCTGCAGGCCTGAATTTAGGCGCGGAGTGGTGAGAGACTGCAGAATATCTACTCAGTTCATTAGCTCCTGGGGTGAGTGATACACATAGGCCTGCTGGTCGTCTGGGGCAAGGCCACTTATGTCAACCCTTAAGAAAGGTGAAATAGGGGGCTGGAGAGATGGCTCAGCAATTAAGAGCCCTGGCTGCTCTTCTAGAGGTTCAGAGTTCAATTCCCAGCAACCACATGGTGGCTCACAACCATCTATGGTGGGATCTGATGTCCTCCCCTCGCATCAAGTTTTACATGCAGATAGAGCACTCATATTCATAAAATAAGTCAATAAATCAGAGAGAGAGAGAGAGAGAGAGAGAGAGAGAGGCGAAATAGCCAGGCATGGAGGCTCTTGCCTATAATCCCAGCACCCAGGAAGCAGAGGCAGGTGGTTATCTGTGAGTTCACAGTTACTTTTGGCTACATAGTGGGTACAAAGCCAGCCTATATGAGACTTTGTCCCCCCCCAAAAAAAAAACATCGAGGGAGGGTACTGCTTCTGGGTTCCTCAGCTGCCAGCCAACCACTTTATTTTTTTAATTTCATGGAGAAGTGGCTCAGTAGTTAGAAGCACTTCCTGCTTTTCCAAAGGGCCTGGATTTGGTTCGCGGCACCTACACGGTTGCTCACAATCTGTAACTCCAGTTCCAGGG
Organism: Arvicola amphibius; assembly: GCF_903992535.2. NCBI lineage: Eukaryota > Metazoa > Chordata > Mammalia > Rodentia > Cricetidae > Arvicola > Arvicola amphibius. The sequence continues at coordinate 56,302,409 of NC_052051.1, read as the reverse complement.
AATCTGGCTTCTTCTGGCCTCTGAGGTCACCAGGTACACATATGGCTCACAAACCTACATGCAGGCAAAATACTCATACACATAATTTTAAAAACTGTTTATCTGCATGTGTGCTCGTATGCACCTGGTTAGGTCACCCGTGGAAGTAACTCCTTTCATTTCACCTTGTATGTCCCCGGACTGAATTTAGGTTGTCAGGTCATCAGGCATGGTAGCAAACACCCCACCCCTTGAGCCATCTCCCCATTCCCCCATCTCATTTATAGAGCCCAGTGTGGAGCGTGTCTGGGGTAACATTCTGGAGCGAAGGAGGGACCAGCAATGGACAGTGTGACTGACTGGGAGCGTCTCTGCTTTCTCCTAGGGCTGCACTTGGGGTGTGGCATACGAGGTTCGAGGGGAGCAGGTGAAGGAGGCCCTTCAGTACCTGAACGTGAGGGAAGCGGTGCTTGGAGGCTACGACACTAAGGAAGTCACCTTCTATCCTCAAGACACCCCTGACCAACCCCTCACAGCCCTGGCCTATGTGGCCACTCCACAGAACCCTGGCTACCTGGGTCCTGCTCCAGAAGAGGTCATTGCCACACAGATCCTTGCCTGCCGAGGCTTCTCTGGCCACAACCTTGAGTACTTACTGCGTTTGGCAGACTTCATGCAGCTCTGTGGGCCTCAGGCACAGGATGAGCACCTGGAAGCCATTGTGGACGCCGTAGGAACAATGTTGCCCTGCTCTTACCTCACCGAGCAGGCTCTGGCACTGGTTTGAGACGCCGAGTCCCTGCAGGGAGTGTCCCCGTGGTCACTGGTGAACATCAACATGTAGCACTTGAGACAGACTGGATGGAGCTAGAGAAATATGAGAAGGCAGGGCGGGTGACTGGGGACTTTGTGTCTTCTGGCCCCTGCCTGTCTGCTAGCTTCTGACTCTTCTGGATTGACGCTGACTTAGTACTTGAATCTTTTATTTATTGCACCATGTTGGTGTGGTGGGCAGGGCAGGTGGGGGGCCTGCCCTGGACGTGGGCCCTGCTGTGCGGTGGCTCTGCCCTAGTCCTCTGGTGCCTGACCAGAATCCCCCTGTTGCTGCTGCTAATTCCATACCACCCAGGCCTCCTCCACATCCCCAGGGAGCCTCCAAGAGCCTTGATTTTCTGTTCACTCAGACTAACTCTCCCCAGCCCTGGAAATGTCACCTCCCCATGTTCCCAGTCTGCCGGATGAGGGGCAGCAGAGAAGGAGGAGTGGGAGCCCTTCAAGGACCAAGGTCCAGCATCCCTCTTCACCGCCTGGGAACCGGGATAGTGCTGGAACCTACGCACAGACACAGCTGCTCCGACTGGGCCTCTTTCCCCATTCAGTTTCATTCCCCTGTCCTTCTGTCTGTCTGCTTGTCTGTCTGGATCATTGGTAGACCGGTTGGTCTATTCCTGGGAAACATCACTAGAGGTCCTCGTCCCTTCTCAGTCTGTCCTACACTATTATCCATAAACAATCTTTAATTACCTTTGCCAGAATGTGTTCTGTCTTTGTGTGGGGCTTGGTTGAGTGATCGTGGGGAGGGAAAAGGCTCACTCCTCTGCTGTCTCCCGGCACCTGGGCAGGGAGGGCAGGTGCCACCGCTTCCAGGGCTTGTGTATACAGATGTTAGAGCTCTGCCTGCCAGCCTGTGAGCAGCAAGCTTGCCTCTGCCCTGGGACCCTGTGCTCCATCCTTCCCAGCTGTCCCAAGGAGGCTGGTTTGCTTGGTGCTCACACTAGACTTTTCTTCATCTTTAGGGCCAGCCACTGTCTCTTTCTGAAAGCCACTCCAGATCATGGCTGCTTATTGAAGGGGCACCTGGACTGGGGTATGAGGATGACAGCTTCTTAGCAATGCCTAGAGAAGGCTGCCGTGGCCTGGAACTGATCCTTTATGCCTAGTCTTCTGGGGACGCAGTGTTGGCTGGCCCTTCTGATCTGACTTGTCAAGACTCAGCACAGTGGTCTTTTCTCCACTCCTTGTTTACCCTCTGTATGTCCCTTCTCATCCCCTGGCTCCTGGGACAGGTTGCAGTTCCCAGCCTGACCAGGAGTGTGTGTCCCCTAGAGCCACTCCTAGCTGAGTGGCCTTTGCCGCAAGAAAGTCTGAATCCAATCTAGCCTCTCCCCTCACTGCCCAGTGCCAGGGAGGAAAATGCTCAGTCCTCTAAATGCTCTCTCTCTCTCTCTCTCTCTCTCTCTCTCTCTCTCTCTCTCTCTCTCTCTCTCCGCCCCTCCTTTTCCAAGACAGGGTTTCTCTGTGTAGCCCCAGCTGTTCTGAAACTTGATTTGTATGCCAGGCTGGCCTGGAACTCACAGAGATCCAACTGCCTCTGCTTCTCAGGTGCTGGGACTAAATGCATGCACCACCACCACCACCTGGCTCTAAACTATCTCTTTAGGGGATGCTATCTATAAATGGTGGATGGGGACAGGTGGGCAGTGTGTTGCTACTGCTTTTGTGGCCAGTGCCCTGACTGGTCTGGGTGTCCCCAGCAGGGTCATCTCTGACCAGAATGCCTGGGAAGAATGCCATACTGAGTTGCGTGCCTATGTTTTGATGGCTTCGTGTCTTGGCCATTGATGGGACTATAGCCAGGTTCTTCTGGGAACCTGGTCAGGACAACACTACAGGAGGCAGTTGGTGTCAGCGAGCTCTTGGCATCCATGCCCTGGGCCCCCTGGGGCAAACAGGATCCAGTTTTACTTGCCCTGGATTAGAAGGCAGCAAGAAAGGATGGAGAAGGCTGCATGTCAGCTCACATGGACCACCATTCTTTTTCTTGGGGTACTGGAAAGTGAACCCAGGCCCTTGTATATATATACTAGACAAGTACTCTACACTGAACCACATCCTCAGGCCCCTTTATCTTTTGCTTCGAAACAGGATCTTAGTAAGCTGTCCAAGCTGGTCTTGAACTCACAATGTAGGTCAGGCAGGCCTTGAACTTGCAACCGCCCTGCCTCAGACTCCAGAGTGATGGAGGCTGCGGTTTACCATTTACTACTTATGCTAAAGCCCTTGTTCTTCAAGCCACGTGTCACACAGTTCTAGACATGTTGGGGATGCAGCTTAAAGGAGTCCCCCTCAAGGAATTGGGAGTCTAGAACTGGTAATGACAATTCTACATGATATGTGACTACTTAAACAGGTCCCTAAACAAGTCAGTGGACAGTCAGGGAAGCTTGACTGGGTGAGGGAGCTCGAAAACAGACCTCTGGGGATAGCGATTCAGGGAACACTGTGTGCCTGAGGGGAAGATAAGGTCAGATGGGGCTAGCACACAGAGGGAGCATGGGGCCAGACAGGTGGCAGCCCAGAGGCTGGCCAGAGAGGTGAATTGTGCCAGGCTGTGGCTGTGCATGCCTCCTGAGTCAGCGGAGGGCCCTGGCAGAGCGTGAGCAGGAAAGGGATGCGGGTAAGAAACACTGACTGGCTGGTCAGATCGCAGGGAGTGCTGCTGGCTGGAAGTAAAAGTGGCGTGAGCCAAGGCAGCCACATGGACGAGTGGATCTGAGAGCAGGGGTGAGACCAGAGCTTTGGTGCTAGGTTGGAGGAAGCCGAGAAAAAGACTGAAGACAAGAAGAGAAAGCCGATTAAATGCAGACTCCATTTCCTCTCAAAGTCTCCCCTCTACACTGGGGTTCCAGGGGCCTCGGTGGGAGGAAGCTCAGGAATGGAGCATTGGTGAGGGTGTATAGGGGTCCCAGACATCTCAGGAACTCTGGCAGCTGCAAGGAGAGCGACGCAGACAGTAACTGAGGCTGTGGGAGGCATCCGAGTCTCAGGCCCCCTTTTAAACAAAATTTTGTTGGGTACCACAAAGGTGGATATAGAGCACTGGGCGGTGGTGGCGCACGCCTTTAATCCCAGAACTCAGGAGGCAGAGGCAGGAGGACCTCTGTGAGTTCAAGGCCAGCCTGATCTGCAGAGCGAGCTCCAGGACAGCCAAGGCTACGTAGAGAAATACTGTTTTGTTTGTCGAAAAACAAAACAAAGCAAAACTAACAAAAAAGTGGATATGGATACTAGAAATAGATGTTGAGGACGGCAAGATGGCTCAGCGGGTAAAAGCATTTACAGGATTACTGATGTTTCAAGTTGGGTCCCTGGAACCCATGTAAATGTAAGAGTTGAGAACCGACTGGATGGAAGTGTCCTCTGATCTCCCTATATGTGCTCGTGCGCGCATTCGCACAAACACACACACACACTCCCTTTCCACAATTATAAAAAATTTAAAGAAGAAATAGAAACTGAGAACTTTAAAACACAGTCAAAATAAAATAAGAACAAGAAGCCTGGAGAGACGGCATAGTAGTATCACTGAACCTGGCGACCTGAGTTCAGTCCGCGCAACTCACATAGCAGACCAAAGGAACTAAATTCTGAAAGGTGTCTTTGCTTTTGGTTTTTGATGGTGATGTACACCTTTATTTTCTTTCCCAACATATGATTAGGTGTCTAAGACTATGATACCATACTCTAGCATCAAAAGTAAGTAAATAAAAACAGCAAACCTGTAACCCCCCCACACACACACACATCAGAAGAGGAGAAAGAAGGAGGAAGTTGGGGAGAAGAAAACTGTATTTTCAAAATCAATTTAGGAACAAGAGTGACATCGTTGTGTTTTGACGCCTGACAGCACAACCTTCTGACCTGTCTCTGTGTCCACTCTGTCACAAATTCTCATCGTATGTAGCATGTGGAGAACTCCATTATATCCCCGTTGAAATGGAAAAAAAATGCTTCATAAATTTCCTAAGAAGCTTTGAGGACCCCCTGAGACTTCTGGTTCATACTCTGAAATTTTTTTATTAAAAATTATTTTATTAAAAAATATTAGCCAGGTGTGGTGTTGCATGCCTTTAATCCCAGTATCAGGAGGCAAAGACAGGCGGATCTCTGAGTTTGAAACCAGCCTGGTATATAGAGAGAGTTCCAGGACAGCCAGCCAAGGGCTACACAGAGAAACCCTGACTTAAAACAAAACAAGACAAGATTGTCTTTTGTGTGTGGGCACTCTGCCTCGTATCTGTGCGTCACATGCATGTAGAGACTAAAGGAGGATGCCAGATGCCCTAGAGTTGGGGTTACAGCTCTTTATGAACTGGGAATCGAACCCTAGTCCTCTGGAAGAAGCCAGTGCCATCGCTCCGGCCCCTTCCCCCTTTATAGACAGGTCTCACTAAGGAGCTCTGACTGGCCTGGAACTCCCCAAGATCCACCTGCCTCTGCCTCCTGAGTGATTGAAAGTGTGCGCCGCCACATCCGGCCTTGACCACAAATTCCTTTTGTTTTTTTTTCCTCAGCTGGAAGAGACTTGAGCACGTGGGAAGACGGGGTGCCGACCTTACCATTTCAGAGTGTTCTTATTCAGGCGTCTGTACTGGCCTGCCCTTGGGGTCCTCACAGGATCCTTCCTCAGCTGTAGTCACTAAGAGCCACCTCCTGTGCACATTCGCTGTGTTTCCCCTTTAAAAGATGGGCTTTGCCCACCTCCCTCCCTCCCTCCCTCCCTCCCTCCCTCCCTCCCTCCCTCCCTCCCTCCCTCCCTCCCTCCCTCCCTCCCTCCCTCCCTCCCTCCCTCTCTCTCTCTCTCTCTCTCTCTCTCTCTCTCTCTCTCTCTCTCTCTCTCCCTCCTCTTGTCCCCAATGACCAGTCTACCTGCCCCCCACCCCTCTGCCCCTTCTCTCTCCTCTTCCAATAACTCCTGTGTGAGCCATGTTGCATGGTGCCACTTCTCTTTGCTGCGTTTTTTGTGTTTTTTTTTTTTTTTTTTTTTTTTTTTTTTTTTTTTTTTTTTTTTTTTGGTTTTTCGAGACAGGGTTTCCCTGTAGTTTCTAGAGCCTGTCCTGGAACTAGCTCTTGTAGACCAGGCTGGCCTCGAACTCACAGAGATCCGCCTGCCTCTGCCTCCCGAGTGCTGGGATTAAAGGCGTGCGCCACCACCGCCCGGCGTTTTTTGTGTTTTTGTTTTGTTTTTTAATTACAACACAGGGCTCTCCTAAACCACCGTGCCCACTCCAGACGGCCATTACAGTGTGGCTAATGAGTCTGCAGCAGTCCACAGGGCCCTGGACCTCCCTGTTGGGGGACAAACAGCCCATCCTCATGCTTGGGGACTGGGCAAAACTGCCTGGTTCTGGGACAACATGATTGCCCCACGGTGGGTATGGTTAAAGGAAAGGGTTTTGTTTAGCTTCTTTTTTTGGTTTATCGAGACAGGGTTTCTCTGCGTAACATTCCTGGCTGTCCTGGAACTCTCTGTAGACCAGGGTGATCTTGAACTCACTGAGATCCACCTGCCTCTGCCTCCCAAGTGCTCAGATTAAAGGCGTGCGCCACCACTGCCTGGAAGAAGGTTTTTGTTGTAGATGAGAGAGAGAGGCAGAACAGGCAGAGGCATCTGGAAGAGTCCAGAGCAGAGAGAGAAAGAAATAGATTGAACATTGTCAGGACTATCGAGAGAGAGACAGAGAGACAGAGAGAGAGACAGAGACAGAGAGAGAGAGAGAGAGAGAGAGAGAGAGAGAGAGAGAGAGAGAGAGAGAGAGAGAGAGAGAGAGAGAGAGAGAACACTGAGAATTATAAGGAGAATGAGTAGCTGTGGGGAGGGAAGCCCATGAGCTGGGGGAGTTTAGGGAGGGGAGCAGGTGAGAAGGGTTAGGAAGCCAGCATGGACTCTGAAATACAGAACAGGTACTGACTGATATTTGAGATCCTGAAGGAGCGATTTGTTCTGCTAGTAGGCCACAGACAGCCATTTGTTCCTTCTGCAGGTGACAAGGGAAGTAAGTCCTTTTGGTAGAGGGGAACCAGGTGCACAAGTTCCTGAGGAATGCTGGCTTTTATTAGCTGACAGAAATCCTCCTATAGTCCAGGTTGAGCCCATGCGTGCATTTCTGGACCGCCTCGCGGGGTTTGGGGGATTGGAGTTTCCTTTGGACCTGCCAGGGAGTCAGCCGACTTCAGCAGCTGAGGACTCAGAAGCTACTTTGGGGTGAGATAAAGGAGGAAGTGATTTTTTAAAAAACAGGGAAGTCGTGTTCTCTGGTGGTGTTTTTGTTTTCGCATGCTTTTCCTCTCACAGAAGGATCTCTTGTTTTTGTTCTTTTTGTTGGTTTTGTCTTCCTTAAAGCCAGTTGTTTACAGTGTGGAGAGATGCATTCAGGACAAGAGCTGGCAGGAACCTACTGTGACCTGCAATCCAGGCAAAGGCTGCCATAAACTAATAGAGAGCCAGGACCCAGAAGGTGGCAGGAATCCTTCCCTCTCTGCAGTTGGCTACAAAGGTGAGGCAGGCAGAAGGGAGGAGACCGAAGACTTCAAATTGTACTGGGAGGCACTCCCCATAGGGTCCTGGCAGGAGGAGGGTGGTTACCACATTTGATCTTTGCACCATTTCAGAGCTGGCAGCCTTTGGGCAGCTTCTCTGTGTTGCCCACACTGAGTTCCAGACAGGATCCCATTCCTTTGGGAGCTGTGTTCTGAAGAGAGCGGAGCTCTGGCAGACAAGCAGAAGTGGGACTACTTCCCCTACTCCAAGCCTGCTTCTGCAGAGGGGCCTGGTATACCAAAGCCTGAATCCTGCTTCAGTGCCTAAGACTGAACTAGGGGTGGCAGGACCATGGGAGGGTGTCCCCGAGGGCCAGGGTGGCAGGACCATGGGAGGGTGTCCCCGAGGGCCAGAGCGGGCGCTCCTGGCACAGCCTCCTGCCAGTGGTTGCTGACCACGTACCCCAGAGTGCCCAGAACGGGCCTAGTTTACTCTGTCAAGCCTTCAGTAAATTAGGACTTTGTCTTCACAAGTATCCCAGTTTAGACAGTTAATAACATGGTGGCCCTAGGCAACTGGTCCCAAACAGGGTAGCATTATTAGCAGATTCAGACGTTATCAAGGGAGCTCAGCCGAAGCCAGCATGCCGAGATTATTCTTAGCTCTCCTGCCATAGCCATCGGGCCTTCACCCCACAGCTTAGGGGCAGAGGCCCAGCTCAGACACTGCTGGGGCCTGGGAAGGCTCGACTCCTCTGTCCTTCCTCCTGCAGATTATGCAGAGTTTGCCCTTCCTCCTCAGGCCCACTCATGGCTTCACCAGGCCCCAGGCATGTCCTGGGTTATGAGGAGGGTGGTACACCTGACAGACTCCAAAAGCGCAGAGCTTCCTCCAGCTTGTATTCTTGTTGAAGCCATTTTAAGTTTAACCAAAACTTGATCTCCTTGATGGAGAATCCCATAGAAAATTACCAAAACTCTACTCTAGGAACCAAAGGTCAGGATGTCTGAGCTCACTCGGAGCCCGAGGTCAAGACGTCCCAGCTAACGTAGCTTTCTGTTAAACTGCCTGCTTATGCCGAACCCCCACCAGCTGCTGAGTGAGAGACCGTGATGTGGCTTTTGCTCAGCACCTGGAACTACTCTACACTTGGTCCCAAACACCCGAGTGTTGTCTCAGCTGGCTGGAATCAAGACTTGCAGCTGGCTATAAACTGTCTGAATTGTCCGCCATGGTGGGCTCCCCGAACCGCCAGCCCTTCCTAGGGGCACCATCTTTACCAAGGCCTCCCTCTCCTCTGGACAGGGACTGAACTCACACTGCTGCCTCCTCCTGTCTGCTCCTCTGGGCACTGGGCTTTATTGGCCTTGCTTTGACTACTGCTCACTTGGGGCTCTCTCTGCGAGCCGGCTGCTTGCTGCTTCAGACCTGGCTGCCCACCTGCCCCCAGCATGAGCTAGGGCACAGACCTCTAGCCCCACACAGTAGCACGAACGCAGCATGTCTCCACCCTCTTGGTATCTGCTATACCCTCACTACACTTCCGGTTGTTTACCCATTGCCCAGACTGCGGCTGAGACCTTTGAACTCATCTACCTTCCCAGCTCTTGTCTGACATGAGGACAATGACCACTCCAAGATATGACTGAGGGAAAGGCTTTATTGTAGAGATGAGGGAGCGTACAGCCAGAGGCATCTGGAAAAATCCAGAGCAGGGAGAGAAAGGAGTAGACTAAGCATGGCCAGCAGACTGGACCTGGCCATGAGAGAAGAGAGGGAGAGGAGAGAGCAAGAGAGAGGAAGAAAAAAAAGAGAGCCAAGAGAGCATATGGTCAAAATGGCAGGGCTATATGGGAACAAATGCTGGGGGAAGGGAATTCCGTGAACTAGAGAAGTTTGGGGAGGGGTGGGGGGAGGGGTAAGAAGAACTACAGGTACTGAGTGAGCCTGGAGACCAGTATGTGCTTTGATACGCTAATAAGAACCCCAGATAGCCATTTGTGCTTTGCCCAGGACAGCTCTGAGGTTGGTGTATTTATTTCCTGCATAGTTCTACCTGCCAATCTACCCACGCATACTGTCAGCCTTCAAGTCCCTAGAACCTGGGCCTTGCTCCCTCCCCGCCACCCCCTGGCCTTGGCCTGCTCCCCACTTCATAACCCAAGCTTCCTGATGTCACCTCCCACTCCTCCCAACTCGGATGCCCTCTGGTCGCCCTTTGCCCACCTCTTTCCCCTTCAGCACCCAGCTTGGCGTCCCGTTGCTCCTGTACCAGGCTGGCTGGTGTCCTTCTCTGCAATCCTGTCACCTCTGTCTTGTGCCCAGCAGTGTGTGTGAACATGACCTGCTTAGGGCCGGCTGCACTAACTGGACATGTGGGAAATGGCTGTCTGAACGCAAAGTCATTCATCACCTTGGCAGGAAGGAGCCCATAGAAAGAAGGCTCGCCCTGAGGCAAGGGCTCTGAGCCTCCTCTCCCGTCATATTTAGTCTGAATGTCATGCCAAACCCAGGAATGTGGGCTGGGAGACACGGCAAGGGCAGACCAGCCAGGCATGGTCAAGGGCCTGATTCTCTCCTTCAGTCTGTGTGAGACTCGAGTACTCTTAGAAGAGGACCGTATCTTACTGTCAGGTCCAAAGGGTGCCCCATTTCCCCTGAAAATGGGAGGTTCATTGACGAGGTCTAGAATTGGTTCAGTTCAAGATGGACTACAGAAGGACCTCTGGCAGTTAGATAAAAGCCAGTGTTCCTTGAGAACTTGTGAAACAGGCTCCTGTCAGTCCGAAGGAGTCATTTTCCCTTGCCTCTGGCAAAAGTGATGTTACTGGTAGTTACACATCAAGTCCACACTAGCCTGCAGGCTTCCCCAATCCCTTCTCACAGTACTGCTAAGTATCTCAAAGCCCATCAAGCCTCCTGGCTCTTCTCATCCTTGCTCCTCTCCATTATGCTAACCCCCAGATTGTTCCAGACCTCCCCATTTATTTATTTATTTATTTGTTTGTTTGTTTGTTCATTTGTTTGTTTATATTTTTCGAGGCAAGGATTCTCTGTAGCTTTGGAGCCTATCCTGGAACTCACTTTATAGACCAGGCTGGCCTTGAACTCACAGAGATCCACTGATCCACTGGCCTCTGCTCCTGAGTTTGTTGGGATTAAAGGAGTGCGCCACCACCGCCCAGTCCCAGGCCTCCCATTTATAATGGCAAGGTTTCCCCACTCTGCTAGTCTCTACTTTTTTTCTATTTTTGCTGTTTCCCTGTTATTCCACCCCCACCCCCACCTCTATTTCCCTAACCCTGGTCATGTCTTTGTTTTTTCCTCGCTTCTTTTTTCTCTCTGCTTTGGACTCTTGCGGATGCCTCCAAATGTTCTCTCTCTTATCCACAAGAAATCCTTTCCCCCAATCACGGAGAGGCCATTTTGGTGGTTTCTTTATTGTACACCAGTCCCAAGAGTTGGAGAGCTGAGCTGGGGCAGAGCCCATGGCAGAATGAGCGCATCTCCCAGCAGGCCCAGAGCAGCTCTTGTTAGTCATTCCTTGAACTCTGACTGTGGCATCAGGCTGCCCTCCCCCAACTCCTCTCCCAGCCTAAGGTCTCTTTTCCTATGTAGCCCGCGGGTGTTGGGGGAGCAGAGGACTTGGGTCAGTAATGTATCCGTAGTGTGATTTCTTCCTTCACAGAGCCTACAGCTAGCACCAGTCCTGTCTCCAGCCTGGGAGGGACACTGAGTCACGATGGAGTGAGCAGGTACTGAGCTGGTATGGAATACTATGCCATTCATTCCTGACCCAGGGCTTCCCAAAGGAGCGTAGACCACTCAGAGTCTAGGAGGCAACCTGGACCTCTGTTTTCTCATCCTGAACATCTTTTCCTCGCCAGGTGGGTCTGGGTGATTTGTCACTTAGCTGTCACCTCCCCTGGGAAGCTGTCCTTGAATCTCAACCGCCAAGGTCTGATCTCGGCTTTGACGTGCATCTCTGATACTCGCCCCTTCTCTTTGTCCGTTGCTCACACCCTTCTTGTTGGTTCCTATCTATCTGGTACTGTGGATGAAATACCGAACCTTGAGACTGCCAGGCAAAAATTCTACCACTGAGCTATGACCGAATACCCATCTCCTTCCTGTTCTTGTTATCTCCTCCGCGGACTGAGCCCTTGGTGCCAGACTATGTCTTTCCTGAAATGTCCCAGAGGAGCCTGCGTATAGCAGGGGGTTCATGTCTTATACTGGAGAATGAAAGGCCTCTCCCCAGCAAGAGGCAATCACTGTTCAGAGTGGGTGGGGTTGGAGGGGCAAACTAGGCTGCCATTCAGAAGAGGGACTATGTAGCCGAGGTAGGCTGGGTAGGGCTTTGAGGTGAAGAAGTCGATTTACCCAGGGGACTCACCCTGGACCTGGGCACTACTGTTTAAATGCAGAACAAGGGTGTGAGACTGTAAAACTTTAAGACAATTCTGAAGCCATTTCTGACAATTCTGAGCCCTCTCAGCCTCAGCAGTAATGTCCCCCCTTCCCCCTGGGAGCCAAGGACCTAACAGCTACATATGCACATATGTTTTCCGGAAATTGGGGCAAGAGAACCTTTAAGATGTTGACTCAGTTCCTGAACAATTACCCACACACATCCGTTTTGACTCAGTCCCTGGGAAACGGGGTCAAAGTGACCTCTTACCTCATCTGATCTGGCAACTGTTCTCCAGCCAATTATTAGTAATAGCCCTTTTGAATAAGCCAATCACAATAGTCAAAGAACAACCCCTATACACCCACTTACTTCTGTGGCTTTTTCCTTTAAAAGTAGCCTGTACCAGCTATTCGGGGTCTCTCAGCTTCCCGACCGCTGAGGGACCCTGTTATGACAGAATTAATAAAATCCTCATGTTTTTACATCAGCTGTGGTGTGAGAGACAGTCTCTGGAGGCAACTCCTCCTTGGTGTTTGGACTCTAGGGTCCAAAAACAGTCTAGAGGTTCCTGTTTGAAGCTGTGATTTTGGGTTGCTTATTTGGTGGGTTAGTTTGGTTTTTTTTTGAGACAGGGTTTCTCTGTGTTGTAGTATGGAGGAGCAGGCTGCGTCCCACCACCTGGCTAGCTTAACCCCCGAAATGACCACAAAGAAATTGTATTAATTTAATTAGTGCCTGGCCCATTATATCTAAGCTCTTCTCGGCCAACTCTCACATCCTGATCTAACCCATTTCTGTTAATCTGTGTATCACCACGAGGTCGTGGTTTACCAGGAAAGATTCAGTGTCTCTGATCTGGTCACTTCATGGCGGCTCTCCCTGTCTGCCTTCCTCCTCCCAGCATTCAGTTCTGTCTACTTCACCTATCTAAGTGCTGCCCTATCAAAAGGCCAAGGCAGTTTCTTTATTTAACCAATGAAAGCAACACAAATACAGAAGGACCTCCTACACCACTGTGTAGTCCTGGCTATCCTGAAACTTGCTCTGTAGACCAGGATGGCCTCGAACTCACAGAGATCTGCCTGCTTCTGTCTCCTGAGTGCTGGGATTAAAGACGTGTGCCACTACCACCCAGTTAAGCTGTGTGTCTCTGACAAGGCACTTTTTCTTTCTGGGCATCTCAAATGTAAACTGAAAAGTGGGACCAAAACTTGTCCCAGAAAGACAGGGCTCTAACTGGGTGCAGTGGACAATGGCTTTAGTTCTTGTCATTGAGGAGGCTGAGATAGGAAGGAATATGAGACAGCCTGGGCAACACAGAGAGACCGGGCTCAATAGAATGAGGATGGGTAAGAGGGAGGGGGAAGAAGTGGGGAGCATGATGGCTCATGCACGTGATCCCTGCACTTAAGAGGCTAAGAATGGAGGATTGTGAGTTTGAGGCCAGCCTGGGCTATAATGAAACTCTGTTTTCTAAAACCAGTTAACCAATAAACTTCCCTAAGAAAACAACCAATGTAGAGAGAAGATGGCACTTTTGTCTCCCAGCTGCAGACCTAAATAATCACACAGAAACTATATTAATTACAGCACTGTTTGGCTGGTGGCTCAGGCATATTCTTAGCTAGCTCTTACATCTTAAATTAACCCATTTCTATTAGTCTATGTATTTTCACATGGCCATGGCCTTAACTCATTTTCTACATGTCTTGTTTCCTTGGCAGCTGGCTGGCTGGTGCCTGCTGGACTCTACCTACTCTCTCTCTATATCTCTATTCAGAATACCTGCCTGCTGCTAAGCCATTGGCCGAAAACAGTTTTTCTACCTACTCTCTATATCTCTATTCAGAATACCTGCCTGCTGCTAAGCCATTGGCCGAAAACAGTTTTTCTACCTACTCTCTACATCTCTATTCAGAATACCTGCCTGCTGCTAAGCCATTGGCCGAAACAGTTTTATTCATCAACCAATAAAACTAACACATATACAGAAGGTCATCCCACATCAAACCAGGGCTCCATTTACCAGCTGTAGGTCTTGGCTGGATGTGTCCATGCACACCTGTTATTCTAACAGTCAGGAGGCTGAGGCAGGAGGATTGCTACAAATTCAAAATTCAAGGCTAGTCTGGACTACATAGCAAGTTCTAGATCAGCTGGGCCTCCTATGAAACACTGTTTTAAAAAAGTAAACAAACAAAATGAAAAGAAAAAAAAAACAAGACAATAGCCCAAACCAGCTTTCGGTCACTGGCCCCCTCACTCTGAGCTGCAATGTCCTCATCAGTGAACTAAGACAGCTAAGCATGGCTGCTCCAGGTTCTTGGAATGAGACAACCAGGGAGAAGTACTCCCTGCACTTTAAACCGCTGTGTGGATGTTGAACACTTTCATGCCACGAGCTCTATGATCCCTTTCACTAGAGTGACACTCCATGAGGGCAAGAGCCAGTGCCTCCCAATTTGTTACTGTATCCTTGGTGTCTAGCTCAGAGCCTGGCCTATCTCAGGCTCTCAAGGGCTGTGGCTAAGAGTTGAATAGGACAGATGCTTCGTGAGTGAGTGAGTCAACTCACTCAGCAGGCAGATAGTTTTGACTTGGGTGGTGGAAGAAGGCAGAGTGGGAGGCAGCAGGGAACAGGGCTGGAGTGTTCTCTGGGCTTCCCAGGCCCTGACCTTTCTCCACTCCTCACTCCCAAGCCCAGGCAAAGGGGAGGGCTGGATGCAGCCCAAGGCTGCTGACTTGTTTATCAACAGCACAGTTGTGGGTCACCACGCAGTCAGCAGCATCTGATGCAGCTAAATATATATCTTCTGGGACCACACAGCTAGCTCCTAAAAGCCACACAAACCAGGGACCACACTGCTCATTCTTCTGGGTCTTGTTCTGACCCCAGAACCCTGTTGTCCCCAGGGAGCAAACAGCCAATCCTGGTCCCATCTAAATGAGTGGCTGGCTGAGTCCGTGTGGATAGTTTCATATTGGACAGTCAGAAGATGAAAGGGCAGGAACTCTAACTGTCCAGCTGGGGAGAGCAGAAGGCTTCATCTCCCTTTGTTCATGTGTTTGTTTATGAAGAGTATTTCTTAATTGAGATGACATTTTACTTTTTTTAAAATTTATTTTTATTTATTTATTATGTATACAATATTCTCTCTGCATGTATGCCTGAAGGCCAGAAGAGGGCACCAGACCCCATTACAGATGGTTGTGAGCCACCATGTGGTTGCTGGGAATTGAACTCAGGACCTTTGGAAGAGCAGGCAGCGCTCTTAACCTCTGAGCCGTCTCTCCAGCCCCGACATTTTACTTTTAAAAATACTTATTTTTATTTTATGTGTGTGAGTGTATTATTTAAAGACCTATTTATTGTTATTTTTATCTTGTGTGTATGGTGTTCTACCTGTAGGGAAGTCTGTGTATCATGTGTGTACAGTACCCATGGAGGCCAGGAGAGAGTGTCAGGTCCTCTGGACATGGAATCACAGACAGTTGTGAGCCACCATGGGGGTGCTGGGAATTGAATTCAGGTCCTCTGTAAGAGCAACCAGTACTCTTAATTGCTGAGCCACCTCTCTGGCCCTGTTACTTTATTTTTGAGGCAGGGTCCCATGTAACTCAGCCTGGTTCTTGATTTTACTATGAAGCTGGAACTTCTGATCCTCCTGCCTCCACTCCCCAAGTACTGGAAATTAGCGATTGTTGCAGACCACACCTAGTTTTATGTGGAGCTAGGGATGAACTCCAGGGTTTCGTGCATGCTAGGCAAGCATTTCACTAACTGAGCCATATCCCAGGCCCGTGGCTAATGTTATTACTATATACTGTTAAGTAGAGGTTAAGAGCAATGGCTGCTCTTCCAGAGGACCCTGATTGGTTCCCAGAACCCATGTAGCAACTGACAACTGTCACTAACTCTAGTTCCAGGGGATCTAGCACCCTCTTCTGGCCTATGAAGGCACTAGGCAAATGTGACATACTCATACACATAAAATTGTAAGAAAAAAATATCCTTCCTTTTTTTAGGTGTGTGTGTGTGTGTGTGTGTGTAAAGCCAGGTGGCACACTTCTGCAATCCAGCAATTGAAAGGTGAGGGCTGTTATCCATGGCCATGCCATTTTTGTGAAGCCCTTCCATTCTGATTGTTCCTAAAACTAAATGTTTTAGTTAGGGTTTCTACTGCTGTGAAGAGACACCATGATCATGGCAACTCTTATAAAGGAAAACATTTAATTGCAGCTGGCTTACAGTTTCAGAGGTTTATTCTTGTCATGATCTGAAAGGAAATGGCCCTCAAAGGAAGTGGCACTATTAAGAGGTGTGGCCTTGTTGGAGGAAGTGGGGTGAGGCTTTGAGGTCTCCTACCTGGTGTCTCAGTTTACTTCCTGTTACCTGCAGGTCAAAATGTAGGTCCCTTAGCTCCTTGTCACATGGTGATGATAATGGACTAAATAAACCTCTGAAAATGTAAGCCATATAAGCCTTATAAAGGGTTGTCATGGTCATGGCGTCTCTTCACAGCAGAAGAAACCCTAACTAAGACAAATCCATCATCTTAAGGTGCTCGGCGGCATGCAGGAAGACATGATCCTGAAGAAGAAGCTAGGAGTTCTACATCTGGATCTGCAGGCGGCAGGAGACTGCTACATGAGGCCTAGCTTGAGCATGTGAGACCTCAGAGCCTGGCTCCACAGTGGCATGCTTCCCCCAACAAGGTCACGTCTCCTAACAGTGCCTCTCCCTGTGGACCAGGCATTCAAACACAGGAGAATATATGTGGGCCATTTCTATCCAAAATAGCACACTAAAGTAGCTTGGTTTCCAGAACTGTAAAAATGTATCTAGGGTCTTGTCCTCCCTGCTCTACTTGAATCCAGTGACACCTGTCACCTGATTTTCTTTAACCCACTATGCACCTGATTTCCTCAGCTACCCCTAGCAGTGGTCAATCACTGGGTAAAACAATGAAAAAAAAAAGTTTCCTCCCTCCTCTGCCCTCTGACTAACCCTCCCTCTCTGTAATGACCCCAGTCTACAAGCTCCCACCTGCCTCTTCCTTAGGTGTCCGTCCTACCGAGGCCCCTCTCTGGCCACCCCCTCTCCCAGACAGCCCTCTTCCTTCTTTTGCTGTTCCTCCCCAAACCGGCTCTAACATTTCACTCACCTTCCCATCACAGCCAAAGCTTTACTGCCTCTCACTTTAGACCGGTCCACCTGACCCGTCAACTGTTCCTCTTGGCCAATCCCACTCCATCCTCTCCAGGAGGTTCCCATCCATGACCACTCCACGCCTGCCCACAGTCCCTAGACGTTCGGAATCCTTTGTGTTTCACCCCAACTCCCATGACTAAGAATTTCAGTATCTTACCTGGTCCTCTGGCATGACCTCGCATGGTACTTATTTAAGCTACTATGACATCTGCCTCTTCTCTTGGGGCTAGGAGGTAGGTGCGAACACTCCTCATGCCCAGAACGGGGATCAAGTGTCCATTCTGTGCTGTGGTAGCACTATGCATGATCCCAGCTGGAATCACCAACTCAATTCAGAAGATCTCCAACGACTAGCCTACAGCTGCATGCCTCTGGCAGGAATGGGAAAAATTACTCAGGGGGCTGATGGGAATCGGACCTTAATTTTTTACTTGCTGATCTGATGAAATAGGCTAACCCTTGGCAGGGAGGATCAGAGGTAGAAGCACCGAACACTAGAGGTTGGCCGCACGCGCCTCAAAGTCTTTAATAACAAAGAGGACCTCAAACCTCGAGTCTCAGGGAGATCAGGCTAAATGTCAAAAACTGGAGGCAAACATACCAGGCTTCACAGCAGAGAGCTCAGAGGAGTGATGTCCCCACACTTCAGTGTGGCCTATGAAGGGCCTGCTTCAAATGTGGCCAGATGGGACGGGACATGGGGCAAGGGTCTCCTCAGGTCATGGCCTCAGCCTCAGCCCTGCCTCCTGTGTGGTGAACAAGGACACTGAAAATTAGGCTGTGCTCAGAAAGGTGCCAGTTCCTAAGGTGCCAGTTCCCTTCACGGATGCTTCTGTTCTTGACAGTCCCAATCACTGGACTCAGACCTGACGAACTCGCTGCACTAACTACCGACAACCGAGGAGGTCTAGGAGGTGAAGCCCCTACTGCCATAATCTCACCAAACCCAGGGTGATGCTGTAGTAGCTGCTCAAGTTTTTTCTTTTTATTATTCAAAATTTTTATGTATATGGCATTTTCTGTCTGCATGTACAACTGTGTAGAATATGAATGTATATATATTGTAGAACATGCATTTTTGGTGCCCTTGGAGGCCAGAAGGGGGAGTCAGAGCCCCTGGAATTGGAGTTACAGACAGTTGTGAGCTGCCAAGTGGGTGCTGGGAGCTGAATACAGGTCCTATGGAAGAGCAGCCAGTGCTCTTAGACACAGAGCAACTGTCCAGGCTCAGACTACTCCTTTGTCAATTCATACGTGAATTACTGAGTTTTGCCTGAATTTGCTGAACCCCACCCTGTTATAGGTAGGACACGTCTACCTAACCTGCACAGGCTGCTCCATTGCTGCTTCTACAGCCTTTCCCATTCCTTCCTGGTCCTTCCCCATGGTCCCCTGCCTCTCATGAGATGGAGCATTCCGTGCCTCTGTCATCTTCCGTCACAGAGGATGTAACGTCCCCTATTCTACGCTGTCCTTTCCCGGGAAGATCTTATACTTTCTGTTCACTGTCAATCCTTGTTCGTTGCTTATTTTAATTTTTAATTTCTTTGGTTTCTCTAGACACAGTTTCACTATGTAGACCAGGCTGTCCTGGAACTTGCTCTGTCGACCAGGCTGGCCTTGAACTCAGAGATCTGCCTGCCTGTGCCTCCCGAGTGCTGGGGGGATTAAAGGCGTGTGACACCACTGCCCTGCATTTTTATTTCAAAACTGAAATATAATTCCATCATGTTCTCCTTTTTCCTTTCCTCCTCCTGTCCCATGTTCTCTTCCTTGCTCCTCTGAATACCATGGCCTTTTAGTTATTGTCACAAATATAAAGGTGACCTACCCAGCACATTTAGTATTACCTGCGTGTACATGATTCTTAACCACAGTTCATCTTTGGGTGTGGGATACTCTCGCTAACTCTACCATACCTTTAAACTACAGGCCTCCACCGCTTCCTGTGTGCCTGGACCAATACTCCCTTGCCCACCTCTTCCCATCCTTAAGGGACTTGAACCTATAATTATTAGTTCCCAAGGCCCTACTAACTTCCAACCACTAGCAAAGATCCACTGGTTCTCCCCACAATGCTCCTATTTTTGCAGTCCAAAGTCTTCCACCCTAGTCCAAGACTTTACCTGAACAACCTATTCACTTGGGTGGTTCCCAACACCCTTTTATCCCATGTTTTTTTCTTCCATCCCTCACTTCTCAGTCCTAGCTCTCAAGATGCTAATCTGGAAACCTTTGCATCAGAGCCGCTCCAGGCTGTTTTACACACTGAGATTCTCCAGAGGCTCTAGAACTGGAGAATTCACCCAGAACCTGCTGCCTCTTCTGCTATATCATCCTTCAAGTCTTGTCTCGTCTCAGCACCCTGCCCCCAAGGCTCTCCAGCTAAAAGAACGGAGAGCCATCACCAAAGACTCCTGGTATGTTCTCGGTAGCCTCCTTAACTGCCTTCCTGTAATGGGAAAAGCCTCCTTTCCACCCTACACAATGCATCCATGTACGACACTGACCTCTGCTTCCCTAAGGCGTACCTCTACTTGTCAGACTCTACGCCATGGACTTCCAGCAACGGGCGCTCACACTGCCTCCCTTCCAACCTGCCAAGCCTAAAGACAATACTCCAGGACAGTCCTGGCAGATGATCTTCCTCACATTCCACCGTCGGGGTCACTCAGCTGTGTCTTCACACTGGTGGCCATTGCTCAGGCCGTAAAGAAGCCCTCCCCACTCAGTCTAAGAGGGCAGGGCACAAAAGGTCATTGCCATCCTTTCTGTCTCAAGTCCTTCACTCTGGCTGGCCCTCCTCTCTGCAGCCAGTAATGGACCTGCTTTCCTTTCTAAGGTTAATCTGCCCTATTCTAGATTGTTTTGCCTGCTGTCTTCATTTTGACAAGCAAGAAACCCCTTACCACAGTGTGGAAGCACAGGCTTTTAATCCGTAGGTACTTGGGATGCTGAAGCAGGAAGACCATGGGTTTGGAAGTGGCCTGGGCTACTTAGATCTTAAAACAAAACCTAAATCCAACCGAATCATCACCATTAACAACACCCCAGCCGGGCGGTGGTGGCGCACGCCTTTAATCCCAGCACTCGGGAGGCAGAGGCAGGTGGGTCTCTGTGAGTTTGAGGCCAGCCTGGTCTACAAGAGCTAGTTCCAGGACAGGCTCTAAAAAAGCTGCAGAGAAACCCTGTCTCGAAAAAAATCAAAAAAAGAAAAAAAAAAAAAAAAAGAAACAACACCCCAAATCTAGTAGTCAGATGCTCACCGTGGCAGCAGCCAGAAGCAGGAGTACACCCAACTGGCCACTGGGGAGAGGAAATGGGATCAAGTGGGTGCTCTCAGCTTTGAAGAACAGAAACTAGCTAAAGCCAGGAAGAAAGGAGTCACAAGAAGGGGCCAGGAGCTTGATGCTGAGCAAGTTACCCAGCATCCTCAAGGCTCCTCAACAAACAGGAAGTGGGCCTCTACCATGTCCTCTTCTTCCTTCTTTCCTTTCACTTCTTCTGACACTTAGTTCAGAAGCCCGGTCCTGGGGCTGTCTGTCACATCCTTCTCGGCAACGGGCGGGCCATCATTCTCACAAGGGCTGAAATATACCAAGTCCCTACTACTCCATTTTCTAAGGCCTTTCCCAGACAGCCACCGTCCTTTGCACCCATCATTTCCTCCTAGCAGGAAACGGCACAGTCAGAGGCCCTACTTTCTCTACCCGGCCTCTTCTAAGTAACGTGAACATCAACATGAAGATGGCTGGACTGGGAAGCCGTGACTGCTACTTGCACGGCAGGGTTGCATCACCCTGGAGTGTCCCAGAGGAGGATGGGCAAGAAGCTACATTTTTCCATGCCTATGAGGAAGAATCAGGTGCCAGTTAAGAAAGCTGACCCTGAAGGAGTCTGGTGGTCACAGCAACAGGCTTCACCATGCTAGGACTACAGGGATGACCCTGGAAATAACAGCAATCAGACAGGTTGCATTTGGGGAGAGGCCGCAAATACTCAATAATGCATGGCACAGGTAGAACCCAGAGAGAACTGTAATGGAAGAAACAGTTTAACAACAAAGCCAGGTGGGGCGACACACACCAACATTTGGGGTCTTGTTGGAAATTTAGACTTAGGGCACTTTCCTGAAGCGGAGTCTACATTTTAAGATCCCAAAGTAGGCTGGCAGGGAAGCTAGAGACAGGAAGACCAGGAGTTCAAGGCCAGCCTCCTCTATATAATGAGTTTGAGGCAGGTTTGAGTTAACTAAGGACCTGTTTCAATAAACCAAAACAAAAACCAGGAAGAAGAAGAAAAAAAAAGATCCCCAAATGATTCATAGTGTAATTAAGAATTATATCCTGAAGGGATGACTCAGGTTTCAGTTGCTTTTTCTACTCAATAACTGAACTCTCAGGCAGAATCCTTTCCGGGCATTAGAAGCAGAGTGGAGGGGTTCATGCGGCCTGAGTAGGCCGGGCTGATCCGGACAGCTGTAAAACTGCCCCGATCCTAAGATTCTAGTCTAAGTTCCCGACTGTACGTTTAAGGGAACCAACAAGCTTGGCTTCTAAGGGCCAGATGGTGTGGTGCAGAGTGCACGTGAGGCCCTATGTATGGACACACCCATGAAGACCAAGGCTTGCATGCAAGATACACAGTTCATTGCTCAGTCCGCATGGCCCACATAATGTGTGTGCCCAGCCTAACCTCCCAGGCACAAGCCAGTCAAAGAAGCTTCTAATAAAGCCCCAGGCATGGAGCCTGTCAAAACAGGTCTAGCACAGACCTGGTTTCCAAGGTAGGACATTCAGACCCGTGATCTGAAAACCCACCTACATGGGCCTTCATGCCTGACTCCTGTGCTGAGGTGCCGATACAGCTCATGCCTTTATCTTGGACTGGGCTCCTGGACTTGCTGAGGAATTCACCTTTAGCCCATCTGGAACTCTCTTCAGCCGTTTTTTTTTTGTTTGTTTGTTTGTTTGTTTGTATTTTAAGGATAAAACTGCCCCCAGAGAGCTAGGATGTTTTCTTTTACACATAAAATAGACATGTTTTCAAGGTGGATAGGTGGGTATGAGACAATTGTGTTCAAAGCCTTTTATGGAAGACCCCAATCCTCTAACCTGGAAAAGGAGATCATGGCACGTTAGGTCTGCCTTCAGTTACTGCACCAGCGCACAAGGAATACTGCAGTGTTTGTATGCGAGAGAAGCTGCTCAAGGAGCTCAGCCGTCGGGTCCCCAGAGACAGCCACTGTGGATCTTGGCAAGAGCAGGAGGCTTTGTGGAGATGCAAACTGGAGAGCTCTCCATCTGATGGGTGAGCTGACTCACTAGGTCACAGCAGCCCCAGCAGGGATGGAGCAGGGGACGGTTCACTGGGGAACTCATGCCAGTGTATCCTGTATAAGGCCTTGGTCACGTTCACCAGCAAGAAAACAGGACCCGGGCCATCAGCCGTGCTGCTGGAAAACGAAGTCTTCAGGACTGGAACAGCAGCTAGCCACAGCCAGTCCGTCTGTCTCCATCAAGTTCATGGGGTGAGCCAAGGCTAGGGAGGCCATGCTCAAGTCACCGAGAATGGCATGAGGCCCACTCAAAGGTGATGCAAGAACATTTCAGTGTTGTAGGCTTGGCCACAGAAACAGCGGCTACCATAGGCAGGCGGCTAGTGCCCTTTTCTCAACTGACCAGTCAGCTGTCAAAAAACATTGTTTTGGAGTCCCCAGGAACTCATTTTACTGTTTCTTTCACAATTCTTACAAGTACCAAACTTTGGGATACTGTTTATATTCAGATTACTACTGTCTAACTCTGCCTGGTCCAGGTTGGGTCACACTGTCCAGTTAGGTCCTGAATCGCAAGGAACCCACATTTCCAGGGCCGATACTGCATGCCGAGTTCAACATTGCTCTTGAGCAAACACACAGTGCACAATGTCCCACTACCCTATCCCTTTGATCGGAGGAGATCTGCATTCTTCTGACCCTGTCATATCTCCAAGGGTGGGGCTTCTTTGGGTTCTAGAAAAGCAGCTGCAAAGACCACAGACACTTTAATTTACATAAAATTATCTCACTCCATTTTATTTAAGATTTTTTTAAATCCAGTTAGTAAAAGAAAGATGTGTCTCTCTTTATACATATGTACAAGTTCAGCTATAAAAATAGACAGCACATTCAAAGAGAAAAAGGCTTGGCATTTTTCTGATCCCCTCTAAAGAGCATCTGTACACAGGAGTCAGGGTTTGGGCAGGGGAATCTATATGATTTAAATTAAATGATTTCCCCTACACCTACTCCAAAAAAAAAAAAAAAAAAGTTTAAAAAAATCATTCTATCTAAACTCAATTCCGCGATTTTCAGGTGTGCAAATTAGAGGCTGGCCCACCCAGAAGCACCTGTTTCCACCAGGGACATCAGGTGGAAAGCCCTCCCAGTCGCCCCTTTCCCCTCTCAGAGGGCAGCAAGCTCAGGCAAGTGGGGCGGGGCTGGGAGGGTTGGTGCTGAGAGCTTGCTCCCTCCCCATCTCACTCCTGCTGTCCCTTCTTTCTCAGTGCAATACAGACAGTGCATACAGCCAAGCAGGGGGCTGGCGGGCAAAGCCAGGGAGACTGTGCATTCAGGACGGACAAAGGGGCATCTGCAGAAGGGCGGTGAGGGTGTCCTGCTGATTGAGGTGGTTCCTGGTCTCTTGACTGGCTTCTGGGAAGCCCCTTGAGTGGGGGGTGGGGGGGCTGTTGCTACTGTTGCTGGTGGGACCTAATGCTTCCCTGGTGTGAACATGTTGGACAGTGGAAGAATCTAGGAAAACTGCCTGTGGGTCTGCTTCCTTCAGCCGCTATTATCCGTATAGCAACCACCTTCTCTTCAGCAAACAGAGTTTAGAGACCCAGGAAAGCTCAAGGCTGTGGGTACCAGGGAACCATTTCCTCCCTGTCTAGCCCTGTAAGAAATCATAACCTTTAGAGAGGTCTCCACTATGGAAGGCTCTTCACAGCACCGGTGGAGCCTTCATGAGGGGCATGGCCAGAGCTGGAGTGGGATGGGGATGGAGACAGTGTGCCTGAGCATCTAAAAGGGGTCTATGCCAGGCCCTCCCCACAAAGAGGTTAAGACTCGGCCGCAGAGTTCATCTGGGATGCTGTGGGGCCGAACCCAGGACACTCCTTTGGAACTAGGTGATCAAAGTGCTCACCCGACCACCTGCCTGTCCTCGTCTGCTGTAACTGGTCTTTTCCACTCTCCAAAGAGGACGCAAGACGCCACACTGGGTAACCATCCAAAGACCGCCTGTGGCCTGGGACTGTAGCCCCTGGTTTGGTTGAAGGAAGCTAGAGGGCAGAGATGGTTACCGTCCTCCAGCAGGGTTGGTGCCTTTGCTCTGTTTCCGGATCAGCGAGTCTGAGGCTAGGCTGCTGGTCATGTGGAGGCTCTTAGGAGTCCCAGGAATATTATTTCCTTTGTTCAAAGGGGAACTTAAGGGAGAAGAGGTGCTTGAAGGTCCAAAGTCTGCAAGGCCAGTAGGTCGGACAATGGATGTCTGCAGAGGACTGCTTGCGGAGATTCCTGTGGGGGATGGAGAAAATCACAATGATCCTTAGTGGCAATTGTCCGTGATCTGCCCTGGCAGTCTGCAGTACTGGTCTAAGTGTGGGTTGGAGGGAAGGGGTGGGAACCCCCTCTGCTGCTCGTTGCCGACATCTTTGAGGTTATTTACTTGACAGGGTTTCTCTGTAGCTTTAGAGCCTGTCCTGGAACTAGCTCTTATAGACCAGGCTCGCCTCGAACTCAGAGATCCGTCTGCCTCTGCCTCCCGAGTGCTGGGATTAAAGGCGTGCGCCACCACCGCCCGGCATCTTTGAGGTTATTTGCTGGGTTTTTCCTGTTATTGCCTTTCTGTAAGACAGCTGGTTTGTTTTTTTTTTTTTTTTTTTTTTTTTGAGACAGGGTTTCTCTGTAGCTTTGTAGCCTGTTCTGGAACTTGCTCTATAGACCAAGCCGGCCTCAAATTCACAGGGATCCACCTGCGTCTGTCTCCCGAGTGCTGGAATTAAAGGTGTGCACCACCACTGCCTGGCATGATGGCTGGGTTGTTAAGAGATGTTGGCACACTCAGCCCTACCTGCATTACCTCACCCAGAGGAGAGGCCAGGTGTCCAGTGTGGAAGGCCTGGTTGAAGGACAAGAGCTCTAACTCACTAGGCACTAATGTTTTCTTGTCTTCTTCTGGAGAGCACCTTAGTTTAGCTGTCTTTGTTTGTTTTTCAAGAAAGGGTAACAATCCTGGCTGTCCTGGAACTAAGAGAACTGCCTGTTTCTGCCTCCTGAGTACTGGGATTAGAGGTGTGTGTCTTATTTATTTCAGGGGATATAAGGTGATCCAGCCTATCTTGTGTCGATACCCAGTCAATTCCCTAGCACTAGCCAAGGCTACCTCTGTTCTCCAAGCTCTGTTATGTCAAGGACCTGGGTTAACCTCTCATTTTTGGTGACTGTCCTTCCCAAACAGGAGACAAAAGTACCTCCTTCTCATACCTCAACATTGTCTAGTATGTTTGTTCCGTTTATTTGCTTTTCTTTTTTTCAAAAGCCTGAGCTGGTCTTGTCAAATTTAGTATGAAGCAGAGGATAACTCCAAATTCTCGATTCTCCTGCCTGTACCTCCCAAGCAGGGAACTACAGGCGTGCACCACTATGCCTGGTTATGCTTCTTCTGTATTATCTGTTCACCCACACTGAACAGTGGTATAGTTCACTTCTAAACCAATCTTTCTCATTTTTCACTCCTACTTGGCAGTCCCTGAAGACATTTCTGGGCCAGTCTATCTCCTTAGTCTACCTCCGGTATCCCTCCTGCTTGCTGTTCTGATGTGCCTGACATTGCCCCAGTCATGGATTAGCCCTGCCATAGCAGCTTTGATTATTACAGTGACTGCTGTTTCCAAGGACACAAATAAGCTACCAAAAGGTTAAGAAAGAGCAGCATAAGCTACTGTACTTATTTTCTTAGTAAACCAATAAATGAATGCTAAGGCTCCTGCAGTGGGAGAAAGGAGGTGAATCCACTTTCACTGAGCACTCACAACAGGCCAAGCACTTCCTATCTATACAAGTATGCCTTTCTCTGCTGTAACAACCCCGAGCCATCAGAAGTTCAAGGTCACCACAGTCTGTATCATTGAGAACAAGGCCAGTTTTAGGTACACACGACTCTACCTTAAAATCTAACAAGTTCCCCACAAAAACCTACAAGCCACACTAAGCCCACACGACATTTTTGTTTACAGCAGGGTGTCACTGTGTAGATCTGGCTTGTTTAGAACTCGCCTCTGGGTGCTGAGACAACGGCTGTATGCCACCATAGCTGAGGTCAGGCTTCGCATAGGGCGTGGAGGCAGCGCTGTGAATGGACGGTCGCATTCTGTCTGCAGTCACCCTGTCGGTCTCCACCACAGCAGCCACGCTCTCCAGTTGCCACCAGCCCTTCTCACACACCTGTTAAGCTCCTGCCCATCACATCTTGCCATGTCTTCCCAACCTTGACTTTCATTGCTCCTCCTCAGCACAACCTGGTTGGTAAGCTCAGTGACCCTCAACATGCCAGGGTGGTTGCCAACTCTTATGGTTGCCCAAACCCTTTCTCACTCACGTCCTCCTGCAATTCTGAATGACAGCCACAATCCTTACGGCAGTCCATGGTTCCTCTCCCTCTGACCTGTAACCACAGGAAGCTAGCCTCTTTGTACTTATCTGTATAACTGCCTGATACTATTTATAAGCCATCCACGAAACGCTCCTCTGCTGGCTTGTTAGACTCAAGGGCAGGATCTACATGCTCCATTGCTTTACTCCTATGTGCACCAGGTGTTTGCTGCCTAAGATGACAGCTCAGGTAGCTGCATGCATGTTAACTATCCTTGTTTGGATTACTAAAAATAAATGTCTCAGAAAAAACAAACCTAGAGTTAAAGAAAGAAAAGGCAGGAAAACGGAATGTTTTAAGTGCGGCCCCCAATTCGGCTCACTCTGGCCATAGCTACTTCTCCTCCAAAGACAACAATTTATCTAGGCAAGAGGGCAAGGGGTGAGTCAGAACTGCTCAGTTTGAAGCTGGGCTCCGGGATTTTGGCCTGGAGTATCCTGCACACTCTACCTTGTAGGATGCTAAACAGATTCTTGGACAGTCTTTGATTGCTGTTTGCAGCCATCCTGGCCTCCTCACCTTTAGACACGTTGTACCCGTATGCGGCATAAGCAGCTGCAGAAGCCGCTGCAGCCCCTGCTTTGGCTCCTGCCATCGCAGCAGCACTGCCTGCTGTGGACTTGCGGCTTCGGCCTTTCCCTGCTCCTTTGGCTGTGCTTCCTGAACCCTTGGGGCGGCCTCGGCTTCGAGCTGAGTGACCACGTCCTGCAGCTGGCACTTCCTGAATGGAAATTCCTGTGGAAACAAATAGCCAAGAAGGAAAAAAAATAAATCTCTTAAAACTTTAACAAATATTCCCTTGACAGGGAATGCTAATGCTGGCTCTCAAGGTATTCTGTTTTGTTTGAAACAAGATTTCCTAATGTTGCTCAGGCTGCCCTCAACCTCCTGATCTCAAGTAATCTCCCAATCTTAGTCTCTTGAGTTCTGGGACTACAGGCACAGGATACGGTGCCTCGCTGGCTGATATCTGAGGACATCTGGGATTGTCTTTTAACACAGCTATGCTCTTCAAGCTGTCTTTCCTTCTAAGGAGTGGCTTCCGCCATGGTTATTTTCTTATTATTGTACCCAATGACTTGCTGTGGGAAATTAAAGTGTTTCTGCCTTGGGCTTCTATTTCTTACATTTTTTCCTGGGTACTGAATCTAGGCCTTGGGTATACTATACATACACTCTACAACCAAACCACATAGCCAGTCCTACTTCTAAGGTTGTTTTTGTTTTTTTAATTTAAATTTTCAGACAGGGTCTCACTATGTAGCTGAGACTGGCCTTGACTTCAAGATCTTCCCACCTTACCCTCCTTACACCACTATGTTCAGTCCTATTGTTTCAGGCTTTAAAATTTAAAATTCAGCTTCCTCAAGAAACAGTAATAACACTGGGCCTTATACAACAGAAAAGAAATGCCCCACAGCTAACTTAATTAAACAACTAGCAAAAATAGGGGTTTGGGAGATGGCTCCATTGGTAAAGGCCGCCGTGCAATCTTTGAGACCTGAGTTTGGATCTCTAGTACCTATAAAAGTGTGGCAGCATGTGTACTGGGGATGGGCAGGCAGACACAGGTAAATCCAAACTATGTCTTCTACACACAATCAGGAAAGATACCCGCTGTCAGCCTTTGACTTCCACATGCATATACACCTATGTATGCTCTCACATTCTACACTGGAACACGAACACACACACACACACACACACACACACACACACACACACACACACTCTTTTGTTCCACTTTACTCTTGGAAGAAGAAATAAAATTTCTGTATCTGGGTGCATAAGATGGCAAAGGACTGGATACCAAGCCTAATGGCCTGATTTGATCCCTAGGACCAGAGTGGTGGAAGAGAGAACCAACTCTCATAACCTGTCCTTTGGTCTCCACATGTGTGCATACACACAATAAATAAAAATGTGCCTACCAGATGGTGGCCTTTAATCCCAGCACTCGGAAGGCAGAGGAAGGTGGGTCTCTGTGAGTTTGAGGCCAGCCTGGTCTATAAGAACTAGTTCAAGGATAGGCTCCAAAGCTACAGAGAAACCCTGTCTCAGGGCTGGAGAGATGGCTCAGAGGTTAAGAGCATTGCCTGCTCTTCCAAAGGTCCTGAGTTCAATTCCCAGCAACCACATGGTGGCTCACAACCATCTGTAATGGGGTCTGATGCCCTCTTCTGGCCTGCAGGCATACACACAGACAGAATACTGTATACATAATAATTAAATAAATATTAAAAAAAAAAAAAAAAAAAAAAAAAAAAAAGAAACCCTGTCTCAAACAAAACCAAAATGTGTCGATGTGGTGATACATGTCTTTAATCCCAGGATTTGGGAGTCAGGGCATGCAGAGCGCTTATGAATTTAAAGGCCAGCGTGGCCTACATAGTGAGTGCTAGAGCTATGTGAGAGACCCTGTCTAAAAAAACAAAACAAAAAGGTAATTAAAAAAGAAAAGTAGTGGAGCAGGCTGGGGCTGCATGAGATGGCAGCGTCACTTACCATTCACAGTGTCCGAGACAGAGCCTGTTATGGAAGCAGGAGAATTGGTGGCTCGAGACTGAGGAGCTGAGGAAGCTGGGTCATCCACAATAACCAACATGTCACTGCTGCTTTCATCAGGGGGGATGGAGCCAGTGTGCAGCTCACTGCTGATTGAGATCTAGAAGCAAAAAGGTTGAGATAATAGTCTCACTGGCTACAGGCCTCACGCTCAAGCGACAAGCTTAGGGGACATGCATGTATTTCTCGGTCCTGCCTTGGGTTCTGAGAACCAGTCTGTCCTTATGCAATCCTCTCCCACAAGGCTGGAAGTGAACAGTACCCAGCGGCTTAGCATCATGTCCCTGTCGCGAGGTCAGGATGCAGTCCCACTGCTGTGATGAAGACATCCAGAAGGAGCCTCACCTCACTGAAAGGGCTGGGCATGGCAGAGTCTACACTTATGAAAGAGTCATCACCATCAGCAGAGAGGTTGGAGTTGTCAGCAGAAGGGACAAATGGGATCACGAGGTTCACACCCTCTTTTCTCCTTTTCCCATCCAATTCATCTTCCTTTTTCTTCTGGGAATACAAAAGTCAGAAAATACATAAAAACATGAATATTTAGCTCAAAGGGTAAAGTGAGATTAGGAAATAAGATGATTACAGGCATCGTCTTGCTATTGGCTCCAGACAGCCTGCTACTTGCTATGTCTCCTGGTCTGATCTCATCATCCTATCTCAGTCATCCAAGTGCTGGGACTACAGGCACACACCACTGCACTGGCTTGAGACAGGCTCTCGGTCTACAGCTCAGACTGGCCTCAAAGTTCCTCCATCTTCTTGAAAGCATCACCATTTTGTCTCAATTTCTTTTCTGTGTGTATAGGTTATGTGTATTCTGAGGATTGAAGCAAGTACACATATAGGCAAGTACTCCAGCAAAGAGGCACATCTCAAGCCCTAAATCACCGTATCTTAAAGGAAGTAAGAACTCACCAAGGAGGAGGAAGGTATACCGTGTCTCTCCACACCCTCTACTGGGCTCACGTATCTACTCATTCATTTATTACTTACTTATGTGTGGATGTGCATGTGCTGCATTCATGTGGACGTCAGAGGACAACTTGTGGGAACTGGTTCTTCCCTCCCACCACATGGGCTCCTGAGATCAAACTCAGGTTACTAGGCCCTTTTCTGGAGTCATGTTGTCTACATCTAATACAGGGTGAAGAGTGTACAACACTGTGTAGTTCATGCTGTCATTGGGTACTTTCTATTCTACACTTGGAGCAAACTGACATCTGATCTAAATTGTTAATCTACAACAGGAAAAATGGCTCAGGTAGAGGTGGATCGCCTTTTAAACCTTGGATCCCAGCTCAAACTCCAGAATCCATATAAAGGCAGAAGGAGAGAACCAACTCTATAAAGTTGTCCTCTGACAGTCCCACCCAGAGTGTGGCATGTGCACACGAATACACACCTAACATTCACACACACAAAAAAAAATTGCTAATTTCTGTAATGCCCTATTGTGAAAGCCACCTTTTATTCTGTGACAGGTTGTCCTCCCTTCTTCATTCACACCTTTTTAAAGGCACAGGGATGATACCCAAATGCTCTAACACTAAGCCACACCCCTTGAATGTTAAAGGTATTTTTATTTTAAGTAGTGGCAAATAATGGGTTAGATATGAGAACAGAGTGAGAAAAAAGCCTGCTTGGGAAGGGGCAGAGATGACAGTTCTGGCCAGGAGGACATTATCTTTCATTTTTTGGATTTTCCAACTCTATAAAAGAAGCAAGTACAAAGTGTCCCTAGGCTGAAACTGACTCTTCATTAAAAGGGGCTATAATACAGCAGCTCTAGGCTGCTGACTACCAAAGGCCTATGACCAAAGGGATCCAGCCACAGCCTTTCATTTTATTAATATTTATTTATTTATTTATTTATTTATTTATTTATTTATTTATTTATTTATTTATTATGTATACAATATTCTGTCTGTGTGTATGCCTGAAGGCCAGAAGAGGGCACCAGACCTCATTACAGATGGTTGTGAGCCACCATGTGGTTGTTGGGAATTGAACTCAGGATCTCTGGAAGAGCAGGTGGTGCTCTTAACTGCTGAGCCATCTCTCTAGCCCCCCCCCCTTTCTTTTTTCTTTTTTTCTTCAGCCACTGCCTTTTATTTTGGAGTCAGTCTCCCTGTGTGGCTATGGCTGGCCTGGAACTCAGAGATATTCTGCCTACCTCTGTCTCCCAAGAGCTGTGATTAAAGGTGGGTGTTACCATGCAGGGCCAGTCTTTTCAAAAGATTCTATGAAAGAAGTAACACAAGTCTTTAATCCCAGCATTCCTGAGGCTGGGGCAAGAGGATTTTGTGAGTTCCAGGCCAACCTGGTCTCCACAGTGAGTCCCCCAGGCCAGTCAGGGCTATGTAGAAAGACCCCATCTCAAAAAATAAAAACAAAGTTCTATAAAATCTAGTAACATCGCCTTAGCTATCACAGTTATCACTGACAGATGGGTCCCAGTCCAACTGTGAGCAACACTAGGGTCTGTGAAAAAGAGCAAGCTAGAACTGCATTTGCTGTCTTTTACCTCACCAAATGTCCATCAGCAAAGAAACGTTTCAGTTCACACAGATGGGGTTAGTGAGCTGGCTCAGCAGATAGAGAAGCACTTGTTCGCCAATCTGGAGGATCTGATATTAAACCTCAGAACCCACATGATGAAGGAAGAAAACCAACTCTCACAAGTTCTCTGACCTCCACATGCAGACCACGGTTTACCATGTATGTACAAATATGCATTCACACATGTGGCCTTTTTTGTACTTCTGAAACTTATTCCAGGCCCTGTCAGTCCCTATCCAACCCCAGTCTGGAGATACCTTCTCTGCATATTTCTCCCGCTTGCGTTTTCGTTCTTTCACTCGGTTGGTCTCTTCCTGCTGCCGTTTCTCCTCCTGTCGTAGTCTCACTACCAAGGAAACATAAAATCACTAAAAAGCCTTTGTGATTCATAATCTTTAGCTTCTGAAACATAGGGGCATATCCTCTAGTGGTTCCTAAGTTATAATTTTGTGTGGTTTAAGAAAAACACTGGTATTGCTGCATGTCTTTAATTCAGCACTTGGGAGGCAGAAATGAGATCCCTGGGACAAGCAGAACTCTGAGTTTGAGACCAGACTGATCTACAAAGAGAGCTCCAGGACAGCCAGGAATATATAGAGAAACCCTGTCTAAAAAAAACAAACAAAAAGAGCTTATATTTTTAGATGTGGGGTTGTGGAAGTGCTCACAGGAACTCACAGGACAAATCTAAAATTGAATAGTCTCAAAATCTAGAAACTCTAGGTGAAAGGTCTTTATGGTTAGAGCAGCTTGCTGTTGAAATTCTATATAAAATGTTTCTCTGGGCCAGTGAGAGGGCTCACCAGGTAAAAGCACCTGTTGTCAAACCTGAATTTGAACCTAGAACCCATAGAGTGGAAGGGGACAATATCCTAACACGCATGTGCCATGGCATGCGCATGCACGCACACACATGTATTTAAATTCATAAATATAAACGTACACATAATTTAAAATAAAAATAAATTCTGGCTTTGGCATACACAGTGCTCATCTCTTCACTGGGTCTGGGGAGGACAGAACACGAGCCGCCAGAGTACGTACGTTTTTTCTCCAGCTCCTCATCATCTAGAAGAAGGCTAACCACCTCTTTGGGTTTCAAGGTATCTGGTTTGAAGTTCCCGCCAGAAATCACCATTCGCTGAATCTACACAAAGTGGATTAAAATGTCATCTCCAGGTATTCACTCCCATACAGCAAACATCCAGAATCACCCCTCTGAACCAACTCCCAAGGGAGGTACTGGCTTTACTATTTCTTGTTCACTTGGCTGATCCCTCCACAACATTTGTCCCCAAAAGAGGCTGGAGAGATGGCTCAGCAGTTAAGAACACTGGCTGCTCTTCCAGAGGACCTAGTTTCAATTCCCAGTACCCACATGGCAGCTCACAACCATCTGTAACTCCAGTTCCAGGGTATATGATCCTTTCACACCAATTCACATAAAATAAATTTAAGTAAATTTTTTAAAAAAGGACAATTATTGCCGGGCGGCGGTGGCGCACGCCTTTAATCCCAGCACTCGGGAGGCAGAGGCAGGCGGATCTCTGTGAGTTCGAGACCAGCCTGGTCTACAAGAGCTAGTTCCAGGACAGGCTCCAAAGCTACAGAGAAACCCTGTCTCAAAAAACCAAAAAAAAAAAAAAAAAAAAAAAAAAAAAAAAAAAAAAAAAAAAGGACAATTATTGATTTTATTTTTTGGCTCGGGATTATTAATTGTCAGTTAAAAATAACTCAAAATGTATCACTATTCTGGCACACAGGCAAGAGGAGGCAAACTGAGGCAGACTCTGAAATGTTAGCCTTCCTCCTTTAAAACAGCATGCCATACACAGGCCCTCTGTGGTGTCAGTGCACACACGATCAGCCTGTATATAGGCTCCAATGCTTACCATGACTAATGAAAGACAAGAATCTTAAACAGTCTCAATCCAGTTACTGTGGCTGGCTTCTACTCCCTGCAGCATGATCCCTCCCTTCCTGCTTACTTACCTCACTTTTTTCCTTGGCTCTCTGCAGAATGCGCTCCTCGATTGTGCCTTTACAGATCAGCCGGTACACAGTGACCTGCTTTGTCTGCCCCAAGCGGTGGGCCCTATCCATGGCCTGTTGGTCTACAGTGGGGTTCCAGTCACTATCGTAGAAAATCACCTGCATAGGCCAGAAGAGAATACAACAAAGACTGATGTACTCTGAGAACAGGGCAGTCACTCATCTGTCTGTAAACACTGATGCTAGCCAGGTCAGAGGTTCCCCCCCGCCCCAATCATTTATGTAATGATAAGAAAGTAAGTCCTTAGAAGACCAAGCTGTATGTTTGTTGCTCTTGGAAAAACAGGCACGCTCCTGGTCTGTCCACAGCTGGCCTGGAGAGATGGTTCAGTGATTAAGAGGATGAGTACCTGGGTTTTATTCCCAGTACCCAGCAGGAGGCTAATAGCCTCCTCTAACTCCAGTTCTAGGTCATCTGACATCTCTAGTTTTCATGGGCATGTACACACACACACACACACACACGATTAAAAATGATACTTGGGAAGCTTACATGGAAGGATCACTTGAGCTTATGAGTTTAAGACTAGGTTAGAATGTGGATACTAAGACTTACATAATCTACATGGGAAGTAGAAAGTAGAAAAAGGACTAAAGTGGGGATGGGAGCAGAGAAAAATGTAGAGTTCAATAAATACCAATAAAATAAAAAGACTAGGTTGGACAAAACAGCAATAAAGTCTCTTAAATAAAAACCCAGTAATATAGTTAATATTGTTGGTCGGTAGTGGCATATGCCTTTAATCCCAGCACTCAGGCAGAGGCAGGCGGATCTCTGTGAGTTCCAGGCCAGCCTGGTCAACAGATCAAGTTCCAGGATAGGCTCCAAAGCGACAGAGAAACCCTGTCTCGAAAAACAAACAAGCTGGGCAGTGGTGGCACACACCTTTAATCCCAGCACTTGGGAGGCAGAGGCAGGCGGATCTCTGAGTTCGAGGCCAGCTTGGTCTACAAGAGCTAGTTCTAGCCAGGACAGGTTCCAAAGCTACAGAGAAACCTTGTCTCGAAAAACCAAAACAACACCCCCCCCCCCCAAAAAAAAACCCGAACCAATGAAATGCCTACAGGATTCCCTGCAAAGAGACTCACACAGTTCTCCTAGCTTTCTCATCAACATCACTTCCTATTCCACGAATCCTAAAATGAAATATTTAAAGGGGTCCCCCAAAGCTACTTCTAGTCTGCAGTACAAAAGACAACCAATAAAATTAGGTGACCCTAAAACTCAATCCTAAGTCATTTTTTTTTAACTTTTACTTTTTGAGTCAAGGTCTATTATGTAGCTCTACCTGTCCTGGAACTCACTGTGTAGACAAAACTGGCCTCCATCACGCTGAGATCCACCCACTTCTGTCTCTTGAGTGCTGGGGTTAAGGGCATGTGTCACCACTACTTGGCTCCAACTTAATGCTCATGCTATTTCTCTCCTTCCTAAGGACCGCACACAGGCTTACTATCCAATCCTTCAGCCTCAGCAGTGCATATGAAAGGGAGAGCATTGTTTATGTTTGGATCAGCACTTTTCATGGACAAGATGCCAGGACTACCTCGCTTTCAAATTCCCCCCAATGTATGGACTTGCCGCAATGTCACTATACAGTATGAAGTCACCACCCTGGCTCATGGAATCTGGATAATTCTGTGAAAGTGGGAATCCTCAGAACTGAATCTTCTATGGAGCTCATCAATAAAGTTTTCTGTTATCAACCTGTTACTTCATCTGCAAACAGCTGCTTATCCAGTATCAATCCAAGTCAATTTTCTACAAGGAGTAAATGATCAGCTCTAGTTCAAAGGATTTGCATTTTGAGGCTCACCACTGCCGGTGATGCCAAAAACACAATGGGGCTGAGCATGGCCAACAAGGGGGCTGAGCGTGGCCCAGAGCAGATGACAACCAGGTAGCAGCACCTGCAAGGCCTCCTATAACACTATTTTAAGGACTCTTTCTCTGTGTTGCCTTTTCTGTTGCACAATACTGTTTCTTTGGTTTGGGGTTCTATGAGACCCCATCTCATGGAACTCAAACTAGCCTTGAACTTGTTACGTAGCTAAGGTTGACCTTGAATACTGATCCTTTGGCCTCTACTTCCCAATTGTGAAATATTATTCATAAGCAATTTATTTGTGTACTGAGTGCTGGATCTCCTGGAAACAAGGTTACAGATGGCTATGACCTGTCATATAGGGGCTGAGAATAGAATCAGGATCCTCTAGAAGAACAGTACATGCTCTTAATCACCGAGCCATCTCTCCAACTTCCTGCTTTTATTTTTTGATATGTCACTACGTAGACAAGGCTACCCTTGGCTTACAGTGATCTTTTGGCTTCCGCCTCACTGGTGCTAGGATTATAAGTGTACACTACTATGCCTGGCTATGGCATCAGCATTTTAATGCCTTTGGATGTATTACTTAAACACTTCACTGACTCTTTTGTATGATGTCCTTTTTGTTTTGATATTTCATTTGATTTTCTTCAGACAAGGTCTTTCTATGTAGTCCAGGACAGCTTTGAGGGTCACTGAAAACTCTTGTGATCCCCTCCCTGTCTCTGTCTTCCATGAAGTGGGATTAAAGATGCATGTCACCACACCTGTCTGGTTTTGCTTTTATATATGAAGTATTATTCCTCAATTTTGGCATAGGTTAATCCTTAGGGGAAGAAAATATAAAATGTTGACCAATGAAATTAATGTCTATAGACATGATGTGGAAATACATGTCTGCCACTTGTAGTGGAATACAAACTTACCAGAAGACGTACTAGAATTTTAAACTGAACCTAAAGATTTTTAGAAAATCTACCTATCTACACATCCACTCACTCCTCCCCCTTTCCATCTATCTACCATCATACAGAGGACCAAACTTCCTTATATGCTAGCAGCCAGGCAAATACTCTACCAGGTACCAACATCCTCAGTTCCTTTATTTCTTTATTTTGAGACATGGTCTTCCTATATAGCCTGGTAGGCCTAGAATTCACTATGTAGACAAAAGACTAGTTTTGAACTTTAAAAGATCCTTTGCCTCTGCCTCCAAAGCATACACTATGATACCTATCTTAGAAAAGCCATTTAAAATTTCCAGGGAGAAGGGGCTGGAGAGATGGCTCAGGGGTTAAGAGCATTGGCTGCTCTTCCAGAGGTTTTGGGTTCAGTTCCCAGAACCCACATGACAGTTCACAACAGTCTATAACTCCAGTTCCAGGGGATCTGACACCCTTACACAGATATACATGCAGGCAAAATTTGTACAAAAATACAAACAAATAAATTATTAAAAATATTTTCAGGAAGAGCAAACTAAGGAAATATAGATTTAATAAAAAGGAGATTCAGATAGGCCAGATGGCTCAGCTGTAAAAGATGCTCTTCCAAAGGACATGGGTTCAATTCCCAGAGCCCACAGCAAACAACAGCTCACAACCTTGTATAACTCTAGTTCCAGGGAATTTGACAGCCTCTTCTGACACCAGCGCAAGTGGTGCACAGACACACATACAATCAAAACACCCATATACAAAATAAAATATTTCAACATTCGGATTATCTAACATATGTAAAAATGACACACACACACACGTGATAAAATCACAACTAAAAAGAGTATCTTGGAAATGTTAAAGCCTGGCAGTGGTTCAGCATGACTTCACAGTAGACAAGTCTACACCATGAATCATAAGATTGCCTTAGTTTAGCATTTGCATTTTCCCTAGACATCTCAGTGACAATCAAACCCCGATTCAACTTGGGCTCTTCAGGGCTCATAAACAGAAAACTAAAGCTTAAGAAAATAAAAGATGCATTTGGGAAGAGAACAGAATAAAACAGAATACTGTTTAGAAAAGAAAAAAAAATCACAGGAAAAACAGTAAAGCATATATATAAATTAATAGGTTAAAGCAAGAATAAGAGAGAAAAGAATGAAACACAAAACAAGATAGATGAACACTGGGGTCACCATGATATGACCTGGTGGGTGTGCTGGGTGTGTGTGGTGGGGCGGGGTGCGCAACTGAGTGCTCAAGTTGAGACACAGATGACACCTGTATTTCAGGTTTCTGGTGCTCAGCGAGACAGTCTAGAGACAAACAAAGAACAATTAAAGGACCAGAGATGACTCAGCTAGGATGAGGAAAGACTGTGATGCAGAATGTGTGGCCCAGCAATGACTAAGGTGAAATCTATGAACAGGACCTTCATGAAGCTGTAAACCCCAAACAGACATGTGGGAGGCCTGGTGAGAGTTGGCATGGTGCTTTTGGATTAGATTATATAGGCCAAGGAATGAGGGAGTGAATAGGAAACAGGGAAAACTCTACAGGAGCCAGAGAATTTAGGCTAACAACTGGAAGTGGGACTGGGGCTTTTTCTTCCAAGAGAACACATTAGTCCAGTCCCCTGGGAGAACTAAAAGCTAACTCCATTGGGCATAGGGCATACCATGTTACTACTAAGAAATAAAAAGCTCCTCCTCTCTCTACATGTAAACACCTGAAACAAGTCAGACAGAAAAATAAATCTTGGTAGTTTATTATAACAATGGCCCCCTAAACAGAGTCAAACATAAAGATATCCTTAATCCATAAAGAACATGGTAAAAATCATCTGCTAAAACCATGTTTTCACTAATTAAGTAGTCTAGATAGTTCCCAGTGTTTACATACACATGCTTGCAATCACTTCTGCAATCATTAAGACATCAAGTCTTTCCCCAATGAGGCACACCATGTATGATCAAATAAATTAGAAATGAAATACCTGATGAGCAGCCCAGGAACTCATTCAACTTCCTCATCAAACCAGAAAAGATGCATTGGTTTCTTTCCCCCCCCCCCCTTTTTTTTTTTTTTTTTTTTTTGGTTTTTTTCGAGACAGGGTTTCCCTGTAGTTTCTAGAGCCTGTCCTGGAACTAGCTCTTGTAGACCAGGCTGGCCTCGAACTCACAGAGATCTGCCTGCCTCTGCCTCCCGAGTGCTGGGATTAAAGGCGTGCGCCACCACCGCCCGGCACATTGGTTTCTTAAATGGTGTCAAATGTTCCACTACTTTATGTTACTCTATTTACTTTTACTTTATTAAAAAAGTTTATTATGTGGGTATGTTATTTACTTATTATAATGACTACAAACTTGGTGCCAACTTAATAATTTAAAAAGAGACACTTTGTGGTTGGAAGTCCTATGCGGGCCTTTTGCTGCTTTGTGGTAGCAGATAAGATGAACACTACTAACAAGACTTTGGTTTGGCCCACAGAAGTCAAAGGGTTGAGTAGTCCTGTCACAGACCAACTGAAAACAGTCAAGCGAAGAAAGGAATATATGCTTTCTTAAAAATTTTTTAGACTTATTTAAGTGTATTAATGTTTTGTATGTACGTGTGTCCATGTACCACGTGCATGCCATGCCTGGTGCCTGCAGAGGTCAGAAGAAGGCATCATATCTCCTGGAACTGGACTTACAGACATGTGAACAGCTATGTGGGTGCTGGGAATCAATCTCAAGTCTTCTCTTGACTGCTGAGCCATTTCTCCAGCCCAGGAATACATTTTTACAAAGTTAATTATGCTGAACTTCTGCAGGGATCTCATCTAGCACCACAGTCTTAAATATCACCCAGAATGTAATGATTCCAAAATATGTCTCCAGGTGTAGCCTTTCCTCTGAGCACTGTCACCTGAAGGCTGAGACTCTTGTTTGTCCCACTTCTATCTTTCCCACTATGATGTTCTGTATGTTACTCCCACCCTACTCTACAAGTTAGGGGGACATGTTTAAAACCCAAGCTGAGCCACGTACTTGACTATAGTTCCAGCACACTGGGAGGGTGAGGCAAAGGGGAACCATTTGAGCCCTAGTGTGACACTAGTCTCAACAATATAGTGAAATCGCGCCTAAAATAAAATAAAATAAAATACCCAAGCTAGTCCATGCTAATCCTCTGTTCAAATTCTTGTACTCTTCGATCGGTCTTGCTGTGACCCATCAAGCATGCATGATGTGCTCGTGTGGCACACTCTGCACTCCTCCTCCACTACTTGTGTTCTACTCACTCTCTACATCTTGCTGCTGCTTGATCATGACAACCAGGCTCTTAGTCCAGGGCCCCACACTTACCTCCTCTGCCTGAAGTCTTTTCTTTTTGCCAGACTAACTCTTGACTCACTTTCCCGCTCTCTTCAGATCCTGGCTTACATGTCACCCACGAGAGAGGCTCTAACATCCCATACAAAACAGCAACCTGGGTCCTTCTCCCCCTTTCACTGTTATATTTTTTAATCATAAAATTTAAATTAATTTTCTGTTTATACTGTATCAACTACCACAACTAGCAATGTAATTATGGAGAAAAATAAATTTCATTTTATTGAATGTTGAATTCTTAGTGCCCACAACAGTGCCAGGCCCTTGCCCGATACACTAATCATTTGTTAAATGACTGAATGGACAGCTGTAGAAATTGGCTAAGATATAAAAAAGGCTTCCTTTCTACTGATGAGGTAGGTTACACCTAGCATGTACAATAATTACTTACAAGATAACATGATTGAGTAAAGGGAAAGGACTAGGAAGGAATGTGATATTGGATGAGGAATCTGAAATATAATCAGAGGTTTACTAGGTGGAAAAGGTAGCTCAGAACATGACGAGTCTCAGGTAACAACTTTAACAGTAAAACCATTACTGTATTACAGTAGTGTAGTATAGTAACGGGCACTCTAAATTTATCCACTTCTCATAGGGGAAGGGATCTGGCAATCAGGCGGGCAGGGCAGATACAGGCTCTAAGTGAGGATGCTTGCAAGTCATGGATAGGAGCTTTAAGTAGCACATTAAGTAAAGAAGGTTTCAAAAAAACTGTACTAGAGTGTCAGCAGAGCCAAGAATGGACTTGGAACAAGCGGTATATGGCTAGGGACTGTGATGTGCTCGAAAGATCAGCTAGGAAAAAGTGAGGAATGTGTAACTGTTGGTACTATATGGCATCTTAACAAAAAAAGACCAAGGAAAACAAGGACAAGGGCAAATTTCCGTCACGTAACAGGACAGGTGTGAACAACCACAGAGTAACCACATGGACAACACACGTCACCACAGTCAGCCTGGTTGGTGTACTCCACACAGCAATGCCAACAGTCCTCAGGCCCTCAGGTCCCGTCCCACTTGGGAGCAAGCAAGGCAAATTTGAATCTTATGGTTGATAATTAGCACTCCCACAGTATTTTATTTTCATTCTCTAAGGCACACAGTTTGAGGACACTAAGGTCATTAAAGAGAAAGAGTGGGTCTAACTTAGGAGTGGAGACAGACACAAATCTAATTTCAGCTTCCTCACACCACTTCACCATCTTGCCCCTCATTTCTCCATGATCTCATGAACCTGCACCTTCCTAATGCACATATTTCAGAGACTACATCATGTGCCAATTTTAGAGTCATACTTTTATAAAATGTTTCCTACTTACGCAGTTTTCAATCTAAATGTTACTAGTATTGCTACATTTCAATCTATGGAATAATGCTGAGATTCACAGGGAAGTTCTCTTCTTTCAGAGGCTGAAGTTGTCATACCAGGAGACTGGGCATTTGAAAGGATGGAAATTTTGCTAGAATACAATTTATTTTACCTTATTATTTTATGGGAGCAGGTTTCAAGATAGGGTTTCTCTGTGTAATCTTGGCTGTCCTGGAACTAACTCTATAGACCAGGCTGGCCTCGAATGCAGAGATCCATCTGCATTTCCCTTCCAAGCACTGAGTATTAAGGCTGTGCACTACCACTGCCTGGCTTAGTTTATTATTTTTTTAATTATAATGGTCGTTGCTATCTAAACAGCTCCTGAAGTTCACAACACAAAAGCATTACCTTTCCCAGTAATAAACCCACATGTTTTAGTCACAAAGCAATTGTTCTGATTTGTTTAGTTACAGTTCCTCAAACAAATCTATCTGGATTGCTCGGTCACCCCCACACCCTGTTTATTTTCACTGCGATATCCCCAACAGTCAGCAAAGTACCTGACACACAGTAAGAAGCAATTCCTTAATCTTCTACTGAATTAATATGTAAAGAAAGCATTCAAAGAGAATGGATAGGAAAAAACAAGAGAAAAGTTAAAATGCGTGTGAATGAGTTTACAGGAGAGCCCTGCATACCCAATGCACCACGCTCTCTTGCGTCACTTACAGTATCTGCGGCCGTGAGATTGATACCCAGTCCTCCAGCTCGTGTGCTTAATAGAAACACAAAGATGTCATTCCTAAAGAAAAGGGGGGAAGAACATGTTAGAAGAAAAAGGAATAATGCAACGTGGAAATAGAGAGGAGTTTCTAAAAGCAGAATCTAGGGCTAGAAAGAGCGCTGAAGACTACAGCACCTGACAGATGCTTTCTTGAGACACTGTGCAAAGGTGTTCTCTCTTTAAAATTCAAATCATGGAAACCATCTTCCAATTTGAACGTAAGTTTTTGCTGCCACACTAATATCTGACTGATAACTAATAAAAGTAAAAACATGAAGCAAATATAACAGATATTTGTCACTATAGAAAGAGACCTCTGGCTATACCACATTACACATACACTGGTTTGCCTTCTTTCTTGTGGTGCTCCAGAGCACCAAACCTAGAAACTTGTACATGCTCTGTAATCTCTACCTCTGAGCTACACTTTGAGTCTAAAAATTTTCTCTTTTTTTTTTTTTTTGAGATACTTTTTGTATCCCTGGCTAGCCTTGAACTTGCTATGTAGCTGAGAATGATCTTAGATTTTTTTGGTCCTCTGGCGTCCATCATTAAAGTCCATCATCAGGAATGCACCACTAAACCTAGCATTCCCATTAGCACTTTTCCCTTGAGACAAGGTTCTAACTATGTATTCAAGGCTGGCCTGGAACTTGCTATGTAGATCAGGTTGGCTTTGAATTCATGGATTCCCCTGCTTCTGCCTGAGTACTGGAAGGTATATGCAACCATGCCCAGCCTGGTTTTGGTTTGTTTCTGCTTATATATTTGTATATATACATGTGCCTACATTTGGAGGTCAGAGTTCACATTGGGTGTCTTTTATCTTTTTTCCCTCCATATTTTGTGAAACAGGCTTTCTCAGTAAACCTGAAGTTCACGGACAGGCTAGGCTATCTGGATAGCAAGCTGCAGGGATTCGATGATCCCTGGTCTCCCAGAATAAGTGCTTTCACACCAGGGTCTGAACTCAGGTTCTCATGCTTGAATAGAAAGTACTTTATTGACTGAACAATTTCCCAGCCTCCCATTGGCCCTATTTTTTAATTTTTTTGAGACAAGGTCTCTCTATGTAGCCCTGGCTGTCCTGAAACTATGTAGACCAGGCTCTTCTCAAACTCACAGAGATTTCTCTGCCTCTGTCTCTTGAGTGCTGGAACTGACAGCCCTACTTAAAAATTACTTATTATTATCAATGGAGAGACTGTGCATGTATGACATGTGCACGTGCCACATGCATGTGCGCGCGGAAGTCAGAAGATAGCTTTCAGAAGTCAATTCTCTCATTCCACCCTAGTTCCAGGGAACAGAACAAACTCAGGTGACCAGGCCTGCTTGTCAGGAGCTTTTTTAGCCATGAGCCATGCCATTAGTCCCCAATTTTAACTGGCTAAAGTGTTCCTAGATCACGCAGAGGCAAATAAATCAGAACATAATCCTAATAGTTTGAAAGATTATTCTCTCTCTGAGTGCGTATGAGAGAGAGGGGGAGAGACTGCATACATGCGTGACCAAATGAGCGAGCACGCACACACAGGCTCATGTGTGCCACATCAAATAAATGGAGGTCAGAGGACAGCTTACAGGATTGGGATTCTGGCCATTACGTTAGGCTTGGCGAACAAGTGCCGTTATCCATTGACCCTCATAACACAAACTTTAAGATGACCTAACTCAGAATAATAAGTACACCCCAGAAATTTTGGTCTGGTCATGACTTCTGTGAACTAAGTTGACTTAGGACTAACCTAGGGAAGACATTTAGGATGGATGCACGTTTAGAAAAGGCCAACTCAGTACTCACACAGAAACAAGTAGATACAATTTGATTCCTTTTACATTCTAAGTCCTTTTGAAGAAACAATTACAAAGCAGCAGATGCTACCTCACTTATTAGGCAACAAAAAAGGTCCAAGCCAGATCATGAGGGCCTTTCATGCTAAGATTTATTTTATAAACAAGCAGGTGTTTATCTGCAGCCTAGTTTTTCCAGATAACCTAAGCGTAGCCCAAGATAACCTTTCATTTCCATGTTCTCACCTCAGGTTACTTTCCAGAACGATTCTAACAATCTATTAAAAGGATTATGCTAGTGAAAACATACGAGTTCTCTAAATCGAGCTGTTAATTTCTCTGCATGCAGTAAGAAGCACAACTGGAAATCCAGTTCACATGAATGTCTTCAAACAGCAGTCAATACTCTCATCTTTTTCAAAAAGACTTATTTTTGTTATATATGCTTGCACACCACAAGAGGGTACTGACCCCAT
This sequence comes from Arvicola amphibius, assembly GCF_903992535.2. Classification (NCBI taxonomy): domain Eukaryota; kingdom Metazoa; phylum Chordata; class Mammalia; order Rodentia; family Cricetidae; genus Arvicola; species Arvicola amphibius. The sequence continues at coordinate 56,258,093 of NC_052051.1, read as the reverse complement.
GGAACTAATGTTATAAATGGTTGTGAGTTGTCTAGTGGATGCTGGGAACGGAACCCAGGTCCTCTGGAAGAGCAGCGAGTGCTCTTAAGCCCTGAGTCATCTGTCCAGGCCCATACTCATCTTTGGAATGTCAGTTTGACACACCTGGACTGCACTAAACAGAGCAGCCAGAGAACATTCTAGTACACTGATATAAGGTAAGTATAACTATGACGTTCTAGATACAAAGGCACTAAATCACAGAATAAATTGAGTTTTAATCCAAGGGTTTCAGTAAAACAATGTGGTGGCACATACTTGAAACAGAAGGATCTCTAAGAGTTCGAGGCCAGCCTGTTCTATACAGGAAGACAGTCGCCACCACCACCCTGGCAGCCCAAGACCCCTAAAAAAGAAGAAAAAGAACCCCACCTGCTGACAGAGATCCCACCCGTTTAGGCTATTCTTCTTGGTAAAGTCATCTGATATCTAAAACTGCTTCATGGACTACAAAAATTAGGACACTCCAAACACAGTTAAAGTGACTGACTGAGGACACAGTCACAGACATGATTGTTGGTGAACTGTGGTTAACCACTGAACTAGACAGGCCTATTACCACCATTCAGAAAACCTAACTTTTCTGGAGGCACACATGGACATCAAAGCATATCTAGGGCCCCTAGTATGTCAAGACTCAAAACCTCTGTACTCCCAGAAAAGTTTTACCAGTTTATCCTTGAATTTTACTTCATTACCTTTCCCTTTTTTCTGTAACAGTGTCTCAATATATTTATTAAGAAGGAAGCCAGACTTGGGAGGCAGAGGCAGGCAGATCTCTGTGAGCTCGAGGTCAGCCTGGTCTATAAGAGCTAGTTCCAGGACAGGCTCCAAAGCTACAGAGAAGCCCTGTCTCAAAAAAAAAAAAAAAAAAAAAAAAAAACCCAAACAACAAAAAAAAAGGACTGTACTTGCCAGGTGGTTGGTGGTGCACACCTTTAATCTCAGCACAAAGGAGGCAGAGGCAGGAGGTGGATCTCTGTAATAGGATACCAGTGATGTTACACAGAAAAACAGTTTTGAAAACGAAAAAGAGCCGGGCGGTGGTGGCGCACGCCTTTAATCCCAGCACTCGGGAGGCAGAGGCAGGCGGATCTCTGTGAGTTCGAGGCCAGCCTGGTCTACAAGAGCTAGTTCCAGGACAGGCTCTAAAAAAGCTGCAGAGAAACTGTCTTGAAAAAACAAAAAAAGAAAAAAAAAGAAAAACGAAAAAGAAAAAAAGAAGAAAGAATACACTCGCAGGGTGGCAATGGCAGCGGTGGCAGTGGTACACACCTTTAACCCCAGGACTCAGGAAGCAGAGGCAGGTGAATCTCTGTGAGTTCCCAGCCAGCTTTGTCTACAGAGTGAGTTTCTAGGACAGCCAGGGCTAGACAGTAAAACCCTGTCTTTGAAAAACCAAAAGAAAAAAGGAATATACTTGTCAGTTCTGGTGGGGCATGCTTTTAGTCCCAGCACTTGGGAGGCAGAGGCAGGCAGATCTCTATGTGTTTGAGGCCAGCCTGGTCTATAGAGTTGAGCTACAGGACAGTCAGGGCCACACAAAGAAACAGTGTTTCGAAGCCCCCCACCCCCCCAAAAAAACTTGATGGCTTCATTTACCTTATTTGATATAGATTCTTACTATGTAGCCCAGGCTGTCCTTCGACTCAGTAATACTCTTGACTCAGAATGCTGGGATCATAGGTGTGGCCACTATATCAGGCTTTTGCTTTCCCTTTTAGTCTTCGAATTAATCATCCATTATAATATTTCAGAAGTTTACTTAATTTACAACATCAATTTTAAGATTAAAATATAAAGCAAACAACAACAAAAACTGCAAGGCACCTGCCAATTTACAAGTGCATTTCCCATGGAGATAGGCTAATGTAAATAGAAATTTGGATGCTCACAGGTCCAGGGAAGAACAATTAACAAGGATTTAGGGCCCAGCTAGTATCTAAAGAATGTCCTATATTTCACTTGAGCACTGAGCCTGCTCTGGCTCCATATAACTTCCTCTCCTGTTCTAATACCTGTGTGATATCTACCAAATGCCGAGGGCTTTCAGCGTGTAATTCCTGAAGAAGCCTAGCATGTGAACACCAGGTGGACTTCAGGGAGAGTAACTAGGTATGTGCCAGGAAGGCAGAAGGCAGCTGGGAAGACTAAGAAGATTACACACTGCTCATAGGTTCTGGAGGGTTGCAGAAATCACACACAGATGCAGTAAACATAAAAAGGAAACCCAACACACACAGAGAAGTAATATAACTAAAATAAATTAACACAAAAATTTAGATCTACAGCTGCAGAAAAAAAATTTTCTTGACCATGTCGTGCTCTGGAGTCCTGGCTGACCTCAGACCTGCCACGAATTGCCTCTGCTCCTGAAAGGCTGAAACTGTAAGCGTTTACTACCGTGCCAGAGAGAAAACACTTCTTTTCTGTACTGAAAATACAACTTCTGGTGAGACATATTTAATAAAGCCAAAGTCTGGCTGTAATTAATGTAATTTAATCATAGAAAATAAGGATTACACAAATCTTGCGCTGTAATTACTAAAGGAGTTTCTATTCTAGACTATATGTCAGATTATTATAAACAAAATATCTACAGCTACTGAGAAGTTCTGTTTTACTTAATATATTTAGGGATGTTAATTCAAACTAATGTTTTAAGAGTTCTGATTAGATAAGACAAACTCCCAGAAGGCAACAGTGCAGTCTGACTACCCTCTAGGGGCTGCAGAGAAGTCACATTGGTGGAGTAGGGCACAGGGTCCATAGGGAGCACAGGACACCCCATGCTGCACAGGAGCACCTTGGCCTCAATCCCACTCTTTAACATCCCACTAAGTCCTCCTTGCACCAAATGCCTGAGTAGCACTGAGCATGAGCGATGGGAGTGAAGCTTCGTCAATGACTGAACAAGCACTCGATGTAAGAGGACGCTGCAGCATCGCAACGCTCTCACCCCGAAGAGTGAACCAACAGAGTCCATGCTACAGCCACTTCCCCACGCTGCCCAAAGGGTTACTATGACTGCTCAGACACCTGCTGGTAAAGGTCGGGGGTAGAAGGAAAGGGGGCAAAGGCCAACTCATCACAGAGGAAAGACCTTGTGAATGGCTCCTAGGATCACATACTGGTCACATGTTCTGAACGCTGCCAGGACATCCTGGCCAAACAGTCTTTAGTCTCAGCCAGACTTTTTCCTGGAAGGATCCCTCATAAATAAGCCTTGTATGAAGGGAATGTAAATGGCTTTTTATAGGAGTTCTTGTTTACTCTGGCTGACCTTTGAGCCACAGGGCTTGAGTTGAAACTGCATTTTTTTTTCTTTTGATGTCTTTTCACTAATAATGAAAATATTTGGCAAAGCATGCCTTTTGCTTTGAAAAACACTTTTTTCCCCTCAATTTTAAGATGCCACTCAGACCTATAAGAACATCTTATGTGGGAAACTTGATAATGCACTACTATGCGTATGCCTGCTGCCCTTAGAGGCCAGAAGAGAGCACTGGGTGTCCTGGAACAGTATGGCGTGAAGGACAGCTAGCTGTAAGCTACCATGTGATTGCTGGAAATCACACCTAGATCCTCTGCAAAAAACAGTAAGAACTCTTTAATAGGCTGAGCCATCTTCAGCCCCTACAGGAGAGTTTTAAAACTACTGGCACTCCTGGACCTGCTTAATGAACTATTCTAACTAAGTTAATTAAGAGATGAGCTGAATATGATCCTTCATACCCATAATTTTAGCACCAGGAAGGCTGAGGCAGGAGGATTACTGTGAGTTCTGGGCCAGCCTGGGCTTCATATCAAGATCTTAAAAAACAAACAAACAAACAAACAAACAAACAAAACAAACAAAAAAGAAGCCAGAACAAAACAAAACAAACAAAAACCTTAACACTGACAGAAATGGCTGAAGAGACAGCTGAGCTAGAATGAGGACACGGAGGTGATAACACCTCTGTACTCCCAGGACAGACAGGTAGATCCCAGGGCTTAACAAGTACCAAGAGCAAGCTCCTGGCTCAACGAGAGACCCTATCGCATAAACAAACAAACAAATAAAAATTAAAAATTTAAGAACGACAGAGGAAGGTGCCTGACATTGACTTATGGCCTCCAAGTTTAGGTTCTCTCTTTCTACCTCTCACTACTCCTAGAATTTGATCAGCTATAATAGCTGTAAACTTGGTCACCAGATGTCAAATCTCATTCCAATTTAGGCTACAGGTAGAGACCCTGCCTCAAATGAAACAAAAGAACCAGCCATTCAAAGGCATGGGCTATATGAGACCTGTCTCAAGAAAGCAAACAAAGAAGAACAATAAATAAACAAAACTGAAATAAAAGAAATGAATAAACATAAATAGCTAGGTGCTTAATTTTCTTCCCAGGAATTAAAAAGATAAATACTAACTGGACATGTAACTAAAGACTAGAAAGTCAGAAGCATTCTTATTTATACTGTAAGGTCTAAATTATTTCTCTTAATTTTTTTTTTTCATTTCTTAAAAATGTGATTAGCCTTAAGCTGGATGTGATGGCGCATACCTTTAATCCAGCACTCAGGAGGCAGAGGCAGGCAGATCTCTGAGTTTGAGGCCAGCCTGGTCTACATAATGAGTTCCAGGACACCAGGGCAGAGAAACCCTGTCCCGAAAAACAAATAAATAAACAAAAAAAACATGGTTAGCCTGTATGTAAGTCTGTGTATAGTGCCCCAAGAGGCCAGAAGAGAGTGTCAGATTCTTTGAAACTGGAATTATAGGCTGTAGTGAGTCACCGTGTGGGGGATGGGAACTGAACCCAATCCTCTGGAAGAGTATCCAGTGCTCTCAACCACTGTGCCATCTCCAGCCCCTCTACCACATTTCTCAGTTCTCTGAATGTAAGAAACAATGCTATCAATGGGTTTAACAGACCTATCTGCAGAAAAACATGGCTTTCTCTCTGAGTAGAGCCAGACTCTGCTTAGCACATTGAGAAGCAGCACATAGGACATGAATGGTTCTTGCAAACCCCCCAAATGTAACATGTTGTAGTTGAAGTTCACAGGCTCATTAGCAGCTGGGAGAGGTCCTGTGCTGAGCGCTACGAAGAGGACAGACTGAACTCCACTGCAATTTGTCATACTGTTCTGTATCTGTAATACCAGAAAGCTTATAGGAAATGGAACACAAACACAAATTCAAAATCAGCTCTAAGAAAACTCTGAGATGGAGCTACTGTTGACTGATACGGGATTCCCCTTTTGTATGCTGTGGATGTTTTATTACCATTGGTGAATAAAGAAGCTTCTTTGGCCTATAGCAGGGAAATCCAAACAGAGACAGAGGAAGAAAGAAAGCAGAGTCAGGGAGACGCCATGTAGCTGCCCAAGGAGCCACAGCCTCATGGTGATACACAGACTAATGGAAATGGGTTAAGATATAAGAGCTAGCTAGGAATACGCCTGAGCTGTTGGCTAAACAGTATTGTAATTAATATAGTTTTTGTGTGATTATTTGGGTCTGGGTGGCCAGGAAACAAAAGTATAGTCTCCATTTACAGTCGGCACTTGTCTTGCACATGCTAAGTGAGCACTCTAACAATGAGCTATGCCTTTAGCCTAACATGTAACTTTGTAACGTTTTTCTTCATAGACACTGATATCCTCTTCATTGGGGGTCATCATTCATATTCAGAAGTCTTTTTTTTGTTTTGTTTTGTTTTTCGAGACAGGGTTTTTTTTTGTAGTTTTGGAGCCTGTCCTGAACTCTTGTAGATCACACTGGCCTTGAACTCAGAGATCCACCTGCCTCTGCCTCCCGAATACCAGGATTAAAGGCATGTGCCATCACTGCCCGATTTCAAAAATCTTTCTATTGCTGTAAGTAGCAATGCCTGTAGTTCCAGAACTAAAAGATGGAGACGGGATATCAAGAGGTAAGGTCAGCATAAACTACTGATGATCCTGCCTCTATTTTCAACCTTAAAAAAGAAAAGGAAGCCAGGCAGTGGTGACACACGCCTTCAATCCTAGCACTTGGGGAACAGAGAAAGGCAGATTTTTGTGAGTTTGAGGCCAGCCTCACCTACACAGTGAGTTCTAGAACTCACTACAAAGCAACAGAGAAATCCTGTCTCAAAAAACAAGACAAAAAAAGATAGACCTTTACTTTCTAAAATAGTAGGTATTGACATGAGAAAAAAAATGGCTATGCATGGTAATCCATGCCTGTAATCCTAGTTAGTACTCAGGAAGAGGCAAAGGATTACTGCAAACTCCAGGCCAGCCTGGTCTACAGAGCCAGTTCTAGCCTGTCAAGGCCACATAGCCACATCATGTTTCATATTAATATTCACATTCTTTCTCTGATCTTAGCAAACTCTGAGAATAGTAGGCACTAGCTGCTGTGGTGCTGCACACAGAGAGGTGGAGACAAGAGGATACCTAGATCTCGCTATCTAGCTACTTGTCAGTAACCTCCAGGTTCAGGGAGTCCTTGGAGACCAAACTGATGAGGAGGTCATGTAATGTTGATCTCTGACCTTCAAACACATACAGGAACAATGCATCAATATACATACACAAAAGGTAGGCAAGCTATCGACTGCTTAATAGTCTAAGGTACACTGGCTGGAAACAAACTGACTGGAAGCACCTGGCCTGGACAGCCTGCCAAGCCACGTCCCTTCCCCTGGGGAGGGTCAGGACCACTCCCACAGGCTATTTAGGCTTGCCATGGAGAAAGGAACACGTGGTTGTCGGGTTTGTTCTCCCACTCCCATGCTCTCCTGGCCACCCGAGAGTACAATTAAACACGGGCATTTTAATTTGGTTAAATCTGGTCTGATTCGAATTCTTAATGCGCCTGTGGAAAGGCTTTTCCAAACACAAACAACATCATTTAAAGCACTACAGGGAAAATCAAAAGAATTTCTGTAATTCCCATTAAATGTTACCTGGTCTGAAAATCAGCAACCATGTCTCGTCTCTCTGAGATCTTGGATGAACCATCCAGCCTCATGTAGGTATGCTTCCTGTAAACCATATATTCCTGTCAACCAAGACAAAAGAACACAGTAAGTCTGATGCCAATCACTGCATTCTAATTCTCAAGCTTTTGCCCATTGTATCCAGATATAATATAATGTACTCAACTCATTATACACAGAATGGGCAGGAATGACTATAAAAGGGCAGCAGGTGAGTTTATTGCTACTTTATGAAATTCAATTCAATTTAAAAAGTAATCCACTACAGATTTCTGTAGGCTTTATAAAAACCTCCCCCAAACAAAAACAGCTTTTCAGTCACTACGCATGTGTTTTTTTCTTTTCTATTTTTCCAACTCTGATTTGTAGTTACTTATCCTGAAATAATTTTTCAAAAGACACTGAAGTGTCCAAGGTTATTCAGAGTAGAGGTCCTGAAGTTCAGGACAGTATTTCTGTCAGCAACTGGTCCCTGTCAAACCATTCTCAGAAATGAAAACAGCCGAGTATGGCAGTAGAGCAAGGTAAATCTCCTTGAATTCAAGTCGGTTTGGTCTACACGGTGAATATGATAGTAAGACTTTTCTCAATAACACACACACCGACACACTCCCAAATATAGTTAAATAAAATTTTGCTTTGTTCTTTGAGAAGAACTCATAAGAAAGCTCCAGCTAACCTAAAACTAGCATGGTATAACTTAATAAATAATATATTTGAATATTTTAAAACAAATTCCAGTAAACATTTCATTCTATACCATTAGCTCATTATTTCAGAGCATAACAGTTTTCTTTTTTTTTAATTGATTTTTTTTATTGAACTCTACATTTTTTCTCTGCTTCCCTCCTGCCTCTCCCCTCCTCTTCAACTCTCTCCTCATGCTCGCCATTTACTCAGGAGATCCTTGTCTTTTTCTACTTCCCACATGTATTTTTTCATAGCTGTGAACAGAACCAGTTTCCTTTCCATAATTAATATTTATACCAGTGTCCCTTGGCCCCACCCTTGGCAAATCCCTGAGGATTCAAGTTCTTGAATTTATAGTCTCAGTATCAGAGCAAAACAGATGACAAAGTAATTTCCCTAAACTGAGTATGTTCTTCACATCACCTGTGAGAGGAATCACAATTTTAAGAATAGAGAGAAGATTTTAAGAGACCCAACTGGAAGAATGTTTTCTTTGTCCCAAAGTTGTGGTTCCTTAGAGAAGATCAAACTTATGTTTATTTTCCCTTTTGTTAACCAAGACCACACTACGAAAAGTTCACTGTAGAAAAGTTCATGTTCAAATCTATTTATAAACAGACAGGTAAGGTGGTACAGGCTTGTATTCCCAGTCCTTGGGAGAAGAGACAAAGATCAGGAGTTTTAAGAACCACGTCAGTGCTGGGTGTGGTGGTGCACACCTTTAATCCCAACATTCAGAAGGCAGAGGCCCAGGGAGCTCTGTGAGTTCAAGGCTAACCTGGTCTACAAGAGTGAGTTCCAGGACAGGCTCCAAAAACTAGAGAAATCCTGTCTTGGAAAAACAAAAAACCAACCAAACAAAAAAGAACCACCTCAGCTACACAGTAAATTCAAGACCAGCCTGGGCAACATGAGGCCTTAGGCAGGCAGGAAGGCACGGACATGTACACTCCGCAAAAAGTAACCGCAGTCCTTCAAGTTGTGGTTTCACTTTCCTTGCTTCAATATACCCACAGTAAAGCTGCGGTTTGAAGATATGAAACAGAAAACAAGAAACAACTCATTAATAAAGTGCCCCCTCCACCTGGCTTTGCCACCCAAATGCTGGGATTAAAAACATGCACTTGCCAGGATTTTTTTTTTTTTTTTTTTGGTTTTTCGAGACAGGGTTTCCCTGAAGTTTCTAGAGCCTGTCCTGGAACTAGCTCTTGTAGACCAGGCTGGCCTCGAACTCAGAGATCCGCCTGCCTCTGCCTCCCGAGTGCTGGGATTAAAGGCGTGCGCCACCACCGCCTGGCCAGAATTTTTTTTTTTTTGAGATCAGATATTACTATATATATAAAACCCTGGACCTTTTTATAGACCAGACTGCCCCTCAGTGTAAAGAGATCTACCTGCCTCTGCCTCTAAGTGCTAGGATTAAAGGCTTGCTGCATACCAGGCAGAATACTAATTTTTAATTAACTCTGATATACTATATTACATTTTACTTTATTATTAGCTACTAATAAATTCTTACTTGATAAACTATCTAAGGCATGTAGAGAAAAAACTGTGTGTATGTCTCGGGTTCTGGGGAGTCTTAGAATAAATAATTAACAATCACAGCTAAGGTACAACTACACATAGGTTCTAACATAATTTTTCCCTACTAAAAGACTAGTCAGCCAGACCTTGTGGAACAGCGCTGTAATCCAGCTACTTGGAAGGGCAGGCAGGTTTAGTGTAAGACCTCAGAGCCCAACGAGACTGTTTATAATAGAAACTGAAAGAGAACTAGGGCTGCAGCTGAGACTATTTCAATCCCAGTACAACAACAACAACAACCACAACAACAACCAAAACCAAAAGGCCAGTAAATCCTACATACCACAAATATTTACACTGGTTTCCTGTGGCAGTAATGACTTTTCCCATGGAGTAACTTTCTCTAAATAGATCATATATTTGGACACAAAGTAAGTCTCACAAAACAAAGGAAAACTAAAATATTTTTTGTATAGTATGTGATTACAATGGAGTAAGACTACAAGTCGATAGCAAATTAAATCCTAGTGAATATACAAACTCAAGGAGATTAAACAAACCAACGAAGACTGAGAGTACTTACTGCTCATGCAGAGGACCTGCGTTTGGTTCCCAGCTCCTAGAGGTTCACAATGAGGGCCTATAATTCCTGTCCTAAGGGATCTGATACTTTTCTCTGGCAACTGGGCAACTTCACTCAGTGCACATATCCCCTAGTGCCACATACACATAAAAACAAAAATATTTAAAATCCAATTTGAAAATGAGAAGCCAGTTATTTCCTTTTACAAAGGAAATAAAAAGTTCTTAGAATCAGATGGAAATGAAGGCCACATGAAAACACAGATTTAATACAAGTAGTCCTAGGAGAAAAGTTTATAGCTTTAAGTGCTTACATTAAGAAATCAGAGAGTTCTCAGAGAAATAATTTAATGATGTACCTTAGGGCCCTGGAAAAAGAAGAGCAAATTCCAAATCAGTAGACAGAAAGAAATCATTAAGACTAGAAATTAATAAAATGGGAAAAAATTACAAAGAATCAATTGGTTCTTTGAAAAGATACAACTGACAAACCCTCAGCTAAACTAACCTAGCCCAGGGGTTAGGGCCCATGCCTTCAATCCCAGAACTTGAGAGGGAGAAGCAGGCAGATCTCTGTGCGATCGAAGCCAGTCTGGTCTACAGAGTTAGGTCCAGGACAGTCAGGGCTGAACCTCTGTCTCTAAAACCCCAAAACAACAACAATACCACCACAAAACAAAGCCTTCTATAATAAGCAATGAGATCGAAGCAGTAATTAAGTATTTTTGTTATAATGGATTTACTAGTGAATTTTACCACAGCTCCAAAGAACTAAAACCAGTGCATCTCAAACTATTTCATAAAACAGGAAAGGGACATCACAAAACTTTTTTTTATAAAGCTAATATTACCCTGATACCTGATACAAGAAAAATAATAAAAAATTACAGACCAATTTCCTTGAACTTAGAATAAAAAATTCAACAAATGGGCTGGAGAGATGGCTCAGAGGTTAAGAGCACTGGCTGCTCTTCCAGAGGTCCTGAGTTCAATTCCCAGCAACCACATGGTGGCTCACAACCATCTGTAATGAGGTCTGGTGCACTCTTCTGGCCCGCAGGCATACATGCAGGCAGAACACTGTATACATAATAAACAAATAAATCTTAAAAACATTCAACAAAATACTAGCAAACTGAATTTAAAAACACATAAAAAATATCATTCACCATGACCAAGTTGGGTTTCTTCCAGAGATACAGACATGGTTTGATACTTGAAAACCAATAAATGTGACAGATAAATGGACTCAAGGGACAGGAATTACACTCTTACCTTGAAAGGTATAGAAAAGGTTCTAGGGGGCTGGAGAGATGGCTCAGCAGCTAAGAACACTTGTTGCTCTTGGAAGAGGACCAGGTTTGACTCCCAGCACCCACAGGGTAGCTCACAACCATCTTTAACTCCAGATTCAGGGGGATCCAAAGCCCTCCTCTGACTTCCCCGACTCCAGGCATGCATGTGGAACACATACATATATGTAAATGAACCTTTTTTTTTTTTTTTTGGTGTTTTGAGACAGAATTCCTCTGTAGCTTTTGGAGCCTTGTCCTGGAACTAGCTCTTGTAGACCTGGAACTAGCTCTTGTCGAACTCATAGAGAGCTGCCTGATGTGGGTGTTGGGAACTGAACTTGGGTTCCCCAAAAGAGCAATGTGTGTTCTTAACTATCTTTCCAACCTGTATAATGAAAATTTTAAACACTCTTAGGAAGGCATTGGAAGATGGAAAGACTTTCCATGCTCATAGATGGGAAGAAACCAATAAATACTGTGAACAATGCTGTCTTACCAAAAGCAGTCTACAGATTTAATACATTTTCCATCAAAATTCCAGTGGCATTCTTCACAAGAAATAGAAAATGCTAAATTTCATATGGAAGCTCAAGAGATTCTAGATATCCAAAGCATCTTGAGCAAAATAAATACTGTTGGAGCGATTACCATACCTAATGTCAAGTCACAGTACAGAGCCGTAGCACTGAAAGCAGCACAGAACTGGCGTAAAAACTGACTCACAGATCAAGGGAATAGAAGAGAAGTTTGAGTGCCAAGGCTATACAACTATAGATGCCTGATTTTTGGCAAAAATACAAACAGTAAACATTGGAGAAAACTGGCTATCTACATGTAGACAAATGAATGAAAGCAAGTCCTTATCTTTTAATTCTGCACAAAACTCAACTCCAAATAGATCAAGGGCCTCAATATTAGAGCTGAAACTCTGCTCTGGAAGAGCAGCCAGTACTCATAACCGCTGAGCCATCTCTCTAGCAATAGGACACATATTCTATGAAGTACAAGGAGAGGGTCAAATATTTAAGTGGGAAGAGAATAAGAGGAGAGGAAGAATGAAGTAGATTGATCCAAAGATGAAAAACCCTTATGAAAATCTATTATTTTATAAGTTAATCATTAAATCTCAGTGCCATGAGAGGGCTACTGCCCTACAGATTTTACTGCTCAGGGAAGTTCCAGAAGTCACCCAAACAAGGAAGGCTATTTGCCATTGTACACAATAAATACATAGTAAGACTCTACTACTGAAGACACAGCACACTTTGGTTGCAGGACATAGAGAAATTAAGCTGGGACTGATCTGAAAACCTCTTCTTTGTTGGTTAGCTTTTCATAGTGGCAGAGAAAAGCCACCAATTATACTATCCAGACGTGAGCCCTGAATGCTACAATATTGGCCTGCTAGGAAAGATGCCTACTGGTACAAAAACAGTATGATGACAACCAAGGTTCTGATTGGTAACCAAGACTGATCCACAGGAGGTAATCCATGCCTGGTATTATAAACTTGGTTAAAAGTACATTGTTCTGGAGGTTTTGCCCTATTATTTTGCTAAAGGACATGTTCTCAAATTGTCTTCTAAATACTTACATTTATAACTATAGATTAATACCACTCTTAACCTTGGCCAGAGAAACTTCCTTTTGTAACAGTAATGCAGCAATTCACAACTGATAAAGAGATGAGAATAAGTGACTTCAGTATGCTTGGTTCTAAATGGGATATCTGTATCAACTCACCTCTACCCTGCCAAGGCTCAGACAACATCATAGAAAAGGAAGCAGAAAGAAGTAAGAGCTAGGAGATGGGGAGGAGGGCTGAAACGCTGCCTTCTGGGCATGACATGGCCAGTGTACTGAGAACGCACTGCTGCTGTGGCTACCTGCACAAGACCAAGCCAACAGTCCAGTAGCAGCACTAACTCCAAAGGTTATCACAGAAAGAGGGTGCATGCGGGAGCAGGTTGTGCTGGGGAGGGAAAGGAGTTGACGGTGGATCAGACCAAGATACATTATATACACGTTCAGGATTGTCAAGTATATTAAAGAAATTTGACTGCTCCTTAAATACACACATATGATTTTTATGTATGTGTGTATATAGATGTTATATGTATTTTTTATAGAGAATATGCATGTACATATACATATATACACAGAACCAAAGGAGACAAAAGTAGAAATATAAAAACACTACCTTAAATATGACTTCTATTTGTTAACTATACCTTAAGTAAAGTTTCAAAGATGAAACTAATGTATACCCCAAATCCACAGGTGAAAACAGATATACAGATACATAGTAGCACAATACCAAGGAATCAGGTGACCCTTGCAGAAGCAGAGGTGTGCTGCTGATGGCTGGGATTTTCTGAGCAACCACTAAGCACAGTCAGTGTTTTATGTATTTTACCTGGTTCAGCTCATCTAATCCTCAGGATGGCCTTTAGGATAGGTGCTATTATAGTTATTTCCACTTTACAGTAGGTGTTCAATAAAGTTTACAAAGAGACCTATGGCTAGAATTCAGACTCACACAGATTGGTTCAATGCTCCCTCTTCTATTGCTTCCCAGGTGAAAGGGAAACTCACTGCTAGGAGGGTAAGGGAAATGGGACAGGGCCCCATCCATCCTAAGGTTTATTTCAAAATTGCCTTTGATGTTCATTTTAACCCAACTTCAACTTTGCTAAAGCAAAGCGAGAGAAAGGTTAAGTGTTGAATCAAAAACTCCCAGACATGGCATAATTTTTTTTTTGGGGGGGGGGAATTACTTCATCTTTGGGGTATATCACCAGGAAAAAGTCAGACTCCACTCTACGTCTGTTAAAGTTTCTCTGTAGCCTAAGCATACTGCACCAAGAGAATGAGAGATGATGGCTCTACTTCCTATTTCCCTTACAAAATACAGATCACTTCAGAGCAGATTCTTTCATAAGACTCTCACGGGGTTCAACATAAGCCTTGTCTTTCTTTTCTCCTATACTGTATTGTCCAGTCACAGTGGACTACCTCCCCACGCCTACACTTTCATATCATTGCCTTTTTAAGTCAGGTTTCTTTGCTTTTGAATTTCCTTTCTTCCTGATGTTTAAAATCTGATTTAAGTTCAGTTCAGATATTACTCTCTATGTAACCTTCTGCAAAAGTGACTGAGTTACAAATAAGCACATTTCCTCTAGCTATCCTTAGTTTTGCTAATGATTCATTTTGGCATTAGGATCAGGATTCATTTGGAAGTTATTTGTGTATACAAAGTCTATTCCACTAGACACACTGCTGTTTAGCATAATGCCTTGCTCACAAATGCCATGAAAATAAATGTATTTATTTATAGATTTTATTTATTTATTTTATATGTGTGCTTCCCATGAACATGCATGTGTGGATCCACTCATCTGTGTGCAGTGGGCGATGGAGTACATCAGGTGTCCTGCCCTATTCTATTCAGTTTATTCCCTTGGTAGGGTCTCTTCCTGAACCTGGAGCTAGGATGGCAGCTAGCAAGCCCCAGACATTCTCCTGTCTCAGCTACCCCTCTCCCAACAGAGATCTGGTGGTAGTGATGGGGGAGGGGTGCACACCCATGCCTATCTGTCCACACAGATTGTCACTTTTTATATGGGCGCTAGAGATTTAAACTCAGGTCCTCATGCTTGTACAGCATATACTTTTTACCCACAGAAGTCAGAGTCATACCCCTAGGCCCCACACAGATTTTAAACAGTGAGGCTGCAAGTTAAAACACTGCCCCTATCACTCTTAAGACTTATAAAAATTCAGCTGATGGTGAATCAAATTTGCTTTTATTCTGTAGGGACAGTTAAGAACATGCCTGCTTCCTAGTACATTCAAAATCACAGTTCCCAAAGGTAATCTGGAGTTTTAAAGAAGCCAGTGCTCAGATGACAGTCTCTGTTTAAGATGAATCCTTCTCTAGTGAGGCACTGTACTTGGATGGCTTGCCTGGACAAGTTACAGAACCCAGTGGTCTCAGATGTCGCAATTAGCTATGGTTTATCTGGATTTTATTCTATATTCTACTGTTTTAAAATATTAGCTTTGTCTTATTAATTATGCCGTATAGCCAAGTGTTGACCGACTTGCTACAAGTACTTTTTTTACACTGCACTGAAAATTGAGTGGTGTATTTCTTTTAAATTCAGACTCAGTTGCTTATGTAACAGGAATGAATCTCTAAAGAGAAAACCCCGACATAATGTAAGCTGTCTATAAAAATTAAAAGCTTTCTGTAACTATGAAAATATCAAAGAGATGGGCATCCTTCCCCCACAAAAAAAAAGATGGCAGTAGAAGAGTTTTGTGTGGAGTGCAGAAAATGGCTCAGCTGTGAAACTCAGGTTGTGAATTTGCTTTTTCTTAATTTATAATTCTCCACCTGCATTTTAAAGTTCTCATCTGCTTTGTTGGTAAGTATAACCCACTAAGTCTACTCCAAAATTCAGGGCCATAACAGACTAACCAAGCATATTCATCTTAGTCTGTCACAGCTAACTTTGAGGTTACTCTCTCATGATCCTTGGAACTTCTCTGAATAGGAATCAACTTTTAAGATGCTATATAATTCTGACATAGCAATAGAAAAAGAAAGATTCTTGTCACCTTTACTAAGCCCATTGTGTATTGTTCTTTCAGTAATTAAAAAAAATTATGTCTGGGGTTTTGCCTGCATATATGTGTGTGAATTTTATTTGTGGGGTGTTGGTGCAGGTCAGAGAGGGTATTGGATCCTTTGGGCCTGGAGTCAGAGACAGTTGTGAGCTGCCATGTAGGTGCTTGGAATTGAACCTGGGTCCTCTAGAAGAGCTGCCAGTGCTCTTTGTAATTCTTAATCACTGTTTCACCTGTACTTTCCCTAAATCCTCAGGACGAGGCAAGTACACAAGAACCAAGAAGAGCCTCACTGTAGGACTGGTTTGTTTTGGCTACTGGCATCACTTGGTCTTTTAGTTGAACTGCTGCTATTAGAGCCTTACAGTATTTAAGATTTAACGGCCAATCATGGCTGAGGCTATCACTGACCTAACATACATAAAGCCCCAGTCCTACTTTCCGAGTTGCATGTGGGGAAATGGGAAACTGGGGCAAAGGTCAACTAATCAAAAGAAAACATTTACAACAGTGGCTTAATCACCTCTCTTATGCTCAAACTTGTTAGGACTTTCCCATCACTTATAAATAGGTGATGTCATGGAACAAATCAGAAAGTTCATCATGTTAAAAGTACCACAAATCTAAGCACTGCATGAAATCAAGATCTAGACAAAATTGACCCCAGATGTTGCTTATTACATCTCTTGCTAAAAAGAAATTGCCAAATTATTAAAAGGAGTCTGCCCACAAAATGGATAAGAGCACACCCTGCAAAATCTCTCAAGCCAACTTTGGCGTCCAAAGAACTCAAAACGTCCAGCTCCTTTTTAAAATAATGTTTTATTATTTGTTTGTGTGTATATGAATATATGCGCATGCATAGATGCACAGAGGTCAGAGGACAATCTGTAGGAACCGAATCTCTCAACCACATGGCTGTGGGAACTGAACTTGCCATCAGGCTTGGTGGTGTCTTATGAACTGAGTCATCTCACTAGCCCAACCTTCCCTTTTGCTATCTTCATTCCTTTTGTACTGCCATGTTCCTGATACCCTTATTCTTGAATAGGGACAACTTCTATTCAATACTACTCCTTGAAGTAGGAGGCTAGAATATACAGCTTTTCATCTATTAAACCCAAGAAAAAATGTGAGCCATTTACACAGTTCTGATCACCACATAGCTTAGCCTTTCCTAACTTTCCTGTAAGACTTAACTCTGGTGGTTTGTGACTATTTGTTCTTGTTCTTTTCCTTATATGTTTATAAATAAGTCATAAATAAGTCATCATTCAGAAGAAATAAAATAGAACTTAACCCTGTAAGTAATGAGACACAGTTGTCTTTCATGGCTAACCCAGTGGTAAACCATGACTGTACAGTAATATTACCTCAGGAATTTTAAATATCCTAATTCTCAGACCCCATTCCAATGTCTGCAACATATAGTCAAGATGCACTAAATTAATCTGCTTCAATAGCTGTTCCCCGGGTTTTTAAACATAAAAAAACAAAAACAAAAAACTGAATCCCCAATCTTGACTTCTATACAGAAATCAGACTTCCCAGACTGGATTTGCCTTAAAATTGTGGAATTTCTTCTCTTGTAAAAGAAGAGTACTGTATTTCATTGGCTAAGGGAAGAGAACAGAAGTCCTCCAATTATTGGGGGATGGGGCACTTTGCTCTTTCTACAGAATGTAAAACCACAAAGAAGGGTTTGGGTGTTCCCAGTAATTAAGGCTGATATGATAGGGACATCAGATTCCTATCCAAATTAAATATCAAGGATGCCTAGCTCCCCAAGATTCCTTCTCCTACCTCCAGCAGGTCTATCATCCTGGTCATCTGAGAGTAGATAAGGACTCTATGTCCTTGAGACTTGAGTCGAGTCAACAGGATATCAAGGGCATACAGTTTTCCACTGTCTGTGATGAGGCTCTCCTTGCCTGGGAAGAAAAAAGGGGTGGGGGAGGAAACTATTAAATTGAAACAACAAATCACCCACTGCAAAGCTGTATATGGTCAAAGTTTCTGCAATCAGGATACTTGTCTTCATGAGAGCAGAAAAGTGCTCGAGAGGTAGAATGGAAAACCCTGCTAAATCCTGACCAGGAAAGAGCTGAAGACAGCCTCTCAGGTGACAGTGCCGATTAGGTGTTTAGTCCACATTCCAAGGGGACACCAAGTACACAAGGCAATCTACCAGTGACAAGTATGCTGTGTGCTGTAAGTAACCTCAAAACCCCACTCCTTTGTTTACTCTAGAAATCTGTTGCTTCTAATTCAGTGCTTATGCTGGTTTGAATGAAACTTAGATGAATGCTTGGTTCTGTGTCAGTAGAACTGTTTGGAGATTAGCAGGTGTGGCCTTGTTGGAGGAGGTGTCACTGGGGATGGGGTCTGAGGTTCCCAAAGGCCACATCAAGCTGTCCCTTCTCTCTCTGATTCCAACTTGCAGGTAAGATGTAGACTCTCAAGTACTGCCCCAGCAGTATGCTTGTCTTCCTGTTGCCATGTTCCGTCCCAGGTGGATCATGGACTCACCATCTAAAACTGTAGGCCCTTACTTAAATGCTTTCTTTTATAAGTTGCATTTATCACAAAATAGTAGCTAAAACAGAGATTATGTCCTAAAAGCATGAGAATAGACAGAGACAAGGGCAGATGTCTGGTGATAATGTAAACACCAAGAAATGCAAATAAATGTGTTCACCCTTGACACTCTCCAATAACTGGCTATCAATTCCAGGGTCATATGCTCTTTCAATGAGCCCTACTCCCAGGTTTTCAGAGATAACAAACTTTAGGCTTCTGTGAAATGCTCACTAACTCGGGTTTCTCTCTCCTCTTCCCATACTAAGCACACTTAACTCACAGGTTTTCATGGCATCCATTGAGTACCATCTACTCACATCATATTCCAGGAAGGAGCGTTTCCTGTTTGCAGACCATTCATAAACATGCTCTGAACAATTGTTGATTAAGAGGGGAAGAAAGGAGGCTTGAGGGGTTGTATAAGAGTGTATATGGAAGTGGCTGGGGAAACACACATCAAAAAGAAGAGAAACAATAAAGAGAATTTTACGCTGGCAACTACCTCCCAAAAGTAAAAGAAAAGACTATTAAGTCAAACTGTCTATCCTTAGTTTCTGGGGTTGAACTGCTCTTCAGAACTGCAAAGACCAAGTACTGACAGTAGTCCAAGAATTCCCAACTGTCATTCTTGCCACTATTTGCCAAGTACACAATTATTGTCTACACTGAACAAGAACGGATGTGCTGACAGCACCATAACAAATCACCAGCTGCTCTGTTTCTGCTACAAAGCTACGGGTCCTGGATGTTTACTCCTCTGCACTGCACCCTCTTCCCACCTTCGGAATGCTGCCAGGACACACTGCCCTCTCCTCCCCTCCCCTCCTCGCTGCTGTGCTCTACACCTTTGTTCAGCCTCTTTGTTTGCTCCTGTTTAGATTACTGAAATGCTCTTCTCTTTGCTGTCTCCTTTCCAGCACAATCAAATGACTGCAGCAGGACAAGAACGAGTGCTGAGCTTTCTCTCTGGCACCAGACAAGGAGGCCAGTGGGAATTCTAAGTCTGATCAGACAGCAATGTTTTCTGAACAATCCAAGAAGTTCACTTCTCCTCAAAATCCCTTCTTTACTGGATTGTCAGGAGTCTCCTTATTTTGATAGCTTTTTCTTAAGCCATACAATTTTTAGTAACTGAGTAGGCTAGCTAAGCTTTCCTATTTTCACAGCCTGCTATGTCCTCTCTCCCTTCAGAACACATTACCAGCAGAGCACACACAAATCTGTATGGTGTCTAGACTCTGAGAAGCACCAACTGACTCTGTAATAAAAGATTTGTTTACTTCTGTGTATATGTGCTGGCTGGTTTTATGCCAACTTAACACAAGGAAGAGATATAGGAAGGCAGAGAACTTCAGTTGAAAAAATGCCTCTATAAGATTTGGCTATAAGACATTTTCATAATTAGTGGTGGCCAGCCTATTGTGGATGGTGAAATCCCTGGGCTGGTGGTACTGGGTTCTATATAAAAATAGGCTGAACAAGCCAGTAAGCAGCAGCCTTCCATGGCCTCTGCATTAACTCCAGTCTCTAGATTCCTTCCCTGCTTCAGTTCCTATTCTGACTTCTTCAAATGATGAACAGTGTTGTGGAAGCATAAGCCAATAAACCGTCCTCCCAAGTTACTTTCGTCGTGGTGTTTCATCACAGCAATAGTAAGCCTAAGACAGCAAGAGTATTAGCTTGCATGTATATATGTATACCATGCATGTGTCCTGCTACAAACAAAGGTAAGAGGAGAGCATCAGAAATATAAAAACTGGTGATTTGGACTTTGTAAGCCACCATGTGGGTGCTGGGAACTAAACCTGGGTCCTCTGTAGGAGCAGTGAATTCTCTTAAGCTGGGAGCTATCTCTAGTCCCTTATTAACTGACTTCAAAACCATGATTAAGTAGTCTTCACACTTTCCCACTTTCCAGAGTTTCTTTAGTTTGCTAACTAGAATGAAATGATGTTAAGATTAGAAAAGTGCAGAGGTAAAGACACACACACAAAGATGAACTCAAACACACAGAAGCAGCAAGTACTGCCAGTTTGCCACTGTGTAGTTGAGGGAGGTGGAGGAAGGTGTACTAGAACTGGGTTGTCTTTGTTTTTGTGGTGTTGGGGGTCAAACATAGGGCTCATACATGCAACGTAAGAGGTTTATTGGTAAGCTACATTCTTTTTTTTTTTTGGTTTTTCGAGACAGAGTTTCTCTGTGGCTTTGGAGCCTGTCCTGGAACTAGCTCTTGTAGACCAGGCTGGCCTCGAACTCACAGAGATCCGTCTACCTCTGCCTCCCAAGTGCTGGCATTAAAGGCGTGCGCCACCACCGCCCGGCGGTAAGATACATTCTTAGACCAATGGACCCGTTCAAACTATTTTGAAAGCAAAGTCCCCAAAGAAACGGACTTAAACCAAGAGGATAAAACGGTTAAGCAAACAAAAATATTTCTGAGTTCTCAAGTGAGTGTGCTAGACAGATCAAATCAATGTCTAGCATTTGTCCTTAGTGCACTGGTATCTTTCTTTTTGAGACAGCGTTACTCTGTAGCTATGGAGCCTGTCCTGGAATTAGTGCTTGTAGACCAGGCTGGCCTCGAACTCATAGAGATCCACCTGCCTCTGCGTCCCAAATGCTGGGATTAAAGGCGTGTGCCACCACTGCCTGGCATGCACTGGTATCTTTGGGGACTGGCATACATTACTCAATTTTTAAGAGCAACTAAGGTATGTTGTACAAAAACACCATCTGTGGCTAAGTGGGGAACAGAGCCAGGAGAAGACTAATTCTCAAGGAATCAAGCAGATTCTGTCTAGCCAAACCCAGCCTCAACCCATTCTTAAAAATAGGACCTCAACTACTGGAACAACCAGACCTATCTATCCTCTCTCATAATCTTCCCAGCAATTCTATGGTATTTACATTTAAATACAAGTTCTACTCTCCACAGCTTAGGACAAGGACAGGACAGAAAGACTATAAATATCTCTCTTCTCCAAGGAAAGAAGACCTCTGAAAGGCTGAAGCCTGCAGAAGCAATCAAGGTATGAAACTCAGGAAATTTTGGTATTTCAAAGAACGCAAAAGATTCCACCTTTCCCAGAGAAACAAAAAAATGTAAAAGTATAGAAGAAAGAGATAAAACACAGAGAGGTTCAAATGATACCCTCTCCCCAGCCCTACCCCGCCCCAGCTACTCCACAGAGCACAATGGGGTCAGTGAGGAGCTTGTCGGTTCTCACAGTAAACAGCCAGTGAGGCTGGTGCTTTTTATCGATGCGAAAAGAACTCAGACACTTCCTGCTATTTAAACAAGGTCCATTTTTCTTTCAAAGAACAGGAAAAGCCACAAGAGATTCCCACAGCGCCAGCAATAAGCCTTCTACTCCTATACTGGGAACTAAAGAGCCAGAATGAAGGAAAAGAAATATGGTATATCTTGCTTCTTCCCTCCCTGAATGTCTGTGGTGTCCATTCTGTCCTGCTTTACTCCTGGATTTTCCCCTTAACTTTCCATATGCAATATGCAATACAGATTTCACACACAGTCAAAGCATTCTAAAGGGCTATCAAATAGGATGACACAAAGCTGTCAGACAAGAAACAAAAAGCAGACCTCTACATAGGAATCCTGCTGTCACTTACAGCAGATGCTCCCCTTGAGAGCAGTCCCTAGTATGCTTCCGTTAAATTTCAACAAGAATACAATCAAGATATCAAAGAATCTGTACAATCAAGCTAACATGGTAGCTCTGAGCTACACTCTGCAGCAGGTGGAAAGTGCATCAGTCTGTGGACCCTGTGTGCAACTTCCTCAAGTGCAGCCTCACTAAAGCAAAGATGAAAACCCAGTTTCCTTTCAACCCTGGACCTTGACACCAGGGGGTCTGGGAATCTGCTAGTGTTTTGGCACAAAACATACTGTTTTTCCTCTTGTTATCATTTAGATCTCTAGGCCTTGTGCAGGACACTGTTTGTGCTACTTAAACTAGGCTCTCTGGGAGTGACGACATTCTCATTCATTCCACTAGCAATGGCACAAGACAACTGTACTCATTCGATCTGAGGCCTTCCCTAAACTCTGTGTGTGTGTGTGTGTGTGTGTGTGTGTGTGTGTGTGTGTGTACACGTGCGCCAATAAGGAGGGGGGCTCTGAGGTGGGTGGAGCCCAGGCCTTGGTGCTAGATACTCTACCCATGAGCACCCTAACCTCCACCCCTTGAAAACAAAAAGTGGTATTACTTTATTATCAAAGGAGAGAGCTCAAGAACAAACCTAGAAACATTTCTCTTCCCAGCTTTCCACCCAAGACACAAGATACTTGTATTTTTATCTATAAATAACAGGTGGAAGGGGGGAGGGAGGGAGAGAGGGAGGGAGGGAGGGAGAGAGAGAGAGAGAGAGAGAGAGAGAGAGAGAGAGAGAGAGAGAGAACCTCATGTACTCTGAATACCAAACATTGGAAATTATCACATGGGCCTTTCCCTCCATTCTTCTCTTGCCATAGCTGGGATCATGCCCCAAGGGAGCAGAAAACTTACCTGGAATTCTGATGAAAGACCAGCCATTCTGGGGCCTGATGCTCCACAGCCCTCCAGCTGGCTCTGGGAAGAACTGCGACCTGCGATTTAGCCAATCTGTAGCAAGCTCAGGAGCCCCATTCAACAAACACTGCTTGGCAGCAAGACTCCCTCCTTCCTTCAGAACTCGTCTCTCATACTCTGCACTTCTGTCATTACAGTAAGAATCCAACGGCACTGCGGTGACCTGCAGGGCAAAATCCACAGATGATCAAATACTTCTGCATTTTTTCATACACATCAAGTCTTGGGGGAAATTCAACCTTCCTTCCTTTCTTTCCTTTTCTTTGCTTCTGAGACAGGATCTCATGTAGCCCAGGACAGCCTCCAAATTGTCAAGAAGTCAAGGATGACCTTGAACAACTGATCCTATTACCTTCACTACCTAGTGTGGGATAGGCAAATTTCAGGCTTGTGAATACTAAGCAAGCACTCTACCAATACTGAACTCTACTGAGCTTCATCCCTAGGCCCAGAACTCTGAAATCAGAGCAATTAGGTTAACCTCAGGTTGCTAGCTTTAAATTTCCTCAACCAATAAAATAAGATGATGCCAAGGATTGACTCAAGAGAATTTCTCTGGATAAAACAGTAATCTCTAATAACACAAGCCTATAATCACAAGATACAAAAAGAAACTGGAGCGTGCAGATAGACTAGGATGCTAATGTGATAGCATTCTAGTCTCAATATACATTTACTGCTCACACTCACGACTAGATGTTGTCCTTGACAAAGAACTATGAGCCACATCACAATGTGATGCCAGAAAGGAAGTCGGAGATGGACAGACATCATCAAAGAACTACAGTACTGGTCTGACATACCTAATGCTATCTTTGTTTTTTGAGACATGGTCTCACTATGTAGCCCTGGCTGTCCTGGAACTCCCTCTGTAGACTAGGCTGTTCTCAAACTCACAGAGATCTACCTGCCTCTGCCTCCTGAGTGCTGGGATTAAAGGTATGCGCCACCACTACCTGGCTATACCTGAAGCAATCTGGTAACGTTTTCGTGGCAAAACTTTATCACTATTTCTCATGGACAACTCCCTGATGGAAAAGAAGGGAAGCCTTCTTTCAAGCCATGCTGGAGGACTATGGAACATAAAGGATAGAGAGAAACAATCACCAGCAAGGAGCAGATGCATTTCCTGGCTAAGACAGAGACTGCACAAAACTCTTATGTCATCGTATAGTACAACCTAATGAAACTAAAATGAGGCCTTCCCAATGGAGAAAGGGCACTGTGCCAACTTAGAAACACAGGTTCATCCTTTTTCACAGAAAGACTGCTGAACACAGCCTCTTGTTAACAAGGAAAGGCTGAGGTGACCAAGTCCAAGATGATAAAAATGGTAAAAGCTCACTCACTATAAGCAGTAAATTACACAGACGAAGCTTAAAGTAGACAGAGATGGGGAGAAAGTTGGTATAAAGAGTAAAGAGTTTCTAGAACCAAGCTGTGGGAGAGATCAGAACACAGAGCATTTACTGTACCTAATTAGGCAGTTCTATTATTTCCTGGAAAATAAGTACTTAGGAAATCTGTTTTGCTACTGACTGCTTATTTTCATATGAATCATCCTTTGAAGCTGCAATCCTCAAGTCTGGATATGCTGAAGAACCTTGATGGGAGCAGATGACAGATGCATATCTAGAGGAGGGGGAACCTATTTTGATCTTGGTTAAACAAACACCCCAGCCTATGAAGCCAAGCCTAGACAATGCTGCTAGCTGAACATGGGTTTGCAGGTGCTCCTGCTAAGAGCCACTGAGTAACCAGGTCAGCCTCATTTATCAATAGCCAGAAAATAAATAGCACTAGCTGAAGATGGAGAGGAACTGAATTTGTTAGGGAGCAGTGCCATCTACAGTTCAGTAGCAAAACTACCTAAGGCCACAGTAAAAGGCCCAAGCTCTCAAACTTGCTAATGGTTAAACCAGTTTATGCAGACAAGTACTACAAAGTCTTACTACTTTTGCTTCCTTCAGAATATTTTCTCTTGTTATTTTCCTTCTCGTTCACTTTATTTTTCCATGAATACTTACAAAGCAGGTTTACAAAAACTATCTCTCTCTAAAATGGCTTATCTACTCAGCAATCCAGCAGACTTTCGGCCAGAGCAGGCATCTCCCATGTACGATGTGAGTCACACTACCTCAAAATTTCTAACAGCTACACTTCTATAAAAATGATTAAAGCAGCTGGGTGGTGGCACACACCTTTAATCCCAGCACTTGGGAGGCAGAGGCAGGCAGATTTCAGTGAGTTCAAGGCCAATCTGGTCTATAGAGCGAGTTATAGGACAGTGGGGACCGTTACACACTGAGAAACCCTGTCTCGAAACACCTCCTCCGCCCCCCCCCCCCCAAAAGTGATTAAAGCAGTGGCTTCAACCTTAAGGGAAGATTCTACATATGCTCAAATAGCATGCAGTCCTAAACGTGTAAAACACTAAATACTCAACTTTCCCTCCAGAGCACATCACCATCCTTGAATGGGGACTGAGCCTATAGAATTGCTCATATAAGGGCTCTTTCACTGAGTTACAACCTGAGACTTTTTTTTTTTTCTGGTGAGGTGGGTCTCTCATGTAGTCTAGCTATCCTGGAACTCATAATCCTCCTGCCTTAGCTTCCTGAGTTCTGGAATTACAGGCTTGAGCCACCATACCAGATAGAGGAGACTAATTTTGAATATTCTACACTTAGAGACAAATCCTCTAATTTCCCCTTATTTTCTAGTACAAAACAGAACTCAGAATGGAGTCAAGACTTTGTGTCATAATCTTAAGACAGAAAGTCAGAAACTAGATGCTTAGAATGAAGGACAGTGAAAGATCAGTAACACAGGCAGAATGTTCTCCTGCTAAGGACTCGTACCTAGGCATTCCTTTAAAAACCAAAATGTTTTCAGTTATAAACTTTCAATGTTGTCAACATCCTTCCAAGTCCAGTGCTGAATATAAGGCATAATTCTTTCTTAAACACTTTTTTTCCCCAACATGTATGCATATGCACAATGTGTGTGCCTAATATCCATGGAGGTCTAGAGTGTCAAAGTCTTTGGAACTACAGTGATCAGTATGAGTCACCATGTGGTGCAGGGAATTGAACCCAAGACACGATTTTTTTTAAAGTTTTTCAAGATATACATGGATTTAGAGAATACCATAGTCTGTGAGTAGTATACTTCTGAGGTCTAAAAGAGCAAAAGAGTTCACTTCTACTTAGAATAAATCCTGTTTATAAATTAGCTCCATTCTAGACAGCTTGTACTCATTCTACAAAACCTGATGGTGTAGAATAGCAGCATCCTTCCCTCCCCACAATGGACATGCATCCTGCGTCTAGTCCAAGCATATTCAACCTGTGCTTGCAGGCCAGGAGCATTCACGGATAGCTACAAATAAAGCCCAACTCTTTTGTACATGACAGCATCATATCACAATGTCAAAAGGCTGTATCCCTTGCAAGTCCCACATGCTAATCCCATGCTTTGCTTCATTAACACCCTAATTACTGTAGTTTGAGGAGCTGCTTTGTCAAGCACTTGGGGCGTCCTTCCTGACATGTGTGTTACTGCTCTGGCTATGGGAGCGTGACTGCTCCAAACATTTCTGGGTTTTGGTATGACGAATGCCCAGGATCTTCCTTACTCTACTAACCTTGTAGAACTATTTCTCAGCTACTGACAAACAGCTCCTTCCTTAGTGGCAGCTACCCCAGCACAGCAGGGAAATGACTTCTAGAAGTGGTAGGCCAGTCAAGGCTCCAAGGAAATCAATTTCTCTTTCCTCATCAAATGTTTAAGATCAGTAGAATGGAAGGCATCTTATGAAATATCACTTTATCAGTCCCAAGACTGATATGAAAGGTGAAGCTAATTTTATGTGTATAAATTATTCAGAAACGGCTAGAAGCCTCATGTCCTCAAAATCATGGTGTAATTACTACTTTCAGGTTCAGTACATGCTATATGAGAAAGCTCTGCAAATATGAGGAAAGAGACTACGTAGCAAAAGAGGGTGGTCAGTTTTCTACTATACCCTGATAACCACCACAGATTTATAGCTATTACAATTTCCTTCAAGCAACATTAATTATTCTTTAGAGGAAGAGCACCATTGGATAGACATGGCAGCTCAGACTTCAGCTAGCCCAGTAAAAACACTATTTTCTTTGCTTTTCTCTCCTTTCCTTGTGAGACAAGGCTTGACTTGAACTCACAACTCTTGCCTTAACCAACCAAACATTAGAATGATAGGGACTAAGCTTCAGGCCAGGATTGTTTTTATATATATATATATATATATTTGGTTTAAATTTCTAATTTTGGGAAGACCTTTTAAGTAAAGCTGGTCATAAAGATTTAGGGAGTCTTGAGAGCTAACACATATTTCTTAAGTGCATAAAGACAATTTACATACATCATGATTTAGTGGCTTTTATTGGCTCTGACACACTAGGAATAGTTTTGGCATTCCTCTCCCAGAAACCTAAGCTTCCTCTCTTAGGATCTTGGTACAGAGATCAGGTTAAAAGAGAATGAAACCAACCATGCAACAGTGAAGCCTGCAGGCTGTTTCCACGGTACCCAGCTTTAGATACTTTTATACAAAATACATTTCCCTCAACAACTTAGGTTCTAAGAATGCTCTGAAGTAACAGGATACATACAGATTCCAAATACTTCTTCCATAAATATACAGCAAGCAGGGCTGAGAATGGCATGGGAATTAAGGTCACACAGCGCAGGACCAGACAGGAATCTAGGTGCGCAGCAGCCCACGGGACTCAGGACTTCATCTTTCTTTAGACCTTTGTCAGTTCTCTTTTGGTACATTTAATAAAGTATGCAAACTGATAAAAGTAACGGTAGACAAATGCTTCCAGCTAAGACATAAAAGTTTCTTTTTGGAAGAACTGTGAAAATAGAACATTTGGGATGAGTGGAGGAACAAGATAAAAGGGAAAGAGCTGCTTAGCTAACGCAGTTATCCCAGGAGCAAAACAACAACAACAACAACAACAAAAAACCCCAAAAAACAAAAACCAGCATGCTGGGCAAACAGAAAGGTGTTCTCTTCTCTAAACACTTAAATTTGGTCACATCGCTATTCTGCCTTTCTCCCTTCACATACTTCTTCACAAAATAGGGAGAAATGTTGTCCAGCCACGATTAATGGGGAAAAGAAAGGAACTGGAAGAGGGAGGCAGAGTGCCCAACCTAGAGAACCAAAGGAAGCCTCTCAGAGCTGTTGGTCAGCAATCCTGAGAGTACTGTTTGAATAAACAGGCCATGGGAAGATAAAGAGATATGCTCAAAACTGAAACAACAACAGAAATACCACATCCCTACCATGGCCCCTGGGAAAGAAAAGCTTAACTCCTGAATAGTGAGTGATCCCCAGCAGCCACTGTGCAGATGGAGCACACCTGGGAGCCACAGTCCCAGCAAGGCCGCTGAGGCAGTGAGAAAACACCGGACTGGGAAACCGAGATAAGGTCAGCTGAATTCTTCTACCGAGCCACCATCCTATGACAACCTTAAAACAAACTCAAAGCAGGTGACAAACGGCTTCCTTTTCTCCTGGCCCTGCTGTTGGATGCTGATCTTTCTGACAGATGGTTTGTTCTATTACGATTTATAGCCTGACTTAATCAAAAGTAGCAACCACCACCCAACACACCATAACTCTAAATTCTATACATTTCAAGGACAGAATCATGGATGCTCTCCTGTTTTTAAATTTTCTTTTGAAATAGGTCTACTATGTAATTCAGTTTTGCCTTGAACCCGTAAGTGTGTCCCATGTCCCCGTGGCCTCCCCCCCCGCCCCCCCCCCCGCAATGTCCTGGGATCACAAGTAGATAGCCATGCCAGCCAGCTCCTTTCTTTTAACAAACCAGAACTGGTTAAGTTTTTCAAGAACCGAACAACTACCCCAAGTACTAGTTCTTTTTGTTTTTAAACAGCATTATCTATTTTATTTCTTCCCTCCCGTGGGACTTACTCGTGGACTGGCCACACATAAAAAAGATGGCAGCTCAGTGAGCAGGCAGCAACGAAGTGAGGAGGTAGCTGATCTCCGTTGATGGACGACCTGGTCGGAGTAGCCACTCACTGCTTTACAGTGGCTGCTGAAAACAAGAGACTTAAAACAAAACAAAAAAAGTGTTAATGAAGCAAAGCAGAAAACATGTCACATGTTGAATATTCAACTTAATAAAACTTTTTTTCCAGGCCAATACTATTAATTCTAAATAAACAAACATTAATCAGAACCAAGTATGTAATGTATGGTTGAGGCCCATGTTAATTTCAAACTGTGGTTTTCTTAGTATACAAAACCAAGTGACATTTCTAATTCTACTTCCACAAGAGACATTTGTGCTAGGTGGATAGTTGGTTTTTATGACTATGGATGCAAACTCAAACCACAATGATTAAGGTTAGTTTCTTCTAAATTTCCCCTTAAGACACTATAGAAACAGGTGCTAACGGTGTTGTGTAGTTCAAGCAAAGCTGGTTCTTTTTGAGGCAGTGTCATACGGTTCTTGGCTACATAATTCTAGGCTAACCTGAACTACATTTCAAAATAATGTAAATTCCTCACTTACTGTATCAGGGACTAAAGCGCAGAGTTTGAGTGCTTGCCTACCACAAACAAGGTCCTGGGTTCCATCCAAAAAAAATTATTATATTTCTTTATTATATCAAAAAACTGGCTGGGCAGTGGTGGTGCATGCCTTTAATTTTAAAACTCGGGAGGCAGAGGCAGGCAGATCTCTGTGTCCTCTGTGTGAGGACAGCCTGGTACACAAAGTGAACTGTGTACCAGCCAGAGCTGTAACACAGATAAACTTTGTCTTGAAAAACCAAATAAGAAAAAGAAAAAAAAAAAAAGTATTTTATGAGGTTGTCTTCATTCCTTGGCTTGTGGATTTTCCCTGCCTAATTGTCAAAGGTCTCTTTCACATGAACCTTTCTGCCACATTCTTCCAGTTAAGGGATTTGGTTAAGATAAAACCTACTCAGGTTTTCCCCTGGATTAAGGGGAAAAGGTATTTTAAATTCAGGTGTGAAAGTACATACAAAAGTTAGAAGCGACAGTCATCAACTAGTCTCAAACCTATACATTTTAAGGTAAGGAAGAAAGTGAAGGTATTTGGAAGGTGATATTAAAAATCATATCCTAACAAGCTTTCCAGTCTAAGCCTTTAGTTCCCAGTTCTCCAATGGATACTGTAATATGAAATAGCAGGCCTCATTGCCACTATAGCCTCTACACCAAAACATGGTTCATCCAGGAGTATGACAGCATACAAGTCAGTCATTTTATCACTGGCTGTTCATTTTTGATCATGTCATTTACTTGTTTTACTACATTTTTTTTGTAGATAGGCTGGTTATCTTAAATGATTTGGATGAAGATAATACACAAGACAATTTATACCCTGATATAAGGTCACAAAAACAAAACCCAAGAATACAACAGTAACAACACTTCAGGACTTCTTTGCTCAGTAACATATGCGGTCAGTCTCATTCACCCATGTGGGACTATTTACTACAGAACAAGTTCCAAGACAGCCAGGGCTACACAGAGGAATCCTGAAAGGAAAAACAAACAACCCCCCACCAAAAAAAAAAAAAAAAAAACCAAAAACCAAAAACAAATAAAGATGCTATCAGTGCCTTTCTGCAAAGTCTGTCTAGTAGTAATGCTATTCCTGGACTCAATTTCCCAATGAGAACATACTGCCACATATATATTTTTATATATACATATATATATTTATTGGAAGTTCTTAAGTCAAAATAATTTATATCTATTTTTAAAAACTCATTAGTTTTTTACATACTCAGTATGTAACTTTGCTTTACAGAAACCCTGACACTCCTCAAATACTTTACTCATTACTTACGCTAGAATTAAATGCAAGGGACGCAGAGAAGGAGGGTAGAATCAGCGTAGGAATGAACAACTGTAGTGATATTTCATTTGTATTTTAAAATAAAGCTTGCCTGAAGTTCAGAGAGCAAAACAGCCACACTGATCAGCCTCACAGACAGGCAGTGGTGACACACACCTTTAATCCAAGTAGCCACACTAGTTTGCCATAGAAACTGGGCAGTAGTGGTGCAGCCAGCACTAGAGAGGAATATAAAATGGGAGGAGACGGGTCTCAGCTCAGTCTCATTCTGAGATTCCTGGAGGCAGGATCACCATTTCAGACTGAGGTAGAAATAAGAGCCAATGGCTGGCTGTTTTGCTTTTCCGACCTTCAAGTTGAACTCTTAATTTCTGGGCTTTTATTAATCATGCCACAAACAGCAACATCACTTCTTCAGTCCATTTGGCCAAAATTTTATTTAAAGAAAAAAGTAGTATTACCAATGGGACAGTGTTACTTGTTTTTAACAGGTTCCAGTTTTTGCTATTCTGTTGTTCCATGTTCATGCTCTTGAATGCCTCAGCACTCTGCAGCATGAGCAGACCTTGCTGCCGGAACCACAGTATGTACACAGTAATAAAGCAAAGCTTTTCTATATATTCTCTTGGCATCACGCAAGCCTCAAGTGAAGATAGGTAGACCATCAAGAGTCAAAGCTGCACACTCTCTCCACAGCACAGAAACCACACCTTCTCACAGATGCACAAGTGTCCAGTTAACAAAGGCCACGCCTTGTTCTCCATGGTTTGCTTAAAAGGGTGTACTATTTGTAAGTCACCTGCTGGAATAATGAATTCTATTTTCACAAATGTCTTTAGTGAGTAAAACGATCACAGCTTTCTTCAAGGAATACTGACAGCTGTCATGACCTCAGGAAGTGACAGAGACACAAATACCATAGCTGAAAAGTGACATTCCGAAGACTTTTTGAAAACCTGCTTGAAGAATTCTTCAACAACAGTCAGTTAAAGTTCCTTAGGCATTTAAAAGTCAAGTGACAACACAGGTCACTCTTTTCCAAACTTTTTTTTGGTAGAGGGTGGTTGAGTAGCCCTAGCTGTTCTGGAACTCTTTGGACCAGGCAGGACTGAAACTCAGATCCGCCTGCCTCTGCCTCCTGAGTACTGGGATTAAAAATGAGTGTGGCCACCACTACATGGCTCAAAATAGTCAATTTTATGCTAAGATAATTTTACATATCTTCTTATTACCTATTCTTTTTTGAAGATAGGGTCTCATAATGTAGTCCTGGCTGGTCTGGAACTCAATTCTGTAGGGGAGGCTAGCCTCAAACTCAGAGATCTTCTTGCCTGTCTCTAAAGTACTGGGATTAAAGGAGTGAAGCTCCATGCCCAGCTCCATTCTGTGAATTTTAAATTGAAAAATCTAAAACTGCCCCAACTTCTATGAGTCACTCATCTTACAAGAATTGAGTAGGTAAAGCTCTTAAAAGGGCTAGAGAGGGTGGTTGGAGAGATGGCTCAGGTTAAGAGCACTGGCTGCTCTTCCTGAGGTACTGAGTTCCGTTCCCAGCAACTACATGGTGGCTCAAAGCTATCCATAATGAAATCTGGTGCTCTCTACTGGCACGCAGGCAGAACAGTGTATACGTAATAAATAAATAGATAAACATTTAAAAATTGCTTAAATTAGGACTAGAAAGACCACTCAGCAGGTAAAGGCACTTGCTGGGAAAGCTGATGATCTGAGTTAGATCCCCAAAACAAACATGTTGGAAAAACAGAAATGATACTTTGACATCCACGTGTGTAACATGACATATCCTGTCTGCCTACACACACACACACACACACACACACACACACACACACTGTAAAAGACAACACATTTAAAAAAATACAATTTTTCCTGGGCATGGAGGCACATGGCTTTAGATACAGCACTTGGGAGACAGAGGAAGGCACATCCTTGAGTTCCAGGCCAGCCTGGTCTACAGAGGAAGTTCCAGGACAGTTAAGGCTATATACAGAGAAACCCAGTTTCAAACAAAAACAAAACAAACTTTGAACATATACTATGGCTAAGTAGATTACTATGATATCTGTTCACAAGGATAATATTAACAAAAATTAATAATGACTCTTGCTTTATGAAAGTCATCATTTCTTACAAGGTCTTCAACTGGATATAGCTTTAAAAAAGGTTTTACCTCAAAACAGTATTTCCTATAGCTCTAAGTTTAATCTTTAAGCAAACGATTTTTTTAAGACCCTGATGTACAAGATTTATATTCTCCAGTACACATCACTACCTAATAAAGAGATTTGGGGAAGTACTCTCAGAACGCACAGTTGATAGTTGAAGCCAACCTTTTTGTTTTTCCATTTTTCCAATAGGTATTACTAAACATGGACAGTGGGAAGTTTCTTCCTCTGCTTCTCCCCACCAAGTCTAACAGGAAAACTCATTTTTACCTACATTGAATATGTATCTGAATTCTGACTTACAGAGGCCAAGAAAGTACTATTCTA
This sequence comes from Arvicola amphibius, assembly GCF_903992535.2. Taxonomy (NCBI): domain Eukaryota; kingdom Metazoa; phylum Chordata; class Mammalia; order Rodentia; family Cricetidae; genus Arvicola; species Arvicola amphibius. Next base: position 56,224,746 of record NC_052051.1, on the reverse strand, counting down.
TTATTGTTTATCTACCTACCTACCTACCTATCTGCATGTTTGGTGTGTATGTGTGTGTGTCTACTTACCTATCTATCAATTGGTATATATGTGTGAGTGTGTATATGCCAGAGCCTGACACTCCACAACTGGTCCTCCATCTTGTTTTTTGCAATTAAATGTTATTTTTCTGTGTGAGTATTGGACAACTAGCTGTATTTAGCTCTTCCCTTCCATCATGTGTATCCTGCGGATTACACTCAGGTTCTCTGGATTAAACTCAGGTTCCCAGTGGTTGGTGGCAAGTACCTTTTCTACTGAGCCCACAGCTGGCCCTGTATTACAACATCTCCACTGAATCTGGATCTGCCTCACAAATATATCTGAAGAAAACGGGAAAAAAGGGAGCAAGTGGAGTGGGAGAAGATGACAAAAAGGAAATAAAGGCAAACTACATATAAAGATATAATGAGTTTGTATATGAAAATTCTGCTATATACGTATATATTTATCAGACACTTTTAACTTTTTTTCTTTGTTGAGAAAGGGTCTTATGTTGCACAGGCTAGCCTCATTTACTATGTAGCAAAGGACGAACTTGAACTCCTGTCTCCATTTGCATGCAAAGTATTGGGATTATTGCCATCATGAACAGCTAGCACATTCTTGCCAGTCATGACCAAATTTTAAAACCCTCAGATAGAATGTGCTTCATACATTTTTTTAACTGTTATACCTGGAACACCAACAAGTAATTCCTACGCAAAAACAAGTCCTGGGCAAATGGTATGCTCTCAGGAGCGTTTATAACAAGCTACTGTGGGTCATGATGCAATTACAGCTTATTGCAATTGATAATTCAGATGTCAACCCACCAGAGAATTCTCAGATGGAGGGAACCTGACGGGCAGGGTTTGTGGGTCATTGACTATGCAAACTTTTTCTTTCATCTGTAATTTCACTTGAGCAATAACAGCTATGATATCTCATCATTACCATACCATTTCCATGTGATGTGTATACGTAACCTAACGATTTCACCTAATTTATGGGCATATACCTGTGGAATGTCAGGAAGATGACTTTCATCATTTGATACATAGAAAATATACTAGGACATATTTCATACTAGATATATCTGTCCCACAATGACTGTGGACACTTAAAGGCCTGCTTTGTTCCTTTTGGCTCAGACTAACTGCACACAATTAGCTCACTTCCACCTCAGAGCAAGTGTCACGCTACACTAAAGGCTTTTTGTAAATAGACCATAAGTTTAAAACTATAGCTATACACAATCAGAGTCACAGATGCCCAGTTGCAACGCAAAGCATCCAAAAAAGGCATGGCAATTCTTTTTTCTTGTCAGTCTGCCAACAGACCTATGTCTCAAAGTCTGTCACTGGGCAGTATGCGTCTCACCTCCCCCACCCTTAGTCTGGTCAGTCTTACTCCTGTAAACCTTGGAACCTTGTGTTACCATGGCAATGGCTCAGCTCCCTATCGCTTACCCTAGGAATATGCTTTTGACTAATGAGAGGTAACTCTTGTAAATATTTTTTTTAATTGCTACAAGGCTCCTGTAAGAAAAAAGTTTTGAGGCTAGAAAGAAGAAGCCAGGAGAAATTCCCTTTCACTTGTTGTAGTATCCAATCTGAACACTGAAGAGGGTCTTGTGGCGGAACCCAAAGGTTCTCATTAGTACGCCATTAAACAGTGACAGGCCTGTTTTTACTTTTTATTTGGAGCCTGGGTCTCACACTAAGTTGTCCACGCTGGCTCTGAACTTATAATTCTTTTGTCTCAGCCTCCCACATTGCACAGACGTACATGTAGGCAAAATTTCCATACACATAAAGCATAAAGGAAAAATTAAAAGAGAGCAAGCCAAGCAGGTCTTCACCACAACCAAGTTATATACGAAACGTTTACACATGAAATATAAACACACAATTTAAGTGTAACTCAATACATTGTACAAGCCCCTCAAAACACTGGGGTTCTTGTTTGTTCGCTTCAGAGACAAGGTTGTCCTGGAACTTCTCCTGTAGAGATCTGCCAGCCTTTGCCTCTAGAGCCACCACTGCCTGGGTAAACATTAGGGTTCTTGAGGACACCATTTAACTTTAATTTTACTAATGCAAAGAGAAGGAAGCTAAAGGTACTAAGTAGACAATTTGTGCAGATAACGGCTTACCTTTAACAAAGGGCAGCTGCAAAGGTTAGGGAAGGAAAGTGGAAAATCGACTCCAAGAAGAAAATCCTTATTTCTCAGATATCTCTGGTGGCTCTCCCTGTCTGGATCTCCCCAAGAACGCAGCTGATGGAGCCTGTAGGAAGCTTTCAGAGACAGGAAAAGAGCTAACCACCTGAAACAAACCACAGAGATGTGCTTACTCAATGCTCCTATGAAATTTGGTAGTTCACAATGAGGACCTATCTCATTATCACACATTGTTTGTAAATCTTAAGCATTTGGAAACGATTCTTTCTTACCTGCAGATAAAGCCATTGCATACTTTTGTTCTATAGATTCCTTGACATGATTTGCTTTTTTAAAGTAAAATGCTCTATATAGCTATAATAAAAAGCAAATAAATACGAAAAATACTCAGAAACATTTATCTCTACTTCAAAAACTCTTACCATAAAAAAAAATCATCTTATCAAGAAGATAGTCATTTCTAATGAGTTATCTATTACATTAAAAACAACATAAAAGGGGCTAGAGAGATGGCTCAGCAGTTAGGAGCACTGGCTGCTGTTCCAGGACCTGGGTTCAGTTCCTAGCAGCCACATGGCAGTTTACACCTGTCTGTAACTTCAGACCCACTCTCACACAGACATACATGCAGGCAAAACACCAATGAACATAAAAAAAAAAATTAAATACAATAAAAACAACATAATATAAATCAGTAAAAGCCATTTTGCAAAGAATAAAAACAAAGCTAAATTTCCCAGAATGTTTAAGGTAATAGTAAGCATAACTAGATGAATACACACACATGAAAGAAAAAAAACCAAAAAATTATAATATTTCTTTTTTGCTAGAAGATGGGACAAGGTTTCATACAGCACAGGCTGCTTCCAACACCTGATCCCCTGCCTCAGCCAGCCACATGCTGGGATTACAGGCATGTACTATCACTATGAGCTGTATTCCAAGCTCATAAAAAAATTATTGATGGGGAAAAAATAGAGGCTCAAGGTATAATATTAAATATTTAATGTCACAGTATTGCACTTTTGTCCCTGCCTATTCCCAGTTGCTCTTCTATCAAACTGTAAGCAAACTTCTCACCTGGCCAAAAGTCCCTGAAGCATGAGGTTTGCCATTTCTGCTGGCGAGACATCAATAAATCGAAGGAAAGAAAAACAGCTTCCTTCATTAATACCTGGAAAAATCAAAGAACAATGCTGAGCCTGCTCGCAAACCAAAAGCCAATATTCAACTTATCCTGCTGACCTGTTTAATTCATAAAACCACATTGTAAAGATTTTGATATAGTCAGGATGTCATTATTTGTATACTACAGGCACAGACAGAAGCTGTACCTGTGAAGTGCAGAACATAGGAGACAGAGTGAAGATAGCTCATCAGCCAACTTTGGGGGTTTTGGCCTTTGGTTAATTTCTATGATTTGAATAAAAAGAAAAGGACAAAAGAGAAAGGTTCGGAACTTTCACCTTAATATTTTGGACAATGCTCAAGTTCAAGCAGCTTAGGATAAGAAGGAAGAATGGAATTCCCATTAATAAAAGCATTAATGTCAAATTTCAAGCGGAAGAAACTCTTTGTTTTAAGACAAGCTCTCATGTAGCCCAGAGTGTTTTCGAACTTGTTATATACTCAAGGATTACTCTGAACTTCTGATCTTCCTGCTCCCTCTCCTGAAAGAAGAGGTTGTAGGTATATGCCACCAAGCCTTGTTTATTAGGTGCTAGGGATTGAACCAAGGGCTTTGTTTATGTTAGGCAAGCACTCTACCATGCCCAGCCCCCCCCCCCCCCCCCCCCCCCCCCGCCCCCGGAAGAAGTTCTCATAGTAGGCCAGACAAGCTTCAAATTCATGGATTTGGTCTCCTGAGTACTGAGATTATAGGGGTGAGCCACTGGACCTAGCTTTAAGGATGAGAAATTCCTAAGAGATAGGTAGATATAAACTGTAGATAGAAAGTTGGGTGGTGGTAACACATGCCTTTAATCCCAGCACTTAGGAGGCAGAGACAGGCTGATCTCTGTGAGTTCAAAGCCAGCCTGGCATACAAGAACTAGTTCCAAGACACAGAGAAACCCTGTCTAGAAAAGCAAACAAACAAAATGTAGACAGAAGTCACTATGAATACTTTGTATTGCTTCCTGCTCTGTCTACAAATGACAGAAACTAGGCCTGCATAATGACGCATGCCTCTGATCAACACACAGAAGGCAGAGGCAGGCTTATTACTGAGATAAAGGCTGCCTCTTCTACATAGTGAATTCCAGGACAGTCAGAGCTATGTAGAGAAACTGTCTCAAAAAAACAATAAAATAAAATAAAAATTACAAAAATTATAGATGAAGATGACTAACTTGTAAATCTTTTTTTTCCTTTTGTTTGTGAAAGGTATGTAAATGTGTGCACACAAGTTCATGTGGGTGTGGGCAAACACTGGCCATCTTCCTTGGTCCCTTTCTATTTACTGAGGCAAGGTCTCTGGCTGAACATGGTACTCACTGATATGACTAGTTGCTTTAGGGATCTTGTCTCTCCCATCTTTATGCTAGGATTCCAGCAGGGCCACCACACCTACCTAGCGTTTACCTGGGCTCTAGGGATCTACACTCTAGCCCCACACTAGTGTGGCAAACACTAATGTTCCATAGTCTAAACTACCTTTCTAGCCACTAGTTTACCAATTTATTAAGACATTAGAAAATAAAAGTCAAAACCACTACAGTCACAAGCAAAACAAAGAACATTTTGGTAAAAACCCAACTCTTCTTCCAATGATCAAAACTCCTACCTTTTCTGTGAAAGAGAGACTGCTGGATATAGTCTGGTGCAAATGGAGAAAGTAGAACCTTTAACCACCTGTAAAGCAAGTAATTAAAAAATAAATCTGAAGGGAAGTACAAATACTGAGAAGTTAACTAAACTGGAAGCTCCAAATTAAGGAAAATCAAAATTTAAGAATATTTCTACATGTAAGAAGTTTCTTATCATATGACTATGCAACTCGTGAAACAAATGTCAGAAAATACAAAACTGTTACACTAATGTAAAGCTCTCCTCACTTCACAGACTCTCAATTCTAGCCTAAACAAAAAGTACAACTCTTGCTCAAATCTGTTTAAAAAAAGCTTCAATTTTAGTTTTATTAGGTCACATTGGTAAATATTTTTATAACAAAGCTTTAACAATGTTCATAACTCTCAACTGCTGGCACACAGATATCCATTTAAGAGCACAATAAACAGTCTGGAATTCAGAATTATCCTAACTTAGAGATATAAAATGGACCACACACCAATTTTCTGAATGAACTGGTCTCTAGCATATTAGTTTAACGACTAATTCAACCTTACCAAATTTATTACTCTAGACTCTTATCAAGAGAATAAGTTTATTTAAAAACCAATAAACTCAGTTCTGCATTAAGTGTGACTTCAAGTCACTTTAACGTAACTTAAGTACACTTAAGTAAATATACTGTTGATTTTTGGTGCAAATACACATTTGAAAACAGGTATGCATTCCTGATTTAGAAAGTTAATAGAAATAGCTAAGGCACTTAAAACCATCTAATGGAAGCCTTTGTAGCACTCCAACTTCCACCCTAAGTGTCCTCAATAATTGTTCACCATTTGTTAAAATATCTCCTTATTGGAAACTCACATATTCAACACTAAATTTATCTATTCCACTAAGGATATAGCTTTATAGTAGATCATCCACTTAATAAGCATAAGGCCTTGGATTCAATCCCCAGCACTACTAAATAATAAATGTGGCCATCGAGCCAAATTATAAAAGCACTCAGCATCAACAGACATCAATATTTGCTCACCTATCTCGTGAATGGTTGAAGACCCTGATCTGTCCATGACGATAGATAAATTTTGAAATTTCATATGGCTTTAGGGAAATATGAAATGGAGACCAAGTTTCTTGCCGTTCAAATAACTCTGGGTGATTACACACCTAAGATGAAGGGAAATGGTAGGACAACATTGTCATTTGCAGGTATCATTGCTGATTGATGAACTTCATGGATATTGCCTTCCCATTTTCAGCTCAAGAGGCCTATCTGGCATCAAGCCTAGGGCCCTCTCCATTGAAGTATGTTAAGAAAAACAACAAAGCAAATGACCTAAGCCTTACCTTCCTGAACTGCATGACTAGATTCATGAGGCTGCTGGTGGTGTTCTGTGCTTGCTGAGTGGAGCCCATAGAAGACTGCAGTAAGTCTTCAATGGAAATTTTATTCTTTAGTGCCTGATATAAGAGCTTTTGTCGGCTAGTCAACTGACAGTACATCAGAATTTCAATCTAAAGAAAAAAATCAACAAAAACATTCATAATTGTACCTATCAGGTGAAAAAAAAAATCAGTATAGCCTTAAATGTTTCCATGAGCCACCTCTTCTGTCACACACACTAGATGCCCTCTCTGAATCCTCTTTTCCACTCCTAACAGCACCACTCATCACCCTTCACTGCACTCTACGAAAACATACTTCCAGAGACCCCACATCCACATCCATATTTTCAAGTACTGATTGTCAAAAAGACTACTCAGTCTACACCAAGCACATATATGGTATATCAAAGGGAATGTGATCTCTTCTTTGAATCACTAAATTGGCTAACAGTATTATTATTCATGCAGTTGCCTAAAGATAATAATACCCGACTTAAAAAGACCAACTCTACAAGGCTTGGTGGTCCACGATTTAAGCCTCAGTCTGGTGTACAGTGAGACCTTGTCTCAAAAAAAAAAAAAATCACAGAAAGATATGCATGGATTTTTAAAAAAGAGATCCATTTATTTAATGTGCACTGGTATTTTCCCTGTCTATAATCTGTGAGACGTCAGATTCCCTGGAACTGGAGTTAGACAGTTGTGAGCTGTCATGTGAGTGCCAGGAATTGAACCCAGGAACTCTGTAAGAGTAGCCAGTGCTCTTAACCGCTGAGCCATCTCTCCAGCCCATAAAACTATTTTTAAATAAAATAATTGTAAGACTTGTTTTAACATCTACCAAATGTTAGGAATGACCATAAGCTGATCACTACTGATGCTGTACCATGGGCACAAGTGGAGTCATGACATTATTTTATTTTTGTAATGTTTCAAACACTCCATTGATAAAAATGTAGCCAGACATGATCGTTAACCCATATAATCTCTACAGGCAACCAAAAGGGTACGGCAGAAGTTCAGAGTTTGAAGTACTACATTAGTTCCAGGCAAGCCTGGCTTACAGTGTAAGAACCTATAAAAAACAAAACAAAACAAAACAAAACAAAACAAACCCAATTTAGGGGTGGGTGTTAACAAAAGGAAAAGAATGTTACTTGGCTTGCTTAGGTCCTCTATACCATTCAAATTCAAAGATCTCAATCAAATTGATTATCTTTCAACTAAATATATACCAAGGCAATTTCCTGCCAAGAACCCTAAATTGGTACCTGAGGTTCAAACTCATTAAAGATTTTATTTCTTACCTTGTCAGACAATTCATTTTCTACATCTTTTTTGATTCTTCTCAGCATAAATGGTTTCAAGATCATGTGTAAGCGAGAGAGTTGATCTGAAACAGGAAGTCCACAAATAAAGCACTGTACACTGATTTAAGATAGTCAAAATAAACATCATGTTCCTCCCACCAAAGCCTCCAAAGTGCTATTGGGCTCAATAATTTTTTGAAAGAACCAAACTTCCAAAGTAGAAAAACAAGCACCTTGCAGAGACTCTATTTCCATTAGAAACAACTTTCAGAGTATATCTGGAAAACTGTATCAATAATAAGATTTTCACAAGACCTAATGAAAGTCAAAAGGGACTCCCAGTGTGTACCAGTTATTTTTTGTCAACTTGACACACAAAGAGAGGCCGTCAACTGAGGAATTCTTTCCCATCAAACATGACTGTGGGCAAGTCAAGGGGGGGAGGCAATTTTGTTTCTTTTTTTTCTTTCCTTTGTGTGTGTTTGAGCTTTTTATTCTTCCAAGACTGGGTCTCACTATGTAGTCCTGGCTGTCCTGGAACTGGTGCTATAGACCAGGCTGGCTCCAGGAAGACCCAGCTAACTGTGGGCATGCCATCCCTGGGCAGATGGTCCTGGGTAATACAAAAAAGCAGGTTGAACAATGCATGGAAGCAATCCAGAAAGCAGTTTTCTTCCATGGTCTCTGCTTCAGTTCCTGCTTCAAGCTTCCTGCTTCTGCTCCTGTTCTATGATGGTCTAAGACTGGGATGTGTAACCCAAATATAAGTTTCCTCCCCAAACTGCAACAGAAAGCAAACTAGGACCTAGTGTTTCCCCAAAATTATCTTTAAAGAAATGAAAAAAAAATTAACAACTTCTTAAAAATCATTTAAAGAATTTATTTTATTGTATGCAAGTCTAATCACCATGTGCATACACAGGGCTTAATGTGGTTAGGAGAAGGTATCATATCCCAAGTGGCTAGAATTACATATAGCTGGGAACTGCCATGTATGTAGGTTATGGAAATTAAACCTGGATCCTGGAAAAGTAGTTAGTGCTCTTCAACACTAAGCCATCTCTCTAGACCCTATTGAATTTCTTACAATTAATAGATGTCAAGTTATATCTTCGTAATAAGCAACTTGGCATGTTTTAATATTAGGTAAATAATAAAAAACTATTGACAAACAAGGATAAAATGTCTGCAATAGAAGCAAATCCTGGGGCTCAAAAATGGCTCAGTGGGTGAAGATGATTGCCAAGCAAGCCTGATGACCCGAGTTTGAATCTCAGAACCATACAAAGGTAAACAAAGAGAACCTCTCTACAGCAACCCTCTGACCTCCACGAACTCACTGTGGCATGCACCCTCCCACCTACTAATAAGTAAAATTAAAAGAAAAAATAAATTCTAAGTACATAGTTGCCCATGCTAATAGACTGAAAACAAAGTTCAGAGCCAGGTGTGGTAGCTCATACCTGTAATCCCAGAATCAGGAAACTGAAACAGGAAATGTCTAAGTTTGAGGCCAGACTACATAGCGAATTCCAGACCAGTCTAGGCTGTAGCGTGAAACCTGGGTTAGAGTCTTAAAACTCTTCACAAAAAAGAGAAAAGGCATAACAGTACTTACTCTCATCAATAGCAGATTTGTTTTCAGCATGACTTTCAATGTCCTTGGAAAACCATTCATTAAATTCTTCATGTGAATCAAATAATGTTGGCATAATGAAATGTAGCAGAGCCCAGAGCTTGAAACAAAGAAAAAAATATTAAAAGATACTGTGTCATAAAATGACACTATGTGATGCTATATTAAGTTTGGAGAGTGAAGTAACAAACGAATGCATGTGTGTGAGGCACAGAAATAAATAAGTCTAAATGCTTGCTCAATGATCCCATTCAATTACAATTAGGTTTTGCAACAAAACGTTATGATTTTTTTAAACTATTTATTTATGTATCCAATATTCTGTCTGTGTATATGCCTGAAGGCCAGAAGAGGGCACAAGACCCTATTACAGATGGTTGTGAGTTACTGGGAGTTGAGCTCAGGACCTCCTGAAGAACAGACAATGTTCTTAACCTCTGAGCCATTTCTCCAGCCCCCACGTTATGATCTTTTTAAATTGATTGAAAACTAAAAGGTTCATAATACAAACACTGCGTAGTTTTTGTAGTAATATAGATGATAGTTTTGTTTTGTTTTTCAAGACAGGTTTTCTCTGTAGCTTTGGAGCCTGTCCTGGAACTAGCTTATTTTTTTTTTTTTTTTTGGTTTTTCAAGATAGGGTTTCTCTGCAGCTTTAGAGCCTGTCCTGGAGCTAGCTCTTGTAGAACAGGCTGGTCTCGAACTCACAGAGATCTGCCTGCCTCTGCCTCCCGAGTGCTGGGATTAAAGGCGTGCGCCACTACCACCCGGCTTGGAACTAGCTCTTGTAGACCAGGCTGGTCTCAAACCCACAGAGATCCTCCTGCCTCTGGAGTGCTGGGATTAAAGGCGTGCGCCACCACTGCCCAGCTATAGATGACAGTTTTAAAGATGACAATCAACAGCTGATTCCACAACTGACACAGTGTTCACTGCAAATAACCCTGGAGAAGGAGCCAGAAAATTACAGCCTGTGAGGTTAACTGATTGACTATGTATTTTCATGAAAAAAAAATAAGGGAACATAGCCAGAGTCATTCATTTCTACCCTTTTTATGACTGCTTCCATTTTGCATAGGCAAAAAAAGCAGTTGTTAAGAGTGAATGTATTGCTTACAAAATGTAAACTATGATGAATCCTAAAGGAAGAACCAAGCCCTTCAGTGTTAGAGAATATTAGCTTCCAATTCTAGAGTAAAAACTTACCTGTATAAGATGGGCATATTTAGTAAGGAAACAAAGGGGACACTGCAATCAATAGATAGTAAGAAAAGAAGAATGGCGCCTACAGGACACTTAGAAGCTGCGATCAATGTCTTGTATGATGGTGAAGATAATTTGTAAAAAACGGAAGAAGTTCAACATGGGTACAGAAGTACTAAGAAGACATAAACTGTGACGCTGACTAGTGCCTACCTCTGCCATGGTATTCTGAATGGGGGTTCCAGTTAACAAAAGCCGATTCCGACACTGGAACTGTAAGAGAATCTTCCAACGAACACTGTTCAAGAAAATGAGTTACAAATTCCAAGTTGGCAATAAGTCTTTCTGTAATTATCCTAAGATCCAATAGTTCTAAAAAATGATTTCCAAACAGTACTTAACAATAATATAACATATCATGCACACAACAAAAATATATCTTAACAAAGATGAAGATAAAAATCCTAGTAGAACTGAGACTCAATACCAATGGTATTAATGCTTAGAAAGAAAAAAAAAATCCCAGCTGGGCAGTGGGGGCACAGGCCTTTAATCCCAGCACTTGGGAGGCAGAGGCAGGAAGATTTCTGTAAGTCTGAGACCAGTCTGGTCCACAGAGCGAGTTCCAGGACAGTCAGAACTGTTATACAGAGAACCCAGTCAAAAAAAAAAAAAAAAAAAAAAACACAAAGAAACAAAAGGTAAAGTGGGTGACCTTTCTATCTTTATTGTTTCCTGTTGTTCTTGAGTATAAAAAAAACCAAAAACAAAAACAAAAACAAAAAAACCTAAGGTATCTACTTAGAAACCACTTATCTGAAACACAGGGTGTCAAAAGTATTAGTCTGTGCCTTTCCAGCTCAGCTGGCAGAGCAATGCAAGGGCTAGATATAACTCAAGTCTTCAATCCTCTCAGCCACAGGCAGGACCTCCTTCAGTGAGTACATAAACAAATGCCCTCCACAGGCTGGGACTTTCCATCTGTCTGTGACTTGGACCTTTAAGAGAAAGTTCTATAGGTGCACCAAGAGAAACACAGAAAATCCAATGCTAAATGGCACCAAGTAAAATTATATAGCCAAGCACTGTTCTATTTCAGTTTGAGAATCACTTTACATACGTTACTTACAATAAAAAAGCTCTTTGAAGGCTAATGACCATGCAAGGATGGGGAAAGTGATTTAAAAAAAAAAAAAAAAAAAAACAGAAAAAAAATCTCCCATCCCCCTGGAGTAACACTCTGCTTGCAGGGGGGAAATGCTCACATAAAATAATCTCTCAGAGAAAAGGCCAGACCCATTCTCGTACAGAATTTTCCTTAGCAACAAAAGTCACAACTAACTGAGAAGATTAAGGTTGAAAAAAATCTACATAATCTAAGCATGATATCTGAGTCTCAGGGAAAAATATATAAATAAGAATTTCTGCATCCTGGTCAGGCAAACTACTGAGGCATAGACCACACTATGCTATATCCTAATATTTCTGGCCTTGCTGATTCTGTACGCAGACTCCCACCTATGACGGCTAGTTTCTAATATGCAAGTTACCTGGAGCTACTCTTCAGCGCCTGAGCTTCATCCAGTACCATGTATTGCCACTTGACCCGTTGGAAATACTTGACATCCTGTACTACCAGCTGGTAGCTAGTGATGACCACATGGAAGGGGGCATCCTGAGTGTACAAGGTCTTCTACAAATGTAAGCGGGGAAATATGAAAAGTGATATATGTAAAGGTTTTCAAACAAATATTTTTAGTGTAGGTATGTGCAGAAATATGAGTAAGCACATATATATGCGGAGCTCAAAGGACAATTTTCCAGAGTTGGCTCTTTCCTTCCACTGTTGGGTCAAGGGACTGAACACACACTATCAAGATTGTTCAGCACCTCCTGAGTCATCTCTCCAGTCCACATTACAATTTTCAATCAGGTAATGATGGAAGCATGGTGTACAAGTGCAACCTTTAATCCTGGCACTTGGAGGCAGAGGCAGACAGATCTCTGATTTTGAGGTCAGCCTGGTCTACATAGCAAGTTCTGGGCCAGCTAGGGCCACATAGTGAGATATTGTCTTTAAAAAGGTAATGAAGTATGAACAGTGCATTAAAAAACAAGATGAAGAATAGATGTTCTTCCATCTATGTGACTGGATGATGTCCAGTGAGGTAAACTGCAAATGTCCAAGGTTTTCAAAGCATTTCCTTTATTATAATCAAGGTAACAGCGAATATCCAGTTCATGAAAGAAAAGGGAACATGGGACTGAAGAGATGGCTCAGTGCTTAAAACCCTTGCTGATCTTGTACAGTGACTTATAACCACCTATAACTCCAGTTCCAGAGCATCTGATCTGATGGCTTCTCTTCTGGCCTCTTTGGGATCCTGCATGTATGTGGTACACATACAGTCACACATGTACACATAAAACTTTTAAAAAGTAAATCTTAAAAAGATCTCTTTTCATACTGGACTAGAAGAAAAAACGAAGGCCTGTATAGGAAAAACAACGTATATAAAGAAAATATATTTGCCACATATCCAGAAATGTACTATAGATCTTATATACATGAGGACTTACTCAAATCAAAGAGATTTGAGAGAAAAGAAAAAAGGTGGGGGGAGGAAAGGGGAGGGAAAGAGATAGAGTATGCGTATTGTGTAAAACAGAAGTTACCTGACTCCAGAATCTCCGGATGACTTTTCTATCATGAGGATTTCCCCAATATGGTAGCACCTGGAAAATGAATCAATATATCCATTTTGGAGAATAAACTGTAAACATTATCAATAAGGTTATTCTGATTGACTAATTAAAAAAATTAATAAGGCCGGGCGGTGGTGGCGCACGCCTTTAATCCCAGCACTCGGGAGGCAGAGGCAGGCGGATCTCTGAGTTCGAGGCCAGCCTGGTCTACAAGAGCTAGTTCCAGGACAGGCTCTAGAAACTACAGGGAAACCCTGTCTCGAAAACCAAAAAAAAAAAAAAAAAAAAAAAATTAATAAAAGGGGCGTTGTTTGATCCATTCTCCTGCTAACCAAACAGAAACACATATACAATTATCTTTTTTTTCTTTCTTTTTTTCTTTTTTATTAAAAATTTCCATCTTTTCCCCTCCTCCTCCTCCTTCCCTCCCCTCCCTTCCACCCATACCTCCACTCACTCCCTCTCCAGGCCAAAGAGCCATCAGGGTTCCCTTCACTATGTTAAGTCCAAGGTAAGAGATACTGAAGCATTGGAAAATTACAGAATTAAGGAGAAGAAAGAGTGGTAAAACCTAGCAGCACGTGGTGCTTTCGCTTTGTAGCACTGATACTCTCTAAAAGTTTCAGCTAAGAGAATAAAAAGCTTAGCAGAGAATTTTACAAAAGAAATTTAGAGGAGCTAGAGACAGTTCCATGGTTAAGAGCACTTGTTACTATTGTGGAGAACTTAGGTTCAATTTCCATCACCTACATGGTGGCTCACAAACATCTATAACTCCACTCTCAAGGGATCCAATGATTTCTCTGACCTCCGAGAGTACACAAAGACATGCAGATAAAACACACATAAAATGAAATTAATAGCTGGGTGGTGGTGGGGGCACATGTTTAATCCTGGCACTCAGGAGGTAAGGCAGGAGGATCTCTGTGAGTTTGAGCCCAGCCTGGTTTACAGAGCTCGTTCCAGAACAACCAAGGCTACACACAAAAAGTCCCTGTCTCAAAAAGCCAAAACCAAACCAAACTAAAATAAAATTCATAAATTAATAAAAGTATTTTAAAAAGAGAGGTAGGGCTAAGAATAAAAAGAGAAAAAAAAAAAAGAGTATTCTGGTAACTACCCACACTCCTGGCTCTAAACTATAACTCAAGGATTATGCACGAGTATTAAAATCCTTGAATTACTTCATGTTCTGATTAAATAAAAAAAAAAAACTGAATTACTTATGTGCCAGAGGGGCAACAATACTAGTAGAAAAAAAATGACATAAACAAACAGACACAGACAGATGTAGACAAGACAAGGGCTGGGCACACAGCTCAGGTGGTAAGACTGCTTGTCTAGCATACATGAGGTTAGGCCATGGGAAGTGGAGGCAGGAGAATCAGAACTAGTCATTCTCAATTACAGAGTGAATTTGAGGTCAGCCTGGGCTATAAGTGATATTATCTAAAGAAAATTAAACAACAACAACAACAACAAAATACTTCCCTGCCCCCAAATACATGCAAATCCTATGTTGAAGAAAAAAGTACAACATGTACAATTAACTGCAGAAATTTTACTATACAATCTGACACAGGATTGAGCAGTAACAACCAAACGTAAGAAAATACTGAAAGCCAACATGAAATAAACTCAAAGTTAAGACGGAGACTATGAGTAGATGAGGATTAGACTTTTACCAATGTTAAAGTGTCCAGATGTTGGGGATCTGTAACCCCAACACTGAGCAGGAAGAGGCTGAAGAAACATGAGTTTGAGGTCATCAGAGATCACCCAGCCATACCCTATTTCAAATAGACACCATAAGAATACATGGTGCTTTCTCTAGGTTTTCTACTAAAAAATAAATAAAATAAACTGGCAGCCACTGAGATGGCCCAGGGAGTAAAGTTCTTGCTATTCAAGACTGATCACATGAATTCAACATTTGCAGTCCAAGAGGAAAGAGAAAAGCAGTACCTAAAAGTGGTCCTCTGACTTACACACACACTGAAGCCCCATACAGGCAAAATTATACACAAATAATAAAGTGATGTGATCACACACCCGTAATCTAACAATCATGAGGATTGCAGAGGGCTAAACAGTGGTCCACAGAACTTGCTACTCTTGAAGATCCAGCTTCAGTTCCTAGCGCCCACATGGTGGTTCACAAACATCTGTAACACTATATATACATATACATATATATGTATATTTGTATGTATGTATGTATGTATATCTCAGAAAAATTATTTTTAGTCAAAAGGTCTTAAAAAAAACAACTTTATAATAAAGTACTCAGGGCATGGTGACACATGTCTTTAATCCCAGTACTTAGGAGGATCTTCGAGTTTGAGGTCAGTAGAGTGTACAGAGTGAGTTCCAGGACAGCTATAAAGAGAAACCCTGTCTCAAAAAACAAACAAACAAACAAACAAACAAACAAACAAACAAAGAAAACACCAAATAATTATAATAAAAGGTTCAGTTCAGCAGGAGGGTAAAATAAGTTAAGTAATCGCACATTTAAATACACATCTTTCTCTCTTAGTAGATAAATCAGGCAGATGTATGTGAAGAGAGAGAAGCTAAACAAGCCATCAAACTTGGTTTCCTGACCTATTAAAACACAATACTAAACTGAACAACTGCATAATTCCTACAATTCTCAAACACAGCCAGGACATATAAAAACTGACCATATGCCACATTGTAAAATTACATGTCTCCTTGCCACAATGGACTTAAGTTACAGAGCAGTTAACAGGAAACACACATAAAAAGGTCTCCCTTATGTGAAAGTGAACTATACTTTTAAAGAATTCATGAACCAAAGAACTACAGTAGAAGTTAGATATAGTTTTAACATATATGTAAAGGTATGGTGGTACACACCTTGATCCCAGCACTTGGGAGGCAGAGGCAAGTAGATCTTTTTTTTTTCAGGATAGCCTGAGATATACTGTGAGATCCTGTCTCAAACAAACCATGTCTCAAACAAACATGGATGACTAAAGCCATGTTAGAAATCAATGATGCAAAAAAAAAAAAAAAAAAAAAAAAAAAAAAAAAAAAAAAAAAAAAAGCAGGCGGTAGTGGCATACATTTTAATCCCAGCACTTGGGAAGCAGGGGCAGGCAGATCTCTTGTGAGTTCAAGGTCAGCCTGGTCTACAAGAGCTAGTTCCAGGACAGGTTCCAAAGCTACAGAGAAACCGTCTTGAAAAGTCTAATATATAAACAATCAAGCAAACAAACAAAAACATAAATAAAAGAAAAAAGAAATCAGTGATGCCCTCAAACATGCATGTCCATAAAATGAAGATCAACAACCTGAGCTCCAGATCACAACACCTGAAAGTTTAGAAGCACAGAAATGATGAAGACAGGACAGAAACAATAAAACGGGGGGTGGGGGGGGGTGGGGAGGTAAGGGAGAGGGACAAGCTTCAAGAATGAAAAATTATGCAAATAACTACTTAAAAATGCTAACCACCTTTTATAAAAAAAAAAAAAATAAAGAAATTGGGGGGAACAGAGATCCTAGTAAGAGCCTTTCCATACTTTGGTTTTTTTGAAGACAGGGTTTCTCTGTGTAGCCGGGGCTATCCTGGAACTCACTTTGTAGACCAGGCTGGCCTTGAACTCACTGAGATCTACCTGTCTCTGCTTCCCAAGTAATGGGATTAAAGGTGTGTGTCACCACTGACCAAACATTTGCAGACACCTACACCAAATATACTGAGTTTCCAGATCAACATCACAGATCTATGGATTTCACATAATCTAGCTATAAACCTGAGTAGAACCTCTATCTAACAGAGAAGTAAACATGTTTTCAACAATCTAAGGGGAAACGGCAATAAAAACAAGGACTGCACTAGGGCCAGCAATTCTTGTATAATTCTAAGCTTTGAGTCCAAATGGTCTGTCAAAACAACTATGCTGTTTGAGAGTATAAATAAATTCATAAATAATACATAAGCCAGTGTGGTTGGCTTCCAAAAGATGCATATTTGAATTCCGTGTCCTATATTATCAAGTATTTTTTAATCAATAATCTAACACTGTTCAATCTAATCTTAGCTCACATATCACATAAAAATGGGTTTCTGAATAACTAGAACTATAGTATAACCCAGTAATCTGTTTCAGGCATATGCCTTAAATAATGAAAACAAGACACGTGTTCAAACAAAAGTGTACATAAATGTTTACAGCAGCTAAAAAGAGAAAACCACGCTAAAATCCATCACCAGATGAGCAAGAGTCAAAATAAAATATACAAAGGAATCTTCAGCTACAAAAAAAAAAAAAAAAAAAAAGGATGAACCTTTGAAAGAAGCCAAAATGTAAGGGCACATACTGTATGGTTTTGAGTTATATGAAGTATTTGGCAAATATTTTCTATAGAAAGCAGATTTGGGGGCTGGAGACATGGCTCAGTGGTTAAAAGCACTGACTGATCTTCCAGAGGACCCTGGTTCAATTCCCAGAACCCCAATAGCTCTAATCTGTCTGTAACCCCAATCCCTGGGCTTCTGACACCCTCACACAGATATACATACAGGGAAAACACCAATGAAGACTGACTGACTGACTGAATGAATGAATGAATGAATGAATAAATAAATAAATGGAGGTTGTGTTTTCCAGAGGCTGGTGACAAATGGGAACAGAGAATTACTACTTCATGTACATAACGGTTTTGGGGTGGTTCACCCTGCCTTTTTTGGTTTTTCAAGACAGAGTTTCTCTGTGTAGCTCTGGCTATCCTAAAACTGTAGATCAGGCTGGCCTCAAACTCAGAGATCCACCTGTCTTTGCCTCCTGAGTGCTAGGATTAAAGGTGTCCAACACTACCTCTCATCATGGCCATATAGTTTAAGGGTAGGGTGAAGACAGTAGGGATGAGAGCAGGGATAGCCACACAACACTGACTGTACTTTTCAATATTATACTTATTTAACGTGTATGTGAATGTGCATATGTGCACGTGTACATACTCATGTATCATAAAACACAGGCAGAAGTCAAAGAACAACATGCAGAATTTGGTGCTCTCCCCTGCCATCTGGTACTGGTGACTGTATTCAGGTCTCCATGTTTGGTGGCAGTGCCTCCACTGCTTGAGCCATCCTACCTACCCTGAACAAGGCACTTTCTCTATGACTGTTTGACTTTTTCACACTGAGTCTTGCTATGCAGTCCTGGCTGGCCAGGAATGTGCAACTAAGATCAGGGTGGCTTTGAATTTATGGCAATCCTTCTGCCCCAACCTCCTGAGTACCGAGAGGATAAGTATATACCACTCTCTTGGTAAAATGGTAAATGTTTATGGTATGTATTTTTTAAATTGATTTTTATTGAGCTTTACATTTTTCTCTGCTCCCCTCTCTGCCTCTCCCCTCCCCTTTGGTCCCCATGCTCCCAATTTACTCAGGAGATCGTGTCTTTTTCTACTTGCCACGTAAATTAGATCTATGTAAATCTCTCTTAGTGTCCTCAATTGTTGTCTAAGTTCTTTGGGATTGTGGTTTGTAGGCTGGTTTGTAGCAAAGTTTCTTTGCTTTATGTTTAAAACCCACCTATGAGTAAGTACATGTGATAATTGTCTTTGGTATGTATTTTATAATATTATAATACAAAAAAATGGAAGCGAAAATCCAACAGGGGACACTCAAGACATGGCCCACAGATTCTATTTTACCACCCCTACACTAGTGCTAAAATTAAATTCAAATGTCACAAAAAAAAACTAAATTCAAGCTGGACAGTGGTGATGCGCGCCTTGGGAGGCAGCAGATCTGAGTTCAAGGTCAGCCTGGTCTATAGAGCACGTTCCAGGGCTACAGAGAACCCTGTACCAATCTTCCCCCCAAATTTCAATAAACAAACAAGATGGAAACTGAATATGCACATGAAAGCTTAGTTCTAGCTATTAAAGCAAAGATATGAAGATTTAAAGTAATCCCACACTGCCATCTTTTGGCCGGAGGAGGAGCTGCACAAAACCCCAGTGTCTGGGTAGAAATTAAAGACTTTTTGACATTGTATTCAACACGTATCTAGCCATAAATTTAAAAGAAGACAAGTCAAAAACTCATTTCCATTTGTCATATGCCCAACAATTCATAAAAAATTTCAATCAAGCCAATGTTCATAGGGGGCTGAAAATAAGTATGAAAATTAAGTTACTTTTCTGATAGCTTCTATTTTGGATTTTATATGTGGGTATTTATTGCATGTGTATCCATGGACCACATGCATGCAGTGCCTGCAGAGTCCCGAAGAGGGTGTTAGAGCTCATGAGAATGGATTTAAGACAATTGTGACCTTCTATATAAACAATTCTGGGTCCTTTGGTAGAGCACCCAGTGCTTTTAGCCACTGAATCATCTTCTCAGGCCTGATATCCCTTTAAAACACTTTCTACATGCCAGATGGTGGTGTTGCACACCTTTGATCCCAGTACTTGGGAGGGAGATATCTCTGTGAGTTCGAGGTCATCTTGGTCTACCTACAAAGCTAATTCCAGGACAGCCAAGGTTACACACACAAAAAAAAACCCGTCTTGAAAAAAAACCAAAAAACAAACAACAACAACAACAACAAAAAAAAAAACACTTTTTACATCAACAACTCAGTAGCAAGGACCATAGCCATAAACTGCTCAATGATAAGAAATTCCAGTTATGTTCATCTATGTTACAAAGCCTAAAGACATAAAAAATATTTGCCACTTATCTCCGTCCTTCTCCCTGAAGTAATGTACGGAGTCCATCAAAATAATGAAGGACTCAAATCAGAGATATTATTTATTTATTCATAAGCCATAAAAGTCCTTATTACTATGCAACTTCATGTTCATGCATCCTTTTAGAGACAGAACACAGCTAATTCATTACCCGCCCATTCAAACTACAAATAATATAGCTAATCCTGCTCATTTTTTCTATATTCCTACCATATTACACACACACACACAGTTTTGTTTTTTGTTTTGGGGAGAGGGGTTTTGAAAAAGGGTCTCATGTAGCCCAGGTTAGTCATGAATTCTCTATGCAGCCAAGGCCAGCCTTGAATTCTTGATCTTTCTACTATGCCTCACATGTATTATTCACATGAAATTAGAGGTCTGAGCCACCATGTCCAGCACAAAAACTATTTACACTGTGTCTATGTCACACTAACCTATTGCAACAACCTCTTTATTTTCTTTAAGACAGTTTCATGCTGGCCTAAACCTGGCTCTATATCTGAGGATGATCTGCTTTAACCCTTCTGCTCCTACCTTCCATGTACTAAGATCACTGGTTTGGCTACCACTACCACCAGTTTGGTTTTTCAAGACAGGGTTTCTCTCTAGCCTTGGAGCCTGTCCTGGAACTAGCTCTTGTAGACCAGGCTGACCTCGAACTCACAGAGATCCGCCTGCCTCTGCCTCCCTTGTGCTGGGATTAAAGGCATGCACCACCACCGCCCAGGTACACCACCACCAGTTTTATGCAATGCTGTGGATCCAATCTGTGGCTTCATTAGAGGAACCAAGCATTATACCAATTGAACAACATCCCTGGCTCAGTCAATCTCAACTTTTCCTCTCTGAATAGTTAAATCAATATTCATATTATCTACTTTAGATATTATAAGATGGATCAAGACTAATTTTAGAGTTATTAAGAAATATGAATTATTATAAATAGATTAAAATACAATATAAAATTTGCCAAAATCTACTTTGAAACAAGATAGATATTTTCTATCATCTTAACAGACCATCAATTAATATAGAAAAGTGGCACAAATAACTTACATTAGACTGAATTTCTCACCTATTTATTATAAAGGTTTATAAGCTTGTTACTTTCCTAAATCACATTTCTGAGAAATGAACATAAGGAAGCTGGGGATAAAGACTCATACTCGTAGGACCTGGGAGGTTAAGGCAAGAAGATCAGGAGTTCAAAGTCATCCACAGCGACACAACAAGATCAAAGTCAGTCCAGTTACACCAGACCATATCTTAACAAAACCTAAAGAATAAGCCAGGTGTGAAGGCGCACCTATAATCCCAGCAGCTAGGAGCTGGGGCATACTAACTGCCTACTACAAGTTCAAAGCCAGCCTGGACTACATAGTGGGGTTTAAAAAGAAAGCCTGAAGTACTGGGTGTAGAGTATGACTCTGTCTCTAAAAAACAAAAGAAAACCATTAATAAAACATACAAAATCAATAAATACAGATATAAAGGACTGGGGCGGTATTTCAATTCAATTTCAATTCGGATGGACTATCTAGCATGTGACTGATTCCAACACTTCATAAACCTGGTATGGTGGCATACACTTATAAAATACTGAATACATAACAAGTTCGAGGACAGCGTGTGACACATAAGACTGTATCAAAACAAACATAAAGGGGCTAAAAAGATGGCTCCTAAGTTTGATTCCCAGCACATACATCAGGCAGCTCATAAGCACCTGTAATTCTAGCTCTAGAAGATCCAACACATTTCTTTGCACATACCCACAGAGCTAGGACAGTTTAGAAAGAAAAAAAAAGAGCCAGAAGCACAGGCATACACCTTTAATGCTAACAATCAGGAGGGAAAGAGGGAACCACATGTGAGAAAAATGGCTCCGTAAGATTGGCCAGGAGACCAGGTATGGCAGCACACGCCTTTAATCCCAGCATTATGGAGGCAGGGAGCAGTGGATCTCTGTGAGTTCAAAGTCAACCTGGTCTACATAGAGAGATCCATGACAGCCAAGGCTACATATACAGACTCTGTTTCAAAAAATGAAAAAGATGGATTATAAGCAAGTCTGTAAGGCATTGTCTTGATTGATGTGGGAGGTCCCATCCCACAGGAGGTGGTGCCACACCTGGGCAGGTGGTACTGAGTGAAAGCAAGCTGAATAAGTCATGGGGAGCAAGACAAGTCATGTGGAGCAAGCCACTCGTAGGGAGCAAGCAGCACTTTCTCAACGCCTGTTTCTCAGCTCCTGCCTTCAGGTTCCTGCCTACTTGAGTTCCTGTTCAGAATTCCTTGAATGAAGGAATACAAGCTGCGAGCTGAAATAAGCCCTTTTCTCCCTGTGCTGCTTTAGTCACAGTGTTTATTACAACAATGGAACCAAAAACAATTAGTAAGGCAGTAAAAGAAGGGTCAGAAACCTTATCTTAAAGAACAAGAGCTTCTTTACCTTAAATTTAGGAACAAATCTTGTAAACTCCTGGTGCCAATTATTAAGTGTAGAAGCAGGTGAAATTATTAAGAAAGGTCCCCAAATGTTTTCTCTCTGCAACAGAAAACTGGGTCAGCCAGCTGTAGGAAAACCGAAGATACTCAAACCCAAACAATCAGTGACATGAGAAATTTAAAAATAGGAAACATAGTAACAAGAGAAATCGTGCCTATCTCCCAAGTGTCCACACAAACGTATTCAATAAGAAGAAATGTTAGTTGAGGCCAGCCTGACCTACAGAGCTATTTCCAAGACAGACAGGGCTACACTGGAAAACCCAGTCTTGAGAAACCAAAATACACAAATAAATAAATAAGAAAATAGAAAAGAAGAAGCATTAGTATAATAAGAGCACAAAGAGATAAAGTACTAAGCAATGACTCTCTTGTGATTTCTAGGCTGTATTTTTTTCATAAAACATGTATGATGTATGCACTAGCTTTTATTATTTTCTACTGTTAGCATAATATCACTGTTAGTTAATTAGAAGAGTATTAATCTTTTCAATGTATGTTATTACACATTTCCCATTTAATTTTTAAGATTCTTATACGGTATATATAACCTGTGATTCAATGAAGGTAGAAAACGAGGACTCAGAGATTTAAAGTGAAATCACTTCAAAAGAGGTTAAGTGGGTGCCTACATGACATTGCTAGAAAGAGCAGTGTTGAGATGGAATCCAGGACCAGTTCTTGTGATCTAACAACAACGTCTTTGCCACTACACTGGTAGCTCTTAAAAGGAAGTGAGAGACAAGAATTCTAATTATACTTGCTCAAACATCATCCTGGCCCCATTGAGAACTAATGTTATTCCATTCTGTCCGTTACAAAAGGCCTTCAGATATAGCAACAAGTTCCGTTATTTTGATAAGCTACCAAGCGTAACACTGCTTTTAAGTGGCTCACTGTTGATAGAAAATGAACCTAAATTCAGGAGAGGAAGATACTGACAATTCCATCTACTCACCTCAGCAAGATGGGCCAGGAGGGCAATGCTCTGTACAGTTTTACCAAGACCCATTTCATCAGCAAGAATTCCATTAATACCCTGGGAGACATGGAGAGAGAGATAGACGGTCATCACCTGATCTCAGCGCATAGGATTCATTCTATTCAGTGCCAAAAGATCTAACAAAGATGGTGGATCAGATCAACCAAGATTGACTAGAGATACTCAGTACCAAGACTCTGAAATCAGGACTGCAATGACTTCTTTTGCCAACATTACATTTATATGTGTGATTCATGATATATTAGAAGACTAAGGCCAGGTCTTTACCTAATCTAGCCCACATCAAGCAAATAATGAGGCTTACCAAGACTACCTAAGGCATGCTATATACAGGATTCCAAGCCAGAAATACAGAGAAACCCTTCAGACTCTTGCATATAGATGAAGTTTTGGGACTGGAGAGATGGCTCAGTGCGTAAGAGTACTTGCTGCTCTTGGAGAGGACTCAACTTCAGTTTCTATCACCCACATGGCTCACACCCAGTTCTAGGGGATTGGATTCCCTCTTTTGACCTCGATAGGCACTGTATGCCTGTGCTGTACTTACAATAAAGGTAAACATTTATACACACAAAATATAAACAAGTAAATCTAAACAAACAAAACAAAAAACCTTAAAGGTAAACTCACTTCATAATTATATTAATCAAAAGAAAACTAAATAGTAAAGTAAAAAGAATAGGTTTGACATGTTTCTAAAATTTACCTGTTCATAGAGATTGGCTAACCAGTTCATGCCTTTCAGCTGGTAACCTTTCAATTTGCCATTGAAAATAGTGGGTTGTGGAATATCTTCACCAGCCCGGATGGATGGATTCGCAAGGCTGTAACTCTCCCCAAACCCAGAGCCAGACTTGTCTGCTGCCCTGAGGGCAGCTGCCCGACTTTCTTTTGCATCTTCATCAAATGACCTTGTCTGGAAAATAAAAAGTCAAGAAAATGTAAGAATAAAATTTAAACACGAGCTGGAGAAACGGCTGAGGGGTTAAGAGCACTGACAACTCTTCCAGAAAACCCCGGATCAATTCCTAGCACCCACATGCAGCTCACAACTGGCTGCAAAACTCCAGATCCATGGGACCAGACACCCATAGCAAAACACCAATGCACATAAAATAAAAATTTTAAAAATTCATTAACATATTTTATACTAAAAATAGAATAAACTTTCTAATATCTTACTAAGTTAATGAAACATTTATATTAAAATGTTTTTATTAGTTTACCAATCTATATTAAGTTACTTGCTAATTCAAAGATTTTGTTAAAAGTTTGTTATTTTGTTTTTCGAGACAAGGTTTCTCTGTGTAGCCCTGACTGTCCTGGAACTTCCTCTGTAGCCCAGGCTAGGCTGGCCTTGAACTCACAGAGATCCACCTGCCTCTCCCTCCTGAGAGCTAGGACTTAAACTATGCACCAAGGTCACCCAGCTTTTGTAAAGTTTTGATGTGGGGATTGAACACATAGGAGACTATGCTGATGATGATAAAGTTCAAGATATACTTGAATAAAAATGTCATGAAATGTATCACTTTATACAATGAATATATCAAATAAAAAATAAAAGGCAAAACATGCTTCAATACAAAGTTTAATTTGGGTAATTGTGTGAGGTGGTATGTATTTATTCTTTTTTTGTTTGGTCTTTTAGAGACAGAGTCTCTCCACATAGCACTGGCTGTCCTGGAACTTAACCAGGCTGGCTTCAAACTTAAAGATCCTCACACCTCTGCCTCAGAGTTATGGAATTAAAGATGTGCACTACCACACCCAGCACTTGTGTCTCTTCTTAACCCCAGCAAAGTAACCAAAAGGCTCGCTGCAGCATACTAAACTGCATTTTCTTTATTTATTTCAACACAAATGTAGTTTCTTACTAATTCTATTAAAGATCACTAGGTCCTAAAGGGATGGAGAGATGACTCAGAGAGGATTGGCTGTTTTGCAGAGGACCTGGGTTCAGTTCCCAGCATCCACATGTAGGCTCACAACTATCCTTACTCCAGTTCCAGTAGACCTGCTACTCTCTTCTGGCCTCTGTGGACACCGGGCATGCACGCAGTGCACACACACACACACAACACACACACATACACATGCAAGCAAAACAGTCATACACATAGAATAAGAACAAAACTTTTTTAAAAAAGACTAGCTCGGGAATAATAAAAGAAGAAATTTACTTGAGTAAAAGAAACCAGTAACTTGGTTTCCTCAAGGCATAAGACTCGTGATAGTCTTTTTCATTGAACAACCCAAGATTACTTAAGAGGAGACAAAACAACAAAACAGAGTTTGTAGCTTAACTGTAACCCTTTCAACTTTAATAATAAAAATTCTATAAAACTAAGTATTATTATTCTGCCACCCCAAGTATTAGTACTATTCTGAAGCAGAGATGGGACTGACGGATGGCTCAGTGGTTAATAGCACTGGCTGTTCTTCAGAGGACTTAGTTCAATTATCAGTACCCACATGGTGGCCAATAACCATCTGTTTTTGAAGGAAAGAAAGACATGTGATCAGAGTCACACAGAAACACACACACACCAGGCCCAGGCTTGAGTGTTAACTGATTTGTTTAACTGAAAACAATGAACTAAAGAATAAAATAAAGAAGGAAGAACATGAAAAAGAAAAACTGTGGGGCATTGCCTGGGCCTTTTCATTCTTTTTTTTTTTTTCCTGAGACAGGGTTTCACTCTGTATTCTTGCTTGATGTGGGACTGATGTTATACAACAAGCTAGCCTCAAACTCATAAAGATCAACCTGACTCTACCTCCTGAGTGCTGGGATCACAAGGTTACCGTGCCCAGTCTGCCTTCTCACTTAAAGACTTACTCGAGCTTGGTGAATATGATAAGCATTTTCAGCATTCTTCAGGGCCTGGGCTTTGAAATGGTTACTGTCTGAAAAGAGAAAACATGTAGATTACCACACTTTGTCTCCCTCAAAGACACAATTTATCCCACACATAAGTGGATCCCCAGTTCATTATATTATCCCAAGGCTAACAAAGGACTAAGAGGGGGGAAAGGCTAAAGTCTTTTCCAGAGATAAGAATCTTGAAGCAAGTCAGGCTTAGTAGGGAACACCTTCAATACCAGCACTCAGGAGGCAGAGGCAGGCAGATCTCTGTAGTTTCTAGGCCAGCCTGGTCTACATAGTGAGTTCAAGGACAGCCAGAGCTATATAGTGAGACCCTGTCTCAAAAAAGCTGGAACAAAACAAACAATCAAAATAATCTAGAAGTATAAAGTAGTTGTGGATGTTCCTGGTCTCCAACAGTGAAAGCCCGTACACAAAACCCACCTGCAAGTTAAGATCGAACATCTCTCAAGCCTAGTGTTTTCTTTTATAAATTGACACCAATTGCTAGGACAAGCAAAAATCAAGCAGATTCAAATGAAACAACTTAAGCAGTTGAATCTATCTGTACATGTGCTAACACTCAAGATACTTTCAAATACTTCCCTTCTCCTACATTTCTAGTCAATATGATCTCTATCACTATATTGTGAAAATCGTTTTACTATGTAACTGAAGATGATCTCAAACTTCTGATCTTCTTGCCTAACCCTCCAAAGTGCTGAGATCACATGATTGCACTGCCATGCCTGGTTTATGTGGTGCCGGGTATTTAACCCAGGGATTTATGAAGGCTAGACAAACATTCTACCTCTCCAAGCCTCTATTGAAAACTCATTAAGTCATTTTATAGGATTCCTTTGCAAAAACACACATACGTCCTCCTAAATAAATTTCCCTTTTCTGATCAGTATTATCTATGAATCAGAATAAAACTTTTAAGATTTGCAACATATGCAACCTTGACATGAAAAACGGAGGCCATCTGCATCCCCTACCTCGTGACTCAGGACTCACCATAATCTTCCTGGGTGATGTTAACCATTACTCCACCACCAATGTCAATTTGTCTCTGGGTAGAACTATCTTCCAGTTTCCTTAGAATTTCTTCCTGGATTCCATCATGACCCATATCACGTTTTCGACTCATGAAATGAGCATACAACTCTGTCTGAGTGATTAGGAAGTTGAGTTTTCGCTGCTGCCTCTTGGCCTAAAGTGTGTGTCGGGGGGAATTGAAGGTAAAACATTCAAGTCATAAATTATATGTAGTCAACAGAATTTATCGAGTCTTTATATAAGTCTGTGTATAATTCTTTTAAAGTTTTTACTTTTTAAAATAGGCAAATATCGCTGATGAACAATACATAAGCACACAAAAAATATAAATACAAAGAAGGAAGAGGAAAGAAAAAGGGAGAGAGTGAAAACTGAAAAGCACGAGCAAGGATTCAGAAGAGGCTCCAAAGCTCCACTCGGAGAAAGACTAGGAGCCACACCTGAAAAAGCATCATCCAATCCTCTGATTCTTATGTTTTCTGAACCCTAACTTTTCTTCTATTCACTCCAACTGTTTTATCAATGACAATACAATTCCTCATTCTCTATTTATTCCTATATATACAAAGTCTAAACTAGTTGAGAGATCACATTTATATCACATTTAGCAATAGTAGTGGCTAAAGTTTAAAATGGTAGCTGGAAAAATGGATGGGTCTCAGAAAATTAGATTGGTCACTTTTCACTGTTTCTATGAATGTATTCTATAATTCCAGTTCCAGGGGATCTAAAGCCCTTCTCTGGCCTCAGTATGCATATGTGTGGTGTGCAGATCCATGAAGGCAAAACATCTACTATCACAAAATACAATTTTTTTTTTTAAAGAAATCAAAATAAGCTAGGAGATGGTAGTGCATGCCTTTGATTCCAGCACTTGGGAGGCAAAGGCAGGGGATCTCTGAGTTCAAGACGAGCCAGGTCTGTAATGTGAGTTCAGGACAACCAGGGCTACACAGAGAAACCTGTCTTGAAAAACCAAAGTGATGATTGATGATGATGAAATTAAACCAAACAAATGAGAACAGAGAAAAGAGCCAGACATTCAGAAGTCAGAGGCAAGTCTATTTGTGAGAGCTTGAAGACAGTGTGGTTTATATTACCAGTTCCAAGAAAGTTAGAGCACTGTCTCAAGGGTACAAAGCAACAAACACAATTCTTAGTGCTTTGGTAGTAAGAAGGATTTTAGAATTTGCTTTTGCCTCACCTCCCGCATTTCCTCATCCAACTTCCGTTGCTCCAAAGCTTCCTTCTCTGCTCGCTTGCGGTGCTCTTTCTCCACCTTCTCATACTTCTTCCAGTAAAGAAGCATCTCCTTGGTTAGGCGGCGAGCACGAGGCAAAGTCTCCTTACAGTTCTTCTGTGCTTGCAAGGCAGCTCGGCGCACCTCCTTCATGCACTGGTGGGCAAGCTGCAAACAGTATCGTTATTATAACAGGGATCTAATTCCAGGAAACCTAATTCCTAAGTCCAGAAATTAGCCTGGACTTTAAGCTAATGCTCCCCATATTTTTTAATATCTACAGTCCTACTAAAGAGATAATGCCCCTGAACTAATCATTATTAATTATATGTAGTCAGCAGAATTTATCAAATCTTTATATAAGCCTATGTATAATTCTTTTAAAATGTTTTTACTTTTAAAAAGGTAAATATTGCTAATGAACACATAAACATAAAAAATTGTAAATGAAAAAGAAGGAAAAAAGAGAAGAAAAGAAGGGAGTGAAAAATTAAGAGAAAGGATTACTCAAGCATAACTAAGGTCCAGACCCCTGAGGTTAAATCTCCTAATTAAGAAACCTATTCACATCTACCACTTTAAATGAAACAAAATATACTTACTATTGTAGAACACTGTAATTTAGGTAAGAAATGGCCCTTGATGTATTTATTGGATGGAGACCCTCATAAGAGTGGATCTGTTAATTAATGTTCCCATGTGAAAGGTGGGGAGAAATTACAAGACAGCACACGAATGAGGGAAGAAGCAGCTACTGAGCTGGCTACCGAGGCAGCATTCAGGGGTGGGGCAAGCAGAGGGTGTGGCTTTTCGTTGTGTCCTGTCTGTAAATTGTCCATGTACCTATGAATAACTCCAATCAAACTAAATGATCTACTTGTCCTTGGTGCTCAAACATATTTCTTCACATAATCCCCAGGAATGGACCTGAATTTTACTGAGCAGTTACAGAGTGTTATTACCACAGTGATTATAATAATAGCCATCACTGCTTTTTTTTTTTTTTTTTTTTTACGTGGTATATCTTACCTTGAGGTACTAATGCATCCTTTATTCATTAAAACACTATGAAAGCAGTAATAGTTACCATATCTCTATTTTATAGATGAGGAAAGAGGGGCTGGGAGCCTAGTATGGAGAAATCAGACTAAAAATGTTACTTTGTCTGATTCTTCCATCAAACTGTTATTTTTCTCTCAGAGTTTTTTTCGCTACATTATTGTCTATGTGATGGGTGTGTATTGGTGCACATGTGTGGCCATCCCAGGACAACTGTGGGCAGTCAGCTCTTTACTTCCACTAATGGTCCAGGGACTGAACTAATGCTGTCAGGCTTGGCAGCAAGTACTTTACCCACTGAGCCATCTCTCAGCCCCCATCATTGCTTAAATAGAAAGACTGAGCACAGATCTTAAAGATTCTATGATCTGCCCAAGAACAAGAGATTGATTTAACACAGAAAGTTCAGAGAATCAGAAATATGACAAAGAACAATTTTACTTATTAAACAGAATGAGACTACCTAGAAATTTTCTTATTTGCTACCTGATTCATGATCAGTAGATAACACACAGTAATAATAAGAATAGGCCCAAAGGAGAACACATGCTAGGTAAAATAGAAAACAGAAAATGTTACCTTTCGGCTATTGGTGAGAAATAAGTTTCGAGCTGAAGACTTCTGCTTGTTGGCCTAGAACATTTGAAAGTTAATACTTAAGATTCATTTCTAATAAGACTGTATGTAGCCTTTATTTAATTCCTGAAGGAATGAAAAATAAGATGTGAAAAATAAGATACAAGACAAATTAAATTACTTCCAAAAGTCATCCAGAGACACTGGCATAACAGGAAACTATTAATATTGCAGGAAGAAGCTACTGTTGCAGCTGCCTTGCCTTTAGTTTGCTTTGCATATACATGGCATATGCATGTGTATGTGTATGAATGAGCACATGTCTGCACATGTACGTAGAGACCAGCAGAAGATGGTGGGTGCTTTCCTCATCACCGTGCTACGTGTTTTTTGAGACAGGGTCTCTCAGTGAACTCACAGATTCAGCTAGACTGAGTGGTCAACAAGCTACCTGTCACAGTCACCCATGTGTTAGGATTATAGGCACATGCCATGATGCTTGCTTTTGACATGGGACTATCAGGTCCTTACACTACTGCAGCAAGCAGTTACCCACTGAGCCATTTCTCTTGCCCTTGATAGAATGTGTATACTTTTAGAAAGGATTTATAAGGAATGGACTAGGGCACTGTAATAAATGCAAACCTCAACTCTACCTTGATTCAAACATGCTGCTTTCCAGAGCCAATCTGTAAAGCTGAGGTAGCAGGACATTGAGACAGGGGATCGTTATGAAGAACACTCTATCTCTACCTCCAGCAATAGAAAACTTCTTCCACTACTATTCATATGTTTGCCATCACCCAAGCCTCGTATTCAATAAAAAAAAATTACAAGGCAAAGCTAATAAGCAGCCCACAATTCCAGCTCCAAGTCTTCCTCTTCCACTGAAAAACAATGCTTCACAAGGTATCACGGCCCAACCTCTTTAATGCCAGTACTTGAAAGACAGAGGCAGGCAGATCACTGAGTTCCAAGCCAGCCTGGTCTACAAATCAAGTTCCAAGACAGCCAGGGTTACACAAAGAAACCCTGTTTTGAAAAAACAAAATAAGCAAATGAGTAGTAACAATAAGTAGTTAAGACAAATTCAAAACTATTATTACCAGCAGTGGACAGAAATGTATGTAACCTGAAATGTTACATTGTTACTGTGATAGTCATGCAAATGCATAACCCAAATCTACCCATGCAGAAACACCAGGCCCAGGCCTATCCTCTTCAAAAACAACAATGTCACAAAGGACAAAAGTTCAAACACTCAGATGAAAGAGCTCTAACAACTAAATGCAACATGTAGTCCCCAAATTGAATCCTGAGTTGAACCAGGAGAAAGTGACGAAACGTTATAATGGACTACAAAGCACACTGTCAGGCAGCCTGGGAGAGCTCCTGTGTTATGACTGCACTGTGCTCATACAGAGGGATTCTTTTCTAGAAACACTAAACCAACTAGGAAGGAAAGTCAAGAAAACAAGAAGCCAGGTGGTGGCGCACGCCTTTAATCCCAGCACTCAGGAGGCAGAGTCAGGCAGATTTCTGAGTTCAAGGCCAGCCTGGTCTACAACAAACTAAGTTCCAGGACTACACAGAGAAATGCTGTCACAAAAACAAAACAAAACAAAAAACCCCAACCAAACAACAACAAAAACCCCACAAACAAAAAGCTTTGGCATATAGTTCAGTGACAGAGCAGTTATACTTAGCTTATATAAGACCCTAAGCTTTAATTCCCAGAACCAAAACAAAAACATTAGTGATATTTATTTGAATGCTTAGGGAAGGCTCTTCCTGTCAGCTTTTTTATGCAAACACAATCACTTCTACTTCTGCAGTTAGCTATGTGAGTCTATGAATTCATATGAAGATCTCTAATCCTAGTCAGCTTTCAGTTTTCCCTTTTCCTTATTTATAACGTCACTCCCTGACAGTGAGAAAGCAGCTCTCATCTGTAATATGTTTTCTTCGACTGTTGAAGTGTAGTATACACATGTAATTTTAAAATTGCTAATCTGCTCACTATCCACATGACATTGTCAACTCCACTCTTTGGTTAGATGTCTTTAAAACTTTATATCTAAGTTCAAGGCCAGCCTGGTCTACAAGAGCTAGTTCCAGGACAGGTTCTAGAAACTACAGGGAAACCCTGTCTCGAAAAAAAAAAAAAAAACTTTATATCTAACATTTGTGTGTGTGCATGTACACACATGCCAAGGTGCACATGTGGAGGTCAGAGGACAATGTGCAAGAATTGGCCTCTTCTCTATTCCAGACATCAAGCTGAGGTTGACAGGCTTGGTGGTGAGAGCCTTTACTCACTGAGCCACTCACCAGCTCTGTACACTTTTTTTTGTCTTTAGCTTTACAAAATGCATGTTTTCTTTTACTACATATCCCTTGAGTATAAAATCATGGAGAGACATGCTTAGCCTCCACCCCTAGATATGTGTGCGTGTGTTATTTATAACACGGTAAAGACATCTGCTTGACTTGTTCCTGTTACATCTGACCCTCTTCCTCTCATCACTAATATTCACCCACATATTGGTCAGTGGGTTTTTTAAAACTTTTTGACAATTTATTTGTTTTTATTTCATGTACATTAGTATTTTGCTGGCAAGTATGTCTGTATAAGAATGTTTGATTCCTTGGAACTGGACCTACAGACAGTTGTGAGCTGCCATGTGACTGCTGGGAATTGAACACAGGTCCTCTGGAAGAGTAGCCAGTACCTTTAACTACTGAGTCATCTCTCCAGCCCCCATATTTGTCAGTTTTATTTACTTTGTTTAATTTTGGGGGTTATAAGATATATCACGAACATCACTAAATGTCCAAAAGTTGATCCTACACCAAACAAAACTCCCTCTCTGCCCATGCTACTTCGTTCCCATCCCTCCCTTTCACTCACTTACCTTTGGTAGTTCCTTCTTCACAATGCTGAGCCATACTTTCCTGCGGCGAGCATTAAGCTGCTCAATGGATAAGTGTTTCTTCTTGGTGCCAGGGGGAGGTGCATCATGAGAGAACTTAGCGAAGACTTTGGTCTGGTGGTGGTGGTGGCGTGGGGATTCTTCAGAGGAAAGCTCTTCATCTCTCCGTCTTTTTTTCTTTACTTTTTTCAACTTGGCTGTAAAGTAAAGAAATGCTTACAAGGCTGCACTTCTCTCCACCGTCACCACTCTAAACCCCTCAGGAGACTTCTTCATTCTACCAGAGGCTGCCATGTTTCTTCCTCTTGTCAAGTCAATAAATACTCCAAGAGGAAGATCTCACTAATCAAAAAGAACATTGGACATTGCTTCTGCTCACATGAAAAATGGACTAAAACTCAGAAGCCAAATGACTACTGCACTCTGTACTGTGGAAGGTTTATAAAACATCACTGGCCACAAGTGACAGCCACAGCATGGAAACCTACACTTCTATTTGGCTGAAATGCAAGACAACTGAAGAAAATAGCAGGAAAAAAATGCATCAATAGAACAATAAATTTTTTGAGAAAAAACATCATAAATGGCTCAAATACTTAATTTATATTGGAAGAATGAAGGATAAGAAAAGGAGGGTGGTAAAAAGAGGGGAAGACTAAAAATATGCTCTTTGAGCAGAATTCCTATCTTCAGAGAAACAAATCTGCCTTACAGATACTTTCAAACTTTCTTCCTATGTCCTTCCTGCTGTCCAACT
Organism: Arvicola amphibius; assembly: GCF_903992535.2. Taxonomy (NCBI): domain Eukaryota; kingdom Metazoa; phylum Chordata; class Mammalia; order Rodentia; family Cricetidae; genus Arvicola; species Arvicola amphibius. The sequence goes on along the minus strand of NC_052051.1, from coordinate 56,190,755 downwards.
GCACAATGTCAGTAGGAGAAGACATTTCCTGACAAACACGCAAATGCTACAGAGGCCCGTCAGGAGGCGAAGCCACTTTCTCTTACTTCTCTCACTCCCTATGCATAACCAACTTTTTCTCACCCCAGAATACTCCCAACAATGGCAGAGTTTATAGAAAAAAAAGAAAACATTTTGCCTAAACCTTTGACTAACAACCTATAGATGCAGTCTTTCTTTCTTGGGTTGGAAGGGAAGGAGGAGGTTGCAACACAAAGTCCCAGGTACCCCCAGCTGGACCCAGACTCTATGCAGCCAACAACGATTTTGGTCTCCCAACTCTCCTGATTCTACCCACCAAGTGCTGGGATTATTGGTATGTATTTAAAATCTACAGCTCTCAAGTCTTTCTATTTCTAGAAAACACAACAAAACAAATATGAAATAAGGTTACTAATGCCACTAATCAGAAAAAGAGACTACAGTTTTTCAGATAAAGTAATCTTCTACTACATCTAAAGTTTAAATGCACCACACACAATTCTGAAATTAAAGAAAGAATAAATATGGGATAAATGCTTACCTTTAAGCTTCTTGTCTTCCTTGAATTTCTTTTTCTTGGGTCCAAGCAAATGGCGCTGTTGCTCATAGAAAGGGTCATGTGTAGAGAGCAGGCCTGCACTGTAGTACTGGTACTGCTGCAACTGAAGCAGGCAAACACTGTGACGGACCTGCCTGCATCCCACAGCACAGCCTTGAAGTCATTAATTAAAGACAGCTAAGCCAGAGGAAATCATAGCTCCTAAATATTGTTTCCCACAGAGGCCAATAAGAAATTAGTACATCAAAGAGACTTTAACTTAGAAGCCAAACGGGTTCAAATGCTATGCATAAGACAGACTGCTGGAAAGAATTTGGGAAGGAAAACCTTCAGGAAACTGAATTTCTATCACCTTTTATTTTATTTTCTATTTCTTCAACAGGAGCTCAGGTAGCCCAGCCTGGCTTTGAACTCCTGACTCCAATACTGTACCTGCAAACATGCACCACTGCACAGACACACATGTGGTACAAAATTATTTACAAAAGGCATTTCTCTTTAAGCTAGTAATTCCAAATCTGGCTTAAAGAGAAAAGCAAAGTGGAGGCAAGGAGATCATGAACTCCAGGCCAGCCTTAACTACACACGACTCTGTCTTAAATAAAACAGAAAAAAAAGCAAAAACACAGTAATAACAAAAATGAAAACAAAGCAAAAAGAGTTGTTTCTCTTTAGAAATTCATCAAGGGCTGGAAAGAAGATAGCGATGAAGGCATTGCCCAGGTTCAATCCCTGGAAACCTAAGGGTGGAAGACACTGTGACGCCGTCCTCTGACATCAATCACATCCATACAGATGCTGTGCATACACACGCCACACACAAACTAAATAAGGAAATGTAAAAACAAAACAAGAGAAATCTATCACTAAGAGATCAGCCATATTTCCACTACCAACAGGTCCTCAGACTTACTAGGTTCCTGATATTAACTATTCAGGCTTTTACCCTTAGATTTGTTGCAAATGTTTTTGTTTTGAACTGTTTTTATTTATGGTAACAAGGTCTCACAATATAGTGCTGGCTGCCTGAAACACATCTTGTAGACTTACTGGCCTCACACCTGCAGATGACCCTCCTGCCTCTGTGCTGATTGCATGTGCTGGAATTAAAGGCATATGTGACCATGTTAGGCTCGACAAATAGTCCCCAACTTGTCATCTCAGCCCTTTCACCTTTTAAACTCCCCTCTCTTTCACCAAGAGTTTATTATTAAGGACACTACCTATTATTTTACAATTAACCTGAATGATCTCATCTCATTTTTTTTCCATCCATGTAGTAGTAAATGCATCCAAACATTTCGTTTCAACTATCTCTCAAATCTTCATTCCCATATAAATTAAAATCTGTTGAATCGCTTTCTGAGAATTATAAATGAAAGAACATGGAGGACTAAAATAAAGCCCTCTGTCAACTGTCAAAATTAAGTGTGCATGCATCAAACTGTACATTTACAATCCTATGAATATATTTTTTATTTCAATTTAAAAAAATCAAAGCAGATCATGACTGTAATCTTAACACATATGGCTGAGGCAGACTCCCAAGAATTCAAGGCCCATTTGGGCTACAGAGTGAGACCTGCCTCAAAAAAAGAAAAAGAGAAATGAATGAAAATATGGAGTACACCACATGGTATGGCATCAGGTGTCAGAATCAAAATTGACAGATATTGCCAGGCAGTAGTGGCGCACTCAGGAGGCAGAGCCAGGAGGATCTCTTTGAGTACAAAGCCAGCCTGGTCTACAGAGTGAGTTTCCAGGATAGCCAGGGCTACACAGAGAAACCCGATCTCAAAACAAAAACAACAAAAAAGTTAAGATGTTCCACTGCTATTTATTCCCATAGGTTTGTGGTTTGTAGGTTTATGTGTATTACCTTAATATTGTTGGAAAATCATTAGGTCTCCAAATATACTAGTGTTCATTATATACAATAGGCTATATTTTGGCAAAAATCACAATGTTTTGGTAACAGTTGTCAAATAGTTGTCACTAAAACCATCATCAGCCAGGTGGTGGTGGCACACACCTTTAATCCCAGCACTTGGGAGGTAGAGGTAGGTGGATCTCTGGGAGTTTGAGGCTAGCCTGGTCTACAGAGCAAGATCCAGGACATGCTCTAAAAATTACACAGAGAAACACTGTCTCAAAAAGACCCCCCACATCATCAGCCAGGTGGTGGTGGTGTAAACCTTTAATCCCAGCACTTGGGAAGCAGACACAGCTCAATCTCTAAATATAAGGCCAGCCTGGTCTATAGAGCAAGTTTCTAGACAGCCAGGGCTACACAGAGAAACACTGTTTTGGGGGAAACAGTGTAGAGTGGAAACTATCATCACAGTAATATTGGTCTATGAAGAAAAGTTTTTTCCAGACAGAAAATATCAACAAGTAATTATATTGGTGAAGATACACTAATAATCTTACAAAGTTAAGCATAGTTATCACATGACCTAGCAACGCCTATTCTAAGTATAACCCAGAGAAATTAAAAAATATACCCACACAAAACCTTCATAGTTGTATACAAAAGTACCCAAAATGGGAAAAATTAGCTCATCAAGTGGAAAACAAAAACACCATGTTCTATAAATAAGTAAAACTATTTGGCAATAAAAACGAATGGGGTAGTAATACATGGTACAAATAGAAACAAACCTTGTAAGCATTACACCAAGTGAGACGCTGGGTAAAAAGTACCATGTTATCTGATTTAATTCCATTTGTATGAAACATCTGGAATGGACACATTTACAAAGAACATGCATGTATGAGGCCCTGGATTCAATCTCTAACATGAACCAAAAATAAAACACCACAGTTGTATGTAGTGGCACATGCCACCACTTGGAAGGTGGAGATGGGAGTTCAAGGTCACCCCTCTAAGCAAGTCTCAATAAATATAAATAAAATATGTATGTAAATAAACATAAAATACAAATAAGTATCAAAAAAGAAGGTAGACTGGTGGCTGCCTGGCACCAAGGAAGAGCAGAAGCTAAGAGGTAAAGGGTTCCTTCTAAAGTGAGGAAAGTGGCATACACCTGAGACACTGATGATAGAAACAACACTGTAAGTAAATTCCAAAGACACTCAATAGCTAGATTTTTGTTATGTGAATCCTATCACAATAAAGCTATTAACAATTATTATTTCATATAAATTAATGTGGTGTGAGTGATCTCTTGAAGCTCTCACCTCCTTATCTTTACTATATTTATTTTGGTGAAGTTTCTTATATTTGTGTAATCGAAGCATGTTGTGAAGTTCTTCTCTGCTGAGATTGAGTTCTTCTTCTTCATCATCGTCTTCACTCTGAGAATCTGCCTCACTGGACTCATCACTTAAAAGAATGCTCTAGAAAAGGGTGAAAATTGAATATAACTTTTGCTGGAAGCAATTTCTTAAGCAATCCAATCATTTTTCCCAGATGCTAGAACAATGGCCAAAACAGCCAGAGTACAGTCATTTCGAATTCTTACACTACTCTTTATCAATTTGACAAAAAAAGAAAACAAATCACCTAAATGTTGCATATAACAAGGCAAACAAAAAAATTTAGGGTATAGAAATAAAGAAAAGGAATACAGCACTTAAGGGAACAAGGACAAAACAAGGTGTGATAGTTAGGAGGGGAGAAACAACTCAAATATCTAGTAGTTCATGAATGGGTAAACAAAATGTGGTACATTCAGATGATGAGGCATAAGAAGAAACAAAGTAATAAAACATACCATAAATTACTATATGTACCACCACATAATAAACCATCAAAGTCTTCTTACACAAAGTAAGAAAAGCCAGCTACAAAAGCCCAGAATGGGCAAATCAACAGAGAAAGAAAAAGATTAGCAGCCAGCAGGGACTAAGGATGGGAATAGCTGCTAATGAGCAAAGAGTTTCTTCACATAATGATGAAATGTTCTGAAACTAGACAATGATAATTGCCAAGAAGTTTGTGAACATATTAAAAGTTACTGAGTTTCATAGTTTAAAAGCTTAGATTTTATGGTCAGTGACTTATACCTCAATTTTTATCTTTTGTATATATTTATGTGTGTTTTGTCTGCATGCACTTACACGAACTCTGTGCACACTTGGTGCCTGCAGAGGTCAGAAGGGATCAGATCCCCTGCAACTTGAGTTATAGATGGTAGTGAGACACCATATGGGACAGAACCCAGGTCCTTGGCAAGAGCAACAAGCATTCTGAACTCCAGAGTCATATCTCAGTTCTTTAAAATGTGATAGTTAAGTATGAAGGTTTCTGTATTTCTGACTTCCTAAAATCTTTCTGATAGAAAGTAGGTCAGACTTTAAACACCTGAGTTTTAAAGGACATGGTGGTGATATTAAAGGATTTACATTATTTTGAGGTCATAGCAAAAGTAAGGAATAGAATTATTGCCCTCTGTTCACTCTAGCCATTCCCAGTAGTGGTATAAACACTATGTCATTCTAACTGCCTATGACTGTGACCCGAGTAAGTGCATCACTAACAACGGAATGCAGTCCACACACGGCAGGTTCTAATCTCACTTCCACTATCCCATTCACTGTGCCACACTAGCCTCTTTTCCCAGAAACACCAAATGCTTCTTTGTGAAAGATTCTTGTGTATGTCTCATATGATCAATGGCTCTTACCTTAGACATTCTCATGGCTCACTCTGACTAGTCAGAATTCTGCTGAAATGCTGTCTTTTAAAGAATTTATAGTTATTTACTTGTTTGCACTCTTACTCACTACCTCCCTCACATAGAATGTAAATGACACAGAGCAAGAGACTCGTCATATGCCAGTAATAGTACTTGGCACATGGATGCACTCAGGACGTTTGATGAACTACTCAAAAATTCACAAAAAGTAAACTGACATTCCTAATTACAAGGTGAGTCAACGAAGGGAGTAGTTTTCTGATCAATTTCTTTTCTTAGTGTTTCATATTTAATAAAAGTCTACTAAAATTCTTTCACCAAGTTCTCCTCAAAAAAAGAAACTCCAATATAAAAAAAAAAAAAACTGTCTCTGAAAACATCTGTTAATATGCCTAAATGGACTGGTGACTTCCCTTATAATTGTAATCTTAGTAGGTTATTTGGACTGGAAATATTCTGTCTTATCTCTTACCTTTAGCCACTTTCTGCTTTTCTTCAACTTAGAGAAGTTATATAAATTCCCCTTGTCAGATTTTGATTCTGGATAAAGAAACATAAAGAATAAAAAAAAAAAAAATGAAAGGATGACTGCCCCCAAGAGAACTCAAGGTCCAGAGGAATCCCACTCCACACTGACCTGACTGCAGAACTCCATTCAGTGAGTATGGGTTCAATAATCCAGAATTGCTTGCCCCAGAAGTTTCACCAAGCAATGAATTTGGAGGTTCTTCTTTCACTTGTATTAAGGGATCCCCAGACTCAGGCAATAAGGGATTATTGTCATCCAATCCATCTTCACTGTCATCACTAAAAATTGGAGAATAATACGTCTCTAATTAAAGATTATCCAACAAAACATATTTTGAGCCAAGTGTGGTAGCACATGCCTATAAACCTAGAACCTGGTGGGGTCAGGAGGATCATGAGTTCAAGGTCATTTGAGACCAGTATGGGCTATGTGAGACCCTATCTCAAATATATACACACACACGAGTGTGTGTGTGTGTGTGTGTGTGTGATGTGTGAGAGAGAGCTAAGTGGTCAGAAAAGCTGGTGCTCCAGCGGTAGAGGCAGAGAGATCTGTGAATTCTAGGTCAGCCTGGGATCCGAAAGGATGGATGGACGGACGGACTGAAGGAAGACTAACTCATTAAATTAAGGTTATTATAAATGAACACTTAAACAAATAGTCTTGAAAAAGTTGACTGTTTTATTTGAAAGAAAAAGAAAATACTAAAAATAAAAATCATACATAATTTAACCTTACATCTTAGAAACAGTAATCAGAACTGTAATAAAGCACTAAGATAAAATAGCAAACCTAGAGATATTCCTGTTGAAGATGGCCGATGTTTGTCGCAGAAAATGGTCCAACCGCAAGGCCCTCTCCAGGTACTGAAGATATAGGGGCTTTGCCAGCTCAGTGCAGCTGCCATCGTCCCCGGCACCCAACTCCGAGGCCATAGAACAAATCTGTCTTCATGCACGAGGACCTCCGACTGCACAGCTGCAGAATAAAGATATGTATAAAAAAGAAAAAGAAAAAAATGAAAGACTATTCCTCTTCTCCTTCTGCGTCCTTGCCCTTGCCTTCCATAAACAGAAATCAAGCTCTCTCGAACACAAGACCCGGAGACCACAACAAATTATAGAAAGTTCATTAGACACTGCCTTCTAGTGCAAAGGTGAAGTGTAGAAACACTATCATCAACTGCAATACAATTTATAAACACTTTCTCAAACAATCCCTACATGTACACTCACTTCCATTAACAATTACAAGAATGAATTCCAAGTATCCAAATGGGGAGCTGACTTGTGAGGACCTTGCAGAGCACAGTAAATGTTTTCCACATCACCTTCTTCTTATACTAATATTCACTCATATATATGAGGTATCCTAACTGCCAGGGAAATATATATATTATTAGAGTTCTCTACAAAATCTCTCCTCCAACTCAAGTAGGTCCACCTGCCTCTACCTCTTGAGAGCAAGAATTAATGCCCAGCCATCTTTCTTCTTAAGCAGGGGGTCACAGATTAAAGAAAAGTGTAAACTTCCCAGAAGTGGAAAGACTCCAAGGAGGAATACCTTCTAAAAATCCCATCAAATCCATTCCGATCTTAAAGTGACAAGCTCTTCAGTGTTTATATCGACTTACATTGCCATTTCTAAGGATGGAAAAACTAGCAATTTACCACTGACAGGCCTGTTCTGAGGCTTTATATAATCCTGGTTATACTCTGACTATACTTCAGCTTCTCATAATAGTCCATGTCCATGTTAAGTCTACTTATGTGCATTGCACACATACATACTTAGAAAAGTCTACTACTGTGTGAATTTTTATGTGCATTGCTAGTTCAGAGTTACAGACCTTTCTTGGCCTGTGAGAGGCCCTAGGTTGGAACCCAGTATCAAAAACTTGAAAAATAAAACGGGCTGGAGACAGCTCAGCACTTAAGAGCACTGGCTGCTCTTACAGAGGACCTGGGTTCAGTTTCCAGCACTAGTTACAACTGTCTGTAAGTAACTTCACAAACGCCTTATGGCACTTGTAGTATATATACAAGTGGGGACACACACACACACACATCTCAATTTAAAATAAACAAAACAAACTAGCTCATTAAATCTGTATAATACTACAAATTCTGTCATTTCACAGTAGTGCGTACCTATAATCCCAGCACAGCACATGAAGGGAGGTACAGGAAGGAGGATCAAAAATTCAAGTCAAACTCGCGTATATTGCTAGTTCGATGTCATAGTGGAGGCTACAGGAAACTCTTTCTCTAACACTCAAACATCCCAACAACAACAACAAAAAATGTTACTCTCAGCCAGACAGTGTGGCATATAGAGGCAGATAGAGTTCAACTGTGAGTTCAAGGCCAGCCTGGTCTACAGATCAAGTTCCAGGACAGCCAAGTCTACAGAGAAACCTGTCTCTAAAAACAAAACTAAAGAAAGTTACTTTCATTTTAGTTTAAACAGCTAAGTTAAACAGAATTTGGATCTCATCAGTGACTCTAAAGCCCCAGTTCTTTACTTCTAGCCCCTCCTACAAAACAGCAAAAACAACACGTCCCACCACTAGGCTCATCTATCTCTCACTAATTTGATTTATGTCTTCTCTCTTCACTTTCCAAAGCATTCAGGTTTGAACTATAAATTATTTGGCTACCTTATTCTGGGAAATAAAGTCACAAAGCACTTGATTAGGAAGAGATAATTATGTACTACACACCAAACTAAGGAGCAAGTACAAGGAGAAAAACTAGCTTGCCCTAGTAAAAAAAAAGGTAGGGCACTCAACCATGAGGGCCAGAAACACTTTGCTCAGCCTAAGGGGTCACTATAACATGGAAACAGTCCAGCAATTTAACAAGGTTAAGTTTATTCAGAGCATAAGGTTACTGAGATTAAAAAATAATACCTGCATTTTAAAAGTGAACTGAAGGAAGTCTTGGCTAAAAAAGGTCATCCCTTCCACAAATTGCTAAAGTGGCAAAGAAAAGAATATACTGCCACCCCATAAGTATATTGTGATTATATATTTCCTTAATCCTTTTTCTTCTTTAATGAAACCTGCATGCTATTTCTCAAAATGAAATATAGTCAGTCCTAATGGTACACAGGATATTGATTTTAGAAGCCCTGCAAAAACCATAGCTATGGATGCGCTCACATTAAAATGGCACATAATCTGTTATGATCCTCATATATCCTGTTTACTGTGTTAGTTAGTTATCTAACATAACATACTACAAATGCTACACAAATATTTGCAGACTGCACTGTTTTAAAAAGTATGTAACAAGAAAAATGTCTACACAGGACATGACTTTTCCAAGTACTTTTTAATTTGGATGAATCGTCAAAATAAACCTTGAGCATCAGGCATGCCTGAAAGGAATAGCATTAAAACCACCAGCATCTCAGCCAAGATATTCAGGCGGTACCGTGTTTGCCTTGCACATACAAATTCTACTCAGTCCCCAGCACTGCATAAAACAAAGCACAGTACCATATGCCTGTAGTCCCAGAACCGGAAAAGTAGAGAAAGGAGGATCAGAAGTGCAAGGGTGGGTCTGGAGAGAGATGGCTCAGCAGTTATGAGCGCTGGCTGCTCTTCTAAAGGACTAGCGTTCAATTCCCAGCACCCACATGGCAGCTCACAACTGTCTATAATTCCCATTCCAGGGGATGACATCTTCACATAAACTTACATGCAGCTAAAACATCAATGTACATAAAATAAAAGTAATAAAAAGAAAAGTGTAAGGCTATACTCAGCAACACAGTGAGTTAAAGGCCAGGCTAAGGTACATGGAAACCTGCCTCAAAAAAACAAACTAAAACCCAGTACTTGCCAGATGGCTCAGCTGATTAAAAAAGTTTGCCACAAGCCTGATGATTTGAGTTCAATCCTCAGCAGCCACACAGCAGACAAGAACCAACTTCCACAGTTGTCTTGTCTTCCACATATGCACTCCACACACACAAATAAATAAATGTGAATTTAAAAAAAATTAAAGAATGTCACTATTGAAAAAACAAAACAAGCTAAAAACGGCAGCTGCAACAAGTCCAAATTTACAGGGTACATCAAAGGAGCACAGTAACCAATGGAAAGAGTTCAAAATAGCCAAAGCTGGAACAACTCACTGTTGATAGCTATTACCCCTTCTTATCTATGGGTCTCTTATCTTTTATTATATACGTTTCCTGTGTCAACTCTATACTGTGTCATTTCTCCAAGCAGTCTTAGTTGCTGTTCTGTTGCTACAAAGAGACACAATGACCAAAGCAACTAATAAAAGCAAGCATTTAATTGGGCGTTTACAATTTCAGGTTAGTCCATAGTCAGCATAGCAGGGAGCATAGAGTGAAGTAAGCACACTGCTAGAGCAGTAACTGAGCACCTATATTCTGACCCACAGGCAGGAGCAGAAGGAGATTAAGACTGGGTCTAGAGTGAGCTTTTGAAATCTTAAAGCCCCAACCAGTATACACATCCTCAAACAAGGTCACACCTTCTAATCCTCCCTAAATAGTCCACAAACTGGGAACTAAATATTCAAATATAAATATGAAGCTATGGGGACCAGTCTCATTTAAAACACCACATAAACCTTTTTATTTCTACTGAAGATAAAAGATCTAGGCAATAGCTGGGTAGTGGTGGCACACAACTTTAATATCAGCACTCAGGAGGCAGAGGCAGGTGGATCTCTGAGTTCAAGACCAGCCTGGTCTACAGAGTGAGTTCCAGGGCAGCCAGAGCTATACAGAGAAACCCTGTCTTTAAAAATCAAAAACAGCCAGGCAGTGGTGGTGCATGTCTTTAATCCCAGCACCAGGAAGGCAGAGGCAGGAAGAGCTCTGTGAGTTCAAGGCCAGCCTGGTCTACAGAGCTAGTTCCAGGAGAGATAGGGCTATTACACAGAGAAATGCTGTCTTGAAAAACAAAAAAATCAGGAAACAAATAAGATCAAGCACTAGGTGTGCTACATGAATGTCTTTTGTAACTTTCTCAACTAATAGTATGGATGTGAGAGAGAGCATGCATCATATATAAACATTCTTTAATATAAATATATATATATTAATTAAAACAAGAGTATGTTTTGTGGGGTTGGGTTTTGTCTTTTTTTGTTGTTGTTTTGTTTTTTGGGTTTTTTTTGTGAGACAGGGTTTCACTGTGTACCAGCCTTGGCTGTCCTGGAACTCACTCTGTAAAACCAGGCTGGTCTCAAACTCACAGAGATCTGCCTGCCTCTGCCTCCTGAGTGTTGGGATTAAAGTCAAGCTCCACCACCACCTGGCAAGAAAGACTATGTATCTTATTAATGTTTCTAAGTATAATAATCTGTATTTATATATTAAGCATTCTGGAGGAATAGGTATACAATAGACTAATTTACATTACAACAGACTGTAGTGCTCCTTGAGTACAGCAGTGCTCCACAAACTGCTGCTGAGAAAAGGAAAAGACACTCACAGGCAGACAGTGACTGGGTGAATGGAATACACTTCCACAAACCATTAGATACAAAATATCAATAAATAGTTAATTGACCAGATCTGAAATAGGATTGGATCATAAATCTCTGGCTTTAGCCGGGCGGTGGTGGTGCACACCTTTAATCCCAGCACTGTGAGTTCCAGGCCAGCCTGGTCTACAGAGCGAAGTTCCAGGACAGGCTCCAAAGCTAGAAAAACTCTCTCAAAAAACCAAACCAAAACAATTCTCTGGCTTTATAATCCTTAAGACTGTATCAGGCCTATTTTTAAGCCTAAATAACTTTCTACTCTAGCAAGTTTAAAGGACTATCAGCTTTTTAAATTTTATGGCATCTATTTCATGTGTGTGTACATGCTCCTGTGCTCACGGCAAGAGTATGAAGGCCAAGGGGCAACTTTCAAAGCTGGTCTCTCCTTCCACCTGCACTCATGTCCTGAAATGCTCTGTAGACCAGGCTGGCCTCAAACTCACAAAGCTCTATTGGCCTCTGCCTCCCAAGAGCTGGGATTAAAGGTGTGTGCCATCACCGCTCAGTTCTTCCTTAAATTTTATTTATTGTGTGTGCACACATCTACATGCAGATGTGAAAGCACAACTTCTGGGAATAGGTTCTCTCCTCCTACTGCAGACTAGAACTAGAGCTCATGCTGACGGACTTGCACAGCGAGCATAGCCTCCAGGCCTCTCACGGGCTCTGCTTCTCTTTTCACACTCTCCTTGGGAACTCCTTTCTTCTCCAAGGCGGGTTCTCGGTGTAACAGCGCTGGCTGTCCTGGAACCCACTCTGTAGAGCAGGTTAGTCTCAAACTCACAGACATCCACCTGTGTTTGCCTCCCCAGTGGTGGGATTAAAGCGTGTGCCACCACTGCCCAGCAGGGAATTACCTTTATTGGCCTTTTTGGCAACATATCTGTACAACATTCTTAGGGATAAACTGATCACTGTGCCTATACTTTTATTTTAATCCTACAGATGTTTATTATCTATTTTCTGTTTCCACACACAGACTTCCAAGATTTATCTACATTTTATTCTACTCAGTAACTAACTACTGAGCAGAAAAGTTATCACATGCAAAACTGGAAGCAATTCACTTGTTCTTTTAAAGGAAGTAAGAATATATCTGGGTTCGAGGCCAGCCTGGTCTACGAGAGCTAGTTCCAGGACAGGCTCCAAAGCCACAGAGAAACACTGTCTCGGAAAAAAAAAAAAAGAATATATCTGGGAAAGAAATTTTAAAAAAATATAGCGGGCAGTGGTGGCCCAGGTCTTTAATCCCAGCACTAGGAGGAAGAGGCAGGCAGATGTCTATGAGTTCAAAGTCAACTTGGTCTATGGAGCTAGTTCCAGGGCAGCCAATGTTACACAAAGAAACCCTGTCTCACTGGGTAGTAATGGCAGATGGCTTTAATTCCGGCACTCAGGAGGTTCTCTGAGTCTGAGGCTAGCCTCGTCTACAGAGATAATTCCAGAACAGTCAAGGCCGTTATACAGCTAAACTCTGTCAAGGAAAGGGGGAGGCATTCTAAATCTAAATATCTCAGAAAATCCCATGCTGTATCAGTTGTTCCCTCTTCCTACATGATTTAGTTTCAGAAGTAGAAATTATAATTCCCATTTTACAGATTAGAAGCTCAAATGTTCATAGTGGCTGGGCTTTGGTGATATACATTTGCAATCTCAGTTTATAATCCCAAGCAGCATTCATGAGGGAAATGTGCAATGCTCAGTCTGCAAATAAGCATAGGCTACAACATGAGGCTTGGTCATACATATACAAAGTCGCTAAATAACTTGCTCAGTAAATGAGAACATACTGAAGTCTTTATTTCATTTTGCTTGGTTGGTTTTGTTCCTATGTTTGTTTTTTGTTTTGTTTTTGAGACTGTTTCTTACTTATCCTGCCTGGCCCCAAGCTTGCTATACAGACCAGGCTGCCTATGTCCTGGAATAAGGCTCATCATCATATCCAGCAGGTTTTGTTGTTATTGAGTTTCGGCTTTATTTTGTGTGGTTTGCTTGTTTTGGAAGAGTAGAAATTTGTTTCAATTTTTACAGTGGTAAAGCATCAATCTTCTGTCCCAGAGTTCTCATCCAGCTGCCTTTTAACCAGTATGGTGCACATCCACTGCTGCCACAGAAGCCCTTTCAGGATGAACTTTGTATAAAACTTGCACAATGAATTTAATCAAGGTGACTCTTGATACTGCCATTTAAAAGATCTCCACAATCTGAATCCAAGCCAAGCCATCAAAATGAAAACACGCAACCAGCCGTAAAAATGATGGCCTGGAACAGAAGAGCCTACTACTACCTCCCAAGTACTGAAATTAATATTGTTGTTTTAAGATTTATATTTACGTGCATGTTGGTGCCTGCATGTATGTCTGCATCACATGCCTGCCTGGTGGCCGTAGAGGCCAGAAGAGGCTGTCAGATCCTCCGGAACTAGAGTTCTGAGACAGCTATGAGCTGTCGTGTGGTTACAGGGATTTGAACCTGAGACCTCTACAAGGTTTCAGTGTGCAACCCTGGCTGGCCTTGAATTCATTTTGAAGTCCAAGTCAGCCTCCAACTCTAAGCAACTCCCCACCCACCCACCCACCTCAGCTCACTAGGAACTGGAATTACGAGCACTTATTGCTATACCCAGCTGTCAAACCCAAGTCTTCCATTGAAAAAACTTTTACTTATTTTGGGGCATGCTGGCCCTGAACTCACCATGACCTTGAAATTTTAGTCCACCTGCTGCCTCCCAAGTGAAGAGATTACAGGTGTGTACTGCCACACCCAGTTTATGTGCTGCTATGGATCAAATCCAGAACTTTATGGATGCTAGATAAGCACCCTACCACCTAGAAACAACACTAGGCCCTATCTACACCACACTATCAAGTTCTCACTAAACTGTTACTGGTTCTCAGTAGAGGATGACCTTCAATTTCTGTTCCTCCCGCTCCACCTGCCAAGAGCTGGGATTATAACTGTGTGCCGCCACAGCCAGTTTATGGAAATGTATTTATAAAGAAACCAAAAGTTTTCAGTGAGTTCTTACTGCTTTTTTTGTTTTGAGGGTGGTGGCACATGTCAGTAATCTTACCACTTCAGAGGTGGTGGCAGGAGGACCAAGAATTCAAGGTTAGTCTCCAGGGCCAGCCTGGCCTACAAGTGAACTGACTTCAAACAAACAAAAATGCTCTTCAAATGTTTCTGGGAATGAAAGAGAACACTGCCACTTACTGGCTAACTGATTTTACTGAGTTTTATTTTGGCATCTGTAAAACAGATAAAAACCAACCAAGTCTAAACACTGAGATAAAGCACTGATCATGTTAACTAGCTCATATAGTCATTCATTTACTTCTCTTTTCTTTCTTTCTTTCTTTCTTTCTTTCTTTCTTTCTTTCTTTCTTTTTTTTTTTTTTTTTTTTTGAGACAGGGTTTCTCTGTGTAGCCCTGGCTATACTGGGACTGGCTCTGCAGACTAAATTGGCCTCAAACTCAGACATCTACCTGCCTCTGCCTCCCAAGTGCTTGGATTATAAGGATGTGCCAACACACCCAGTTCATTTACTTAATTTTAGAGACAGGGTTGGAAATAACTCAATCTGGCTGCTTTACAGCAAGCAGTACCATGCCCAGTACAGGGATTGCTGAGGATCAAACCCAGGGTTTTGTGCACCCTTCCAAACTACACACATTCCCAGCACTAACTGGTTAACAGGTTTTTAATAGTAATGCCTAAGTTCTTCTTGTCCTCTGAATTCTAGCAGCAAAATTCTGAGACTTACTAGCCAACTTTAAGACTTGCCTTCAGAGCTGGGCGGCGGTGGCGCACGCCTTTAATCCCAGCACTCAAGAGGCAGAGGCAGAGGCAGGTGGATCTCTGTGAGTTCAAGGCCAGCCTGGTCTACAAGAGCTAGTTCCAGGACAGGCACCAAAGCTACAGAGAAACCTTGGGGGGGGGGGGGTGAGGGCTTGTCGTCAGGATAAAAGATGGCTCAGTGGGTGTAAGTGCTTACTGAACTCCCTACGTAACCCAGGATGACTTCAAGCTTAAAATTAAAACTTCTAATTCTCAGGGCTGGAGAGATTGTTCAGCAGTTAAGAGGACTGCTCTTCCAGAGGACCCAGATTCAATTCCCAGCACCCACATGGCAGCCCACAACTGTTTCTAACTCTAGTTCCAGGGGATCTGACACCTTCACACAGATATACATGCAGGCAAAACACCAATGCACATTAAATAAGAATAAATAAATCATTTAAAAAGTTTTTTTCTTAGCTTCAGGCTCATATTTGTGTGTGTGTGTGTGTGTGTGTGTGTGTACGGATTGTAAGTGTGTGTTATTTTGTCATTATTATTACAACTATTGTGGCAGGAGGTGGTACTTCGATCAAGTCGAAGGCCCTGAAAGCATGCACTCTACTGCTGAGGTACAGCCCAGCCCAGTCACAGAATTCTTTCTAGTTACATTCCTTATTTTTAAAAAAATGTTCAAAAACTAGTATGAGAACAGGCAAGATGGTTAAATGGATGAAGACACTTGTCTCCAAAACTGGATGACCTGAGTGTGATCTCTGGAACTCACACTGGCAGTGAGGATGACCTCCACAAGTTGTGCAAATTGTTCCATGACTTCCATACGTGTGATGTGGCATGTGCACACAAACACACTAAATAAAAGTTTATACACACACACACACATAACTTGGTTTGAATTCTTCAAGATGTAGAACAGTAGTTCTCGATCTGTGATTTGGGACCCCTTCAGGATCATCAGAGACCATTGGAAAACACATATACTCATATTATGATTCATAATAGTAGTTATGAAGAAGCAATGAAAATAGTTTTATGGTTGGGGTCACCCATGAAAGGGTGGCAGCATTCCAAAGGCTGAAAACCACTGATGTAGAAGAAGGAGCACAGTAAACTAAAACAATGGAATTCAATCTCTTAAAAACAAATTTATTTTAGAATATAGACAGAAGCCAGGCAGGGTGGCTCACTCCTGGGACTGCTAAAAACGTGAGGCTGCCACAGCCCACACAACAAGGCTAGGCTTGCACTACAACAGTAGGAGACCATGTTTCACCCTCCACAAAAAAAAGAAAGAAAAAACAACGAATTCTAATAGATATGGAGATTTTACTAGGTACATACATGTATCACATAATGACAAAGAAACATTCTGGGAAGTGAGACCTTGAGCTATTTCTGTCATGTGTAAACATGGGCTTATTCGTATACAATGGTATAAACTACACTCCTCGGCTATGTGGCAAAGGCATGGTCGTATATGCAGTTCCAAAATACTCATGATTGCAGTGTGTATTCAGTATCCTGGGGGCTGGTTCCAGCGCTCTCCCACACCAAACATAACCCATTCACATTTTCATATACTTTAAGTCACCATAGGTTATGTATAAATGTAACATATAAGTAGGAGGTGAACAGCTATTTAGGGAAGGGTAACAAGGGAAAAATTCTGTTTGTGCTTGGGACAACATGACCACCAAAGAAAGACTCAACTACAGATCACAGAAGCAGATAAAGGTGAACAAGCTCAGATGACAGTGGGAGAGAACAGGGTCTGTGAGAGAGGGTGAGGCAGCCCCCAACACAGTGTCCCTACACACTACTTCATTATCCTGGATTCATCACAGCGCTGGGTCCAAAGCAAATTCAAGTTCTGCTTTTTGATGGTGTCAGCCTAAGGTTGGTAAATACAATGATGCAGAAGCCAGGGCCAAGAAAAACCAATTTAACAATCTCAAATTGTTGTTTTATAGGAAAATGGAGCTTGTGAAATTTCCAGCATAAAACAAAACCAGATAGTCCAAGCCTTTATCGGTAGACAGAGGCAAGAGGATTGTGAGTTCAAGACTACCCTCGGCTACACAGTGAGACGGAACACAAAGTTGAGAGGGCTCAGCAGGTTACAGTGCTCACAGCTCTTGCACAGGACCAAGGTTTGGTTCCCCGCACCCACATGTGGCTCACAACCACCTGTAATTCCAGTTCCAAAGGATCTGATACTTTCTACTAACTGACCTCCATGGGCTCCTGCACACACATGGGTATACACATACACTCAGGCTCACACACATATACATATAACTTTTTTTAAAAAAGATTAACAGCAATAAAAAAGCAGAATTTACATGCTATACCATATATGAACCTTGAAAATGTTACATGAAAGCAGCTAGTAAAAAGTGGATACATGCATTAGCATCCCTTTATATAAAATAGGCAAATCTGCCGGGCATAGTGTTGCATGCCTTTAACCCCAGCACTCAGGAGGCTTAGGCAGACTGGTATCTGTGAGTTGCAGAGCAGCCAGAGCTATATAGTAAGACGCTGTCTCAAAAAGGAAAAACAAAGTAAGACAGAAACAGACTGTTGTGCTGTGGAAAGAGGAAACAAGGAGAGATACTTAAGAGGCTCCTAGACCTTCCTTTTGAAGCGCCTGATTGAAGAGCGGTAACAGTTACGTATACTGAAAATATCTCAACTGTGTCTAATTAACCTAAACTGCGATCAAATCTCAAAAAGGTTATTATGGGAGGAGTATGGAAGTTGTACAACCTCAGTCCCATGGAGGCTGAGGCAGGAAGATCTCAAGATCCAGGCCACACTGATCAAAAACAAACATAAGAAAAAAAAAGACAAGACCGGAAGGAAGGGAAGTGGGAGGAACCAGCATCAGTAACCCACAACGAAAATTAGGAACGTAAATCAAGGAGTTACTACCTGAAAAAACTAGGCTCATCACCAGCGACGTTTTAGAGTTCAACCTCCAAATTCCTTCCCCTATTCCTAACATGCACAAAAACGTAAATCAAAGAATCCTGAGCACAGTTGGCTCTTCACTAAAATAGCTAAATGCCTTCTTCGGTTCTATCCAACTTCTAAACTGTAGGGGGCTTCCATCTTCCGTGATTACGGAAGTAGTACTTTTCATCAGCAAGCTCAAGAAGGAATTGTCAAAATAAGATGACACTTGCTTAGCCGCACAGCCAAAGCCTCCAAAGCCAAGAGGGGATGTCACAGACACATTTCTTAAGTCTGTGCACGTGTTAGCCTGTCCCTATCTAACACGAGCCAGCAACTTGCACCATTCACCCGTACCGCGGCTCGCTCCCCACAAACTGATACTCATACTATCAAGCCCATAGATCTCATTGATCTAAATTGACAGGTAGAACCCTCACCCGGTTCACAGGCCAGCCCAACAAGCCTCCGCCCTGCCCCTCCCCACCTCCAAACCCACACACGTGTTAGCCCGACACCGCCCCACCGGGTCCCACGTGCACCTGGTCTAACACTCCCCACGTGTGGGTGCTCCACGGGCTTCCTCGAGTAGCTGAGGTCACCCATGACCCCAGGGCTCCAGAGGTACGAGAAAAAAGTCGAGGCCCCAGGTCCCTGAGGTCCCAACCCTATGGGGAGTGTCC
Source organism: Arvicola amphibius (assembly GCF_903992535.2). Taxonomy (NCBI): domain Eukaryota; kingdom Metazoa; phylum Chordata; class Mammalia; order Rodentia; family Cricetidae; genus Arvicola; species Arvicola amphibius. Next base: position 56,172,017 of record NC_052051.1, on the reverse strand, counting down.
ACACCCATCCTCTCTACTAACCCCAACAAATCCAAGGGCCGGGGGCGACGGCCCCTTTAAGACGCGGCCCAGTCGTCGCCCGCAGAGAGGGGCGCATAGGGGCCTACACTACACCCCCTCCGTTCACCCGCCCACGTCTACTCAAACCTCACCTCGGGCCGAGGGGCCCCGCCGCCGCGGCGGCGGCGGAGGGGGGGCGGGGTGCGGGCGGGGTCCGGAGGGGGGGGGTCGCCCCGCCGACTGTGGAGCTGCGGTTCGCTCTCTGAGGCCGAGGGACGGTGACTGCGTTGGACGGGAACGCTCCTAGCTCGCTCCCTCGGCGGCTCCTGGGACCCCAAGATGGCGGCGGCGCTGAGGCGGCTGCGGGCGCTGGGCCGGCGGCGGCGGCGGCCACTTTCACTCACTGAGAGGAGCGGAGCAGGGACACGGGGAGCCATGGCGGGGGGGAGGAGAGGCGCCATAGCCAGGCCAGAACAATCGAGCAGCTACTCGGCCGGCTTACCCCCGCCCCGCCCACGCTCACTGCTAGTCGCCAGCCCGTGTCCACCCACAGTGCCGCTACGGTCGTCCTCGTGCAGCTTGAACCCCGCCGCTGCCGCCTGACGCCCCTCGCGGACCGAAGTTCTGGGGGAGACCCTCATCTATACTATCTGAGTGCAGATTGGTCGGGGCTGGGACTGGCGAAGATTGCCGAAAGGCGACGGGGAGGAGGAGGATGTCATCGCTGGAGTGAGCAAGCACATCTCGCGGGAGCAAATGTCGCGAGAGCTCAGCGGCCCTGCAACCGCCGAAGAAAGGTTACTTTTCCCGGAAGTAACGTCAATGGAACCCGCCCAAGATCCTGGGAATAATTTTGTTCTTGCGGGCAGCCGCCGGGAGGGGCTACCTGACGTTCCTCGGGAAGTTTTCTCCAGGTAGTGGGCGGACCTGGAAATTAGCTTGGGCGTGTCCTTGTAGTTGCCAAGAGGCTGTTGGCCTTGGGGACGTCGCCGGGTCGCCTTCCTGACGGCAGTGCTCACCCTGGGCGCAGGGGCGCTTGAACCTTCCATGCCCTTTCCATTTCCCTAGTGGGGTGAGTCGCCACCACACTAGCGGCCGCAGAGTTTTTTTGGGGGGAGGGTGTGTGTGTGTGTGTTTCGTTGTTATTTTCTCTGGGTTGATTTGAGACAATCTCGCTCCGTCGCCCAGGATGGCATCAGGCTCGGGGAGAGTCTACTGCCTCAGCCTCCCGAGCGCTGAAATTACACCACCATGACCAGCTCTCTTCCCATCTGTATTTGATAGACACTCGGTTTGGAGACGTTAAAGAATTGTTGGACTCCACTCTTTGGTTTTCTGCAAGAATAAGTTACTGAATTAATATTATTTGTACTCTACATCGAGCGACTCCAATTCGGCCCAGGGCGCATCCTTTGGGACTGAGCTGTTTATAAAATGAAAGACTAGAAAAAGGAAGAAATTTGTCTTTTTTAAGATAGGGTTTCTCTGTGTAGCTCTGGCTGTCCTGGGAGACAGGACAGGTCTGTAGAGCAGGCTGGCTTTGAACGCATAGAGAACCGCCTGCCTCTGCCTTCCCTGCTGGGATGTTTCTTGACCTCAGTTTGCCTTAAATTCAGGAGAACATTTCCCGTGAATGAGACTTTAAATTATACAGTGTAACAGTAACAGTTATTTTGTAAGAGGGTCCAGCGAGACAGTGAAGTGGATAAAAGCACTTGGTGCCAATTTTGACAACTTGAGCTCGACTCCTGAATCCACGTGGTACAAGGAGCGAGCTGACTCCTTATTGGTTTTTGACCTCCACATACATGCTGTAGCACGAGCTTGTGCTATACACACACACACACACACACACACACATGAAATTTTTAAAAATTACAAGAATGATTCTGTAAAAATCAAAGTGAGTAGAAAGGGAAGCCTATATATCATCTTTGGAAAAAAAAGACAAGTGGAAAAAAAACCTCCAAGAAGACTTGTTCTGCAAGAAATAGCCTGCTCAGTACAGATGCAAAAAAAAAAATCGTGTTTCTAGAGGCAAAAAAATCCTGATCTTACCCTGCTTGGAACCAAATTAATTAACCGCAAATGCTGAAAGTCCGCCAGTGGCTTCCCTGCCACGAGCTCAACTGCAGAGAGAATCGATCATGAAAACTAGAAAGAATGGTCCCTCCCAGTTGTCACGGTGCCGCCGATGCGCGTGTGTGGATAGATATATCTACAAATAGATATTGCTATTATTTCCTACTTGTGATCAATTTAATTGTAACAGGAATACCCATGTCAAGATAATTCATCCCACATGAAAAATGTTTGCCTCCATTTCAGCTGCCTAGCACTACATTTGGGCTAATATTCAAGCACTCCTGAACATTATGCTACTACGGAAGCCCAAGGGTATGTCAGCTGAATCGTTCTAGACCAGAGGTAAATGAATCTGTACCCACAGTGCATATACTGTATGAGACCTGGGCTTTTTCTAATTCAGTTTGATTTGGTCTGATTTGGATTACTGAACTGGCAGAGAGGCTTATCGGGCTGGAAAAACTTTACAATAGCTGCCTGTGGATTGGCCTTTGAAAAGTACAGAAAATACCTATTCATAAAACTTAAGGGAGGGGTGAGGTATTGCTGAATTACAGAGTCTTGATAAAGCATTGGAAGTTAATCAAAAGCCTCTGAATGATCCTTCATATAAAATTGGGAGTATTGCCAGGCAACGGTGCCGCGCATCTTTAATCCCAGCACTTGGGAGGCAGAGGCCAGCCTGATCTACAGAGTGCATTCCAGGACAGGCCCCAAAGCTACACAGAGAAACCCTGTCTTGAAAAACAAAAAAAAATGAATTAATTAACTAATTAATAAAAAATAATAAAAAAATTGGAGTATTCTGTCTGACCTACTGGTGCTGTCTAGATGCCGAATTTGAGAGTCTCTCCGCCCCCCCCCAAAAAAAGATAAACACCAGTTTTAACAGCCAGAGTGCTCCTGATGATGAACTGAAGACTACAAAAGGTGGGTGGTGGTTTAAGAGCGCGTTTATGGGCTGGAGAGATGGCGCATCAGTAAAAGAGCTCTTAAAGAGGACATGGGCTGAGTTCACCGCACCCACAGGATGGCTCACAATCATCTATAACTCCAGTTCCAGCGTATTTTGGGCCTCCAGGGGACTAGACATGTATAATACACATACATGCATGCAAAAAGTCATACACACAAAATGGAGGATCATCGAGATATGTTTGTTCACTCCATGTGATTCAAGCATCCACGTACATACAATACACTATACAAACAAAAACAAAGTCAAGCTGAAGAATCTAAAAGAATTGGAAAAACAAGGTTAACTCTGCTATTCAAACCAATAGAAGGAGGAATTTCTGATGAAAAATGAGAAATCCAACCGTTCTCTTAGATATCATTTGCCCTCTATTGGGCTACGAAGATGACTCGGTGGTCAAGAGCACTTGCTGCTTTTGTAAGCAGACTGGAATTCAACTCCCAGAACCAGTATCAGACAACTCAAAACCACCTGTTACTCCAGCTCCATGGTATTTAACACCCTTTTACACACGCAAGTAATGTAATTAGGTGTGATGGTGCATGTATTTAATTCTAGCACTCAGGAGGTGAAAGGCTCTCTGAGTTTTAAATCAGTTAGGGCTATATAGTGAGATGCTGAGTTAAAAAAATGTTGCTGGGTGTGGTGTCACACAACTTTAATCCCAGCACTCAGGAAGGCAGAGGCAAGTGAACCTCGGAGTTCGAGGCCAGCCTGGTCTACAGAGCTAGTTCCAGGACAGCCAAGGCTGCAACAGAGAAACCCTGTCTCAAAAAGGAAAAAAAAAAGGTTTAGATATTTTAAATAGTCTCCGTTATCCCCACAGGAGCTGTGGTACAAATGACAGTGGTGAACACGTTAATATGAGACGGCTAATTCTGTCATAAACACTCTTCTCATAATTTCAAAAAGTGAGGTGTTTCCGTGGGAGAAACACTTGGCATGCAAGCCTGAATGGGCGAGAGAAGAAGAAAGCAGACTTCTGAAAGTTGTCTTCTGACTTTCATATGTGTGCTGTGACATGCATGCATACACAGTCGTACACGTTAGTAATAATACTATATGACTATGAGGAGACGGGGAGGCCTTAACCTAGCCTCCGGTAGTGTCTGGGATGCATAACTTTCGATATATGCCTGAATGCCCAGTTCCTCTACTTGACTTGCTCTCAAAATAATTTAGGTAACATTTCACCAGGCTGAGTAGGGGTAGGAGTGTGACCTGAACTTGCCTTTACCCTGCAGAAATTACTGCTAAACAAAACTCTTGAGTCTATAAGGGATGGGGAGCGGGACAAGGAGACAACTTGGACCAGGTAAGAGAGGCCATAAAGTGGATGGAAGTCACGAAATACCCAAACTACCTTGATTGTTTGGGTAATCCTAAAGGAAGGCCATGAAATACATAGCCTCACAATACTCTTCAGAAGAATGTAGTCACTCCTGGTGGTCTTTTAAGTTTAAAAGAAGTTATAAGACCAAGCCATTTTTCATATAACATCCCCATCTTTCTAGTGCAAATGCTGAGTTATGAAAAAAGGTTTGTGTCAGGAATATAGGTCGAATAGTGAAGGATTCTTGTCCATTCCTCCCACCCCTAGACCTTATATTCTCTTAAACACCCTTTTGGAAGACTTCTATTGGTATATTATGCTAGACTTAAAGGATGCTTTTTTTTTTCCTTTGGTTTTTCAAGACAGGCTTTCTCTGTGTAACAGTCCTGGTGTGAATACCAAAGGTACATTTTAAGTTTTAATTGCTGTGCCTAAGAGATCCATGAAAGAAAAAAAAAATGCCTCTCTGATCTACCAGCCCCTTGCCCAAGAACAGATAGTTCCTGAAATAGTGAAGGCTATTGCTTATGGGAGAAAACAAGTCACAGGTTTTCACTCCTCTAAAGTTTGTTTGCACCAGATATGCTTGATCACATGTGGGTGGGAGACTCCCAGGCAGGAAATATGTCAGGATGTAAGCTTGCCCCTAATTGGACCTGATGAGAAATACTTAAGTTGCTGCAAACCCTGAGTCGGTCATTTTTCTGTGAAACCAGTGAGGTACCTGTCCAGAGAACCTATCAACTTGGCCACTATTTAATTAAAGCTTGCTTCAAATTGTGGTGATGGTCTTATTCTCAATTGGTAGCTTTTTCTGGAGGCCCCAGTGAGATTCAGACCACCCACACAGATTCTAAAGCTGAGCCTTTACTCCAGAACTCCAAGGCTAAGGCTACTACAGGAGGCATATACCTTCAGACATTCCTAGGCTCCAAAGCTGCCTTCATTTCACAGACTATTGGAGTAAACTACATGCTGAGAAATGAAGGAAGCAAATACAGAGGCCTCCAAGTGAGTCTTAGTCAGGTTCTGTTTGTGGGATCCCCGTCTGGAATGTGGAGGGGGTTCAAAGTGAACCCATTATTTTCCTGTCTAAGGCATGTAGGGAGATGTCACCCGCCCACCTGGTTCTGGTTGAAGTTTCGTCTGTTTCTCATGAAAGTTGTTTCTGCTCACTGTTGGAAAGTGTTGTCTGTCCGTGTTTTCTAGTGTGTCTGTAAGTTTGTTAAAATAGTTTTACTTTCTCTTTCTGCCAGCCACCAGGCACTACACTGTCAAGCCTGCTTTTATGACTAGGGCTCAGAATTTATCTCTAAGTTCTCTGGTCACTAGATTTGGGTTAGCAGGAGGTAAGTTGTCTTTTTGGTGTGAACATTAAAATAGTTTTCTGCTGTTCTATTTTATTGGAAAGCTAGCTCTAGACTTGGGTTATTGCTCTCCCTTCCTTAGACCCAGGCATACTTATTTAAGTTTCCTCTGTCAGTCTGAGCCACCTGACTCTGTGACAGAGAGAAGAACACAAAGCAGAACAGCCAAAAATTAGATTTGGTTTATGTGAACATTCTGTACTTGAAGATTTATAAGTTTATTTTGTTGGATATGGTTGAAGTTTATAAAACCTGTAAAAAATGTTAACTAAAATCTACTAGCACTGAGAGTTGATAGTTAAAATCTATGCATAGGTATTCTTTTTTTTAAAATATTTATTTATTTATTATGTATACAATATTCTATCTGTGTGTATGCCTTCAGGCCAGAAGAGGGCACCAGACCCCATTACAGATGGTTGTGAGCCACCATGTGGTTGCTGGGAATTGAACTCAGGACCTTTGGAAGAGCAGGCAGTGCTCTTAACCTCTGAGCCATCTCTCCAGCCCTGCATAGGTATTCTTAAAGGAACTATGTGGCAATGTTCCATTTGGGGATATAAGTAACATGGTTTGCCACCATCAAAGTGACAGAATTGGTGCTATAAGTTATTTATATTTGCTTAGGGGATATTAAGTCACACAAAATAAAATTTAATTAAGGAAACTGTGTCCAAAATACTCCATAGATAAATAGCGCACTAACCAGGCCTGTTGCAGAGCTTTAGGTGCTAAAATGGATGCTAATGTCTATCCAGCAAGACTGACTCAGTTGGGCTCCATTCCTATAACAGAGAGAGACTGCCATTATTTACAGCTGGCCATTAGGTTCATCCGCATAGAAGAGGGGAACTCTAAAGGTCACTCAAAGGGGGCAGCACAGAGTCACAAAAACGTCAAGTCCTCGCCTACCCTCATTAACAAAGGCATAATCCTGCCTCATGGGAAAAATGAACCTGGGTAACAACTATTAAAAAAGAACAATATTGGTGTATTTAAGGAATAATTTAGTCAGGTGTGGTGGAAAAACAAGAGAGAGAAAAAGAGAAAATCTCCAGTATTGAAGCTCTCTTCTGTCCATGTGGACAGACTTGAGGTTTCCTGTCTCTGTTTAAACTTTTCAAAGTGAAATCGGGCATGGTGGTACACACATTTCTTAATAGTGCCACTCCCTATGAGCTTATGGGGGCCAATTACATTCAAACTACCACAATTGGGAGATGCCAGGTTCTAGGAAACAAACTTAAAAATAGCAACTCCGTGTTGCGGAATATTTGTCCGAGACTGTTAATAAAGTTAACCTTGAATCAGGACAGAGTCAGCAACTAACTGACCGGACTTAGCCATGGAGAAGCCATCTAGACACAGCCGGAGCCAGAAGTACAGACTGGAGGAGGGTAAAGATCCACGTAGCAAAACAAAGATTAATAGAAACAGGTTAATTTAAGTTATAAGAGCTAGTTGGAAACAAGCCTAAGCTAAGGCCAACCTTTCATAATTAAATAATAAGTCTCTGTGTCATTATTGGGGGCTGGCACCCCAAATAAAGCCTGAAAAGCAAGTCAAAACAGCTCAGATCTTACAGTAAATAGGAACTTATTTTTGCTGGGCAGTGGTGACACATGCCTTCAATCCCAGCACTGAGAAGGCAGAGGCAGGCGATCTCTGTGAGTTTGAAGCCAGTCTGGTCTATAGAGCAAGTTCCAGTACAGCTAAGCAGCCAAGGCTACACAGAGAAACCCTCTCTCTCAAAACAAACAAACAAACAAAAAATAAAACAGAAAGAAAAGTAAAGGGAAATAAAGTAACTTATTTTTAACAACACAGCATAATGACATCTGCTTTCAAAATGGAGTCAGGCAGGTTCCTAATTCCCCCTTTGACTTATGTTTCCCTGTCAAATCTTTGATAGGGGATGTCTTAATAATATCATCAAGCATTTGTGATTCTAAAATTGTTTATCTGATGGGTGATCAATTTGGTGATACATTGAAGGGCATAGGGTCCAATTATGATAACTAATAGAAATAGTATTAGAAGGCCAATGAAGGAGGAAAGACATCTTAGCCATATTGATCAGTCAAAATTTGTCTGAGAGATTTTGCCTATTTGTCTATTTTTTATGTTGGTCATAAATTTGGTTGTCAATAGTAGGAGAGAAATCAGAGATTAAAACAGCACATTCCAGTAAATTGCTGACACCCAAGAGTATGTTTAAGTAACAGGAATTCTTTAGTAGCTCTATTTTGTAGAACAGTTGTTCTCAGTTCATTTTGTTTGTGCTTTAACAAATGAAGCTTGCCTAAAGATCAGAGTACAGGGCTAACCACACTAGTTAGTCATACAGGCCAGGCAGTGGTGGCTCACACCTTTAATCCCGGCACTAGGGAGATGGAGAAGGGTATGGCAGGGCAGAGAAAGGAATATAAGGCAGGAGGAAATAGGAGCTCAGGCAGAGCTCAGTCTGAGGATTTCATGGAGGTAAGAACTAGTATCTAGCTGCTCTCCCTTATATCTGACTCCAGTTGTTTTATTATGAAGACAAATTAGATTTGTGTGACATCTTCTCCCATTTCTTGATTTATTTTATGTTTTTGCTATAATACTATTAGTTTTTGAAATTAGAAAGATTACTTCAGAAACCTTTCTTTTAGTCCAACAAGTCCTGGGACAAGTAGCAGAAAGGCTGTCATATCACCCTACAGTGAGATCTAATAGATGTAAGGCATCTTCACAATTCTCAGAAGAGCTCTTGTAATTCTACTAACAAATTGTAAAGATTTTCTGAGTAAAATGGTGTAACATATCTTATCTAACATAAACTCTATGTCCTGCTGGGGGTGCAGAATGAGTATTAGTTACACAGAAAAAAAGTACATCATAAGGGCAATTGTTTACCAATGGGGAGGGTGTGATAAGAAATGTAATTACAATAAGAATGGACATCAATGCAATCAAAACATAGACAGGGGAGGAAAAGGACATTATCAATGGGACCATCGACCACAGCTTTTAGAACAATAGTGGGGGCATATTCCAGTTTTTTCTTCCATTATCCTTGTATACTTTTCATAAGAAACCCCTATTCCATACAAATGTCTTTTTAAGAGCCAAGGAATAGAGGGATCTCCTCTGACACAGAAGGAGTTTTTTTCGTTGGCTTTTTGGTGCTACATGGACCTAGAGGTTATGTTCCACATTATTAATTACAGACGAGATTACTCTGGGTATGTTAAGTTCAGTTGAAGTGATTAATGAAATTTCCCTTCCCCTTCTCATTTTAGCACACCTGTCATTTCCATTATCAGAACCTTTTAAAGAATATTTGGTTATGCTGAAGTCTGTGTTATTATGTAGGGATTGGTCAGTTAGGTTAGTTCATCCCAAGTACCCGCCATCCATCTAGCTAAAGACTATTTGTTGCACTTCTTTTGTCCAATCCATGGGCCCTGGTGGATAAGGAAATTTTTTTGCATGGCAAGACAATATCAGGGTGTTTCCTAGGAAAGGAGGTTTCTGGTTCTTCCAGTTGTAGAGATCTGTGGTGGAGAAAGGTGTAGGAGAGTGAGGACTGAAGGAGGAACCACCCTAGAACCCAAATTGGAGGAGGAGTTGGGAGGGCCATAAGGGACTCCCTGGTGGGTGTGGGGAGGGGAAAAGATGGGGAGGTAGGGAAGAGCTATGTAGGGAGAAGAGAGGTGGAGACAAAGAAGGAAGATAGTGGAGTAGGGGTAGGGACAGATGGGGTAGAGTGAGGCTGTGGTGGTGGGGGACTGGAGCAGCTAGGAAGGGAGAGGGGATAAAGATGGTTCAGAGGGAAGAGGTATTCCTCCTGTGAGTCCTACAGAACAGGTTTCATAGGGGCCTTGTTATTTCAGGCTCTGGAAGGGTCAACAACCAGAGCTTGGTCACCTTAACCATTGAGGACCATACGGACCTTCCTCCAGGGGGATGGGTTAAGCATTGCTTCAGCTCAAAATAAGATGTATCCAATCTGATATGGGTGGCCAGGCATACCGAGGGTGACATTCACCACTGCCCAGGCTCTCTGAGAATCAAGAGAACTCTGGGAGGGAGTGACTCTTGGTGACAGGATAATCATAATCCTCCTTAACTATGAGGGGTTAAGTTTATCAAAATTCTTTAGAACACAGGTTGGAGGGCTGTTGTGCTTGCTAGTCTTATTACCCATACTGCCCATCAGTTCAGTCACCCAAGCCTAAGATAAGCCAATTAGCATAGAAGGTACAAAAGACAGAATAGAAAAAGTAAAACAAAGCCAAAGACAAGGCATACAAAGACAAGACAAAGACAACATAAAACCAGTGCGACACCTCTCTTTTTTGCTCTGGATGGGAGAATATTTAGCATCCTCCACATCCCAGATCGGGATCTCATAAAACAGAACCAGACTATGACTCACCGAGAGTCCTCTGTAGATGCTTGCTGCATTTCTCAGCATGGAAGTTCACTTAGATAGCCCTGAACCAAAGGCAGCCTCAGAACTGGAGCCTTGGAACGTCTCAAGGTACATACCTCCTGAGTCAACCTGGAGTTTTAGAGCAAAGGTCTGGATTTAGAATTTGGTTGGGTAGGGCTGGAGAGATGGCTCAGTGGTTAAGAGCATTGCCTGCCCTTCCAAATGTCCTGAGTTCAGTTCCCAGCAACTACATGGTGGCTCACAGCCATCTGTAATGAAATCTGGTGCCCTCTTCTGGCTTGCAGGCATACATGGAGGCAGAATACTGAGAATACTGTATACATAATAAATAAATAGATTAGAAAAAAGAATTTGGGTGAGTGGTCTGAATCTCTCAGGGGCCTCTAGAAAATTTTAAACCCACCAATCAAATAAGACTACTACCACAGTTTAAGCAATCGAGAATAAGACCACTACCACAGTTTAAACCAAATTTGAAGCAAGCTTGATTTTTATTGGGGTACACTTAAGAGCTGGCCAGTGACTGCCTCCTAAATTGGCTTAAAGAGAGTAGCAGCGAATCCATTTCTTGGACCCCTTTTAAGGAGTAAAAGTAGTTGCCAAGTAGGTTTCAAGAAGAGACACAATGGGGCAATGAGAAGATGCAAAAAAAAGAAAAATCTCAGAAAGCATCATGTGATCACCATGTGATTATCAAGGATTCAGGGAGGGCAAACAAAACAGGTCAAGGTCATGAGTTGTGGAAGGCTGGGTTCCAGGAAACAGACTTAAAAACAGCAACTCAGGGCCGGGCGGTGGTGGCGCATGCCTTTAATCCCAGCACTCGGGAGGCAGAGGCAGGTGGATCTCTGAGTTCGAGGCCAGCCTGGTCTATAAGAGCTAGCTCCAGGACAGGCTCTAGAAACTACAGGGAAACCCTGTCTCGAAAAACCAAAAAAAAAAAAAAAAAGAAAGAAAACCAGCAACTCAGCTCTTAACAGCAACTAGAAAGTTAATTTTAACAGTACAGCATAATGACTCCTGCTTTCAAAATAGAGTCAGGCAGGTTCCTCAGCCAACACTCCCTGTAACTCCAGCTAGCCTTCAAGGACACCACAGGGCATATACTTATATACATGTAAATAAAAATAAATAAAAAATATTTTTAAAAGGCAAAAGACAACTGACTTGCCTCATGAGGGGGAATGTGTACTTAATTGTACTTAGCTACATATTTGTCATTTTCTTGAAAACTAGCCTTAATGGTTTCTGTTTACATTTACATTGTTGCTTAAACCTGTGTATACACAGATAAATCTAAGGGTGATCTATACCCTGCCTAAAACAAGACATCTAATTAATGGTATTTTCTGAAACTGGTTGCTTCATTTATGTGGGATTCCCCTCCGTATGCTGTGAATATCATTAGTTAATAAAGGAACTGCTTTGGGCCTATAGCAGAGCTATAGGGGAACAGAGTTAGGTGGGGGAAACTAAATTGAATGCTGGGAGAAAAAAGGCAGAGTCAAGGAGAAGCCATGTAGCCACAGACAGACACTGGATGGAACGTTACCCAGTAAGCCACAGCCACGTGGCAATACACAGATTAATTGAAATGGGTTAAATTAATATGTAAGAGCTAGTCAATAAGAAGCTAGAACTGATAGGCCAAGCAGTGATTTAATTAATACAGTTTCTGTGTGATTATTTTGGGTCTGAGCTGCAGGTGGCCGGAAAACAAACTAGTGGCCCTCCTACAACACTTCATCACCATACTGACCTCTTGGCTTCCCCTGTTTCTGGTAGGATATCTGATAAGCTGGGGAAGCTTTGAAGAACCCATGAATATCTATGACTGAATAGCTGCAGAAGATGGAGAACTTGCCTATTAGGCTCTCAAGGCAGCCTCTGTGAACCTGTCAGCCCTAACACACTAAACATTAGTGATATGATCTGCTGGCCTGGTCTGTCACTTGGGTACCTGTCCCTTTAAGAGACAAGCACTGCCCAATCCCACCCCACCTTCTGCTGAGAGAAGTAGATATCCCGCCTCCTCCAGCCTGTGCTTTCTTTTCATCTCTCTCCTGAAGAGGTAGTTTCTGCTCTCTCTCTCTCTCCTCTCTCTCTCTCTCCCCTCCTCTATCTCTCTCTTTCTCTCTTTCTCTGCCTCTCTCTCTCCTTCTCCCATTCCCCCTTTCCCTTTCCCTCCATAACCCACTAAATAAACTCTATACCTAAACTCTCTCTGCATGATGTATCTGTCTGTCTCTCACCCGCCATGATCTCCAACCTGCCAAGGTGACCCTCTAAGACCTTAGGGGACTTGCGGAGGCATGGAGGACCCGTCGAGGCCTCTGGTCATCCACCACCTTGTGGGACTGGCCTTCCCCCTAAAAGAATAACACTGGTTCTGTGACTCGGATTTGAACTGAGATTGCACTGCACTCATTGAGCATTGCATTCATTTTTGTGGTCCGGGGCCCCTTGGATCTGCTCCCTTTTAGGACTAGTGCCTCTCATAGGGCTGCCCTTTCTCAAGTTCTCCCTTAGCTCTGCATGTACTAAGTGGTGCATTCGTTTTTGGGGTCAGGGCCCCTTGGATATTTTTCTGACTCATTGCTTCCCATATCTAGAAACATGAGCAGACCACTCGGAGTGCTCCTCGCACTGTTTGGATTTTTTGGGTTTTGGTGGTAGTGGGTTTTGTTTTCAGACCTCTCATACATGCTGCTCAGAGCAGTCCCTAGCCCCTGGTTCCTGAGTCAACAGGCCAGGAATCAGCTTGGCATTATAATCAACCCTCATGTTAGCCTGGTGATGTAGCTTGTTGCCTTGGGGTTTTTGCCATTCTCACGTTTTCAGCTATGGAAAACAAACCACATTTCTAACTTCTACCAGCAGATGGCTAAATTTAAATAATCATACCATGTGGACAACTATGGCTGCCATCATTTCTTTTGAGCTTAACAAAAGGAGGAGCCAGAAGTTCTGACCCTAGTCAAAGGGCACTGGCAGTAGGCTTTCCAAATGAGGTCCTGCCCCTAGACAGCTTCCTTTTGCTCACTTTTCATTTAACTAAATATGTATAAAACTTTAAGTCAACTGGGTACAAATGCATGCATAGTTACTGTTAAACGTTATAATGGTCTGTTCATTGTATCTCATTCCAGACTATAAAAACAATAAGTCTCACATTTTAAATTGGTATGTACATTTAAGTCTCTTACAAAAATACTATTATATAATTCAACCCTGCTTTAAAATATATTAAGCTGTTCTCTACTATTGTCAGTTCCACCATTCAGCTTCTATTGCAAACAGTTTTTTTCCTTCTTTGTCTGTCACAAGTACAAATGTCACCTGATAAGTCGAGAGCCAGTACAGTCAAGCTTGGACCCAACTCTCCAGGCAGATACTATGCTGTAGTTATAACTTACCTATACCTGATAAACAGCCCTCAACTGCTCAGAGATCTGGGGAATATGGCATTTAAATGTTTAATTGGTGGTATTGACATAAGAACAGACAGGAGGACCAATGGAACCAAATAGAAGACTCAGATAGCAATCCACACATCTTTGAACGCCTGATCTTTGATAAAGAAGCAAAAAATATCAAATGAAAAAAGCAAATTTAACAAGTGGTGCTGGCATAACTGGATATCAAGATGTAGAAGAGTGAAAATAGACCCATATCTATCACCATGCACAAAACTCAAGTCCAAATGGATCAAAGACCTCAACATAAAGCCAGCCACACTGAACCTCATAGAAGAGAAAGTGGGAAGAACACTTGAACGCATTGGCACAGGAGACCACCTCCTAAATACAACCCCAGCAGCACAGACACTGAGAGAAACAATTAATAAATGGGACCTCCTGAAACTGAAAAGCTTCTGTAAAGCAAAGGACACGGTCAATAAGACAAAACGACAGCCTACAGAATGGGAAAAGATCTTCACAAACCCCACATCAGACAGAAGTATACAAAGATACAAAATATACAAAGAACTCAAGAAATTGGGCACTAAAAGATCACATAACCCAATAAAAAAATGGAATACAGACCTAAACAGAGAACTCCCAACAGAGGAATCTAAAATGGGGGAAAGTCACTTAAGGAAATGTTCAACATCCTTAGTCATCAGAGAAATGCAAATCAAAACAACTCTGAGATTCCATCTTACACCTGGAAAAAACACATCAAAAACACTGATGACAATTTATGCTGGAGAGGTTGTGGGGAAATGGGAACACTTCTGTGTTGCTGGTGGGAATGCAAGCTGATTCAACCCCTTTGGATGTCAGTGTGGCAATTTTTCAGAAAATTAAGAAACAACCTTCCTCAAGACCCAGTAATACCACTTTTAGGTATATTTCCAAAGGATGCTCAATCGTGCCACAAGGACATGTGCTCAATTATGTTCATAGCAGCTTTGTTTGTCATAGCCAGAACCTGGAAACAACCTAAATGCCCCTCGACTGAAGAATGGATAAGAAAAATGTACATTTACACAATGGAGTACTACACAGCAGATAGATAGATAGATAGATAGATAGATAGATAGATAGATAGATAGATAGATAGATAGATAGATAGATAAAATAATGACAGCTTGAATTTTTTTACAGGAAAATGAGTGGAGCTAGAAAACATTTTTTTGAGTGAGGTAACCCAGACACAGAAAAACAATTATCACATGTACTCACTCATAGGTGGTTTTTAAACATAAAGCAAAGAAAGCCAGCCTACAAACCACAATCCCAGAGAACTTAAGACAACAATGAGGACACTAAGAAAGACTTATATAGATCTAATCTACATGGGAAGTAGAAAGTAGAAAAAGACAAGATCTCCTGAGTAAATTGGGAGCATGGGGACTTGGGGGAGGATTGAAGGGAGGAGGAGAGAGACAGGGAGGGGAGCACAGAAAAATGTAGAGCTCAATAAATATCAATTAAAAATGTTTTTAAAAAAGCTGGAAAATGTTTAATTGTTAAAAGATTTTTTTTTATAACAGACAGGTTGGCTCCTAGCAGCAGTATGTTTCCTCCAAAGATAAAAGGCAGATGGGTATAGAACAATGTCTCTCTACAATTCACTTCATCAACTGCCAAGTGCTGACTGACCACTTGGTAAAACTGTCTTTCATCTAAACTGAAGATCTCCAGACATGGACAGAATGACTGTATTCAACAGCCTCGCTTCTCAGTTCAAGGTAGGCTTGTCTTCCTACAGATTTCTAACCCACAATATCTTCTAAAACCTGGCAGGTCCTACGCTAAGCAGCAAAAGGCAAATATGACCCTCAGTGACCATGGAGGACCCTGAGGAGTAGCTCTGGGTGCCAACCAAGTAAGTTCTCTGTTGGTTTTTAATCAATAATTCAAGTAAAATTTATTCTTCTCAAAGCTCTCTGATGCAGTTTGACAGCTGAGAGGTTTTGCCAGTTTAAAAGGACAGCTTCACCAAACAAATTTCCATAAAATACAAATGCAAGTTATTAAGGTGTGTACCTGCTAGTTATAAAGGTGTGAGAATAAATATAAGTTAACAAATTTTTTCTCATGCTGCTTTTCATAGTCTTAAAGATACTTTTCATTATGTAAAAATATCTGTCACAGTCATTCTGGTATAAATATGCTGCTGTTTAAAACTTATATTTTCATAAACTCAAAAAATTATTGTGGGTTCCAGGGAGCCAAATTGAAGGACCCATCTTAAAAAGGTCAGATATACCCCCTCTGAGTTCCCTAGTCCTAAACTTAATTTGTCCTCTGTTCTGCCAACACCTTGCCAGGTTCAAGAGACAGTGAACATTTCCATACCACAAACCCTGGACAGGAGTAAAGAGACCAGCTACCCCAGATTCTTTGACTTATTAAAATATTCCTTTTAATCTTCTTACATTTACTAGCATTGGTAAGCTATAACTATTTGGGTAAATTATATGTCTAAATATAACTTATATGTCTAATTTAAATATAACTGACAGGTAATGGTACCCTAATCCTCAAGTGCCTTTACAGATCTAAGAGTATGGCATTTAAAAAAAAAAAAAAGAGCTGGCCGGGCGATGGTGGCGCACGCCTTTAATCCCAGCACTCGGGAGGCAGAGGCAGGCGGATCTCTGTGAGTTCGAGACCAGCCTGGTCTACAAGAGCTAGTTCCAGGACAGGCTCCAAAGCCACAGAGAAACCCTGTCTCGAAAAACCAAAAAAAAAAAAAAAAAAAAAAAAAAAAAAAAAAAAAAAAAAAAAGAGCTTCTAACACAGAGACATGCCAGCTCCTGCAGCATCCAGTAGCTCCTCCCAGAAGATGCATGGTTACAAAAACGCCTTCCATCTGGAGGCTTGCCTTTGGGTATGGCAATGCCACCCACACAGCAAAAAGCAGCCTTCCACTTCATCAGCTTCCTGGACATTACACCAGGGGGATTGATCATCCCATCCTGCCAAGACAGGTAGACTAGATCCTCCCCCCAAAGGAAAATATTTGGGCCTCCTGGACTCAGCAGATAATGGCAAGTACTGCTTCTAAGACTGGTTTTCACCAAAGACTATAGAGAGACTTAGGATTGCCTGCATAGCTAAAAAAGCTGTCTCATGTCTGCTCATTTATCCCTCTTAGATCTGTCTGATGGCATTTAATGACTTAGGGTACTGGTAATTCATTACTTCATTTTTTAAGTTTCCTACTAAAATACAGACAGGTGTGCCTCTTTCACAGGCTTCATGGTCCAGGATTAACAGATTTCAAATGTATCTTCAAAGATCCAGAGTTTCCAGTTCCCTTTAATTGTTTTCTAAAATTCTCCTGTTCTAGTTGTCTTGCCGATACCTGCAGGTTCCTGGGGAAAGTTCTACTGCTGTATCAAAAATCAGGTCTGCTAAAAACTAACGGTTTCCAGAGCCTATTTTTTATATTAATTATAAACTGATTGGCATAGAAGCTCAGGATTTTCTTATCAACTAATTCTTACATCTTATATTAGCCCATTACTCTTGTCTATGTTAGACATGTGGCTCAGTACCTTATTTGGTGAGGCAGTCACACCTTGCTTTCTTGCTTCCTCTGCGGCTGGGTCATAACTGCAGATTGAGCTTTCCTATTCCAAAATTCTCCTGTTCTCATTGCCCCTTGCCTCTACTTCCTTTCTGGTCATCGTCGCCCCACTTATACTTCCTGCCTGGCTACTGGCCAATCAGCATTTTATTAAAAATAATACAAGTGATAGGATAAAAGACCATTGTCCCACAGCACTTCCCCCCTTTTAAAACAAGAACTCTGAATCTAATATCCTTTGTTTTGCTTTTCTGCTGACCATTATCCATAACAACTTGCAACCAACATTCTAAACAAAGGCAAGCATCCACAATCCATATTTTGGGAATGTGGGCATAGTTTTTCAGGCTACTTCCTGCTGACTGGGGGTGCTGATAATCTAATGGGGACCTAAAGAAAATTTAGGATGATGATCAAGTCGTGCCTGGAGTAAGGCTTGATCATCTCAGGCAGCAGTCTATGAACTGTTCTGGATGTAGAACTCAGACATCTGGGCCATCCCTCCTATCAGAGATTTCTCAGGTGATCTTCCTTGGCCAAACCTGATTTTTCTTAACACAGAATGAATCCACAGTCCCTCATTTCTGTAAAAACAAAAGCAAAATCTCTTCTCCAAAGTAAATGTTCTTTTGACTTAAATTTTAAAGTCAAAGCAATTTAAAATATATATATATATATATATATATATATATATATATTAGATTAATCCAGCAGCATTTATAATCAAATGTCTTTTAGCAGCTTTTGCTCCTTCTTCAATCATCAAACAATTTGAAGACAACACAATACCATATAGTACCCAGACTCTCTGTATTTTTTATCTTTATGTGGCTTTATTTTAA
This sequence comes from Arvicola amphibius, assembly GCF_903992535.2. NCBI lineage: Eukaryota > Metazoa > Chordata > Mammalia > Rodentia > Cricetidae > Arvicola > Arvicola amphibius. The sequence goes on along the minus strand of NC_052051.1, from coordinate 56,153,929 downwards.
CCTCTATTTCTTTTATTTTTATTTTTAATTTTTGGCTTTTTGAGACAGGGTTTCTCAATGTATCTTTGGCTGTCCTGAAATTTGTAGACCAGATTGTCCTTGAACTCACAGAGATCCCCCTGCCTCTGCCTCCCAAATGTTGGGATTAAAGGTGTGTGCCACCACACCCAACTACAATCCTTTTTTTTCTTTTAAAAACTTTAACCCTTTTCTCTCCCAAGCCTGCATATATTTTTAAACACCCTGTAAACCATCTAGAGGGTTTTTTCATCTGAAGCTATCTTTCTTGTATATCTCTTTTTCTGACCACATGTATCTTTAATTTGTTAAGCGTTAAGGCTAGGATTAAAGCCTTGGCTTTGATGGCTGGATCCAGCCCATTCCTTAGCTTTCTGAGAGTCTACTCTCATGGTGGAGGTACCGGGAGGAGTAATGTTTAGTGCCACAACTCTATGACATTTTAAAGTCCCTGACACCACCAAGAAGCATGCTGTCAGCAATTCATAAACACCATTTAAGTGTTTGGTGGCAATGCAAGTTTTGCAGCTAAAGCTGAGTCAGGAAGCCTCTCTTAAATGAGATGCGCTTGCCTCTAGCAAAGAGAGCAAACCCAAGAAATTGCACTACCAAGAAGTCATGCTTAACTCTGTTAATTTTTGTCTAGAATTGCTTCCCAAGCTCTCTCAGGTTTTCTGTGGATGCAGTTGCCCCACGTTGGGTGCCATCAGAGGTTTCTGTCCCACCCAGTCCTGTAGTCATTCAGTCCCAAAAAAACACACAGAGGTCTATATTAATTATAAATTAATTGGCCTATTAGCTCAGGCTTCTTATTAACTTTTATAAGTTATATTAGCCCATGATTCTTCTCTGTGTTAGCCACGTGCCTTAGTACCTTTTTCTGCAAGGCAGTCACATCTTGCTTTTTCTGTGTCTGGGTGACGGCTGCAGACTGAGTCCTCTTCTCAGAATTCTCCTGTTCTCATTGCCCCGCCTCTACTTCCTGCTTGGTCAACCACCTATCCTTCCTGCCTGGCTATGGCCAATCAGTATTTTATTAAAATACAATTGACAGGGGACAGACCATTGTCACACAGCATACTAGCACTCAGGAGGCAGAGACATGTGGATCTCTGTGAGTTTGAGACCAGCCTGATCTCCATAACTTTTGGAGAGTAGCAGTTATCAACCTGTGGGTCTCAACTTTGTTGGCAAACTGCTATTTCCAAAAATATTACATTATAATTCTTAACGGTAGCAAAATTACAGTTATGAAGTAGCAACAAAAATAATTTTTTGAGACAAGGTTTCTCTGTAGCTTTGGTGCCTGTCCCGGAACTAGCTCTTGTAGACCAGGCTGACCTCAAACTCCCAGAGATCCACCTGCCTCTTCCTCCCGAGTTCTGGGATTAAAGGCATGCACCACCACCCAGCACCAAAAATAATTTTGTGGTTGGGCATCACCACAATTCGAGGAACTGTATTAAAGGATCGCAACATTAGGAAGGTTGAGAACCCTCTAGGGTATAGTGGTAGAGCAAGTTCTAGATCAGCTAGGGCTACATAGTGAAACCTGTCTGAAGAAAAAAAAACTCAGGGATTTTACACTTATTCAGTTGTCTAGAATTTAATCCTGGTTCTGTAACTAAAATTTTTTAATCCTTGGCAACCTTCCAGTCCACTGCCTAAAACTTGCTAGGTGAACTGTGGGGTTCCAAGGACCATCTAAAAGTATTAGTTTCTTCAGTGTTAGGATGGCTAGCACATTAAAAGCACATCCCTTTTAGCATCAGGTGACTCCTGATTCAATTGCCTGGGATTTTAAGTCTGTTTGGATAAACGTCCGGGAATATGGAAGTCTTCTATTAATTTCTCCATTATCTTTTCCTCCATCCTTCAGACCTTATACTCAAATTTAGGGTCTTGCTCAATGTGTAGTATATCCTAATACCTGTGGAAAAACAACAACAACAAATACAAACATCAGAGCATCCTGGGGAAGTTCTCTGAAAAACAGTGCAAGGACTTTTTGGTTTTGTCCATTTGTTGATTTGTTGGTGGGTTTTAATTTTTATTTTATGTGTATATATTTTGTTGGTTTGTTTTTTGTTTTTGTTTATCGAGACAGAGTCTCTCTGTGTAACAGCTCTGGTTGTCCTGGAACTCACTCTGTAGACCAGGCTCACCTCAGACTCCCAGAGATCTGCCTGCCTGTGCCTCTGAGTACTGGGCATGCACTACCACTGCCCAGCTTGTGTATGGATGTTTTGCTTGCATGTATGTCATTGCACCATATGTGTACCTGATGCCCAAGGAGGCTAGAAGAGGATGTTAAACTCCTTAAGACACACTGGAGTTTGAAAATAGTAGATGATAGAAAAAATTAAGTAGTCAAATCACAAGAAATAAATTAGATACATTTATCAGTAAAGCAGATCATTTTAGGATAATTGTAGAATCAGAAGGGTGCCAAGACAATGCAATGAATTTAGTCATGAGTGAAGGTTGAGCATAGACAAATTTTAAATATTTTATGAGTTTTACTTCTTGTGTTCATGACATGATTTGATCTTATTTGTCTTGAGAAAATGTCTTATAATGTTGCCCATATCTGTCTCCAGTCTTTGGGTCCAGGTGGTACTTGCTGCCCCAGTCATTAGATAGCTGAAAACACAGTCACATTGTCATTGTTAAACAGGATGTGTTAGGTGTTTTCAGGTTCTTAGTGTCTGTTCAATAATGAACCAATGTGAACACAGTTTGTAAACATAGCAAGTTAACTTTATTCAGAATGAATCTGTAAGTATGGGTCACAACCAGAGCACATGAGTTGGGCTCCATGGTTATGCCTGGGGTGGCTTTTTATGAAGTTAAAAGAGAGGGATGGTTTCTAAGTGACATTGTTTGGATGGTTCTTTATTTTGATTGACAGTTATAAGCTATATAACCCCTTTTCTACTGCTCATGATTAATCAAAAGATTGCTCAATTATATATTGGCATAAGATGGTGTCGTAGTTAGGGTTTCTTTTGTGTGAAGTGATAACATGGGCCCAGAAACTCTTATAAAGGAAAGCATTTAATTGAGGTGGTGGCTTAAAGTATCAGAGATTTAATCCATTATCATCATTGGGGAAAGCAAGGCAGCATGCAGGCAGACGTGGTGCTGGAGAAGGAGCTGCTACATGTTGATATGCAGGCAACAGGAAATAGACTAGAACAATAGGCAGTGTCTTGAGCATATATGAGACCTCAAAGCCTACCTCCATAGTAACTCACTTCCCCCAACAAGACCACACCTACTTCAACAATGTCACACCTCCTAATAGTGCCACTACCTTTGGGATTATGGGGCCAATTACATTAGAACGGCTACAGGAATTCACCCTAAAAGTTCATTTAGAGAACAGTTGGCATGTTGCACTCATACCCAGATATAACTGGAGCACAATTGAAAAGAATCTCTCTATGTTTGATACAGGTAAGGCTCTCGGTTTGCCAAATGTATTATTAGAAGATGGGTAAGTAGCTGGGTGGTGGTGGTGCACGCCTTTAATCCCAGCTCTCAGGGAGGCAGAAACAGTCAGATGTCTGTGAGTTCGAGGCCAGCATAGTCTACAGAGTGAGTTCCAGAACAGCCTGAGATACATAGAGAAACCCTGTCTCAAAAAAAAAAAAAACCACATAGCCGGGCAGTGGTGGTGCACACCTTTAATCCCAGCACTCGGGAGGCAGAGGCAGGCGGATCTCTGTGAGTTCGAGACCAGCCTGGTCTACAAGAGCTAGCTCCAGGACAGGCTCTAAAGCTGCAGAGAAACCCTGTCTCGAAAAAAAAAAAAAAAACAAAAAACAAAAAACAAAAAAAGAGGGGTAAGTGTCTAGCCTAAGATAAAATGGACTCCCAAGTTCCTACCATATTCCCTATACTTCTCTGACTTAACATGCTACCCTGATTGGCAATAAGATTATCTTATTTTCTCTGTCTTTCTGTCTGTCTATCTCTCTATTCATCTATCTATCTATCTATCTATCTATCTATCTATCTATCTATCTATCAAGACAGTGTTTCTTTGTGTAGCTCTGGATGTCCTAGAACTCATTTTGTAGACCAGGCCAGCCTCTGCTTCTCAAATGGTGGGATTAAAAGTGTGTGCCAACATGTGTGGCTCGACAATATGTGATAAAATGAGCGTTAAATTGACATGGCGATAGATTAAAATCTACATAGAGGGTCTGGATGTGTTGGGGAATGCCTTTAATCCAGGAAGGCAGAGGCAGGCAAACATGTAAGAGTTCAAAGCCAGCATGGCCTATATAGAGTTTTATGTAAGAGAAAAATCTGGAATATTGCCTTGCAAGCAAGTGGATCAAGATATCTGTAGTTTCAGCTCTTGCTTACCTTATGTGGAGTGACAGTTCTGAGATAACTAGGCATGTGATGGCTCATCTTTATACTCCCAGCACTCAGCAAGTGAGTGCCTACTCAGGTAGGTAGATACCTATGGATTTGAGGTTAGGGATAAATAGTAAGATCCTGTCCAACACAAGAAAACTAAGACTGCAATGTTGTAAGTCAAATCAAAAGGGTCCGAGGATGGAGAGGAGTGGTAAGGGAGGTTAGCGAGTTAACAAGCATGGCCAAGACCTTCACATCTTAAATTTGCCTTAAACTCTGGCCATGGTGAACATGGATTCTTTTATTCCAGTCTTAACTACTAATATTAACTCTCAGACCACATGTTACACATATCACACACACACACACACACACACACACACACACAGTGTAGGGTATAGAAGAGCTACAAGGGATTGAGGAGGCTGTAATAGGACAGTTCCAAGAGAACTAATTAAAAGCAAGCAGAAGGCTGATAGGAATGGAAAGAGATCTCCAAGGGAACTCAGTAGTGAACACAGTTGGAGGTTACTGGAGACAGAGTCAAGCCTTAGGTCAGAGCTGAGCTGAGCCTCAGATTCAAGTGGAGCAGCACAAGCAAGAGGTGTGGAGTTATGAAGGGGGTAGAGGCAACAGACAGGGACTGGGCCAGAGGATGAACAGACAGCAGTCCCATATGGACGATCAAGTAGATAAATGTTTGGTGATTGAGTGGGCTGGGTCAGCAGTGGGAAATAACCCACTGAGGTGCCTGAGAAAGCAGGAGTTCTCTGCCTGTGTGTTCCTCGTCACACGCTGGATGATCAGATGACAGACTGCAATGTTAGTTGTCTTTCTCTTTACAGGGTCCATGTGAGAGTATACCACCCTTTTCTTAGCCTAGTGTGTTCAGTAAACGCACAGACTTGTTGTATGTTTGTGGGTGTAAGGAACACGTGCATGGGGACATGTGCTTGCATGTGTGGAGGCCGAAAGACAACCTCAGACATATGCTATATTTTTAAGGCAGAGTCTCTCATTGGCCTGACCTCACTGAGCAGTCTAAAGTGGCTGGTAAGCGCCAGGGATCTGCCTGCCTGCACCTCTCCAGCAGTGGGATTACTAGTGTCTGCACCATGCCTGGCTTCTTTTTTTTTTTTTTTTTTTTTTTTTTTTTTTTTGGTTTTTCGAGACAGGGTTTCTCTGTAGCTTTTTTAGAGCCTGTCCTGGAACTAGCTCTTGTAGACCAGGCTGGCCTCGAACTCACAGAGATCCGCCTGCCTCTGCCTCCCGAGTGCTGGGATTAAAGGCGTGCGCCACCACCGCCCGGCGCCTGGCTTCTTTCTTTCTTTCTTTCTTTCTTTCTTTCTTTTTTTTTTTTTTTTTTTTTTTTTTTTTTTTTTTTTTGGTTTCTCGAGACAGAGTTTCTCTGTGGCTTTGGAGCCTGTCCTGGAACTAGCTCTTGTAGACCAGGCTGGCCTCGAACTCACAGAGATCCGTCTGCCTCTGCCTCCCGAGTGCTGGGATTAAAGGCGTGTGCCAGCCTGGCTTCTTTCACTTGGATTCTGGGGTTCAAATACAGGCCCTCCTGCTTGTTCTGCAAGCATTTCATCAACTGAGCTGTCTCTCCAGACAGCTGTACTTATGTGATTTTAATGTATCTGTGTGCTGATACACTTTCAATTGATTTTGATAAATCTGCAGGGTTGCACTTGTCCTATTTTTAGGGACAAGTTATTCATCTGTCTTGTGGATGATATCAAGCAAATGCTAGTGTTTACATGTCCAGCAAGGTACAGATCATCCCATCTCTTTGCACTCAAAAGAGAGTCCGTGGAGTCTCTCAGGGAGAGGTGTGGTCTGAAAAACCAGTTTTACACAATATAGAAGTCATGTAGAATAGGGCACAGCCTGATCACCACTTCTTGATTCCTAAGAGCAATTGGTTTGGTTTTGGAGACAGGGTCTCTCAAGTAGTCCTGGCTGGCCCGGAACTCACAAAGATCCACCTGCCTCTGCCTCCTGAGTGCTGGGATCATGTGTACGCATATGTGGTGGGTGTGCAGCATCTCACCCAAACACACGTTGGCTTTTTGTGCAAACGTCATCAGCGAGGTTGCTAGTACAGGTAGCAAGTAGACTAATTTGGCTTTTTGGCATCTACCTTTATAATTTTTTAAAGACTTATTATGTATACAGTGTTCTGCCTGCATGTATGCCTGTATGCCAGAAGAAGGCACCAGATCTCATTAAAGATGGTTTGTGAGCCTCCATATGGTTTCTGGGAATTAAACTCAAGACCTCTGGAAGAGCAGCAAGTGCCCTCTGTGCCATTTCTTCAATCCCCTACTTTTATAATTTTTAATAGTGTGTCTGATATTGTTATATTTAGTTGTTTTGAAACCATTTTTCTAATATGCTGTGAGTGTGTGTGTGTGTGTGTGTGTGTGTGTGTGTGTGTGTGTGTGATCCTTCTTCACTTGTAGAATGTTTCCTTTGCTGTTCAGAAGTTTTTAGTATCAAAAGATCCCATTTGTTGGGCAGTGGTGGTGCATACCTTTGTTCCCAACACTCAGGAAGCAGAGGCAGTCAGATTTCCAAGATGGAGACCAGCCTGGTCTACAGAGTGAATTCCAGGACAGCTAGGACTACACAGAAAAAACCCTGTCTCGAAAAACCAACAAAAGGTTGCGGGGAGAAAGAGACATCCTTTTGTCAACAGTTGATCTTTCTTCCTGTGCTGCCAGAGGCCCATTCAGGCCTCATAAGTTAACTAAATATACTTTTTCTTAAGTGCCTATTTATTGGAATTAAATTACCTGTAGTCCTGTTGGAACAGAATTATGTGATGTGGGATCCTTGGTTCAGTAACCCAGTACTATAATCCTGTGCATCCTAGTTTCTAATTTTAAGTATACATTAGGTATTGGGTAATGCAACTTTTGGAAGGCATATACATAATCTTTTTTTTCAAGACAGGGTTTCTCTATAATCACTAGCTTTGGAGCCTGTCCTGGAACTTGCTCTGTAGACCAGACTGACCTCAAACTCACAGAGATCTGTCTGCCTCTGCTTCCCAAATTCTGGGATTAAAGGAAGGTGCCACCACCCCCGACTTTATAAAAATATTTTTAAGGATTTTTTTGTCTGTGAATATTATGCTTGCATATGTACATATACAACATATATGCCTGGTGTCAAAATGGGTCACAAGAGGACATCTCTAGAGCTAGAGCTGTAGAGTCATGAGTTGTCGTGTGGGTGCTGGAAACTGAACCTGGATCCTCCAAAAGAGCAGTAAATGCTCTTAACCACTTGTCTTAGTTAGGGTCTCTAGTGCTGCAATGGAACACCATGACCAAAAATCAAGCTGTGGTGGAAAGGGCTTATTCTGCTTACACTTCCACATTGCTGCTCATCACTGAAGAATCAGGACAGGAACTCACACAGGACAGGACTCTGGAAGCAGGAACTGATGAAGAGGCCATGGAGGGGAGCTGCTAGCTGACTTGCTTAGCCCACCTTCTTATAGAACCCAGGACCACCTGCCCAGGGACGATAAGCACCACTCACCACAGGCTGGGCCCTCCCTCAGTGATCACTAAATGAGAAAGTACCTTACAGCTAGATCTCATTGAGGCATTTCACAAGCTGCGACTCCTTCCTGTCTGATTCCTCTAGCTTGTGTCAAATTGACACACAAACCAGCCAGTACACCACTGAAGTATGTCCACAATACGAACATAATCTTTTATTGTTTGTAGTGCCTGCTTCTGCTCGGTATGTGTGAAGTCCTGTGACCTTGCGACCATGGACAGGACCTTAGTGCCATGTTCAAATGGGGTATATGTTGTCTCCAATACTCAAGTGGTCTCATTGGTCTTCGTGCTTCATGTTTCAACACAGGTGTCCCTGTTTCCATAATTGTGTCATTGTCCTGCCTGCCATTGTAGGAGCATGGAACATCCAACAGTGTACAAATGACTTTATCTGTCTGTTCCTGTTGTTTTCCCCTTGCTAATTGTCTGACTCCTGTGTCTACATTCCTCTAGCCCTTGTTTCTTTCATGTGTGTGTCGTGTGTATATGTGGTTTATTGTGTGCACATATGGGGGTGCATATGCACGCAGAGGCCAGAGGTTGGCACCACATCTTCCACTCTCACCCTCCACCTTATCTTTCTTGTTGCGTTTGGAGATGGGGTTTCTCTCTATGCAGCCCCGGCTGTCCTGGAACTCCCTCTGTAGACCAGGCTGCCCTCAAACTCTCAGAGATCCTCTTGCCTCTGCCTCCTGAGTGCTGGGATTAAACGCATTCATCAGTACTCCCAGCTCCACTTTATCTCCTGAGACAGGGTCTCTAGAGAACCCAGAGCTGGGCAATTGACTGGACTAGCTGACAGTGAACTTTAGGGATCTGCCCACGTGAGGGCTAACACTGCTTATCAGCTTGACGGGATCTAGGATCACCCGTGAGACCAGCCTCTTGAACATGCCTGAAAGGGCCATCTAGATAGGTTGTGCTAATGTGGGCATGCCTGTGGGTTGTCTTTCTTATTACTGGGTATGTATGTGCATAGCTGGGGTGGGGCTGTGGCGAACGAGCCACGGTATGCATGTGGAGACAGAGGGCAGCTCTGTGGAGCCAGTCCCCTTCTACCTCTCTGTGGGTCTAGGGATGGAACATAGTTTAGCCTTGTTTGTCAAGTGTGTCTACCCATGATCCATCTCACCAGCTCAGAATTTTCTTGATTACATTAACTAAAGTGAGAAGATCCACCCTGAATCTGGTTAGCACCTTCTGGTAGCTGACAGAAGAGGACCAAAGGAAAAGCCTTTGCTTTATGCCTGCTCACCTTTACACCTCACTAGTAGTGTATCTGGCTAGTGTCTCTGCCTTGCTCATGGGCTTATCTATCTTGTTTCTGCTACCGGCATCTTTTGCTGGCATCAGAACCCAGCATCAGACTTCCAACATGAACTGAAGGCAATCCAGGAAGCCTCTGACTCTTACGAACCAGACTGAGACTGTTGAGCCACATGGACTGAGCAGCTGCAGGTTCTTTCTCTCCAGTGTGAAGATGGCCATTGTTGGACTACCCAAGCATAAACCAATCTAATAAATCCCTTTTAATGCATATTCATTCTAAAGGTTCTGTTCCTCTTGAGACCTTAATATCCATCCTCAGTGCCAGGGTTATAGATGCTTGTGACCATACCTGGCTTTTACCTAGGAGCCAACGATATGAACTCAGGTTCCCAGCTTTGCATGGCTTTATTGACTGAGCCATCTTTTCATCGTCTCTATTAGTTATTTCTTTCCTGTTCCTATTTATTACTTGACATTATTATATTATCTACATATGATGGTATTAAAGTCATAATTTGCCTAATCTGGGAGGAAAGTATTGAAGCTATCATTGGACTATTTTTTTTTTTTTTTTTTGGTTTTTCGAGACAGGGTTTCCCTGTAGTTTCTAGAGCCTGTCCTGGATCTAGCTCTTGTAGACCAGGCTGGCCTCGAACTCAGAGATCCGCCTATCTCTGCCTCCCGAGTGCTGGGATTAAAGGCATGTGCCACCACCACCTGGCTATCATTGGACTATTTAAAGAGCCTTGCAGGAGTCTCACAAACCTACGTTGTTTGCTCTCCCATATAAAGGTGATATATTCTTGGCTTTCATTACCCATGCATATTGCAAAGAGGATATCAATCATATCTGTTGCTACACAGTACTTCCTGTTATGTTGAGTTACTTTATGAATGACTTCTCTATTTGATAATGCACCTGGGAGTTTAGGGGATGACCTCTAGAAGTTTCTATAAGCTACACTGGTCATTATAGGCCGTTAGGGTTTTTTGTATGTGCATGTGTGGGGTATTGTGTGAGCTACCACATGCATATGGAGCTCAGAGAACAACCATCAGGAGTCAGTTCTTTCCACCTTGGTTGAGGCAGGGTTGAGTTATATAGCCTCTTGAGGGTTGCCTTGTGGATGCTGGGAACCATACTCAGGTCCTTTGCAAAAGTAACAAGTACTCTTAATTACCGAACCATCTCTCTAGCCCCTTTTCTATGAGAGAGGATCTTGCTATGTCCCTAGCTGGCCTGGAGCTTACGTGGTAGACCAAGCTGGCCTTGAATTTGTGGTGATTCTCCTGCCTCTACCTGAGTGCTGGGATCACAAATGTCTGTCATACCAGTCATAGTGAGACATTTTCTTTAATACCAATAATTTTTAAAAAGCCATCCAGTTGTGGTAGCTCATATCTTTAATCCTAGCACTCAGGAAGTAAAGCAGGCAGATCTCAGTGAGTTTGAGGTCAACCTGATCTATATATCAAGTTCCAGGCCAAAAGCTACATAATAAGACCCATTCTCTCTTAACTTAAATAAATAAAAGGAACTGGAAAATTCATTGAAACTAATGGCACACATTCAAGATGCTTTTAAAGCTTGACTGCATACAGACATGAAAATATTTAATTCTGCCAGTAGGCCAACATTTTGAGAAATCCTTTCATAATTTCTAACCATAAGAATTCCAGAAGTGACCTTGTTGACTCAGACCAGTAAGTTTCATTTTCCTTTTGCAGCCCTGACTGTGCAGACGCTTTAAACTCCTGCTCTGCCAACTCTCTCCCGGCGCTGTCTCTCTGTCTCTCTCTGTCTCTCTCTATCTCCCTCCCTCCCTCTCTCTCTCCCCATCTCTACCTTTCTCTCTCCCTCCCTCCCTCCCTCCCTCCCTCCCTCTCTCCCTCCCTCCCACCTTCTCTCCCTCACTAATGTGAGCCGACTCAGATTTGCATCTGTCCTTTACAAAAGTTACATTCTGTTATGAAATGCTTCCTATTTGTTCAGCAGTCCCACATTTTGGAGCACCAGTTGCCCGCTGTCTATTGGATCTCATACTGACGAGGACCCCGCCTGGCGCCATTCCTGCTCCTTTACCTCTGAGGGTGTGATATTTTGTCCTGGCTGTCTGAATGCACACCACACTGTTTTCCTGTTCATGGGTCAGTCTAGACAGGCCTCAGCCTGGGTTTCTGAGTTCAGTCTCATCTCCTTTCAAGGTTGCATCCTGCCTCTGGAGCCTGTTCAGTGGAAGCTTGGCCCCTTAGAGCATTCTAACCACGTTTTTCTGTAGTTTACACTGACTCTTATGACCCTCTTTCTCCTGCTTCCTGGACAGCACCTGTGCTGAGACACTCTGTGACCATAGTCTTACCTCTCACTCTGGTAACTTGACAGACCCTCAGGTCTGTTCTATGGATTCCCACACAGAGCTTCAGTCCAAGTCCCCTTTTATTTATTTGTTATTGACATAGGGTCAAGCCCAAATTGACCTCAACAAACTTGCTCCTGCCTACAAGTACTGGGATTATAAACATGCAACACTACATTCACTCTGGCCTTGAACTCTCTATGTGGCTGAGGTTGATCTTGAACTTCTGATCCTCCTACATGCTGCCACCACCCCTGGATTAGTGTGGCGTTAGGAATCCCAATCCAAGCTTCCAGCATATGAGACAAGCATTCTGCTGCTGAACCGTATCCCTACCCTCTCATTTGCATTTAATGTAGTTTTAAAAAACAAAACTAATATATACATTTTAAAATTTAATTTGTAGCTGGGTGGTGGTGGCAGAACACGCCTTTAATCCCAGCACTTAGGACGCAGAGGTGGCAGATCTCTGTGATTTTGAAGTCAGCTTGGTCTACACCATGAGTTCCAGGACAGCCAGGACTACACAGAGAAACCCTATCTTGAAAAGCAAAAACAAACAAAAATTTCAATTTGTTTTAAACTCACCTAACTTTTTTATTTTGTTTATTTGAGACAGGGTCTCGGGGTTTCTCTGAACAACACTTTTTCATGTTCTAGAACTCACTTTGTAGACCAAGCTGGCCTCAAGCTCACAATGATCACCTGCCTCTGCCTCCAGAGTGCTGGGATTAAAGGTGTGCACCACCACCACCCAGGAAATTCACATAACACTAAAAACTGCACAGTAGGCCAGGCATGATGGGACCTCTTCTGTCCCTTCAAAGATGAGATGTCAGGTGTTATGTCCTCTTCATGACCCCCCCCCCCCAGAGACCACCAGGTGCCTGAGTTCATATGCAAAAGCAAAGAGCCTTTATTGTAAGCTCAAACTTGGGCTCTCTGTCCTGTTCTGACACAGTGGTTGGATTAGGGAGAGCATTGAGCTCAGCCATGGCAGGGTTTTTAAGGAGTAAAGGATTGGGGGGTAGGGAAATTCAGATGGGGGCTGAGCTCCTGGTGGGCAGGAGTAAGGTAACAGAAGTCTTGTCAAGCAGGGATTGGTACTGGCGTTGCTGCAAGAAAATTGGCAACCTATGTACAAGTTAGGTTAACTGTTCTTAATGTTCTGGAGCATCTAGTACTTGTCTGTCTCAATTCTGATTGGTCCCCCGCAGGGTACAGTCTGTATCTTCTCCTGCTTATTGTAATGGTGAGGCCTGATCCCAGTAGTGTTAGTCTGCAGCCTATCATGGCTGCACTGACGTTAAGTGAGGCCTCTTCAGCAGGCATGTGTCGCCACACCTGGCTTTTATGTCAGTGCTGGGAAGCCAGACTCAGGTCCTCAGAGCGCCATCTCTGCAGTCCTGCCAATGAATGTTTGTGAGACAAGGCTTTACTATCTAACCCAGGTTAGCCATGAAATCTTGCCCCTCCAACCTTCTGACTCCTGGATTTACAAGTTTCTGTCTACAGTATAATTTATAAAGTTAATATAATTTTGCTTCTTTTGTCTTTTTTCCCCATGGGTTTTTGTTTTATTAAGAGAAGGTCTTGTGGCCAGGTGGTAGTGGTGCACGCTTTTAATATCAGCACTCAGGAGGCAAAGGCAGGCGGATCTCTGTGAGTTCGAGGCCAGTCTGATCTACAAGAGCTAGTTCCAGGACAGGCTCTAAAACTACAGTGAAACCCTGTCTCGAAAAACCAAGAGAGAGAGAGGAAAAGAAAAGAAAAGAAAATGGGTTGGTGAATTTAAATATCCACAGCTGGGTGGTAGCAGCACATGCCTCTAATCCCAGCACTCAGGAGGCAGAAGCAGGCAAATCTTGGTGAGTTTGAGGCCACCCTGGTCAATAGAGCTAGTTCCAGGATAGCCAGGACTATACAAAGAAACGCTGTCTTGCAAAACAAATAAACAAAAAATTAGTTATCCACTTAAAATCTTTCTTAAATCTTTTGGCAAACTGGAGGAAAGATTTCATTTAATAAGGATAATTGTTAAATAAAATGAAATCTCTCTCTCTCTATCTCTCTCTATCTCTCTCTCTCTCTCTCTCTCTCTCTCTCTCTCTCTCTCTCTCTCACACACACACACACACACACACACACACACACACACACACACACTGAATAGTGAAAATCCTCCCAGTCCATGGTTTTTGAAGACTTGGTCTCACTCTGTAGTGGACCTCACTATGCATCTCAGAGCAGTCTCCAACTAACGCCACCCCTCCCACCTCCTTCTCTACCTCAAACTGAAATTTTCTTAATTAAAAAAAACACATTAGGGAGCTGGAAAGATGGCTCAGTGGTTAAGAGCACAGGCTGTTCTTTCAGAAGACCTGGGTTCAATTCTCAGCACTCCTCTGTAACTCCAAGATCTGACACCCTCACACAGACATAGATGCAGACAGAACACCAATGCACATAAAATAAATTAAAAATTAGATTTATTTAATTTAGTTATATGTATGAGTGTTTTGACTGAATATATGCATAGCACCATGTTCATGTCTGGTGCCATCAGAAGTCAGAAGAAGACAATGGATGCCCTGGGTGGTTGTGAGGCACTGTGTGGGTAATAGGAACTGAACCTGGTTCTTCTCGAGAGCAACAGCACTCTTAACTTCAGAGCCATCTCTTCAGCATTGCCCCAGAATGTTTTCTTATTGAAGACATTTTTACGTTTGATTTGGAAACACCATGTAGCTCAGGCTGGCCTCAAACTTACAACTCTTGTGCCTTAGTCTCCTAAATGCTATGACTATAGGCTGTGACACTGCACCAAAGTTAAAATTCTATGTTAGTGTTTGGTTGGAAGCGTCACCCCAGCCGCTGACACCCCTATATCCAGAATCTGGAATGTTTGGGAGGGGCTTCACCCCAGCCTCTGGCAGCCATTTTGGGATATCTGGGTGGAAAGTTCCATTTCAAGCCCCCTCCCCTGGGAATCCAGACTCCACCTCTGAGAAAGCCCACCAAATGGTGACCCCTCCCCAGAAAGGGTCAAGATCACTTCCACAGGCTATTTAAACTGCTCCCCAGAGAACAAACACATGGTCTTTCCTGTTCTCCTTCCCCCTCTCTGACTGGAAGGCCACCAGGGAGCACTGGCATCCAGTAAACCCGGGCCTTTTTCTAATTCAGTTTGATTTGGTCTGATTTGTATTATTGCGTCAGTGGAGAGGGTTGTCGGGCTACAAACACTTTACAGTAAGACAGGAATAAAAGCCATTATTCATAAATGATATGCAGAAATTATGGAGTAATTATTAAAATTGGTAGATTTTTTTTAAAAATTAATATGTAAGATAATTGAATTTCTATGTACAAGTAATAAAATAAGCAGGTAGGAAATAAAATTTTTAACAAATACTATTTAAAGTACACCAAACAAAATGCAATGTAGTAGTCTGGACTGGATAACGAGGCTCTGAAAATTACATTATTGGCAAAACAGGTGGACTTGGGATAAACTGCAGAACTCAGTTCATCATAGTTTATAAATATTAATTTCACAATGCTTACAGATGACCATGATGTTGTAAGATACCAGGAGAACCTGAGAGTTCCAGGAATTTCTGTTCTTTGTATCTCTTCTGTAAATCTAAAATTATTTCAAAATAAAAAGTACCTAGAAGTTATCCTGACAGAAGCTGTGTCAGACATTTATGGGAAAAAAATTTGTCAAGAGGTATTGAAGAAAACTCTGAGTGGAGATTCAAACCCAACTCATGCTTGGAATTCATGTCCGCTTAGTGCTGATTATTCCTAGAGCCATTTGTGGATCCAGTAAGGCCCAATCAACACTCCAAAACTTCCTAGAGATTTATGAGCTTAACATTTTTGCAAAAATACCTAAGGCCCATAGGCGCTGAGGCACATGAGGATTTTTAGATTTCTAGTCCAAAGTCCTCATCCACCATAGAGCAAGTTTGAGGTCAACCTGGGACATACAGGACCCAAGTCTCCAAGCAGAGCTGGGGTCAAACCCAGAGTTTTGTTCCTGTGAGGAAGCACTCTGAGATACATCTCCAGCCCCAGGGCTTCTTTTCTGTGTTTGGTTTTAAGTGGCTTCTTTGTTTGGAAAATAGCATTTTAGAGAACTGGAGAGTTAACTACACGGTTGAGAGCCCCGGCTGCTCTCCTAAAGGTTCCCAGCACACGTGTGGTGGCTCAGGACCATTTGTGGCTTTGGTTCCAGAGCATCCAGTGTCCTCTTCTGGCCTCCTTGGGTACCAGGCATACAAGTGGTGCACAGACATACATACAGATAAAACACACATAACACAGAAAATAAAATATTTTAATTCAAAAAAAAAGAAAGAAATAGGGTTCTAACTAACCTTAATCTCATGATCTCCCTGCCTCAGTCTCCAGAGTGGCCTCCTGGCTTGTTCTTCAGAGCCTCAGGTACTCATGTGTATCACCAGTGTGACTTGCCGTGGATCCTGGAGCATTCATTCCACACGAGTAGAACTAACTTGGATGTACTTTGGCCAATACGCTGCGAGAGGAACAGACAACGGCTGCCACTCATGCCCAAACAGAAGCTTTAAGAATTGCAGTGTTAGCCGGGCAGTGATGGCGCACGCCTTTAATCACAGCACTTGGGAGGCAGAGGCAGGTGGATATCTGTGAGTTCGAGACCAGCCTAGTCTACAAGAGCTAGTTCCGGGACAGGCTCCAAAGCTACAAAGAAACCCTGTTTCGAAAAACTACATTAAAAAAAAAGAAGAAGAATTGCAGTGTATTCCTGCCAGAACCATTGCTTTCCCTGATGTTTCAAAAAGACATATTTCCTGGTGGGCATAGTGGCGCACACCTTTAATCCCAGCACTCAGGAGGCAGAGGCAGGTGGATCTCTATGAGTCGGAGGCCAGCCTGGTCTACAGAGTGAGTTCCAGGGTAGCCAGGGCTACACAGAAACCTTGTCTTGAAACAAAGCAAAACGGCAGATTCCCATGTAGAATTTCCTTGTTCAGTGAGATTGCTCAGTGGGTAAAGCATTTGCCTTGCAAGCCTAGCAACCTGAGGACTTTCTGTGGAAGCCAGTGAACAGAAAGAAGAGACAGCTGAAAATCGTTCTGTCCTCCATGCGAGTGCTTCGGCACACATGTGAGCGCTATGGCACACACAAATTAAGCGGTAGTAGTACAATTTTATATTTTTATTTTATGTGTCTGAGTGTTTTACTGGTATGTGTGTCTGCTCACAACATTGTGTCTGGTGCCTGAGGAGCTCAGAAGAAGAGGGTATTAGAGTCCCCTGAAACTGGATTAACACATGGTTATGAGCTTTTGTGTGGGTGCTGGGAATCAAACCTGGGTCCTGTGGAAGAGTAGCCAGTGTTCTAAACTGCTGAGCTATCTCCCCAGCCTAAAATTTAAAGAATTTTTTTTTGGTTTGTTTTGACAGGGTTTCTCTGTGGAGCCCTGGCTGTCCTGGAACTCAGTCTGTAGACCAAGCTGGCCTCAGACTCAGAGATCTGCCTGCCTCTGCCTCCTGAGTGCTGGGACAATAAAAAATTTTAAAAGAATTTAGGGGTGTTTTTCGAAACAGGGTTTTTCTGTAGCTTTGGAGCCTGTCCTGGAACTCACTCTGTAGACCAGGCTAGCCTCGAACTCACAGAGATCCGCCTGTCTCTGCTGCCAAGTGCTGGGATTAAAGGAGTGTGCCACCACTGCCTGACTTATATCTAGTTTTATGTAGTGCTAGGGATTGAATTCAGGTCTTTGTTCATGCTAGGCAAGCGCTCTACTAACTAAAGTATATTCTCAACCCCAAGAAACGAAGGTTTGTCAAAGTCAGAAATCTGAAAGTTGTTTACTGCCTCAAAACTAATACATGCAACAGAATAGACTATGGCAGTCACGTGTGGCATCATAGTATTTACTTTGTTATGTGTCTGTGGTTTGCGTGTGTGCATGTGTGCACATGCCTGTGGAGGCCCAGGCTGATGTTGGAAGTCTTTTTTTTTTTCCTATGTATCGATAACGTAGTTACATCATCGATACCACAGCCGAGAATTGAACTCTAAACCTTGGGCAGAGCAGTCGGAGCTCTAACCCTCTGAGCCATTCTATCCGGCTGTTTGTTGGAAGTCTTTTTGATGGCTCTCTGACTTATTCACCTAGGCAGGATTTCTCAGCTGAATGTAGAGTTTGTTGATTTGACAAGCCTGGCTAGGCGTCTTGTTCTGGGGTTTCCATCTCCCTGTCTGATAGAATGATAGAAATAGACAGGTCACCAGGCCCATCAGACTTTTTTAATATAATTATTTATTTTCATTTCATGTGCATTGGTGTGTAGCCTGCATGTATGTAAGGGTGTCAGATTCCCTGGAACTGGAGTTACAAACAGTTGTGAGCTGCCATGTGAGTGCTGAGAATTGAACCCAGGTCTTCTGGAAGAGCAGCCAGTGCTCTTAACTGCTGAGTCATCTTTCTAGCCCCAATCCATCAGACATTTATTTATTTGTTTGTTTGTTTGTTTGTTTGTTTATTATGTATACAATATTCTATCTCTGTGTATGCTTGCAGACCAGAAGAGGGCACCAGACCTCATTACAGATGGTTGTGAGCCACCTTGTGGTTGCTGGGAATTGAACTCAGGATCTTTGGAAGAGCAGGCAATGCTCTTAACCGCTGAGCCATCTCTCCAGCCCTCCATTAGCCTTTTATGGGGTTATGGAGAGCACATAATCTGGTCCCCATACTTGTATAGCAAGTACTTAGCTACCTTCCCAGACCCTATAATAGGTTTTGTTTTGGTTTTTGAGACAGGGTCTTCCTCTGAGGACAGACCTGATTTAGTCTCATCATCCTCTGGCCTCAGCCTCCTAGATGTGAGGAATATGGGCACACACCACCATACCCAGGTTAATAACAGTGATTTAATCAACAACAGATTACATGTACAAGGGCAGGCCTGTAAGATGGTGAAACCGAAGAAATCCTTTGTTGTTATAATCACAACCCAGTGCAGGGCTCCTGTGTGTATGGTGCTGATGGTGTAAGCAAACCTAATATGTGGGCAGGCTTATAAATTATGCATAGCGTAGAATAACTAATAATAATAATGAATAATTGATTGGGGCATTACCATAAAATTTTTGCTATTATTTTAAAGAGTATTCATTCTATATGTCTAAAGAAAAATTTTTTATGAGACCTGGTGGTATGTGCCTGTAATTCCAACACTTGAAAGGTAAAGGTTGGATAATCAGGAGTTCAAGACCAACCTGGGCTACAGTGGACCCTATCTCAAAAACAAGAAAATGATCTGGGCATTGTGGTGCATGGCTGTGATCTCCAGACTTTGGAGACCTAGGCACGACAATGGCTCATGAGTTTGAGTCCAGCCTGGTCTATACATCAAGTCCCAGGTCAAGCAGGCCTACAGAGGGACACTGTATTAGTGACTTTTTCTTGCTCTGGTAAAGTGCCATGACCAAAACAACCATGGAAGGAAGAGTTTATTCTGGCTCACCATTCCAGAAAGTTAAGAACCATCATGGCCATGAAGCACAGTGGCAAGTGGTAATCCTAGCAGCAGGACCAGAAGCTGAGCAGTCAGTCAGGGGACAGAAAAAGCAAACTGAATGTTGAATGAGGCTTTGAAATCTTAAAGCCTACCCCAATGACATACTTCCTCCAGCAAGGCTGCCCCCCCCTTTTAATGTTTTTTTTTTTAAGATAGGGTTTCTCAATGTAGCTTTGGAGCCTGTTGTAGAACTCACTCTATAGACCAGGCTGGCCTTGAACTAACAGAGATCCACCTGCCTCTGCCTCTCAAGTGCTAGGATTAAAGGTGTGCACCACCACTGCCTGGCAAGACTGCATCTCTTAAACCTCCTCAAACAGCACCAACAACTAGAGAACAAGTGTTGAAATACACTAGCCTACAGGGGACATTTCTCATTCAAACCACTGAAGAGACCCCGTTTAAAAAACAAACAAACAAAAAACCAAAACAAACCAAAACCACACTTGGTGGAACACACCTTTAATCCTAGCACTCAGGAGGCAGAGGAGGTCCAGTCTCTGAATATGAGGTCAGCCTGGTCTACATAGTGAATTCCGAGACAGCTAGGGCTATGAATATAGACCCTGTCTAAAAAACAATCAAACAAACAAAATAAACAAATCAAAAACCAAACAAGCTAAACCAGAACAAAATCTGTT
Organism: Arvicola amphibius; assembly: GCF_903992535.2. Taxonomy (NCBI): domain Eukaryota; kingdom Metazoa; phylum Chordata; class Mammalia; order Rodentia; family Cricetidae; genus Arvicola; species Arvicola amphibius. Next base: position 56,134,108 of record NC_052051.1, on the reverse strand, counting down.
TTTGCTGTAACAGTATGTTAAGTAATGCTGGGAGCAGTGATTTCTCTCTCCGCCTCTGGTCTGGAGACAGTGGTTTTATAATCCTGCTCCGGCTTCACACAAAAGTGAAAGTACCTCATGATGTATGTGTTGGAACATATCTCACAGAAGTGGACTTCACATGATTCCATACAGCACAGAAAATCAAATAGACACGGACACACAACATACAGCAAAGTAATCCAGGCACAAAAGTACCCATACAATGTGATGCTATACATATGAATTCAAAAAGAAGCAAAACTACTTTGCTGCATTTGTAGCTGGAAATGCAAAAACCTACAAGTTACAAATAAAACTGAAGATAATGGCCATTGATGGGATGAAGATATGAAAGGGAGCGAGGTGAGGGGCTGAAGATTGCTCAGCAGTTAATAGTGTGTACCCCGGGGACCACAGCGCCCACATCAGGCAGCCTACAACTGCCTGCAGCTTCCTCTCTAGGTGTTCTGATGTCCTCTTCTGGCATACTCCTGTAACTGCACTCACCTGTACCTGCACGCACCCATATCCATATCTGTAGACACACAAGCACACACATTTTTAAACTTCACCAAAAAAAAAAAAAAAAAAGGTGCAAGGTGGGATCCTGCAGCACTGGAAATATTCTATTTCTTGAACTGAATGTTCATTTCTGTTTTTTCTGTTTTGTTTTTCTCCAAACAGCACATTTTCATTGTATTAACTTCTATGTTATTTCACAATGAATGGTTTCCGGTTCGCTCCCCAGCATTGCTGGTTTGGGCCTCTACATCTGCCTCGAGCATTTCCAGTCATTGCCCTCACCTGGAAACCGCTACACGCGCTTTCACTGGAGGGTTCGCTGGACGATAGATCATGCTGCGCTGCTCATAACTCAACAGAGTATATAACTAACACTTTGTTTCTTCTCTTGTTCCTGGAATTCTTAATCCAAAAACCCCCCAGAAAACCACTCATACCAATCTGGCAAAGTCTACTATTTACATTTCAGCCAAATGTTGGTAAGCCGATTTCTCCATTCTTTGGAGGCTTACAGATTTTTGACGGTTATGTATCTATTTTGTTACTTTATTTAATGTTAAGATTATAGTTGTGGTGGTTTCCAAAATCTGCCCTCCCTCCCTTCCTTTCTTTCTCCTTCCTTCCTTTCTTTTTTTAGACGGGGTCTCACTGTGCAGTCCTGGGTGTTCCTGGAACTCACAGATATCTGCCCACCTCTGCCACAAAGTCAAGTACCACCATGCCCTGCCCTGTGCTTTAAGGATTCTCAGAGTGTAGCTCAGGCCTGCCGTAAACTCAAGGTCCTCTTGCCCCCGTCACAAGAGTGCATCACCCTGCCTAGCTTCAGGAACATTTTTTAAAAATATTTATTTATTTATTATGTATACAATAGTCTGTCTGTGTGTCTGCCTGCAGGCCAGAAGAGGGCATCAGATCTCATTTCAGATGGTTGTGAGCCACCATGTGATTGCTGGGAATTGAACTCAGGACCTTTGGAAGAGCAGGCAATGCTCTTAACCGCTGAGCCATCTCTCCAGCCCCGGAACATTTTTTTTAATTCTAGTTTTATTTTTTCATTCTTCCCATATATCTGTTATTTGTTTAGCACCTGATACACACATAGAAATATTTGAAAATTACAATGACATTCTTTTTTTTTTTAAGTCAGCCCAGGCTGGCCTCCAACTAGCAGAGGATGACCCCCGAATTGTTGCCCTCCTTGCTTCTACCTCCTGGGTGGCTTACAGGAGTCACCTCTATCCTCAGCTTAGCATTGAACTGGGGACAGAACCAGCGTTTCACATGAGGACAGTGCATCTGAAGCACACGCATAGCCCCCTGCAGTTTTCACATTTCAGGAAAATAACAAAAAGAATAGATAACCTAAAGAATAAAAGAATCAGGACTAATACATGATATTGTAATTTTCCTCTTGCTATTTCAACATTAACAGTGAGTCATAAAATTTTCCTGTTGTTTGAATTTCATCATGACTGGACCTTTTAAGACACAGTTTTTCATCTGTCTTACTTCGATTTCCCAATTCTCCTTTTGTTGTCATTTTTCTTGTAATTACATTTCCAGGGTATCACTCCAAAGACTGCTTCCTTTCTTAGACACAACCCATTAATGCATCCCCCAAACCATCATTATTGTAAGCTCTCCTCATCACGTTGCGATGGGCCTCTGAAAACAGTTTCTCTTACCCCCCAGATGCTCTACGGGAAGCAAACAGAAAAACAATAAATGGAAGTGAGAAACACTTCAGGTGCTGTCTTACATGCACCCTTCAAAATTTATGTGGGGACAGCCAGACGCAGAGACACTCACCTTTAATCACAGCCCTTGGGAGACAGAGACAGGCAGATAGATCTCTGTGAGTTCAAAGTCAGCTTAGTCTACGTAGTGAGCGCTAGGACAGCCAGGGCTGTGTGTAGAGATCTTGGAGAGAGAGAGAGAGAGAGAGAGAGAGAGAGAGAGAGAGAGAGAGAGAGAGAGAGAGAGAGAGAGAGAGAGAGAGAGAGAGGAGTAAGGAAGGAAAGGGTCTGAGAGGTCATGGCACTCATCATAGTCAAGGAGCCACTCAAGGGAGAAGAAATATGTTTATGTTTTATAGACCTCTGGAGTCCCAGTTGATGGAACATTTAGTAAACAAAATCCAACTTAAATTTGAAAGAACAGAACCCCTGTCCTGAAAAAACAAGAAAAAAAGAAAAGAAATTGGAAGATTATTTAAGACCTGTCTAAAAGGGGACTTATTTGAACATGCAGGCTCATTCCTCTAATCCCAGCTCTCTGGAGGCTGAAGTCACAGGACCCGAGTATAAGGACAACCTGGGCTAGGAAATAAATTCCAGAGGAGCCAGCAGGACATTACTTTCAGAGAGAAAGCAATGGGTTGGAGAGGTGGCTCGGTGGTCAAGAGCATCTTTTCAGAGGACCTGGATTCAATTTCCATCACCCACATGGTAGCTCACCACTGTCTGAGACTCCAGTCCCAGAGGATCCAATGTCCTCTCCTAGCCTCCTGGGCACACACATGATATACAGGTAAAATACCTATACACATTTTTAAAAAACATAACAACAAAGTCAAAGCTTTACGGCACCATTACCCCCAGCACTTGGGGGTATGAAGCAGAAAAAGAGGATTTCAAGGTCAGCCAGAGCTACATAGTGAAACTCTGTCTCAGCAACTGAGAGTATTCCATGGTGTAGCCACTGGTATGGTGCCCAGTGAATAAACCTCAATTTAAACTGTAAATCTCTCTCTCTCTCTCTCTCTCTCTCTCTCTCTCTCTCTCTCTCTCTCTCTCTCTCTCTCTCTCACACACACACACACACACACACACACACACACACACACACACACTTGAATGGGAGGTGTAGGCAGACTTGGTGTTAGCTACATTTTGACTAGAAGGCAGCAGGAATCAGACTGGGATACTGGGAGAAGTTTGAGCATAGGAAAAGTCAAAGCCCATCCCCACAGTGACACACTTCCCCCAAGGCCACACCTCCTAATCCTGCAACTCCCTATGAGGGGTCAAGTACATTCAAACTACCATGGGGGATGAGGACATGATATACAAAATTTTATCTTTTTTTTTCTTCAAGATTTTCATTGTTAACTGTGTGAGACCATGAATGGGAAGGCCAGAGGTATTGAACCAGAGTTACAGATACTTGCGAGCCACTGGAAGTGGGTATGGGAAAGGAACTTGGGACCTCTGCAAGATCAGTATGTAATCTTAACTGATGAGACCTTTCTCCAGCTTTGTTTTGGTTTTTATGAGACAGGGTTTTGCTATGTTTCATATTCTTGGCTGACTTGGAATCCAATATGTAGACCAAAATGGCTGGAAATTCATGGGCCACCTTCCTGCCTCTACCTCCCAATTAAATGTGTTTGTGATTATATATGACTTTCCTTTTTTCTTTCTGATGTTGGGGCTTTATCCCTGGCACTGACATACTTACACCTCCAGCCTATTACTTAGTTTATAATAATGTTTCAACTCTGAGAATTTTAAAGATGGATTAGTTTGACTTTAAGAATGTACCTTAGGTTTTTTTTTTTCCTTTTTGAGATAGGCTTTCTCTGTAGTCCTGGCCGTCCTGAATCTCAGTCTGTAGACCAGGCTGGCCTTGAATTCACAGAGATCTGCCTGTCTCTGCCTTCCGAGTGCTGGGATTGAAGATGTGTGCCACCACTGCTGGCTTTTCTTTCTTTTTTTTTTTTTTTTTGAGCTAGGGTCTCAGGTAGCCCAGGATGGCCTTGACCTTGCTATCAGTGGATGATCTCAAGTTCCTGGTTTTCCACCCTTCACTTCCCAAGTTCTGAGATTTTAGGTCTCTGCTGCCACGTCTGGTTTACAGGATTGTCTTAGCAGAAGACCATGGCAACTCTTATAAAGGAAAACATTTGATGGGGCTGGCTTACAGTTTCAGAGATTCAGTCCATTATCATCATGGTGCAACATGGTGGCATGCAGGTGGCATGGTGCTGGAGAGGGAACTGTGAGTCCTGCATCTTGACTCACAGTCACAGGAAGTGGTCTGTTTCACTAAGGTGGCTTGAGCATATATGAGACCTCAAAGCCTGCCTCCATAATGACACACTTCCTCCAACAAGATCACACCTCTTCCAACAAGGCCACACCTCCTAATAGTGCCCTTTGGGGGCTATTTTCTCTCAAACCACCAGAAAAGGATACTATTCTGTTTTCTTCCTATATAATATTCATTTTCATAGTCGCTGTCTTCTCTCCTTCCTCCTTCCTTTCTCTCTTTTTGATTGTATGTGCATGTAGGTAAGGGTATATGTTTATGTGTGTGCATCTACACTTGTATTGAGACCGTTTGACATGTTCCACTGTGTATATGTGTGTCTGTGTTTTTTGTTTGTTTTGCTTTGTTTTTTTAGGAGAAAGGGTTTCTCTGTGTCCTGGCTGTCCTAGATCTAGCTCTGTAGACGAGGCTGGCCTCGAACTCAGAGATCTGCCTGTCTTGCCCCCTAAATGCTAGGATTAAAGGCTCGTGCTATCATTGCCCAGCTCTTTGCATGTAAGCAAAGTTTTTAAACAAAGTTTCTTTTATGAAACTTGAGCTCACCAATTAATAGACCGACTGATCAGTGAGCCTCAGGGAACCACCATGTTCAGCTTTTTACATGGGTCCTGGGGTTCCAAACTCAGGTCCTCGCTGGGCAGTGGTGGTATATGCCACCTTTAATCCCAGTACCCGGGAGGCAGAGGCAGGCAGATCTCTCTGAGTTCAAGGCCAGCTGGTCTACAAGAGCTAGTTCCAGGACAGGCTCCAAAGCTACACAGAGAAACCCTGTCTTGAAAAAAAACCCACAAAGCAACAAACAAACAAACTCAGGTGCTCATGTTTGCATGGCAAGCACTTTACCCATGGAGCCATGTCCTCAGCTCCAGGTATTTATTTATTCCCCTGGCAACAGGGTCTACACTATGTAGTCCTGGCTCTCTTTATTCTCCCTCTGTGAGTATTTTGCCCACACTTATATCTATGTACCATATTGGGAGGCCAGAGGAATTGGACTTACAGATGATTCTGAGCCCCATGTGGGTGCTGGGATTTGAACTTGGGTCCTCTGAAAGAAAGCAAATGCTCTTAACTCCCGAGCCATCTCTCCAGCCCCTAGACTTTTTATAATCTAGCTCCTCCTGCTTCCATCACCCAAGTGCTGGAATTCCACAAGCCACCACACACATCATCCCTTTTAGGGGTAAAATCTTAGTATATGCCTATAGCTTTCTGTAACATACACTAAATTATGTCATCCAGGCCCTACTGTGTAACAATAACACCCATCTAACTATAACCGACTATTGATCCCAGTTCCCATTCCTGCTCCATCTCAAGATTTTGAATCTCGAATAGGATTTTTCAGTGGCAGAAACATTCATATTGGCATTCACTCCAAAGGCTGAGTATCTCCAGTTCTGTAGCATCCTTGATTCTAGTTCCAAGTTTAATTCTCTAAATTTCCCATCATTTCTGAGAGCCACACATCTTTCCAATAAATTCTCTTTTTGCTTACATTAGCTGAATCAGTTCTTTGGCTTGGAACCAAAGGAAAAAAAAAACCACCCAGAGCAAACACATGGATGCCATTTTCCTCCCGCCCCGCCTCTCCCCTCTCAACACTGAAATCCCCTTCTCGCGTGGTGCACCTCCTCCTAGCTCTCAAGAGGCATGCCCACACACTTCAGCCCCAGAATAAGCGTCCTCTCCTCTCTACAGCTTCTCTGCCTCTCTCACCATCATCAAGGACTGGTACACATTGAACATTAGCTTTTATTTTAGATAAACGTTTGCATTCATGTCTCCCACAAGATCCTCAGGGGTTCTGTTTGTCTTCGAGGAGGACCTTGCAGCCCCCATCACTGATGGATTGAATGCAGGTCATCAGACTTGGTGGTGAGCACCTTTACCTGCTGAGCCATCTATACCCACTCCTCTTTTTTTTTCTTTTTAATTCAGCATAGAGTGGGAAAACAAGGCGTGGGGGCTGGAGAGATGGAGCAGCAGTTAAGAGCACTGGCTGCTCTTCCAGAGGACCTGAGTTTGATTTCCAGAATCCACATGGTGGCTCACAAGCATCAATAACTCCAGTCCTAGGAGATCCCGTGTTCTTTTCTGGCCTCCATGGGCACTACATGCATGTGGTGCACTGACATGCATGCATGCAAAATACTCCTACACACAAAAATAAACACGTAATTTAAAAAGCGAAGCAACAACCAGAGTCCCACCTGCAGCTCACTTCTCTCTCTTTTTGGTCCCGTACAATTTTAATTTTTAACGCCCCCTTCTTTTCCTAATGAACTAGTGACAACTAGTGTAAACAGCTGGTGAGAATCATCTGCCTACACACTAGAGGCCAGGAAGTGAAGTCCAGGGCTTTGATGCCTCCACATTACATCAGTAGCCTCAGTGACTACTTCTGCATTCTGGAGTCCTCAAATTCCCCCAAGGCTATTACTATTTACAACTTGAAAGCCACCTGACAAGTAAATACTAAGAACTGTGCATAAGGACTCTGTAATAAAAACAAACGGAGGCAACACAGCTTGTTCCAGGAAGGGAGAGGAAAGAGGGAGGGGCTTCTCTTGTGTCACTTGTTGGGATGCTATCCATACACTGCTTTATTAATTTTCTCTGACAATTCCACACATGTCTATTCTGATTACTATCCCCCCACAGACTCTCATCTCCCTCCCCTCATCGAGTACCTCCTCCTCTCTACCAGTACCTTTCACAGACTCTTTTTTTTTTTTTAGACCCATTTAGTTTAACCAGGGCCAACCTCATGACCACTGAATTGGAACTGCCCCCCAGAGTCTGGTGGGATCACTAACAGGTATACAGCTAAAGACAATGATTTCCTGCTTCATAAATCTATCAGTAGGGATAGGCCCCTGAGACCCTCTTCCACCCAAGCTTGACTGACAGGTCCGTTCTTGTGCAGTCATCTACAGATGTTTGTTTTGCAATGGCTGTCTTGCCCAGAAAGTGATATTTGTAGCCCTTCTGTCTCTGGCTCTTTGTTGTTGCTTTTGTTTTGTTTTGTTTTTTTTTTTTTTTTTTTTTTTTTTTTTTTTTTTTTTTTTTTTTGGTTTTTCGAGACAGGGTTTCTCTGTGGCTTTAGAGCCTGTCCTGGAACTAGCTCTTGTAGACCAGGCTGGTCTCGAACTCACAGAGATCCGCCTGCCTCTGCCTCCCGAGTGCTGGGATTAAAGGCGTGCGCCACCATCGCCCGGCTTTGTTTTGGTTTTTAAGACAGAGTAGTTTCTCTGTGTTACCATCTCTAGCAGTCCTGGGACTCACTCTGTAGACCAGGCTGGCCTCAAACTTCCAAAAATCTGCCTGCCTCTGCCACCCTAGTGCTGGGATTAGAGGCATGCGCTACCACCACCCAGTGCTTGATCTTTTTCTACCTCCTGTTCTGCAATGCTCTCTGAGCCTTAGAGGAAAAGGTAAAATGTCCTGGTTAGGGCTGGGATCCAGTGCCCTCCTCTGGCTTCTGAGCATACACGGTACACAGATGCAGGCAAAACACTCATGCACATAAAGTAAAAATTAAAATTTTTATTTGAAAGTCCTTTCACCTCTCTTTTTATGCACGAGTGCTCTGCATACATAACTGCTGTCAGAAGAGGGCACCAGATCTCATTACAGATGGTTGTGAGCCACCCTGTGGGTGCTGAGAATTGATCTCAGAACCTCTAGAAGAACCGCCAAGTGCTCTTAGCCACTCAGCCATCTCTCCAGCCCTAAAATTTCTTTTTCATTTAAGAGCATTTCATTTAGTTTGTTTTGTTGCTGAGATGGATTTCCTGTGCCCAGGCAGGCATTCACTACAGAGCTGAGAATGACTTTAAATTTTAGATCCTCCTGCTTGCTTCTTACTCTTAAGTGCTAAGATTACAGGAGTGGGCCACTACATCCTGCTTTGGGTCTGGAATCTGAGAGTGATCACCAATTCCTTTAGTAACACTCATAAAACAACTGGTTGTCCAGTTATGCTGATGATCCTGGACTATCCCCACATCCCCAAGGTGTAGTAACATCCTCTAACAGGTGGGAGAGAGATTTGAAAAATTAGTGAAGTAGGGTCTTCCCATGGAGCCTAGGCCGGCCTCAAACTAACCTTCCAAGCCTCCTGCCTAACCTCCCAAGTGCTGGGATCACAGGTGTGCACCACCGTGTCCGGCCAGAGTAGTGCTGGGATCACAGGTGTGTACCCATGTCTAGCTAGCATACAGATTTCTAAACAAGACTCCAGATCTAGGAATTCAGATATTACTCTAAAATTTCCACACTGTCACACAAAAAGGGAAAAAGAGATGATCCCAATGCCAAAACAAGTTTATTGGTTGTTTTACATACATGTGTTATTTCTGAGCACTCAACACAAAATGCCCTCCTTGCAAGCTGTTTTTCTTCACTCTAAGGAAATGTGACAGCCCTGTGCAAACCCAATTGACTCAAATGTTACATTTCCACAAAGGGATTAACAAAGAAGCCAGCGCCCTGCTTTGTTAGGAAAACGGACAAAACCTCAAGGCTAACGAGATTTAGAGAAAATTGAGAGACTGAGCCCTATAATGGCATTACTTATTCTCAGGCTAGAATACAATACACAAAAATTCACAATTCAAGTAATATTTTAAGGAGAAAAGTACTGGTGAAGTTGGATGATATAAATTTTTTTAGCTATAAGTAAGGTTTTTTTTTTGTTTTTGTTTTTGTTTTTGGTTTTGGTTTTTCGAGACAGGGTTTCCCTGTAGTTTCTAGAGCCTGTCCTGGAGCTAGCTCTTGTAGACCAGGCTGGCCTCGAACTCAGAGATCCGCCTGCCTCTGCCTCCCGAGTGCTGGGATTAAAGGCGTGCGCCACCACCGCCCGGCCAAGTAAGGGTTTTTATATTTACTTCACTCTAAAGGCCAAGGAACCAAACCAAACCCAAACAGATAAAAATACAACTTTTGTTTTATGTTGCAGCCTGAACCCATGGCCTGTGCAGGCTGCACCAGCCCCACCACCTGCAGGAGCTGCCCACAATGTTCCTAAACTAGATCCTGCCAGATACTGAGCCCAAGCATTGTTCACTTCTTCAGATTCTCTAAACCTAAATTATGAGAAGTAATTACTCAGGCTACTGGGAATATCTCTGTATATATTGACAGAATCAGAAGTTTGACTTGGTCCATTATTTCACTTAATCCTCCCATCCGAATCCAGACACCAGGATGACACACTAAACCAAAGGCTTTTTTTCCCAGAAGCCTGTGGCAGAGACCTAACCACGCTACCCCAGGAGAAACTAATAGGAACTCTGCTGGCAGGGTAGAGGAGTCCCTTCGTGAACTCAGCAAGAAACCTTAACTCCTAAAGCAGATCTGGAGATGGGCTCATCCATGGATCTGTCTTCTCCAGAGCTGGGCAGGGCGGAAGTGTGGGAACCACAGCCTTTCCAGAGAGATGGAAGCTGTCACTTGGTGCCACCCAGGTGTCCTGAGGAAGAGAAGGAGACACCAAAGTGTCTTCATTTGGGCTTCTTACAGCTTCCTTGTTTTCTACCATTAGCAACTGTTCTATCTCCTCTTTCAAAGAAAAATGTGCCTGGGATTCATGCGTGGGAGTCAGGGAGTGAGTTCTCTGGGTTCTGGGGTCTTCTGGCCCTGTTGGCTTGTTTTCAGACTCCTCGTTGGCTTTGGCCTCCTTCATGGGAGGCAGATTATGAGACTTTGCTGTAGTTTGTTTACATTCTTTATCCAAAAAATTCTCATCCTTATCAGATTCATGACATAGAAAACGTGGAGCTTTGTCTATGCCAGAAGTTTTACAAAATAAAAAGCCTTTGATTTGGTCCTCTTTCCCTGCTGTGCGACCCCCTGGCTTCTTTGGATGCAGCCCCGTTCTGATGAGGAGGCCCTGCGCATTCACTCTGTACTCCTTTGCAGCTGCCTCTCGGCGCTGCTTCTGGAAGTCCTTGAGTTGAAGAAGCTCCTCGGGCAGCTCCATACAGGCAGGCTAGAGAAGCAGACAAGCACAGGTTTACAAAGACCGCCCCAATGTGGTCCCTAAAGTGAGTTCATCCAAATGTGCTTCAGTAGTGCCCTCTAGTGTTTCCAACAGAATGCTATTTTCAAATTTGGATTGTGTTTGTTTTGAGTAATTTAAATATTTAGTATTTAAGTGTGTGAATGTGTGTGTGTGTGTGTGTAAACATAGGAAGCGTAAGTTTCCCAGCCTGGCTTAAGTTGGCTTAGAAGGTGCACCCTCTGAAAAGCTGTAACATCCAGGTACAGTTGTTGGTGTATGTGTGATCTCAGGTGTATGTGTGTGTGTGTTTGACTCAGTAAATGGCTGTTTGTGTATGGTGACTGGAATATCACCCAGGCTTTGTACAGTGCAGACAAGTACTGTACAGTGACAACATCCCAAGTCCTAGATTACTTATCAACCCCCTCAAGTATGAATTTTTATAACTTTCTAATAAAATTAATCTGCCCAAATAGTAACATAGTTTTACATATTTCTTCAGTATCTTTTTTAGGGAGGTAGGGTCTCACCGTGTAACCTATCCTTGCCTGGAACTCATCATACCCTGACCTTAGCCTAGAATTACAAGTGTGTACTGTTATAGCATATGCATATATTTTGGGGTAATTTGTGGCTGTTTGTTTTAAGACAGGGTCTCATGTGGCTCGGGCTGGCATAGAATTCATTATATTGTTCCAGATGACATTCAAATTCTGATTTTTCTGTGTACTGGGATTACAGGTGTGAGCCACCATGCCCACTTTATGTGGTTATAGGGATCAAATTCAGGACTTTATGCATACTAGGCAATACTCTACCAAATGAGATATACCCCCAGCTCTACTATCATATTATTTTTAATTAAAAAATCTGTTTTAGTCTAGCAGTGGCGGAGCATGCCTTTAATCCCAGCCCTCAGGAGGCAGAGGCAGGTGGATCTCTGAGTTCAAGGCCAGCCTGGTCTACAGAGCGAGTGCAGGACAGCCAGGGTTACACAGAGAAAACCTATTTTGAAATACCAAAGTGGGGGAGTAAAGTGCAGAACAGCAGACAAAAATACATGTTGATCTCTGGCCTCCATAATCTCAAACACAGGCTAGCACTCCACACATGGGTACAAATATGGATATAGCACACAGACATGCATGCATACAACACAGATAGACATAGACATAAACACACAGCATGTATTAACTGCAATGTGGTGGTACATGCTTGTAATCCTAGCAGTTGAGAAGCGGGCGCAGGAGGATCAGGAGTTCATCTTCAGATACACAGTAAATTCAAGGTCAATCCTGGATATTTAAGACATTGTTGAACAAACAAAACAAGTAGCAGGGGGAAAGGTCCATTGGTTAAGAGTAACTGTTGCTCTTTTGGAGGACTGGGGGGGTCTGGTTTCTAGCACCTACAGATGGCACACAGCTATCCATAACTCCAGTTTCTGGGGATCTGGTGCCCTCTGCTGGCCTCCACCCATACTCCCTCATGCATATGCATAAACACATGCAGACAGATTCACAAAACAACATATTTTTAAAGGCAAGAAGAAGGGGACCTAGGTTGTAGCTCAGTTGGCAGAATACTTGCCTAGCTGAATAAATCCCTGAGTTTGCTATGAAGCATTACAAAAACAGGGCATGGTGGCACAGGCCTGTGACCCAGCATTGAGCAGGTAAAGGCAGAAAGATCAGGAAGTCAAGGTCATCCTCAGTTACATAGCAAGTTTGAGGAAAGCTGAGGATACACCACTCCCTGTTGTAGAAAAAAAGATTTATTGCAAGGCTATCCCAAGAAAGATGCAAAGAGTAGATATCATATTTGGGAAGAGTAGATACCATAGCCAAATCTGGTGTCCCAAGACTGTAATCCAGCTGCTCAGGAAGGAGGCAGGACAGAGATCAAGGCCATCCTATACAACTAGGTCAGACCTTTCTTTTAAAACAAAAAAATCTAGGAAGGGTTATGCATGTACTTCATTAGTACAGAGTTTGCTGAGAATGTATGAGGTCCTGTGTTTGATCTCCAGCACTGCAAACATAAACACACAGGGAGTCGCCAAAGCAACAGTGGATAGCACTATGTTCAATGCAAGGAAGAGACAGAGAATACAAACTACACCACAGAAAGCTGCACCTACCTCGGTGCCTGCAAGCCGGTCTGCAGAACCTTCTCGATAGGTGTTTAGGTACCCGTCTACTAGTGTGGTTAAATCTGACATCATCTCATCCAAGAGTACCAAGCGGAGTGGAAGCAAGTAGGTTGTTTCCAGGGCCAAGATTTTCAATAAAGGGGGTGGAAGAGGTCTTGTCAGCCATACTTCTGGATTTTCCTAGAGAAAGCAAAACCATTTTTACCCCTCTGAGATAAGGTTTCTTTGTGTAACAGCTCTGGCTGTCCTGGAACTTGCTTTGTAGACCAGGCTGTCCTCAAACTTACAGAGATCTGCCTCCTGGGTGCTGGGATTAAAGGCATGCGATACCACCACCAAGCAATTTTTAATTAATGATAAGTAAAATTTAGGCAGGTAGTGAGGTGCAAGTTCCAAGACAGCTAGGGCTATACAGTGAGACCCTGTCTTGAAAAAACAAAAACAAAAATCAAACTTAATTTAAAGCACTGCCATTAAGCCAGGGTGGTGGTGGCACATTTCATCCCAGCACTTAGGCGAATCTCTGTGAGACCGGACAGGTTCCAAAGTTACACAGAGAAACCCTGTCTTGAAAAATCAAAAGAAAAAAAATAAAAAAAAATGTGGTCATGTGGTCATAGTGTCTCTTCACAGCAGCTCTATGAGTTCAAGGCCAGCCTGGTCTACAGAGAAAGTTTCAGTACAGCTAAGCTTAGGCAGTGAAGGAAACTCTTGAAAACAGTATTATGATGAAGGGGCCATGCTCCAGTCCCAGGAAACTGCAGAACTTGGCATCTTTGGCCATGTGGTTCTAGCTTCAAGGATAGAAGAAAGGATCATGGAATCTCCTTCAGTGACTAAGGACAGCTGCTGAGGCCAGGCCTGTGTCAGCAGTGTCCCTGAATGGAGGCCTAGAGACCACTGCATGACGCTGTAAGGGGAAGAATGAACTGCCTCGGACACCCGAAATGTTGGAGATACCAGAACTGTGAGATACCTGTGGAGAGCTACCAACAGGGAGAGGAACAAGCCCAAGAGGAAGAAGAATGTTGCAATTCACAAAGACGAAAGGAGTTGGAGATCTGAAGAGCGTTCTGGCATCAGATATAAAGATGCAGGATTTAGAGTTCGCCCAGCTGGTTTTTGGTCTCGCTTTGGTCCAGTATTATTCACTGTGCTCCCTTTGCCTGTAATGTATGTCCTGTGCCATTTTATGTTGGAAGTATGTGATCTGCTTATTGACTTTGATTTTATAGGCAATTAAGTTAAGAGACTGCATGAATCTCAGAAGAGACTTTGGACTTTAGATTTGAGTTTGTTATGGATATGGGGACTTTTGAAGTTGGACTGAATGCATTTTTGCATTATGATATGGCTACAAGCCTTTGGTGACTAGAGAGTGAAATATGGTTTAAAAGAAAATGTCCCCCAAAGGGAGTGGCACTATTAGGAAGTGTGGCCTTGTTGGAGTACGTGTGGTCTTGTCAGAGGAAGTGTCTGACCATGGAGGCGGGCTTTGAGGTCTTATGTATGTTCAAGCCATGTCCACTTCCAAGTTCACTTCCTGTTGCCTGCAAGATGTAGGACTCTCAGCTACTTCTCCAGCATCATGTCTGCCTACATGCCACCATGTCCTGCCATGATGATAATGACCAAACTGCTAAAAATGACCAGGACACTGGTGGTACATGTCTTTAATCCCAGCTCTTGGGAGGCAGAGGCAGGAGGCATCTCCATGAGTTCAAGGCCAGCCTAGTCTACAAAGCGAGTTCCATGACTGCCACAGAGGTTACATAGAGAAATCCTATCTTGAGAAACTTTTAAAAAAAATTTAAGTTACCCCATTAAAGGGTTTCCTTTATATGAGTTGCTGTGGTCATGTGGTCATGGCGTCTCATCACAACAAAAGAACCCTAAAACATGCACTAAGGAAAATTTGTATATCTTTGGGAAAAGCAACTAAGATGATTTTGGTTCCAATGAATTCGAATTTCCATAAAAATCTCCCCCCATCCCAATTTGAAAATATATTTCAGAGTACTTTTAATCTATAATCAACAAATCTGAATTCTGGTTTTTATCCACTTGAAACCACAAACTGTTCCTCACCGGCACAGCTTAGATTCTGGCAATGCCCATTTTTACATGGCATCTATCACTTTTCTTATCAAATAGGCTAACAGTCCTGTGCAGACCACACCTGCAAACTTAAATGACACATCTTTTAATACTTACCTGAATACATCTTTGTCTCTCTTCTAAAAAGGAGAGGTATTTAGGGGCAACTTTAAGGTGTCTGATTAAGTTCTCCTGCAAAGTACTGATACAGTTTGGAAGGAAACCACCTGTTTCCATGGAAAACTGAAGGACATCTGCTACCTGAGGCATGAAACAGAAAACAATCAATCCCACACCTACAACAAACAAAGATTAATCAACACACAGAAAACTAATACAGTGAGAGACTTCCCTGTAAGCGCTGGGACATAGCTCTGCTGGTGCCACGCTTGCCTAGCATGCCCCAGGCCCTGGGCTCCACCCCAGCAAGAGGATCATCATCTAAGACATGGGAAATTGGAAGCCAGCCTGGACTACATGAGATGAGAAAGAAACAGAAACAGACAGAGGCACACACAGAGAGAGAGAGAGAGAAAAAGAGAGAGAGAGAGAGAGAGAGAGAGAGAGAGAGAGAGAGAGAGAGAGAGAGAGAGATCTAGATATCTTTAAATACCATTTTCCCGGAGGTCATGCCATAGATGCCATAGGTAAATTTAAGTATGTCAGTCAATTTATTTTGAAAAGAAAATAATAAACTAGGAGATCACATCTCTGCATTGTCTATTTTATCTTTTTGTTATTACACATTGGTGCCTTTAGAGAATGGGAAACAAAAGAATTTAAGAATTTTTTCTTCAGATTAGAAAAAGTAAGTTTACTGAATATACAGCAAGGAAAGTAGGCAGGACAAAGGCAGCAAAGCTAGCTGCTCAAGAACTATGTTTATTACTTAACAGCCACTCTGGCAACATTTTGGTAAGGAACGTGAATAAAAGTAAGAATTGCTATATTGGGTCAGAGATGGCTCAGTGGGTAAAGCACATGCCATGCATGTGTGACACTCTCAATCAGATCCCTAGAATCCACATAAAGCAAAACATGGCAGGTAGGGTTTCTATCTGTAATCCCAGTGCTCCTAGGGCAAGAGAGGAGGCAGAAGCAGGAGGATTCCCAAAAGCTCACAGGCCTGGTATATGCAGTGGTGAACAGCAGAAAGCAAGGACCCATCTCCATGGTTGTCTCCTGACTGCTACATGTGCACACGGTCCCTTTGTGTCTGCACCCACACAGAGCATGCACACATATCACAAATACAGGTATTTTAAGAAGTTGCAACAACAGTTTATCTGGGTGCCACAGGCTGAATAATGACTCCACACTCTCAATGTCTATGCTGGCTATGGTGGAGCTTGCCAGTAATCCCCGTGTTTCGGAGGTGGAGGCAGGAGAATCAGGACTTCAAGGTCATCCTCAGGTTGGTGCCAGTCTGGGTGAGACCCTGTCTTTAAACAGACAAAATAAAACAAATCAACTTCTTTTTTAAAGATTTATTTATTTATTATGTATAGGGTTCTGTCTGCATGTATGCCTGTATGCCAGAAGAGGGCACCAGATCTCATTATAGATGGTGGTGATGGTTGCTGGGAATCGAACTCAGGACCTCTGGGAGACCAGTCAATGCTTTTAACCTCTAAGTCATCTCTCCAGGCCACAAATCAATTTCTTAGTCCCTAGAATCTCATTATGTTCTTAATATGAATTATCTTGAATCATTTGAGTAGGTCCTAAATAAAATTACATGTTTTGTTCTGAGACAGGGTCTCAAAATGTAGCCCAAAATGGCTTAGAACCATGCAACCAAGGCTTGCCCTCAGTTTCCCCGGGCTAGAGCTGTGGGCTTGTGCCGTCATACTCAGTTGACACTTGCTCTTCTAAAGACACAGAGGAGACTTCACTGCTGCAGAGGTGACGATGACAGCAGTGGATGACACCGTTCTTTACTTCTGTATTTTTATTACATTTATCTATCCATCTGCACGGGACACAGGTTGCCATCTTGCGCTTGTGAAGGCCACGAGACAACTTGTGGGAGTTGTTTCTCTCCTTTTGTCATGTGAGTCGTCGAAACTGTGCTCAGGATTGGCAGAAAATGCCAGTACCTAGTGAGACATCTTGTCAGCCCTGCTTTTTTTTTAAATTTTCTTTTTCTTCCTCTTTTTTGGGGTGGGGGTGGGGTGGGGATGAGGCAGGGTTTCTCTGTGTAGCCCTGGCTGTCCTGGAACTCACTCTGTAGACCAGGCTGGCCTCAAAGTCAGAGATCCACCTGCCTCTGCCTCTCAATTGCTGGGATTAAAGACAGTCACCACTCATGGCCTGAGGTTTAATTTTAAAAAGATGTATCTATTTTTATTTCATGTGTATGAGCATTTTTCCTGCATGTATGTATGTGCACTAAACACTTGTTGCCTGAGAGGGCTAGAAGAGGGCCCTCTATGTGGTTGCTAGGAGCCAAACTTATGTCTTCTGCAAGAGAAGCAAACGCTCTGAGCCAGAGCCACCTCTCGTACTGTTTATGTACATGCATGTCTCTATGTGAGTGCGTGCACATGTGTGTACAGATGTTTGCATCAATGTGTGCAAGTGAAGGTCAGAAGAAGACACTACCTATTCACTCTCTGCCTATTCTTCTGAGACAGGGTCTCTTTCTGAACCTGGGACTTGTGTTTTCTCAGCTAGGCTGAAAGTCAGCAAGCCTTAGTGAGCTTGCTGTCTCTGCCTCCCTCAGAACTGGCATTGCAGGTGTTTGTGGGGACACTCAGCTTGTTGTGGGTGCTGGGATTCCATCCCAATCCTCGTCATTATACAGCAAACATTTTTGTCTTGTTTTTTCTTTTCTATTTATTTATTTATTTGTTTGTTTGTTTATTCATTATTTTTCAGGCAGGGTTTCACTGTGTAACAATCCTGGCTGTCTTGGAACTCACTCTGTAGACCAGGCTGGCCTTGAACTATGTTTTTTTGAAACAAGGTTCTCTGTATGGCGGTGGAGATCCGCCTGCTTCGACCACCACCGTCTGGCTACAGCAAGCATTTTTAACTGATGAACTGTTTATCCAGTATTGCACAAGCCATGCACGTGAATTGCACACACATACTTTTTTTTTTTTTTTTTTTTTTTTTTTGGTTTTTCGAGACAGGGTTTCCCTGTAGTTCCTAGAGCCTGTCCTGGAACTAGCTCTTGTAGACCAGGCTGGCCTCGAACTCAGAGATCCGCCTGCCTCTGCCTCCCGAGTGCTGGGATTAAAGGCGTGCTCCACCACCGCCCGGCTTACACACATACTTTTTTAAAAAGTTTTTTGAGACAGAGCCTTATGTGGTGTAGGCTGGCCTTGAACTCACTATGTAGCTGAGACTGGCCTTGAAATCCTGAATCCTCCTGCTTCCTACCTACAGAATGACATACTTTGAAGAGAGAGAACAAAGTCACAAACAATGGATGTATGTAGCTACTAGCTACTGAAAAATACAGTAGAGCCAGGAGGTGGTTTTAGTGCTTTCAGGGTCAAATCAGAAACCAGTTGAGTTTGGGTGTAGGGCTAGGCAAGGAATTTCTCATTTCCTTCAGGTCCCTTGCAGGATTCAAGTCAGATTTCATCAAGTTATTATCTTGAGCCAGATAGGGTTTTTTCATCTTTAAGAAATACTTTATTTACTTTGTTTTATATGTGTTTGCTTGTGTGCATGTGTGTGTAACATATATACACTTGGTACCTGCAGAGGTCAGAAGAGAGCATCCATTCTCCTGGATGATGGATATGTGGGTTCTGGGAACACACTCAGGTCTTCTGCACTAGCCACTAGTGCTCTTAACCACTAAGCCATCTCATTGTTGTGAGTTTTTGTTTGTGGTTCACGATGCCTGAAGATCAGAGTGCAAAGCTAAACCACTAGAGATTAGGCAGTGGTGGCGCACACCCTTAATCCCAGGACATGGGAGACAGAGGCAGATGGATTTCTGTTAGTTCAAGGCCACCCTGGGCTACACAAAAATGATATAGTCTCTAAAAGAAACAGAACTCACATAAAGGTGATCCCAGCACTTGGGATCACACGCCTTTAATTCCAGCACTAGGGGGCTGGAGACAGGAGTATATATCTCGGTGGAGAGAGGAATATAAGGAGGAAAGAGACAGGAGCTCAGTGCAGTCTGAGGTTTGGTGGAGACAGATGCAGTCTGAGGATAGGATCGCCCTTTTGGCCTGAGGATTCAGCAGAAATAAACGGTCTCTCTAGTGGCTGGCTGCACTGTTTCTCTGATCTCTCAATTTTCACCCCCTAATATCTGACTCTGGGTTTTTATTATTAAGAACAATTAGAATTCAAGCCACATCTCGCTAGCTCCATAAATGTGGTTTTTTAAGGGGTGTAATAGCCTCAACAACCTACACCCCTGAGGTAAGCACGTGATAGAGGAGAGATGTGCTTTTTCACTTCGTATTAACTCTCCACATCAGACTTCTGAACGGCCTCACATTTCCTAAGTTTCTGAATGTCATGGCATACACAGCCTCCTGCCTACTTTTACAATTCTAGACAGAAACAGAAGACTTTCTCTCAAATGAATCTAAGTAACTTCTTACACAATTTTTATAGTTTTCACAAGTTACATCGTAATCCATGTGAGACACAGGCAGGAATAGGCCAGGAAAAACAGGCTCAATCTTTTTTTAAGGCTCTCCCTGTGTAGCACTGGATGATATGGAGCTCGCTCTGTAGACCACGACCTGCCTCTGTTCCTCCGACACTGGAGTAAAGACACGTGCACCACACTTGGCACTGCCATTTGTTAGATGGGAATCTTGTCTACTAGGATCCATGAGTGCTGGCTTGACTCCAGCATCCTCTTCATACCTGTGTGTCAAAGACATTGTTCAGCATGACTCCATACTGATGAGACAGGCAATCAGACAGTGATCGACAATCATGGATGACCTAGGAGTCAGAAGATGGAGACAGAGTCATTAGAACCTGGCCGCTAACCTCATTTCTACAGGAATCAGCGTCTATGCCCACCTTTAAGATTCTCTTGTCTTCTAAGATCATCTGAAGCCCATTGTTGAAGGCACGACTTCCCAGAAGGAAAATATCAAACAAGTAAACTCGGCTGTTTGTGGCCACCTACAACAGACAACATGGGATGAGGAAAGACCAGAGGAGGCCATCTGAGGACCAAAAGCACAGGGCACAGATGAAAGTGGTGAGCATCCTCACGGTTAAGCTGGCAGCAGTCATTCAAGTGACACAATGAGGCTTAGGGGTGGCTGTGTGGTAGGGTGTTTGCTTAATATGAGTGAAGTTCTGGTTTTATCTCTGATTTGATTTTGATATCTTTGATCCAGATACTGCAATAAATAAGATTAAAGGCACAATTACTAGGATTTTCAGAAGGAAAGAAAAGGGTAAACAAGTAAACTGGCTGTGTCAACCAGGAAAGCTTTGTGGGGTTTGTCTTGTTCTTTTAAGATACAGTAAACAAGATAAATATATGTATTCACTTCTATCACTTATGATATTTATTCTTTATTCTTTCAACATTTCATATATGTATGCAATGTATCTTGGTCATATTTACCCCTTAATCTTCATCTCCAACTCCCCCAGAACACCCTCACAACTTCATGTCCTCCTTTTTTGTTTTTTATTTAACCCACCGAATCAAATTAGTGTGGCCTGTATACACTGGAGCATGGAGCCATCCACTGGGGAAGGAAGGACCTCCCACTCCTACAGGAAAGCTGCTCTCGCTCCCAGGAGCCATCCACTGGGGTAGGCAGGCCCTCCCACTCCTGTAGAAAAGCTACTCTCGCTCCCAGGAGTCATCAACCACCAATAAACAGGGGTAGGCCTTGGAAACACCTTACACCTTCCCTGAATATCAAATACTCTGTGTGTGTGTGTGTGTGTGTGTGTGTGTGTGTGTGTGTGTGTATGCATTTCTTCATGTGTGTGCATGTGCATGAAGCCCAGAGGACAAACTCAGGCAGGACAGAAGAAGAGACTGACACCTGCAAATTGTCCAATGGCCTCCACACATGCTGTGGCACATTCCAATACTGCTCTGCCCCTAAAACAAATACAGATACATGTACATTAAAATTTTGTTTGTTTTTTTTTTTTTTTTGAGGCAGGGCTTCTCTCTGTAGCTCTGGTTGTCCTGGAACTCACTGTGTAGACCAAGCTGGCCTTGAACTCAGAGATTTACCTGCCTCTGCCTCCAGAGTGCTGGGATTAAAGGCATTCACCACTACTACCCAGCTATTTTTAATTTTTTAAATATGTGTATGGATGTTATGCCTCATGTATGTCTGCACCACACACATGCCTGGTTTTCTCCAGGGTCAGAAGTGGACACTTGATCCCATGGAATTGAAGTTACAAGCAGTTGTGAGCTACCATGGGGTGGGAGGCTGAGAATTGACCAAGTTCCTCTGCAAGAATAGTAAGAGCTCTTACCCTTGATCCATCTTTCCAATACCCACTGGCCTGGGTGAAAGAGTGCTTATCTAGGCTTAACTGGGATATAGGGTACAACCCCAGCACTGCCAGGGGAAAAAAGGAAACCAATAATGGATATTCTAAGTGGGTTCTTAAGTGACAGAAAAACTATTAAAAATATATAAACACAGTGCTGGGTGGCGGTGGCTAATGCCTTTAATACCAGTACTTGGGAGGCAAAAGCAGGCAGATCTCTGAGTTCATGGCTGGTCTACAGAGTAAGTTCCAGAACAACCAATATACTGTGGGATAATACACTGTGAAGATTTGTCACTCATTTTGGTTTAATAAAATGCTGATTGGCCAGTAGCCAAGCAGGAAATACAGGTGGGGCAAATAGACTATAAAAAATTCTAGAAAGAGGAAAGGCAGAGATGCAGACACCATCCAGAAGGAGAGGAAGCAAGATGAGAGTGCCTTACTGAGGAAGATACCAAGCCATGTGACTAAACATAGGTAAGAATTATGGGTTAATTTCAGTTGTAAGAACTAGCTAATAATAAGCCTGAGCTAATAGGCCAAACACTTTATAATTAACATAAGCTTCCATGTGTTTCTTTGGGACTGAACAGCTGTGGGACCAGGTGGGCCAGAAACTTCCATTTACACCAATATACATGTATATAGTATATGTATATGTACGTATGTATGTACATATCAGTGTATCCATATATGTGTACATGCATATTTACACATATACATATATTTGTGTCTATACACATACACACATACACATATACTGAGCATTTGGGAAGTAGATAATGAACGAGGTTCAAAGGCTAGCAGATACACAAGAGAGTTCAAGGCCAGTCTAGGCTCCATAACACCATGCCAGAAGCAAAACCAAAGAAAACACTTCAGTTTAGAAAAGATCTTTCAGCCGGGCGGTGGTGGCGCACGCCTTTAATCCCAGCACTCGGGAGGCAGAGGCAGGTGGATCTCTGTGAGTTCGAGACCAGCCTGGTCTACAAGAGCTAGCTCCAGGACAGGCTCTAAAGCTGCAGAGAAACCCTGTCTCGAAAAACCAAAAAAAAAAAAAAAAAAAAAAAAAAAAAAAAAAAAAAAAAAAAAAAAAAGAAAAGATCTTTCAGACTGGAGAGATGGCTCAGTGCTTAAGAGCACTGACTGCTCTTCCAGAGGACCGGGGTTCAACTCTCAGCACCCACATGACAGCTCACAACTGTCTGAAGATCTAGTTCCAGGGGATCTGACATCTTCACACCAATGCAAATAAAATAAAGTTAAATAAACCATAAAATTATTTTTTTTAAAAAAAGATGTTTCACCTGAAGCCAACAGAGTTTCCCATGGCGACACACATTAGCTCCTTCTGCAGCCACACTCAGGACACTCTGCTTCTTGATGTGGAGCATCTGTTAAGAAAAGGAGCATGAGTTCAAGGCCAGCCTGGTCTACAGAGTTCCAGGTCAGCCAAGGCTACACAGAGAAACCTTGTTTCAAAGGGTGTGTGTGTGGGAGGGGGGAATAAACATCTTTCATGATATTTTGAGGCTAACAACCATAACTTGATGGTAATAAATACTGGATTTGAGGGGTCAGGGTGGCTGGCGCACACCTTTACTACCAGCACTTGAGAGGCAGAGGCATGCAGATCTGAGTTTAAAGTCAATGTGGTCCATAGAGCGAGTTCTAGGATAGCTGGGGCTACACAGAGAAACCCTGACTCAAAATAATAAATAACCAAATAAAAAATGGGGTTTCATATACCTTCAGCTTGGTGTCCAACTAAGCCACATAGCCCAAGCTAGTCTTATCCTCCTGAGTATTCTGTTTCTATCCCCAAATATTGAGATCATAGGAATGTACCAAACACCCAACTTAGGGGTCCTCCTTCCCTCTCTCTCTCTCTCTCTCTCTCTCTCCCTCTCTCTCCCTCTCTCTCTCTCTCTCTCTCTCTCTCTCTCTCTCTCTCTCTCTCTCTCTCTCTCTCTCTCTCTTCCCCCCTCCCCCTCCCCTCTGTGAACATGTTCACTTGTGAGTATGTGTGTACACATTCATGTGGAGGACAGAGATCCATGTCTGGTGTCTTCCTTAGTCACTTCCTCCTACCTTATATTTTGAGACAGGTTTTCACTGCACATGGAACTCACTGATTTGGGTAGACTAGCTGAGACTTTCCTGTCTCTGTCTGAGAGTACAGATGTTCATGCTCCCTGCTTTTACTTCAGTGCTGGGGATACGAACCCAGGCCTTCATGCTTGCACAGCAGGCATTTTGTTGATGAAGGTGTCTTCCCAGCTCCTGGATCATGGTTTTGTTGTTGTTCCTTCCCCCAAGACAGGGTTTCTCTGTGTAGCCTGAGCTGTTTTGGAACTTACTCTGTAGACCAGGCCGGCCTCAAATTCAGAGATCCACTTGCCTCTGATTCCTGAGTGCTGGGATTAAAGGTGTGCACCACTACCTCTGGGCATTATTTCCCCATCATTTTAAATTTCCAGCTTTGACTAACACAAACCAGAGTTTGTTTCACTTATACATATAAATTACCACTAAACACATTTGCTACTCAATTTTGGAAAAAGTATAAATACATAACTGTAAGATAAATCACTAAGACCCTAAATGCTAATGAAAAAAGTCTGCAAATGGCCGGGCAGTGGTGGCGCACGCCTTTAATCCCAGCACTCGGGAGGCAGAGGCAGGCGGATCTCTGTGAGTTTGAGACCAGTCTGGTCTACAAGAGCTAGCTCCAGGTCAGGCTCTAAAGCTGCAGAGAAACCCTGTCTCGAAAAACCAAAAAAAAAAAAAAAAGTCTGCAAAAAGTCAGATCTCCCTTTAAAGACATATATATGACAGGCATGGAGGGTGTCCATCTGTCTTCCCAGTTACTGTGAAAGCTAGGGCAGGACTGAGTAGGAGGACAGGCTGAGAAAATTATGAAGACTTTGTCTCTGAACCAATAACAAATAAAATGATCCATGTACCCCAATTCTAAGTTTATATACAACAGAAATGTCAGCGACTCTCCTGAAGTCCATCTGTGGACATGAGCACATTTACTTCATTTTCTCAAATTCATTGAGATAATAACATCTGGAGTAGTCCTTTGAAGATGTGAGTGAGGAGCTGGGTGAGGTGATGTCTCCTGTAATCCACGGGGATGCCGACAGGAGGGTCAAGAGTTCAAGATCAACCTCAGCTATATAGGAAATTTGAGGCTGCATGGGGTACATGAGACTCTGTCTCAAAAATCAAATTGCTATTCCAGCATGGGGACACATGCCTTTAATTCCAGCAGCTGGGAGGCCCACGCAGGCTTGAGTTTGAGGCCAGCCTGGTCTACAGAGAGAGAGTTCTAGAACAGCCAGGGTTACAGAGAAATGCTGTCTTGAAAAACAATAAATAAATAAATAAATAAATAAATAAATGAATGAATAAATCCAATTGCTGTCCCTAAAATGTTGGCTAGCCTGGCATGGTGGTACACCCCTATACTCTTACTCTAAAGGGGCTGAGATAGATAGGAGTAGATCTGAATTCAAGACGAGCATGGGTTATTTGCTAGAGCCTCTCTCAAAAACAAGTAAATAAGGCCAGTGAGATGGCTCAGTGGGTAAAAGTGCTTGCCATGCGAGTCTGATGACCTCGACTCACATGCCATGGCACTCATGCTTGCACATACATACACACACACACACAAGTAAATTTTAAAACCACCAAAGGGCTGGAGTGATGGTTCAGCGGTTGAATGCTGACTGCCCTTGCAGAGGATCTGGGTTTGATGGCAGCTCACAGCCATCGGTAACTCCAGTCCCAGAAGATCTGATGCTGTCCTCTGGACTCCATGGGCACAGACATACATGTAAATGAAACACCCATACACACAAATACAATATTTTAAATACTGTTTAAAATACTCTGTTCATAGGGAAAACATCAAAGACCTTAAAATCAATTTGTAAGACACAGACATGATAACTATAAAGAAGACCATATTGTAAATGATTGATAGTACTTACTGCAGCACCAAACTTCTGTTGGAATTGATCAACAACGGTGTATGTCACCTCCTCTTCCTCTACAAGAGAAGGATGGCATGGGATGTATCTCTCTTCCTTGACAAGAGAATAGCCCTCTTGTTAATTTTAGACATACTCCTTATCACCTAACCAGTCCTCACACATTAAACACAGTGAGTACTAATTACTGTCTTATTTTGTCAACTGAGAAGAAACCAGAGTCCCACCAAGGATAATCTTACAAACTGGACGGTCTCATCATTTCCTGTCATAAGCTAGCGCTGATTCTCTCTTCCTAGTTTACATATGAATACCTTGAGGCTGTTCTGTAAAGGTTGATTATTATGTATGCACGTGTATGGTGTGTACAGTGTGTGCACATATGCTCACATGGACGTGGAGGTCAGAAGACAACTTGGTAGAGCTGGTTTTCTCTCTCCTACCTTTATGTGGGTTCTAGGAATTGAACCTAAACCACCCAGCAAGCATCTTTACCCATTGACCCATCTTGCCTGCCAAAGTCAAGCACGTTAAAAAGATATTTCATGGGGGCTGGAGAGATGGTTCAGTGATTAAGAGTACTGGCTGCTCTTCCAGAGGACCCAGGTTCAATTCCTAGCACTCACAAGGCAGCTCATCACTGCCTGTAACTCCAGTTTCAGGCGATCCAATACCTTTACACTTATATCCATGCAGCTAAAACATTAAAGCACATGAAATAAAAATAAATTATTTTAAAAAAGATATTTCACAATAAAAAGTAATAGTTTAAAATAAACGAGTCCTGGAAAAGGAATAATACACACACTGTTGGAGTTTTTAAGTCTTGATAATTACTATGATTTGGTTTTTTTTTTTTTGAGATAAGGTCTCACACAGTTCAGGCTAGCCTTGAACTTATTAAGTAGCTGAGAATGCCCTTGAACTTCTGATCTTCCTGCCTCTATTTCCCCAGTGTACCCATCTAGTGATAATGGGGATGGAACCCTGGTCATGGTTAACATGAGGAAAGTATCGTATCCTGAGCTACAGGATAGCTAAAGGGCGATGGGCGCTAGAGACCGAACTGCCCAGAGGCTCTGGGTCAGCTGTCCTGGAGCACACAGCAATGTAGCAGAAACAATAGCAATGAGCACTATTAACTACCTTAATTCAGCTCAAGAGTTGAATTAAGTTGAATTTTAGTGGCTGTCTTGGATATGGTTGCTACTCTACTGCTGTGAAGAGACACCATGACCAACCAAATTCTTATAAAAGAAAGCATTTAACAGGAGGCTTGGTCCATTGTCATCATGGCAGGAAGCACAGCAGTATGGAGCTGGAGCAGTGGCTGAGCATTCTACATTCTGATCCACAGGCAGCAGGCAGAGAGAGACAGTGCGCCTGGTATGGGCTTTGAAAACATCAAAGCCCTCCCCTACAAACACACCTCCAACAAGGCCACACCTCCTAATCCTTCCAAACAATTCAACTGGGGACTAAGTGCACAAATACACGAGGCTACTGGGGGCGTTCTCACTCAAACTGGCACTGCGACTCAATGGTTAAGAGTTTCTGCTGCTTTTCCAGAGGACTTGAGTCACTCCCAGTGTCCCAGTCCACTTCCTGTTGCCTTCTGATTAAAAATGTAGCCAGCAGCATGTCTATCTGCATGCCACCATGCTCCCCGCCATGATGATAATGGACTGAACCTCTGAACCGTAAGCAAGCCACCTCAATTAAATGTTTTCATTTATAAAAGTTGCCATGGTCATGGTGTCTCTTCACAGCAATAGAAACTCAAACTAAGATAGATAGTTCATTTAGTTTAAAGGCTTGGCAGCAGGTGATCTGTTCAATCCCCAGGGCCAACATGGTGGAAGGCAAGAAGCAACTTTCAAAGTTGTTCTCTGACTTCCACAAGAGCCAGAGTGTGCATACATGCATTCACAGGTGTGCATACATACATATACACACACACATGCACACAGACACACAAACACATCTTTATTTCCTAATCTTTCTAGTGCAAGGACAACAATCCTCCTCTTCTTTTGCATTTATTTTTAATAATTTATTTAACTTTTATTTTATATGCATTAGTGTGAAGGTATCAGATCCCCTGGAACTGGAATTATAGTCAGTTGTGAGTTGCTATCATGTGGGTGCTAGGAATTGAACCTTGGTCCTCTGGAAGAACAACGGGTGCTCTTAACCACTGAGCCATCTCTCCAATCCTTCTTTTGCTCTCTTGGTGACTTCAGCGGGTCTCAAGGTTTTAAAAACAGTCTATTGGTTGACTTCTCTCTCCATATCATTCCCTCTAGGCTACATTTGTATTTTTGGAGACAGGCCCTCACTGTGTAGCCCATGCTGTCCTCCACTTACAGTCTTCCCAGGAATGTATCACCTGAGTGCTGGCAACCTGGCCTTTTATTCAAACTGAAATGAACCAAGCTGAATGCTGCGGTTGGTTTTAGTGTAACTTGCCACAGATTAGAATCACCTGAGTGGAGCATTTCACCAAACAACTGTCCTCATTGCCTTGACTGATGGAGGAAGGCCCACCAATTGTAGTGGGATCTTCTGGTAGCAGTCCAGAGAAAAAGCGTTATGTCAGACAGGATATTATTTGGTCTTTTGCTGGCTTGGTCTTCCCTCCTGCTACTGTGTTTGTGTACCCTGTTGCTGCTGCTGCTGCCGATTCCTTCGCTGATATCAGAACCAGTGTTTCCAAGCTTTCGTCATGGACTAGCAGACCAGAGGCTCACCAGGAAACTCCTGGGCTTCCAGCCGCAGACTGGGACTGCTGAGGCCCCCTGCTCTGTAGACTGCCACCCCCTCAAACCAGCGAGACAAAGCTATTGTATACTCCACTGCAGAGGCATTTAACTTAATGGAATTAGTAACTACGGGGTTCCCAACTTCTCAGGTGTGATTTAGCTGTTGTTACTAACTTAACAAATTCATATTCTCTCTCTCTCTCTCTCTCTCTCTCTCTCTCTCTCTCTCTCTCTCTCTCCCCCTCCCCCTCCCCCTCTCCTCCCTCTCTCTCATATCCATTGGTTCTGTTCCTATAGAGAACCCTGATTAATTCAATGGACTTATGTTTGGGTCTCCAAAACCTTTTCTACATGAAAGTCTTCTCACCTTAGTTTACACGACTCCCTTCATATTCGCAGATGCTGAGGTTCTTTGATTCTTCTTTATCCTCTCACCCCATCTATCTACCTTGTCAGCACACTCCATGAGCGCCACCTTTAACACACGTCTTCAAGTGCAGCACTTCTACCTGCTCTACCACTACCACTAGAGTCTAGGGCATTGTCCTTATTGGTTGAAAGTATTTCAAGGACAAGAGATGGTTCACTTGGTGAAGGCACTCACTGCAGAGCCTGACAGCTGGATTTCAATACAGGACCCACACAGCGGAAGGAGAGACCCTTCCTTCAAGTTGGCTCTTTTGCCACCACATGCATGTCATGACGCACATACATCCCCACACACAAATAAAATGTAACCGAAAATTTAAAGCATAAGCTGGACAGTGGTGGCGCATGCCTTTAATCCCAGCATTCGGGAGGCAGAGGCAGGTCAGCCTGATGTATAGAGTTCCAGGACAGACAGGGCTACACAAAGAAACAAAGAAACCCTGTTTCAAAAAACTACTACACACACACACACACACACACACACACACACACACACACACACACACACACATCATTGAGAAGCAAGATCAGGCACGGTGGCCCTTACTTGTTATCTTAGGATTTGGAAGGTTGTGGCAGGAGGACTGCCTTGAGTTCCAGGTTATCCTAGACTACAGCGTGAGATCGAAAAATGAAAAAGAAAAAATTATTTCTTCACAAAGCTGTCTAGATTTTTTCTGTTTGTGTGTTGGTCTCTGTAGTTCAGTCTCGCCTTAGCCTATAATCTTGGTCCCTAAGGGCCCAGGCAAGATTGTTGAGAGTTTGAGGCTAGCCTGGGTTACAGAATGAATCCTAGGCTACAGGAGTGAGACCCTATCACAAAACAACAAAAACTAACCAATTTACACTGTGTTTAAGGCCAGCTTGATTCTCACAGTGAGCTCCAGGGCAGCCAGGTTTGTGTACGGAAGCCCTGGAGCGTTGACACTTGTTTAATCATACTGCTTGGAAACTGATGCATACCTGGACTATGTAAGATGTACCACAGTGGCCAGGCCTATCTGTGACTAGACTGTGACTCAAAACAAGACAAAGAGAACTTCCTCTGACATCCAATAGCTCGGTGCCTCCTCTCCTTCAGGCCTTTATGCAAATGTCACTACTTCAGGAAGACCTGCCCCAGACACTCAGAACCTCTGAAAGCACATGACCCACAAGCTTACTGGCCTGCTATTTCTCTATCTCAGCATTTGCTGGTAGAGTACTAGCATTCTATATATTTTACTTATTTTTAATTTTTTTTTGAGACAGTGTTTGAGACAAGTTTGAGGCTGTCCTCAAACTTGCTATGTAGCCAGTTCTATCCTTGAACTCTTGGTCCTCTTCTCCTACCTCTTAGTGGTGGGATGGCAGATGCAGTGCCACACATACCCACTCACCCATCTTATTTAGCATCTTGGTATCAGAGCTCAGTGAGGGTAGCATTCCTAATCCTGGCACACACTACGCATTCCATGTCAACTAAACACACAATTTATAATACTTGCCTTAATTCACAATTTTTATTGTGAGGCACAATAAAAGCAGCCTAGCAAATTTAGAGTTCTAGTACCCACCTGATGGGCAGTATTTGAGGTCGCTGAGCAGAGAGCTGGCTGGTGCCTCTGGCAGAGGTGAAGCAGGCTCACACACTGTTAGGTCTTCGTCCTTCGTTTTCTCCATTCCAGCCTTTTCTGCGTTCATGCTATCCTCACAAAACAATCCCATTCAGGTGAACTTGTCCTTTGTAACAGACCTCCCTACCCACTAACAGCAACAAGTACTGCTGGAGGCGCCATCTAGAGACAGCCACGCTGGCAAGCTTGTTTTAGTTCCTTAGACCATTTGAGAAGTAAGCTGCTAGTGGATTAGATTTAAGTCTTTCTCCTCTACTGTGCTCACCTGGAAAACCTCACAGAGAAAAACTATCCTGTAATACCTAGTGGAAGACGCCTTTTCCCCCGATGCACCTTGTTCTGCTTCATCCATTAGTTCCACTGAAAAACAACCAGAAGATTTTCAACAGTTTCCGCTTGGAAAGTTACTAGCCACTCCACCACACTCATACACCGTGCTCAACTGCACACTATAAATGGGTTGAAAGTAGAAAAAGAAAATTCAAATATACAGCACTAAAGATAAGACCAATCCTATTTTCTTTCAAATGCCTGAATGAGGCAGAGAAATGAGTTTTCTATGGCAGATTGCAATCAGCGATCAGGGAACACAAAACTTACCATTCAAAATCTCATGTCCAAAAAACATCTTCACTCCTGGGACACTCCGGCCTGTCTCTACGTTCTTCACTGCAATAGAAAATAACCCATCTGGTTACTACTGCACACTACTTCCCCAAACTGCAAGAAAGTGGGAAGTCTCTCTGACTTCTTGTCTGCGGGCATACAAACAGGCAGAACACTGTATACATAATAAATAAACCTTTAAAAACTCCTGCCACCAGATGGTGGTGTTGCACGCCTTTAATCCCAGTACTCAGGAGGCAGAGGCAGGCAGATCTCTATGAGTTCCAGGCCAGCCTGGTCTATAGAGGGAGTTCCAGGGCAGCCAGGGCTACATAGAGAAACCCTGTCTTGAAAAACAAAAACAAAACAAAAAAAAATCTTTTCTTTCCCAGAGAAATGTAGAGTCAGTTAAATTACAAAGCTACACCCTACAGCTGAATAATAAACAGAATGTTCTAAAAACAAAAACAACAACACAACAAAAAACCTTATAGAGAGTCAGGTATAATGGTTACAGACCTTTAAACCCAGAACTTGGAAGGCAGAGCCAGGTAGATCTCTTGAATTCCAGGCTAGCCTGGTCTAAATAGCAAGTTCCAGGCCAGTCAAGGCTATATAATGAGACCCTGCCAAAAAAAGGAAAAGAAAAAAAGAGAAGAAACTAAAAGGAAAAAATTCCCAACTGCTGGGGTTAAAGACATGTGCCAGCCCGGCAATGGCAGTGCATGCCTGTAATCCCAGGACCCGGGAGGCAGAGGCAGGTGGAACTCTGAGTTCGAGGCCAGCCTGGTCTACAGAGTGAGTTTCAAGACAATCAGGGATACATAGAGAAACCCTGTATCAAAACAAACAAACAAAACAAAATAAAACAGAAAGCCATGTGCCACTACAGCTGCCCTATGTGAGGCTAGGGTTTGAACCTCAGGTCTTCGTGTGTTATGCAAAGAACTCCACCAACTGAGCTACACGGACACAGTTCTCACACATTCCGGGCTGGCTTCAAACTCATTATGTAGTTGAGGCTGGCCCTGGACTCCTGACTTCTGGACTTCTTTTTGTCTGAAACAAATTAATCCTTTACATCTATGATTTTTTCCCCCTTTGTTGAAGCCAAAAGAAATTTTAATAACAAGATTAATTTCAATATTCATATAAATAATTAACAGAAGTCCCCAATTTTTAAAAACTATATGTTGAAAATTAACACCTTCAGGGTTGGAGAGACGGCTCAGCAGTTCAGAGCACTGAATGCTGCTCCAGAGGACCTGGGTTTGACTCCCAGCACCCACGTAACAACTCATAACCATCTGTAACTCCAGGGGTCCTATGTCTTTTATGACATCTATGGATACCGAGCATGCATAAGACAGACATACATGCAGACCAAACACTCACACACACTAAAGAAATAATAAGAAAGAAATTTCCACTATGTCAGCGAGAGTTATACAAGTGAGGACTGGTCAATATGGGCAGCCATGTTGCTCAGCTAGGGAAGAGTATTCTAATATTTTCTCAGACCATTCTTAAAACAGAAACACTACTACTTTCTCAGCTACTAATGCTGCCCACAGTCATCACCCACACACAGCTGCTAATCCCTTAAGAAGGCAAAGGAAGATGGCAAAGAGAACCAAACCGTGTTTTAGGACAACAATCTTGTTAGGGTCCACATGCTGGAGCACGCCCTCAAAGATGCCAGAAACCAATGTGAGCTTCACTCTTCTCCACAGAATGTGGTTGAGGAAATGGTAGTCACTGCTGGGATCCATGCTCTTTGATTCCAAAAGCAGACTTCAGAGAATCTTCATTGAGCATCCAAACACTTGAAAATTAATAAAGAAATCATTTCAAAAACGCGATTTTTTTTCATTTTCATGGTGGTGCACATCTTTAATCCCAGAAGACTGAAGTAAGGATAATCTCTGGCTTCAAAAGCTTGGTCTACATAGCTAGTTTCAGGCCATCCAGGGAGACCCTGTCTCATAAACAGTTTCCAAAGTTTGGTTATTAGCATTTCTCCAAATTTCTATGGCCATGGTTCTCAATCTGTGAGCTGTAATCCTTTTGTGGGGGGAGGAGTCAAATGACCCTTTTACAGGGTCACATATCAGATATTCTACATGTCAGGTATGTACATTACAATTTACAACAGTACCAAAATTATAGTTCTGAAGTAACAATAATAATTTTATGGTTGGGGGGCCACAACATCAAGGTTGAGAACTACTGCTCTAAGGGATAAGAACTGTAGTCTTGTCATGTTCAATATTTTAGGATGAATGCAAAAAACATCAGTAAGTACAATTTTATTTATTTTTATTTTATGTGGACAGGTGTTTTGCCTCCAGGTACATGCATGTACATTAGTTCTGTGTTTAAGGAAGTCAGAAGAGAGCACCAGATCCCCTGAAACTGGAGTAACTGACGGTTGCTGGGAACTAAACCTGTGTCCTCTGCAAGAGATCTTAAGCACTGACCTCTCCAGCTCCACAACTTTAATTCATGTGGGAAACTCAGAACTGTAGAGCCACATGCAAGAAGAGATGGGCATGGAGAGTGGAGTAGAGGAAGCTGAAAGATTTTTAAGAGCCAGAGGGGACAGACATCATCAAGGAAAGCGTGTCTTCTAGACACAAGGAGACTGAGGAACATAGGAACTCACACATTATAGCAGCAAGTACAGGGCCTGCACAGGTCCGAGCTGGATGAGGTCCCCGCACTGAGAGGGGAAGTGGACACAAGCTCCCATCTCCAGCTGACAACTGCTCACAGAGGAAAGATCAGCTTCTCCAATGGAGCCTCACTGGGGATACAAACCACACTTAAGGCCAAACCCTGTATTCAGCAATACATGGCCTATGAAAAATGAACTCAGTGGTATTTTCAGAAATATTTTCTTATATTGCTTTGTCTGGGAACTTTTTACCTTCCAGGACTTTTACTTTTATATTATGGTTTCCAATTTTGTGTTTTTATGGACACTGTGTTTCTTGTGCTTTTTGTTTTATTCTGGTTGTTTATTTGCCTGTTTTTTGTTTTGCTTTGTTTTTGTATTTTTTTAATATTTATTTATTTATTATGTATACAATATTCTGTCTGTGTATATGACTGCAGGCCAGAAGAGGGCAGCAGACCTCATTACAGATGGTTGTGAGCCACCATGTGGTTGCTGGGAATTGAACTCAGGACCTTTGGAAGAGCAGGCAATGCTCTTAACGTCTGAGCCATGTCTCCAGCCCTGTTTTTGTATTTTTGAGAGTTTCCTATGTAGCTCTGTCTGTCCTGGAATCACTATGTAAACCAGGTTAGCCTCTGTCTCACTGAGATTCACCTCCCTCTACTCTCAAGTGCTGGGATTAAAGGCATATGCCACCATGCCCAGCTATCTTTTTATACTTCAAGGAAGGTCTCTCAAAAATATTGATACTTGCACCAACCAGAACCTAACCCACAGATGAGCAAACAGAGGATCTACCACCCTCCGCTGTATTCCTTTGAGATAGGGTTTCTCACTGACCCGGGGTCTTCTTGTCTCTATCCTCCATAGCACTGGGATTTCAGGTTAGTGTGAGGTCACACCAGCTGTCTGAGTGGGTGCTGGGATCTGAATTGAGGTTTCTTGCTTGAGCAGCAAGCCCTCTTACTCACTGAGCCATCTCTGCAGTCCTGTGACATAGACAATACTTACATTAATAAGACTAGGATGTTCAAAACTGAAAAGTTATGAAATGCTTAGGAAGTAAGAAAATGAAAGATGGGCCAAATGGGCAGGAGAAGCTCAGCAGTTGAGTGCTTTCTGGTGCTCAACGATGTGCTCAACTAGCAGCATTACTCGTAATAGCCAGAACCTGGAAACAACCTGGATGCCCCTCAACCAAGGAATGGATAAAGAAAATGTAGTATATTTACACAATGGAGTACTACACAGTGGTTAAAAAAAAAAACGACATCTTAAATTTTGCAGGCAAACGGATTGATCTAGAAAAGAAACTATACTGAGTGAGGTAACCCAGACCCAGAAAGACAAATATGTACTCGCTCATAAGTGGCTTTTAGACATAAAGCAAAAAAAACCAGCCTACAGTCCACAACCCCAGAGAACCTACACAACAATGGGGACCCTAACAGAGACATACAGGGATCTGCATAGGAAGAAAAAAAAGGCAAGCTCTCCTGAGTAAATTGGGAGCATAAGGGGTCACAGGAGAGGGTAGAAGCGAAGAGGGGAGGAAAGAAGGGGAGTGGAGAAAAATAAATAGCTCAATAAAAACAATTAAAGAGATTAAAGAGTGCCTTTTGTTTGCCAGAGGACCTAAGTTTGGTGCTTCCCAGCATCCACATTCAGAGCCCATAGCCCCTCTAACTCCAGCCCAGGGGAGAGGAGGCCCTCTTCCTCTTGCCTCCATTGGTGAGATACACACACCCCTCTCACACACAAATATCCCTTTTTTGTTTGTTTCAAGACAGGGTTTCTCTGTTGTGTGCTGTTGGCTGTTCTAGAACTTACTCTGTTAAACCAAGCTGGCCTCAAACTCAGATCTGCCTCCTGAGTGCTGGGATAGAGGTGTGCATCGCCACCACCTGGCACACAAATACCATTTTTAAAGGTTAAAACAAATCAGAGAAAAAAAAAAACCCACATAGCAAAGACATTTCTGTTCCTGTTTTTTTTTTGTTGTTGTTGTTTGTTCTGTTTGTTTGTTTCTTTTTAGACAGGTCTTCCTGAGTAGCCCTGGCTGGCCTGAAATGCCAAATCTAGCCCATGGTGACCTTGAATTTGTGAAGATTCTTCTGCCTCTGCTCCCTCAGTGCTGTGACTACAGACTTCAGCCACCAGACCTCACACAAAGGGTTTAGTTGGATACAGTCATCAAAACTTACATTGAAACTTAGGAAGAAAAAAGGGTTGGGATGCAGAGATGAGCTTCTAGGCTGGCTGAGCAGGGGATTATGTATATGACTGACATCAGGATTTCCATACTACAATTAATGGGCTTCTTAAACTGCCATATCCAAACGTTACTATCAGCTGAGGAAGGGCTGATGGCAGATCGCAGATGGGGTGAAAGGAGGGGGTTAATTATGAAAATACCTGAGTCAGACTAGAAATCAAATGGGCAGGGAAGCCCTGGGGACTCAGACTGAGCTGCAATGGCATAAGTAGCTGAAGCTGGGGGCCTAAGGTCATTTGCAAAAGGGGCTAAGATATTTGGGTACTGAGTAATAATTAATTTATTAATTAATTTCTTCCATTTCTCAAGCTGGTTCTAAGCAAAGGGGTGAAGGGGCAAGACACGTCCGTGATGCCACAGGAAAGCTACCACTTCATTTGAGAGGTTGTATATGAACATTCATCTTTTAACCTTTTCATTAGCGCAAACAAGAAAATGTCATAAAAATAAAACGCAAACTGGGCAATGGTGGCGCATGCCTTTAATTCCAGCACTCAGGAGGCAGAGGAAGGCAAACATCTGAGTTCAACACCAGCCTTGTCTACAAGTTCCAGGACAACCAGGGGTACAGAGAAAGGCCCAGTATCGAACAACAAAAACAAAACAAAACAATAGAAATGAGAGGGAGGGAGGAAGAGGGAAAGGAGGAGAAGGAAAAGAGAGTGAGAGAGAATTAAATGTCAGACCAGCATGGAGGCTCAAGTGTGTAAATCCCAGCCACTTAAGAGGCTGAGACCAGCCAGGTCTCCTCTGGAAAACCCAAGGAAACCATTTCCTCGCTTCTAGGCTGAAGCATAAACTCCTAATCCGCTAGCTTCCACCTCCTGGAATGAGTGTTGGGGGGGAGGGAGCCTTTAAACAGGATTTCCCGGTATTTCTTAGACTTTGCTCAACCTGCAACTTCCCTGCTTTCACCTGGCTGGCTCACGGTTTAAAAATTCCCATTTTAAAAACAAGATAAATTTCAAACAAATAAATGACAGTCCCTGCTTAGGTATTTACCCTCCCTCACCTCACTTTTAGGGTCCTCTACCACCCACCCCCACCCACTCCCGGGCAAAGAAATTTGGGAAATCTGGACCTTAATCTCAGTCAGATGGTGAGCTCCTTGAATTGAGGAGGGGCTGCTGTTAAAGAAGAAATCTGGGCGTTATCTTGGCACAGCCTTGACACAAACTGTTTGAAAAGTCAGCCGCTGAAAGCCTGTAGGCGCAGACCCTACTACCCTCGCTCGCGCCCTGTGGCTTTCCAGAGGAGCCAATCAGCTTGCGGCCCCAGCCTGCTGCCCGCGCCGTCCAGCGGCCGGGGGAGGGAGCGCCGGAAAGACGCAGCCAATCGGCGGGCGGCCCCAGCCGGCTTCCCGCGCCCTCCAGCGGCCGGGGGAGGGAGCGCCGGAAAGACGCAGCCAATCGGCGGACGGTCAACCTACTCTGGGGCCGCTGGACTGTGGGAGAGGGAGAGGCTGAAGGAGGGACAGAGCAGGAAAGACTGCGCCGGGCCCAGTTTGGGGATCCACCCTGGGACTCCCCACTTGTTATGTCGGTTTTGTTTCTCCCCTCAGTTCCTGTCACCTGTGGGGTGGGATGCCTGGCGTGAGGGTCCTCAGAAAGCTGTGGGTTACGCAGTGAACCTGCCCTCTGGTTTGTCGGAAAACGGTAGTTCGGCGGCACTGCCCTTTTAACTGTGGTAGCCAGCGCCACAGTGGCGTCGCCCTTTTAAGGCCGGCGGCAGCTGGGGTTCCGGGGGCGGGGTCTGTCTCCCTGTGGACTCCCGCAGCCGCCGGGCTGATTCATTCCGGGCTCGAGCGCCAAGCTCTGACGTTGGCGCCTGCGCAGGGCGCGGCCTCGCTCCTGATTGGCTGGGGTCGGGCTGCCCTCCCCCGCCCGCCACCCCTGGTTTCCCTCCCCGGGCCGCAGTAGAAACAGTGCCCTCTCCCTTCTTGACCCCTGGCCCTTCCCTCCCTCCTTCCCTCTCGCCGCCGTAGCTTCTGGCGCTGCCGCTCCCGGAGGAGCACCCGCCACCAACGGTGATGGGGTCTCGGGCCTCCACGTTACTGCGGGACGAAGAGCTCGAGGAGATCAAGAAGGAGACTGGCTGTGAGTTCGGGGTGGGGGGTGTGGGGTGGGAAGGCGGCCGGGCGTCCCCGGCCGGCCTCGGTACTGAGGACGATCGTCGCTGAGGTCTTGATCTGGGTGCGGTGACTTTGTTGGGAGGGTCCCGCGCAGCGTCCGGTGCTTTGGGTAACCGAGGGCTAGAGGACCTGTGCGTTCATCTGTAGCTTCCCGGAGCCGGGATGTGGCCCCTCCGGTGCTGTCTTGCCTCAGAAGCCCGAAATCTCGATCCAGCCGCGGAGCACAGACACCACCCCTCCACTCTTGCCCTCTCAAGTCCGCGAATTTTCTTTCTTTAACGTTCCTCTCACAGAGGCAACCTGAACAGTAGGTAAAGGAGGAGCAAATCCAGGAAACCTGAATGGTTCCTGAAGAAAACGTAATACATTCCAGTGAGGTTTCTCAGTAAGGACCTAAAACTATTAAAATCACACGCAGGGGAGAATGAACTCAGAAAAAAAGATCATATAGTAAGGCTAGTGACCGGGGACTGCAGACTTGTAAGCAATCAGGAGTCCGAAAACCTGAGACTTTTTCATCTGAACCGTTGGAGAAAAGGCACGGGTATAGTGACCAGATTTTTAATGCTACAATGAGGACATTTGTCCTGTTTTCATACATATTGATTTCTGCCATGTTGCTGTATTTTATGCAGTTGATATTGAAACTGTATGTACTCCAAAATCAGTGAGTTTGTACCAGGAACAGATTTAAAAATATATATATATGTGTGTGTGTGTGTGTGTATATATATATATATATATATATACATACACACACACATATATATATATACACACACACATATACATATATGCTCTAGGTTCTTCCTTGTTAGCCTGAAAGAAGGAGCAACAGGGCTTTAGGAATTCAGAAACACTGAGAACACCATAGCTATGAAAAGCCCTTGATAATGTATGATACAGTTGTATCGCTACCACGCTTTCTCGGTGATCCTTTGGACTCTGGAGTTTTGTAAGCTGTGTCTTCACGATACTTGTCTTTGATAATAACGTGAGCGGCAAGTAACACCATGAAAGTAGTGCCTAGGGATCACTGGGCGAACTACAGAATTCTCTAGGAATGGAGTACTCGGATAAATTAAAAGTTGTCCTGGCTGACTGACAAGTTCAGCTTCCTAAAGTGTTCAAGCTGGAAGACTCACCTAGCCCACCTCCCGCTGCATTGATTTCCCATACCCTGCTGACATGTACAGCAGCTAAGCTTTACCGAGATCTTTAACCATGCTGACCCATCTACTTAACCAAGGTGATCCTTTTCTCAGTTTCAATTGAATGACAGAAATCACTTAGCTTTTTATAACTTTTATTTGACTACTCACCTTTATGGATATTTCGTGACTTATTCTGATTCCATGGCAGAAATACAGGCAACTGGATTTAGCAAGCATTTTACTACATTTTGTGGCCATGACCTGTGATCACACTTGGAAACATAATGACTTCTTTACATCTAGGATGACAGCCAAGTTAAAGCATCTGTGTTTAAAGAGTCACGTCACGAGGAAGTGTATGAGTATGGCACAAGCTATTGTTTTGTTGTCCTTTGTTTTTTTTTTTTTTTTTTTTAACACTTATTTATTTATTATGTATACAATATTCTGTCTGTGTGTATGCCTGCAGGCCAGAAGAGGGCACCATACCCCATTACAGATGGTTGTGAGCCACCATGTGGTTGCTGGGAATTGAACTCAGAACCTTTGGAAGAGCAGGCAATGCTCTTAACCTCTGAGCCATCTCTCCAGCACCCTGTCCTTTGTTTTTTTGACACAGGTCTTATTCTGTAACCCAGACTTACTTAGAATCTACTACATAAACAGGGTCTGGTGATGCATATCTTTAATTGCAGCAGAAACAGGTGGATCTCTTGAGTTCAAGGCCAGCCTGGTCTACATAACAAACTCCAATACAGCTAGGACTACACAGGGAAACCCTGTCTTTAGAGACAAGACAAAACAAACAAAAAAAGTTTCTCTACATAGCCCAGGCTAATTTCAAACTCATGGTAGTCCTTCTGCCTCAGCTTCCTGGGTACTGGGATTATAAGAAGAGCCATCATGCCAACTGAGGGAAAGCTGTTTTGCTTCATAGTAAATGGTACAGTAATGTCATTCCAGTTTTTTTTCATAAGTCCTGGCTGTAGGGCTGAGTTATTTTACCTTGTGACTCATGGACAAACCCCAAGTCATCATGGAAGAACTATTATCCTGGTCACCCAAGAGTGATTCAAGTATGAGAACGATTGTCCCCAAAGCCGGTGTATGTATTGACTG
Source organism: Arvicola amphibius (assembly GCF_903992535.2). NCBI lineage: Eukaryota > Metazoa > Chordata > Mammalia > Rodentia > Cricetidae > Arvicola > Arvicola amphibius. Next base: position 56,094,012 of record NC_052051.1, on the reverse strand, counting down.
GGAAGGCCCTAATGAAACATATACACTTACTGAAACTTTGCAGTGTCTGTTTAGTATTTTAATAGGTGTTCAGAGCAGATGGTGGCAGAAGACACCCACAACCTGGCTGGGGACATAAGCCAAAGAGAGTTATGATTGGCGCCAGGACATAAGGAAGCCCAAATCTTGCAGCACCCACCTTCAGAATTTAGGGAAGAAAGTAACAAGCTGGCCTTGAGTTTAGGAATAGGATCTTGATACAAAAATGGATTCATTTTGTATAAATTAACCTAGAGTGTCTCTGTGTCCCAGCAACTGTTAGCCCATCAGCTACTGGGTCAATACTCTCTATACCCTCGGGGCTGAGTTGTGAGTTTATCTAGTTTGCACCCTTAGCAGAGGCTTGTTTCCTTTTCTTTTTTTTTCCTTTTCTTTTTTTTTTGTTTTTTTTGTTTTTTTGTTTGTTTGTTTTTCAAGACAGGGTTCCTCTGTAGCTTTGGAGCCTGCCCTGGAACTCGCTCTTGTAGACCAGACTGGTCTCGAACTCACAGAGATCCGCCTGTCTCTGCCTCCCAAGTGCTGGGATTAAAGCCGTGCGCCACCACCGCCCGATCCTTTTCTTCTTTATCTTTTTTCCTTTAACAGGTTCTCTTGTAGCCCAGACTATCCTCAAATTTAAGAACCTATTGCTTCAACCTCCCAAGTACTGGGATTACAAGTGTGTCAACTCCACAGAATGCCTTTAATCCCAGCACTCGGGAGGCAGAGGCAGGTGTATCTCTGAGTACAAAGCTTGTCTGGTCTACAGAGTAAGTTCCAAGCCAGCCAGGACTACACAGAAAAACCCTGTTTTGAAAAACAAGCAAAAAAAAAAAAAAAAAAAAAAAAAAAAAACCAGATGTGGAGGCAGAAGCAGGTGGATCTCCAAGTTCCAGGCCAACCAGGGCTACATAGTGAGACCCTGTCTCAAAAAGAAAAAAAAACAAAAAACAAAAAACAAAACAAAAAAAAAAAAAAAACAGAAAAACCTTTGTCGTTGTAAAACACCTGCTATATTTAGCTTTTGTTCTATCACTTTTTTTTTCACATTTCTGCATTTTTATAAGTCAGTACATTTGCATGAATGATGTCATTGGAGGGAGGTAATGGTGTTTCTGTCTTGTCTCTTACTGAATTGGTCAGTACAGAAGTTTCTGTAATGACCCTTAGTTCACTTATCCAGAGGAACAGCCTGGCTATGGATTGCCAAAAAGCTTAACTTTGAGCAAAGGTTCATTCCAGCTAAATAGTGGTGAATGCAGATTGGTTATTTTTAGTTTCTGCCCTCTGGTGTGTGTCATGTGGGTATGGGCAGGGTGTTGAACAGGGTAGGAAGTGAGTTGGACAGACCGGTGAGGTTTTGTTTGTTTGGAAGGGTGTAGTGTATGAAGGGGGTGGGTCTCTCTAGTTCCAGCGGAGGACAACCCCGACAGAGGCAGCTGCTTGAGAACATTTCTTGAAGCTGAGCTTCTGGGTGCTCCTGCCTCCTTCTGGGGCCCCGTCCTGTCCTCTCCCTGTCACCCCACATTGTCAGAAGATTCTGTGTGGGCAGAGGATTCTCCTGTGTCCTGTTTCGTCTTACTGAGTTGGAAATGCACAGATACTACCTTATAGCAGATTGGGAATAATTTGTAAAGTTTTGTGCTCTTCTACTTTTTCCCAGAATTCCTCTTTCTGGCTAGAAAGGGGTAGGGAGAGCTGTGTGTCAAGGTAGAGATCAGAACTCTGAAGGAGTAGAGCCTTATGAATGAGGAAGGGGCTCAGAGCACAGACTACTTGAAGTTTACATAGACATTCACTGCCCCTAGGAGCAGCTGCAGAGATAGAAGCTGTCTTTTGAGTTTAAGCAGAAAAATACTATGCTACAAAATAGTAATACACATGTTAACCTGCAGTAAATACTATTACGGAGGAACGTGAGCAGATACCTGAGGTTGTATGTCACGTATCGTGACCTGGCCTGAACAAATCAGATTCAAAAGATTAGAATTCATACCAGCTGTGGTAGCTTATTTTATGCCTGTAAACTAGGGTTCTGAGTTCAAGGCCAGACTAGACTCCATAGCAAGATACTGTCTTTCGCTCCTCTGGTAAAGGTGCTTGCCAGCAACCCTGATGTCCCAGTTTTGATTCCTAGGACCCACATGGTGGAAACTCTGCCAAGTTATCCTTTGCCCGTCATGTGTGGACTGTGGCACAAATGCATGTGAACATGTGTGTGCATACATATACATAACTCTAATTTTTAAAATAAAAGAGGGTCGGAGAGGTGGCTCAGCAATTAAGAGTGCTCGCCATTCTTACAGAGGACCCAAATTGGTTCTCTGCACCCACATGTCAACTCACTATTATCTGTAACTCCCTTTTTGGGTTTCTGTTAGCACTAATCTCACACATGCTACCCATACATACATTCTGGCAAAACACTCTTAAAAAGAAATAAATAAATCTTACAGTCTCAAACAAAACAGCAGGAGTAACAACCACCTGAACAAAACAAAAAACTCAGATGTTCAGATTTTGTACTATAAACTTTAAAATATACTGAAAAGTTGACAGTAAATGATGCCCAATACTCGTTCTTATTGTTTTGTTTTTCAAGACAGGGTTTCTGGCTGTCTTAGAACTTGCTCTGTAGACCAGGCTGGTCTTGAACTCAGAGATCCACCTGCCTCTGCTTCCTGGGTGCTAGGATTAAAGCTGTATGCTAGCCACCACTGCCCTGTCCCCATACTTGTTCTTATTTAGTACATGTTGTTACAGTTTTGCTGTGTTTGCTTTATATGTCATTTTCTGTTCATTAACCTCTTTATTTCTTTCGGTGTAAGGGATTGAACCTAGAGCCTGGCTTTTATGCATGCTTAGAAAGGGATGTACCATTGAGTTCTACCTCCAGCCCTGATGTTTGGTTTGTTTTTGTTTTTGTTTTGAGACAGGGTCTTACTGTGTAACCCTGGTTGACCTGGAACTCTTTAGTCAAGCTGGCATTGAACTCACAGTACTTTACCCTTAATTACTTTCGTGTTTTGTAACAGGAAGAGGAAACATGTAACTTGTTAACCACGGTGCTGTCATCTGTCATCGTTCCTAAGAAAGTTAATAGTGACTTTTTATTACCTGCTGGTCAGTAATACTAAAGTTTGCCCTGTTCTGAGGAGATACATTTTGTTTGTTTGGTTGGTTCACTTTGTTCTTTTGTTGGACTGGACTTGGAAGCCATTCCTTGAGCATGCCCTGAAGCACTTCTACTGAGGTCCATCCCCTGCTTATTTTAGAAAATACCCTTTTGGTTTTCAAGATAGGGTTTCTCTGTGTTCCTGACTGTTCTGGAACTCGCATTGTAGATCAGGCGGCCTCAAACTCAGATTTGACAGTCTCTGCCTCCCAGAGTGCTGGGAGTAAAGGCGTGCGCCACCACTGCCCAGTGGTCTCTTAATTCTTAAGAGATTAGGTTAGATCTTGACGTCCTTCTGTCGGAGAAACGTCGGGCTGTGGAAGGTAAGGAGGCCTGGTGAGGGTGCAGGCTCATCTCCGCAGTCCCCACGTGTCGTCTTCATGTGGGTCAGATGATGGCAGAGTGATGCCACTCTCCAACCTTCATGCTTCCCCTTGCCGACCACCGTGGTGCTTTTGTGTCCGTGGACTACCTTTCTTCTCTGGACACGAGGCAGAAATGATAGAAAGCTCTGAACTCGGGGTGAGCAAGGTATAAAATAATCACTTGTTCATCAGCAGAGTGACTGCAGCTTCATTGGGGCATATTCGTAGTCATAGTCTAAGGGAACTGCTACCTCCTGAATGTTAGAGGTTTTAGGTATCTGTCTGGTTAGTTTAGCCCCTTCAGTGAGTTTGGTTTTACTGGACACATGTCCTGCCTTTATTCCTGGCAGTTCTAATACTTTCATGCACGTGGATTGTGTAGCTCTTTTAAAGGTAGATGAAGCCAGTGTGATGGTCCATGTGTGTAATACTAACACTGTGGGGACGGAGGCAGGGCTGCAATTCAAGCCTAGCCTAGAGTGAGTTTAAGGTCACTTTACTTTGGAGGTTCCTTTATATTCTTTGTCCCAAGGCATTTAGCACCCTTGCTCGTTGAGACGGGTTTCTCTGTGTGGCCTTGGCCGTCCAGGAACTCCCTCTGTGAACCAGGCCTCAATCTCAGAGATCGCCTGCCTTTGCCTTCTGAGTTAGCACCTTGATATTTACAAAGCTGTGTTTAATTTTATCATCATAACATATTCAAAATATAAGTGATAGGTTCAGATATGCGCATACTGAGAATGTTAATAGTTGACATTTGGTTGTATGTTTTGCCATTGATTTCCATATGGGTGAGTTTGTCCTGGAAGATAGCAGTTTCTTACATTTGTAAAGCTACTTTTAAGTGCATGCTTATTATGTATAGATCAGCAAATTATGACTTCCAAAAGCTGTAAATTGATTTTCTTCATAAAAAATGGAGTGTAATGACACAAGTCCTTACCAAAGGAGTTTTTAAAAAACATACATAGAACAAGATGGCTCCGTTTATGTTCTTCTGTAATAAATATCTAATAATTCATTTATTAGTTTTAGGAGTTGTATTAGATTGTGACATTTGCCTTAATTTATGGTCCTGGCATGGGAGATTGGGGGCTTGGGTGTTAGGAAAATCACATTGCATGTTTGTTCCATTTACATTTTATCATGTGTATAATGTTAAAATAATGTGTAAATATAAAATACCCTAAACTGATATGTTAATGTAATTTGATTTTTTTTATATTAACCAATAATCTGAAATGTGAGAGAGACTCTGAACACTAAAATCTTACCTAGCAAACTAAACATTATAATTACTTAAAACTCCTCAGAGGCTAGAGAAGAGCCCAGTGGGTAAGAGCACTTGCTCTGCGAACAGGACCTCAGGTGCAAGTCCCCAGCCACATGGAGAGGCAGGCATGTCTGTAACTGCCTAGAGTTCCACAGTCAACCAGCCAGTCTGGCCGTAGTGGTGAGCTTCCAGTTCAGTTCCTGGAGAACCGTTCTGGCTTCTGCATGTGTGTGCATGAATACATGCACTCACACACACCACACATATCATACATACTACACACAGAGAAAATTGTGCAAAACCAGGATGGAAAAGATGGTTCCATGGATGAATGCATCCTGCTCTTCCAGAAGGCCTTGAGTTTGGTTCCTAGCATCCATGTTGGGCAGCTCACAACCACCTGTAGCTCTAGTCTAGGGGCTCCAATTCCTCTGGATTTTGAGGGCATCAGCACTCACTTGCACAGACCTAGAAACATAATAAAAAAATAAACATTTTAAAAATACTCAACATCAATGTGAAAGGTCATGAGCTACTAATTGAAAATTAAGCTATTATGGAACTGAAGAGATGGTCAGTAGTTAAGAGCACTGGTTGCTCTTCCAGAGGACCCAGCTTCTATTCCCAGCACCTATATGGCAGCTAACAACTGTCTGTAACTCCTGTTCCAAGGAACCTGACATCCTCATAGAGACATACATACAGGCAAAACACCAATGTACATAACATAAAAATAAATAAATTATTAAAAAAAGAAAATTAAGCTATCAGATTTAAGTACACAAATGATATTAGATGGAAAATTAATAAAATGGAAAAAATGTTGAGATGGTAAACAGATTTCTTTTTCCAAACTTTTTGGGAAATATAGTTATTCTTTAACTGGCTTAGTTTTGCTCAACAAAGGAATTTATTAAAAGAGTAGCCTTTGAGGCCAGATGCCAGGCCTGGAAAAATTGATCAGATTCCTAAAGAAAGCAGCTGTGCCTGGCATGGTCAAGAAAGTGGAGCGAAGTTAGCATAGCAGTATAAACTGTCCCTTCAGGCGCTCCTGAAGGGATGCGGAGGTGATACTAATAGTTAACTCGGTGTGCTTTCCGAACGCCAGGCGCCTTGCCAAGCCTTTTCCTTTCATCAGCTCCTCACATTCCCGCTCACTTACCCCCTGTGGAGCCGTGAATGGAATTAGAATCTGTCTACCTGGCTGTCCTGAGTGTGTGCCCCGCTCACTTAACCAGTGTGGCGCCATGAATGGACTTAGAATCTGCCAGCCTGGCTGCCTGGCAACAGAGTCCCCACCTGAAGCTTTCAGCAGCCGTACCCCTGATGGAGGGGAGCCGGTTGCCTCCTCCTCTGCTCTCTGCACACCTTAGTTCTCCCAGCTCCATGTCAAAGAGGAAGCTAATGCCAAGAAGGTCACAGCTGCCCTGGTGTGCCCTCTCCTCTCCTCTCTGCCCCATCATTCACTTCCTGTTTCACCCCCTGCCTTGTTTACTTTGTTTCATTGTTCCTAACACAGTGAGTCCAGTGTTGTTGCTTGAGCTCCAGGAGGACAACCACAGAACCACACTTCCCTTAACCCTTATTGCCTAAGGGGTGCAGCTGAGACAAAGTCTGAAACTGTAACCTACTGGGGCTGTAGTCTTTTGGCCTGTGGTCACTGCTTTCTCCCCTCTCCACAGTCTGCTAGAAGACTGTTTCCCAGCAATGTGTTCCCACTGTTGTGTTGGGCGTCTGCAGTTACAAACTGCTCTTAGCTGTCCTGGAGTCAGACAAGATGAGGAGCACTGCCTTCTCTTGTAGATGTCATCTGGTCACAGCAAACAAGCCGATTCCAGGTTGTGGTGGTCTGTCACCTGATGAAGTCCTGAAGAAGAGGTGACATTGTAGATGCTTGGTACAGAAGGAAACCAGACTTTAAAAACAAAATTGTTTGATGTGCCCCCAGTATTTACTTCAACGTTATCTACTTAGAAATTGCAGTCTGAAGAGCCAAGCTAACTAATAGGTTTGAGTTGGATTGGTTTTTATCCTTTAACTTTATTTCACTTGGAGTGGTGTGTGTGTGTGTGTGTGTGTGTGTGTGTGTGTGTGTGTTAGGGATCATACTATTAGCAGATACTCTGCAACTGACCTGTAGTCTTTGCCTCCAACACTTTTTTAAAAAAAGAAATTCTATAATTCTCCTCCTCCTCTTCCTCCTCTTCATTCTTCTTCTTCTGGTGGCAGGGGTGGGATGGGGGAGGTGGGGAAAGTTTTAAGACAGGGTTTCTCTGTATCCATGGCTGTTCCGGAACTAGCTCTTGTAGACCAGGCTGGACTTGGACTCACAGAGATCCACCTGCCTCTGCCTCCCGAGTGCTGGGATTAAAGGCCTTTGCTACCACTGCCTGGCCGCCTATACTTCATTTTTAGAGCCAGTTTTCATTGCTTTTGATTTAGTTTCTTTTGCAGCTCCTCCTCCTCTTTTTTTTTTTTTTTTTAATTTGCTGTTTTGACATTCTAGAAAAGCTTCGCTGCCCCTCCTAAACCCCACACTAAAGCATGTGGTGGGTTGTGGGTGTAGTGTAAATGCATGTCTACTTCTTCAATTGGTACTAATTTTGTGCTCTTTAGTTTCCCACAGTCAGATCACGCGCCTATACAGCCGGTTCACCAGCCTGGACAAAGGGGAGAATGGGACTCTCAGGTGAGTACTTCCTTTCCCCCCCAAAACCAGGAACTCCCTAGCAGCTGTCTTTATCCCAAGGGTAGGCACACTAAGTGTCTTGCATTTGAGGGCAAGGACCACTTGGGCCATGGTGTCTACAGATTATTGGTCCACCGAGGAATTAAATAAGCCAGACCAGTGATGCTAATTCATGGCTAGACTTTTGCTGCTCTCTTCCAAACTCCCTATAAGTTTAGGTGGCTACTGTTCTAGTCCTATGGGCTGAATGTGGTAACACATGCCTGTAATCCCAGTACTCAGAGGCTGAGGCAGGAAACTCATGTGTTCAGGCTGGTACTCAGCTACCTTGCTGTAATAATAATAATTAAGAAACAATGTGTGAGGGGGCTGGAGAGATGGCTCAGTGGTTAAGAGCATTGCCTGCTCTTCCAAAGGTCCTGAGTTCAATTCCTGGCAACCACATGGTGGCTCACAACCATCTGTAATAGGGTCTGGTGCCCTCTTCTGGCCTGCAGGCAGACACACAGACAGAATATTGTGTACATAATAAATAAAATAAATATTAAAAAGTGAGGATCTTTCTTACAAAAAAAATTTTTGACTTAAAGTCTTAGATTTAAACTACTTCTGCCCTTTAGTTGTGATGAGGGCAAGTTACTTTGCATCTCTAATTCAGTTTCCTCAGCTCTACAAGGGCACAGATAAAATATGGCATGAAAAAGGGTGTGATACTATATCAAGTTGGAGCAGTAGATCTGCGCAGGATGTATGTGTAATAAATGTCATCATAGCCTCTATGTTATGTGAGGCTGATTGCTCTTACCACGTTCAAGGTTAAATCTTTAACGGGTCTCATGCTTGAAAGAGTTATTTCCTCTTTCTTTCTTTCTTTCTTTCTTTCTTTCTTTCTTTCTTTCTTTCTTTCCCTCCTTCCCTCCCTCCTTCCCTCCCTCTCTCCCTCCCTCCTTCCCTTCCCCCCCCCCCCCCCGCCTCTCTTTGTTTCTTGGGAAACCATGGGAGAGTCTTGCTCTGTAGTTCAAAGTGTGCTAGAACTCATATAGCTCAGGCTGGCTTCCAAGTTCTGAGACCATAGGTGTGATCCACTATGCCCTGTTGTTGCATGAGTTCTAATTGGTCTTAATAATAAAAATCCAGAGCCAGGGCTGGAGAGATGGCTCAGTGGTTACGAGCTATGCTTGCTCTTCCGAAGATCCTGAGTTCAATTCCCAGCAACCACATGGTGGCTCACAACCATCTGTAATGAGATCTGGTGCCCTCTTCTGGCCTGCAGACGTACATGCAGACAGAATACTGAGAATACTGTATACATAATAAATAAATTTAAAAAACAAAAAAAACCCAGAGCCAGATATTGGGGTAAATGCTGAAAGATCAGAGAGACAAAGGAGCAAGCCACAGCCCACTCTTACCTTTCTAACTCCTCAGCTGAAAAAGGGCTGAGCACCTGTCTCCTCCCACCGTATATACTTCTCTCCATCCAGCCATATCATTTCCTGTCTTGTCTGTTCAGACCTCCAGACCTCTATGGTTAACTAGTGGCTAGCTCTTCTCTCTGGTCTTCAGGCAAACTTTATTTTTTAGAGCACAGACAAAAAATATCACCATACCCTGTAGTTCTTTTCTTGAATGGAAACATCTCAAGAATTTCTTGCATCTTTCTGGGTGATGGTGGCGCACACCTTTAACCCCAGCACTTGAGAGACAGGTGGATCTCTGAGTTCGAGGCTGGTCTGATCTGTACAGTGAGTTTCAGGACAGCCAGAGCTGTTACACAGAGAAACCCTGTCTTGAAAACCAAAAAAAAAAGGATAGAAATTCTTGCATTTCATAGGTGATTTAGCTCTTCCCAAGCAAGTGTCTTCAGGTTCCTCCAGCTGCCTGCTTCTCCATTCAAGCTCTGTGGTAGATGATTGTGTCTGTTTGCTGTTCTCAGGGCCAATTAACAACTACAAAATGGTAATGTTCAAGAAATCATTTACTAAGGAACAACTTAACTATTTGCTCATTGTTTGGTTTATTGATATGACTTGTTTGCTGAACTTACTGGAATGTAGCAAGATTAAATCTAGCTTCATTCACATCTGAGTTGGTACAAAACCCACTTGGCAGATATTCTAATTACTTGTATAATGTGCCTCAGAAGTAATTTCAGGAGGCAGTATTCTTTTTTTTTTTTTTTTTTTTTTTTTTTTTTGGTTTTTCGAGACAGGGTTTCCCTGTAGTTTCTAGAGTCTGTCCTGGAACTAGCTCTTGTAGACCAGGCTGGCCTCGAACTCAGAGACCCGCCTGCCTCTGCCTCCCGAGTGCTGGGATTAAAGGCGTGCGCCACCACCGCCCGGCAGGAGGCAGTATTCTTACTAGGTTGTACTCTGTTGGCTTTAAGAAGTTCATGTCAGAGGCCAGTGGTCTCTAGATTAAGGTGATTCTCTTGGCAGCCGGGAAGATTTCCAGAGGATTCCAGAACTTGCCATTAACCCACTGGGAGACCGGATCATCAATGCCTTCTTTTCAGAGGGGTGAGTTGGAATGGCTGTGGTTGGACAGCCCTTGGGTTTGGCTCCTTCTTTTGTTGTCTGGCCTCCATTAATTGCTAATGTAGAATAATGATAGTTGTCATTTTAGATTATGGTTATTCAGAGTTAAATTGTACATCCCTAATTTTCATATCTAGATTATCTCTTGTTCCACCCTCCTTGATTTTTTTCTTGTATTACTTGTGCGTGTGTGCGTGCGTGCATGCGTGCGTGTGTGTACACCACCTGTATAGCGCTATCAGAGAGTATTAGATCTGCTGGAACAGGAATTGTAGATGGATGTGAGCTGTCATGTTGGTGCTGGGAATCAAACCTGGTCCTCTGCAAGAAACACAAGAGCTCTTAACCATTTGGTCATCTATGCAGCTCCCTGTTTTACATTTTTTAATGTTAAAAGTTGAAGTCTAGCACATAATTTGCAGCACACAACACATTACTGCTGTTAAAGTGTTAGACAGGACCTCCGCATTTGTGGTCATTTGCTCCTCCCTTGATACCGCCTCCCCTCCAAGCTATTTCTGGTTGTTTCCTTTGTTTTTGAGATGGGAGCTTTCATTGTATAGACCAGGCTAGCCTCAAACTCACAGAGTTCTGCACACCTCTACCTCCTGAGTTCTGGTATTAAAAGTATGCTCTTGCTGCTCTTGCTGTTCCATACCTGCTTTTTTTTTTTGGTGGTGGTGCTGAGGATCAAGCATATGTATTGATGTATGCTAGACAAATGCTTTACCACTAAGCCATTTCCCTAGCCCTCTACCCACGTTCTCATAAATACCCTCCCTTCTCCCTTCTTTTCTCTCTCCTTTCCTTGGTCCTCTCCTGCTGATATTTATGAGATCATATATACATAAACACAGGCATATAATACATGTATACATAGTCTTTTTCACATTACATATTACAGAAATGTGTGTGTGTTCACATACTCTATTTTTTTAACTTTTTGACGGTAAATTGCATTCATTTACCTCTGAATGCTTCATTCAGTATTTGTTTGCTTAGAAGTCATCCCTTCTAAAACTTAATCTTTTTTAATGTTACTCTTTTATTTTGAGATAGAGGTTTTTTAAAGATTTATTATGTATACATATATATGTGTGTATGTATGTGTGCATGTGTGTACATAGCTATATATAGCTATACACACACACACACACACACACACACCTATAGCTTGCTCTTATGGCTTACTCAGCCTGTTTTCTTTCTTTCTTTCTTTCTCATCACCCCAAGAGAGAGTCTGTCTGTATATTCCTGCTGTCCTGAAACTGTGTGTAGGCTGGCATAGAGCTCAGAGATCTGCCTGCCTTTGCCTCCAAAGACATGAACCACCATTGAGCTTCATTCAGCCTGTTTTCTTATGCTAGCCAGGACCATGGGCCCAGGGTAGCACCACCCACAATGTACTGGGCCTTCCCATGTCAGTCACTAATTTTAAACATACCTCGAAGGCATGCCTACAGGCCAGTCTGGGATTTTTCTTCCTAAATGACTCTAGTCTACATCAAGTTGCTATAAAAACTAGCCAGGATCTGGATGGTGATGATGCACACCCTTTATCCCAGCACTTGGGAGGCAGACATGAGCAGATCTCTGTGGAGTTCAAGGCCAGCCTGCTCTACAGAGCTATTTCTAGGACAGCTAGGGCTGTTACACAGAAGAAACCCTGTCTCGAAAAACAAACAAACAAAAACTAGCTGATAAACACATGGTCCGTAGTCATACATGCCAGCAAAATACCCATAAACAGAAAAATTTTGCTTTTTTCTTTAAATCAAGTAATAAAATTCAAGACCAGTTAGATCAGAAAGGGTGACAGGAATCCAGTCAGACCAAGATGCACTCAATTCAGAGTCCTGTTGAATCTAAACAGTCTTCTGCTCTTCACTTTGCCTTCCTTGCCACCTGAACCAGTCACGTGTTCTTTGCGAGCCTGCAGAGCATTGCACCCCGTCCAGACACGTTTTACACAGAAGTACTTTATACATAAACCGTTTGCAACGTCAAATAAATTCTCTACAGTCATTTTGTCAGCTTCTTTTTCAGAGTTCCTTAGTCACCATCAGTTTCCTCTTCTACTACTACTACTTCTTTTCCTCCTCCTTCTCCTCCTCCTCTTCTTTTTTAAAGCATGTATTTATTTTGTGTGTATGTAAATTAAAGGACAACTTTCAGGAGTCAGTTTTCCTCTGCACCAGTTGGATTCTGGGGAATGAACTTAGATCACCAAGGCTTGGAAAGAGCCTGCCCCCACTGAGTCCTCTCACCAGCCCTGTAAGTCTGTTTTGAAAAGCAAAGCTGTATTTGCTCTGACTTTGGTCACTACCCACCACCTTCTCTGGTCTGCTGCTAAGAGTATCGTGGCCTCTGTGGCCAGGCATACACAGCCTGTGCCACTGCTTCCTGTTCTTATCAGACATGGCTTGTATTTTATTGTCTTAAAAAGGAAGAATTTTTCTTTTCTTTTTTGTTTTGTTTTCTTTTGTTCAGATTAAAATTTGATAGTAGAACATAGGTGTTTTATTCTGTCACATAGACATTGTGCTAATAGCATTACCCTCATGCCCCAGGCACATGGTCAAGTGTTAATCCATATTACTTGGTTGTTCAGAGCTTCCATGAGGAGTGTGGCTCGATGAAGGAAACAAAGCTTACCCTTTTGAGCTAGCCTTCCCTTGATCTCTCCCATTAGTAGGTCTCCAAACTGTGTCTACCTGACACTTAGAGACATTTACACTAAGAGACCAGAGGCTTTTTTTTTTTAACCCTCTATTTTCTTTTTGAAACATGGTCCCTTTTGCGGTACAAAATGAACTCAAATTCAGAATTCTCCTACTGCCGCCTCCTAAATGCTAAGGTTATCCAGCTAAGACTGGGAGTTTGTTTTGTTTTTGTTTTTTTGATACAGGTTCTTGCACTGTATAGATTTGGCTGACCTGGAACTATGTAGATCAGGCAAGCCTTGAATTTATAGAGATCTACCTGTCTCTGTCTCCAAATGCTAAAATTAAAGGTATGTGTCACTATGCCTGGCAGAATTTTTTGGGGTAGCTCTAGGAAGCAGGCCGCCTGAGACTGATATGATTGTCTTAAGTAAACAAGTCACATGGGTCACCCTATAACCGTTAAAAAATTCACTTATTCAATTTTAAAATTTTCTTTGTGTTATTGCTATTTTATTTTTTATCTCTATCTCTCTGTCTCTCTGTGCATGTCTGTGCATGCGTGTGTGTGTGCGTGTGCGCACACGTTACAGGCATGCATACATGGAGGTCAGAGGACAACTTCCAGGAATCAGTTCTCTCCACTGTGTGGGTTCTGAGGATTAAACTCAATCATCAGACTTAGCAGGAAATAGCTTTACCTGCTGAGGCCTCTCAGCATCAGCGCCCCTGAATTTCTGAGCCCACCTGGATTGACATGGTGATCTGTTCTGTTTCCCAATAGAGAGGACCAGGTAAACTTTCGAGGATTCATGAGAACTTTGGCCCATTTCCGACCCATTGAGGATAACGAAAAGAGTAAAGATGTGAATGGACCTGAACCACTCAACAGCCGAAGCAACAAACTGCACTGTAAGGAGCATCAGTTGTGTGGCTTAACGTATCATCTGTGAGCTCGTTTACTCTGTCGCTTTATAAAAGCAGAGTGCTAAGTGGTCAGACGGTGGAGATAAGCTGAGTGGGAATTCCTGGTTTACCATTTTTTGCCCATGAGACTTTGGACAGGTTACCTGAGATCTTTGGGCTGCAGTTTTCTCTTGTGGAAAATGAGATTATTAAGGGATTTTATAGATCATTTTCATAGCTCATTCATTGATTTTGGTGCTGTTAGAGATGGAACATATGTTTCTTAGGCTAGCCTCAAACTTACTATGTAGCTAAGGCTGGTTTGAATTCCTTCTTCCATTATTTTCACCTCCCATGTGCTGAGATTACTGGCGTGTAGCACCACACCTTACTTTTGAGGGGTTATAATAGAGCCCAAGGCATAAAGTGTGCCAGACAAATACTTTTACTGCTGAGCCACATCTGTAGTCCCCACTGAGAGATTCTTCTTCCTCTTATAAAATTAATATATGTCAAGTACTTCAAACAGTACCTTGTATATACTGGTACTGTATATATTCAGTAAGTGTTACCACTATTATAATTCATTATCTCTTGTACACCAGGCACTCTAGAAGGTACTAGAATGACAACGGGGAGTATGGGATCAAGCCCTTGGCACTGCCTATGAGAGATTATGTTGGTCCTCCATCTCTTCTGTTAGTAGATTATGGATTTGACTAAAGTTCCAGTAATAGAGGCAATGTTTAATTTTCTTTGCCTGTTACCTCTTGCCTCCTTTCTTTAGATACTTATTAGGTTTCCTTCTGCCCCTGTTAGTTCATGGACTATCGCCCAATATCTTACTAGGTTTCCTCCTGCCCTTGTTAGTTCATGGACTATCACCCAATATCTTACTAGGTTTCCCTCTGCCCCTGTTAGTTCATGGACTGTCGCCCAATATCTTACGACACTTTTCCAGGAAGTTGAAGTTGAATGTCTACTTTCTTTCTTTCTTTTTTTTTTTTTTTTTTTTTTTTGGTTTTTCGAGACAGGGTTTCTCTGCAGCTTTAGAGCCTGTCCTGGAGCTAGCTCTTGTAGACCAGGCTGGTCTCGAACTCACAGAGATCCGCCTGCCTCTGCCTCCCGAGTGCTGGGATTAAAGGCGTGCGCCACCACCGCCCCGCGAATGTCTACTTTCTTTCAACACAAGTTGATATTGAAATTATATGAAACTAATTGAGCCCAACCCTGCCTTGAAAGAATGCATGGTGGAGCCGAGGAGTTTGTGAAGCCACAGATTAAATGGAGCCCATGATGATTTAAAGCTACTAGAGGCTTTTAAATATTAGAACAAATACAAATAAGTTAGATTACATAATTCTGCATTTTGTATATTTGACAAATGCCTCATTAAGTTCTAGTTGGTGGCTGTTGGCCTTTGCTCGTCTTCTTGGGAGGAATATGTGTTCCCTTTTGTTGGCATTTATGGCTCAGTTTGAGAATCACTGAAGTGAATCTTGTTCTTTAGGCCAGGGAAGATTTTTGAACAAAAGTGCTAAAATACTGTTGAGCTTTACCATAGCATTATGGTGCTTGACAAATGGCATAAAATTTCAATAGAAGCAAAGCTGGATACAGACAACAGAATTATGTGAATAATCCTCATGTATATTATAGACTACACTAGAAGCCACATTTTCTCCCTTAGTACCAAGTATTGTTTGGTTCATGCAAAGCCTTCTCGCTGTGGGTTGTTGGTGTTTTTATTTATTACATTATTTTTACTTGTTCTCTAACCAGAATCTCATATGTAGTCCAGGCTGGTCTGGAACTCAGTGTGTAATCAAGGCAAGTCTCAAACATAGGACTGTCTTCCCCACTGCCTCCTGAGCACCACTGTGTCCAGCTTTGATTAATGTTTTAGCATATTTCTAGTATATGCCTACCTGGTCTTAATACTGACTTGAGACCAGGAGTTAATGAATACCTGGAGAAGTCAGTTGTAGTTTGGAATCTAGGAAAGTACACATGGTTTAACATTTCCTTTTACTTTAAACTACTTATGTACTCATTCTTCTTTGTTTTTTGCTTTTTGAGACAGGGTTTCTCTGTAGCGTTGGAGCCTGTCCTGGAACTAGCTCTTGTAGACCAGGCTGGCCTTGAACTCCCAGAGATCTGCCTGCCTCTGCCTCCTGAGCGCTGGATTAAAGCCGGGAGCCACCAAGTCCCACTACTACCACTTGGTAGTTATTGTTTTCTTGAGTGTGGGCCTGCTGATGTAAGTTGTGTCATGTTTTAATAAAAACATTAAATAACAGGATGTGGTATTTGGTCAAAGAACAATCCTAAACCTTAAATTGTTGAGGGGCACAAGTGATCAACCGAGAACCCAGCTATATATCCGTATGAAACATAACCCATTTGTGTGGCACTCAGAGTCACAGGTGCCTGCCCAGGAGACATTTTGAGAAGAAAATAAATTTTTCTTTACACAGTCACATATTCCTTTGGCCGTGGACCCAGGGGCTGGAAAGGATATTCCACAAGAACCTCTGTTCTTGAAGAGGAAACTGTAGCTTCTCCTGAAACAGTATTGTCTATGTATCAACACTGATCTCTCTCTCCCTCTTCTCTTTTTTTTTAAGGCAGGGTCTCACTGTGTAGCCTTGACTGGCCTATAATTCAATATATAGTCCAGGCTGGCCTCAGACTCAACAGAGGCCTGCCTGTCTCTGCCTCCCAAATGTTAGGATTATCCAGGTGGTGATGTCACACGCCTTTAATCCTAGCACTTGAGATGCAGAGACAAGTGGATCTCAGAAAATTCGAGGCCAGCCTAGTCTACAAAGCAAGTTCCAGGACAACCAGGGCTATACATAGAGAAACCCTGTCTCGAAAAAGAATAAAGAAAAAAGAAAAATGTTAGCATTAAAGGTATGTACCACCATACACTATTGAGAATCTCTTTTAAAAAAAAAAAAAAAAAAACAGAACAAAACAAAAACAAAATATTTATCAGAAGCTGAAGATATGGCTCACAGGTTAGAAACACTAGCTGTGCCATGCAGTGATGGCAAACACCTTTGATCCCAGCACTCATGCAGGTGGATCTCTGTGATTTTGAGGCCAGCCTGGTTTAGAGAGTGAGTTACAGGATAGCCAAAGCTACAGAGAGAAATCCTGCCTTGAAAAACAAACAAGCAAAAAGCAATAACTATTCTTGCAAAGAAACATTCCATGTTCCATTATGAGCACCTACAGGGCTGCTCACAACCTTTTGTAACTCCGGTCCCAGAGAAATCCAAGAGCCTCTTCTGACATTTTTGGGTACCAGACATGTGCATGGTGCACAGACAAACTTGGAGACAAAAACTCATACATGTTAAATAAATAAACTTTTCTTTTTAATCAAAAACAATGCTTCTGGGGGCTGGAGATACGGCTCAGCATTTAAGAGCACAGAATGTTCTTCCGAAGGACCCAGGCTCAATTCCCAGCACCCACATGACAGCTCATAACTGTCTGTAATTCCAGTTGTAGGGGATATGACACCCTCACACAAACATACATGCAGGCAAAACACCAGTGCACAGGCCCGGCAGTGGTAGTGCATGCCTTTAAACCTAGCACTTGGAAGGCAGAGGCAGGAGGATCTCTGTAAAACCAACCTGGTCTACAAAGTGAGTTCTTCGACAGCCAGGACGGTTACACAGAGAAACCCTGTCTCAAAAAAAACAAAAAACAAAAATATGATCTTGGCTGGACAGTGGTGACACATACCTTCAGGCTGAAGCAGGTGAATCTGGGTTCAAGACCATTCTGATCTACAGAGTTAGTTTCAGGACAGGCAGGGCTACAAAGAGAAACTTTGTTTCAAAAAACAAAATAAAAAAGAAATTTATAAAGATCTCCTTCCCATTGGTTCACAACAATATGAGTATAATTAACAGTAATGAATTATAATCTTAAAATAGTTAATATTGCAAATTTTCTTACATTTTTTTTTAGCTACACACACAGAAAAAAATCACCAAGTCATAACCATGTATACCTGTTATTCCAAATCCTTGGAGACTGAGGCTGGAGGTTCACAAATTCAAAGTCAGTATGGGCAACGTATCCAGACTTTGTCTGAAAAACAAAACAAAAATCATTAAAAAAAAAAAAAAAAAAAAAAAGAGCCTGGAACCTGCAAGGTATGGTAGAACATGCCTTTTGTAATAGCAGGCAGATCTCTGAATTTGAGGCCAGCCTGGTCTATATAATGAGTTCCTGTTTCAAAACAGAAAGGAGTCAAAGAAATGATTCAGTGGGTAAAGACACCTGCACCAATCCTGATGACCCAAGATCAGATTCCAGAGCTCATGTGGTAGAAAGAGAACCAACTCTTGCATGTTATTCTCTGACGTGTGCTTTCCTCAGTATCTGAATGAACACACACACACACACACACACACACACACACACTGTTAAGAGTATTTGCTGAGCCGGGCGGTGGTGGCGCACGCCTTTAATCCCAGCACTCGGGAGGCAGAGGCAGGCGGATCTCTGAGTTCGAGGCCAGCCTGGTCTACAAGAGCTAGTTCCAGGACAGCCTCTAGGAACTACAGGGAAACCCTGTCTCGAAAAAAAAAAAAAAAAAAAAAAAAAAAAAAAGAGTATTTGCTGTTCTTCCAGAGGACCTGAGTTCAGCTCCCATTTATTTTATTTTTGCTTTTGAGACAGGGTCTCGTGTAGCCTAGGTTGGCCTGGAACACTCTGTGTACCTGAGGTTGTCTATATATCCCTGATCCTCTTGTTTTTACCTCTCAAGTTCTGGGGTTATAGGGTGTATCACTATACCTAACTTGGCAGACCAGGCATGGTAGGTCAGGCCCATAGGCTGAAGCAGGAAGATTGCTGTGGATTAGAGGCCAGCCTGGGCCGCATAGTTTCAGGCCAGTGTAAGCTCTAGAGCAAGCCCCTAACTCAAAAGACATAATAAATAGCCTGAAATAGCTTTCTTGAAGTAGTTTAAAATCCACCTGAATTGGGTTATGTAATAATCCCTTCTCCAGTAAATTCATCTCTTACTCCTGCAAAATCACCTAGTGTTCTCAAACACTGTTGGCACAGTAGGCCTTCACCAGCATGGCAGAAGCCTGAAGAGATTTTACTCTTCTGCATTCTCTCTCTTAGATTGACATAAGCCTGCTTTCTGAAAGGCTTATGGGCTGGGCGATGGGGCTCACGCCTTTAATCCCAGCATTTGGGTGGGAGTCAGAGACAGGTGGGTCTCTGTGAGTTCAAGGCCAGCCTGGTCTACAGAGCGAGTTCCAGGGCAGGCTCCAAAACTATAGAGAGACCAAAAGAAAAAAAAAAGTAAAAGGCTTATGTATTGTTAAAGAGAGAGCCATAAGAAAGGCGGGGCGGGGACTGAGAGATGACGGGCCAAGGGCACTTGCTGCACCATCCAAGGACTGGAGTTCATGAGCCCCACTTGAATGACAAGTCAGGTATACTGTGCACACTCATAACTCCAGCTCTGGACGGTAGGGTGGGGATATACAGGCATCAGAGTCTTGTTGATTTTATTAAAAACTCTGGGTCTTGCTGGGCACTTAGGAAGTGGAGATAGAAAGTTCAAAAGTTCAAGCTGTAGCTGAGAATCAAGCTTAAGGCCAGCTTCAGCTACATGAGAATTCTGTCTCAAGCAAAAAGAAAAAGCATTCCAGTTCTTTCCTAAGGAAGAGTAGGATCTGAATTCTGACGTAAGTTCTATATATTGGATGTCAGTCTTCTGTCTACTGTCCTTTGTTTGCTCAGCTCCTTGAGAAAGGACAAAGCACTGCAGATTGCCCACTGACTTCTTGTGTTTTCCTCCCAGTTGCTTTCAGACTGTATGATTTGGATAAAGATGACAAGATCTCCCGTGATGAGCTGTTACAGGTAAGGGGGAGACCAGTTTCGGAACAGTGTGTCTTTGGGACCCTGGCTTTACTGTCATGGGCAGCAGTTCTTTCTTTTTAGTAACCATTCATTTAGTCCCTGCCTTGGAGAGAATCCTGTTGCAGATAAAAAGCAGAGAAGGCCTGGAAACCCTGGAAATGGGTCACTAAGTCTTCATGGATGGCAGTTGCCACCACTGAACACCTGACTGTCTCTGTGGGGCTGAGTGACAGAGGGGAATACACAGTGCGGCTAGGGCATTTATTAACAGATCAGCTTGATAGCAATAATTTAATCCCAAGGACTCTGAAGTAAATTCTGTTTAGTCTTTCTGTAGACTTGGTATCAGAGTTAAGGGACTGTTGTCACCATCTGCCGAGTTAACCCATGTCCATTACTGGTTATCAGGGAGGACAGAAGAGAGCATTGTATCCCCTAGAACTAGAATTAGAGACAGTTGTGAGCCACCATGTGGGTGCTGGTCATGAAATCCCCTCTTCCTCTGGAAGAGCAGCCAGTGCAATAACTGAGCCACAGCTTGTAGGGGTTTTGTTTGTTTTTTTTGAGACAGAGTTTCTCTGTGTAGCCTTGGCTGTTGTGGAACTTGCTCTGCAGATCAGGTTGGCTTCGAACTCGCAGAGATCCATCTGCTTCTGCCTTTAGAATGTTTAAAGGCATGTATCACCACCACCCAACAAAACTTTTGGCTTTTAAGAATTGGTTGATACCCCCTGTCTTGAGAAAACAGAACAAAAGAATTGGTTGATAGCTATTTAAGGTAGCATATATAATTGGTAATAGCTACTTGACAAGCTAAGGAAGATTGCTGGAGTCGAGGCAATTAAGGCCAGCCTGAGCAGCAAGTCTGTCTAAAAAGTAATCCTCCTTTACTCCCCACCTCAACAAAAATAGTTGGTAAAAAATAGAAACCCACTGCTCATGCAATTTAATATTTCCAGAAGATGTAAAGGAGTAGAGAAAGAAAGGCCTGTGAGCCATTAGGCAAGAGGACATTGAAGTTACTTGTTTAAGGTACCATGTTTGCATATGTATGGTACGGGGCCTTGTGTTTACTAGGTAAGCATTCTCCCACTGAGTACTATCTCAGACACCCTCATTTTTTATTATAATTGTTTATTTGTTTTTGTTTTTCCAAGACAGGGTTTCTCTGTGTAAACAGCCTTGGCTGTCCTGGAACTCTCTCTGTAGACCATGCTGGCCTTGCACTCTGCCTCCTGAGTGCTGGGATTAAAGGTGTGCGCCTGGCAACACCCCCATTTTTTGAAAGATCTTCACTAAGTTCACCCAAACTGGACTCAACTTGTAATTGTCCCACATCAGCCTCCCAAGTAGTCTTCAGGGAGAGTTATGTGCTATAGCCTATAATAAAGGCTTAATTCCCCCGCCCATGGAGGACTGCTTTTGGATTCCAGAATAGCCCACCAAACTGACTGACTTCAGTAAAAAACTATTTTGCCCGGTGCAGTACACCAGGGATAGATTGTCTGGGTTTCACAGTATCTGAGTCTCCCAACTTCAGCTCAGTTCTGGTATGGAATTTATAATGCATGTGATGTATCTCACAGCCCCATTATGGCTGTTGTGCCAGCAGACATCATGCCTGTAGTCTAAGCAGAAGGTATCTGTTTCTGTCCATATGGCGAAGACACTTCGTGACTTTGCTGGAGTTCAGTCGCTTCCTTTTTTAGAATGGCCTAGATAAGAAGCTAAGGATTTCACTTCTCTAGCTGGTAAATTTGAAGGAATCAAAGGAAAGGAGAGTTGAGGCGGCTTTTTCTCAAGTCTCCTTTAAGACTCTCGGTCTTGCAGGTACTGCGAATGATGGTTGGAGTGAACATCTCAGACGAGCAGCTGGGCAGCATTGCTGACAGGACCATCCAGGAGGCTGACCAGGATGGGGACAGTGCCATATCCTTTACAGAGTTTGTTAAGGTCTGTCCACCACCACCTGATTTTTTTCCTTTCAAGTTCTTTTTATTAGCATATATTTATTATTTACAGTGGGTTTTATTACAATATTTTATACATATATATTTTTGATCGTATTCATTTTATCCCCTTGCTTGCTGATTCCCTTATTTTTCTCAACTTATCTTCTTTTTTGTTCATGTCTTTTTGAACATGAACATGAAGATAAGAGTTTAATTGGGGTTACTTAAAGGAACATGGGGAACTTATGAAAGGCTATACTACTGAAGAAAATGTCTCTTCCCGGCACCTGGCACCCGTTAGCGCCCTGTGCAACCTCAGGGAGGGGTGTGCCTTTTTGAGCCTTTTCCCTTATCATTTGGTATTAAGTTAAATCCTGTTGCATAAGAGGAAGAAGGGTGCTCAGAATGCTCATAATCTTCATGATAATTTTTTTTTTTTTTTGATTTTCAACTCCAGGTTCTGGAGAAGGTGGATGTAGAACAGAAAATGAGCATCCGGTTTCTTCACTAAAGGACAGGGACCAAATTATTCTTGCTTTCTAGTATTTAAGAACTGGAACTTCCTTCTGTCTGTCTGCCCCACCCCCATCCTGTTATTCCCTTTTCCCATAAAACTACTGCTCTTGCATGACAACCCGAAGTCTCTCCTGTCCACACAGACTTGCCTTTGGTGTATAAACAGGGCGTTCAGAATGGTACCCTCAGTCTATTTCTGTTCAGTATGCAGCCACCAGGTCTCTATTGTAAGTATCATCTTCCCCTGTTTTGCTGCTGAATCCCATGCATCCATCCTGTCTGAGGAAATGAGATAGGGACTCATATCAAGAACCAGCAAGCAAAGCTCCCACTGGATGGAGACCATACCCGTGCTGCCTTTCCTTCATCGAGCCTCCTTTTCCTGTCCTTTACTTCCTACTTCCCTGTCACCCAGCCTTCTCTCCATTGGTCTTTGAGCCTTCCTCCTTTTCATCCAGATTCCCTGTGTTCTGCTAGACTCCAGGCTCTGCTGTCAAATATGTCTCTGATTGGCAGGATAGTGAGTGGTCTGGTGGTTTATATCTACCTTCTCCTGGATGTGTCTTTGGGGCACTGCTGTCCGGGAGCTTTTCGTCAGCCAGTACAACTCCTGCACTGCTCTCGTCACAGGGCTTATGAACAGAGATGTTCCTGAAAGGAGGCGTCACGGTGAGGCTTGTAGAGCCATGTCTCCTAGGTGGTTTCCCCAGGTCTCTCTACCTCTGGCTTTTTATTTTCAACATATTTATATGGCCTCTTTTCTGAGTACAGTGTTGACATTCAGAATTAGTCTTATGCCTGCCAGTTTGCTTCTTTTTGGGAACTTGTCGCCAATAGAGTGGCCGTTATGACAGTACAGTAGGGGGCCTTCTTGTAGTTTTCTAAAGGGGCTAGGCACCCCGGAGAGCTGCCCACATTCACCCTGCAGCATGGGCTATGCCTCAGTGTTCTGTACACTGGAAGACTCTTCATATTTCCAAACAGAAAGACAAGTGTTGTGGAAGTGCCTGACTCATCTCAGTCCTAAAGAATTAGAAGAATTAGATTGTCCTCAGTGTCTTAATGTTTTGCACAAAAATCCGAATGAATTTTCTACTTGGCAAATTTTAATGCTGGCAGCTGTGCAGTCAGTTTATGAAGCAGTGAATGTATTGTCTCATGAACGTCCTCAATCACATGACCGTCCAGCTCCTTGTGCAGACCACTGCAGATCCCTTCCGAGCATTAGGCCTGGCCCTGGTGACACCAACTGACGTGATATTAGAGATTGTTGAGTGACCCAGCTCAACTTTTGGGCCAATGTCAGCGTGGTTTAGACCTCACTGAATCAGGCTGCTTCTGTCCTGTGTCTGTAAATCTGCTCTTGGCTGGCTTTCTCTGCTGTTGCTCGCTTGCTTGCTTCTTTGCTTTGGAAGGCTATCCAAGATGTATAAACAGTTCTTTAGGAAAAAAATTGCTATTAACTCAAACAAAAACACTGCAAAAGGAATGGGTAAAGGTGATGCAGGGGAGTGGCTAGGGTGGATGGCTGGAGTCTACATGAATTGGGGAATTCTTTATGAAATATCTGTCTGACTTTGTGATCAAATGATGTAATATAAGAATTGTATAAAAAGGAAGAATTGTGTGATACTGATCTGAGAAGTACTTCAGAGGCTTCTTGATTTACATATTTAAAGTTTCTAAGATTATGCCCCCCCTTGGCTGTGTAGCAAACTGTTTTAATCCACAGTTGTGCCTTATTGTCCCATTAAAATTGTATTCCTCAATCCATCAATAAATTAATTGTCAATTAAAACAAAAGAATTTGGTTGACTTTTATCTGTTTTATATCAATTTTATGTAACTCAAGAGTCCTAAATTTGAAATAATATAGTGTCTCCCTCTCTTGGATTTATGCTTAGAGTATCAGTTTGCAGTTATCCATTACTTCTGTGTGGGCCTGTGACACAGAGATGTTCATCTGGGGCTCATCATCTGTGACCCCTTAACATTAAATTCCAAGTCAGATCCAGTATACTTTCTTTCTTGTCTCATAGAAAAAAAATGAGCTGGAGGGATGGCTCAGAGGTTAAGAGCACTGGCTGCTCTTCCAAAGGTCCTAAGTTCAATTCCCAGCAACCACATGGTGGCTCACAACCATCTGAAATGAGATCTGATGCCCTCTTCTGGCCTGCAGGCAGACACACAGACAGAATATTGTATATATAATAAATAAATAAATTTTTTTAAAAGCACTGTGAAAAAAACCTGTCATGATGCTGAATTCCTTATTAATTTACTTATTTACTTATTTATGAGGCAGAGTCTTACTGTGTAGCCCTGGATGGTATGGAACTCAAGACGTAGATCAAGCTAGCTATGAACTCAGAGATCCATCTGCTTCTTTCGGTAGAGTAAGCGTGTGCCAGCATTCCTGGTTATGGTGCTCAGCTTCTCGGGAGGAGAAGCTGTCTCTTCCCAGCCTACAGTGTAAGAAGAGATTTCTAGCTGCCATTATAGCGTGTTCTATAGGATGTCATTTGGGAGAATAGCCATGGAGAAGTTTATCATTTTCTCAAAATTGAATCAGTTTCAAAGAATGAACGTGCTATTTTAAGTGTGTTATGTGCCACATCTTTTTGTGGGTACAGAGCTGAAGCAGCCTGTAATTTGTATTTGCCGAGAGAAATGTTCTGTGAAATCATTTATACTTAACACCAAGGGCATTTCTGTTATCCTTCTAATCACCAAGAAGTCAGAAGTAGAGGAAAAGGTGCTGGAGAAAAAAGGGTGCTATGTCTGACTTGGGTCCGGACTAGGGGATTCTAGGAAACAAAGGACAAATACACATGCACACATATGATAAAGCTATGACAGGGCAGGATGGAGGGGTTAGCTAGTCTCTAGGAGGTCTCTGTAGGAGCAGTCTAAGGCCATAAACATCTAGAAGGAGAAAGGTCTGGTTGCTAGTCTGTACACCCTGATCAATTTCCAACAGTACTTGTTCTCAGATTTCCCAGGAAGGCTTTGCCATTTCCATATGGGTAACAGCTTTGCAAAATTGCTCTATTGGTCCATGTGAAAATCATACTCACTTAGGACTTCACTCACTCAGACCTTCATCTGTTCCCTACAGAAGGGGAAGGTGCAAATGACAAAGTGTGCAAAAGGGCCAAGGATGACCTTCAGAGACAGTCCTCTTTCTATTTGGTGATAGTTTCCAAAGGATTTCACAAGAAATCGTGTGGTTTGTGAAGCTGTGGGAAGCAAGTTGATGAGCACTGATAAGCTGAATGTTGGGCAAAGAAGTAAATGTCACATCGCTCTTTTTACATATTGCAAGGCCTATTTATCTCTTATTTTATATATATATGCATAATATATATGAGTGTTTTCCTACATGTATGTATATTTACTGTGTGTATGTTTGATGCCTATGGATGTCAGAAGAGGGTGTTGTATCCCCTGGAACATAGGTTAGGAATAGTTGTGAATGACTGTATGGGTGCTGAGACAAGAACCCAGGTCCTCTGCAAGAGCAATAAGTGTCCATAACCTCTCAGCTATCACGTCGACCCTGCAAAGCCTTTTTAACTGTCAGACAAAGTTGCCACAATAAAACCTCTAGATGTTAACCTCATGTCGATAAACACTGGCCAGATCTAGTTCGTGGGAGGAAATGGTTTATTTCAACTTATTTTAGTCCATCATCAAGAGAAGTCAGGGCAGGAGCTAAAGCAGAGGTCACATAGGAACACTGCTTGGGGTGCTCGTCCTATAACTTGTTCATCTTCCTTTCTTTCATTCTTTGTTTGTTTTTGTTTCTTTGAGACAGGATTTCTCTGTGTAGCTCTGACTGTCCTAGAACTCACAATGTAGACCAGGTTGGCCTCAAACTCACCTACCTCTGCCTCCCAAGATTAAGGTGCTGAGATTAAAGGTGAGAACCATCACCACCTGGGTAATCTTGCTTTCTTACATAGCATAGGTCTCTGTCCATGATTGGCAACATACACAGTGAGCTGGGCCCTTCCACATCCATCAGTCAAGGGAATGTCCCCACAGATATTTCCCTAGGCCAATCTGATGGAGACAATTCTTCAATTGAGAATGTTCCCTCTTC
Source organism: Arvicola amphibius (assembly GCF_903992535.2). Taxonomy (NCBI): domain Eukaryota; kingdom Metazoa; phylum Chordata; class Mammalia; order Rodentia; family Cricetidae; genus Arvicola; species Arvicola amphibius. Next base: position 56,067,903 of record NC_052051.1, on the reverse strand, counting down.
CCCAGTGGCTCTAGTTTATGTCAAGTTGACAAAATACCCATCACATCTAAAAATTAATTTAAAAATAAATAGGGCTGAGGATGTAAGTTGGTAGAGTGCTTGCTTAACGTGCACAAAGTTCTGGGTTCCATTCTTAGCACTGTATAAAATCAGGCATGGTAGCACACATCTGTAATTCCAACATGGGAGGTGGAGACAGGAACCCAAACTTCAAGATCATCTTTTAAAATTTATTTATTTTTACGTGTACGGGTGCTTGCATGCACATCCGTGTATCAGGGTAGGTAGAGGAGGGTACTGCATCCTCTGGAACTGTAGTGACAGATAGTTGTGAGCCACCAGGTGGCTGCTGGGAATTGACCCGTCCTCTGAAAGAACAGGCAGTACATTCAATCATGGAGCCATCTCTCCAGCCCCTCAAGGTCAGTTTTCTATATGAGATTCAGTCTCAAAAGTGAATAAATAAAAGCATGTATGTGTCAGCTCCATGGCATAGGCTCAGTATTCTTGATGTTAATAGTAGTATCTACATGGTATGTGGTGCTACTGTTTGTAATCTAACAAATAAAGCTTGCCTGAAGATCAGAGTGCAGAACTAAGCCACTAGTTAGCCACAGAGGCCAGGCAGTGGTGGCACACAGACTCGGGAGACAGAGATAGGTGGATCTCTGTGAGTTCAGTCAAGGCCACCCTGAGCCACACGAGATTGAATCTGTCTAAAAGAGAAACAGAGATCACACAAAGGTGATCCCAGCATTTGGGGTTACAGGCCTTTAATCCCAGCACTAGGGAGGTGGAGACTGGAGTTAAAATGTGGCTGTGTGGAAAGAGGATAAGATAAAGCAGGAGGAGACAGGAGCTCAGGCAGTCCATGGATGCAGTCTGGGGTTTCATAGAGACAGGGTCACCCCTTCAGTCTGAGGATTCATAAAGACAGGGTCGCCCCTTCAGTCTGAGCATTGGTAGAGGTAAGAACTCTAGTGTTGGCTGCTCTGCTTCTCTGATCCTTGAGCTTTCATCCCTGATAGCTGACTCCTAGTTTTTATTATTAAGAACAATTAGAATTCGAGCAACATGGTTAAATTGGAAGAAAATTAGTTGGATGATAATTGAATACTATATAGTAAAAATGTAGAAGATCAGAGTTAACAATATTGGAGAAATCAATTTCAAGAGTTACTTAGGCTGGGTGGTGGTGACACATGCCTTTAACCCAGCACTTGGGAGGCAGAGGCAAGCAGATCTCTGTGAGTTTGAAGCCAGCCTGGGCTACAAGATGAGTTCCAGAACATCCAAAGCTACACAGATAAACCCTGTCTCAACAACAACAACAACAACGAGTTACTTAGTTGATGAGCATGATAGATCGGCAGTTAAAATTAACCAGACTAGCTTTAATAAAGAATATTCAGCTTTGGGCTGGAGAGATGGCTCAGAGGTTAAGAGCATTGCCTCCTATTCCAAAGGTCCTGAGTTCAATTCCCAGCAACCACATGGTGGCTCACAACCATCTATAATGGGGTCTGGTGCCCTCTTCTGGCCTGCAGGCATACACACAGAATATTATATAAACAAACAAACAAATAAATAAATAAATAAATATTTTAAAAGAGAATATTCAGCTTTAATAAAGGGGAAGAAGGGGAACTTACAAAACCAGGGTTCCAGCTATTCAGGAGCCAAGGAAACAAAGAGGAGCAAACAAATGCACATGGGTGTTTTATAGGCTATTGGGGGAGGGGGGGAACGACACACACCTTATACAGCACACGATTGGCTGAAGTTCCCCATCACTTAGTACCATGCTACAGTCATTATGACTGTGTGGTAGGCTCAACAGTTAAGAGCACTGACTGCTCTTCCAGAGGACCCAGGTTCAATTCCCAAGCCCCACATGGTAGCTCCAACTCTCTGTAACTAGTTTCAGGGTACCCATCAGCCTTACACAGGCACACACGCAAACAAAACACCAATACATATAAAAATAAATAATTTTTAAAAGGCTGTGTGGTATTCTTCAGCTCCAATTCTTAAAAGTAAAAAATTTAAAGGAAAATAAAAAAATTTAAACTTAACCAAGTAAGTTGGGATTCAGATGACAGAGGTGGGAGGATTGCTGAAGGTTTAAAGTATGTGTTGAAGAGATGGCTGGGCAGTTAAAGAGCTGCTCATGCAGGGACCCAGGTGTGATTCTCAGCACAGACATGATGATTCACAGTGATCTGTGACTCCAGATCCGTGGGCTCTGACACCCTTTTCTAACCTCCTCAGGCAACAAGCACGCATGTGGTACATGCATATATGAAGTATTCATTTACATGAAATAAATATTTAAAAATATATTTAAAATAAAATAAACATGGATATGGCATATTAAATAGAGGGCTGAGACTACAGCTCAGATGAGTGCTTGCCTTATATGCATGAAGGTCCGAGTTTTCATTACATACACAGAAAAATCAGGCAGGAGTTACCGAATGTTACCCAACATTCCTCACCTATACCCCCATATAAATAGGAAGGACAAAATGAGTTAAGGATGATAAGACTATTTCTCTGGACTTCAGCTTAGCACAGGTCCCATTCCTTGACAATCGATCAAGGCACCATTGCTTAATATTGCTCATTTGAATTACTGTTCTCTGTATATCCGTCTGTCCCTACTCAGTCGTGCGCTTCACCATCGCCCTTCTTTGCCGCTCTCCGGGACCCTTCAGCTGGCCTCAGTTGGCTGTGGCTTTCTAGCTGGGTTCCGTAATATCTAGCTAACTACAGTGACTCTTTCCCATTTGTACCAACGCTGTCTGGACGCAGTAAAACATCTTTGAACACATAGGCTTATGTAATCCTTTGTAGGCATCCTATAGCCTACATATGTACATAAACACAATACTGTGTGAAGTGTGATGATACGATACATAGTTAACACTGGAAGAAGAACCTGTGTTTGGGCTGAGGACATTGTTGCTCAATTGGCACGCAGTGCATAACCAGTGTGGCAAATTACCTTCTGCTACGTAGGTGAATTTGAGGTCTTTGCCACCTGCCAGCCATAAACGGAAATCAAGGCTGCTTGGTAAGTTGCAGCCAATGAAGCAATGTATCTTGTGGATTTATTATTATTCCATAGATTCTGACATTGTGGAAATGCACAATCATGTTTGGTCCGTGTATGGCATAGCGCTCTTACCACATATACTTTAGCCTAGGAATTCAGACTTAATAGTTGGGGTAGATGATAACCCTGTTGTTTAGCAAGCACAGCTTACTCTCCTCATAGCATGGAAGAGTAACGCTATTGCCTTCCTAGCTTCTCCTGGAACCATCGCTAAAGGATCTTTAAGTCCTACAGTTGGAAGAAGCAACAAAACTGTCATTTAACGTTTCTCATTTCGCGGACAGGCCCTCAAAGGTGTGGGAAACTGCGGTCCTGTGTTGACCTTTAAACAGCTGGCTTTTCAGATTCTAAATGGGTCAAAATCAGAGGAACTGAAACCCTGAAAATTGTTCCTCTGGGTGTAATGTTAAGCCGGGGATAAAAATTTTTTTAGGCCAAGACCGAAATCACTAGTAACAGTTTATTTTAACGGTAGCCAACAACAGTCATTCGGCCTTGCCACACTATCTTACTAAAAAGTGAGCCTACCTCCAAGCGGACTTTTTTTTTTCTCAAGTGACTTACAGAAACCCATTTCCTCATTAACTTAACCTGAAGCATACAGCGCCAACAACAAAAATAGAACCAGAGAGGGAAGCGTGCTGATTGATGTGCCTCCCAGCCAATCTGGGACGGAAGGAGAGCGCGCGAGCAAGATGCTATCCAATCATCATTCAGAGGCGGGGCGGGACCTTTCGCGCCTCCGCCCCGGGGTTGGTGGACCGGAGAAGGAGCGAAGATGGCGGAGTGAGGCGTTTCCCGGGCAGCTGGCCTCCGGGCCCGGGGCGGGCCTCCCGCTTGAGATGGTGTACTTGTGCTGGACCGCGTGAGGTGAGCTGAGAAAGCCGTTCGTTCATCGGACGACGAACAACCGGTGGGGCGGCGTGGGACGGGATGGCGACGAGTCTAACGCGGAAGCCGGCGGGGCCTGGGCCAGACAGGGCTTCCCTTTCGCCGCCGCGTCAGGTCGGCCCGCGCCGCCTCCCGGTGTGTGGCAGCGTCCGTCCCTTCCCGGCGCTCCACGCCCTTCTCCGTGCTCTTGGCTTTGGCCGCCGTGTGCTTTACCCTAGTCTTCCACGATCGCACTCGCGCCGGCTGTGTCTGGAAGCCGCTGTGTACATAGCCCATTTATTTTTCTAAGACTATTTCCGTATTGTTTTAACATCCGCGGTGACCTGTTACCGAGGGCGTCAGCAGTTAGGTAACAATGAGGCCCGCTGCAGCTCTGGGTGTTTCGTGTCCCCAGTGCGTTGACCTTGAGATTTGCGGTAACAGGCACCCTCTGGTATTTTAATTTGAGTTTGTGTGTCACCGATAGGCTCTTGCAACCCTTACCTCATACTCTCACCTGCCAAACTTTTATGACCAAAGTAATCAGCGTTGTCCTTGTACGTCTTTATGGCGCATTAATTTCGGCTGACAGTAAAATTCATCATTGTTGACTTCTTGCCCAAAATTAAGGGAAACGGTTTACGGTATTTTTAATTAAATTTTTTATTCTTAACTGTCGGAATATCATTTGTGTAGCAGGTGTGAATACAAAGTACTGTCAGATATTTGTATTTGTATCTTATTTAAATTTATGAAGCATCCCTCTGTAATGTGGGTTTCCTTTATTGGCTCTGAGTTCAATTCTAGGCAGGTCTGTGTTTCTGATTTCTGGTTTGGTGAGGCATGTGCTTGGTGTGTTGGTGCCCAGACCTGAACTATATAGCTATCAAAATCTTGTCTCAAGATTAAACTGGCACAGCCAGGTTTGGTGGCACATGCCTTTAATCCTAGAACTTGGGAGGCAGAGTTTAAGGTGAGCCTGGTTTACAGAGTGAGTTCCAAGACAGCCAGGGCTACCCAGAGAAACCCTGGCTCAAAAAAAAACGAAATATAAACAGACTGGCACATTAGTGGGAGCCAGTTCAAGTATCATAATGTGAGTGACCTTTTTTGATTATGTTTTTTGTTAGCCCTAGATTTAGCAGAGCTGACGGCAGTAAAGAAACACTTGCTTAGAAAAAAGCAACAAAAGCAAACCCTCACCTTTGGCAGTAGTTGTGCTTTTTTAAAATCTGATCCACAAGAAGAAGAAAAAAAGTATGAACCGGAGGAAAGGAATGTAACATTCTTCTCCATCTTAGAAAGGAAAGTGTATTTGCACTAAAAGCAAAAGTCCTAACTAGGTGCCTATTCACTACTGGAAGTTTTATGCACAATTACACTTTTTTTCCCCTCCAAAAAAACTCCATAGTATCATAAATTCTAAGAGAACAGTGTTGCATAAAAGCTTCAGAACTACTTCCCCAAAAATGTTGATGTTTTAAACATTAGTTCCAATGTAAGTAGACAGAAAGTGACTTTATGGTTATTCTTTTTTTTTTAATGTTTTCTTTATTATTTATTATGTATACAGTATTCTGCCTGCATGTTCACTTGCAGGCCAGAATAGGACACCAGATCTCATTACAGATTTACTTATTTTTTTTAAAAAATAAGATTTATTTATTTATTATGTATACAACATTCCTTCCATGTATGCTTGCAGGCCAGAAGAGGGCACCAGATCTCATTACAGATGGTTGCTGAGAATTGAACTCAGGACCTTTGGAAGAGCAGGCGGTGCTCTTAACCTCTGAGCCATCTCTCCAGCCCTGGTTATTCTTTTAGAATACTTATGAGTGCATATTCCTTAGAATGGTTGAGTTGGAATATCATTGCATAGCGATGCTTGTAGTACTCGTGAAGGATGCTTTGGCGGTTAAATGAGAATGGCCCCCATTGACTCAAGTTTGATTCTTGGTCCCAAGTTGGTAGAACTGTTTGGGAAGGATTAGGAGGTCTGACCTTGTTAGAGGTGTGTATCACAGGATCATGCTTTGAGGGGCCAAAAGACCCAAGTCTTTCCTGTTGGGTCTCTGCCTCCTTGCTGTTAGAGATGTGAGCTCACCTGTTCCTACCACCATGTTTTTTCTCTGCCATCATGGACTCTCACACTCTGAAATTGAAGCCCAATTAAATGATTTCTTCTATGAATTGCATTAGTCATGGTGTCTTATCACAGCAATAGAAAAGAAGTTAAGACACTTCACTTATCTTTTCTTTTTATTTTTCAGAAACCTTAGCACATAGGATGAATATTTTCGTGACCATAGGTGCTTTTATATTCAGCTCAGAATTCTGAACTCAGGATATAGCAAGTAAGTAGTAATGGGATAATCATTCCAAATACTGTTCTAGTGATAGAATTAAAACTAAACCATTAACTTCAACAGATGATGAATATTTTTTTTTTTTTTTTTTTTTTTGGTTTTTCGAGACAGGGTTTCTCTGCGGCTTTGGAGCCTGTCCTGGAACTAGCTCTTGTAGACCAGGCTGGTCTCGAACTCACAGAGATCCGCCTGCCTCTGCCAGATGATGAATATTAAAAAGACTACAAGCCTTTATTCCCAGCACTTGGTATTTGGGAAACTGAGGTAAGGATTGAATTTGAAACTAATCTGGGGTATATAACAAGACATTGTTTTAATAAATAAAACCCAAAGACCAGCTGGGCAGTGGTGGTGCACACCTTTAATCCTGGCACTCAGGAGGTAGAGGCAGGTGATCTCTGAGTTCGAGGCCAGCCTGGCCTACAGAACAAGTTCTAGGGCAGCCAAGGCTATACAGAGAAACCCTATCTCAAAACAAACAAAAAACAGCTGTGGTGGTGGCACATGCCTTTAATCCCAGTACTTGGGAGGCAGAGACAGGCGGACCTCTGTGAGTTCGAGGCCAGCCTGGTCTACAGAGTGTGTTCCAGGAGAGGCTCCAAAACTACAAAGAAACCCTGTCCCGAAAAACAAAACAAAGAAAGAAAGGGAGGAGGGAGGGAGGGAGGGAAGGAGAGAGGGAGAGAGGGAGAGGAAACCAAAATATTATGTGTATCTGTGTGTGAATGTTTTCCCTACATGTGTGTTTGCCCTGTGTTGTGGTCCACCATCTGGATGAACAGGATCCTCTGCAGGCACGAGTGTTCTTAACTGTGTAGCCTTCTCTCCAGCCTCACAAGGTTTCTTTTTGAAGGATAGAAAAGATGCCATTGGCTTATGGCATGGTCTTACTGCTTACCTCAGCCTGGTTTTGAACTCTAATTCCCATACCTCAGCCTCAGTACTACAGGCTACAAGTTAATTCAGCACACCTAACTACTTATATAACATGAATAATAAAATATTCATGTGTACATGTGTATGTATGTTTTAAATACTAATTTTAAAAATAAGTTTATATAGGGGTCCCTGATCTAATCTTCCTATTTTAAATTTCATGTGTTTTCCAGGAGTTTCTATGTTGTCTTCTCAGTGGGCATCCTGGTTCTTTCATCCAGCCACTTCCCTAGTAGAGTGCAGATGCTTTCTACAGATACCTCCGTGGTTTGGAATGGAGACTGCACCGAGAAGCCCAAGGGTGCAGCTGTCCTGCTGACTTCAGGAGGACACCGACCGGCTTGGCTATTCTGCTGCACTTGGCTTCAGTAGAAGGATACCGTTTGCAAGTGGAAGGAAGATGGTTAATTTGAACAGGTGCTTAGGTTATGCATCGTGGATTCTTCCTTTTAAAGCTCCAAACAACAAATCAAATACCAAATGTGGGTGACTTCAGGTTTTGGGTTTTTTTTTAAAGTCTGCCAGTTTTAACACTATTATAAGCACAGTAGAGACTAATAGTAAATTCCAAATATCATTATAATTTGAGGTGAAAGAAACATCTAAATCCTGATTTACCCTTTTACAGATTTCCTGGACAAAAACAAGTCTCCAGTATGATAAAAGCAAAAGGCAAGAATGATACTAGGGTTGATTTCATATGGGAGTGAAACCATTGCAGTTTGTGTGCAGATTCACATTTTTATGTTTAAATCCACATTTTTTAAATAAGATTTTTCTCCTGGAGAAGAACGCTGTCATTTATGAAAAGGCTTTGGACAGTGTGATGGTCTTTAGTGTTTGGATTTTGTCTGTTTTGCTTTTTCATCCTTCTCAGGAAGGACCAGGGCCTGCAGCTAGTCCAGATGGGCAGAGAATGAGCTGGGGTGATGCCTGCCTCGGGCTGTCTGTGCTTGCGTGGCTGAGGCAGCAAGATCAGAAGTCCAGGTCCAGCTTGGGCCACATGGAGAGACTCCATCTCAAAAAGAGCCGAAAAGAAAAAGAAAACACCACTCTTTTGTTTCTCAAAGTTTTGTTCTTTCTTGTGGGATCACATGTAGCAATGAGACTTTGGTTTTCCATGTGACTGACTGGAAAGAAAATGGCGTATGTGTTATGTGATAGACCTGACAGTGTGACTTGCCTTCAGCTTTGGGTATTCAGGAGTGGAGGAAAATAACTCGGCGTATAAATCCTTTCTTCTAAGAAAAAGAAGCAACGATGTCTTATGTAGCATCATCTGACATTTCAGCATTTTTAAATTATGTACTTGCATTTTTATAAAAGCATAAATAACTTTTCCTTCATCCCAAGATGGGTACTTAGACATTTATTTTTCTAGACGATAACTTCAGGCTGAAATTCTGGGACTCAGGTAAATTTTCCCAGTTTGAATTGAACTTTCTTACCAGAAAATGGACCTCAGAAGCAATGTTCCCAGTCCTATGGTCAGTTCACTATACTCTTAGAAGAAATTCAGGATCTGAACAAAACTTCAAATAAGAAAAGTAGGTCCAATAAAAAGTATGGATCTTGTTGCCAGTCACTGTAGATTTAAAGGAAATTCAGGTTCAGGGATGGAGAGACCTCAAGAAAACTAGTTCCCATAAGAAATGATACATGTTTGTTTATTCCTTTAACTAGCAGTTATGAGGAACCATCATGAAAACCTCTCTTTGCTTCCAAATCAAAGAAGTCCATTTTGTGGGATGCCAGGCTTTTACAAGGAAGGGAACTGTTGTTTCCAGTGGTTGCCAGTAGAGAAGGAATTTTAAGTTTGCAAGATAACTTAAAAACAGGTGCTGTTAGAGCTGATTTCTGGAACCATTTCCCAGTGCTGTGAATTTGAGTCATAGAAATGATCAAAAGTAGGAAATGTTGAACAATCTAATGGCTAGTCAAATTGGACAACAAATTTGAATTTATACTAAAAGCTTTTTTCATAAAACACTTATTATAAATAACTTTTTTCTTTTAGTTTTTTGAATCAGGGTTTCTGTGTAGCTTTGGAGCCTGTCCTGGAGCTAGCTCTGTAGACCAGGCTGGCCTCAAACTCACAGAGATCCACCTGCCTCTGCCTCCTGAGTGCTGGGATTAAAGGCGTGTGTCACCACCGCCCAGTTTATAAATAATTTTTTAGTGAGATCAAATAATGATAAAACACTAGAGAAATGAGTTAAAGGTAACCTAGATTGCTAGACTTGTTATCCCGCACCTTTAGCCACAGTATTTTGGGTGTTGAGGCAGGAGGATTGGCCACAAGATCAAGGCCAGCCTCAATGGACAGACCCGGACTTAAAATGAAGCAAAAATATAACCTAAATTTTTCTCTTTAAGTACTCTAGCCACTTATATTTTCATTTAGAAGACAGTGGAAGCCAGCTGGTGACTGAGAGCATCTCATAGGTGCCTGATTCCTCCTGCACCTTGCTTTTGGGCAACTTTGTGGGGTAAGGCCCACAGGCAGGGCTTTCACCACAAAGGCGATGTCACCTTTGCTCCAGATGCTTCAGGTTTGTAGCCTAAACCTTCAGATATTGAGTGCACTTTGTCAAAGATGCTCTTGTGTCCTGCATTGTTAGCACCAGATGACATTTTCAGCATGGGAACATTGCAGCTGTAGTGGCCTGGTGTGTGGTACATTTCCATTTTAAAGTCTTGCTTGGGTTTTCTTAATAGCTGCAAAAACTACCATTTTAGAGCTGTGCTTCCATCTGTAGCCGTGCCTCCTCCCTTCTCCATGTGAGCTGGCAGTTTTTCTTTTGGAGTTACTAAACAAAAACGGGATATGTGCAATATAAATATATATATATATGTGTATATTTTAATACTTGTGGACGAGTGTTACAAGTCGTTAAAGAACAACAAAATCACCAATGTCTTCCATTTTGAGATGTGTATAGTTTTGTAAGCAGTAGTGTTTGGTAGCATATTGTAGTGCCATGTTAGGGGTTAGTGCATGAATTTAGTATCATTTTTAAACTTCAGGATGAAATACTGATAATAGCTAATAGTGTAAAAAGAGTGGAAAATCCTAGACCTTTGCTTTTCTCATGTATGAAAATATGATATTCTCCCTGGGGATAGGAGATAAAGGCCAGAACAACTAATGTCTGAACAGAAATGTGGGTTCACATTGAATAACATTGTGCTTGGGGAAATGTTAGCCTTTCACAAAGTATCTAGAAATAACTGCCTTTGTACCTTTTCAGTCCTCAAAGCATGGCCTCATTTCATGATTATGTCTTGCTCTCTCAGTTTGAAGCTAACTTGTTCTTATATTATCTTATATTATCTTCGTATCATATGTCTTGGGTTCATTTTCCCTATTCTGTGTTCAGAGAATTATTTTCTATTTCGCATGTCCAAGATGCTGTGCTAATTGCTTTGGAATGATTAATTTGTGGCCGTTTCCTTTCCTGTTTGCAGCATGTGTGCTAATTGCAGAACCTTGTCAGCAGTTTGGAGTATCCTGAACTCTAGGCTTTTTTTCTACTTTCCTTATGGAAATAAAGTAGTTGCTTTGTTTTGAAAAAGAAAATTTCTGTAAAATGGAATTCCTACCTCTAAAAGCTGCCTAGGAAACTTGGAACAGTTTTATGAGTGTCGAGGGTTTTTTTTGGGGGGGGAGGGGTGTGGTTATTTTGTTTTAATTTTAGAATTAGAGTCCTGCCAGGTGTGGTGGTGCATGCCTGTAATCCCAGCATTTGGGAAACTGAGGCAAGAAGACCAGGGGTTCGAGGTAATCCTTTGCTACATAGTGAGCTGGAGTTGAGCCTGAGCTGCATGAGATCCTATCTCAGAAAACCAAAAGAAGGAAAGAAAAGAGAACCTAGGACTTACTAATTGTATTATATTGGTATGATAGAAAACGTAAAACTTTTTAATGGGACTTTTTTTTCCCTCACACAAGCTAGGTATGAGTCTAGTATTACCTATCAAGGGACCCAGGAATAGATCCTTGTAGAATACCAAGTGGTGGTTAGCTTTTGAAAACCATTTAAGTTTAAGAAACGGGAGGGGGGGGCTTGAAAAATTAATGCATATAAAGTAGCACAGTATATAGGAAAGAATATTTTCTGTTGCAAAAAATAAAAGCCATAAATGAACTAAAAATGTTGAAGAGTTGCAACTTAGTAGCAATAACAGTTTTGTGTGTATAGTAAATTGTGTTCACAAAACTGCATGGTTGAGTGATTACTATTTGAGTTTGTGAGCCTCTGCAGTCTTACAGAGTCCACAAAAGGAAAAAAGTCCTAGGTTTAAAAGCATTTAAACTATGAATGTATATGAATATATTTGCGTGAAAAATATCAACTTTCATGTGTGTTAAAGACTGTTTTCGCAGAGTTTACATCTAGTGCTTAATCTGGAAGCAGATGTGCTTCTCCAGTCCCAATGAAGCCACCTTCATTAACAGTCATTTACTGTGGAGGACGATGTATGCTTTGTAACATTTGTTCATTGCATTCCTAGCTACTCTATCAAAAGGAAAAGTTTGTTTTTGTGTGATTGGGGGTGGGACAGGGCGGAAAGCTTCCAGAACTTGCTGGCTTTTCCTTGTACTTGGGATCAAGGAAGTTAGGAATTAAAGGTAAACAAAATGTCTGGGCAGTACCCAGGCTGGATTTATCTGTATGTGATGAAGCTATGGCCTGTGTGTGACTGCATTTTTTAACAAGGAGAACCCAGCGAACTCATTCTTTCTTGATTTGAGGACTCCCACAGCTCACACCAAGACGTAAGAGCGGAACTGGGCTGGCTGCTCACTTCCTTTACCTCATGTCCATTGTGGCCACTTGAACATCTGAAAAGACCTGGGTCTGGGCTCCTTTGCTTTCCCAGGGGAGAAAGTAAAGGAGTAGTTTTGTAGATCTCAGACTCTCTAATGAGTTATTTTATTACAAGCCTAAGGGTAGGGGAAAAGGCTATACTGAGCATAGTTTCTCTTTAAATGTCCTGTGCTGTCCATGTTAGGTTATGGGACAACCAAGCAATATTCAGACAGCTGCATGATCATGGAGACATGGCTTCATTCAGTTACATCAGAGATTACCCTTAACAGCCATGTTTATGGTTCTGAGTGTAAAACTATGTTACGAGATTTTGTCGTCTCCAAGTATGTGGTTAATCTTCCTATAGTCCCTTGTTTACTCTTTATGTACCTGTGATATGCAAAATATGAAGAGACCCCCCAGCCTTCAGGAGTTTACATTCTCATGGTGCTGTAGGTGCAAGCAAACTGTCTCTAATTTATTTAGAACATCGCTTGGCTATTAATTATACCATTTTGGAAGAACCCCTTCGCCAAGAGTTTTAAAATGCAGAGGGCTATGCTAAATTTCAGGGTATTACTGCTTGAGTTTACATTGTGGTAACTCTGCTCCTAACTTTCCCCGGGGAGCTGTTCATTAATGTGAATCAGAAAAGAAACCATTCTGCCTAAGTATCCTCTCTACCCCTATAGCTCTCAGTAAGTGGTCAACAAAACTTACTGCTCTGTATAGACAGTCACCTCGGTTCTTTTTCCCAGGGCTTTAAACTTATTATTTACCCTCAAAGGGCCAGGATTTCTAGCTAAGCCTTTTAGAACTAAATAGAAGTCTTAAGTTTAGCCTTTTTGTGTATGACTTGTTTGTTTTAAAGCAGCACTGTAGTAGATACAATGTACCTGACTGCATCTCTGAGGAATTTGACTGACATATTCAGTTGAAGTTTTGCATGTATCATTGCTTTTCCCACAGTTCAGAATCAAAGGGTTTGCATGTTTATTAAAGTCAGGCCTGGTCAAAAGTATAAGCAATAGTAGCAGGCCCATAACTGATTTGAGAATGCTAGCATTCTAATGCATGGTTGAAATTTTTCATTATTAGGTAGTTTCTAGCAGTTTTCTACATGTGTTTATCAATAATGAAGCAATAGATTTCTTAAACCAATAGCTTGGTTTTATTGTTTGAATTATTTTCTAATTACAGATTGTCTTTCCTTGAAAAATGGGAAGTACAAGATAAATAAGGGGCAACCAAAAGACATTCAAACTGTTAGGAATACAGCAAGCAGTGCTCACTCTGTTTCCTAGCTCTATTTATTCCCAAGCATGTTGAAAAAGATGCTATAAACAGGATGGTGCAAGGTTTTAGAAGAGTCGGGAAATAACCTAAATAGTGTCATCTTACTTCAGAAATAAGTGTTCAGTGTGCAAAACAACTAGCTGTGGGACTTGTTTGATTAGGTTTATATAGACTTAGTTTGGTGTTTCTTAAAACTGTAGATTAAGCCAGACGTATGCTCTGCAGTCCCTGAACAGGCAGAAGCCAGCCTGAGTGCCATAGCTGAACTCCTTCACAAATTAGTATCTTGGAGGTTTATAGTATCAGTGTGCACATACTTCCATATTTCAGCAGCGAGGCGTCTGTTCTGGACCCAGCACTAAGAGGGACTCTAGAGTACAGAAGTACTGCCATTGCTGTGTCTGCAACTGTTGAGCTAGAGTTTACTTTAGATGAGTTGCTCAACGTGTGGATCTTGCCTACAACTTTCGGTTCCTGATGAGCAGGAAAAGTTTCTCTTCTTCCAAAAAAGACATTTATTTGGGTGAACAGACATTGGTTTGTTGTAGCAGTGAACAGAGCAGAAGTGTCATCTGGTGAGAGCATCTACCTGAGAAAATGGGGTCAGTTGCCAGCATTACCAAAACCATGGTGGTCACATAAGAATCTCTTAGATTTCTTGACTTAGGAATGATCCAAGTAACAAGTAGTGTTGACAAATAATGAGAGGTATTTATAATGTGTGAAAGATCTAAATTCAAATAAAACTTTCACTGGGTTTACTCCAATTTAGATGTTCTATGATGGAAACCTAGTTTGAAATTTACTTTAACTTGTGCTGTGGTGCTTTGCTATGGATGTCACCTAGGATGGTAATTTCCATTATTCAGAACTGGATTAGAGTTGTCAATGTGGTGTTTGTCTCCCACCAGAATACAAGAATTGAGGTGTGTAATGTGTCCCAAATAGAAATGTTCTTTGCACTTACTGATATATCTGCCGGCCAGTAAAGATGTAAGGTCAGAGTTCTTAATTCTAACACTCTTCCTAATAGTCTACTAAAATAAATTAAAACATCACACAGAAAAATTAAATGTGTATTTGGTAGAGCACAGACTTATAAACACCTTTAAGTCAGAATATGGGTATGATTACTGATGATTTACAAAACATTTTGATACCTTTGGTAATGGTGTGCTGTGTCCTTAATTTAAATGTGGGGTTTTTTTGTTTATTTTTTATTTTTTTTGCTTTGGATATAGCTCTTGAACACTGGGGCCAGTCCTCAGCACTGATACCTTATCCCAAGGATCAGACAGACTCTGTCAGTGTGTTACTAGTCTGGGCATTAACCTTAAACCACCCATTCCTATAGTTAAAAAGGATTAAGAATACTCAAGTAGTCTACTGGAGAGTGGTACGACAGCTGCCCTTCAGGCACAGGCGTTGCTGCTCGCCCGCTCGCCCGCTCTTCCATGTGCCGTACCCTGCATTGCTCCGCTGGTGTGTGAGGCCATGTGAAAAGAGCTGCACCGCACTGCAGAGGGCAGCTTCTCACCTATGCATCCTTGGGAGTTGTGAACAAATCTGACTCTTTGGAAAGGAGCTGTTGTGAGTTTGAAACTGCACCTGTATGTATATGTTTTTAGCAATAAAGCATGAGCCGAGAATGCACTGAAATTTCATTGTGTGCTGTTCCTTTGAAATGGTACACTGGGAAGAGAAGGCTTAAGTAGGCTTTAGGTGTCTTTCTGTTACTATTTCTTTGGGGGAGGGATTGAGACAATCACCTTGGCCTTGAATTCACAGAGATTCTCTTTCTTGTGAGTGCAAGATTGAAGGTGTATATCACCACCTCAATTTTTATTTTTTGGATTTCTTACTACCTTAGTTGTAGTGGTTTCTGGTCTGTTGCCAAGTGGTAACATAATCATCAGAAGAGAAGGAACATCACATTTTAATTTATTTCCCTTTTAGGGACTACCTCATGCTTCATTCAAATACTTTGTTGTGGGATAATCTTTTTGTACACTGTGAAGATGTGTCTCTGCTAAGGCACTTTCTGATTGATTTAGTAAAGGTCTGAATGGCTAATAGCAAGGCAGGAGAGGATAGGCAGGACTTCTAGAAGAGAGAAACTCAAGGGAAGAATCAGCCAGACTGGGGCTGGAGAGACGGCTCAGAGGTTAAGAGCACCGCCTGCTCTTCCAAAGGTCCTGAGTTCAATTCCCAGCAACCACATGGTGGCTCAAAACCATCTGGTGCCCTCTTCTGGCCTGCAGGCATACACACAGACAGAATATTGTATACATAATTTTAAAAAAAAGAATCAGGAAATAAGTACTGAGAAGTAACAGGCCATGTGATAAAAGGATAAAAGGCAGATAAAAGGGCTAAGGCCAACCTTTCATACTTAATAATTTAAGTCTCTGTATTTGGGAGCTGGAGATCCAAAGGAAGAGCTGATCCTTAGTTTTTGTTAAGATTCTAAAAGGGG
The DNA here is from genome assembly GCF_903992535.2 of Arvicola amphibius. Classification (NCBI taxonomy): domain Eukaryota; kingdom Metazoa; phylum Chordata; class Mammalia; order Rodentia; family Cricetidae; genus Arvicola; species Arvicola amphibius. Next base: position 56,052,024 of record NC_052051.1, on the reverse strand, counting down.
TTGGAGAGATTGCTCAGTGGTTAGGAGCACTGGCTGCTCTTCTATAGGACTGGGTTCAGTTGCCAGCACCAACAGAGCAGTTCCAGGGGATCTGACCCTCACACAGACATACATGCAGGCAAAACACCAGTGTGCATTAAACAGTATTCTTATTTTTGTTGTTGTTATTGCTCATTTGTTTTTCGAGACAGGGTTTCTCTGTAGCCTGTCCTGGAACTAGCTCTTGTAGACCAGGCTGGCCTCAAAACTCACAGGGATCCACCTGCCTGCCTCCTAAGTGCTGGGGTTAAAGGCGTGCACCACCACTGCCCGGTTTGTTCCGGTATTCTTTAATTCATTTAATCCTCACCATTACTGTGGTTACTGTTTTTAACCTTAAAGTACCTCTCAGTCTGAATCTAAAAGGTTTATTCCTGAATCTGCTCTTAACAGCATGTTATGTTGGGCCTCTCAAAAATGGAAGTAGGTACCAGCAATGGCTCAGCAAGCAGATGCATTTGCCACTTAGCCTCTGATGCCACGTGTGAGCATGGCAAGCGTGTGCCTCCACACAAATGTACTTTTTTTTTTTTTTTTTTTTTTTTTTTTTTTTTTGTTTTTTCGAGACAGGGTTTCCCTGTAGTTTCTAGAGCCTGTCCTGGAACTAGCTCTTGTAGACCAGGCTGGCCTCGAACTCAGAGATCCGCCTGCCTCTGCCTCCCGAGTGCTGGGATTAAAGGCGTGCACCACCACTGACCGGCTACAAATGTACTTTTAAAAGAAAAACCTAATTTAGAAATGAAGAGAGAGGCAGCAAGTTAGCTGCTCAGGTAAAGGAGATGAGCTCCCAGCCAGAGGACCTGAATCTATCCTCAGGACAGAGCTGATTCCTGCTAGCTGTCCTCTGACTTCCATTTTTCCATAGTGAACATATATTTTATGGGGGAAATACATTTCCTGGACACACACGTAAATATGTATATAAACACACATATGCTTCCCAGCTTAATCTGAGTCAGGCTCAAGCACTTAATTTTCTATAGAAAGTCTCATCCTAAATGGCAAATCCAGACATTATGGAAAATAGTTATTAAATCAGAAATGTATGGAGGCTAGAGATTGCTCAGCAGCTAAGAGCACTGGCTTCTCGTTCAGAGGTCCAGGGTTCAATTCCCAGCACTCGCGTGGCAGTTCATAGCTGTCTGTAAATCCAAGATCTGACTCTCACACAGACATACGTGCAGGCAAAACACCAAGCATAAAAAATAAAAAATAAAAAGAAATGTAGGTAAGTGGCAGAGCTTTCACCTACCATGTCTTAGGCCCCAGAAACCTACACACAATGACATAAGAGTTTTAAGGAAATATGTAAACATTAAGGTAAATACACTTACACGTGTTTTAAAAATCCACAGCTGAGCATTGTAGGTCACTAGGCAATTAAGAATCTGAGATAGGCTATAGAGTAAGATCCTATCTCAAAAAGGATTCAATGAGCCGGGCAATGGTGGCACACGCCTTTAATTCCAGAGGCATAGGCAAGCGTATCTCTGAGTTCAAGGCCAGCTTGGTCTACAAGGGCTAGTTCCAGGACAGCCAGGACTGTTACACAGAGAAACTCTGTCCTGAAATCCGCCCCCCCCCCCCGCAAAAAGATTCAATGTATTATTAATTTATTAGGTGCCATTCTGTGGGGCTGAAGAGATGGCTCAGCAGTTGACAGCATTTACTGCTACTGCAGAGAACTGGAGTTCAGTTTCTAACACCCATATCTGACTTTAACTATAGTTCCAGGGGATCAGACAGCCTCTGCAGGCCCAACAGGCTTGTGGTGCACATCTTTAATCTCAATGTAGGAGGCCAAGGCAGGTGGATCTGTGTTCAAGAAGTCCCTGGGCCACATAACATGTTTCAAAGTGGCCAGGATTATTACACAGTGAGACCCTGTCTAAAAACAGCAAACAGTACAAATTGCAATTTATTTAATGTTAATTCTTACATATCTTTTGTTGGTTTTCAGTTTTTGTTTGTTTTTTGAGACAAGGTTTCTCTGTGTCGTCATGCCTGTCCTGGAACTCCCTCTAGACTGGTCTCCAACTCAGAGATCTACCTGCCTCTGCTACCCAAGTGCTGGGATTAATGGAGTGAACCATCACCACCGGCATTATCTATTTACATAAGTAAAAATGATTTGTTTTGTTTTTTATTTTTGAGATAGGGTTTCTCTGTAGCGTTGGGGCCTGTCTTGGAACTCGCTCTGTAGACAAGGCTGGCCTCGAACTCACAGAGATCCTCCTGCCTCTGCTTCCTAAGTGCTGGGACTAAAGGCATGTGCCACCACCACCTGGCTGCAAAAATGATTTCTTTTTTTTTTTTTAAATATTTATTATGTATACAATATTCTATTTGTGCATATGCCTGCAGGCCAGAAGAGTCCACCAGACCTCATTACAGATGGTTGTGAGACACCATGTGGTTGCTGGGAATTGAACTCAAGACCTTTGGAATAGTAGGCAATGCTCTTAACCACTGAGCCATCTCTCCAGCCCTGCAAAAGTGATTTCTAAGAGCCAGGTGTGGCTACATACACCTTTAATTCTATCAGGTGAATTTCTATAAATTCAAGGTTACCCTGGTCAACATAGCAAGTTCCGGGACAGTCAAAGCTACATAGAGAAACCTCCTCTCAAAACAAAGGCTTGGAGGTGGTGGCAAGTGCCTTTAATTTCAGAGGCAGAAGCAAGTGGACCTCTTGTTCAAGACCAGCCTGATCTATAGAGCGAGTTCTAAAACAATCAGGACTACATAGAGAAACCCTGTCTCAAAAAGACAAAAAACAACCAAACAAATATTTATCAGTATTCACATAAATGGTATGCAGAAGTAGCATCACTATTAACCCCATCTCTTTTTCATAGCAACTGTATATCTTTACATCATGAACACAAGGGACACTAATTGGTAATTAGTAGTGAAAGATGTTTTCAGAGATAAGCATTGTTGCTGGTTTTAGTTTTTCCAGACAGTTTCTCTGTGTAGCTCTGGTTGTCAGAAAACTCACTCTGTAGACCAGGCTGGCCTCACACTCAGAGATCTGCTAATTCTGCTTCCTATGTGCTGGGATTAAAGGTGTGCGTCCCCACCACTTGGCCTAAAACAACTTTTTTAAAGTATCAGAGTCACAATTTATTAAGAAAGAAAAATAAAGAATAAATACTCCCCAAAGTAAGAGTGGGCTGGTGAGCTGGGGAAAGTCACAGGCTCAAAGGCATACTCTAAAATAATCATCTGGGGCAAGCAGGGATCTGGGGACAAGTTCTCATGAAGCTTAGGTTGACCTCAATTCAAAATTTTGCCAAGGATGATCTTGAGATGCTGATCTTCGTGCCTGTCTGTCAAAGGCAGGAACTACAGTCGGTGTCACCACAGCTGCAGGCTTCTTATCCTTAGTGCTGTTTAAAATAAAAGACCATTCAGGGGCAGCAGCCACACCATTAGTCCCTGCATTCCAGAGGCAGAGGCAGGAGGATCCCTGAGAGTTTCAGGACAACTGGAGATACATAGTGAGACCACATCTCCAAAACAGAAACAAAAGCAACAATAAAAAGAAGAGAAGAGACCAGCGGGGACTAGAGAGATGGATCTGCTGCTAGGAGCGCTTCCAGTTTATGCAGAGTTTCGTCCTCAGCAACAACTCCAGCTCCGGAGGATCCCACTCTTCCTCTGGCCTCCACCAGCAGCACCACACATATGCCAAAGACAGACAGACAGACACACCCACCCACACAGACCTTAGAAAAGACAGACAGACAGACAGACAGACACACACACACACACACAGAGCGAGACCTTAGAAAAGAAGAACAGACAGACAGACAGACTGACCAAATGGTTCTGTTGTTGAAGATGGGAGAAAGTTCTGTGCTCATACCTGCTTCTTCAGTTTTCTTGGTTAGACTGATCAGAAGTCACTTCCTTCACACTCTTGGTCAATGAATTTAAACGAGCATGTGTTAGTATTATCTTCTCTTTCAGCTGGGAAGAGACATAGATTGAGGATACTCTTACACTCACTCAGCCCTCAATTTGCTATTTATAATGTTACCAGATTTAAAATAAAAATCTTTAAAAAAAATCACAACACACACATACACACTTGCCTATATTAAGTGAAAGGATATAGCTGAGTTCCAGGACAGTCTGGTCTACATAGTTAATATGACCAGTCAGTTACAAAGTAAAATCCTGTCTCTAAAAAGAAAACAAAAAAGTTGTGTATAGGGGCTGGAGAGATGGCTCAGAGGTTAAGAGCATTGCCTGCTCTTCCAAAGGTCCTGAGTTCAATTCCCAGCAACCACATGGTGGCTCACAACCATCTATAAAGGGGTCTGCTGCCCTCTTCTGACCTGCAGGCATACACACAGACAAAATATTGTTTACATAATAAAATAAATATAAAAAAAAAAGTTGTGTATATTAAGTAACTACATAATCAAGTTTACCTCTGCAATCTTTTCTTGGAGAGGCAAGTTGTTAATATCCATCTCAGATGCATTTACTATGGTCTTTGTTTTCAAGACATAGCTAGAGAGAAAATATATGAAGTATTAGTACCATTACACATGAATCAAAGCCTGCCTTAATGGTTTCAAGGACCATGGTGTATTTTATTTGGAAAAAACAGATTTTCTATTAAAACCACAAACTCTGCCTTATCCTTTCACATTCTCAGAGACAAAATTATTTCGTGAGAACTGAAAACAAACCCAGAATCAAATGAATAACTACAGTGAGTAAACAATTCACTGAAGGCTGGGCAGGTTGGGGTGTGCCTTGGTCCTGTCACTAGGGAAACAGGAAGGTTGGTGCTGGAGTCTGAACGCTGGTGCTCTGACAGAGCTCTAATAATTTTAACCTCTGGGCCGTTTCTCCAGCCCTTTCAGTTTCATGGAATAAAACACTGTAAGCCAAATGTTTAATTAGCTAGGAAGATGATAGAATATCCCATGTGAAAAATAGTAAATGAGATCACACAGCCATTACTATTTTCATTTCATTAACCTTTTCTATCAGGTAAGATTTTTCTCTGTGTCTGGAGTTAAGTGCAGAAGATAGTTATTTCAAGTGTAGAGTACCCACTTTCCAAGCTCAGCACGAGTATCATCTAAAAATGACTCTAGGTCATGTGGTAAATATTATCACCTTGACAGATCTGGGATGACATAGGAACAGGCCTCTATGCAAAGGTGCTCTTTATAAGCAAGTAGCACCATTCCACAGGCTAGAGTACTGGACTAAAAATAAAAATGAGAAAGTAAGGGCTAGAGACACGGCCCAGCATGGTTAACAACACTGGCTGCTCCTCCAGAGGATCTAGGGTCAGTTCCCAGCAAACATTTGGCAGCCCACAACTGTAACTTGTTACATCCTCACATACACATACATGATACAAAACAAATGCACATAAAAAATAAATACGTCATTAAAAGACAGAGAAAGAAAGGAAGCTGAGGATTAGCATTAATCTCTGCTTCCTGACTGCTGACACAATCCAACCAGCCACCTCCTCCATGGCTTCCCACCATGATGGACTACACCCACAGACCGGGAGCCACAGTAAGCCCTCCCTCCCTCCCTTAAGGTTGCTTTTGCCAGGTATGTTATGTTGTCCTGTCACAAGTAATCAATACAGCCCTCATTTCAAATTCCCGGGGTAGAAAATCTGACTGGTTTAGTTGGATGAGTTATAAATACATATCTTCCTATCTTCTTTCCTTCCTTCCTTCATTTTTCAAGACAGGGTTTCACTGTTTAACTCTGGCTGTCCTGAATCTTGCTTTGTAGACCAGACTGGCTTTAAACTCACAGAGATCCGCCTGTCTCTGCCCCGAGTGCTGGGATTAAAAGCGTGTGCCACCACTGCCCAACTACATATACATTTCTTTGAGGCTGGGTACCATGCAGGCCAAGTCCTATGTATAAGAAGGGCATGAGGCACAGCAGCAAACCAAGTTATCTATGACACTATTTTGCAAAAGCATACTTCCCAGAATTTCCTTTAATAAATGAATGCTCTTAAATTATTTCATATGACTACTAAGACATGATACAATAAAACATCTGAACTAATCGTATTTATCACAGTTATATTTTGTCTTTAGTGCCTGGCCGTTGGCATCTTCTTTAGTTAGCCACACCTGGATTCTGCTAGAAGATTTGAACCCCTTATTTGGTAACAATGTCACTGTCTACTCACCACAGCATTTTATCACAGTAGAGGCAGAAGTGGCCTCTCAAGGCAGCCAGAGCAGCATGGGTGGAATACAGATGGAAACCAATAGGAACCCGACAGGAATTACAGAACAGACGGTTGTACGTGCTGTTGGGAATGGAAAGCAGCAGAAGATAACATGAGGAAACCCAGAGAACAAGTAAAAACTGCTGCGCTTGATGGTGATCTCATCACTCAGACGCTTGGGCCGGGGACTCTCAAGTTCAAATTCACAGGCTTCCAAGGACAGCTGGGCTAGAGAAGACTTGTCTCAAAGAAACAACAAAGAACAAAATTTTACAACAAAACGTTCTTTTTTTAAAAAAATATTTATTTATTATGTATACAATATTCTGTATATGTGTGTATGCCTGCAGGCCAGAAGAGGGCACCATACCCCATTACAGATGGTTGTGAGCCACCATGTGGTTGCTGGGAATTGAACTCAGGACCTTTGGAAGAACAGGCAATGCTTTTAACCTCTGAGCCATCTCTCCAGCCCCTATGACAAAATGTTAATTTCTGCACTGCTTCTGATCACTTGTATAGTTCATGTCTCCCTACCTCATAAAGAAGTTTACTACTGTCCTTATGATGTTTGGAGTTTTTTGCTCCATGTTATAGAGTTAACTTAATATTGCTTGCTAGGCCACTGGGTCACAAACACTGAAGGACTTAAGGCATTTACTTCTAATATATATACAGATATACAATTGTATCTCTATTTAAGTATATAAAACAAGGTCAATTAGATTTTATTTGAATTCATTACAATATTCTGACAATCTGGAAGATAAGAAGACATAATAGCAAGAGGCAGTAAAGTAGAATAAGATTTTCCTCTACTCTTACCCATTTTCTGGGGTGCTGGAATTAAAGGAACCACCATGCTTGGCCAAAGCTTTAGTTATCAGTACATTGTAACCCAATAAAACTTTTTTTAAAAAAAACATTTACTTAATTATTATGTATACAGTGTTCTGTCTACATATCTGCCTGCAGGCCAGAAGAGGGCACCAGATCTCATTACAGATGGTTGTGAGCCACCATGTGGTTGCTGGGAATTGAACTCAGGACCTTTGGAAGAGCAATCAATGCTTTTAACTGCTGAGCCATCTCTCCAGCCCCTCCAATAAAACTTTCAAAACTCATTTACAATATATGTTGTACCATATACAACATAAAGTAATAATCAACTACTGAGTTCAAAGATATTAAAAAAGATATCCCAACATCTCAAGTGTACTAGTAAAAATGATTATTTACCTCAATGAGAATTATTTACCTCAATGAGAATACAAATAAGCAGATGAAAGAACACGGTCACAAGACAAAACGGCAGCCTACAGAATTGGAAAAGACAGAGGGCTGATATCCAAAATATAGAAAGAACTCAAGAAATTGACCTTCAAAAGAACAAATAATCCAATAAAAAACAAAAATGGGGTACAGACCTAAACTGAGAACTCTCAACAGAGGAATCTAAAATGGCTGAAAGACACTTAAGGAAATGCTCAACATCCTTAGTCATCAGAGAAATGCAAATCAAAACAACTCTAAGATTCCATCTTACACCTGTAAGAATGGCCAAGATCAAAAACACTGATGACAACTTATGCTGGAGATATTGTGGGGAAAAGGGAACACTTCTGCATTGCTGGTGGGGATGCAAGCTGGTACAACCCCTTTGGATATCAGTGTGGCAATTTCTCAGGAAATTAGGAAACAACCTTCCTCTAGACCCAGCAATACCACTTTTGGGTATATACTCACAGGATGCTCAATCATACCACAAAGACATATGCCCAACTATGTTCATTACAGCATTATTTGTTATAGCCAGAACCTGGAAACAACCTAAACGACCCTTGACCAAAGAATGGATAAGGAAAATGTGGTACATTTACATCGTGGAGTACTACACAGCAGAAAAAAATAATGACATCTTCAAATTTGTGGGCAAATGGACAGATCTAAAAAACCTCATATTGAGTGATTCCCAGGAAGACAAATATCATAGTGTAGGGTAAAAGGGAAAACTGAGCAGGAAACCAGCCAATCACTGAGCACCCTGACTCTGAACTCAGAGCCAGTAAAAGAAACACCCTGTATTTGAGGCCTGAGCCAGGAAAGAAACATCTTTATCCCTGAACCCAGGACTAAAGACATGTGCCCTGACTCTGAAACTAGTGTCAGAGAAACACACTTTGTTCCTAGAATCAGAGCCAGTGAAAGAAATATGCCCTGGTCCTAAGAATAGAGTCAAAAAGTTGAAAAGGACCAGTGAAAGAAACACAGTTTGGCCATAAAGTCAGAGCCATCTCTGCCTCTGACCAGCTAAACTGACCAATCCCTGAGCAGGTAAAAATCAGCCAATCCCCCTTCTCCCTGGGAAAACTCCACCTTTAAAAGCCTCTCACCCCTTCAGTTAAGAGCTGCCTCCCTGGCAGATTCAGCCACTCTCCTGGATGTCTCCTTCCCAAAATCTCTTTCTCAAGAGTCTTGAGTGATGACCTTCATTCACCAGTGCAGACCAGAAGACCAGAAGACCATGGCTGGGAGGAGCATCTCAGCAAGGCAGAGCAGAAAAGAAGAACCTTGCTAGAATGTTCCTTAAGGGAGGCTGAGCAAGGCCAAGCAGGAGGATATTGCTACATTACTGCAGGGGGCTCCCCTTTAGCAGAGTGTTAGCAAGAAGAAACATCTTGGGCTGGAGTAAGAAGCAGATAGTTCTGCTAAGATGCTCCCTTAAGAGAATGGAGCAGAACTCAGCTGTAGCGGTGCTCTCCAGGAGAACAGGATCCCTATATCCTGCAGGGAGACCATCCCCCCCACCTCTGCGCCACAGCTTCAAGTAGCCTGGCTTCCTGATAGTCAGGACACCTTCCCTCCAGGGCTGAGCTGTCCTATTGCAGCTCTGCCCTCCAGAGCTGTCCTATTGCAGCTCAACAGTCCTATTGCAGCTCTACCCCCACCCCCCCAGCTGTCCTATTGCGGTTCTGCCCTCCAGAGCTGTCCTACTGCAGCTCAAACGCCCCCACCCCACCCAGAGCTGTCCTATTGCAGCTCTACCCCCCACAGCTGTCCTATTGCAGCTCTAACCCCCACAGCTGTCCTATTGCGGCTCTATACCCCCCCCCCCCAGAGCTGTCCTATTGCGGCTCTACTCCCCCACCAGCTGTCCTACAGTGGCTCTACCCCCCCAGCTGTCCTACTGTGGCTCTACCCTCCAGAGCTGTCCTATTGCGGCTCCAGCCTCCAGAGATGTCCTATTGCGGCTCTAAGTATATCCTGGCTTCCCGATAAGTCAGGGTATCCCTGCAACACTACTATAACACATTCGCTTACAATATAATATGTACTCACTCATAAGTGGCTTTTAGAAATAAAGCTAAGAAAAACCAGCCTACAATTCACAAACCCACAGAACCTAGACAACGATGAGGACCCTAAGAGAGACATACATGGATCTAATCTACATGGGAAATAGAAAAAGACAAGATATCCTGAGTAGATTGGGAGCATGGGACCATGGGAGAGGGTAGAAGGGGAGGAAAAAAAATATATAGCTCAATAAAAACAATTAAAAAACAGAAACAAAAAACCAATTAGATGAACCCAGTGAGGAAATAGGGGCTGGAGTGACAGCTTTACAGGTAAAGGTGCCTGCTACCAAGCTTGAGGAGCAGAGTTTGATCCTCAGGAGACTCCAACAGCAGAGACTGACGGCTGAAAATCCTCTCACCCTCACATGTCCACCCGGCTATGAATACACACATAATCTCCCCCACAAACACTAAAGGAATAAATATAATCAAACTATTCTTAGATTATAATGTGAAACAGGAATCTAATTCTATTCTTGTATGTATTTTTCTTGAAGCACCACAGATCAACTCTAGCACCTCATACAAGTTAGGCAAGCATTGTACTTTTAAGCTATAGCACATCTCCAAATAGATAATTATAACTTTTTATCAGGCTTTTTAAAAAAGAGGTTTAGTGTACGTTCCCATACTTGAGAACCCAGCACTTGGGAGACAGAGGCAGAATTATAAAGTCAAGGCAAGACCATTATTACTAAGAACAAAAATAAAAGATTTTGTAAGATTCAGGTATTTTATGAAACTAAATACAAATATCAAAAATGTCACTCCAGGCCTAGTGAGACGGCTCCATGGGTGAAGAAACTTGCTGCCAAGCCTGAGGAGCCGAGTTTAATTCTTGGGACCAGGGTGGTGAGAAGACGCCTTCAGGTTACCTTTGTCCTCAATATGTATGCCATACCCCACAACCACACTCACACATATCATTTTGTGTTTTTGTTTTTCAAGACAGGGTTTCTCTGTGTAACAGCTCTGGCTGTCCTGAAACTCTTTGTAGACCGGGCTGGCCTGGAACTCAGAGAATCGCCTTCCTCTGCCCACCCAAACACACCACAGAGTGTTGAGATTAAAAGGCAAGAGCCACTGGGTAAGAAGGGACTCCTAGAAGGACAGGAATGTGTCTTTAGTTTGGCAAAGTGGAATAGAGTTTTGGCTACCACTTAAGAGTTTTGGCCTCCTAAGCACAAATTTGCTGAGTGCTTTACTGCTATGGGAAAGTATTAGCAAGGGAAGACACAAATTACTAGCAATACTCAAACACCATTCAACTGTGTTCCCCAGTTTCGGAGATTACCGAATCAGTCCTGTCATGATTTATACTAAAAACTCCAAGTTAAATTTAAATAGTCCTGCCGGGCGGTGGTGGCGCACGCCTTTAATCCCAGCACTCGGGAGGCAGAGGCAGACGGATCTCTGTGAGTTCGAGGCCAGCGTGGTCTACAAGAGCTAGTTCCAGGACAGGCTCCAAAGCCACAGAGAAGCCCTGTCTCGAAAAAACAAAACAAAACAAAATTTAAATAGTCCTAATTATCTCACAGGTAATGTGGTCTTCAGGTGTTAAAATCTACACCCAACTCTAATTTTCATTTCATTAATGTCCTGTTGATATAATTCAAATGCATAAAAAGTATAGCATTCAAACATTTATGAATGTAATAAACTTATGCCACAACAAAAATGGTTTTCTTCTTGTTTATGACAATTAGGTACTCCTCAGTGTCACTAAATCAAGAACTATAGATACACCTCGGGAATTCTCCATACGTACCTGCATTTGAGAAAACCTTCAATGCCAACCAGACAGGGTTCGAACAAAGCGACATTGTTCGTGACTCCTGAAAGACAAAAGGGTTTTGAACAGGAAAACCTCCCACCAGACTCTAACCTGGTCAAAACGTCAACATAAAAGGGTGGGGGCTCAAAGGCGCAAGCTCAGCACCTGAGAGATCTAGGCTTTAATGCTCTGCTCGGGAAAACAAAACTCTCCTGCCTCACCCACATCCTCTCCGTTCCGAGTCGTCGGGAGTACCCCTCCTCCTGACCTCGCCTCACTCACTGGAGAAGGCCACGGCCCCGAGAGACCTCGACAGGTCCCAGGCGAGATGCACGGTGTCGGCGAGCACCGCGTAGCAACGTGAGCAATGGAACACGGCACACCTCTCGGGTTCCAACCACGCAGGCAGCCGCAGGTCGACAGGTGACCCCTCCATCTCAGTCCTCAGACCTAGAGGGGAGGACCCTGCCACCACCTGGGTGTCCCACTCCATGGAGGTAGTAAAAGACAAAGGCGAGTCACAAGAGTCACTGCAAGACTGCGTCTCCAGGGGCGAGGGGCAGCGCGGCGAGCTTGCCATCTTTTTGAAGTCCGCGCCTTTTTTTTTTCTTCCCTGTTTTTTTACGCATGCGCCTGGTTCCACCCAAATGAAGTTTCCTGCGTCCTCATTGGACAACATGCTCATAAGACACGCCCACAACCCGTGGAGCGTTGCGTGTTAGGCGTGCGGTATAGAGTGTTTCAGCCGCTCTATTGGCCAACATCGGAAACTCCACCCTCGAGGCGTTCAACCAATGGACGCACAGCAGTCTTCATTTTAAACCGAATATAAAAGTCGGCTTGTCAACGCCTCGGGTGGCGCCAGTTTTGAACGGTGTTGTTTGAGTTGTCTGGCTGTTTTTCTGGGTGTCGCCGGGATTGCAGAACGCAATGACCGTCCCCTCTGCAGAGGAGCTGGACTCCTTCAAGTACAGTGACCTGCAAAATTTAGCCAAAAAGCTGGGCCTCCGGGCTAACCTGAGGGTACGGTGCTGGCTGGTGGTGCGGGCAGTTGGGTGGGCGGGGTAAGAGACCTGGAGTGTGGGGGACACGGGGCGAAGGGACCGAGAGAAACCCCCGGCGACGCTGTTTTTGGGTGAGTAGCTTTGGTTCACGGTGGCTGGAATTTGTTTAACGAAAGAGAAGCTATGACTGTTATTTTATCTGGAGGCTTTTTTCCAGGAACTCATAAAGACCTTTTACTGGAAACGCCAATGATACTTACCTGGTACAGATGGGAAACGCAGGCCCATAAGACATAATCAGTATATTGACTAATGCCGGTTATTAGGCAGTTGAAGGAAAAGTTGAATTGGCTTCTGGAAATCTCCAAACTACTATTGTTCAGTAAACTCTGTTAGTATCTTCATTCTCATGGGCCTTTATTGGGGTGCCTAGCCATCCCGGCATACACGGATCACTTTTGTGATGGTATTTTTCAAAACTTGTTGGGACTTTTGCAGGGTGTTTAGAGAAAATGATTTATTGTTAGATTGGGGCTTGCTATGTTGGAGTTGAGATTTCCCACATGTGTACCCCAGAGATTTGTACAGCAAACTGGTATTTAACCTAAATATCTGTTCAGTCATCACAAACGGAATGAGGCCACAAATGCTCCTCCGGTCTATAGGCTTGTACCACCACCTCTGCCTAACTGTAATTAGTTATCACACTACCTCTAATCTCATTTGTATCCCAACCCTAGCCCACCTCTCTCACGTGGTTTAGGTTTTGCTTCCTAGCCTCTGATGTGTTATTTCTAGCTTACTTGGTTAATACGCTATTTTCACATTAGTCCAATGGGAAGCAGCTGCAGGCTTGTCTGTTCCGTTCACCAGTCCTCAGCTTCTAGAACAGTGCTTAGCACACACACCTGGGGTTGTAACCCACATGGCCGAAGGAGAGAGTTGACTCTTGAAAACTATCCTCTGAACCCCACATATGCACTGTGACACAGTTTGCACCTAGCTGGGTGGTGATGGTGTAGACCTTTAATCCCAGCACTTGGGAAGTAGAGACAGGTGAATCTCTGTGAATTCGAGGCCAGCCTGGGCTACAGAGCGAGTTTCAGGACAGCCTGTCTCAAAACAACAACAACAACAACAACAAAAATTACCAGGATGACCTCTTCTGAGAGGAAACCTCAGGTTGGTTAGGTTCATTAAGTAGGAAATTTTATTAATAGTTGGGTGGCTTCATTCAGAGAACTCTAGTACAGTTGAAGTATGTGGCTTAGGCTCACGCCCCAACAAAGCTTCTGTACTTAAAGGGCAGGCAAATTTCAAGCTTTGCCATTTACTACTGACTAATGATAAATCGTGTGAGAAGGAAAGCCAAATTTAGAGGCTGAGCCCATCTTAAGTGCATAGAATCATATACATACAAGAAACACGGACTGACCATGTTGTATTTATATTCTTAGGTGTGTGTATAAAACAACATGAATTTGAGAGATAGCAGGTCCAGGTACATGAATAGAGGTTGAAGGGGAAAGGAGTGGTTGGGAGCAGGAGTTGTAATTGTATTTTAATTAAAATTTTAAGGCGGTTGATGGGGTGCATGCCTTTAATCCCAAACACTCAGGAGTCAGAGGCAAAGTCAGGCAGAACTCTGAGTCCAAGACCAGCCTGGTCTACAGAGCTAGTTCCAGGACAGCCAGGACTACACAGAAACCCTGTCTTGAAAAAAACAAAAACAAAATTGTTTAAGTCTTTTTTTTTTTTTTTTTTTTTTTGGAGGCAGGGTCTCACTATACAGCTCTGACTGTTTTGGAACTCACTATGTAAACCAGGCTGGCCTCAAACTCAGAGATCTGCTTACCTCTGTCTCCTGAGTGCTGGCTGGGATTAATAGCATGTGCTACCATGCCCAGCTAAGAATTTTTTAAAAAAATATAAATAAAATTTTTATTTTTTAAAAAGTGTTGAGCTGGGCAGTGGTGGCGCACGCCTTTAATCCCAGCACTTGGGAGGCAGAGGCAGGCAGCTCTCTGTGAGTTTGAGGCCAGCCTGGTCTACAAGAGCTAGTTTCAGGACAGACTCCAAAGCTACAGAGAAACCCTGTCTCAAAAAAACAAAACAAAAAAAAAGTGTTTGACCCTCAACTACAAATCTGGGTATAATAGGGGGAAAAAGGAACCTAACTAATATACTTGACCTTTCATTATTTTGAAATAGGGTCTCATTCTGTAGACCAGGTTAGCCTAGAAATCTCAGGGAATTGCTATCCTGACTTCATTTGACCTTTAAAAACGGAAAGCCAGTCGGATTATTATTTGTCTTCCAGAAAAGACAGGGAAGCTTTCCTAGAGTGGAAAGTGAGTTCCCTTTTCCCAAGAGCTTGTATATGGTACCACCTGCCCACCAGAGAAACTGGCCCAGAGAAGTTTCCCTAGTCAAGTTGATATTGCTGCCGATTCCTTTGAGGGTTTCATCCGTCTCTACAGTTCAGGCACAGTTCTGATATCCTAAGCATCCAATGTTTGCCCACTGCCCTGAAGTCAACTCTTTAGAGACTGCTCTTTGCTGCAAGGACAAAGTTTATTCTCAAGGGGCCTTAAGAAGCAGGCCTAACTAGCAAAACTGCGCTCCTGAATACTTTTTTATTAGCTCAGGGTTCCAGCCATGCCGAACTTGGTCATCATCTGACCTGTTTTCTTACCCTTGCTTTTTCTCCATCTTGTTCTCTCTGTGTGACCCTCTCTTCTCCATTTTCAAGATCTCAGCAACCCTAGCCAGGACATCTGTCTTAAATCTGGGGCATCCCATCACCTGCGGGTATCGGTCCTATCGAGCCCACATACAAAGCTTGCTCCCCATTGTATTGCATTGTATGTCTGTTTTCTTGACCTGATTTTGTCGCTGGAGTGTGAAAATAATTTCTGTCCAGGCCACTGCCAGCCTACCCAAGGACATTCAGTAAATAGAGGAAAGGGGTGTCTTGCATTGCTTCCTTACCTATCTGACTTTGGATGTAATAAACACTCTTCTTTTTAACAGGCAGACAAGTTGTTAAGAGCCTTGAAAGCCCACCTGAACCGAGAAATAAGGAAAGAAAATAAAAATCAGGTGAGTAATGTTCTTTATCAGTTATTAGCTAGTAAAATGTTGTTTAGTTAAAAAGCAATTAATACTTAATTCGTGAGACTTAAGATGTAGTAGACGGTGTAAAGGCTTATACTTGTAAGCCCAATATTGGGAGGTGGAGTCAGCACAGGCTACTAGAGGTATAGGTCAGATCTTGAACCTAGCTCAAAACAAAGGAAAAGATATGTTTATTATTATGTGATGTTTATTATTATATGATGTTATCATCATTAGTAATAGGACCAGGAACTGAATTGTCTCATCATTGTTATAAATGATGAAAATGCCATATTGTCTAATGAATTAAGATATCCTTAGGCAAATGTAAAAGTACCTGGATGTCATGACACATGCCCTGCACTCCAGGGACTGAGGTGGAAGTTCAATACCAGCCTCAGCTCTTGTAAGACCCCGTCTTCAAAAGAAAACCAAAGGCCAGGCCTGATGGTGCATGCCTTTAACCCCAGAATTCAGGAGGCAGAGGTAAATGGATATCTGTGTTTGAGGCCAGCCTAGTCTACAAAGTGAGTTCTAGGACAGCCAGGGATACACAGAGAGACCCTGTCTTGAAAAACAAAACAAACAAAAAAGAAAACAAAATAAACAGAAACCAAGTTAAGTATAGGTTCTGAGATGTAAGAGACAGCAAGAGAAGGTGTGGGGAGAGATTAAAGTCATAAACACCCAGGTTAAGAAACAGGTCTTCTTCAAGTTTTCTTTTTGTTATTGTTTTTAGGTTTGTTTGTTTTGTTGTATGGGAATAAGATCTCTGTAAGAGCAACAAGTGCCCTAACCACTAAATCATCTCTCCAGTCCCGTTTTGTTTCTTTATAAAGTGTGTGTGTGTGTGTGTGTGTGTATGGTAAGAGAATGGGGAGAGCATGTTTGTGGATTCTTTGGAGTGACTCCAGCCAGAAGCTGGAGTTACAGGAGGTTGTGAGTTGCCTGTCATGGGTACTGGGAACCAAACTTCAGCCCTCTGTAAAAGTGGCAAGTGCTCTTAACTGCTAAGCCATCTCTCCAGATGGCTTTGAAAATTTTGCTTTTGTTTTGAGACAAGGTTTCTCATAGGCCAAACTGTCTTCAGATTTGATCTTGACCTTTTAATCCTCCCGTTTTTACCTCTAAAATGTTGGCATCATAGGTATGTGCCATCATGCCCAGTTTTGAAATTTTTACTATTCTTATTCATCTGCTGATCTCCCAGTTGTGTGCATGTGAGACTCTAGCTGGCTTTGGGCTCTACGTAGACTAATGTGGCCTTAAACTGAGATCTACCTGCCTCTGCCTCCTAGTGCTGGAAATTGAGGTTCTAGCCACCACACCTTGCCCATTTTCTATATTCTAATATTCCTATTATTTTCATTGCCTTCTATCCTGAGTTCTTTGGGGTTAGTTCGTGTGTCTGCAGGTCTATCAGAATGTCTCTTCCTACTGCCCTTGTCCCTTTGTTCCTTATCTAGTACCCTTTGTTAATGACTTCTATATGTCAGTGGGAAAGGTTCCTTTCATTACTGAATATCCAATATTAGCCATTAACAATGATTTATTTTGTTTGTTTGTTTTGTTTATTTTTGGGGACCGAGTTTCTCTGTTTATCTCTGGCTGTCCTGGAACTCACTCTGTAGAGCAGGCTGGCCTCAAACTCCAGAGATCCACTTTCCTCTGCTTTCTGAGTGCTGGGATTAAAGGCGCACACCACCACTGTCCAGCTAACAATGATTTCTTATATAAGCGGTCTGTTTTGGATACTCTGTTTTCTTACCATACTGTATTCATATAGTAACGTTTCACTTTTCGTTTATGAAAATGCAAGTGCTACTTCCTTCTGTTTATCTGTGACAAGTCACTGGCTTAGGATGCAGTTGCTACTGTACATAAAGGATATGGCTCACATTGTCTCGTCTTCTAGGATGAGAATCAGTCTTCTGCATTCTCCTGTGATGAGACCGAGGTACAGATTAGCTGTGAGGAGCAAGCTGAGAGGGAACCAGTCGATCATGTCACCAAAACAAGAAGGAAGCGCAAGACAGACCATGAAGTTCCTAACTTCCAGGTAAGTGGAACTATGCAAACCGAAGAGAAGCCACCATAGGACCATAACCTTCCATAACAAGCATATTTTTAGTGAGCTTTCCTTCCCTGGAGACCCAGATGGCTGGAAACATACAATACGCTGCAAGCCCCTCAAAAGTTACATGCCTGTGTCTACTGTACCCCCCACCATACCTTTGTCCCCAGCACATGGGAAGAAATAATGAGTATGAAGTACAAACTAAATACTCACTAAAGGGGCTGGAGAAAGATGAGAGATGGCTCCGGGGTTGAGAGTGCTCGCTGCTCTGGATTTAGATGCTGGTGCCCACATGAGAGCCAGATGTGGTCTCATGCACAGCTGTAGCTCTAGCGCTGAGGGAGTGGACGCAGCATCTCGGGGACTTGTTGGCTGCCAGTCTAATAGAGAGCTCCCTCCCCACACACACAGTGCCTTCCTATCCCATGTATACATACTTCCATGTGCAGTTCATACAAAAATTGATTGGATAAATGTGGATGCTCATGTGTCGTTCACATAAGTTGTCTGCCATCAGCCTGGAGTGTACTTTTAAGTTCTCTTTCTTAGTTTGCTTGGCCTGGTCATCATCCTGTGCTTAGTCTTTCAGTAGTGCACGGTCATGCTGGATAGCCAAGCACTTTCCTCACTTGTTTGATTACACTGACTTTATTGTTTATTTTTAAGCATTTTTAAAAGAATTCTTTTTTTTTTAGCCTGGCGGTGGTGGTGCATGCCTTTAATCCCAGCACTTGGGAGGCAGAGGCAGGCGGATCTCTGTGAGTTTGAGGCCAGCCTGGTCTACAAGAACTAGTTCCAGGATGTCTATGGCTGTTACACAGAGAAACCCTGTCTCGAAAAACTTTTAAAAAAAAAGAAAAAATTCTTTTTTTAAGATTTATTTATTTCTATGAGTGCTCTGTCTGCATGTTCCTCTGCTCACCAGAGGAGGGCATTGGATCCCATTATAGATGGCTGTGAGCCACCATGTGGTTGCTAGGAACTGAACTCAGGACCTCTGAAAGAGCAGTCAGTGCTCTTAACCTCTGAGCCATCTCTCCAGTCCCGGCCCTCAGCTTTTTTTTTTTTTTTTTTTTTTTTTTTTTTTGGTTTTTCGAGACAGGGTTTCTCTGCAGCTTTTTTAGAGCCTGTCCTGGAACTAGCTCTTGTAGACCAGGCTGGCCTCGAACTCACAGAGATCCGCCTGCCTCTGCCTCCCGAGTGCTGGGATTAAAGGTGTGCGCCACCACCGCCCAGCTCAGCTCTTTATTAAACCAGTCACAGCAATATATCTTCACAGTGTACACATCCCACAACAGGAATTCTCCTGCCTCAACCCAAATGTTGGAAGTATAGGAATGAGCCAACATGCCTATCCTAATTTCTATTTTTTGCTTTATAGTGGTTTTTAAAAATTATTTTTCTTAATTTTGGGGGAATGGGGGACAGAGTTTCACTATGCAGCTGTTCTAGAACTCAGTCTACAGACCAAGCTGGCCTTGAACTCACAGAGGTCTGCCTGCTTCTGCTTCCCAAGTGCTGGATTTAAAGATGTGTGTATGTCTTAGTCAGAGTTTCTATTGCTTTGAAGAGACGGCTTATAGTTTGGGACTAGCTTACAGTTTAGAAGATTTAGTCCGTTATCACCATGGTGGGACATGGTGTTGGGCAGACAGATATAGTGCTGGAGAAGATGCTGAGAGTTCTACATCTTGATCTGCAGGCAACAGAAGGAGTCTGTGACATTGGGCTTGAGCACATGAGACCTCAAGACCCACCCCCATAATGATGCATACACAAAGCCACATACCTCTTAATAGTGCCACTCCCTATGGGAGCCATTTTCTTTCAAACTATCACAATGTGTGCCACTATGCACAGCGTTAATTACTCTTTTAAATTTACTTTTTTACCTGTATGACTGTTTCGCCTGCATGTATGTCACATGTTATGTTCATTCCTTGTACCCTTGAAGGCCAGAAAGGGAATTAAATTCCCTGAAACTGAGCCGGGCGGTGGTGGCACACGCCTTTAATCCCAGCACTCGGGAGGCAGAGGCAGGCGGATCTCTGAGTTCGAGGCCAGCCTGGTCTACAAGAGCTAGTTCCAGGATAGGCTCTAGAAACTACAGAGAAACCCTGTCTCGAAAAAAAACCAAAAAAAAAAAAAAAAAAATTCCCTGAAACTGGAGTTAGAGATGATGTTGACCCACCATGTGGTGCTGGTAATCAAATCCAGGTCCTCTGGAAAAGCATCCAGTGCTCTAAACAGCTGTGCCATCTCTCCAGCACCTTAATACCATTCTAAAACTTTGTTGTGCTGGGAGGGGCTATTTTGGGGCTGGGGTACATGCTATGACTTGCATGTGAAGGGGATGGGTGGGGACTGGGAGTACATGTTATGACTTATATGTGGAGGGGATGGGTGGGGGCTGTGGGTGCATGTCATGACTTACATGTGGAGGGGATGGGTGGAGTTGTGGGTACATGCCATGACTTGCATGTGGAGGGCCTATGGTGGGGCTGGGGTACATGCCATGGCTTACATGTGGAGGGGATGGGTGGGGACTAGGGGTACATATCATGGCTTACATGTGGAGGGGATGGGTGGGGACTGGGGGTACATGCCATGGCTTACATGTGGAGGGAATGGGTGGGAGCTATGGGTACATGCCATGGCTTTCATGTGGAGGTGATGGGGGGGGGGGCTGTGGGTACATGCCATGACTTGCATGTGGAGGGGATGGGTGGGGTTGTGGGTACATGCCATGACTTACATGTGGAGGGGATGGGTGGGGACTGGGGTACATGCCATGGCTTACATGTGGAGGGGATGGGTGGGGACTGGGGGTACATGCCATCGCTTGCACGTGGAGAGGGGGTATGATGGAGGTGGGGCATGTGCAAGGCTTGCATGTGGAAGTCAGAAGACAACTTTCAGAAGTATTTTTCTCTTTCCGTCATGGAGAAACTCAGGTTTATTTCCCAGGAATCAAACTCAGGTGTATTTTGTATTCGGTTTTGAATTAATTTGGGTTACTTCATGTTCAGCTTTTCCTGTTGCCAGATTCTTGCCCCACGTTTAGTTGTATGGCCCCACGGATTAAGAAGATGTGTCTCAGCATTACTTCCTGGGAACAAACCTTCCATTCTTTCTAGTGGCCTCTAGTATCTCCATTTTTGAAATTATAGTCTCAGAACACTGGGTCAAACGAAACCACTCAGGAGTCTTATTCCCCTATTGTTTTTCTGACCGACCCTCACCCCACACACACACCTTATTTTTTTTTCCTTTCAAAATTTGTTGCAGGATCATTCTGCAATAAAAAGAAGCAATCCTGCTACATTACAGAACCAAGAAAAGCAGGAAAACCAAGACCTCAGAACTACTACACAAGTTCCTTCTCTGCCAGACCAGAGCCAGGAAGACGGGAGTGCAACTTCCTCAGGAAGAAATGGGGCCGATGGTATGCCAGCCAGGAATTTCAAATTGAAATTGCTGGGGGGTCATGCGTTTTAGTCCAAGGAATGCAAGCCAAGAAGTTTGAAAGTACAGAAATTGAGTCGTGCATGGTGGTGCACACCTTTAGAAGGTAGAGGCAGGCGGATCTCTGTGAGTTTGAGACCAGTGTGATCTACAGAGTAGGTTTTAGGACAGACAGAGCTACATAATAGAGAGAAGACCCTGTCTCAAAAACCAACAAAACAACAATACCAAAATAAATAGATTAAGTAAACAAACAAAAAACCCTTAAAAAAAAAAAAAGAACAGAAATAGATTGTGTTCTAAATTTGGGAGCTATAAATCTAAAGTCCAAATGTCAGTAAGCCGTGCTTTTCTGACACACTGGGTGTCTTCTCTGTTTTTGTGCCTTGTAGTGGCCATGCCAGTCTGTTTTTGGCCGTTGCCACATGTTCTGCTCGCTGCCTCTGCTGTCACATGGCATTTATATGTCTTTTTTTCCTTCCTGTTATATGGGAGGCATTTATGTGCCTGTGTATTTGTCTATGATAGATCCTCCCACTCCAACCCATGCTGGCCTCACACTCACTGTAGTCTTCCTGCCTCCTCTGTAAGGCTTCTGGGACTGATTATCTGAATCTGTTCCAAGGACACTGGTCCTATTGGTTTACTGCCTACCAAACAACCTCTGTTTGGTTCAGTATCTAGAGACCCAGTTCCTAAGTGAGTTGAGATCACAGGTGCTAGATTGGGAACTAACTTGTCTTTGGAGGATCACAGTTCACCTTAGCCACACTGGGAGCTTTCATGTGCTTTACAGTCAAAGTAAAACCTAGAAGTAAATGCAGAAGGCCCCCGAGTCATTTATATTTAGTTGTTGTTTGATGCTGGGGTCAGACTCGGGAGCCTGAGGTGCCGCACAACTGCTCAGTGCCTGAACTACGGCGTGTGTGTGTGTGTGTGTGTGTGTTTTGAGACAAGGTTTCTCTGTAGCTTTGGAGCCTGTCCTGGAACTAGCTCTTGTAGATCAGGCTGGCCTCAAACTCACAGAGATTCCCCTGCCTCTGCCTCCTGAGTGCTGGGATTAAAGGAGTGAGCCTGACCTGAACTACATCTTCAACCATGACTTTTATCCAGAGCAGAATAAGAGGTTTCTGAAAGCTTGGGAAAGTTAATCTCTCCTTAGTGACAGAAGAGCCCATTTTGTTCTCTTTAACTTTTCTGCATAACTTGAGACTTATGCAATCACTGCCTGCTGCTTCTAAGGTGCTTACGTGGGTGGTGACACCCGCTTTTCACAATATATATACCTGTCTTTCTCAGTCATCCTTAATCTCAACATTTGGGAGACTGAGGGGAATGCTCTAGAGTTCAAAGTTAGTCTGGCCTACAGAATAAGTTCCAGGGCAGCTAGGGCAACATAGCGAGAAACTATAGATAGATAGATAGATAGATAGATAGATAGATAGATAGATAGATAGATAGATAGATAGATAGATCATGCTTTCATTATAAACTTTTTCAACTAACAGATTTTGTTTCTTTAAATTTTTTTATATACTTTAAGAATTTATGTGTATGTGTGTTTGCTTGCAGGTATATATGTTTACCAGGTACATGCCTGGTACCTATGGAGTTCAAGAGGGCATCAGACCCCCTGGAACTAGAGTTATAAATGGTTGGGAATTACTATATGGGTGCTGGGAAGTGAACCCAAGTCCTCCAAAGCAACAGTGCTCTTAACTGCTGAGCCGCCTCTGCAGTGCCTTCAATTAAGTTTTAGAAGAGCAGAAAATTCAGTTGGTCCATCCTGACGGCACTGCGTGCTCTTTGGTTTTATTGCTTAGGAAGCCTGCCAGTTGTCATGGGTCATCTCTGTGGTGGGTTCCTCTTGGCAAATCTGCCTGGGCTGAGACTTACTGGAGTACAGACAGGAAGTAAGATTTAGGGAGATGACGGCCTATTACAGGGCCTACCAGAGTATGGTGCAAAATGCCACTCAGATTTCTCAACTGTAAACATTTGACTTTTCCTTAGTTTTTCCTCATTCTCTCTCTCCCTCCTTTTTTCCCTTACTTTCTCTCTCTCTCTCTCTCTCTTTCTCTCTCTCTCTCTCTCTCTCTCTCTCTCTCTCTCTCTCACACACACACACACACACACACACACACACACACAGACACACTTTCTCCCCTTGAACTCTGAGAAAAATTCTGGATAGATGGCCTCTTTACTACAACATGTGTTTCTTTGCTTGAGAGGTGTGTGCATTATTTTATTATCTTGTTTTGATTTACTTTTTCTAAGACATGATTTTATGTAGTCCACATTGGCCTGGAACTCACTATGTGACTGAGGGTGTTTTTGAACTCCTGTGCCCCTGCCCTAAGTGCTGGGATTACAGACATGTGCCTCCATGCCTGACTCCTTATCTGGGTGTTCTTAGATAAGAGCGTTCTTACACAATGTACAAAGAACATAAGTCCATATTCTATCGTGCATCATTTAAGAAACCATGACTTGCCTGTCGGTTTTGGTGGTGAACACTTAAATCCCAGCACTCAGGAGGCAGAGTCAGACAGGTCTCTACGATCTCAAGACTAGCCTGGTCTTCATAGCCTGGTCTTCATAGAGAGTTTCAGGCCAGCCAGGGCTACATAAAGAGACCCTATCCCAAAAGAAGTAACTCGCACTTAGTGTGTTTTGATTGAATAATAATACCTGCCATTACTAAAGGCTAACAGACACACTTCCTGTTTAACTGTGCCTCTGACAAGACCAAATAAGACATAGCTCATAGAAGCAGATAAAATAATTTACCCTTAGCTGGGCAGTTGTGACACACACCTTCAGTACCAGAGACAGGCAGATCTCTATGAGCTCAAGGCCACCCTGGTCTACAGAGTGAGTTCCAGGACAGGCTCCGAAGCTACAGAGAAACCCTGTCTCAGAAAAGAAAAAATTTACCCTCTTTCTTGTTGTTTCTTTGTTTAAGTTTTGTGGTACTAAAGGTGGAACCCAGGGCCTTGGCATTCTTAAAAGTTTTTTCTATCTCTGATTATTTAAGTCAACAGAGTTTAATGGAAAAAGTTTTAATTTGTTTTATATTTGTATATTTAGACAATAGAAATTCAAAGAGGCCTTTGGAAAAAAGATCTCTGTGCACAGATGGGTTTTCCAAACTTGGGAACAATAAAAGGACTGCAGCCACTACACCAAGTAAGTTTTGTATACAAAGACACAAAACAGTTGTTGCCCTCCTTCAGATTCCTGTTGGATAGGCAGTGGCTGGCATCAGCTAGAATCTCGGGTATGGGGACCAGGGCTTATGTTCTACTTTCTTGGGTTCCTAGCATCAGGACATTAGGAACCTGATCCTCTGACTTTCTCAGTGTAAAGTGGCAATGGCTGTACTTCAGTACATGGTAACATAGGTTAGTATATAACTGGAGAATACTTTTTCCACTACTTACTGTGAAATACTATGTTTATGCTATAATCTCAGTGTTTGGTACTAGAGGCTTGGTTACGTGGCTTTGGACCAGCCTGTCTAATAGTGTAACATTCTGTCTCCAATACATCCCAAAAAAAAAAAAAAAAAAAAGTTAAACAGTTTTCTCATCTGCCTTATGTTGCTTGATACATTGATGATGATGATGATGATTTTGGTTTTTCAAGACAGGATTTTGCTGTAGCTTTGGAGCCTGTCCTAGAACTAGCTCTGTAGACCAGGCTGGCCCCAAACTCAAAGAGATTTGCCCGCCTCTGTCTCCTGGGTGCTGGGATTAAGGGCGTGCACTACCACCGCCTGGCTGACCCATATAGATTTATAACAATACTGGTTATCATATAACCAGTATAATAATCGGGAATGGAGAGACGGTTCAGAGGTTAAGAGCATGCTGCTCTTCAGAGGATCTAAGTTCAGTTCCTAGCAACCCACACAGTGGCTACAACCATCCATCCAGTTTCAGGGAATCTAACTTCCTTCTCTAACCTTCTTGAGCACCAGATATGCTCATAGTACATATACATACATGCAGGCAAAACATTCATACATATGAAATAAAGTAAATTAAAAAAAGAAATTCAATAATGGAATAGCATACGGTAGATCTGGCAAACCACTCTCTGCTCACCTTGATAGTTCTAAATTCTCTGAGCTAAAGTTTTTGCCTTTTGGGTGGGTCTTAATGTAGCTCAGGAGGCCTCAAATTTACTGTATATCCAAGACTGGTTTTGACTTTTTGGTCTTTTTATCTCTTCCTACTCTGTGCTGTGTTTATAGGCATGTGCCACCACACTCAGCTTAACTTTCAAATTTTTATATATCTATTTATTTTATTTGGTTTTTCGAAACAAGGTTTCTCTGTGTAGCTTTGGAGCCTGTTCTGGAACTCACTCTGTAGACCAGGCTGACCTCAAACTCAAAGAGATCTGCCTGCCTCTGCCTCCCAAGTGCTGGGATTAAAGGCGTGCGTCACCACCGCCCAACTCAGAATTTTAAAGGGTTTAAAATAAAATGAGACAGAAACCATACTAGTCTAACATATTTACTATTTGAGCCTTCACAGAAGTCTAACCTAGTGCTTTCTCGGCATAAACTGTCCATTTCCAGAGGCTAGAGAAGTACCTCACATGGTAGAGCATGTGCTTAGCATGCAGGAGGCCCTAGGTTTTAGTCCCTATCACACATGCACACACACATGTGCATGTGTACAAGATATCTCTTGTAATGATTAAATAATGGCCCTTTAACTAGCTGAGGTGGAAGAAGACAAATCTCTTGTTCTCCAAACCAAGACGTCAGGGAACTAGTCAGTGAGATGTGAACGCTTTCCCTGAGTTTCCAAAGGCCGAGCCTTCTGGAATTATGCTTTAGTCAAGATGATATTAAAGTTGAACAAATGTTGAAAAAAACATAGAGCTAAAAATACATTTTTATCTGACTATTTTCATATTGTGATAACATTCTAGACTTTAAGAAGCTTCATGAGGCTCGTTTTAAGAAAATGGAATCCATTGATGAATATATTGTGAGAAAAAAGAAATACTTTAAAGGACACAATTCACTTAATGAACTAAAGGTATGCAGACAAAATGCATGTTTTGTTATTGTTTTTTAGAACTAATTTATTTTCTTTTGTGTGTGTGAGTGTTTTGCCTACATGTAAATATGTGTATTGCATACCTGGCTGGTGCCCATGGATGTGAGACATGGGGTTGGATCCTCTGGAACTGGAGTTACAGATGGTTGTGAGCTGCCATGTGGGTGCTGGGAATTAAACTCAAGTCCTCTGGGAGAATATCTAGTGCTCTTAACCACTGAGCCATCTCTCCCTCCCTATCTTCTTTTTCTTTTTCTTCTTTTTTTTTTTTTTTTTTATTAAGACAGACTTACTGTGTAGCTCTTGCTGTCATGGAACTCACTATATAAGCCAAGTGGCCTCAAACTCAGAGATCCACCTACCTCTAACTCCTGAGTGCTAGAATTAAAGATGTGTGCCACTATTCCCACTATTCCCACTATTCCCAGTTTCTTGTTAATTCTTTTTTAAAAAATAATTAATTTTTTTAAAATTTCATTTTACATTCTGACCACAGTTCCTCCTTCCTTCCCTTCTCCCCTTTGCATTAAGGCTGAGCATGGCATCCCACCATAGGGAATGAGCTCCAACAAGCTAACTCATGCACCAAGGATAAATCCTGGTTCTGCTGCTGGGGCCCCTCAGATAGTCCAAGCTTCACAACTGCCTACCACATAATGGAGGGGCTAGTTTTATCCCATGGAGGCTCCACAGCTGTCGGTCCAGAGTTCATGAGTTTCCATGAGCTTGGTTCAACTGTCTCTGTAGATTTCTCCATCATGATCTTGACCTTCCTTGCTCATATATTCTCTCCTCCCTGTCTTTAACTGGATTCCCAGAGCTTGGCCTGGTGCTTGGTTGTGGATCTCTGCATCTGGTTCCATCAATTACTGGATGAAGGCTCTATGATATTTTGTTAACTTTTTTTAAAAAAAGACTTATTTATTATGTATACAGTGATACCTGCAGGCCAGAAGAGGGCACCAGATCTCATTAAGGATGGTTACGAGCCACCATGTGGTTGTTGGGAATTGAACTCAGGACCCTTGGAAGAACAGTCAGTACTCTTTTTTTTTTTTTTTTTTTTTTTGGTTTTTCGAGACAGGGTTTCCCTGTAGTTTCTAGAGCCTGTCCTGGAGCTAGCTCTTGTAGACCAGGCTGGCCTCGAACTCAGAGATCCGCCTGCCTCTGCCTCCCGAGTGCTGGGATTAAAGGCGTGCGCCACCACCGCCCGGTAACAGTCAGTACTCTTAAGAGCTGAGCCATCTCTCCAGCCCCTAATATTTTGTTAATTCTTAAAATTCATGTTCTCAGACTAAACTATTTGTTATCTGCCCTTTTGTTGTGTAGTCAAGGCTGTGTGGTGGAATATTTACATATGTAAAGATGAGTTACATTTGTTGTGTAGTCAAGGCTGTGTGGTGGAATATTCACATATGTAAAGATGAGTTACATTTGCCTGCCTAAGGCACCTGATTAATAAAAAGCTGAACAGCAGAGAGATAGGCAGGACTGGTGGACAGAGAGAATAAGCAGGAGGAGGAATCTAGGCTCAAGAGAAAAGGGAGAATGAGGGAGAAAGAGAGGAAGATGCCCAGGGTCAGCTAGGCAGCCGCCAGAAAGCCAGACATGGAAGAAGCAGGAAAAATAGGATTAAATGCATGTGCCATCTTAGCCCTTCTTGTTCTTTTTGTTTTGTTTTGTTTTTAATTGTCATAGGATTTTATGTAGTCTAAACTAGTCTTGAACTGTCTCTGGGTGAAACTGTGTTATGGGAATTTCACTACAAATTCCTTTCCGCCAATAGTTTTTTGGGTACCAGCCTTACGGTGTGGCTTCTGTGTACAGACATGACCTCCCTCCCTCCCTCCCTCCCTCCCTCCCTCCCTCCGTCCCTCCCTCTCTCCCTCCCTCCCTCTCTCCCTCTCTCCCTCCCTCCCTCCCTCCCTCCCTCCCTCCCTCTCTCTCTCTCTCTCTCTCTCCCCCAAGACATGGTTTCTCTGTAGTTTTGGAGCCTGTCCTGGAACTCACTGTGTAGACCAGACTGGCCTCGAACTCAAAGAGATCTGTCTGTCTCTGCCTCCTGAGTGCTGGGATTAAAGGCGTATGCTACCACTGCCTGGCCAGACATGATCTTTTTCTCATAAATGAAAGGGAAGGTCTCTCTTTCTCTCTCTCTGTCTCTTTCTTTCTATCGTGTGTGGTGGTCAGAGATCCGATTGCAGCTTCCAGGGCCGAGGACTTGGTGGCTGTCTACCTTATTGTTATTCATGAGTGTCTGCCATAAATATTTGATATCCCTTTATTTCAGGCTCTTGCGGACTCACCCATGCTTACAAGACTGGCCATGAACTCCTGATCTTCTTGCCTCTACCCTCCAAATGGAGGGATTACAGGGAATATACCTTCCCACCTGGTTTGAGAACAAGCTCTTATTTTGGAAGTTACATTGTGTGCGTGTGCATGTGCTCATGTTGAGGTCAGAGGACCATTTGTGAGAGTTGGTTCTGCCTCTGTCATGTGGGCTGTGGGATGGAATGCAGGCCATCGGGGCCTCTGCCTTTAATCATTCAGCTGCCTTGCTGGCCCAGATTTTAAATGGTGTTTTTTTCCTTCCTTTCAAAAGCAGCTTGAGAAAAAAGGGAGAGGGACCCCCGTTACAGCAAGAGGAAGACTCTCTGTTCCCTGTACTCCTGCCAGGCAGCAATTCTCAGAAGACCAGTCCCGCGGCCCTGAAAGTCAGGATACTATGTGTCTAATGGCGTCAGGCAAACACTCTGTGCTTTCAGCAACTAAAATGAATGTCAGGTAAAGAGGTTTTCTTTCTTAAGTGTATGCAAGTGTGTGTGCGCGCGTGTGCATGTGCACACTGGGACTTAAATCCAGGGCCTTGGGTATTCTAGACAAGGGCTCTACCAGTGTTCAGTTATGCTTTGTGTGTGTGTGTCCATGTAGGTTTGTTTGGACAGAAGACAACCTCCAATTGTCACCATGGGCCTTCTGTGGTTTGTTTTTTGTTTGTTTTTAAATTTTTTGAGGCAGAATCTCCCACTGTCCTAGAATTTACCAAGTATGCTAGTCTAGCTGGCTCACCAGTCCCAGGAATCCATGACTCTACTCCCCATTGCTAGGATTACAAACCCATACCACCACACCTGAGGTTTTTTGTTTTTCGAGATAGGTTTTCTCTGTAGTTTTAGAGCCTGTCCTGGAACTAGCTCTTGTAGACCAGGTTGGCTTTGAACTCATAGAGATCCGCCTGCCTCTGCTGGCATTAAAGGTGTGCGCCACCACTGCCCAGTTCACACCTGTTGTTTTCAGAGATATTGAAATGTAGAATCATGTCTTAGTTACAGTTATTATTGCTATAAAGGGGAGAGAAGCATTTATTTGTTTGTATTTCCACATCCTTGTTCATTATTGGAGGAAGTCAGAACAGGAACTCAAGCAGGGCTGGTACCTGGGGCAGGAACTGGTGCCGAGGCCATAGAGGGGTGCTGCTTACTTGCTCAATCTGCTTTCTTACAGAACTAGGACCACCAGCCCAGGATAGAACCACTCACAATGGGCTAGGCCCTCCCCCATTAATCACTAATTTAGAAAATGCCCTACAGCTGGGTTTTATGGAGGCATTTTCTCAGTTGAGGTTCCCTCCTTTTAGATAATACTAGCTTGTGTCAAGTTGACATGAAACTAGAGAGCACAATCACAAAAATACATGTCTTACATTTGGCATGAATAAAGAGTGAGTTCATTTATGCTCCACTAACCAAATGAGGTTGTTCGAGGCAGATGTTGCCATGGCGTCCCTGTCCCTGGCAGAACAGTCTCCCGTCCCTTTGATGTGGCCAGGAGGAAAAGGCAAAAGGACGGCATCTCTGGTTCCTGCCCTGGACCTTGAGTCCCATTCCCTTCAAGTCCGTCATTGACCAACACAAGAATACCAGAAAATACACAAACGTACTTTATTTATTTTTTAAAGGCTTATTAATGTGTGTAAGCATTTGACTGCATGTGTATGTACCACTTGTATGTCTTGTGCCTCTGGCCAGCCAGAAGGTGTCAGATCCCCTGGAACTGAAGTCACAGATGGCTGTGGGCTGCCATGTGTGTCCTGGGAACTGAACCCGGGTCCTTTGTATGTGCATCCAGTGCTCTTAACTGCTGAGCTATCTCTCCAGCCCCTCAAAACTTACTTTATGAATAATGGAAGTTGACAAGAATATGTCTTTTGTGTGAGAGAGGTCCATTCACAGCAGTATTTCCTGAGGCTCATGGGTCGCCTGGTGCTGGCCAGTGTTTCCATTTACAAGTTCTCGGTGACCTTGGTTACTCTTGTTACAAGTCCTCACGGCTCTCTCTCCATGATTGCATTTAGGTTTTCAGCTGCTACCAAGGATAATGAACATAAGTACTCACTGACCAAGACTCCAGCCAGAAAGTCTCCATGTGTGACCCTACTTGGGAGTGCTTCAAAAGGCCAGGCTGTGTTCAGGACACCTAAGTTAAAGAGCACAGAGAGGAATTCTACTACTGCAGGTAACAAACAAACAAACAAACAAATAAATAAATAAATAAATGGTTTTAGAACTTCTGAAACCAAGCATACCTCTTTTCTCTAAGATCTCTTCATGTATATAAGATCAAGGGCAAAAAGTCATAGCATATTCGTCATTTGCAATGGTGAAGGAAATGCTAGAGACATAAGCTATAAACTCACACACATCAAGGTTCTCCTTGGAATCTTGAAAATGTCAGGCGATAGCTGGTACTAGACCAGAGCAGTCCGTGGTTTCCGACTGGAGAAGTCACTGCTGATAGTAATTGGTCTGGAGACACAAGGTCTCTAATGGGGTCATGGCCTAACTGAATAGGAAGAAGGAAAATTAAATTCAAGGGGCCAGGGCTAGGAGACGGTTTAGTGAATAAAAGCACTTGTCTATTTTCTTTCAAGACAGGATTTTTCAGTATAATAGTTCTGGCTGTCCTGGAACTCACTTTATAGCCCAGGCTAGCCTTGAACTCACTGAGACCCGCTTGCGTCTGCCTTCCTATTGTTGGGATTAAAGGTGTGCGCCACCACACCTGAAGCACTTGTCTTTTAAACGTGGGACCTGAGTTCAAATCCTAGAACCTTTGTCTAACAAAAGAAAGCTGGATGTGTTGACAGCTTATTGTAATCCGAGTGCCAGGGAGACGAAGACAATGACCGACTCCCTAAAGGTCACCAATAGGTGAGATCCAGGCCATTGTGAACCTGACCTCAAAACGTGTGTGTGATCTCTCTGTGCCTGTTTCTGACTGTGTGTCTGTCTGTCTTTCACGCACAGTGCAGCTGAGGCTGGCTTGGACTCCAGTCTTCCCGCCTTCACCTCGCAAGTGCTGCAGTTAGTGTCGTACCCTGTCACTCCCCGTGATAGCTATCCGCTTTTCTCTTTTTTATTTAAAAAAGAGTCATATATGTGTATGTATGCACACGCACGTGTGCCAGAGCACACATTTGGAGGTCAGAGGTCAAACTGGGGCTCACTCTATCTTACCACCATGTGGGTTTCCAGGGGTCAAATGCAGGTGGTTAGGCTTCATGGGAAGCACCTTTATCTGCTGAGCCATCTCCCCAGCGCTCAGCTATTTCAAGGCTTCTGTACTCAGGTGATCCTAGAAAAGGTTGAACCAACCATTCAGAATATTCAGGGGCTGCTAACTGGAGAACAAACCTCACTGATTACGTTCCTCATCGAGCTCACACCCCTTCTTCCCTTCTTTCCTGTAGAGCCCAGCATCTACATCAGTGACCCGTACAAATTAATTCTGCCTCTTATAATAAATAAATTGTTATAGCGAAAGAAATGTCTTAGCTCTGGAGGCTAAATCAGGATCCTAGTGCGGCTGGGACCGAGTAAAGGCCCCTCACTTACCGAGCTGCGGCTGGGACGGAGTAAAGGCCCCTCACGTTCCAGTCGCATTCTCAGACGGCAAACCACGTGTCTTAGTCCCTGTTCTGCTGCTGTGAAGAGACACCATTGAAATGTTTCTGTGCCCCAGAATCGGGTCTCTACCAATGCAATAAATTAGATCAGGCCAAATTAAGAATTAATAAATCCAGCCCGGCGCTGGTGGTGCATGCTTTTAATCCCATCACTTGGGAGGCAGAGGTAGGCGGATCTCTGTGAGTTCAAGGCCAGCCTGGACTCTTACATAGAAAAACCACGTTCCCCCCAAAGAATAAATAAATAAAGTTCTTTGGTGTTTTATTTGTTTGGGTTTTTGTTTTGTTTGTGTTTTCAGTTGTTTGGGTTTTTGTTTTGTTTGTGTTTTCAGTTGTTACCCCATTCAAGTTGGCAGCTGAAGCAGCACAGACTCCAGGCTCTAGTAAGAAACCGGTCTTTGATCTCCAGGCAAGCTTGTCTCGGCCTCTCAACTACAAGCCACACAAAGGTATGTGGGTGGGATTGTTGGGAAGGGCAAGGCTGGAGGGCGATGGTAAACAGCTCTGCATCAAAACACATCGAAGACCCTAGAGGGGTGTGCGTGTGCATGGGTGTGTGTACTATTATAAGGTATATAGTAGCAAAATGCTTCCTGGCAGTCATGAGACTCTGAATTTGATCCCCAAACACTGCAAAACAAGAGAAAAAAAATCATTCTATGACTTGGAAAAATCCTACTATGGAAATTTTGTACCCCTTCTTCCACATGAGTCTCTGACTTAAAAGAGTTTCCACTGAGTGGAAACCAACTGATCTGCTACGCATTTGTTGACCGAGACTATAACTTGTGGATGCTGATGTCAGCCTAAGGGTCTCCTGTGCAGCTTTTCTGTCTTTGCCCGACACAGACAGGGTACAGAAATATCCATTTGAGTTTTCTTTGTTTTGAGACAGGACTTCAAGTGTTCTAGCTATCCTCAAATTTGCTCAAAGCCAAGAATAACTTTGAACTTCAGAATGATGGGCTCTTCACTTTTTAAATTTTTTAACCCTTTTTATTTTTTTTAAAAGAATATTTAGTTCTGCTCTCAGCAGTTCTAAGGTATATATCAGACTGACTTTATTTTGTTTATGGGGTTTTTGTTGTTTGATCTTTGTTGTGATGTTTTAAGAGCCAGGGTTTATTGTGTCTTACATTTGGGGATGGGTCCAGTTCATTTTGGTGAAGGCAATGGGAAAGAGCATGAGGCTGGCCCGTCACATTGTCACAGTTGCTCTAAGCAGATCCAGTTCAACATGGCAGGAAGACATGCAGCAGGAGAACGAGACCACGCTGTCAAATCGTGCTGGCTGGAAGCAGAGTGGCTTTTGATTCTGGGTCTCACTCTGTGGCCAAGCCAGTCTGAAACTCTCTCTTTCTCCGAGTGAACTCCTCATGGCCTTTCGCTTCCTTCAGCTTCCCAAGGTGTGGAATTACTAGTGTGAGCTGCCGTGCACATTACCCACACAGGTGTTATACACCCACACACATGTCTA
This sequence comes from Arvicola amphibius, assembly GCF_903992535.2. Lineage (NCBI taxonomy): Eukaryota > Metazoa > Chordata > Mammalia > Rodentia > Cricetidae > Arvicola > Arvicola amphibius. The sequence continues at coordinate 56,018,425 of NC_052051.1, read as the reverse complement.
CAAATAATTAAAAACATCTTTAAAATCTTAAACATATGAAGTTATTTTTTAAATGCTAATAAACATACAATTTTTTTTTCTCTTTTGATAATATACAATTTTAAGATAAATTATTTGATTTAATTGTTTTATTCAGTTTGATGTATAATTAAATTAACAACAAATTTAGTTATTGATATTTGTTTAGATTTTTTTTTTTTATTATGTATACAACATTCCTTCCACGTATGCTTGCATGACAGAAGAGGGCACCAGACCTCATTACAGATGGTTGTGAGCCACCATGTGGTTGCTGGGAATTGAACTCAGGACCTCTGGATGAGCAGTCAGTGCTCTTAACCTCTGAGCCATCTCTCCAGCCCCTTGTTTAAATTTTTAAAAATATTCTGTGTAGGCCGGGCGGTGGTGGCGCACGCCTTTAATCCCAGCACTCGGGAGGCAGAGGCAGACGGATCTCTGTGAGTTCGAGACCAGCCTGGTTTACAAGAGCTAGTTCCAGGACAGGCTCCAAAGCCACAGAGAAACTCTGTCTCGAAAAACCAAAAAAAAAAAAAAAAAAATATTCTGTGTACTGTCTGATGTGCGCATATAAGCGCAGTTATCCAATATCCTGGAACTGGAGTTGTAGGGGCCGTGGGTGATGAGAACAGTAGCACTCTTAACCACTGAGCCCTCTCTAGCCCCCTGTATTAGGGCTTTTCCCATGACTTCCTCAGAGTTTAAAACAAAATGACACCAGGACCAGAAAGATGGCTCAGCAGGTAAAGTCACTTGCCACCAAATCTGACAGCCTAACTTTACAATTCCTAGGACTCACATGGTGAAAGGAGAGAGCCAACTGCAGCAAATCGTGTTGACCCCCACACATGCCTTGGCAATGCACACAAATAAATGTGGGGGGAAATCTTTGTACTCAAAAACAATGTATGTCCAGGCCAGTGAGCTGCTGAGTGGGTAGAGGCAGCTGCATAACTCCGACCGTCTTGAGTTCCGGCCCCAGAACTGGTGGAGGACAGAACCAGCTCTCTAAACCTGTCGTCTGTGCTTACGCTCATACAAACACAATAACGGTACAAGTTTCTTATTAAAGCACATTATTTTTAGAGGAAACTATTCACAGTGAAATCAAGATACACTTCAGAAAATACATGCAAATATCTATCAAGCAGAGTATTAACCCTAACCCTGTCCTTTTCCTCACCCAGGAAAGCTGAAACCTTGGGGGCAATCTAAAGAAAACAGTTCTCTGAAGGAGGACGTGAGCAGAGTTAGCTTCCACCGGAGAACTTACAAGCAGCCTCATCTCCATACCAGGTGAGTACATAATTACCTCAGAGTTTCTAATTTCAAAACACAGTGTACCAAAGTGAGGGGTAGGCTTCAAAGGAGTGTCAGAAGTAGGGTGCTCTCTGCCATTTGTGTTGACCTAACACAGTGTGTGCGACTAGACATTCTGCAGAGAACAGTTTAGTTCTTACTTACAGTTCTGGAAGCCCAAGGTGCTGGTAGAATCTTATGCTATGTCACAAGATGGCAAATGGCCTGAGTGTGCCTGAGATGTACGGACTAAGCAATGGGAAAGGGTTCTGTTGTCTTTTGTTCTTTTTCTTTTTTTGAGACAGTGTTTCTCTGTGTAGCTTTGGAGCCTGTCCTGGAACTTGCTCTGCAGAGGGCTGGCCTCGAACCCACAGAGATCCACCTGCCTCTGCCTCCTGAGTGCTGGGATTAAAGGTGTGCGCCACCACCACCTGGCTCTGCTGTCTTTTTAACAGCCTCCTCCTTGAAGAACTAGTTCATTCCTGAGGCTTGGCATTAATCACTTCCAAGGGTGGTACCCATAACCTAATTCCATAGCCTAATTTTATTTTCCTCAAGGCCCCACTCACTAAGGATCCCACCACCTCTCAATACTGTTACATTGGGGACCAAGCTTAGATAAACCAGATTTAAGTCACTTTTAGAGTCAGCCGCCGTTAGAACTTACTTTAAGTGAGCTAGGGCCTGGAATACTTCATAGTGTACCTTTTGTTGTTGTTGTAAGGGTTTGGATTTGTTTGTTTGGTTGGTTTGTTTTGTTTTGTTTTTGAGACAGGGTTTCTTTCTGTAGACCTGGCTATCCTGAAACTCCCTCTGTAGACCAGGCTGACCTTGAATTCAGAGATCCATCTGCCTCTGCCTCCCAAATGCTGGGACTAAGGCACGTGCCACCACTGCCTGCCTATGATAACCTATCTAAAATTGTAAATTTTAAGTATTCTCAGCTCTAGAAAAATGAATTCCAAACTGGGTTTGCAATGCACCCTGAATACTGCTTCATGTTCCGTGGGACCTATTTCCAACAGCACATGTAACAATCCCTACAGACACCAGTGCTCAGTTATGAGCAGGTACAAGTTCTCCACTCTCAGGCAAACTAGGCATGTAAGGAGTGAGGCCCCACACAGACCCAAGCCAGGTGTGGGCCTGAGAGGCTGCAGCTGGTCTGGGCTGAATCACATTTACTGCCTAGGACTCTCCCCATGCAGGTTACCTATCATCCACCTCTTGCCTCTATCCATTGCCACCAAGACCTTTTACTCCCTATAAGATAGCATGAGCCTGGAGGGTCTTTCTTTTCTTGTCTCTAGTCAGTGGACCCCAGTTCTAGTACTGTGGCCAAACTCTATGTTTGACTTCTCATTCTTTAAAACTGCTTTTTGAAGTACAGGCACCAAATTCAGTCACCAACGGTGTCCTCTGGTTCTTGTTCATGCATGACTTTAGAGTGCTGAGTTACTATGACAACCTGCAGCCTTTGCACGCAGTGCTGGCAAATGTTGGGAGGAGCCTGAGGTAGAGCCCAGTGCCCTGTAGATATGTTACATGCATGTGCCAGATGCTATAACTAGCTGCCTCCTCAGCAGTGCATTCTCTAGTGTCTTCCAGAGCACCTAGATCAAGCCTAACAGAACCTGTCTGTCCCTCTTAGGGAAGAACAACGGAAGAAACACGAGCAAGAACGGAAGGAGAGGAAAGCAAAGGTCCTGGATGCTCGCAGAAACCTGGTCAGGACTAAAGCCCATTGATCCACCGAGTCCTTGACTCCCAACTTGTTTCTCTTTTGTAAATGTTCATAACCTCCTCTACTCCATCGAAAGTTCTTTTCTACCATAACTTTCGGGCATAATTTGTGGAGTATCTGTTGTGTGCTATAGCTCTGAAAATACATTCTCACCTGTAAGTTCATAACTAAAGTGGTTTTCACCTCTTGTCCTGTAGAACTCTGCTTTTTAGAGACTTGTCCTTGGGAGTCTTGACATAGGTTTTTCATGCCAAGGTCCTGCTAGCTCTAAGAGAGACAGCCTGCTTCCTTTCTGGACAGAAGCAGTTCCCTCGTGACAGCAAGTCATGGCGGAAGCTTAGCATGCGAGTGTGAGTTAGATACAGTACACAGGAAAGGGAGGCTGGAGAGGCCACCTCTGCGTTCACTGTCTGGAAACCTAACGATCTTGTCAATTTGGTTATGGTTCACTATTTTATCTAGGTAAAAACATGACTTAGCTTATAGGAGTCTTGTTCAGATCATTTCATGTAATTGCCAACTGTCACTCATTATATTTTAAAAACAGAATTCCTTGGCTCTTTCTACTTGTTAAATAAAAGCCATAGGGCAGAGGGTGTGCCTCAGTCGTACAGCCTTGTGCACCACACACTGGACCCTGGATTTGACCCTGGTACCAATCTGAGAAACCGAGATTCTCATCAAAAGCAAAACTGAGAATTGCAGCTATCCAGGCTCTCTGTCAGACTTAAGCCTTCCTAGCTGTAAGGAAGAGAGGAGAGCAGCTAAACACAGCCTTGAGTTCTTTGCTCTGCCATGTGACGATTCTGAGTTGTGTGTAATGCTTATGGTTGTCATAAATAAAATGTTTTCGTTGTGATAGGTTTATTCTTTTTAAATAGAAGTTGCCCAGGATTTAGATGGCATCAAAGGCCTTGTAAGTACTTACACATCCTCCACACCCACTTCTCTTCCGCAACAAATTTTTTTCTTGAAGTAAGGTCTCAGGTAGTTCATACTGGCCTCAAATTCATTTTGTATCTGAGGATGACCTTGAACTCCTGATCCTCTGGCCTCTACCTCCCAAGTGCATGCTGAGTTAGGTGTATATCATCATGCCTGGCTGTAAAGAAGTATTCTTCTTTTTCCCTTTGCTACTGGGTTTTGAATCTAAGGCCTTGAACTTACTACTAGAAACAGTAAGATAACAAGGTTAAAAGCCAACAGTTCTATCTATATATACTAAAAATCCATAAAGCTGAGCTGAATGTGGTGCATAAACCTATGATCCAGTACTCAGGAAGTAGGGGAGGAAGGATCAGAGGCTTGCCTGCCTTAGCTACGTGAGCCCCTTTCAGAAATAAACTATAGTGCTAGGTGGTGTGGCTTGGTGGGGAGCTCTTGACTAGCATGCATAAGGCCCTGGGTTTGACTTCCAGTGCCAGAAGTGGGGAGAAAACCCTTAGAGTTGGAGAGAATGCCCAGTGGTTAAGGTGTGAACTAACAACTCTTGCATAGGACTCAAGTTCAGTTTTTAGTAGCCAAGTCAGGCAGCTCACAACCAAGAAGAAATAAAAAGTTTAATTTTTAAAATTAAGTGTATGTGTGTGGGTATACATATGAGTACTCTACCTAGGGGGATTCCACACCCTTCCTAGCCTTCATGGCTGTCAGCACTCGTGCATATACCCACACACATAATTTTAAAAGATTAAATCTTTTTTTTTTTTTCTTTTTGGTTTCTCGATACAGGGTTTCTCTGTTAACATCCTGCCTGTCCTGGAATTCATTCTGTAGACCAGGCTGGCCTACAGAATCCTCAGAGATCCTCCTGCCTCTGCCTCTCAAGTGCTAGGATGAAAGGCGTGTGCCCCTATCACCCGGCCTGAAAATTAAATCTTAAAAAAAAAATAAACTAACTAGGTGTAGTGGCATCTTATTTTACTTTTTGATTGCTGTGACAAAACACTATGACCAAGGCTCCTAGAAAATGTTTAGTTTGGGGTTAACAGTTTCAGTCATTAGAGTCCATGATGGCCATGGTGGGGAGCATTGCAGCAAGGCAGGCAGGCATGGTGGCATGTTGCTGGTGCAGGACTTGAGAGCTCACTTATATCCTTATTCACAATAGGAGGCAGAGAGAGCCTAAGCCTTTTGAAACCTCTAAGTCCACCCCCAGTGACACACCTCCTCACCAAAGCCACATCTCCCATCCTTCCCAAACAGTTCCACCAACTGGGGACCAAGTATTCAAATATGAGTCTATGGGAGCCACTCCCCTTTAAACCACTAATGGTGGCTCATACTTTTAATCATAGCACTTGGGGTAAAGAGGCAGGATTGCTGTGAGTTCAAGGCTAGCCTGGTCTATATAGTGTGTTCCAGGCCAGCCAAAGCTATATAGTGAGACCCTGTCTCAAAACAACAAAAACAATGCTCAACAATTTCCAAAGGATTTATCACATCCCATAATACCTCAGTTAAGAATCAAACCTTTAGGACATGGGCCTTTGAGAGCCACTGCATATTCACAATATAGTGAAGGTTTATATATTAGAAAATGTAAAATATTGTGGTGCAGGAGAATTGTCTGTATTCTGTCAGTCATGTTTTAAATAAATGCTGATTAGCCAGACAGGAAATATAGGCGGTAAAACCAGACAGGAAGTAGAAATGATGCAATGAGAACAGGAGAATTCTGGGAAGGAGGAAGTTGATTCCTCCCACTCCTGCCCAGACCACCGAAGCAGCAGGATGTGATCTGCCCCACTGAAAAAGGTACTGAGCCACATGGCTAAAATAAATAAAAAAATGGGTTAATCAAGATGTGAGAGTTAGCCAGTGAGAGGCTAGAGCTAATGGGCCAATCAGCTTTATAACTTATAGAGATCTCTGTGTTATTTCTTTGGGGCTTGCTGTATGTGGGGTACCGGGCGGGACAGAAACCCCAACAAGCAGGCCCCTTCATGTTACAATATTGCTGAAAGAAACCAAAGGTCTAAATGAAGATATATTTCATGTCTGTCTCTCTTATAAGAGATTAAATGAAGATACTCAGAATACAGAAAAAATTGGGGGACAGCGGGGAGATTGAGACAGGGTCTCTGTGTAGCCCTGGCTGTCCTGGAACAAGCTCTGCACACCAGGTTGGCCTCTTAACTCACAGAAATTGGCTTGGTTCTGCCTCCTGAGTACTGGGATAAAAGGCATGTACTACCACAGCCTGGCTTCTAAAATTTAGGAGTTTTTACATATAAACATATAAAATGGGTATTAGGAGAGATGCTAAAAACGCTCTTAAATATCCTATTTGGAATGTGTCTCCTAGGGCGCTCTGGTTCACAGCAGTCTGTAATTCCAGCTGCAGGGCATCCAATACCCTCTTCCCGCTTTCATGGGCACTGCACACACACGATACACAGACAATACAGGCAGGCAAAACTACAGTTCACATAAAATAAAAATAAGCCTGTAAGATTTTTTTAATTTAAGGGCTGAAGAGATGGCTCAGATGTTAAGAGCACTGGCTGCTCTTCCAGAGGTCTTGAGTTCAATTCCCAACAACCACATGGTGGCTCACAACCATCTATAATGAGATCTGGTGCTGTTTTCTGGTGTCCAAAATACATACAGGCAGAATACTGTTTACATAAAAAAAAATAGATAAATCTTTAATTTTTTTTTTCATTTAAGCCTGGTAGTAGTGGTACACACCTTTAATTCCAGCACTTGGAAGGCAGAGGCAGGCAGATCTCTGAGTCTGAGGCCAGCCTGGTCCACTGTTTATGAAAGACAGGGCTACACAGAGGAACCCTGTCTTAAAAATTTTTTTTTTTACTATGCATGGATGTTTTCACTGCATGTATATCTATGTACCATGTTTGAGACTGGTGCCTGTGGAGGCCAGAAGAGGATTTCAGTTCCCCTAGAACTCGTTACAGATGCCTGTGGGTGCTGGGAACAGAGCCTGGGTACTCTGTCAGAACAGCAGGTCTCACCTACTGAGCCACCTCTGGGGCTCACGTTTTTACAGTCTGTCTCTCCTGTCAGCAAGTTATGTAAGAAGCCCCTGAAAGTAAGTTCGTCTCTTTGGAAGCAAGCTCTCTACTGAGGTATCCCATTTTCCAGTGACTTCCATGGCATATTTATCTTCAAATTATTTAGCAGACTCCTTCCCTCAAAGGTCAGTGTGGAAACGAGGGCAGAGTGATAGAAGATCAACCAAAACTGCCCCAGAGATGCCTCCTTCGAAAACTGCCTCCTTATAGCACATGCTCCTACAGGAACTTCCTGAAAAATGCATTCCTTTCAGTGTGCCTTTGTAGCTAAAACCCAGCCCTGGTTTCATGCTGGGTTCCCCTTACCTGCTCTCTCTTAGCAACAGCATTTAACCTTAAGGAATATGTACAACATGCATTGCCATTAAACAAATGCTCAGCCAGCTGGTGGTGGTGATGAACGCAGTTAGCCCAGCACTTGGGAGGCAGAGGCAGGTGGATTTCTGTGAGTTCAAGGCAGCCTGGTCTACAGAGTGAGTTCTAGGACAGCCAGGGCTACATGGAGAAACCCTGTCTCAAATCAACAACAAAACAAAGCAAAACAAAGGGGGGAAAAGTGCTCATTTTTGGGACAAGAACATAGCTCGTGTTTACCTAACATACATGAGGCCCTGGGTTCAATTTCGGTTCCCAGTGCAAGTGTTACAGCTCTTAAGGGAAAGGTGACCTGGTGGTCAGAAGCCAAGGAATACCTACAGCTAGGAAGGGAAAGGTAACCCAAAGGCAGTGTTACAGCTCCATTCCAGTGGGGCGGGCTCCAGCAAAGCATTACGGCCGTTGCTCCAGGAAAGGTTTCCCCAACGGGAGTGTAATGACTGCTTCAGCAGGGGACAGCCAGGCCCAGCGAGGGCGAGGCTGTTAGAGCTCTGCTCCACTCTGCTCTGATGAAAGAAAGTCATGACAACAAACCTCACTCAAGTTTATTGGAAGGGAGGAATCCAGGAGGGTGTCCACCTCTGCCAGGGTAGAAAAAGGGCAGCCCCAAACTGAACAGTACAGGGCTTATCTAGGGTTTCTTAAGGGTGGAGCTTTCCAAGGTGGAGATTTCCAGGATGTGGGTTGGTAGGATCTCAATTCCTGAGTTTGGGACAACTCAGTTGGATTTTGTATTCAGGGATTGTTTTCATGCTCAGTGGTTGGTTGAACTTCAGTTCCTGAGATGGTTATGGGCAGGGTGTGTTTCCTTGGCTCTGGTCTCAAGGCCAGGGTGTTCTTTCACTGGCCCTTCTTACCCTACGCCGAGCACAGCAGAAAAAGGTTGCGGGGAGGTAGTAGACAGAAAGGCTTTATTTTTGTATTCTGTGACTACTATTCACTTTTACTCAAGTCTGCCCCCAGTTCTCTATTTGAAAAGTCCTGGGCTAATAGCTGGAGAATTCTCATAAGCAAATTCTTCTGTATGGGCTGGATCAGTAAACACACCAATAAAATCTATTTCCAGAAAGAACGGTCCATCCACCTTATCTGCCAGGGTGAATCCTATAGAAGAGATCTAAATGGAAAATACGAGAAATGGGTTAGAATCTCATGCACTGAGGCAGCCATGTTCTTCCTCAGGGAACCCTGTAATAGACCACACTATCGGTCCTCAGCATGCTATACTCTTCGTTTGCTATACTACAGAAGGTACAAATACAAGACTGCTTTCATTTTTTTTCTAGATAGGGTTGCATGTTGCCCAAGCTGGCACTGAACTCCTGATCCTCCTGTCTTCAGCTCTCAAGTCCTGGGATGTACAGGATCCCACCACACTTGAGCAACTGCTCCTCCCGACCCCACGTTTTACTTCCTATCTTCTCCCCTCTGAGTCATCCACTTAAGACAGTCAGTACAGCATGGACTCTTAACAGAGTCTCCTTAAAGTGCTTCTGAGCTCTTCTTATCATACAGCTAAAGTAAAATGAACCCTGCTGAAAAGAACACGCTAACACCTCCCAGAGGTCCAAGGTAGTGTCGGTTCTAACAGAGGCGGCTCTTCAGGATGGAGGGAGGTCTCAGGCAGTGTCTGTCCCAACAGAAGCCTGAGTAGGAATTTTAATCTTTCCTCTGCCACCTTTGCCAAACAGACTGAGCTGGACTGACAGCCACTGTATTTCACTAAAGAAGACATCGTTCTCAGTGGAGAACATTACCTTGTCAAGGACGAGTGGGCCCTGGCCATCTCGTATCCTTCCCTGATTTGAGAAGAAGAATTTGGAGAAAGGAATCTGAAAAAAGAGAAAATTACTTCAGAGCTGAAGCATGACTATTTGAGGCATGCCTGCTAAACACATGAGCAACAGCACAAGACTGTTTCAAGAAGTAGGTAAGTTGTAAGTTCAAAAAGACAGTATAGGAAATGGCTGGCTCTTTAGAGGAAAACTACAGTTTCCTGAGGGGTTTTGTTTTTGTAGTGATACAGATTGAGCCTGGGGTCTAAGAAGCATTTTACTACTTTACCTTAGACCAAACACACACACACACACACACACACACACACACACACACCAGCCAGCCAACAGTCCAGCCAGCATAGCATGCCTGTGAATCCCAGCTGTTTGGAAGAGGGAAGGAAAAGATGGCAATTCAAGGCCAGCACAGGCAACTCAGACCTTACTTCAAAACAGAAAACAAAGTGTTATGTTAGGCTAGGCTGTGAAGAGCTCTCAGAGCAGGTGAGGAGCCCTGGCCTCAGCCCCTGGGCGGGCTGGGGGTGGGGTGTGCTAGTTATTCCATCACAGGAAAAAGCCAAATCTGAAGACTTCAGTTTTTCTTTTTGTCTGAGTCAGGGATGTCCGTCAGTGGCAGAGCACCTGGCAAATACTCCTCACCCGCACACAAGCAGACTGGCCAGTAAGCTGACACACTGTGCTGCTAGTTCTATGCCACCTTGGTACAGCCCACAGTCACCCGAGAGGAGGGAACCCCAACTGAGAAAATGCCTTGGCAGGACTGGGCTGTAGGGAAACCTGTGGGGCATTTTCTTATTAGTGATTGGTGGGGGAAGGGCAGCCCATTGTGGATGGGGCCATTCCTGGGTTGGTAGTCCTGCATTCTGTATGAAAGCAGGCTGAGCAAGCCATAAGGAGCAAGCCAGTAAGCAGCACCCCTTCCTGGCTTCCTCCAGATACCAGCCCTGCTTGAGTTCCTCCCCTCACTGCTTTTGATGAACAGTGACATGAAAGTGTGGATGAAATAAACCCTTTCCTGGGGCTGGAGAGATGGCTCAGAGGTTAAGAGCATTGACTGCTCTTCCAAAGGTCCTGAGTTCAATTCCCAGCAACCACATGGTGGCTCACAACCATCTGTAATGAGGTCTGGTGCCTTCTTCTGGCCTGCAGGCATACACACAGACAGAATAATGTATACATAATAAATACTTAAAAAAAAATAGTAAACCCTTTCCTCCCCAGACTGCTTTGGGTCATGGTGTTTCATAACAACAATGATAACCCAAACTAAAACACATACATAAATTTATTTTTCTATCTATCTATCTATCTATCTATCTATCTATCTATCTATCTATCTATCTATCATCTATCTATCTATTTTAGTTAGGGGGTCTTTATGTAGTCCTAGCTGTCCTGGAACTCACTACATAGGCCAGGCTGGCCTCAAATTCACAGAAGTCATCTGCCTCTGCCTCCAAGTGCTGGGATTAAAGGTGTGCACCACCACCATCCAGCCTGGCTCATTTTTTTATTAACAATTCTCAGCACCCACATAGCACTTCAAACCTGTCTCTAATTCCAGTTCCAGAGGATCAGACACCCTCACACAAACATACAAGCAGATAAAACACTAATGCTCATAAAATAAATTAAAAAATTTAAAAATGATTAGCATGACACAATGTAGCCATATTTTCAATAGACCCCATTTTCCTAACAGTGAAGAATTTACCTTGACCTCCTGCCAGTAGGGACCCCCACGGGTAAACATGAAGTAACTGTACATTTGACTTTTTTTCTGGATAAAGTTTGTGTATTGCTTGATATTCACCATCCAAGGCCGGCCATCCCCACGGATTCGGAGATACAAAGTATTGAACCGGGACCAATCGTAAGACAGCCTCCTCTCAAAAAAACCCTAAGGTACAGAAAGTTAAGTTAGTTTAGCATGAGCCATCACCAAGTCAGCAGCATTGTTTATTATTGGGGGTGCATATATGGACACCAGAGGACAACATCGGCTAGTCTTTCCTTTCTCCGTGTGGGTTCCAGAGACTGAACTTGGGTCTTCAGGCTCAGCAGCAGCTGAGCCATCTTGACGACACAACAGAGCATTCTATGTACATTCTCTACTATAAGGAGCCAAATAAACCAGTATTTTATTACCAAATACAGACATATGAAAAAAAATACTGACATGTTTCTAAGGCAATGTTCAAGGCATGATTAAACTAGGACAATGCTTCCATGTGACAGTCATTTGTGTTTGCTGAATGGAAATTCATGTACTTTTCCTCCCTGGTTCTAAGGAACAATGGTTTCTAAGTGGCCCATTTTATGACAACTGTCTTACCCCACCCAAAATCAAGCTCAAGTTTTAAAAATCAAGAGGCTGGGAAGATGGCTCAGTGCTTGCTGCAAAAGTGTAAGGACCTGAGTTCAGATCTCCAGCACCCACATATAAAACTAGGTGTGGCGGCATCCACCAGCACTCACAGGGAGAGGCAGACCCAAGGGCTCACTGGCCATTCAGTCTAGACAAAACAGTGAGCTCCAGGTTCAGGGGAGACCTTGTCTCAAAAAACAAGGCAGAAAGGAAGACATTCTAACTCCTCCACGTTCTCCCTCTCCTCTCCTCCTCCTCCTGTTCCTCTCTCTCTCTCTCTCTCTCTCTCTCTCTCTCTCTCTCTCTCTCTCTCTCTCTCTCTCTCTCTCCACACAAACAAAATAATAGCTAGCATTCATTCAAGCAATTTTCATGCATAACTTTCTCTAACCGTCCTCACAGCCTACAATACAGATATTATCAGTATGTCTGGCTCATTCACAGACAACTGAGTACTCAGGGAATCGGTTCAAGCACCGCTTAGCCCCCAAATCTCACTGGGTAGAGAGCCTGGCACAGGCTAGCAAGCCTCTGCTAGCCCTGCTTTGACTTGGCAGTTCTCTGAGATGGGGCCTCTTATAGTCCAGAACTCACTCTATAACTCCAATACTTCTGGCTCCTCCCAAATGCAGTAATTACAAGAACGCACTAATACACCCAAGGTCTTTTTTTTTTTTTTTTTGGAGACAGGGTTTCTCTGTAGCCCTTATTGTCCTAAAATTCACTTTGTAAGCCAGGCTGGCCTCGAACTCACAGAGATCTACCTGCCTCTTCCTCCCGAGTTCTGGAATTAAAGGCCTGCACCACCACTGCCTGGCTTTACACCAAGATTTTTATTTTGAGATAGGGTCTGACTAATTTTCCTTTGCTGGCCCTGAACTTACTCTGCTTAGGAGGTAGAACCTGGAGATCACTTAAGCCCAGGAATTCAAGACTAATTTGGGCAACACAACTACAGAAAATTTTGTTGTTGTTGTTGTTTTTGTTTTTGGAAATAGGGTTTCTCTGTGTAGCTTTGGAGCCTGTCCTGGAGCTCTCTCTGTAGACCAGGCTAGCCTCGAAGTCACAGAGATCAACCTGCCTCTGCCTCCCGAGTGCTAGGATTAAAGGTGTGTGCCACCACCGCCCAACATAACTATAGAAATTCTAAAATTACATTATATATTTACTGGGGTTGGATTACTAACTAAGCAGATGGTGAGAGGATGAGATCTCTCACTGCTAGGGAAGTCACAGATAAGAGATGAACGGCTAGAATGGACCACACGGGGCTAGAGTCAGGGACACTAGTATGTGTCCACATTTAGCATAACACAGGCACAGTGAAGTAACAACATTACATATACATGGCCATTAAACGTGCACATGTAGTTGTTTGTTACGTGTAGGAGCATGATGCCACATGTAGTTTCTTATATGTGCGCTGGAGATCCAAACTCAGGTCCTCAAGCTTGCATGGCAGGCACTACACTGACTGAGCCATCTCCCCAGCCCCCATAGTAATGTCAAATATAAAGTGTGTACAAGACACAGTGGTACACCCCTTTAATCCCATAAATTAGGTCTAGGCAGGAGTATCAGGAGTTCAAGGTCATCCTCAGCTACACAATTAGCTCAAGGCCGCCTGAACTGCAGGAGACCATGTCTCAAAACCAAAAAGCAAAGGCAACAAGATGCCCCCTACTTCATCCAAGCTGGAGATGTAAATCTCCCCAGACACCTTTCAAAGTCTATTTTCTCAGGATTCCTCAGATACATATCAATCTTCTCAGACCCAAAACCGTGCCCAGAAACAAGGACTGCCCTGTTTTACACCCAGGCCAAGTAGTTATTTATCCCTATCTAGAGGCATGATGCAGAATATAACAAAATATATGTGTTCATTTACAGAAAAGCAAGCTGTTATAGTTCACACTACAAGCAAACACTGGGAAACTGACCTCCAGGTCCACCTACCCTTCGCACCCGCGATATCATGGCACAGTAGCCGCTCTGACTACTGTCTCCGTCCTGAGGAGCCTCCGTGCTCAGAGTCCCGTAGAGCAGAGCACTCTGGTTGTTCTTGGCCATCTTCAAGAATATCTCACTTCTGCCTCCGATTGTCTTATCCGAAGTCAGCATCCACTTCTCCAAATCTTCTTTTTCACGAAACTGCCAGACAACCTGGGCTTGCTCCATTAGGACTTCTTGTAGTGGGCGGCCTTCTGGGCCTATCCAGTGAGCCACAATTTCATTCTTCAAACGCCTCAGGTGCTCCACTGCTTCATCTCTGATCACTTTATCAAAACTGAGTTCGGATGCCTTGTCAGGAGAAGTTATATCTACAGCAACGTCTTTGTGCTGGTCCTCTTGTAAAACCTCTTCAGACTTCTGCTGTGAGACTCTGTCAGCAGAAGCCACCGGTTTCTGAAGATGACTGGAAGAATAGTCTACAGAGAGAATACCCATAAATGGATGCAAGGCAGCCCTTGGCTTCAGGAAGTTTCTATGAATATAGAATTTGTGAATAGAAGCCATTGTAAGACAAAAGTCAAAATGTAAAAATTTCCGTGGGCTGAGAAAATGAGCTTCAGCGACTGGCCCAATTCCACCTGTAACAAAAGACACACTGGTCACCAGCAGAGCTACAAATGAATGGATCAGAAGCTCAAACTCAACAGAGACCATGTGTTGTGTAATTCATAGGCCCCCCCCCCCCCCCCGGGCCAGTTAATTCAGCAGTAGCTTTTAAAAGCGGAATACTATCCTATGCATTGCAAAAAAAAAAAAAGTGTCACTATAGTTCAGTATGGAGACACATGCCTGTATGTAACCTTAGCACTTGGGAGATAAAGGCAGGATGATCAGGAGTTTAAAGTCGATCTCAGCTACATGGTGAGTTCAGGGACAGTTGGCTACATGAGACCCTATCGCTAAACAAAACAACAACCAACATGACTGAAAGCAAAGCATCAGCTTCACAGAGCTGATGATCAACCCCCAAATAATTCAAGCATGTGCCACAAGCTGCCTCAAGAGGTCATGCCAACTTTAAAGCAGCTTTTTCTTGGGGGTTTAATTAATTTATTTTTTTCTTCTGGAGTTTTAAAGAAGCAATAGGTCCTAAAAAGTAAAATACTCATTCAGTCTAGAGCCTGGGCCAAACCATTTGGACTTAAGTGCTTCATCTGTAAAAAAAGGGCCTACAGTAAGCACTGCAGAATCAGAAAGCTGGAGAGGAACTGGGTGCTGCTTACCCATAGGCTGTGAATACTGGAGCATTTAGGCTTCACACTCTAAACGAATAGAGCCATTTGCTCTCTCAGAAACCAGGTGATCTTCTGAGTCCTCTTTTTCCTCAGGAATTAAGCCCTACCTACCTGAGAGTTTCTTCTGAGGACGAGATGGAACAACAGCCACAAAGAGGCTCTCTAACTCAGTACACTTCATGAGATTCCCAAGATCTTCGTGTCTAACAGACTTGAGGCCAACGCCTACACTCGTGTTACTATTTGAGTACCTCAAAAGTATATATAAGCAGGGTGGTAAAGGGCTGTAATCAAGCATTGGGCAGGTAGAAGCAATAGGATCAGGAAGTCATCTTTGGCTACATGACAAGTTCAAGCCCAGTCCAGTCAATATAAGACCCTGTTTTGAAGAACCAAAAAAAGCAAGAAAGAAAAAGAAAGGTGGTAGACCTAAATAATACCACCACATCTAAACTTCATTGTTAATACTTACAGATTTTCTGACATTTATTATCTCACTTAATCCACATAAGAATCATGTGAGACAAGGGCTGGTAAGATGACTCAGTGGACAAAGATGCTTGTTGGATAAGTCAGGCAACTTGAGTTAAATTCCCAGAACCGACATAAAAGTGGAAGGAGAGAACTAGTGCCACAAAACTGTTCTCTGTCCTCCACACTACATCATAGCACATGTGCCCATAAACATCCATTATGCATACATGCATAACATAAATAATACTTATTTATGTATTGGATTTTTTTTTTTTTTTTTTTTTTTGCAATAAGGTTTCTCTATGTAGCCTTGGCTGTCCTGGAACTCACTCTGTAGTCTAGGCTAGTCTCAAACTCAGAAATTCACCTGCCTCTGCCTCCTGAGTGCTGGAATTAAAGGCATTTCCACCACCACTGGCTCATAATTTTTGTTGTTGTTGATATTTTTTTGTTTTGTTTTTCGAGACAGGATTTCTCTGTAGCTTTGGAGCCTGTCCTGAAACTCGCTCTGTAGACCAGACTGGCCTCGAACTCACAGAGATCCACCAGTTTCTGCCCCCCATGTGCTGGGATTAAAGGTGTGTGCCACCACTGCCCAGCTCACAAATATTTTTTTTTTTTTTTTTTTTTTTTTTTTTTTTTTTTTGGTTTTTTCGAGACAGGGTTTCCCTGTAGTTACTAGAGCCTGTCCTGGAACTAGCTCTTGTAGACCAGGCTGGCCTCGAACTCTCACAAATAATTTTTAAGAGTCCTGTGAAGCAAATCAGTGAGGTATCACCTCTCTGA
The DNA here is from genome assembly GCF_903992535.2 of Arvicola amphibius. NCBI lineage: Eukaryota > Metazoa > Chordata > Mammalia > Rodentia > Cricetidae > Arvicola > Arvicola amphibius. The sequence continues at coordinate 56,002,280 of NC_052051.1, read as the reverse complement.
GGAAACACACCAAGAGATCTGCCTAAAGTCACAACGTTGTCCAGTATTCAAACTGGAACTGAAACCCTGGCCCCGAGTCCTTTCACTAGATACGGCTGCTTGCCCTGAGACACTGGCAATTACTCCGACAGTTCCAATGAAGTAACAACTTTGCCCGTAACCCCAACATTTACGGAGTGAACCAGAAAGTCAGAACAGCCCTTCTTCCCTCCCTTTCCAGCCAGTCCTGGGAGAAAATAAAACATACAATGCTAGTTTCTTTGTCTTTCTCCTGTCCCAATCCCAGAGATCAGTCCAATATATATAAAAGCAAAGATCTAAGACCCAAGACTACGGGAGAATACTTGCCAAGTATGTGCAAGGTTGTGGACTTTTATCTCCAGCACCACAAAACAACACTAAACAAAAGTCTCCACAGCACCAGCCAATTCATGGCAACAAACAAGAAATTTTAATGAGGGATCCTATGTGTTTCTCCATTTTATTATTTTCATTCGCGTCTTCATATTCTTTACTGTATTTCTAAATTCCCGTGCCTCTACTCTGGAGAAAGGTATTTTTGTAGAGGCTAGCCCCTGACAGGGGTGGGGCGGTGCTGAAGAGATTGTTCAGCAGGTAAGAGCACTGGCTGCTCTTCCAGAGGATCCAGGTTCAATTCCCAGCACCCACATGGCAGCTCTCACCTGTCTGTAACTCCAGTTCCAGGGCTTCTGACACACTCATACATGTAGGCAAAATCCCAATAAACATTAAAAAAAAAAAAAAAGATTAAGGGGAGTGGGTGGCTGGTAAAATGACTTACCAGGAAAAGTGCTGGCCCTGCACACCTGACAACCTAAGTTGGATCCTGGAATCCACAGAAAGGTGGAAGGAGGGAACTTATTCCATAAAATTACCCAACAACCCCCACACAGTAATAATAATAATCATAATAAATTGTAAGTCCTCAACAATCTCACCCACCTGTTAGTGATTGACTCTGAATCAAATGACACCCACAGCCAAGCATAGCAGAATGTACCCATAATCTGGCATTTGGAAAGCCTGGGCAGGAGCATCATAAGGTGAAGGTTAGGATGAGCTACATGAGTTTCAGGACAGCTTGGGCTACACAAGAGGCTGTAGGTCAGCCTGAACTGGAATGGAACCTTTTTCCTACATGATCAAAAGAAACACCTAGGTCACTTCAACTACAACAGAGACCTAGTCATATTTCCAGCATGGCCTCCTTCCTCACTCCATGTCAGGCAGGTCCTCTCTGATTACTGCGTCCTGCACATCGCCACATTTCTGCATTCCTCACTCAGCTTCTAGAGAGGCACAGAGCACAAGTCTGGTTATTTCTTCTTTTCTTTTATGTATTCATGTATGTATGTATAGGAGTGCTGTCTTCATGCACACCAGAAGAAAGAATCTGATCCCATTACAGATGGCTGTGAGCCACTATGTGGTTGCTGGGAATTGAACTCAGGACCTCTGGAAAAGCAGTCAGTGCTCTTAACCGCTGAGCCATCTCTCCAGCCCCCTCCTTCTTTAAAGAGAGCTCAGCGATGGAGTATATATATGCTGAGCACACACAAAGCCCTGGATTTAATCCCCAACACCAAATAATTAATAGATGATAGGCGGGTTCCTTCGGAGGCTCCACCTTCTGCACAAAGTGTACTAGGCACTGCTAGATCAGGTGTCATTGGCCATCACTCCAATTTTATCTTTCATCACATCTCATGCCCCGTTCTGTGTTGCTTTCAGACAGAATACTTGTGATCTAACCAACACCTCTTGGGCTACAGGCCTTAGTTAATTGCTGTCCACGTTCTCAGCTGATTCTGCCTGGAAACCATATCCCTTGAGACTTAGCGTAACCATGTTACACTATGGGGAAAAATGATGGTCCCTGACTACCCAGTTCCACCAAGAACAAAGTCCCTCTGAATCACTCCCAATGAATCCTGGGCTTAGAATTTTCTGACTAGTTTACTGACCAGGTCATTTGTCAGTCTCCTCCAACTCAGACTAGAACTATCTTAAGGGTTGAATATTCAGTGTTGTACCTCCAAGTCCCAGTATGACAATCAGCATTCTCGAGACTTTTAAGATTTGCTGGACAAAGAGCTCCACATTTCTGTATCTCTGTCATAGTGTGAGGGTTCAGAACCTTGCCGCTTTTACCACACCTAGATAATTCCCCCTAACAAGGGGCTTCTTAAATTGTAAAGTGCCTTTGAGTCACCTGGAAATTTTGATTAAAATGAGTTTCTAATAGGGTAGATAAACGCCTTGAATTTCTAATCCTCCTTCCTCAACCTCCCACACATTAGGATTACAGGAGTTTGTTAACTGTGCCCAGCCAAAGACATTTTGTATTTCTTTTTCTTTTTTGGTAAGAGTCTCAAGTGACCCATGCTGGTCTCTAACTCCTGATCCTTCTACCTCTATCTCCCAGGTGAAGCCTTGTTAACGCAAGGAGAACGCCTTTTAGATATCAAAGTCCTGGTCAAATTTGGGTGCAGCCTATAAAACCCAGCATTTGGGAAGTAGAGACACGAGGACCAAGAGTTTAAGGTCATCTTCTGATACACAGAAGCTTCAAGGCCGGGCTGGATATTATGTGACCCCTTTTCCAAAAAAAAAAAAAAAAAAAAAAACAAAAAACTATTTTAAGACAAATTTTCTGAGAGGGAAAGAGCTTAAGGTAGTAAACAGGCAAAATGGTGCGATTATGAGTAACAATTATTTAACCCTGTTTTCCAATCATTCAGATGTCTTAGTAGTTTTCCAACTATACTACAACTTCGTGTTTTGTTTAATAATTTCTTGTAATAAACAGAGTCAAACCCAGTAATCGGACGACAGCGGTCCGAAGCTAATGGTATCCACACTGCTCAGAGTAGTATCACTATACTACTACGTATAGCAACGACGTAAATCTAGGCCTTACAGTATGCCAGAAGCTATTCCGCGGGTGTTATTACCTTCCCACAATAATCCTGAGACGGGTACTACTAGTATTATTCCAATTACAAAGACAAAAGAAAAGGAGAGCCCACGATTAAATTACTCGAGGTCAGACACTGGAGACAACACTCACTCTGTAGACCAGGCGTGCTCGGCTGGCGCGGAGCTGACCACGCCCCCCAGCCTCGGGAAACCGGGTGCCGCGGTGGGAGGAAGCCCCTCGCTCCTCACCCCTCACCAGCCAGGCTTCTCTCGGCTTCCCAGACCCTGACGTTCCCAGAGGTGAAAAGAGTCAGCTCACCTTCTCAGACACCGCACGGGCTTCCGCTCAGTCCGTCTATTTTGCCCACCGGGTTTTCCATGCTTCCGGTGGAGGTCCATCTACTTTTCCGGTCCCGCTTCAAGCTAGGTATTTAGACTAGGGTTTCAGATAGCCCCAGGGAAGATCCTAAAGGTTGACGATCTGGGGCTTTTAGCTCACAAAATCTTCCCGTGTGTTCGGTTTCTGAGTTTTCCTGTCATTTGTGAGCGAACTTTTCGCTTTCCTTCTTGTATCCCACCCTCATATGCAAGCACCGTCTTTCAAATAGGATATGGGCATTGCTAACACCACGTCACTTCTCGATACTTGGCCCCTCGTGCCTCCTCTTCCCTGCAGTCCCTTGAGAATTGTTCACTGTGTGAATTCAGAAAGCCTCTTCTACTGAAACTGATTTTGGAAACCCACCGAACTAGACAGCAATCAGCTCCTGGAGTTGCTCAATTGTGCACCTTGCAATTCACACTCCAGAGGTGTTGCGTGCCTTGTGTACACTTCTGTAAAAGTGTTATCCAACTTGGGGGTCACAACCTGTGTCCCAAGTCAGCACCAGCCACCCAACCTCAATAAGGTAATTAAAAGAGTCAAATGAAAATGAAAAGGAAGCCGGTATTGGTGGCTTACACCTTTAATTCCAGCACTCTGGAGGCAGAGGAGGCAGATCTCTGAATTCGAGGCTATTCAGGTCTAAATAGTGAGTTACGGACCAGCCTGTGTTTTATAGAGAGACCTTGTCTCAAAAACAAAACAAACACACACAAAAAACTAAAGTGGAAAATGAGATTTATTCAATATAGTCACACTGAGGAAAGGAACAGAGATGCAGGAAACCTCCCAAGTCAGTCCTCAGGGTCCCGAAATGGAATCAAAGTTTGGATAAAGGATGAAAAAAATACATATCTAAGCAGCCCAATCTAGGTGTGGTCCTGCTCAGCACTGACTCATCATTATTGGGCTCCAGTCTCATCCTGTAAGGTGGTCTGACAAGGAGCTGGGTAATAGCCTCAGGTCATGAGGAATTGAGCCAGGCTGTATCTAGTAATAACATCTAGCCATAAAGAATGACTTAGCCCCATCCTGACCGTTCAGCTCCACCTCCAGAAACAGTATGTCCAGATACAGAAAGCAACCCAGCCTGCTCCTAGTCAAACCTCAAAAAAATAACAGGAACTTCCTGGTAGCTACCCAGGTTTGTGCGTACCTGTGCTACAGACTAAGTATGCTCAACCATCATCCCATGGAAAGGCTGAGGGCCCTTGTTGTCCCACTAAAACAGTTTTATCCTGCTGAAATCGAGTCTGCCTGTCTCTCCACCTCATTTTTTCATGTTAAAACTATATAAAATCAGTTTCCCAGAGACAATTTGGCTATTGGTTTTTCTTCTCTCCACATGAGATTCCCAGGGAAACTCCCATTTCTTTGAAGTACATTGTTCAAACAGTGTGATAGATGGAGAGACACAAACCATCTCTTTAGAATATCTGTTTTACTAGGCTGTACTTTATGCACAAATATAAGTGCAACATGTGTGTTTGGTACCCTCAGAGGCCTGAAGGTATCAGATCCAATGGAACTGTAATTACTTAAGATTATAGACCACCAGGCTGGGTAGTGGTAGCACACATCTTTAATCCCAGCACTCAGGAAGCAGAGACAGATAGATCTCAGTGAATTCAAGGTCAGCCTGGTCTACAGAGCGAGTTTCAGGACAGCCAGGACTGTTATACAGGGAAACCCTGTCTTGAACACCCCCCCAAAAAAAAATTGCAGACCACCATGTGAGTGGTGAGAATCAAATCCCGAAAGATGTTCTTAACCACTGACCCATCTGGATTTTACAGTCCCTGTCCCAAGGAAATGTCATACCCAGAGCAACACTTGCCAGAAATGCTGACCACAGCAAAATCCAGACACAAGTCACTTTTATCAACAAAGAAACATCGATCATTTGTCTTCTTTAGATCCTCGGATCTGTAACCCTCACCAGCATATGTGAATGAGATAAGATATACACAGCCCACACTCAAAGAGAAGCTGTTTGTTGAGACATTAGAAAGCCATGCACACATGTATTGGACTCAGGATGGGATAGAGAGAGGAGAAATTCTGAAGACACATAGCAAGGGGAAGGAGTGCTCACCTGAGTCTGGTTGAAGCTTCTTTCCAGCTGAAAAATCAGGACTTCTAACAGAATAAAGTTGCTTAAATCCTACCTCTTTTCCCAGAGATTGTCCAGGAATCTCAGTAGAAACCCTGCTTACAGTCAAAGAAATGTCCTGGATGTCTTATGGAACTCCAGTGTTCTGGTTTTACCTCATCAAATTATAGGCCCATTCAAGGTGCCTTCACACCCGATCTACCAAAGAAAGGGGTTGGATTTCATAGCAACACTTTCAGTAAGAGCTTGAAAGGCACTAAAACACTATGTGTGTCCAAACCTAAGACATTTAACTGAGACTCTGCTGCAGGAGCTGGCACCCAAGCAGGGATACAGCTTTTATTTTAACAGTGTCTTAATATACAGCCCTGGATGGCCTTGAACTCACAGAGATCCACCTGCCTCTGCCTCTTAAGTGAACTTGGATATGTCTTATTCACTTCTGAGTACCTTTCTTTCTTTTAACCCTTGAACTTAAAAATCTATATTAAAATATTTTTAATAAAACGCCACTGGGCTAGACCTGAAATTTCTTTTCCATTCCGAAGTCAAAGATCTGGTTTAATCTGATTTGAGGTCCCTAAAAGATTAAAAAAACTTCTCAGACTTTAGCAGTGTGGCAGTGTGGAGCGCTGTCTCTGTTCCTGTCACCACTAACATAATCCACACGCCTTTTGAAAAATTCATATTTAAAAAGCTTCCTCATAGCAAGAAACCTGCTGCCCTCTAAAATGCCAGCTTTGCTGTTAATGATAACAGACTCTTCGGGGCTGGGAATGGAGCCCAGTTGATAGATGCTTGCCTAGCGTGCAGAAGCCGTGCATTGACTCCCCTGGGACTTGGGGTGCTCTCTTGCCTTCTCAACACTTGAAAGGCGAATACAGGAGGCTGCCTCTGAATACACAGTGTGTTCCAGGCTGTGTCACATAAAATACAAACAGAAACAGTAAATGTTAAAGGAACTGGGCCTGGGAAAGCAACTCCCTCCAAACAAAGACAAATAAACAAAAAACATGCTTGGGACTAGAATTAGTGTTTGAGATGCTATTCGTTTGGTAAATATTTGCCTAGCATGCGTGACATCGTGAGTTCAATCTTTTCCACTGTGCATCTCTGACCTTGTATTACACATCTGTAAATGTACCACGTGGGACGTGGCAGTAGGAGAGTCAGTAGTGCAAAACAAGTCTCAGCTATGTAATGAGTTTGAAGCCACTCGGTTCTTTTAAGATCCTTCGTGTCTTAAAAGAAAATATGGGACGCCTAAGGCAGAAGGATCACATGTCTGCCTGTGCTACAGAGTGAGTTGAAGCTCAGTTGAGCAATCCTAGCAAAACCTTCTCTCAAACTAAAAGGGAGGACTGGGATGTAACTCAGCAGCAGTGCACTTACCTAGCATGTGAAAGCCCCCAGACTATACATATAAACTTTATGGGGTACAGAAGGGCAGTCATCATTACGTGATGGTGCAATGGAGAAGTTTTAAAGTTATGGCATTTTAACAAGTTATAATTCCAGCAAATCTTCCCTGGGCTAAAGAGAAAGGTTCATACCACATGCACAACTTAGATAGACCCTGCCTCAAAATGCAGATTTTTCTTTGGTTTTCTTATGACAGGGTCTCACAAGTTCTAGCTGGCACACAACTTGTTAGGTAGTTGAGACTGGCTTTGAACTCACAGTGATCTTCTCACCTCTAGGATTACAGGCTTGTTATCACCATGTCCAGCCTTCAAACTGAAAGGCAAAAGAAGGGCAGGGTATATATGGCTTAGTGGTACAGTGCTTACCTAACATGCATGAGATTCTAGGTTTGATTTCCGGTACTGCACACAAAGAAAGAAAAGAAATCAGGACATAGACACAATTTCTTCATGTCTCTTAATCTCTCCTCTCTGTATTTGTTGTGATTGTTTTATTTTATTTATTATATATTATATATATTACGAGGATCTCTCTCTCTCAGAGAGGGGGGGGGGTGTCTCCTACATATCCCTGGCTGTCTTGGAACTCACTCTGTAGACCAGGTTAGCCTAGAACTCACAGAGCTATGCCTGCCTCTGCTTCTCAAATAATGGGGTTAAATGTGTGTCCCACCATTGCCTGGCTTGTGTCTTTTGTTTTGGTTTGTTTTTTCAAGACAAGGTTGCTCTATGTAGCCTTCGCTGTCCTGGAACTTCCTCTGTAGACCAGGTTGGCCTCGAACTCATAGAACACTGCCTTCCTCTGCCTCCCAAGTGTTGGGATTAAAGGCATGCACCACCACCTCGTGGTCTGTGTTGTTTTTGCTTTTGTTTGTTTTTTTTTTTTTCAAACAAAACATGGTTTTGGCCGGGCGGTGGTGGCGCACGCCTTTAATCCCAGCACTCGGGAGGCAGAGGCAGACGGATCTCTGTGAGTTTGAGGCCAGCCTGGTCTACAAGAGCTAGTTCCAGGACAGGTTCCAAAGCCACAGAGAAACTCTGTCTCGAAAAAAAAAAAAAAAACATGGTTTTGCCGTTTATTCCATGGTAACCTGGAATTCACTACATAGCTCCGACTGCCCTCAAACTTGCTGTAACCCTCCTGCCACCTCTAGAGTAACGAGAGACAAGCATACACCACTACACCTGTCTAAAACATATATTCCTTTTAAATATTTATTTTTTATTTTATTTGTGTGTGTGTTTTGTCTGTGTGTATGTCCATGCACCATGTGTACAGTATCCTCAGAAGCCAGAAGACAGTGTTGGACTCCCTGGAACTAGAGTTATAAATGGTTATGAGCCACCATGTAGGTACTGGGTCTTCCGGAAGAGCAGCAAGTGTTCTTAAACCACTGAACAATCACTCCAGTTCCTTTTAAAAATTCGTGTATGCGCTTTTTGCCTGAATGGATAAGTCTGTGGTACACGTGCATGCAGTTTCCACAGTAGCCAGAAGAGGGCACCAGATTCCGTGGAAAGGAGTTACAGGCGATTTTTGAGTCACTGTATCGATGCTGAGAATTGAACCAATGTGCTCTGCAAGTGCTCCTGACTTAAACCACCTTTCCAGTCTCGTCGATATATTCTTTATCTATAACCTTTGACTTAGTTCCCTCCATGTTGGCCAAATTCCACCTATCCTCTATCACTAAGTCCATGACTCTCCCCCTCCTCCCCCAAGATAGGGTTTCTCTGTGTAGCATTGGAGCCTGTCCCAGAACTGCTCTGTAGACCAGGCTGGCCTTGAACTCACAGAGATCCACCTGCCTCTGCCTCCTGAGTGCTGGGATTAAAGGTGTGTGCCATCACAGCCTGGCAACTATTTTTAATTAGTTGATTGATTAATTTTGAGATAAGGTCTTATTATGTAGCCCTGGCTGACCTGGAATTTACTATGTAGATCCGGCTGACCTAGAACTTTTGGTAATTTTTCTTACTCTGGCTCCTGGGTGCTGAGATTATAGCTGTCTCCACCACAAGTGGACAAAACAAGAAAAACTTGGCCTCTTTAAAATGACAATCGTGGGCTGGGGTTGTAGCTAAGTGGTAGATAGAGGGCTTTCGTAGCACACATGAAGCCTGAGTTCAATCTTCAGTACTGGAAAAAAATAACAAGCACAAATGTCATGTGTGTTGGAGCGTGCCTATAATCCCTCCTCTGAGGCTTAAGGATTTGACGTGAGCCTGTTATCTAGTAAGACCCTGTTCCAAAAACAACTGCAAAAATTACAGTCACAGTCTGGGTGGTCCCCTCCTGAGGTGGAGCTGGAGAAGAGTGTTTCATTTGCCACAGGTTCACAAATTCTCAAATGCTAGGTTCTGCCACGATACAAGGGTTAGGCAGACTCGAGGCTTCAGTTTCTGACTGGCTTCCCTAACTTGGTCATCACATTCAGGTGGTGAGCCCTGGAAAAAAAAAAAACAACCATTATTACTGACATTTTTCCACCTTTCCATTTCAATACAATATTTATCTGGGCATATGAATAATCATATTTCCAAGCCCTCATTGCAAATAACAGTAGGATTAGCAGTGTCATGTGATAGCTTCCAGGATAGCTTCTTGTTTCATTTGTTTGTTTTTGAAGATTTATTTACTTTTATTTTATGTGTAGAGGCATTGCCTGTATTTATGACTGTGTAACACATACTTCTGGGAACTTGTTTCATGTGCATGGATTTTTGCCTGTGTGTATATAAGTGTACCTAAAGTTTACAATGTCTTCAAAGGCCAGAGGAGAGCTTTAGGTAGCCTGACACTACAGTTACCGTCTGTTGTGAGCAACCATGTGGGTGCTGGGAATTGAACAAAGATCTTCTGGAAAAGCAGTCAGTGGCCTTAAGCACTGAGCCATCTCTTCAGCACTGTGGTAACTTTTCTTAAAAGACAACTGTCTCACAAGGTTGAAGCCCCAGCACCACTGCAGACAGCAGGAGGCTGCTTTCTCTGGAACTTACAAATGACAGAATTCCACCTTCAACCGTGGCCATGAAAACAACCACTAACAAAACAGCAACAAACTGAAAGGAGTTTGGGATTTGAGGGCTTCTTGGATCAGCGCAGTTGCACCTGCCTCGGGATCCCACTGGCAGCCACTTCAGTGCTCAGGAGACTGAAGCTGGAACAGCACATGAATCTGAGGCCAACTTGGGCTACAGTGAGCTGTCTCACACAGGAGACAGAAAAGAGAGTCTCGGCACCCTTTATTGTGTGCATCTGGACTTTTTCATGAAAACCCTTTTCTCCACTTTAAGCCACTACTAAGTTGGGTTTGTCCACAAAGTGATTCCAATCCTAAATAGTATATCCCAGTTTTTACCTCAAGTCAACATTGAATTAGATTTTTTTCAAAATTTAGTCTTTGGCCGGGCAGTGGTAGCTCATGTCTTTAACCCTAGCACTTCGTGGCAGGGGCAAGTGGATCTCTGTGAGTTCGAGGCTAGCCTGATCTACAGAGTGAGTTCTAGGGCTGGCTCCATAGCTATTGGGAAACCCTATCTAAAAAAAAAATGGTTTTTGTTTTGTTTTTGCACATGGTAGGCAAGGACTAGTTCTTTGTACACACCTTATTTAGTTACTTAGGTGTGTTGCGTACACAGGTGTGTGCAGAGGTCAGAGGTCAATATCAGGATCTTCTTCTGTCACTCTGCTCCTTAGTTTATCACTGAACCGGAGTCCAATGTCTAAGCAAAGCTGACTGGACTCACCTGTCTCTGCTCCCCAGCACGGGGTTAGACACTGGCCTGAGCTTAGCATTCTCCCTTCCTTTATTTGTTAGGGAGTAGTCTCTTGAGACAGAAGATTTATCAGCATACCAAGGATTCCGCTGCTTGCAGATTTGCTGCTGTACTGGCCACATAAAGCACAGAAAGGACAGCAAGATGACTCAGAGAGCAAAGGCGATGGCTACCAAGCCTAATGACCTTGGTTCAGTTCCTGGGACCCGCGTGGTAGGAGAGAACTCACTCCTGAAAGTTGTTGTCTAACCAAAGCATAAGGAAAACATGTCGGTACGAGGTGTACCAGCATCACTGCTGGCCTACTGTGGAATTGGGGAATGCCATCAGTGGATGGATTTCCTTCTTTATACTGCCCATTTCTATCCACTCTGGTTGCACATTTCTCTGAGCTCTATAATATTTTCTTATCTGTTTTAGTAGTTCTTACCTTTAAAAAAAAGTAATTGCTATAGAATTTTCCACGTCAAACCCTTTTTAACAAAACAAAAATGACCATGTAGCTGATTTTCAAGTTTAAAAAAAGATGTAACGGTAAAGACAAGACTGGGGAATAGCTCAGTTGATACGAGTACTTGCCTAGCACACACAAAGTCCTCTTCGGCACTAGGAGAGGTGACACAAGCCAAACTCAAGTGGAAGAGGCAGGAGAACCAGAAGTTCAAGGTCATCTTTGGCTACCTGGCCAATTAAAGGCCATCCTGGAACACTTGAGACCTTGTCTCGAGAAAACAACAAAAAGAAATACAAACTAACTTGTTAGAAATCCATAGTTTTTTCATTTTCTATTTTATTTAGTTTGTTTTTTCTTTTTTAAATATTTGCTTTTGGGGCTGGAGAGATGGCTCAGTGGTTAAGAGCACTGGCTGCTCTTCCAAAGGTCCTGAGTTCAATTCCCAGCAACCACATAGTGGCTCACAACCATCTGTAATAAGATCTGGTGCCCTCTTCTGGCCTGCAGGGATACATGGAGGCAGAATGTTGTATACATAGTAAATAAATAAAGCTTTAAAAAAAAGTTGACAATCTCTATTATCAATTATAAAATTTGTAATTAAATATTTGCTTTTCATTTTCTAGGTTTTCAAATAAATAATATACAGTAAAAAGGTAAAAAAATAAAAATAATAAAAGGAAGCTTGGTGGCACACGTCTTTAATCCCAGCACTCAGGAGGCAGAGGCAGGCGGATCTCTGTGAGTTCAAGGCCAGCCTGGTCTACAAGAGCTAGTTTTAGGACAGGCTCCAAAGCTTCAGAGAAGCCCTGTCTCAAAAAATAAAGTAAAAGGTTACTATTTTGCAATCTAAACACTCAGAAGATAAAGGCAAGAGGATCAAACACAGCAGTTCAGGCCCAACTGAGAGACCCTGTCTCAAAACACTTCCCAGCTGGGTGGTGGTGCATGCCTTTACTCCCAGCACTCCAGAGGCAGAGGCAGAGGCAGGAGGATCTCAGTAAGTTTGAGGTTTGCCTGGTCTTCAGAGTGAGTTCCAGGACAAACAGGGCTACATAGAGAAACCCTGTCTCAGGGGCAAAAACAAAACGAAACAACAAGACTTTTTGCTTGATCTCTTTACACACACACACTTTCACACACACACACTTATCTTTTAGAGTGGTCTTGAATAAAAACAGGTTTTCATCCACCACCACCACCCCAACTCTGAAGACCAGGCTGCCTTAAACTCTTTTTTTTTTTTTTTTTTTTTGGTTTTTTTCGAGACAGGGTTTCTCTGCATCTTTAGAGCCTGTCCTGGAACTAGCTCTTGTAGACCAGGCTGGTCTCGAACTCACAGAGATCCGCCTGCCTCTGCCTCCCGAGTGCTGGGATTAAAGGCATGCGCCACCACCGCCCGGCTGCCTTAAACTCTTATCTGCCTCCTGAGTGCTGGAACTATAAGCCTAAGTCACCACATGATGTTGGAGGTCTTTCTATGTGTTGCTTTTATTGGTTAATGAGTAAAGAAACTGGCTTGGCCTGAGAGGGTAGAGTAGAGCTAGGCAGGGAAAACTAAACTGAATGCTGGGAGGAAAAGGGTGGAGTTAGGAGATGCATGTAGCTCCTCTGGAGACAGATGCCAGAACTTTACCTGGTAAGCCACAGCCTCCTCGTGATACACTGATTAAGGGAGATGGGTTAATTTAATCTATTATTTATTTATTTATTTATTTATTTATTTACTAGGTATACAACATTATGCCTCCATGTATCCCTGCGGGCCAGAAGAGGGCACCAGATCTCATTACAGATGGTTGTGAGCCACCATGTGGTTGCTGGGAATTGAACTCGGGACCTCTGGGAGAGCAGCCAGTGCTCTTAACCACTGAGCCATCTCTACAGCCCAAGATGGGTTAATTTAAAGATATGAGTTTGCCAGATACATGCTTAAGCTATTGGCCAAACAGTATTGCAAATAATATGGTTTCTGTGTGATTATTTTGGGTCTGAGCTGCCGGCAGCTGGGAAAAAAACAAGCGACCTCCTACAACAACCATGCCTAGCTAATTTTTTAAAATATTTATTTATTTATTATGTATACAGCATTTCTTCCATGTATGTCTGCAGGCCAGAAGAGGGCACCAGACCCCATTACAGATGGTTGTGAGCCACCATATGGTTGCTGGGAATTGAACTCAGGACCTTTGGAAGAGCAGGCAATGCTCTTAACCTCTGAGCCATCTCTCCAGCCCTGCCTAGCTAATTTTTAATTTAAAATATTAGTCAGTATGTCTGTGTGTGCATACACGTGTACCAGAGCTCCTGAGTAGAGATCAGAAAACAACTTTTAGAGGTCAGTTCTCTCCTTCCACCTTGGATGAAATCTGGGGGTTAAATTCAGATGATCAGGCTTTTGTGGCAAATGCTTTTACTCAGTGAGTCATCTTGCTGGCCCTTCTTTGGTTTTCAGTGGGTTGTTTATTCTTTGAGATAGGGTCTTATCTAGCCTGGAATGGTCTTGAAATTACTATGTAGCTGAGTCAGAACTGTAACTCCCAATCTTCCTGCCTCCACTTCCCAAGTGGTGGGATTGCAGATGGGAATCACTGTACCTGGCTACCCCCAATGTGGAACAATTACAACTGACATGTACCCACTGTGGATTCTTTTTCAGAAAGTACTCTGAACACCTTTTAACATATTAACTCAAAGTTTCTAAGAACTCAAAGACAGAGGCAGGCGAGCAGGCTCAATTACCTTCATTCTAAGAACTCAAAGACGGGCAGGGCACAAGCTCAATTATCCTCATTCTAAGAACTCAAAGACAGAGGCAGGGAGCAGGCTCAATTATCCTTACTGACTGGAAGCTTCCAATCAACATTTTGGAAAGCACTCAAGAAGGGGTTTAGAGAGCAGGACAGCTATTCCCTCAATGTAGACACTGATTAGTCTCAACAAGGAGTCACTTGTCCCTGACTCCTTAGAGGACCCTTGTAGGTGGTTCAAAATTCATCAGATTTCACTCCAAGAGCATCTTTAAAATTCATTGCTTATATTATGGCCTTTTAGCAATCCTGTGACGAACACATTAAAGACCCCTTCCCAGAGGGCATTGGACTTAAAGGTACCTAGAAATTTAGGAGCTTTTGTGGTCATTTTGGAGGATCTTTGCCATGGACTTTGTGCGAGAATATGCTGAGGAGTAGATGTCTGGCCATTACAGCTGGGGAAAACTCTTCAGAAGTGGTACCTGGGTTTTAGTTTGTTTCCCTCATCCTAATCCAAAACATCTTTTCAAGTAGGTAACAGTAGACAGTGTTTTCTCTCTAGGGGTGATATTGTGTGTGTATACATGTAGGTACACACACAGACACATAAACTGGGTCTTGCTTTATAGCCTAAGCTACACTCAAATGTGATCCTTCTGCTGGGGTTACTACTATTTTGAAGCATGCACATCTGTTATTGTTGGTTTTAACCGAAGATTGTGCCTTAGGCCTTACATATGCTTCTAAGTACCCTACCACTGAGTTACATCCCTCAACACTTTATTTATTGAGAAAGGGTCTTAGTATGCCACTCAGGCTAGCCTTGGACACAGTATGCAGCCTTAGCCAGGCCTGTGTTCCTTATGCACTTCCTGTCTTAACCTCCCAAGTATAACTTGACACTTGGCAAGGGATCTTTGATGTGTACCATAGCTGAGTTGAGAAAAATAAACTTAAAGAGTCAAGGTGGGATAGAGAGCACAAGAGCAAGCGCTTATCAACCCAGCCAAGGAATATTTGCATTCCAAAACTCACTATCACAACGAATGAACTAATGGGCTCGAAGAGGGCTTGAGAATCTCCAATTATTGCTGTTTATACCCCCTAATAATACAAAACCTGCTGTATGTAAATAGTATATATATGTATTATATATAATTTCTGGTGGTGATCTTTTTTTTTAAGATTTTTTTGTTTGTTTGTTTTGTTTTTCGAGACAGGGTTTCTCTGTAGCTTTTGGAGCCTGTCCTGGAACTAGCTCTTGTAGACCAGGCTGGCCTCGAACTCAGAGATCTGCCTGCCTCTGCCTTCCAAGTGCTGGGATTAAAGGTGTGTGCCACCACTGCCCAGCCTAAGATTTATTATGTAGTTTTCTGCCTCACACCAGAAACACCAGATCTCATTACAAATGGTTGTGAGCCACCACTGGTTGCTGGAAATTGAACTCAGGATCTCTGGAAGAGCAGTCAGTGTTCTGAGCCATCTCACAAGCCCCCGTCCCCCGCGGGTTTTTTTTTTGGGGGGGGGGAAGGTGCTGATCTTTTGTCAGATGATTTCAAATTCAATACAGACATAAAACATTGCCCCCTCTCCTCCAAAACCTGCAACTCCTGCCCCTTCTGGACACCAATCTCAAATTCTAGGGAACTAAATTCCTAGCAAATAATCCAGAATCTATCTTCTTTTCTATTCCCGGTCTCTTCCGGTGTCGAAGGCATCGTCGTCCCTTACCAAGATACAACCAAAAGAGTTTGAAACTCCTTAATATAGCTCATTAGGTACTGCTTTCGTTCCGGGCCGCGTTCTCAGCTCATCATCCCACACTCCCGAAACCTGCTGCTCTCCCACAATGAATTTGAGTTCCCCAAACTAATATTATTATCTCTGGCCTTTTTTTCCACGATGCTATCCCTTGGAATATTTTTCCCTACTCTCTGGGTCGCTGTTCCGCTGTCACTAATACGGCCCAGGCAGGCAGGCTCCGGTTCCTCCACCCGTGCCCTCAGCGAGTTCCACGGGAACTGTCGTCCACTCTGGTGGCTCCTGAAGTCGCCTTCCAAGGCTGGAGACGCATGAGATTCCTCAGAGTGGACCCTGGTCCGGCGTCTCAAACTAGCTTCTAGCGGAGAATCCCTGGGAAACCTGCAACTCTAACACCCGACCCGCCGAAAGAGACCGGGTAACTCCCGCCCGGAACCAGCAGGCGCGTAGCCCCGCCCCTCGCGCTGCGTCGGGGGTGGGGCGGGGCGGGGCGCCAGGCACTGGCGAACGGCGTGCGCCTGGCGGGGGGCGGGGCCAGGGGCGGAGCGGAGCGCGCATGCGCGGTCGCCTTTGTGTGGGTCGAGCGACGGCGGCGGCGGCGGTGGCGGCAGTGGCGGTCCCACTGGCAGGCGGGCAAGAGGGTAGTCCCGGCGGCGTCCGGCGTGGGAGCCGGGGGACCACCATGGTAAAGAAGCGGAAAGGCCGTGTCGTAATCGACTCGGATACTGAGGACAGCGGCAGCGACGAGAACCTGGACCAGGTGAGGGCAGGCCGCGGGGGCGCGGGCCGGCGGAGCGGGAGGGCTGAGTCCTGGCCACGGGAGCTGTGAGCCGCCCGGCCCGAGCGTCCGACTCGCCCGGTGTCAGACCCGCTGCTGCAGCACCTTCCTGTCTCCCCGCTGAGTCTTAGGCCCTGGTAGCCAGAGCCAGGCCTGGAGACTGTGCCCCGAGGACTTGGCGCCTCGGGCCGGGAGGCGGGGCAGGGATCGGGGCTGATGGGCCTCGGGGTTTGGGGTACTGAAGGGGGCCACTGTCTGCTTGGGCCGGATCAGGGCGTCATGACTGTAGGCCGAGAGATCCGGGCTGGGCGAGATAGGAAGTATCGTCCGCCTGCCCCAATGGCTGGGAGATTTTGGAGGAGGTGCAAGCGTGAGCATGGGCTGTGGGAGGGAAAAATAGCCTTGAAGGTGTGGACTCTGGAAGGAAGATGAAGTTTTTCAGATCGGACATGTGGACATAGGAGGGACATCCATAAATGTCCCGAAGAGCTTCCGCGGTGTTTGGGGAGGAAGACTTAGCTGTAGTCTCTTTGGAGACTAGGGTCATTTACCGTCGAAATGGGTTGGGATGTCAGACAAAAAACTCCTATCCAAGGAGGAGGAAAGTGGACAGATAACTGAAAGTTATGAACTGTGGAGGGGGGGGCATAGAGGGACTGTGGCACAAGCTCTTAGCCTTTTTTTTTTTTTTTTTTTAATGCAGCCGGCATTCTTTTTCACTTGAAGATCGGGGAGCAAGTATTGAAAGTAACTTGTGGCCTTCGTGTCTCGGAGTAGCCTGTATTTTTTGTGGCCTTAGTGTCTTGGAGTAGCTAGCATTGCTTGTGTAGTCTGAAAACACTACAGGGAGGAAGCTGTTCTTGCTGCGGTACTCTGATGGTATCAGGAGGTACAAAGATGGTTTCCTCCGTGTTTAATGAGTGACATAGAGGAAGAGTATGCAAGATACAATAGCTTTATAAATGGAGTAGATTACTAAATTCGAAATCTGAAATTCTGAGTCCTAATTGCTTTCTAGCCATGTGCCTTTGGTCTCTACTGTAAAATAGAGGCATATACCATCAGCCTTGTGTATTGAATTGGGCAGTTAGGATCAAATGTTTATAATAATGTTGGTATAAGCTACAAAGTTTTTGTATAAAAACCTTCTTGGGAGTTTTCATTAATAGCCCAGAGGTCTCAGAATTAATTTTGGCTTGAAAAGGCAGGACTTTTAAGAGGGAAAGACTGATAAGGCTTTAGTCTAAAGAAAGCCCCTCCCACACACACACGTTTTTCTTTTTTGATACAGCATCTCAGACTATAGCCTAGTCTGTTATTGAACTAAGCTAGTTCTACCTTGACTCTTGAGTGCAGGGTTATCAGGCATGGATCACTACACCCAGTCCAAAAAAAAAAAAAAAAAACTTTTAAAATGGTGGTAGGGAGGTAGAAAAGTAATGGGGCCAGGAAAAGGACTATCCAAGGACAGGAAACCCTGTTTAGGGATAGCAACTGAGTGAATAAATTGAAGGCATTTTCATTGAAAGACTCCTGAAAATCTACCAAAAATGTATTGCTGTCTATAAAAAGTTTTATTGATAAATTTTTACACTGGTAGGAAGATTAGAATCTATGTCATACCTCTGCCCCTCTATTTTGTGGAGTGTAGATATAATCATTTACATTATATCTGGAATAAATGAAATACCTTGACTAAGTGCTCTTTATTTACATGGTCACATTTTCAAATCATGGTGAAGTTGAACATGTTTTTCCCACTTTACATGTGAAGAAAATGAGATTAAAGGAGCTAAGTAATTCTCTAGTAAGTAGTAGAAATGGAATCTAACCCAGACATTTGCAAGTTTCTACTACATCAGATTAGTATGTATTATTTTTTAGTTTTTCATATTGCAAAATGAAAATAATGTTGCCTTTAAAAATTATTGTTTTGATTTTTTAAAAAAATATATGTAATATATAATGCATTGATGTTTTCCCTGCATGTGTGTCAGTATGAGGGTACCAGATTCCCCGGAACTGGGGTTACAGACAGTTAGGAGCTGTCATGTGGTGCTTGGAATTGAACATGGGTCCCCTGGAAGAACAGTCAGTGCTCTTAACTGCTGAGCCATCTTTCCAGCCCCTAAACATTTTTTTTTAAAAATATGTATGAGTGTTTTTCCTTCGTGTGTATCTGGACCATGTGTGTACCTGTTGCTCATGGAGACCAGAGGAGGATATTGGACTGCCTGGAGCTGGAGTTACAGACAGTTGTGAGCTGTTATGTGGGTGCTGGAACCAAACCCAGGTCTTCTGCAAAAGCAGCACGTTCTTCTAACAGCGGAGCCATCTCTCTAGATCTTGGTTTGTTTTTGAGATAGGTCTTGCTATGTAGTCTGTGCTGGCTTTGTGCTTGGAATTCTCCTGCCTCAACCTTCAGAGTTTTGGGATTACAAGCTTGAGCCCCCACCACACCCAGCTTTGTGTCCAGCTAGGGAATAATGTTTCATGACCAGTTTCCATGTTGTTAAAACTCATGTTTTTAAGATACACTAAATAAAGTTATCAAATCAATTAGGGAGATGAGACTGTTTAGGGTGTTTGTTAAAGCCTTCCTACAGCATCTGTTCCAAAGAGGAATGAATTAAACTGCCAATTATTCTGACCTTAATGATTTTTGATGAATGATTGATTGGGTGAAGTGCATCTATTAGTGGTAGAGATATTTTACCTGATCCACAAAGAGCATTTCTAGGGGCTGGAGAGATGGCTCAGGTGATTAAAGCAGTGTACTGTTCTTGCAGAGAACCTGGGTTCAGTTGGTAGCTCACAATCATTTTTAACTCTAGTTCTAGGGGATCACATCCCCTCTTCTGACCTCTACAGGCACCAAGTTCATGGATGATACATAAGCAAACAAACATGCAGGCAAAACACTCAAACACACAAAATAAAAATAAACATATCTTTAATAAAAAAAAGTATTTCCAAAGTAATAAATGAAGGAGGTTGCAACTTTAGGTGTAATTCTAAATATCTATTTGAAAAAAGAATGTGAAGTTTATATGGTTTCACAGATATTTTAACAGCAATTCTACCTCCCCTTCAGCTACTTGTTAGCATGTTTGCAATCAGATGGGAACTGGATCAAAAGTCCCTTTCCTTGTGCATCCTAACAGGAGCACCTGTGCCTTCTCTTTGTTTGTTTTTGTTGTTGTTTGTTTTTGTCTGTTTAGCACTGTGCCTGACCCTCAAAGGAATCCAAGAGAAAGATCAGTCTTCTGGGTAGCCTTATCAAAGTCGTTTAGAAGAAATTTATAGTCCACCTGATTTTAGGATCTTAAATAGGCAGTGTATCCCAGGTCTTTCCTGACTAATGCTGAATTTTCATAGGAGGCTTCACATTGGGCTTGGCTAGTTCATGGTTCTTGTGGAAAGAACAAACAATGACAGGTCTGCCAATGTCTAATAGGAGAGTGGTGCACGGTTAGTAAGGAGGCTGTTCCCTGAGTTTTCAGGTGGGAATCTAACCCCTTATGTCAGCATTACTGCAGCACCTCCAAATGAGTACTTCCTGAAGGGTCAGTCGGAAAGCCACTTGTGCTTTCCTTGGTGGTTAGAAGAAGGACTGCCTGGGTTGTTTATTTAAAATATAGGTTGACTTTATTTTTTTTTTATTTTTTAAAAATGTTTATTGTTTATATGTTATGTATACAATATTCTGTCTGTATGCCTGCAGGCCAGAAGAGGGCACCAGACCTCATTACAGATGGTTGTGAGCCACCATGTGGTTGCCAGGAATTGAACTCAGGACCTTTGGAAGAGCAGGCAATGCTCTTAACTATTGAGCCATCTCTTCAGCCCTAGGTTGACTTTAAAAATCAACACTATGTATGATGCATATGAACCAGTTTAAAAGGCACACATGATAATGTAAAATGAACAAAAAAGTAGGTTGGGGGTTTGAGGGGCATAGTTTCTACCTCCGGTCTATTAAATCAGACCCTCAGAGAATGAAAGTCCTGGATTCTCTATATTTGTAACAAGTGCATGCTAGGCAATTATGATTCATGTTCATGATTGAGACCACTGCTTTGTATGTAAATTCATCTTTCTTAGTAAGACATTGTAACTAGTTGGGGAGAGAAATAATCACTTGTTTCCTATAGTGTACCCAAGTTAAGGGCATAAGAACTTGACAAGAGATGTTTAACATGGCAAAGCTGCTAGCTCATTTCAATCTCTAATATGATTAATTGGTGGGGTGGTTTTTGTATTTTTGTTGCTGCTGCTGTCATTGAATCCAGGATATCATTTGTACTAAATTGCTTTGCTTCTGAGCTGTATACCCAGCCACTAGAGGCACTTTATTTGTTTAACTTTGAAAAAATTTTATATATATGGATATTTTTCCCTGCATGTATGTTTGTGTACCACATTCATGCCTGGTGACTGCAGAGAACTGAAGAGGGTGTTGGATCCCCTGGAACTGGAGTTCCAGATGGTGATGAGCTGCCATGTGGGTGCTGGAAATGGAACCCAGGTCCTCTGAAAAAGCCAGTGCTCTTAACCATTGAGCCATCTCTCCAGCCCTAGAGATTTATTTTTTGAGTCAGTGATCTTTCTTCTTGGGAAGGTATTTGGGGAGAGGGAGAGGGAGAGGGAGAGCGCACTCATAAAAGTAACACTGGAGATTAAACCCAAGACATCATACATGCTGGACATAGCTGTGCCACTGGGCTATACTTCCAAGCCTTGGAGGATTTTCGTCACTATCATGTAACCTGATAGTGATCCTGGTTTTTATTTGGCTGCGCTATTCCTTTTCCATTTTTAAACTGCAGGATACTTGTCATTGATGCTTTACTCTGCCCTAACCTACCATGGAAGTGCACAGCTGTAACCCTAGCACTCCGCAACCTGAAGCAGGAGGAGCCACAGTTCAAGGCCAGACAACTACATAACAAGACTTCCTTCTTACCTCCCTCCCTCCCTCCCTCCCTCCCTCCCTCCCTCCCTCCCTCCCTTTCTTTCTCTTTTTCTTTCTTGCTGCTTTGCCGGTCTCAAAACTTGTTCAGGTACATTCATACTAAAATGTTTTATAGTTTTCTTTCTTTTCTTTCTTTTTTTCTCTTCTTTCTTTTAGAGAGAAAGTGTTTCACTTATATCTAAGCTGTCCTGAAACCTATGACAGCTTGCCTGCCTCAGCTTTCCAAATGCCAGGATTACAATGTGACCCACCATTCCTGGTTTCCCTCCCTCCCTTCCTTTTTTCAGTGTTTCGAGAAAAGGTTTCTTTGGCTGTCCTGGAACTCACTCCTTAGATCAGACTGGCCTCAAACTCATAGAGATCCTCCTCCTCTCTGCATTCCAAGTGCTGGGATTAAAGGTGTGCGCCACCACCCCCTGGCTACATTACTTTTTTTTTTTTTTGGTTTTTCGAGACAGGGTTTCCCTGTAGTTTCTAGAGCCTGTCCTGGAACTAGCTCTTGTAGACCAGGCTGGCCTCGAACTCAGATATCCTCCTGCCTCTGCCTCCCGAGTGCTGGGATTAAAGGCGTGCGCCACCACCGCCCAGCTTTGGCTACATTACTTTTAAGTGGCAGCAGTGAAATTTGTCTTTGAAGATGGCTTGGTGGCACAGACTTATAATCCCAGCCACTCTACTAGGCCTGTTTGCACTGAAGAGTAAGATGAACGCTCAACTGTCTGAACAACGTGATAAACCATCTCAAAAGATAAGAAGAGAGCTAGGGATATGATTTAATGTTAGAGTGCTCACCTAGCATGCAGGAGGCTTGAGATTCCAACTCCCATATTGAAAAAAAATTAATACTCTTTATTTTAGATGGCCTACTAGAGATTTCCTAGGACCTCTCTTTAGTGTTTTTTTAATTTATTTATTTATTATGTATACAATATTCTGTATGCCTGCAGGCCAGAAGAGGGCACCAGACCCCATTACAGATGGTTGTGAGCCACTATGTGGTTGCTGGGAATTGAACTCAGGACCTTTGGAAGAGCAGGCAATGCTCTTAACCTCTGAGCCATCTCTCTAGCCCCTAGTGTTTTGTATAAAACACTGATATAAAGTATCCTCGTGCAAAAGTTTCTCATAAACTCAGGAAATATAAACGTTATACTTTTAGCTGACAGGGTTTCATGTTAGTCTATGGTAGGTTTTGAAGGCTATAATGAATTTGTGAGCGGCAGTGTTAACTTGTCAAGTGCTGTGTTTGTATAATAGTGTTACAATAAAGTAATGGGACTTTAGGCATGTACCACTGCCTATGACTGAAGATTTATTTGTAACACCAACTTGCAGTAAAATAAATTATATATCCACTATGTAGATAAACGAAATACAAGTTAATTGAAACAATACTTATAATATCTAACGAACTTTTAAGTTTTCTCATGTTATCTTTACCTTTTTGTTGTTGTTGTTGTTTGTGGTTTTTTGAGACAGGATTTCTCTGTGTAGCCCTGGCTGTCCTGGAACTCACTCTGGTAACCAGGCTGGTCTTGAACTCACATAGATCTGCCTATGTCTGTCTTCTTGAGTACTGGAATTAAAGGTGTATGCCACCATCGACCTACCCATCTTTTAATGTTGCCTATAATCCATTAACCTTAATTTCTCCATTCTCAGAGTTAAAACAGATTCTGCCTCTCCAGCTAGGTTAGATAGTTCACATCTGTAATGCTAGCACGTAGGATACAGAGGGAAAAGGTTCAAGGCCAGCTTGCATTGCACAGTGAGATCCTATCTGAAAAACTAAAACCAGGCATATACGATCCTCTTCACTCACTCTGGATTTCTTTCAGTTTCATGAAGGGACTCAGTTTTTCCTGCCTAGCTTCTTCTGTACACACTGGTCTCTAAAAAATGAACACACAACAACCTCCCTTTATTCTTCAGATTCCCTGATCTTTTTCTTAACATCTGTTCTAGTTTTCAGCTTAAATGCCATCCTTATCAGGCCAATATAAAGCCCCACATATATCTGCCCTTCCTTCATAACCTGTAGTCCAATGTAAATAAAGTGACTGTAAGCCACTCTCTTTATAAGATCCTTGAATGTGGCAAACACTTCCATTTTGTTCATCTAACCTAACACATTTGTTGAAAAACAACAATCTCTACTGTTGAGTAAACAATAAATATACCAACAGAACCAATTCTAAAATGATTTTTGGCTCAGCAGAATTTTTTAAAGGATTTATTTATTATGCATACAGTGTTCTGTCTACAGATATGCCTGCATGCCAGAAGAGATCCACCAGATCTCATAGATGGTTATGAGCCACCTTGTGGTTGCTGGGAGTTGAACTCAGGACCTCTGGAAGAGCTGCTTAACCTTTGAGCCATCTCTTTAGCCCTCAGCAGAAATTTTTAATGAATTTTCTTAAAAGCTTTGATATCAAAGCTCCCATCGGGGTTGGATATAGAGCTCAGTAGTAGAGTGCCTGTGTAGCATACCTAGGAGTGAACACACAGGTGTGTGCGCTCTCTCTCTCTCTCTCTCTCACACACACACACACACACAGTATTAATCAAAACTGTGAAGAGCCTTCACTCTTCTAATCATTTCCAAATAAAAGCCAAGTGAAATTAGTAAATAAGTTTCAGCAAGCTACATGTAACACCATTGTACAAACGTAGCACTTGACAGGTTAACACTGCCGCTCACAAATTCATTATAGCCTTCAAAATCTACCGCAGACTAACACGAAAGAACCGCTGTCAGCTAAAAGTATAACATTTCCATTTCCTGAGTTTATGAGAAACTTTTGTATAAGGATACTTTATATCAGTGCTTTATACAAAACACTAAAGAGAAGTCCTAGGAAGTCTCTAGTAGGCCAACTAAGAAAGACTATCCATTGCTTGCCTGCATGTGTAGGTTGGAGGATGACTTTTGGGAATTGGCTCGCTCTTTCCACCATGGGTGCCAGTGATGGAAATTTGGTTGTCCAGTTTAGTGCCATGCACCTTTATCTGCTGAGAGCCATTTCTTCACCACACCCTGCTTTCCTTTTCTTACTCTTTTTTTTTAAAGATTTGTTTATTTATGTACTTTATGTATATGAGTGTTCTATTTGCATGTATGTCTGCATAACAGAAGAGGGCATCAGGAATCAAACTCAGGTCCTCTGGAAGAGCAGAAAGTGCTCTAACTGCTGAGCCATCTCTTCAGTCCATACCTTCCTTAATCTGAGTACGTAGCCAGTGCCCACTGTTGAATCACGTTCCTCTGCCAGTGACATCTCTGCGAAAGAGATAACACCAACAAACATCTTAACTACAACATTCTGTGGGGTGCTCTTTCTTAGCAGTTCTCTCCGTACCTGTGACTGCTTACTTTGTAGGCCACCACTCCTCTGCTGAGGCTGGGACAGTTCTCAGACTGACTCCTCTAAACTTCCACCCTGGCCCCAAGTGCTCCTCTAAAATGCCTTAGTGGATAGATTACTCCTCTACTTCAGACCATTTGGTGCTTTCTTGCTGTCTTCAAATGAAATATCTCTACTTCTGACCCTGGTTTGCATTCTTCTGATATTGTTTCTTCTTACTCTGACACACCTCATCCTCCCCCCCCCCCTTACTTAAACTATCAGTGACAGTTTCTCTTTCAGTTCTTTGAGCCAACTTTATCAGCTTCATGGCCTCAGCTGTTCAGAGGAGGCTGCTGGTGGGAGCCCCACACACCCTTCTCTCCTCTGAAGTTTTTGCTCGCAGCTCTCGGAGAAGCCTCTCCCACTCTCCTGCCGATAGGATTCACTTCCTTGGTGCTTAGCTTTGTTGGAACTGATTCCTTTATTTTCTTGCCTGTCTCCTACTCTTGACCTTAAATTCCATAAAACCAAGGACATTTATATCTTTTCTTTGTTATCTACCTAACCTATGTTTGAAACATAATAGGTGCTGGTAGCAAGGTAACCAACCATTCTAGTTTGTCTGGACTGAGGTGTTTCTATGAATGCAGGAGTTTCAATGCTAAAAAATTCAGGGTTGTAATGGGCAAATAATACCTAGCTATTGGGAATTAGTTATGTTTATTGAGTTAAGAAAAAGGAGCTTAGCATGCTAATTAGTTATGAAACCTCATGAATTTTATTCGTATGAGCTTTTTTCTGTTTTCTTTTAAATACTGAAGATCAAAAAAAGTATTAGACACATACTAGACAAATGCTCTACCACTGAACTATAGCTTCATCCATTTCTCTTTCTTTTTACATTTTTTATTTTATTTTTATGTCATGTTTATTGGTGTTTGGCCTGCATGTGTGTCTCTGTGAGAATGTCAGATCTCCTGGAACTGGAGCTATATAGACAGTTGTGGGGTGCCATGTAGGTTCTGGGAATTAAACCAGTGCTCTTAACAGCTAAGCCATTTATCTCCCCAGCCTCTTTTTCTTTTTAAGACAGGATCTCACTATAAAGTCCTCACTGGCCTGGAACTCGCTAAATTTCTCAGGCTATCCTTGAATTCTCTGTAGCTCAGGAGTCCTTAGATTTAAGATCGTCCTGCCACAAGCTCTCCAGTATCTCAGATTATAGGTTAATGTTATCAGTCCAGTTTCTTGCTTTATTTTAGGTCTCAGTTTGTGCTCTCTACTTAAATGTGGCCTTTGAACAGTGTGATTGAAACTGCTGTGCAGGCTTAGATATGGTCCCACTTCACAACTAGACCTGCAGTAGACTGGGCACTGAGACATTAAGCACGTCTTTGGTTCAGCTTAAATTTGATAGATCAGAGTGTCACCTCACACAGCATTCTTAAGACAAATCAAGGTTTTCACTGGATGAGATGAAATACAGGGATGGTAGTGAAATAGCTCACTGGACATAAGAAGTGTGACTGGCCAGTGTGGAATTGTGGAGTGGGCTATAGGGAAAAGGTAGATAGGTTTTTTTGTTGTTGTTGTCATGGAATTAGCTCTTGTACATCAGATTGGCCTCGAGCCCACAGAGATCTATCTACCTGTCTCTGCCTACTGAATGCTGGGATTAGAGGCCTGTGCTACCACCACCTGGCTACTTTTTTAAAAATATTTATTTAGTATGTATACAGGGTTCTGCCTGCACATCAGAAGAGGGCACCAGATCTCATTATAGATGACTATGAGCCACCATGAGAGGTACTGAGAATTGAACTCAGTACCTCTGGAAGAGCAGCCAGTGTGCTCTTAACCTCTGAGCCATCTCTCCAACCCACTAAGTGATTTTTGTATGAGACTAGTCACATGGGACCAGGCTGGATGAAAAGCTCTCTCTGGGGAGGAAACTGAATACATGAGGAAAGCTCCCAAACCCGGAAGGGCAAGCAGTCTCCCCAGGAGGGCACTGCACTGTCTGCCCATGTCACCTCCTCTCAATCCTTCCATTCTTCCACTTCCAACTTCAGGTCAGTAAGTTGTGTTCATTACAAAAGTTTTCTTTACAGAACTTCAAGTCTACAGAGTAATTCAGCTATATCTCCAGTCCCATGGAACACTTTTTGTAAAAATACAGATATCAAATAAAACACCCTTAAAAATCTCTTCCTGTGTGTTGAGAGATGGCTAAGCAGTTAAGAGTACTTGCAACTCTTCCTGAGGACCCAAGTGTGGTTTCCAGTACCCCTACCAGGTACTCCCAACCACCTGTAATTTCAGCTCCAGGAGATCTGACACCCTCTTCTGTCTTCCTCAGGCACACGTGCACATGTGCGTGCACATGCATATACACACAAATAAAAATAATAAAATCTCTTCATGTGCGCAATATTGTGAAGGTTTTTATTGGCCTGTTGTTCTAGCCATCCGAACCTAGGAACCCTCATTAGGATATAAAGGATTAAGCCATGGAGTGGTTTGATCAGGAGTTCCCTGAGTAGCTTTCTGGATTGAGCTCCAGAAGTGAAGAGGGCAGTTTTCACACTATTAAGGTCTTGTATCCACACTACTGTTGTACTGTTGTTGTAGCTAGTGTGCTACACAAAGTGAAAGTGCTTGTCAGATACATTGTTAATGGATGGAAAGCCGTTTATGGGTATTTAGTATAAAGTGATCTCTTGTTTTTTTTTATTTTGTTTTTATTTTTTTGCTATAGGATCTTGTGCTCTACCCCAGGATGGTCTAGAAATCCTTCAATCCTAGGCTGGCCTCAAGGCTGTGTCAGTTTTCTTTTTCTGTCTTCCAAGTGCTGAGGTTACAGATTGATGATGCCAGATAAGAGGGGTGCGTGCGTGCACATTTTATCTTATATATTTATTTATTTTTCAAGACAGGGTTTCTCCATATTACAGCTCTGGCTGTCCTGAAACTTGCTTTGTTCTTTTTTGGTTTTTCGAGACAGGGTTTTCCTGTAGTTTCTAGAGCCTGTCCTGGAATTAGCTCTTGTAGACCAGGCTGGCCTCAAACTCAGAGATCCGCCTGCCTCTGCCTCCTGAGTGCTGGGATTAATGTACCACCACTGCCCGCCCGGCTCTGAAACTTGCTTTGTAGACCAGGCTGGCCTTGATTGAACTCACAGAGATCTGTCTGGTCCTGCCTTCCAAGTGCTGGAATTAAAGACGTGTCACCACCACCCAGTCGTGTGTGAACTTTTAAGTACACAGGTGTGTGAGATTCAGAGGACAACTTGAGGTGGTTGGTTCTGTCCTTTCTGGGGTTCTGGGGATTGAATGCAGGTTTTCAGGCTCATGGCTGGTTCCTTTTATCCACTGAGCCATCCTGCCAGCCCGTTTCAGTAACTTTTAATGAATATCTACTGAATATAATACTTACGTTTCAGGGAAGGACTTGATTACAAGCTGTAGTCAAAATTTCATTACTGTAATGAATTAGGTTACTTCTTAGGGTGAAAGGGGATACTTAGCTTACAATTTTGGAGGTTGGAAGCCAACAGCATGGTACAGACTCAGGGTGGATGACATCATGTGAGAGACATTAGACAGACACGTGTCTGTCTGCTTACAAAGCTGTCAGGCTTCAGCCATGAAATTTTAACTTCCTTAAGCCCCACTTCTACGTACCATAGCCAAATCAGCTTCCTTTCCTCTTAATACCATCAAGTAATTCTCTGTGACTTAAACTACTACTACAAGAAGCTGGGTGTTGTGGCACATGCCTTTAGTCCCAGCTGTAGGCAGTCAGAGCTCTGTGACCAGAGCCAGGAAGTGAGGCTCTATCCCAAAACAAAAAGAAACTATTGCGAGAGTTAGGGGAACAAAGTATATTCAAACCAGAGCAAGAGTGTTTCCAAATGCATGTTCAGTGAGTTGGTGTTAAAACTAAATTCTACAGTCCTCAAAGTGATGCAAGATTGCTTAGCAGGTACAGGTGCCTGTGGCCAAGCTTGACAACCTAAATTCAGTCCCTGAGACCAGGTGAAAGGTTCTGGTAGAAGGAGAGAACTGACTCTCACAGGTTGTTCTTTGACTTCCACAACCTCACGTGCACATGCACACAAATAAATGGAATAAAAAAAAGATTTAAGTTTATAATTTTGCGTTAAGGTAATAAATACAGGGCAAAGTGTAATGGCAAAGGCCTTCAACAAATTCACATACAATCCTATTTTTTGATTTTATCCCAAGTGAAATAGAAACTGAACATGAAATTGCCCCACAAATGGAAACAGTCCAAGTAGTTATTAGTTATCATCTGGTAGGTGATACACACTGAGATACATTCATAGAGTGGAATGAAGTGTAGTATTACAAATAGACAAACTTGGGCTGGAGAGCTGGCTCAGGGGTTAAGAACACTTACTGTTCTTGCAGAGGACTCAAGTTCAGTTTCCAGAGCCCATGTCAGACAACTAGTAGCTGCCTCTAACTTCAGGGGATCTGATGCTGCTCTCCTCCAGACTCCACAGGCACTTGCATAATCCACGTGTGCATAAACTGACACACATATATACACATAATTTAAAATTATAAAATGGGGCTGGAGAGATGGCTCAGTGGTTAAGAGCATTTGTTGCACCATTGGGCGGTGGTAGCGCACGTCTTTAATCCTAGGGAGGCAGAGGTGGGTGAATCTCTGAGTTTGAGGCCAGCCTGGTCTACAGAGTAAGTTTCAGGAAGGCTCCAAAGCAACAGAGAAACTTTGTCTTGAAAAGAAAAGAAAAGAAAAGAAAGAAAGGCATTTGTTGCTCTTGCAGAGGACCTGGATTCTGTTCCCAATAACTATCTGTAACCATCTCAATCCAAGGTCCTCTTTTGATCTCCTTAAGCACCCATTTGATATGCATGCATACATACAGGCAAAACACTCATACATATAAAATAAATCTAAAAAGTTAAATCTTTTTAAAAAGGGAAAGACTACTGTTACATGTTGCAACGTGGATAAATGTCAGATGTGTAAATATTAAATCAAGCCATATTCATGCCAGTGAAATGGCTTGGCAATTAAAGATACTTGTTGCCAGGCCTGATAATCTGATTTTTATCCTCAGGATCCACATGGTAGAAGAAGAGAACAGAAACTCAAACGTTGTCCTCTTACCTCCATATGCATGTGCACACAAAAAATAATTTTAAAAATTTACAATGAAAAGTAAGAAGCCACTCTCAAAGAGGCTACAATACCATGTGATTCCATTCTTATACCAGTCTCTAATGGGGAGATCTGTAGGGGTGGAAAACATGACAGTGATTTCTGGGAAAGGAGGAGGAAATTGGAGTGATGGTGGGGTCCTGTGTCTTGATTTTGGTAGTGTTAAACTGTATTTATTTGCTATTTCTTACCTTGGGATATGTGTGTGTGTGTGTGTGTGTGTGTGTGTGTGTGTGTTTAGTTTTCAAAAATAGGATTTCTCTGTAAGCCTAGCTGTCCTGGAACTCACTTTGTAGACCAGACTGATGTCCATCTCATGGAGATCTGCCTGCCTCTGCTTCCCAAGTGCTGGAATTAAAGGTGTGCGCGACCACGCCCAGCTATTTTTTTTTAACCATTAAGCATAAATACTTCATTGTCATAATATACATTTGGTCTGTAGGAGTTACCTTTAACCTTTTCAGGATCTGGTGTACTCGGTCTCAAATGACATGAGAAGAGTGGCAGACATCTCATGACTGCTTATGAAGAAGAAGCATGCCAGCTGTTAATCTCAGAAGGTCATTTTCTTATCCTGGCCAAGGAAGGACAGTACTCCTAAAATAGCAGGAGTCTGGCAGAAGAAAACAGATGCTTTGTAACAGTCTGCTTTAAAATCTGCCCTGCACTTCACTTCTAATTGCATAGCACTGCAGTCATCCAGGGTTGCTCCTGCCAGTATTGATTAACTGCACTCTCTCTGGCACAGTAGGAAATGTTTTAGCCTAGTAAATCATGGCTGCATTAGGAGCCAGGATTCTACTGCCAGGTTTAAGTCTTGTGCTCTCATGTACTCCTGTTACTAAGTACATTATACAGCTTAGAGACAGGACTTAACCTCTTCTGCTCCACATACTGCCTTTAAAAAATGTGTGTGGAAGGGGCTGGAGAGATGGCTCAGTGGTTAAGAGCACTGGCTGCTCTTCCAGAGGTCCTGAGTTCAACTCCCAGCAACCACATAATGGCTCACAAACCTCTGTAATGAGATCTGGTGCCTATATCTGGTGTGCGGGCATACATGGAGGCAGAATGTTGTATACATAATAAATAAATCTTTAAAAAAATATGTATGTAAGCACTAGAGGGGTGGCTGAGTATGTTAGGGCACTGGCTGCTCTTCAGAGGCTCTGGGTTCAATTCCCAGCATCTACACGCAGTTCACAACTCTCTGCAACTCCAGTTCCAGGTGATCTGACACCCTCACACAGACACACATACATGCAGGGAAAACATCAATGCATGTAAAATAAAAGTAGATTTTTGAAAAAAATGTTTGGTGCGTGTGTAAAATTGTGTATGTATGTATGATGTATGTGCGTGTATATGTGTGTATGGGCTGACGTATGTGCAGAAGCCAGAGGACAGCTTCTTGGAATCTGTTCTTCCCTTCCACGCTAATGTGGGTTCTGAGGACCAAACTCAGGTCATCAGGCTTTTGAAGCAGGCACTGAGCCATCTCACCAGCCCACCAGGCGCTTCTTAATCTCTCAATGGGATGATAGTATGTATTGAGTTGTGGTGAAGAGCTAGTGTCAGATACGGAGAAAAATGCTTGCTGTCTAGTAAGAACAGTCTAATGTCAGCTGGTGGTGTGATTGCAGAGAGTAGAGCAACTGACCCTTTGTCATGGTTTTGAACAACCGGACTGAGAATATGGGAGAAGTAATTGGAAACCATGTGACAGTGGACAACCCCCCTCCTTGTATTTAACCACCAGGACAGGGCATAGATAGTGAATGGGAGTATTGGCATTGTCAGATTAGAGCTCTGGCCAGCACGTGTCCTACTTACTGTGGGGCCCTGGACTGTACATCAGAAAGATACCTCCTTTTTTTCTGATTTACATTTTCAAAATATAAAATGACCCCAGAAATGTATAGTTTGTGGGCTTATTAGATAGAATAGCCATAATTGCAAAAATTTACCATGAACTACAATAAAAAATTCTTGCAGTATTTATTGACTCTCTACCATTTGAAACATGAAGCAGATTGCCTTTGCAAACATATTATCATTCAGTATCAGTGGTCAGTACTCAACAGTGTAGAGAGGAATCTGAAAATCTGAAGGTAGCTCCAGTTCCATTTTCTGTTTGTTTCACTCCTCAAGGGAGGGCAGATTTTGAAGCTTCAGTTTTGCACCATGAATTCTGGTCTCCTGTCTGCTCATTGCTCATGGGTGTACTAAGTTGAACACAGGCATAAAGAGATCAAGGTGGGCACTTTTCTGTTGAGCACAACTGATGTGACTATTTCTACCCAATTAGGAGCTCTTGTCCCTGGCAAAGCGGAAGCGCAGTGACTCTGAGGAGAAGGAGCCTCCTGTGAGTCAGCCTGCAGCCTCATCAGACTCGGAGACGTCGGACAGTGATGATGAGGTGGGTGTGGAGGAACCAGGCCTGTGTGGTTGGCAAGCATTTAATGAAGATGCTTCCTAAAACTAACACCTATAACCCGAGACCTACAAGAACTTAGTAGGGTAAAGAAATTGTATAAGCAAAGCTTGAATTAGAACATTACATGGTGGCCATTTTCTACTGTGGAAGGACCAAACATTAGTTACTTTTTGTTTGTTTGTTTGTTTGTTTGTTTTGAGACAGGGTTTCTCTCTGTAGCTTTGGAGCCTGTCCTGGAACTCACTCTGTAGACCAGGCTGGTGTCGAACTCACAGAGATCCACTGCCTTTGCCTCTTGAGTGCTGGGATTAAAGATGTTTGCCACCACCGCCCAGCCATTAGTTACTTTTTTTTTGTTTTGTTTTTTGTTTTTCGAGACAGGATTTCCCTGTAGTTTCTAGAGCCTGTCCTGGAACTAGCTCTTGTAGACCAGGCTGGCCTCGAACTCAGAGATCCGCCTGCCTCTGCCTCCCAAGTGCTGGGATTAAAGGCATGCGCCACCACCGCCCGGCCATTAGTTACTTTTTAAAGGTCATCTTTTAAATACTGTTTTTACATTAGAAAACAAATTCTAAATCAGGCATGTGGTACATGCCTATAATCTCAGCATTCAGGAAGCTGAAGCAGAAGGATCAAGGCTACTTAGACAAGGTCCAGTCTCAGAAGAAAGGTGGTACAGAAAAAACATAGATGCCATATTTTATGGTCAGTACTGTGAAACACAATGCTTTCTCTAGGAAGATTGATTTGCCCTCCCTCAAAGTGATGGCATCAACTTCAGAGGAAGGTAAAATACAAACCAAACAGCTGTTCATGTGTCTAGGCCAGGGCACTTTTCACAAATGCCCAGTGATAACAGCAAAGCACAGTGGAAGATGGGCGGTGTGGGTGTTCTCATTTGACATAAAGGACTTTTCACCATAGTGATTTCCCGGAGAGAGACATTGCCCTCTGTTCAGTCTCTTGTTCTGCAGTCTAGGAGAATACTTCTAACACATTTTAAAATGTTTATTTATTAAACTAAAGTTTAATTAACATCTGAACAGTATTTACTAGTTCTCCTTGTATGTAAACTGAGACTGTTTTCATTATGATTGACTATAGTAATATTCTCTTAGTCTTAAATAATTCAGCAAACCTAAGACTGCTTCCCACAGTAAGAGGTAGTAAATGTTTATTCTTTTTTCAATGCAGGGACTGTAATTTGCCTCAATAAGATTACCTGATCTATTAAAAAATTTGTGAGGCCTCTGAACTGTTAATTTGATTTTGAGTGTTGTTTTTTTAATGCATAATCAATACAGAAAAATTTTGTTACTGTTTGTTTTGAGATAGGGTCTCCCTCTGTAGTCTTGATTGGTCAGGAACTCACTATGTAGTTGGGGGAAGCATTAAACTCCTGAGCCTCCTGGGAATTGAACTCAAGGCCTCTGGAAGAGCAGCCAGTGCTCTTAACCACTGAGCCATCTCTCTAGCCCTTTATGGTTTCTTTCTTTCTTTCTTTCTTTCTTTCTTTCTTTCTTTCTTTCTTATATATTTTTATTTTTTGGTTTTTCGAGACAGGGTTTCTCTGCAGCTTTAGAGCCTGTCCTGGAGCTAGCTCTTGTAGACCAGGCTGGTCTCGAACTCATAGAGATCCGCCTGCCTCTGCCTCGCGAGTGCTGGGATTAAAGGCGTGCCACCACTGCCCGGCTCTTTCTTTCTTTTTGAGACTTATTTATTTATTATATATATATATATAGTGTTCTGCCTGCATGTATCCTTGCAGGCCAGAAGAGGGCACCAGATCTCATTACTGATGGTTGTGAACCACCATGTGGTTACTGGGAATTGAACTCGGGAGTCATGCATTTGTGCATAGATATTCTCCTGTCCCCTTAGATTTTGTAGGACAGAAAATTGATGAGAACACTTAAGTTTAACCTTCTAAAATTTTTATTTACTCTTCTGCATGCAAGTTAGTGTAATGTATGTATTTGGTCATGCTTACCGTGATGCACATGGAGAGGTCAGAGGACAATTTACAGAAGGGATCAGTTCTTTATTTCCTCAATATAGGTTTCAGAAACTGAATTTGAGTCATCAGGCTTGGTAGCATGTGCCTTTACTCGCTGAGCTACAAACCAAGAACAGCTAATTTAAAAGGTCAATGGGAGGTAGGCATGGGGATACAAATCTGTAAGCACTTGGAAGGTAGAAGAAACATGATCAGGAGTTCAGGTCATCTTTACCTACGTATCAAGCCCAAGGCTAGTCTAGCTACTTGAGACCCTGTCTTGCAGGACCTGGGTGGAGGAGTTAATGAGTAGTTTGTCACAAGGAGAAAAAGCTCTCTGATTTTTGAGCAAAATAATAGCTACTTAATTGATATAGGGGGCAGGGGAATGGAGAAAATTTATGACAATTTCCCATTTAGAAGAATATATTCACTAGACAGTAAGTATAAGATCCAACAAGTAAAGTAAAGGAATAAGTTTATGTTTCATGCATAATATTTTTAAATGGGTAACCTTAGGCTTAGTAAATATGCTGATGTGTTATTTGGGGCAAATGATTCTTGCAACACATAAAAATAAGAAAGGCTCGTTGTGTTTCATATGAGCCAAGCCTCAGAAACTGGAAAGACTTAAGTGACAGAAGGTCATAATGCAGGCTGAGGGCGTAGCTCACAGTTAAAGTGCATGCTTGCCGTGCTTGAGGTCCTGGCCCAGTGCTTAAGAGCAGTTGCTGCAGCCAGGGGATGATGGTGGCTCATCCTTTTAATCTCAGCACTGGGAAGGAGAGTGAAAGGCAGGTGGATCTCTGTGAGTTCAAGGCCAGCCTGGGCTACACAGAGAAAACCTTATCTTGAGGTAGAGGGGTGGGAGTGGGGGGAATGCACTTGCTGCTCTTACAGGGGATCTGGGTTTGGTTCCCAGCACCCGTGTGTCAGTTTGCCTACTGTCCTTAACTCCAGTTCTAGGATATTCCACACTCTCTCCAGGCACTCATGTGGTACATAAACATATATGCAGGAAGAATACTAATACACATAAAATAAAAATAAGCCTTTAAAATGTAACAAAATCAAAAGTTCAAGAATTCTATGTGAGACACATTCAAGAGTCCTTTTTAGAAACAACCACCAGCTAGATAAAAAGGAAATGTGAGTTCTCCCTTGTCCTCAGTAAAGTTCTTTGAATGCCTAAAGAATTTTTGTTTTATTCAGAACTGAGTATCAGCTACATTTAAACAAACTAAAAAAATAGCAGAAATTTCTGCCTGAACAATAATTATTATTTGTTTGCTTTTTCTAATGTTTGAATTTTAATTTTTTTATTGATTAGTTTTTGAGGCAGGGTCTTATATAGTCCAGGCTGGCCTCAAACTTGATTTGTAGCAGAAAATGACTTTGAACTTCTGGTCCTCCTGTCACCTCCCAAGTGCTGGGATTGTAGACGTTTGCTACCAGGTCTACAGAGAGTTGCCATCTTAAAGATGTCATGAGTAGACTTCCTTCCAACAGTTTTGAGGAACAAAAGCATTGGCCTAACCCTGCAGGTCAGCACCTGTCACTCCTATATCTTCTCTTCCAGAATTCCCAGTCTTTCTGAGCTGTATTTGTGCCTGTTTCTTCCTCTTCAGACTCTGACCTCTTCTTGCTGTTGATCTCCCTCCCCCAAGCTTCTACCTTCTCTTTTTTTAATCCACCTAATTTTTCAAGATCTTCCCTTGAATCTAGTTGTACCTCTAATTACACTCTATAATCTCTTGGTATCTCTATGAATGTATTAACGGAAGAAAATTAATAGAACCAGGTATATGGTACATGCAGATAATCCCAGCTTTCAGAATGCTAAAGGCAGGAGGGTCAAGAGTTCAAGGCCAGATTGGCATGCATATAGAGAGCCTATGTCAGCAACAAAAGTAGACTACTTGGAAAAAAATATAACTTTTAATTTCAAATAAAAATGACTGAGAGCATTTTGCTTTTGTTTTACCATATAGATAATAATAATTGGCATATACATCCAATAAAGACCTCATTACTTCCTACCAAATAGTATTAATTATATTTTACATATCTCTGATTCACTTCTGTTCCACTTGTGGTTTTGACTCTATAACTAGACTATAAATTTTTCTGATTTAGTGCAGGTATTCTTTCTTTATGCTTTTAGTAAGTTATGTGATTACCAGATTTATAAAATACAGTACATTGATTAATTATACAATAGAAGTAGGATCGCCAGGTGGTGGTGGTGCACGTCTTTAATCCCAGCACTCAGGAGGCAGAGGCAGGCGGATCTCTGAGTTCGAGCCTAGCCTGGTCTACAAGAGCTAGTTCCAGGACAGGCTCCAAAGCCACAGAGAAACCCTGTCTCAAAAAACAAACAAAAAAAAGAAAAGAAAAAAACAATAGAAATAGGAAAAAACTTAGCTAGTCTTCATGTTCTTTAAAAATTTATGATGTTTATTTAATGTGTGTGTATGTGTGTACACATGTGCAGCGTACATTGTGATACATTATGCAAGTCATAGAACAACTTCCATTCACCATGTGGACACTAGGGATCAAAGTCAAGTTGTCACTTTAGGCAACAAACGCCTTTAACCACTGCGCTATTCCACCAGCCTTCTTTATGTGTTTGGTACTGATATTAAATTGCGTTTATTGTTCAACTCATTTTCTGTATTCAGGATGGGGAGATTAAAAACAACTTCAGAAGTCACGCTCTTTCAAATACCTTTGTTTTGGCCACTGTCAGGATCTGTAACAGCAAATACAGAAGCCCTCTGACAATTGCTTTGACTTCAGCCTAAGAAAGGAGGGAGAAAAACAGCCTCAATGGAAGTTCTGATTTTATTTTCCAACATAGAGTAGTGTGTTACATTTATGTAGAACAGGAGTTTTGTTTTGTTTTGTTTTGTTTTGGTGGCAGGGTTTCCCTGACTGTCCTCGAACTTGCTGTGTAGTTCAGTATGCCCTCAAATTCACAGAACTGCCTTCCTCTGCCTCTGCCTCTGCCTCTACCTCTGCTTCTGCCTCTGCCTCCTGAATGGTGGGATTAAATTTGGGCACTACCACTCCCTGCTGTTTATTTTGTTTTTTTGAGACAGGTTCTAATATGTCTGAAGCTGACTTCAAACTCATTCTGTAGCCAAAAATGAACTTGAACATTGTTTTGAAAATGATGTGTGTGTGTCTGTCTGTCTGTGTCTGTGTCTGTGTTATATCCATGTGAGTGCAGTTCTGGGAGAGTCTAGAGACATTGGAACTGTACTCAACAGAGAACAGTGGACCACCTGATGTCTGTGCTGGAATCAAGTGCTGTGCAAGAGCAGTGTGTACTCTTAACTCACTACTCATTTCTTCAGTCTGAGTTGAACCTCTGATCTTCATGTCTACAGTTATGATCTGCTGGAGATGAAAACCAGGGCTTCCTGTGTACTGTTAGCGCTCTACCCACTGAGCTCTGCACACAGCCAGAGCATGGTTTATGATGAGGTTGAAACCACCTTCTTACTCTGTCTCTTTCTAGTCTCGTGTTACCCATAGTAAGCAGTCAACTGAATGTGTTATTTGTATTTTACAGATAAGAAAACAGTGTCAGGTTAAAGACTTAGCTCTTTACCAGTTCGTTTGACCCAATTCCAGTACTGTTTGTTACTAGCCTAACTATTATTCTTGAACATTATTTATTTGAAATATTTTTATTTCACATAAAAATTCTATTCAAAACCAGCATGGAAACCCATGCCTATAATCCCTTTGTGGGAGATGAGGAGGGAGGATCAGAAGTTCAAACTCATTCTCGACTATGTAATGAATTTGAGACCCTGCTGGGCTACATGAAATTGTGACTCAAGGGAGAAAAATAGCTCAAAGAGCCAGAATGGTTTCTCCTCTGGGTCCCAAGACCTGTACATATAAGTATTTTTGCCTCTTAGAGATGTCTGAACTCTTGAAGTGTCTTTGTTCCCCTGCCTCCCAAATATTCACAGTACTCAGTATCTCGAGGTTACCCAAGTCTGAAGTAACCACTTTCACCATGTGTTCAATCCCATCTTTCCTCTGGAAGGAAACTGGTCCCAGGCTGCTTGTAACATCCATACACCCTCAGTGTACACCTTCTGATTTGTTATTTAACTGTTGCCAATACGTCCTTACCTCAGTGAGAGTCAGACTGTAGTCTGTGTTATTAAGTAAGAAATGTCTTCCCTTTAGCCTTTCGTTTGGGCTTTCTTTGTTGTATATTTATGTAGTTGCTTGCCTTGTATTATGTGAGGCTTAGGAGAGCGGCAAGATGACTGACAACCCCATCCTCCTTCTTTCCTTGGTAAATTTTGGGTAGCTCTCATTGGGGGATGTTCTGGCCTCTGTACTCAGAGTCCAGTGCAGACCAGGGGCTTTAAATTGTCATAAAGTTGCATTTACTCTTCTTCAATTCTTCACTCTTTTAATCTTCAGGAAAAAAGTGAATAAAACACCGAAGTTCAGAAACTGTGGCTTCTCATACATCTTTTTTTGTGACTATTAGTATTAACAGTATAACAAATACAGAGGGCCAACCTGACAAACACCCAGTTTATATAAAATCTCATAATGCTGAGGGTCTAGAGATCATTCTTGAAAGGTATTGAGTTTCTCCTTCACTACCGCCTCAGTCCCTAAAACAAATCATAAAATATCATCTCATTTCTTTCCTTCATCCGTAGTGAAGAGAACGTCAGAACATCAAGTCTGTCCTGCTTTCCCTCACTGCATTTACCATCATACAGTGGCAATGAACAACTTTATTTTCCTCTTCCTTAGTCAGGAGAATAAGGGCTTTGAAGGGGTAGGTGAGTCGTTTCTAGTGTAATGGCTGGAGGAAGTTAGTTCTGTATCATTTCTTCTTGCCACAAACCCTTTTTTAATTTTTTATTGATATTTATTGAGCTTTATATTTTTCTCTGCTTCCCTCCCTGCCTCTCCCATCCCCTTTTCAGCCCTTCCCCAAGGTCCCCATGCTCCCAATTTACTCAGGAGAGCTTGTCTTTTTCTACTTTCTATGTAGATTAGATCTATGTAAGTCTCTCTTAGTGTCCTCATTGTTGTCTAAATTATCTGGGATTGTGGTTTGTAGGCTGGCTTTCTTTGCTTTATGTTTAAAAACCACCTATGAGTGAGTACATGTGATAATTGTCTTTCTGTGTCTGGGTTACCTCACTCAAAATAATGTTTTCTAGCTCCGTCCATTTTCCTGCATAATTCAAGCTGTTATTTTTTCTGCTGTTTAGTACTCCATTGTGTAAATGTACCACATTTTCTTTATCTATTCTTCGGTCAAGGGGCATTTAGGTTGTTTCCAGGTTCTGGCTATGACAAACAAAGCTGCTATGAACATGGTTGAGCTCATGTCCTTGTGGCACGATTGAGCATCCTTTGGATATATACCCAAAAGTGGTATTACTGGGTCTTGAAGAAGGTTGTTTCCTAATTTTCTGAGAAATCACCACACTGACATCCAAAGGGGTTGTACCAGCTTGCATCCCCACCAGCAATGCAGAAGTGTTCCCTTTTCCCCACAATATCTCCAGCATAAGTTGTCATCAGTGTTTTTGATCTTGGCCATTCTTACAGGTGTAAGATGGAATCTCAGAGTTGTTTTGATTTGCATTTCTCTGATGACTAAGGATGTTGAACATTTCCTTAAGTGTCTTTCAGCCATTTTAGATTCTTCTGTTGAGAGTTCTGTTTAGGTCTGTACTCCATTTTTTTAAATATTTATTTATTTATTATGTATACAATACTCTGTCTGTGTGTATGTCTGCAGGCCAGAAGAGGGCACCAGACCTCATTACAGATGGTTGTGAGCCACCATGTGGTTGCCGGGAATTGAACTCAGGACTTTTGGAAGAGCAGGCAATGCTCTTAACCACTGAGCCATCTCTCCAGCCCCTGTACTCCATTTTTTTTTTATTGGATTATGTGATCTTTTGGTATCTAATTTATTGAGTTCTTTGTATGCTTTGGAGATCAGACCTCTGTCTGGTGTGGGGTTAGTGAAGATCTTTTCCCATTCTGTAGGCTGTCGTTTTGTCTTGTTGACTGTGTCCTTTGCTTTACAGAAACTTTTCAGTTTCAGGAGGTCCCATTTATTAATTGTTTCTCTCAGTGTCTGTGCTGCTGGGGTTCTATTTAGGAAGTGGTTCCCTGTGCCAATGCGTTCAAGTGTACTTCCCACTTTCTCTTCTATAAGGTTCAGTGTGGCTGGCTTTATGTTGAGGTCTTTGATCCATTTGGATTTGAGTTTTGTGCATGTTGATAGACAGGGTCTGTTTTCATTTTCTGCATGTTGATATCCAATTATGCCAGCACCAATTGTTAAATATGCTTTCTTTCTTCCATTTGATATTTTTTGCTTCTTTATGAAAGATCGGGTGTTCAAAGATGGGTAGATTGATATCCAGGTCTTCTATTCGGTTCCATTGGTCCTCCTGTCTGTTCTTATGCCAATACCAGGTTGTTTTCAGTACTGTAGCTCTGTAGTAGAGTTTGAAGTCGGGGATTGTGATGCCTCCAGAAGTTCTTTTATCGTACAGTATTGTTTTGGCTATCCTGGGTCTTTTGCTTTTCCATATGAAGTTGAGTACCGTTCTTTCGAGGTCTTTGAAGAATTTTGCTGAGATTTTGATGGGCATTGCGTTGAATCTGTAGATTACTTTTGGTAAGATTGCCAATTTTACTATGTTAATTCTGCCTATCCCAGAGCATAGGAGATCTTTCACTTTCTGGTGTCTTCTTCAGTTATTTTCTTCAAAGATTTAAAGTTCTTGTCATACAAGTCTTCTATTTGTTTGGTTAGAGTTACTCCGAGATATTTTATGCTATTTGTGGCTATTGTGAAGGGTGTTGATTCTCTGATTTCTTCCCCAGTTCTTTTACCATCTGTGCCACAAAGTCTTGACTGTCCTCATTTATACTTTATTAGGTCTGTGTTTTAGGAGAATGAGTATTGCACAATACTTAACTATATGTGCTTAGACCAAAAAACATCTAGGAATATCTTATTTATAGATTTTAATGTATATGTAATGCAAATGGGATATATTCTCCCATGGACAAAAGATCTTTGATTA
The DNA here is from genome assembly GCF_903992535.2 of Arvicola amphibius. Classification (NCBI taxonomy): domain Eukaryota; kingdom Metazoa; phylum Chordata; class Mammalia; order Rodentia; family Cricetidae; genus Arvicola; species Arvicola amphibius. The sequence continues at coordinate 55,960,817 of NC_052051.1, read as the reverse complement.
TTGGACTTCTTTGAGTCTTCCCAAGAATTCTCAAATTTTGTTTATTTTTGAGTAGTGGAAATACAGATGATTCTCCCCACTCTGGTGCTGGGAACACCATGAACAAAGGATATTGCATGTGATAGTCAATGTTCTATTGCTGAGTACACCTTCAGCCAAAAATTTGCTTTTTTATAAAAAATTATTTATTTTTATTTCATATACATTGGTGTTTCGCCTGCATATATGTCTGTCTGTGTGAAGGTGTCAGATCCCCAAACTGGAGTTACAGTTGTGAGCTGCCATGTGGGTTCTGGGAGTTGAACCCGAGTTCTCTGGAAGAGCAGCTAGTGCTCTTAACCACTGAATCATCTCTCCAGCTCTCCAAAATTTTGCTTTTAAAAAGAATTTTTCATTAATTTTGTGTGCATTCATGTGGACATGTGTGAATTATAGCACATGTAGAGGTCAAAGGACAACTTTCAGGAGTTGGTTCTCTCCTCTCACTATGTGGGTTCTTGAGATTGAATTCAGGATGTCAAGCTTGGAAGCAAGTGCCCTTACTGAACCACTTCACTGGCCCCAGAAATTTATTTTTAGATGTAATATTCTAATTCCCCTAAAGGGTCACATACTAGGTTATTGATTATTTTCCTTTGGTGTCATAGAGCTCGCTGAGTCAACCTTGTAAGGGGCATCTTTTGTCATCTTTTTCGGGTTCAATTTTTGTTGAAAGAAAAACAGCCAGTGGTCCTTCACATTCAGATTTAGCAAAAAGCCTCTTGTAAAATCAACGTTTAAATAAATGTCTTCTGTTTTTACCCTTGTTTTTGTCCTCCACATAAAGCAGGGAGTGTCATATGCAACAGATAAGAGGCAGCCACTGGGCTCAGGCTCAGGCTGAGAAAGAGAGTGAAGGATGAGGAAGCCAGGTGACTTCATAGTTCTTCCCAGCTGGGTAACTGTGTGACTTCACAGTTAGGTAATTTTTGCTCTGGTCAACGCCCACCTCCCCTGGGAGTCCAGAGTTTGGCTCTGTTGCACATTAGAAACCCACATCTGTAGGTAAAAATAGACCTAGCTACTCTGACTCACGTGACCCTGGAAGCTGTCTTTTACTCTGAACCACCTCCTATTTCCGTTGAGAAGTCCAGCATGCCAGACAGTTTGGAAAAGGGGGATTGAGGCCACTTTTCCTAACTGAGACATAAATAACAAGTACTATGTGTATGTTTGAGCATGCCGGCCCTCAGAAATTACTGCCATCTGTATCATAGAAAATAGGAAAAGTTGTTTTTTCTCAGTTTTGTGTTTGTTTTTAAAAACATAGTCTCACTATGCAGCCCCAGGCTAGCTTCAGGCTCAGAATCTTCCTGCCTCCCCTTCAAGAGTACTGATATTATAAGCATGTATCACCTCATTACAAGTGCCTAGTCCTATTTCAATTTTCCTTTTTTCCCCCCCTTATAGTGGACATTTGGGAGCAATAAAAATAAGAAGAAAGGAAAAGCCAGAAAAATAGAGAAGAAAGGAACCATGAAGAAACAAGCCAACAAAACTGCCTCCTCAGGCAGTTCAGACAAAGACAGTTCAGCTGAAAGCTCAGCTCCTGAGGAAGGTGAGCTCAGCACCCAGCCCAGGAGGAGGCTGTGAGGACGGGAGGACCTGCCTGGGTGTCAACTGGGCCTTTGCTCTTAGAGCTGGGGACTTTAGTTGCTTTCAGTGACCATGGGTCTGTAATACTGAAGGGTTGGTGAGGCTACTGTAGTTTGACCATGTGTCCCTGCATTAGTCTCCTCTCAACCTTAGGGAACTTCTCTTTTTCTGCATAATTCATGGTCTGACTGAGAAGAGACATTCTTGAAACATACCAAATCCCATAGAAAATATTCTTCCATGAAAACAGTTCAGAAATTTTGCAGTTTTTGTTAATTTTAGTTTGACAGCTGAACTGGTTCCAGGACTAGAATGATAAACTTTGTATTTTCTTGGCCAAAAAAGGAAAGAAGGAAACAGGGTGGGGAGGGGGAAGAGGAGAAAGGGGGGAAAGAGAACAGGAGAGGAAAGGAGGGAAGGAGGGAGAGAGCGGGCCTAACCTGGTTTTAAGCCCATGTCTATGCAAGTTGAATCAAGCAAATTCTGGTATAACTCATAATTTAATATCCATTAGTAATATAGGCTGTCTTTTTTGTTTTCTTCTTTTGTGTTTTTTCTATTTGTATCAGACTGGCCTTGTATTCTCTTTATAGTTCAGGTTAACTTTGAACTGGTGATCCTCCCGTCTCAAACTTCAGAGTCTAAGAAAAGTAAAAAAGAATGCAGAATTATCAGAAGTCCCTGGGTGGTTTGAGTTTGTGAGGAATAAGATGTTTATGCAGTCTAAAAAAACATTGCTTCGTACATACTGGCCTTTATGTAGGGAAATCTGGGAATATCTAACCAACCAAGAATCTGAATGATCAGTGCCAGTAGCCACAGACAAACATTAGATAAAAGGGAACGCAGGGGAGAAGGGGAGAAAAGAAACCACAGCAGCACCTAGCATAGGTTTCCAGCCAGGACTGACACAGTGAGGAGGAGAGGGGAAGGTGACACTTTTTTTTTTTTTTTTTTTTTTTTTTCTCGAGACAGGGTTTCTCTACAGCTTTAGAGCCTGTCCTGGAGCTAGCTCTTGTAGACCAGTCTGGTCTCGAAATCACAGAGATCCGCCTGCCTCTGCCTCCCGAGTGCTGGGATTAAAGGCGTGCGCCACCACCGCCCGGCTAAGGTGACACTTTTTAAAAGGGTTTTTAAAACTGTAGCTTGGTAGCAGCTACTTGTCTATCATGCTCAAAGTCCTGAGTTTGATCCCCAGCACCATGGAGGTGGAGATAGCAAAGGACATAAATCACTTTTGGAATATTCTTGCCAGATTCATAGCCTAAATTCTTTCTTGACAGAACAAACCAACTAAACTAAGTTGGGGGATAACTGTTGCTATTTAAACATAAATGAAATAAAACTCATATTTAAATTTAGTTTCTCAGTTGCACTACTCACATTTCAGTTGTTTGTCAGTTACCTGTGGCAGCTGTCATTCAAATGAAGAATTATCAATTTGTAAGCAATGCAGGCTGAGGTGGAAAGATGGATGGCTCAGTGGTTAAGAGCGTGTACACTTTTACAGAAGACCTGTGTTAGGTCACAAGCACCTGTGACTCCAGCTGCAAGAGGATTTGATACTCTGGCCTTTGAAGGCACTGCATTCGTGCACAGACACATACACACATATATATTTACATATAATTAAAAATAGTAAAAATAGGGGCTGGAGAGGTGGCTCAGAGGTTAAGAGCACTGACTGTTCTTCCAGAGATCCCGAGTTCAATTCCCAGCAACTACATGGTGGCTCACAGCCATCTATAATGAGATCTGGTGCCCTCTTCTGGCATGCAAGCATACATGGAAGGAATGTTGTATACATAATAAATTAATAAATCTTTTTTAAAAATAGAACTGGAGAGATGGTTCAGCAGTTGGGAGCACTGTCTGCTCTTCCAGAGGCCCTGAGTTCAATTCCCAGCACCTACATGGCGACTGACAACTGTCTGTAACTCCAAGATCTGATATCCTTACATAGACATGCATGCAGGCAAAACCCCAGTGCACATAAAGTAAAAACCAAGATAAAATTTTAAAGATTTTTGTGTTTATTATGTATACAGTGTTCTGTTCTGTCTGCATGTATGTCTGCAGTCCAGAAGAGGGCACTAGATATCATTACAGATGGTTGTGACCCACCATGTGGTTGCTGGGAATTGAACTCAGGACCTCTGGAAGAGCAGCCAGTGCTCTTAACCTCAGAGCCATCTCTCCAGCCCCAAGATAAATTATTAAAAAATAATAATAGCAAATAAAAAATAAAAAGCAGGCTTATTCACTCATGGCTGTAAAGACTGAGATGTTCAAGGCAGGGCATTCCCTCTTTGGTACAGCTTTTTGCTGGTGCAGACTACAGAATCCAGAGGTAGGCAAGGTACGGTAGCAAACACTCTCAGTCCTAACACTTGTGTGGCAGAGGTGGAACAGCCTGATCTCCATAGAGAGTTTTGAGCCAGCCAGGGCTGCACAGTGAGATGGGGGCTAACTTTTCTTGTTGCTGTAAAATAGTGTGAAAAGGGTTTTTTTTTTGTTTTTTTTTTGTTTGTTTGTTTGTTTGTTTGTTTTTTTTGGCTTATAACGTTTGGGAAATAGTCCATCATGGCAGGAAAGGCATGATGGCAGGAGGCTGAGATTGGCTACATCTGCCGTCAGGAAGCAGAGAGAGATTAATGCTGGCGCATAGCTCCCTTTCTTTGTTTTGTGCATCCAGGACTTACATCCATGGAATGAATGGTGCCACTTACTTTTAGAGTTGGTTTTCCCACCTCAGTTAACCTACTCAAGATATCCTCAGGTGTGCCTGAGCTCAGTTTCTATGTGATTCCAGATCTAATCAAGTAGGCAAGCTTGCCACCAAACCTGAGAACTGAGTTTGATCCCTTGGGCCCCAGATGGTAGGAGATTATTGACTCTAAAGGTTGTCCTCATGTGTTCTGACACATGCACGTGCATGTGCGCGCACACACACACACACACACTAAATAAGTAAATGTAAGAATAATAGTTAATTAAAAATTAAGAAATTGGGCTGGAGAGATGGCTCAGTGCTTAAGAGCACTGGTTGTTCTTCCAGAGGACCCGGGTTCAATTCCCAGCACCTACATGGCAGCTCACAACTGTGTAACTCCAGTTCCAGGGAACCCAACATCCATGGCAAAACTACCAATGCATATAAAATAAAATAAATTTTTAAAAATTAAGAAATTTAAAGGCTAATCCTCATTAAACGATACTGGAGAAATATGTAAAGTTTTGTAGGCAGTATTAACAAGTGAATCTTAAGTAAAGAGAGTATAAAAGTCAAACTAGTCTTTTCATTTATTTGTTTTAGTTTTCAAGACAGGATTTCCCTGTGTAGCCCTGGAGCTATCTCTATGGACCAGGCTGGCCTCTGCCACCCAGGTGCTGGGGTTAAAGCCTTGCGTCACCAAGTAGAGCTAGATTACAGGTGGTTTTACAGGTTTGTTGTTGTTGTTTTTTTCAAAGTAACAAAGTTGAGTTGAAAGATGAATATGGTGTGTGGCACAGGCCTATAAACCCTAAACTCTGGAGGCAGAAGCAGGAAGAGTTTGAAGACGTCTTGTGCTACATAGTAAGACAAAAAGCAGATCCCAGCCTAAATTTCCCTAATCCTTTTGCATTTACCAAAGGCAGACCAAGGAGACACCAGGTGGGCAGAATGGCTGTGTGAGAGCAGAAGGATGGCAAATGTCACACTGGGGTCACCATAATATCGTGTGATCTTATGTTGGCCTTTGCAGGTGAAGTGTCAGATTCTGACAGCAACAGCTCCTCTTCCAGCTCCGACTCAGACTCCTCGTCCGAAGATGAAGAGTTCCATGATGGCTATGGAGAGGATCTCATGGGAGATGAGGAAGACAGGGCCCGGCTGGAGCAGATGACGGAGAAGGAGAGGGAGCAGGAGCTCTTCAACCGCATAGAGAAGAGGGAGGTGTTGAAAAGAAGGTAAGACTGTCTCCACCTGTGTGCTCAGTTTATGTCTCACAGACTGATTTAAGGTTATTTTTAGCTTCATGGTGGTGTGAGGCTGTAAATATGTAATTATTCTGTTTTTCTCATTCATTACAATTTTCAGTACCAAACACTTCCTCTTCCAGGAGACTTTATGAAAGTTAGTTTTCAAGTGATAATAATTAAGATTTTGAGAACTGGCAAGATGGTTCAGTGGGTAAAAGGAGTTGCTGCCAAGCCTGATGGCCTAAGTTTGATCCCCAGATGCCATGTGATGGAAGGAGAGAACTGATTCCTCAGAGTTGTCCTCCGACCTCCACAGTTTGTCCAGGCATGTGTATATTCTCCCCACCACAAGATAAATAAATAAGTAAATAAATAAATAAAAATAAAAAAAATTTGGAAGATTTTGAGCATGCTTGAGTCAGTCTAGACTGTGATGTTTGGTAGGCTAGATGTAGTAAATGCATTTTCAGTTTTCGGTGTTTCAGCTCCCACTGGGTTGAGGTGCAGGCTCTTACTAACCTGAAGGGAATCTGGTCATAGGAACGGACAGTTGAAGTATGATTGTTAATATACTGTAAACCCAATAATGCACTTAGGGTCGCATTTATTGCCCCCTCAGTGCTGTCAGCTTTACTAGTGTGTGTTATTCAGTAGGTTTTTCACTAGCTTGTGGTTCTGATGATGGAACCCAGCGCCTAGGGAATGCTAAACAAGATTTCTTCTACTGAGCTGTCCATTTTTGATTTTTATTTTAAATAACTTTTTGTGGGGCGTAATGGCACGCCATTAATCCCAGCACTTAGGAGGTAGAGGCAGGCAGATTTCTGAGTTCTAGGCCAGCCTGGTCTACATAGTGAATTCCAGAACAGCCAGAGCTACATAGTGAGACCATGTCTCAAAAAAAAAAAAAAACAAACAAACAGAACACACAAAGGAGATAAAATGTATTTAATTTTTAACTTATTTATTTATGGTTTCTTGAGACAGGGTTTCTCTTTGTGGCCTTGGCTACCCTGGAACTCACTTTATAAACCAGGCTGGCCTCTGCCTATCAAGTGCTGGGATTAAAAGCATGCACCACCCAATGTAATTAATTTTTTTAAGTAAAAAATAAAGTAAGTATATTATTTAATTTCTACCAGACAAGAACTGTCGAGAAAGTCATAATCTTGTCTTGATTTTTATATTGTATGTGTTTACTGTATGTACAGCATGGATGTAGGTACTCAACGTCTGTGCCCATTAAAGTCAGAGGAGAGTGTTAGGTGTCTTCTTGTATTCTGCCTTTTCATTTAAGTCAGGATCTATCCCTGACCCTGGGGTTCTGATTTTCTTGGCTTAGCTGGAAGCCAGCAAGCTCCACTGATCGTTCTGTCTTTATGCCTCTTAGAGTTGGAATTACAGGTCGGTATAGGCTGCCTGGTTATTTGTGTGGATCCTGGGATCAGAACTCTCTGTACCACATAGGTGTGCAGTAGCTCTTTTAATCCCTGAACCATCTCTCCAGCTCTTGAATTCAGATGTCAATTTATTAATTAGCAATAACAATATGGGCCAGCTCTGGTAGCACATACCTGTAATTCCAGCACCTAGAGAGCTATAGCTAAAGGCCAGAATGGGGCTCCAGAGTGAACTGTTCTAAATAAAACAGAAGGCTGAAATGTTGGGCTGGTGATTGGCTCAGTGTGAATTGTTTCATGGTTTCCCCAAGACACAAGCTCAGTCTCCAGCGCTGCTGTGCAAGCTGAGGAGCTTAATCGGAAACTGCTTCAGGGTTCTATCTCATCTCCCGAAAAGGTGAAAGGAAACTTGGTTTTTGTCTTGAGTGATTGAGTGCCCAGAACTTGCTTCCTTTCCTGTCTACCTAGTATCTTGAGAAGAAAATTGAAGCACCTTGGCAATTAGTTCGAATGTCTCAGGGATCCTGTTTGTCCCTTCTGGATTCCATATTAAGTATGGTGAGTTATGCTAGATGAGAATGTTCAACTTTCAGTCGGCAGAAAGTGGTAGGCATTCTTTTTAAGTGTGAATGCCTCCAGGGTAACCTGTATTACAAAAAAAACAGGATTTGGAATACTGCACTGGAGTTGTGGGTGAGGAAGCGTGACTTCTAAAGTTTAGATTTCTGAACTGTGGAGAGCATAAGAGTTTGACCAAAAATCCAATATCATAAATTTAGAGAGTAATTTGTCACAAACTTGATATGTGATTATTAATCCATGTAGTGTATATTGGCACTTCATTTTTATTTAGAGCTGAGTAGCATTCCATTATAAGTATGTACTACAGTTTGTGAATTTATTCAGTTACCATTAAAGTTGTTCTTGCCTTTTTTCTACTATGAATAATGCTGTTACAAAAGTTGATATTCAAATATTTGTTGTCTATTTTTAGTTAATTTTGGTGTATTCTGTGTATTTTTGTTTGATACACAATTATTTTCTTTATTTAGACAAAATCTCCTGTATCTGAAGCTGGCCTCAAACTCACTATATAGCTGAAAATGACTTTGATCCCTGACCTGAATATTTTCTTTCAAATCCCTTCCACCTTTATGCTTTTGAATAGTTTGTTTGTTTGTTTTAAGTTTAGCTTATATGTATGGGTGTTTTGCCTGTCTGTCTGTGTACCACAGGCATATTTGGTGCCCACAGAAGCCAGAAGAGGGCATCAGACTCCCTGGAGCTACAGACAATTGTGAGCTGCCATGTGGGTGCTGGTAATGGAGCCTGGGTCCCCTGGACGAGCAGACAGTGCTCTAAATCACTGACCATCTCTCTAGCCGCACAGTCAACAGTTTTAATGTACTTACGGTGCATTGGAGTTTCTTTCAGGAAGCCAAGAGATTATTTTTGTGTGAGTGTCTGATACTCTCATGTTCCAAAATGTTTTACTCCTTTCCTTACTTATTTCCTGTCTCCTAGCCAGATAGAAACCAGCCTTTACATATGCTTTATTGCTTTTTAAAAATTAAATATCTTTTAACCAGGTTTGAAATTAAGAAAAAACTAAAAACAGCCAAAAAGAAAGAAAAGAAAGAAAAAAAGAAAAAGCAAGAAGAAGAACAAGAAAAGAAAAAGCTGACTCAGATTCAGGAATCTCAGGTAAGAGGCCATCCTCAAGTGCACCTGAGGCTGTGCTGACCCTTATGTTAGCCTAGGGTAGTTCGCGTGAATTATTTCATGCACCCTCACCCTGGGTCTCAATAGTCTGAACACCATCTCTTCAGCGGCTACACTGATGAACTGCTTAGGACTTGTTCACTCAAGTCTGCCTAAATAGAAGCCCACTCGAATGTAAGCATCCCTGAAGGGTAAGTTGATGAACTTCCTTTCCCAGATAACCAACTTGATTATGTTTAAATATGTCACCTCTGCATTTGAAGTAACATATCAAGAGATATTAGATCACACTATAGAATGTCTTCCAGAAAGAGTTCACTCTGATAATTCTTTTTTTCTTTTTCTTTCTTTCTCTCTCTTTTTCTTTCTCTTTCTTTCTTTCCTTCCTTTCTTCCTTCCTTCTTTCTTTTCTCCTTTCTTTCCTTTTTCCCTTTTGTTTGTTTGAGACGGGGTCTTACTGTATAGTCTTGGCTGTCATGGTACTTGATACATAGACCTGGCTGAACTCCTAAGTGCTGGGATTTACAGGGATGTATCACCACACCCAGACTGATAATTCTTAAATTTACTCTTTAATTAGGCAGGTAAAAAGGGGACTAGTTTTATTTTTATACCTTTTTTGTCCACAGGATACCCTCTCTTGGACAGTTTTTTTGTTTTGTTGTATCTTGTTTTCAAGCAAGGTCTTACTATACAGCCCTGGCTATCCTGGAACTCACTCGTAGACCAGACTGGTCTTGAACTCAGAGATCCACCTGCCTCTGCTTCCTGAGCGCTGGGACTAAAGTCATGGGCTACTTTGCTGAGATAGGTTTTTAATTTTGTGCAGTTAGTAATTCACGAGGCTGAAAGTTGTTGCTTGTTGGCGTAGAGAATCGTATCAGCATTGACTAAAAAGGCCACCCTTACACCTCCACAGGTAACTTCCCACAATAAAGAGCGGCGCTCCAAGCGGGATGAGAAATTAGATAAGAAATCTCAAGCCATGGAGGAGCTAAAAGCAGAGAGAGAAAAACGGAAGAACAGAACAGGTAAGTGGGGAAATGAATATTGACTTGTTCTCTCTCTCTCTCTCTCTCTCTCTCTCTCTCTCTCTCTCTCTCTCTCTCTCTCTCTCTCTCTCTCTCTTTCCTCCCTCTATATTTTATGGAAGCTTCCAGACACTATAGTGGTAGTATAATGATCATTTTTTATTCCATTATCCAGTCTCTACTTATTTCATAGTCTTTCTTATTAATCTCTATTCCTTTTTTTTCATCCAATTATCTTGAAATGAATCCCAGCATCCCTGTGTTTTAACTATAATAGTTCAGCGTCTCTTATAGACAAGAGCCCGAGTGTTACTTCTTTTTGTGGGTACTGGAGATAGAGGCCAGGGCTTCATGCATGTTAGTCAGGCCCTCTCCACTAAGCTATATTCTCAGCTCCAGGACTCTTGGGAGTTTGTTTTGTTTCATTTATCTGAAAACAGTGTCTCACAGCCTGTGCTGGCCTTGAACTTGCCTCATAGCTAAGGATATTCTTGAACTCTTGATCCTCCTACCTCTAACTTCCGAGTGCTGGGATTACAGGCTTGTGCTATTAGACTCAGTCTCATAAATCTCATTTTCAACTTCTGCTTGTTTGTTTTAAAGATTTATTTATGTATTTTAGGTACATAGATGTTCTGTCTTCGTGCACACCGTTACAGATGGTTGTGAACCACCATGTGGTTGCTGGGAATTGAACTTAGGACCTCTGGAAGAGCAGCTAGTACTCTTTTTTTTTTTTTAATTTAAATATTTTCTTTATTTTACAAACCAACCAGTTTCCCCTCCCTTCTCCCATCCCATCTTCTCCCCTTTCCCATCTACATTCCTCCCCATCCACTACTCATCCATCTCCGTTCAGAAAGGGACAGGCCTCCTATGGGCTTGCACAAAGCATGGCACAGCAAGTTGAGGCAGACCGTAGCTCCTCCTTTATGTCAAGGTAGGATCAAGTAATCTAGCATGGGGAAAAGATTTCCAAAAGCCAGCTAAATGCCAGGGAGAGAGAAATCCTGCTCTCACTGTTAGAAATCGTACTAAAGGGCCAAGCGACACAGTTGTCACACACATGCAGAGGGCCTAAGTCGGTATCATGCCAGTTACTTGACTGTTGGTCCAGCGACCATGAGGTCAGCTGTCTCTGGGTTCCCCCATCATGAACTCCCTGGCTGGTACAGTCCCTCCTCTTCTTCTTATGTAAGACTCACAACTAGTACTCTTAATAGCTGAGCCATCTCTCCAGCCCCCTGTCTTTTGTTTTTGAGATAAGTTTTTACTGTGTAGCCCTGGCTGGCTTGGAACTTAGCAAAGATCTGCCTGTCTGTGCCTCCCATGTACTGGAATTAAAGGCATTTGCCACCGTACCCTGTTAAAACTTTTTTAAACTTAAAAATTTATTTCAAGACTAAATGTCTGACTGTTTTGCCTGTGTGTGTGTTTGTCCCACATGTGTGTCATACTGTAGGAAGCCATAATGGCATTAACTCCCCTGAAACTGAAAATACAGTTGGCAAGCCACCCTGTGGGGGCTGGGAACTGAACCCGGTCTCCTGCAAGAGCAGCAAGTGTTCTTAACTGCTGAGCCATCTCACATAACTTCTATACCATAAACACACGTGCAGGGCTGGATAGATGCTGCAGTGGTTGAGTGCATCCTGTGCAGTCATAAAGAATGTAGTTTGCATCCCAGCATCCGCATAACAAGCCAGACATCTTGCAGACGACTAAAACTCTAGCTCTGAGGAATCTGATGCCGTCTTGGCCTCTGCACACAGCAGGAGCATGCACCCTCCCTCATACATGTACATAGGCACACACATACATATAATAAATATTTTGAGGTGGGGATTGTTTTGTTTTGTTTTGTTTTGTTTTTGAGACAGTTACTAGCTAACTCTGACATTTTACAATAACTCTTTTTTTTTATTTTGGAGACAGGGTTTCTCTGTGTAGCCCTGACTGTTTGGGAACTTACTTTACATCAGACTGGCCCTGACTGTTTGGGAACTTACTTTACATCAGACTGGCCTCAATCAAACTCAGATGTGTCTGCCTCTGCCTCCCAAGTGCTGGGATTAAAGGTGTGCACCACCACTGCCTAGCTACAAATCTTTTTTTGGTTTTTCGAGACCAGATTTCTCTGTAGCTTTGGAACTTGTCCTAGAACTAGCTCTTGTAGACCAGGCTGGCCTCGAACTCACAGAGATCTGCCTGCCTCTGCCTCCCAAGTGCTGGGATATAAAAGCATTAAGTTGGATCAAATGTATCCTCAGTGTTTGGCTCCATCTTTAGCAGAGATCCCCTGAGCCTTGAAAGGAAAGGGTATGATATAGATGCCCAGGACTGGGCATTCTGAATTCTTAGTCTCTACACGTGGACCAGTTATGGGGATTTGTCTGTCTGTCTACCTTTCTATCTATTTATTTTTAAGATTTATTTATCACATATTCAGTGTTCTGCATGCAGAAATGCCTGCATGCCAGAAAAAGGCACCAAATCTCATTATAGATGGTTGTGAGCCACCATGTGATTGCTGGGAAGACCTCTGGAAAAGTAGACAGTGCTCTTAACCCCAAACCATCTCTCCAGCCTCAGGATTTTATTTATTTATTTATTCATGGATTTATTTTTAATATTTATGTGTACTTATCCATGTTTTGTTTTAATCTGGTATAGCTTTTATTCTTCATATTCAGTTAGTCAACCAGTTGTGGACCCTTGACAAGACCCCAATACTCCTTTCTCTAAACCCTTCCTTTTCCCTTTGTTGGTAAAATTCCTTCCCAGGAAGAGAGATAGGCAACTTCTCTTCTTCCCAAGGTCCCATGGAGGCATGATCCCACCAGAGTTCACTCTGGAGAATCAGTGCATTTATTGAGCTTCGCTACAAACATGGTTGTATTAGTCAGGGTTCTCTAAGAGAACAGAATTTAGAGAATGATTCTCTCTCTTTCTGACATATATGTTAAATAAATAATATATAGGGGCTTATTAGAATGACTTGCAGGCTTTGGTTCAGCTAATCTAACAATGGCTGCAATGTACGGAAGATTCAAGAATCTAGTAATTGTTTATTCCACAAGGCTGAATGTCTTAGCTGGTTTTCAATATACACCAGAATCCTAAAGAAGAATGCTTTAATGCCAGTGTAGGAATGGACTTGCTAGCAAGGGTGGGAGGAAGCAGGCAAAAAGAGAGAGCTTTCGTCTTCCTTGACCTTTATATACGTTCCAGCAGAAGGTGTGGCCCACATTGGAGGCAGGTCTTCCCACCTCAAAGAACCAGATTAGAAATGGATCTTCTCACTTCAAATGATCTAATTAAGCAAAAAACCTCTCACAGGTGTGCCCAGCTATTTTTCTGTTTTAATTTCAGATGTAGTCAAGTTGACAACCAAGAATAAGCATCACAATGGGTGAGGTGTTACTTACAGGGGTTCGAGTGTCCCTCCTTCCAAAAGCTATATCCAGCAGAAATGAGGGCTTCCCTGCAGAGATGGAGCAGCCCCACTCTTCTAGTCCCTCCCTGAAGGGGCAGTTAGGACAAAGTTATATACATCTAGTGGTAGGGATCTGCTGGCTATTCTGAGGGTCTTGTGCCCCCCTTTCTCTCCCCTTTCCTGAGGGGATGGGAATAGTCAACAAGCCCAGCTAGGGTAATCCTTTTACAGGGAGTGCAGCTAAACTCCCCATGATGGATTTGCAATCATGCATAATTCTTTGTTCTTTCTCTTTTCCTGCCCAAGTCAAGACTGACTGGGGACCTTGTGCATCTTAGTCAAGTGTTGTATCACTGACCACAGCCTATACCTTTAGTCCCCCAGGAGTGGTAGGTTGCTGGGAATAGAACCTAGGGTTTTAGGCATGCCAACCATGGTTTCTGATATTAAGCCACATCCTTAGGGTGCCCCCAACCCCTCCGGTCTATATACTTTCTTGCTTGGTAGATTTGGAATTAGCCATTTCTGCTGAGAGAGACTAGTGTCTGGAAAGAAAAATGTTCATTCTACTGATTTTTTTTTTCATTATTTGTGCCTTTTCAGTGTACATAGCTAGGATTTGGGTTCATTTATTTGTTTTTTAAGGATAACATCAAGGAGTTAGACATAGGGCTGGGGAGATGGCTCAACAGTAAATAGCACTCGCTTCTCTTCCAGAAGACCTGGGTTCAATTCCCAGCACCCACATGACTGCCTCCAACTATTATAACACCACTTCCAGGGAATCTGGTGTCTTCTTCTGGCCAGATATGTGTATGGTACATGGATGTACATTTAGACAAAACAGCCATACATACAAAATAACATAATTTTTTAAAAATCAAAGAAACGAGCTGGGCATGAAAGTGCATTCGGGAGGCAGAGGCAGGCAGCTCTCTGAGTTCACGGTCAGCCTGGTCTACAGAGTGAGATCCAGGACAGCCAAGGCTACAAAACAAACCAACAAACAAAAACAAAAACAAAAATCAGAGAAACTAGTCATGGTGGCAACATGCCCATCTTCCTAACAACTTGAGAAGCTGATGTAGGAAAATGGCTCGAGCCCAGGAGTTTGCAACTAGGTTCGGTAACATAGCAAGACCCTCATCTCAAAAAAAAAAAAAAAAAAAAGAAAGGAAGGAAGAGAAAAGAAAGAAAATATATATCTATATATATTTTATCATACTTTTTCCTTGTTTCTTTGAGACAGGATTTCTCTGTGTAGCCCTGGCTGTCCTAGAACTCTCTTTGTAGACCAGGCTGGCCTCGAACTCACAGAGATCTGTCTGCCTCTGCCTCCCGAGTGCTAGGATTAAAGGTGTACACCACCATACTTGGTTTTTTTTTTTTTCTTTTTCTTTCTTTTTAAGGCAGGGTCTCTCTTTGTAGTGGTAGCTCTCCTGAAGCTCACTATGTAGATCAGACTGGCCTCAAACTCAATGGAGATCCACCTGCCTCTGGCTCACAAATACTGGAACTAAAGACATGTGCCACCACCGCCTGACTTGTTATTCTTTAGAAAAAACAAAAAAATATTTAATCGAAGACTAGAGAACTCACTCAACACTTAGGAGCACTGGCCGCTCTTCTAGAGACCTGTGTTTGATTCTGAGCGTCCATACAGTGGCTCACAACTACCTATAACTCCATTTTTAAGGGACCCAGTACCATCTTCTGACCTATGAGAACTGCTGTATTGTGTGAGACACATCAGGCACACACACATACTATGTTTGCACGCACATATGCTGCACGTACATTCACATGCATGCACGCATGCACACTGTCTTTTCTATGCTCGGATTACAAGTATATGACCCCATACCCGGCTTTGTATGTAGAGTCCATGAATCTGAACTTGTAGGCAGAGTGTTCCTGTGCTACAGTCACTTCCAAATAATTACTCAGATACTTAATATTAATTGTAAATGCTCAGCCAATAATTCAGGCTTGTTACTAGCTAACTCTGACATTTTACAATAACTCATGTTTTTTTTTGTTGTTTTTTGTTTTTTTGGGTTTTTTTGGATTTTTGAGACGGGGTTTCTCCGTAACAGCCCTAGCTGTCCTAGAACCAGCTCTGTAAACCAGGCTGGCCTCAAACTCACAGAGATCCGCCTGCCTCTGCCTCCTGAGTGCTAGGATTAAAGGCATGTCCACCCTTGCTCAGCTAACCCATATTTCTTATCTATGCTTTGCCACGTGGCTTGGTACCTTTTCACAGTATGGCATGCCTGTGTTGGTTCTCTCTGTCTGCTGGTGACTCCTCAGCCCCGCCCTTCTTTCTCCCAGCATTTTCAGTTTGACTCTCCCATCTAACCTTGTCCTGTTCAGCCATTGGCCAGTTAGCTTCTTTTATTAGCAAAATAAAATCTTGGGGCTGGAGAGATGGCTCAGAGGTTAAGAGCACTGGCTGCTCTTCCAGAGGTCCTGAGTTCAGTTCCCAGCAACCACATGGTGGCTCACAACCATCTGTAATGAGGTATGATGCCTTCTTCTGGTGTACAAGCATACACCCAGGCAAAACACTGTATACATAATAAATAAATAAATTTTTTAAAAAATGAAATCTTCACCGTGTACAAAAGGATTATTTCACAGCCTGAGCTCTTTAGGGTAAAGTCTCCCAGCCCAGGCCACCTTACCAGTGCTGGGGCTGTAAGCCTGTATTATATCAGATTCAAATCTTTTTTTTTTTTAAGTTACTCATTACAGTTTCTTTCTGTGTACTTATTGATCAGATGAATATTTTGTTTCATCTTGCTGTTGATGTTTAGAAATAACCTTTAAATTATTACTTTGTTTTGTGAATATATAAAATATAAGATCCATGGTTCCAAATTCAAAATTTCTAATAAACGTCTGTAGATAAAGAAGAAAAAACAAATAGAAACTCAGTTTCTTTAGATTTATTTATTTTATATGTATGTGTGTTTTTTCTACATGCATATCTGTGCACCTGGTGCCCACAGAGGTCAGAAGTGGACATCAGATCCCTTAGAACTAGACTAGAGGTGGGTGTTACCTACTGTGTGGGAACTAGGAACTAACCAGGGTCCTGTCAAGAGCAAACAGTGCTCTTAAAAGGATCCATCTCTCCAATCCCCAAATTTAGTTTTATTGTGTGCTTATTTAACAACAGTCAATACCAAACTTCTGTGATCTCTAGTTGAGAATTTCTTCCACTGACAAACTAGCAACTGATTCTATACCAGACACTAACTAAATGTCCTGTAATTGAATTCAAGTGCTGACCTGACACTGTTTGTCCACAAGCTGAGGACTCAGTTCCTCTTTTATCAGTGCTTCTGAGCTATGGGCCTCGTCTTGCTTCCTTTTGCATTCAGTTAATTTGCTACAGTGTTGCACAGGATTCAGGCATACTTAGGTTTGTTTGTTTTTGTTTGAGACAAGGTCTTATATAGCTTAGTCTGGCTTGAAATTCTATGTAGTTATAGTTGACCTTGAATTTGTAGTCCTTGTGTCTCCACCTCCCAAGTGTTAGAATTACAGGTATTTATACCATCCGGCCTAGTTAGATTATCAGTTTATTATAAAGGATTATTACAAAGGATACAACTGAAATGATTCATAGGATGGGACATTTGCAAGGAAACTCCCCTCTCTCTCTCTGGACAGGCCACCGTCCAGGAACTTCCATTGGTTCAACTACTCAGCCTTCCATATCCTCCTGTTCCATGGAAGGTTTTTGATTTTTGTTTTGTTTTTGAGGCTTCATTACATAGGAAAGTTGAGCAAATCATTGGTCATTGGTAATCTGCTTAACCTTCAGCCCTTTCCCCTCCTTGGAGAATCTGTGTCTCAGCTCTCTAAACTGCCTTGGTCTTTCCAGGGACCAGACCCTGTCCTGAAGCTACCTATAGGCTTGCAGCCACCAGTCAACTCGTTAGCATACTAAAAGACACTATCACTTTGAAGATGCCATAGATTTTAGGAGTTATGTGCCAGGAAAGGGAATGAAGATATATTGTGTAATGTCCTACAAGGTATATTAAGGGAAGCTCAGCTCCATGTCCTTCTACTTGATGCTATGCCCCCTCCCATAGTGAGCATCACTTAAACGTTTCATATATATACCAAAGGGATGGAGTATCACTCAGTTGGTAGGAGCTTTGCTAGCAATGCACAAAGCCCTGGGTTTGATCCCCAGCAAGTACTAACCAGGCATGATGGCACACCTCTAATCCTGGCATTTGGCTTAGAATAATAGTTGAAGCAGTAGAATCAGAAGTCTTAGGTTACTGGCCACATGGCAAGTTCACAGCCAGTTTAAATATATCAGGCCTCTGTTTCTCTGTGTATTTCCTTTCTTCTTTTTTGGTAAACAAAGTCAGACGCACATGCTTTCTTCCATCAACAATCAGTAGGTAGCATCATACTATACATATATATGCATACCTTTTTTTCTTCCTTGTAGCTGTGTTAGTTTTGTATTCTAGAAATTTTTCCTGGTTTGAGGTTTAGGGCGGATTTTTGGTTGCTGTTTAGGTTTTTAAGTACTAGAGAAAGAAGCGTCCTGCATGTATATATGTATATGAGAACTTTTTATTCTTATTTATTTTGTGTTTGTATATATGGGAGCACATAT
This sequence comes from Arvicola amphibius, assembly GCF_903992535.2. Classification (NCBI taxonomy): domain Eukaryota; kingdom Metazoa; phylum Chordata; class Mammalia; order Rodentia; family Cricetidae; genus Arvicola; species Arvicola amphibius. The sequence goes on along the minus strand of NC_052051.1, from coordinate 55,942,982 downwards.
GTGGAATTCAAAAGATATCTTTTGAGAGTTGGTTCTCTTCCTCCACCATGTGAATTCTGGGTATCAAACTCAGGTTTGTCAGGCTTGGTGGCAAGCACGTTTTGAGCTACTTCCCTAGCCTGAATATTTTTGTTTTGAGACAGGATCTTACTGAATTGCCCACACTAGCCTTGAACTCAACTTCCTCCTGACTCAGCTTCCTAAGTAACTGGGGATATAGAAAGTACCAACCACTACATCAGGCTCTACTTCCTTTCTTTTATATAGCTGCTAGAAGACTACCATCTTTGTGAATTAAATTTCATTGCCAACTAGGGGGAGTAACAGCATTCACAAGGCAGTCTCCATCCCCAAGAGGAAAAATTTCCTTAAAATAAATCATCATTCATTTTTGTTGCCCGCTGTTCAGGACCACCTTCATGCTGAGCAGCTAAGTAGTTGAAACAGTACACTAAACCAGAAGCCTGCCATGTTTGCCGGTTGACCCTTTAAAACTCATGTTATCACTGAGAAAGTACTAGTGTCCCTCTTCCTTTTTTAATTATATGTATGTGTGTGCATGTGTGTGTGCATGTGTGCGTGCATGTGTGTGATGATGCCAGAAGAGGGTACCCGTTCTGGAGCTAAAATTAGAGGTGGTTGTGAGCCTCCTCATGAATCAGGTCCTCTGGAAGAGGAGTAGGAATTTTTAATCATGAGCCGTCTCTCTACCTCTCTCTCCTTTTTTGTACTTTTGGACTCATTTTTCACAGCTTTACTGAAGTGGAAGTGGCATGAGTGATTGAGTGGTACTCCCATTTGTGGTCACTGAGTTTGCTTTCATCCTTCTGCCATTACATAGTTCTGCAGATTCAAAATAAAGCTTTCCTTAAACTCTAAAAAGGTAATGGTAATGGCCCAGTAGTGATGAAAGCTTGTGATCCAGACTAAAATGGGAGATTTTTTTTTCCTCTCTGTGTAGTCCTGGCTGTCCTGGAAAGCTCTTTGTAGACCAGGCTGGTCTTAAACTCATAGAGATGCACCTAACTGGGAGAATTTGAGTTCAAAGATAGCCTAGACTACATAGTGAGATTGTGTCAGAAGCCAAGCAGTGCTGGTGGAATGAGTCAGTGGTTAAGAGTGCTTGGAGCGGGGCTGGAGAGACGGCTCAGTGGTTAAGAGCATTCATTGCCTGCTCTTCCAAAGGTCCTTAGTTCAATTCCCAGCAACCACATGGTGGCTCACAACCATCTGTAATGGGGTCTGGTGCCCTCTTCTGGCCTTCAGGCATACACACAGACAGAATATTGCATACATAATAAATAAATAAATATTTTTTTTTTTTTTTAAAAAGAGTGCTTGGAGCTCTTCTATCAGACGAGTTTAGTTCCCAGCACGCGTCAGATTCTCAAATACCTGTAACTCCGGCGGATCTGACACCTCTTGTCCTCCTTGGGTGCCTGCACATAATGGATTGAGAGAGAGACAAAAGATATTATAAGTTTTCTTCCTTCTTTCCTGTCTGACTTAGACAGATCAACATGTCAAAGACATTTGCCCCCAAAACTGACAACCCAAGTTCAGTTCCTCAAATCCACATGGCAAAGGGGAGGCCTGACTCCTGCATGTTGTCTTTTGACTTCCTCTACAAACATACATACATACATGAAGTAACTGAAAGCCTTTTCTTAAAGAAAATGGGGGCTGAATGTATAGCTCACAGGTAGAACACTTGCATGTCAGGGTCCCTGGGTTCAATCACCAATATATGGGGAGGATTGGAGAATGACAGTATGATTGCTAACCATTCCTACCACCTTATAACAACCTAACTTTCTATATACCTTTTTTTTTTCTTTTTTTTTTCTTTTTTTTTTTGGTCTGTCTCTTTGCCTGAATTTTAACTATGGTTTGTTTACCTGAGTATGGCTCAAGTTATCACAGAACAGTCTAGGAAGGGTAGACTGTCTGCTCAGGTTTTTTTTTCCTGTGTTCCAGTTCTTTTCAAAGGTGAAAGATGAGTCGTTTTCTTGTCTGTGGAGAGTACATAGGTAAAAGTTTCCTCTTTTGTTCTAGCTGAACTCCTAGCCAAAAAACAACCATTGAAAACAAGTGAGGTCTACTCCGATGATGAGGAGGAGGAGGATGACGACAAGTCCAGCGAGAAATCGGACCGCTCGTCCCGAACGTCATCGTCTGACGAGGAAGAAGAGTAAGCTGTGTCTGTTCTCTTCTATCAGGATAAGTGGGATGAAAGTTTATTTCATATTAAAGGTTCCATCTTTAAGGGAAGCCAAGACAAGAGCTTGAAGCAGAAACCAAAAAGAAAATGCTGCTTATGCCTTGTTCAGTCTGGCTTTTGCCCAGCCAGCTTTCTCATAGAACCCAGGACCACCTGCCCAGGGCTGGCACTGCCCACACTAGCCTGCGCCCATAGACATGGCCCAGACCATTCTGATTAAGACAGTCCTCCATGTCTGTGTTCCTTTTCCCAGGTGTGTCAAGTTGACAACTGAGATTAGCTGTCACAGGAGAGTTCTTGAAAAGAGAAGCTTAGTGTAGGTGTAGGGGTTGCATCTTTGGCTTGATTCAGTATCCTGAATTCTGCATTCATTTTCCTGCCTCTGGCTCCTGGCTGCATCCCCTGGACATTTTCCCTGGCGCTGGCAGATAGGAACTGACTGCATATCACCTCAAACTGGCCTGCAGCTTCTCTGCTGGGATGAAGTGTCGGTCAGGGCTTATGGATATGCACACAGCTATAGACTGTAGTTCTTTTCCGGTCCTTCATTTTGCCTGCTAAGTTGATCACGTTGGATAAGTATTAAGAATTTGATGTCTGTCTTTCTGATGGTTTTACAGTGAATACTAACTATTCTTTGTTTCTCACAGGAAAGAAGAAATCCCTCCAAAGTCACAGCCAGTCTCCTTACCTGAGGAATTGAATCGAGTTCGGTTATCAAGGCATAAGCTAGAACGCTGGTGTCACATGCCCTTCTTTGCTAAAACTGTCACAGGCTGTTTTGTGCGGATTGGCATTGGAAACCATAATAGCAAGCCAGTTTACCGGGTTGGTATTCTTCCCTTGGACAATTCTGCATATTTTAAATATAATGATTGTCTACTGGGAGTGGGAGCTTCTGAACAAATCTGTTATTCTTCTGCCACCATTTGACTGTATTAGTCAGCTTCCCTTATAACTAGAAAAAGTAGCCCACGCACTTGGGAGGCTGGTTTGAGGATTGCTGTGAGTTTGAAGCCAGCCTAGGCTACAGAGTGAGACCCTGTCTCGAGAACAGAAATGGACAGGTATGGTAGTATAGGCCTATAATCCTAACACTTGAGAGACCGAGGCAAGAGAATTGCCACAAGCCAGTCTAATCTACAGAGGAAATTCTAATTCCACCAGTGCTGTTAAGATCCTGAGGGAGGATAGACAGTGGTACTGCACACCTTTAATCCCAGCACTTGGAAGGCAGAGGCAGGCAGATCTCTGAGTTCAAGGAAAGCCAGGTCTACAGAGTGAGTTCCAGAGCAGCCAGAGCTACACGGAGAAACCTGTCTCAAAAAACAACAACAACAATAACACAAAAAGAAAACCAAGAACAAGAAGCCAACAGAACCTCCCAGTGGTTTCTACCACCTCCCAGTATTACAAACCCAAAGTAAGACTTCAGCACATGGGTCTTTAGGGGACACTTAGGATTCAGACTAGCAGAAGAGAAACTGGATTGTAAGCAAGCAGCTCATACTACAGTGAGAATCATTCACAATTAACTGAAAGGGTGCTTGGGAGCCCCAGAACTGGCGTGCTTGAATTCAGAATCATTTTCTCTTCCCCTTTCAGCGTGAAAGGGAGGAGGAAACTCATGACATAGTTGTTCAGACTTATATAGAAGTTTTGTTCATTTGAGAAAATTTGGAATTTTTCTCTGTATGCAAAGTTGCCATGTTGAATACCAAGTCACCTCTGGACCTAGGGAAAAGAAATAAGGTAACTCCAATTCTCCTGGTTCTTGTGTGTCCCAGCACTGTAGCTGTGGTTTGGATGCTAGAACCGAGCTGTTTTCTTTCCTTTTCTTATCTTTTAGACTGGGTCTTACTACATTGTCCACACTGACCTTGAAGTCTACACACACATATTCTCTCTCTCTCTCTCTCTCTCTCTCTCTCTCTCTCTCTCTCTCTCTCTCTCTCTCTCTTTCTCTCTCTCTCTCACACACACACACCAAAAATAGGGTTTCTCTGTGTAACCCTGGCCGTCCTAGAGCTTGCTCTGTAGACCAGACTGGCCTCTAACTCAAGAGATCTGCCTGCCTCTGCCTCCCAAGTGCTGGACTAAAGGTGTGTGTCAACACTGCCCAGCAAACTGGCTCCCCACCCCAACTCCATCCTCACCTCCCTCGCCTTACCCCTGGAGACAAGGGTCTCACTTACGGATTGTTGGAATTGAAGGCACGTACAACCATGTTTGGCTTTGAACTTGTGATCCTCTGACCTCAGCCTCCCAAGTCGGGACCCCAATGCTGGTCCCAGTTTGATTGCTCTGTTTGGTTTTGATTGTTTTGGTTTCAGTTGTCTGGTTTTAGTGTAGTTCTCTCCTTGTATAAGTACTAGTACCCATGAAACTCACCTCCACGCTCTTCTCATTGAACGATAGAAATATCCAGTAAGCCAGACATGGCAGCACATGCCCATAGTATTCACATTCAGAGACTAAGGCAAAAGAACAAACTTAGTGAGTTTCAGACCAGCTTGGGCTACATAGTGAGCTCAAAGGCGGCCTAAATTACATTCAAGACGGTGTCTCAATTTAAAAAAAAAATTTTTTTTAAATCTCAAGAACAAGATGCTCAGGCTGAGGACATAGCTTATTAGGTGAAGGGCTTCTGCATAAGCAGGGGGACTTGCATTCAGGTCCCCAGCACCCATACAAAAGCATGTTTTGGCAGTACACATATGTAACCTGTGCTGAGAGCCAAAGACAGGCAGGTCCCGGGGGCTCACTGGCCATTCCAGCTGGAACACCAGTCTCCCTGTTCAGTGAAAGACCTCCTCTCAAAAAATTAAGCAGAAAATGACAGGACACCTGGCCTTCTTCTCTCCACATGAGCACAGACACATACAAATTTTTAAATCTTAAAAAAAAAGTTACTTGACTGGGCTCAGCACTCAGAGGCAGAGACATGTGGATCTTTGTGAGTTTGAGGGCAATGGTCTACAAAGCAAGTTCCAGGACAGCCAAGACTGTTGTACAGAATTCCTGTCTTGAAAAACAAAAAAACAAGCAAAAAAATTATTATTACTGTGTGTGAGGTGTATGTTGGGGATGAATCCTATGTAGAATCCCAAGGACTATCTCGGAGTTGGTTCTCTCCTTTCACGGTTACGTGCAGTTCAGGGAGGTTGTCAGGCTTGCATGTTCTGCTTTTTCTGTCCGTCTGTCACTCTATTGCTGTTATATGTGCCGTGGTGCATGTGTGGAAGTCTGAAGGAAACTTTAGGAAGCCAGTTCTTTCTTTTCACCTTGTTTTGAGATGGTGTCTCTTGTTTCTTACCCTGTGTACTCTAGGAGGCCAGCTGGCTCTGAGCTTCCCGGTAACTCTTCTGTCCCTGCTCTCTTTCCCACATGGAAGCTCTGGGATTTCATATGTGCTCTACCACATCTGCCTTTGGAGGGATGGGATGAAGTGAGACAGAGTTTCTCTGTGTAGCTCTGGCTGTCCTGGAACTTGCTCTGTAGACCAGGTTGGCCTCAAACTCAGACACCCACCTGCCTCTGCCTCCCAAATGCTGGGATTAAAGGTGTGTGCCCCCAGCCCAGCTCACTTCTGGCTTAATATATAGGTTCTAGATAGCAAATTTGGGTTGTCGGGGCTTTGCACTTAACTGTTTTGCCTTTTGATCTGTCTCCCTAGCTCAAACTTTTCTCTTGTTCTCTTTCTCTCTCTCTATCTTTGTTTTGTTTTGTTCTATGTGTTCGATACACTGTTTCCCTGTGTAGCCCTGGCTATCCTGGGACTCACTTTATAGACCAGGTGCTGACCTCAAACTCCAAGATCCGCTTGCCTCTGCCTCTCAAGTGCTAGGAATAAAGGTGTGCTCCACTATTGCCCAGCCCAAACTCCAAACATTCTTACACACACACACACACACACACACACTTTTTACAGGTATCTGTTCTTTCTCTTAGGTGGCTGAGATTACGGGTGTTGTGGAAACTGCCAAAGTTTACCAGCTGGGTGGTACCAGAACAAACAAAGGACTGCAGCTACGGTAAGAGTCGCTTCCTGAGCCAGGCATGAAGACACACCCCTATAATCCTAGCACAGTGGCAGAAACAGGATGATGAGTTGAAGTTCAAGGCCAGCCTGGCATACATGGTGAACACCAGGCCACCTAGAGTCACCTAATGAAATACGTCCTCTCTCTTCGTCCTCCTCACCCCCCTTCTCTTTCTTTCTTGTGACAAGGTCTTGCTGTATAACCCAAGCTGGACACAAACTCATAATCCTGCCTCAGCTTTCCAAGGCTTGCCACCACACCCAGGTGTAAGAGGTCCTTCTGTGGAAGCGTTAGCTCCCTCTGCAGATGGACTGCTTCTTGGGCTGTTGTTGCCTCCAATATGATGATTGGGCACTAACTGTGGTCTCCACAATACACAGAGGAAAGCTTGGGTCTGTGTTTCCTGGAGAGAAGTTACTGTCTCCCCGAAGGGAGGAAGGCTGCAATATGTTGGGGTGTATGTAAGGACAGTAACCAGGTCCGTGAGACCCTCCTGCCAGAGCCAGAGACATTTTTTTCTGTGAGGATAGTCAGAAGGCTTGTTTCCTTCTGATCCTGGCTTTCTTAACTAGCCTCACCTTTGACAAGTAAGGTCAGCTTTCCAGACTTACTTTCCTCTTCAGGGAACTGGAAATGTCATCTATTCAGCACATAATGAATTTCTGTTTTACCTGATCCTGTCCTTGATTTTAAGAAAAGAGAGACTACAAATACACAAGTCCGCGTCCCTTCCCTCACAAACCCTAAGAATTCTGAAGACCCCATGTCAGAAGGTATAGAAAGTTTGCCAGGATCATGTAGCAGATAGTAAGAAACAGATATGGCTATCCCTTTGCCCCGTTCCTGTCACCACAGTCTTTCCATTCCCTCCCAAATCCTCACCCCACATCCTCCCTACTTTGTTTAAGCAGAGTTTGGGGACTGGCAAGACGGCTCAGAGGATAAAGGTACTTGCCGCAAAGATGGTGACCTGAGTTCAGTCCTAGGAATCCACGTGGGAAGAGGGAACTGACTCTTGCAAGTTGTCCTCTGTGGCACTTGAATTGTAGGCATGTTCACACACACACACACACACACACACACACACACACACATTTAATATTTTTGTTTTAGTAAGAACTGGTTGAGGGGCTGGAGAGAAAGGCTCAGTTATTAAGAGTCCTTGCTGGTCTTTTAGAGAGCTGGGTTCAGTTTCCAGCACCCACATGGTGGCTCATAACCACTTATAACTCTTTCTGGCCTCCCCAGGCACACACACAGATACTTGTGGACATATATACATATAATTTTCTTTTTTTAAAGAAGAAATAAAAAAGAGCTGGTTGGGCCAGTGTTCAGAGAAATCTCTAAGAGGATGGCATTGAGTCCCCAAACTTTGCCAAGTACTGGTCAGTAGAAACACTTTTCTTCAGTTCATCCCAGGATCTGTGCAGAGTGCATACTGATACTGATGGGCTCTGGGGGGCTTTGTAGTAAACAGACTTCTGAAGTACTTGCTAGGTGTCCTTGGTTTCTACTGTTAGTTTTGTAAGCTCAGTTCTGGCTACCCATTGAAACGACCCCTGGGAGTTGGTGTTGTGCCTGGGCTTAGTAGTTAGGTCTAGTTGTTTTAGTGGTACAGTTTTTATGTCTCCTTGGTAATTCAGAGACCCACAGACACAGGTAATATACACAGTCTGGTAGGGTTGCTTATCTGGTTATCAGCGTGTACATTCTTGGAGATGCTGTCTCTCTCTTTTGTAGGCATGGCAGTGACCAACGAGTGTTTCGCCTAGAGTTTGTGTCAAACCAGGAATTCACGGAAAGCGAATTCATGAAGTGGAAAGAAGCGGTAAATGGCTAGGCTGCCAGCAGTTGTTTGTGGACATGTTCTTTCCTAAATCCCTTAATTGACAACTTTTTTTTTAATCACGTGTTGCTCCAGATGTTTTCGGCTGGCATGCAGTTGCCTACTCTAGATGAAATCAATAAAAAGGAATTATCTATTAAAGATGCTCTCAATTATAAATTCAATGATCAGGACATTGAGGAGGTAAGAAACCTGAATCCCAGGGTCTGGGTTCTTTAAGAATCAGTTTGGAGAAGGTCAGGCTTGTCTTGACATTTTCTGTGATATGTGAAATTAATTAAAGGGATGCTTAATATTGCTATCTTGTTATTTATGCTTCATCAGGCTTTCCCTATACATTCTCATCTACAGTGAGACCACATAGACTCAAGTCTATTAGGATGTGTATTCTCCTAGGCTTTTTCTTTTAGAACTTTCTTTCTCCAAAACATTTCAGTAAAATTCCTGGATCTCTGTTCTCTTGGACAGTGGCTAGCCTTACAATACCAGGCCTTTGTGCTGCTGCTGCTGCTGCTGTATATTGATGCATGCTCCTTCACACTGTCCCAGAAGACTCTCCGTGGCCCTGGAAACAGACAGTATCCCTTGGAATGAATTTGCTCACCCTCTGGGGCGTGACACTGCTATCTGTATATAGGATAAGCAGTTCCCCTTTAACTAGCAGCTTACCTCCCAAATGGGCTCCTCTAGCCCATCTACAAAAGTAGTTTAGGAATGCCTCACTGCTGGTGTCTCCTCTCTGGTACAGATTGTAAAAGAGAAAGAAAGGTTCAGAAAAGCTCCACCAAACTATGCTATGAAGAAGACTCAGCTGCTAAAGGAAAAGGTAGGACTTATCTTATTAAGATGGAAAAGTCACACTCGTGTCCATTCTCTGATGCCAAGTCAGTGAGCAGGATGGGGAGAACATGCTGGGCTCTGCATTCTTGATCCCCAGCAGCTTTCCTTCCTGTGAGTGCAGTCGATCTTGTCTTTCCATTTTCCTTATTTCCAATGTCGTTGCTTTGTTTTACTATGAACATCACTATGACAGGTGGTTTTCCATTCCATCCTTCAAGATAGGATAGACCTAGTTATGGAAGTTTAGCCATGTGGGCAGACTATAGTCTAAGGTTAATTAATGTTGCATCATTATTGTCTGGACTTCTAGAGCCCAGTAACTAATGGGAAGGCAGGTGTTCCTAATGTAAAAAGACACACCTTGACTTGGTCTTGACTTTGTCAAGTTCTTTTTTTACTATGTCTTCACATTTCTTGTCATTGGTTCATCATGTGAAGCGCCTTACCTGGGCTGTATGAAATATTTAATTAGAGAGCTAACAACAGCCAAAAGCTCACATGTCTCTCTGTGTACAGGCCATGGCTGAGGACCTGGGAGATCAGGACAAAGCCAAACAAATCCAAGACCAGCTAAATGAGCTGGAGGAGCGGGCCGAAGCCCTGGACCGCCAGCGGACCAAGAACATATCTGCTATCAGGTGTGTCAGTGCGCCTGTTTTGGGAAGGACCCTGTCCTTGGTCAGCCTGTAGCCTTGTCCATTCCGTGCTTCGCACACCCCACAGGTTTCTGGGGTGCCGAGGCTCCAAGCTGCCCTTGTCCTCTCGCAGCCACTGACTGACCCTCTTACCTTGTAGCTATATCAACCAGCGGAATCGGGAGTGGAACATTGTGGAGTCTGAGAAGGCTCTAGTGGTGAGTTTTAAACTTCACATGGATTACTAAAACACTCTAGTAAAATGGTAGGTGGTCCAGCATGATGGCACACACCTGTAGTACCAGCACTTGGGAGATAGCACCAGGGGGGTCAGTAGTTCAAGGCCAGCCTCAGCTGCATTACTGTTCAAGGCCAGTCTGGGTTATATAAGACTCTGTATATTATCCATGCATGGATTTAAATTATTGAAATGACATATACTTTTAGTGTGAGTTCACTCTCTGCTTCATATCTGCTCAGAACATTTTAACATGATACAAAGTAACGTTTTCTGGCCTGTTCTGCCCTTAAATTTGTTTTTATCTTTGAGGTTGTTGCTCTGGTATCTGTTCTGTTGGGGTGGGGGTGTTTGGTTCCTACTTCTATGTCTATTTTGTTAGGTGGGTTAGTGGGGTTGATTGTTGCTCCTGTATCTATTCTCTTGGAACATGTTTGGTTCTTGTGCTAGTATCTGTTCTGTTGGGGAAGGTTTGGTTCTTGGTCCTGTATCTGTTTCTATACAGGAAGGTTTGGTTCTTGCTCCTGTATCTCTTTTTGTAGGGAGAGGTTTTTGCTCTTGGGCATGTTTCTATTGGAGGGGGTTGGGGGCATTGTTATCCCTGTATCTGTTTTGTTGGGGGCAGGTTTGGTTCTTGCTCCTGAACCTGTTCTATTGGGAGTTGGTTGTTGCTCCAGCATCTATTCTGTCGGGGGTTGTTTTGTTTCTGTTCTTGTTCTGCAGTGTTCAGCCTTGAACCTTGTGTGCTAGACAAGTGCTTTATCACTGAAAAGGACAGACAGCTTTTGAATTTTTTCCTAGTTCCTTGCAAAGATGTTATTTCTGTGTAAGCTTAGGACAGATGAGAGGAGGGGGAGAAGTAATGCATATTTTCTGTTTTAGGCTGAAAGTCACAACATGAAAAACCAGCAGATGGACCCCTTTACGAGGCGGCAGTGCAAGCCCACCATCGTGTCCAATGTGAGTGCCCGAAGAGAACGTTTTTAGTTGGGACCTAGATTCTAGGACATAAAATGAATTCTGTTAGGAAATTAATAAAGAAGTTAAAAATAATGTTTTTCTAGCTGGGATTTGCTTGCCTTGAACTTGGGTCTGGATTCTTCCTTTTTTATCTTGCTATAGGGCAAACAGGTAGTGAAAACCTAGGAGTTAACCAACTGTGTATCAGAGTGCATTTTCAGTACAGCAGATGTTAGTATGATCAATAATGCATGGGACTAAAAACATCTCAGAGCTTGGGCATATTTAAACTTGGAACTATTAGCAGTATATATAAAGATATCTTGGGGCAGAGCCCCAGATCTACAGAAGAAATGCATTTGTTTTGAATGTGTGTATATTTCACCTGAAGGTAGCATTTAATCATACCTTTATTAAATATTGAAGCATTATGAACTTTGGGTTATCATACACAGAGGGTACACAGCCTGTGTATGTTGGGTAGCATGGGGGCCTGGACAGGCTCTCTTGTAGGTTTTCATTGTGCTTCTCTGCTGCTGACTTGAGGGAAACAACTGAGCTGCTGGTGGTGCCCATTAGTACTTAATGATGTTAATGGGAGTAAGTGGGAAAGAATTTGGCATAGGACTCGGAATGTTAAGTTCTCTTTAAAATAATCTATGTATTTTCTCTCCTAGTCCAGAGACCCAGCTGTTCAGGCTGCCATTTTGGCCCAGCTAAATGCAAAATATGGTTCAGGAGTATTGCCAGATGCTCCAAAGGAAATGAGCAAGGCAAGTAGAAGCTGTGGGGCTAAGCTGCTGGCTAGGACCTCAGAAACCACCTAGCCTTGGATCAGCCTGATGTTTGTATAGGGAGGAACGTGCATTGTGCTTGCAGTTCTTTCTTCAGTTATGCTTGAATGTAGGCACTGGCACTGAATTGTGATCGATTCTAAACCACTGCTTAATGAGACCTTGACTGTGTCCAGGCCACTGACTTCTAGACTCTGCAGCACATTTTCTCTTACAGAAAACAGTGTGTCCTGTGTATCTTATAGGATAATTAGAAGAAACGAGGGGCAAGTAAGGATCAGGCATTTGTAAGAATAAAGGCAAAAATGGTAATCCAGGAGAGGCTCCTATAGTTGTTTGTTTTTCTTTTCCCTGAAACAGTCTTACTGTGGCCTTGGCTGGGCTTGAGCTTGCAGAGACCCTCTGTCTCTGCATCCTCCCAGTGCTGAGATTACAGATGTGGTGGCGCATGCCTGGAATCTGAGTACTCAGGAGGTGAAAGAGCCCTTGTTCTTGATCAGGAGTTCAAGAATTTGAAGGCCAGCCTGAGTTCATGAGACCCTGTTTCAAAGAAAGACAATAAATAGGAGCTGGGGTATGGCTCAGCTGGCAGAGTGCTCGCCTAATGGCGGCATACCAGCATTTCATGAAACTGGCTCCTATTCCTTATGCCTCCCTGCGGGGGTGAAGGCTGATGATGAAGCAAGTAGTTTTCAATTTCAGATGTTTCCTGACTAACCTCATGAATGCCATGAATCTTGGGTTAGAAGGGGGCCTGTTGTCTTAAGCCTACACTTTCCGGCCGGGCGGCGGTGGCGCACGCCTTTAATCCCAGCACTCGGGAGGCAGAGGCAGGCGGATCTCTGTGAGTTCGAGACCAGCCTGGTCTACAAGGGCTAGTTCCAGGACAGGCTCCAAAGCTACAGAGAAACCCTGTCTCGAAAAACCAAAAAAAAAAAAAAAAAAAAAAGCCTACACTTTCCATTCATATGCCACAGACAAGTTTGCCTTCTCCTTTGCACGTTCATGGCCTCTCCTGGTCTCCCTGAGAGAAACAATCTGAAAGGAGCCCAAGAGCTAGAGAGCACAGCTAAGTTGGAGAGGGTGTGCCTAGCAAGCTCAAGGTACTGGGTTCCATTCACCAGTACCACACAGAAAGTAAACTATGTAGATATGGGAATATATATATATAGTTTGTTTGGTTTGTTTTGTTTTTTAAGAAAAAAAAATGTCAAGGAGGGAGCTAGTGAGATGGCCTTGTTGGCACAAAAGCGTGAAGACTTGGGTTCGATCCCCAGAACCTATGTAAAAATGCCTAACATAGTGGCTTACATCTGTCATCACAGTACTGAGGAGGCAGAGGGAATTCCTGGACCTGCTGGGCACTGGCCTAGTCTAATTGGTGAGCTCAAGGCCAATGGGAGAACCTGTCTGAAGGAGATAAATAGCATTTCTGAGGATCGCACATAAGCTCATTGTCAACATGTGTGTTACACACGTGTGTACATTAAAAAAGATGGGAGAAGGGGATTGGAGAGATGGCTCAGTGGTTAAGAGCACTGGCTGCTCTTCCAGAGGCTGTGAGTTCAATTCCCAGCAACCACATGGTGGCTCACAACCATCTGTAATGAGATCTTGCGCCCTCTTCTGGCGTGTGGTCATACATGGAGGCAGAATGTTGTATACACAATAAATAAATCTTAAAAAAAAAAAAAAAAGATGGTGCCGGGCGGTGGTGGCGCACGCCTTTAATCCCAGCACTCGGGAGGCAGAGGCAGGCGGATCTCTGAGTTCGAGGCCAGCCTGGTCTACAAGAGCTAGTTCCAGGACAGGCTCTAGAAACTACAGGGAAACCCTGTCTCGAAAAACCAAAAAAAAAAAAAAAAAAAAGATGGGAGAGCTTATTATAAAAAGCATATGATCTTGAGCAAGAGCTTTGACCATCATTGACTGCTGTTTCTTTAAATTTGTTTATATTTTTTTATTTTATGTGTATGAATGTTTTACCTCTATTTATGTATGTCTATCACATGATGTGCCTGGTGTCCATAGAGGTCAGAAGAAGGCATCTGATCCCCTGGAACTGGAGTTATGTATGGGTGTGACCTTTGATGTAGGTGCTGGGCACTCAGTCCAGGTCCTTTGAAAGTGCTCTTAACCCCTGAGGCAAGGCAGCCTTTTAGCCTCTTTGTTTGCATATATATTTTATAATATAAATGTTTCCTTTTCTCATTGCAGGGTCAGGGAAAGGATAAAGATTTGAATTCTAAGTCAGCCAGTGACCTCTCAGAAGACTTGTTCAAAGTCCATGATTTTGATGTGAAGATTGACTTACAGGTTCCGAGCTCAGGTGTGTGTGTGTGTTGGGACTTGGAAGGGGTACTGAGGACCAGATAGATTTGTGGGTCTCTCAGCTTGGAGTCTTGACTATGGGGAAGAAAAAGATGTGCCTGCTTCTCATGATCCATAGAGCCAAGGTCAGATATGCCGCAAGTCCTCCTTGGAGAGAAGGCTCCGGTCAGCAAGGCTACCTGAAAGAGGGAAGCCAAGATCAGAAGAAGGTCTGTATAGATCCTTAGTTTGCCAATTTGTTCTTTCCCAGAGTCCAAAGCTTTGGCCATCACCTCCAAGGCCCCACCAGCCAAGGATGGAGCTCCAAGGAGATCTCTGAACTTAGAAGACTACAAAAAACGACGGGGGCTTATTTGAGCACTCCCAGCCTGCTGCTTCCAACCCTGCATGCCCCGTCAGGGTCTGACTGTCCTCTTTTCCTCTGGTTTGCCCTCTTTGGGCTGGAGCAGCAGTGGAACTGGGAAGAGACTCTAACTGCCAGTCACTGTAATATAAACCATTACTGTATAGACCACCCTTGTCTGCACCATCTCCCGCCAGCCCCTCCCCAAGGTGGATTTGTTCCCTGTCTTTAGATTTGCGTTTGCCCTCCCCACCGGCTTTTGGTTTTTAACTAGCACCGTTTGGCCACTCTGCACGTTCAGTATTACCGTGGAGCTGGGGTCTTTTGAGCCCCTGGTGCCAGCAGTGGCAGCATTTCAGTGCCCTCTTGAGACTGCCTTGGGCCCGACCCTTGAACATGGCACCTAACCCTGCAGAGAGGGGACTGGGCGTCTGCCGTCCTCTTTTCTCTTCATCTTTCCCTTCTTCCTGTGCCCATGGAAGAGGGGTTTTCGAAAACAGTTTAGTTTCCAAAAAATGTACATTTATGGGGAGGGAGGGGTCTAATTTGAGAGTGTGTGGGTGTGGGTGCGGTGTGTGTGGGTGTGTGTATGTGTGTGGATTTTTTTATCATTTTTTAAAATGCAGTACTCTTTGTATCAGTCTGTCATGGGTCTATAGCTGTTTCAGATTTTTTTTTTTCTTTTGAGCTGTACTTGAGCATCTGAAACTGCAAGAAAGAAACTGATTAAATGTGATTCTTACTAAACAGGCCTGACTGCTGTAGGTGTGTAACTTCTCCCCTCTTCCCCAGCACTGTCCTGCCCCACAGGAAACACCCATCTAGCCCCTTTGCCCCATAGGCTCTGTCCAGGTAGGTGGGCAAGAAGCTCGTGGCAGGTCCCAGGGAGGTTAGCCAGAGTCTTGCTCATTTCACAGGCACGGCCTGTGACTTCTTGATTGAACGTAGTGTGTCCGTCCCCTCCCAGTGTGCCTACCTGTCTTTTCCTGGTTGACTATTTGCTGTCTGGCAAGAATAACACTTTGTTTCGTTTTGTTTTTTTAAAGAAATAATTCAACATTAATGTGGAGAGCAAACACAAAAAGATGTAGGTTTCAAATGTTACCAGCATGTGCATTGGTGAGTGAGTGCCCGTGTGTGTCTGTGTGTGTGCATATATATGTGTGGTAAGCATATATATATATATATATATATATTGTGCAGCTAGGGTGAAGCCAGCAAAGAGGTGTGTATGTCGTTATGTTTGGAAAGAGATAAGCTGACTGCTTGATAATCATTCTCAGGTGTAAAGCTCCAACTGTAAATAAAAGTGGCATTTAACAAATCTTTTCAGAACAAGTACAGCTGATGATACCCTCATCACTAGGCTAAAGAGTCAGCCGAGAGCTGCGGTCCACACAGTGAGGACTCGAGCTCTGCTCTACTCTGCTCAACTCCTGGATAAGGAAGGGATGATGGGAAATCATGGTATTTAGTATTTAAGCAAGAATGGACTCAATAGTTCTAATGGTTGAGTAAAGCCTTGGTGTTGCTTTTTCTTAGTTTACATTTTTACTTCTTTAAAAAGCAGCAACAGATGGTTCTGAAGAAGTGTGACTGTAGAATCAGCCATGTGGCTGTTCCCCAGCTGGTGTAGCTGTGGCACAGAGCTGGGTAGAGGATCGCGATGGATTCCTTGCAATCATACGTACTTGAAGAGTCCATCGGCTGAAGCTCTTAACAGACCGTGGTATAAATGTGGGATCGCAGACCTGAGCTCCACCTGCACTCTAGTAGGGTCCCAGAACTGCTGGGACTCCTGTCATGTCAGACTTGGACTTTTTCTTCTTGTTTAAAGGACATACAACCATAGAATCCATATACTCTGTGGAGTCAACCTGACCCACGTGTAGATCTGTATCTAGTATCATTTGGATTTGGACAAGTGTCGATGACATTATGGCTGTGTAATAAAATTTTTATTAAAACTGCCACACACTGTAGCCCCTTTGCCACAACCCATCTGCAGCTGCCGAAACCCTCGTTCTGAGATGCCAAAGCACAGGGCAGGGAGAAAAGCCCACCAGAGAAGATTGAAAGGTAACCTGGCAACTGACCACCTGTCTGGTGATTTCCAGTCAACAACATTGAGCATCCCCCTGCAGGCTCAGCTGAGGTGGGGGACCTCTGAGCCAAGATCACAGCCAGTCCCAGCAGCCGGCCTTCCCAGTGGGGCAGTCTTTCTTCTGCTGTTGGATAGCATCAGCAGCCATCCACCACCCCAGCTTGACTTCAGTGTTGAAGGATGTAGCGCCCAAAGCTGCTGCTGCATTTTCTTCAGCTCTGGGAAGTAACAGTATCCAGATGTGCCTAGGTCATGCTGTCTGTGGAACTGGTGTCTGATTTCTGGCAGGGGCAGAGAAAGTCTTATTTTTCTGTGAAGTCCTGACTTGTCACTCAAACTAAAGATATTTCTAAATAAACGATGGCATTTTAACAAGGGATCAGGTTTAGTACAAAATTTGCATCCCAAGTGGTACCCTTAAAGTCCCAGAGAACTCCTTTTGTTGTTGTTGTTTGTACCCCGCGGGCGGGTCAGCTATTCAGGGTTCCTGAAGAGGCGCTACCTGAAAGAACATGGCCGGAGAGAGGAGACCAAGCAAGATTCTATTGTCAAGGTCTAGTTTATTAGGGTGAAGGTTACAGCTTATATAGCCCTTGAATGAGGAACTTGATATGGGATGGGGGTAGGGGTAGGAACTTTGGGTAGCGAAGATCATCAGTCAGCACCCCTGGTATAAGTGTGATTCCATTAACATTTTTCAAGATAGTTGGAATATGGGGCGGGTTCCGTAAACAAATAGTTCTCAAGATAGTTGGGATGTGGGGCGGGTTCTCCGTAAACATCCTTAGGGCAAGGACCCCTGCTATCTTTTTTTTAGGACAATGGTCCCTGACAGTTGTTGTTTTGTTTTTTGAGACAGGGTTTCTCTGCACCTTTGGAGCCTGTCCTGGAACTAGCTCTTCTAGACCAGGCTGGCCTCGAACTCACAGAGATCTGCCTGCCTCTGCCTCCCGAGTGCTGGGATTAAAGGCATGCGCCATCACCGCCCTGCGAGAACTTTCTTTCCACTCCACTTAAGGTTCTGCATTCACAGAATCAAAGGGGCTGCCCTCAGCTCTTTGTTTGGTTTTAGTTTTGGTCTTTGAGACAGGGGTTCTCTGTGTAGCCCAGGCTGTCCTGGAACTTGATCTGTAGACCAGGCTAACCTCAAACTTAGAGGTCCACATGCTCTGCTTCTGAAGTGGTGGGATTGAAGGCATGTGCTACCACCACCTGGTTTGTCTTCTACTCTTATGCAGCATCCTCATAATGGTTGTTCCTTGTCCCAGCCTGAGTCCCAGCGTGATGTAACTGAGCAAGTAGATGCCCAATGTGCTGTTTAAACCTAGCGAGAACCTGGTCCTAACAGTTTTCTTATGACCTAGGCACAGATCCTTTGCCTACCTTGTGTGGAGCAGGAGGCCAGGGACTGAGTATCGCTGATTTGCCACAGTCCTGCCCTACACGGTGAGATCCGGGAGAGCTTCCCGTAGTGCTGAGGCTGCGCCATTCTTTACACTGTGTTTGCTAAGCAGCAAAGACCTGCAGTCATCCCCTACAGAGATGGTAGAAGCCAGGTTCAAGGCTGCCTGGTGTTCATAAGATGGTACCCACAAGTCTACCAATGTTACCACTTGACTTGGCTGTTGGGTGCAGAGAATGAGTAGACAAGCCCTTAGCTTTCAGTATCTGGTTGCTGGGCGGCAGCCACTTTGCTGCCTAACTGGGAAAGGGCAACCTCCAGCAGAGAGGAGAGGGGTGTAAAGTGCTTAACTTCATCTCAGCTTCTCCCAGGAGAGGAGACTTCAAGTGACCCAACTGCTCCAAGGAGCCAGGAAGCAATTAAATTCAGCTCAAGATTACTTGTTTATTTTGCATGATTTCAAAGATCAAAGGCTGACACTAGGTTACTTGGTGTTGTGCTGGGTCCGCTGCAGCTATAAGGCTGCCTAGGCCTGCCCCAGTGACTGGTGGGCAGGACCTGGAATGCAGTTGCTTGGTCTGGGGTAGCACCCAGCTACTGGACTGCAGGCACATCTAGGAACTCCATCCTGCTGTGCACCCGAGACAGCCGAGGGCCAGAGGCAGCAGTTGATTCAGGGCTCGTCACCTGGCACCACCACTTAATCCCTAGGGATACCCATTCCGCTGATACAGCACCCCATCTTTAAATGGATAATGTGCTGGCCATGGTGGCCCATGTCTTTAATCCCAGAACAATAATTACCAAGACAGCTGTAGCTAAAAAGTCAAGTTACATAGCCAGTCTGACTCGGGGAATCTTCCAGAGGCCTCATTCCCTTTCCATGTCTCTCTGGCCTTTCAACATACACCTCCACTAAAGATTGTGAGACTCGAGTCGCCCACACACCTCCAGGATTATTGAAACTCAAGCCAGAAAAATATAAAGAATCCCAACAAATTCCCGATTCTTTACACAACTACGTCGAAGCAGGGTCCAGAAGTGCGAGTTTATTTCCATTAATTTACCTCAGGGAAAGTCTTCCTGGGACCCGCCTCTGCCGTGGGTGTTCTTTCAGCTCCCCCTAGCGCAGCATTTACCAAACAGTGGAATTGGGAGCTAACCCCAGTCGGGGAGCACTTGAGTCCGCGGCATTCCAACACCCAGCCTGGAGGAGCGCTTTTTTGAACACGAATAAACGAAGAAGGAAGGAGGGGAAAGGATCAAGCTGACTTCCTGCCAGGACCGCCCAGCCGAAGGCACCCGCAGCAACAGGGGCCCAGGTTTCCTGTCCGTTGGTTACTAGAAACGCAGTTGCGAAAGTTGAAGCCCTCCCGCTGGCTAAGCGGTGTGTGGTGCTGTATCTGATGGGTCCCCGGGTCTTGGCAGCCCTAGTAGAAGGGCGAGCAGCAACTGGGATGGAGAGGCCCTGTGCCCTGCACCTGTGAGTGCTTACACTTAATGTGTAGCCGTACCCACTCCCACCCTCCAAGCTGGAGGCTCTCCCGGGTCTTAAGGAAGCCAGGCTTTGACATTCAGACTTGTTCATAGTTCATGGTGCCAGGTGACTTAGTGACTACACTCACATGCAGTGGGACCTAGCTTCTGGGACTCTAAGCCAATGGCAGCTTCCCTTGGTTCCAGCTTCCAGTCCAACTTTGATGCTCTGTGGACCAGGGCCCCTGAGGGGAGGTCACAGCTACAGATTCAATTTTAGTTGAGGGCTACATCTACCTGTTCTCCTGCGAAAGGCTGGGAAGTTCCCTGATATTACCGATATTACCGTAGGCAGACCCAGCACATCTCTAAGGTGCATGGGGCTTGAGCAGCCTCAAATTTCACCCTGACCTCAGGCCCTCCGGGAAGTCATCACCTCCTAGTAACTGACCACTAGGAGAGGCCTTACAGTTCCCTGTCCTCAAGAGAAGGTGAAGACTCAATGAACCCAGGTCCCTAAACAGCAAGCCTTGTTTCTGAACTGTATCAGGAGAGACTTTTAACAGCACATACATAGTAACCCTTTGGTTTGCTTAAGACAAGGGTGACATTAAGGAGGGTCAGCCAACTGCTAATCCCCAGCCCTGCTATCATTATGACTGACTATTCCAGAATATTGTCACAAAGACTAAGCTATTGGGATAGTTGCTGGAGAAGAGGCGAAACCCAGCACCAAGAAATGTCAGAGGCTGAGACTGACACCTTTCATGTTTCCTTTTCTAGAAGGAGACCTGCTTACTCACCCTAAAATTGAGGTTGGGCCCTGGTTCCCACCAGCCCTCTCTCCAGAATACCCTGGGCAGAGCCAGACATCAGAGTGACCACTTGAGAATGTTAGAAACACACAAAGAAACTGACAGACCAAGATTCACGGGACTCCACCGACAACTCACTGGAAGCAGGGAGGGAAGCTCAATAGCATCCTACAGCCAGTGTTCTGGTCGCTCCCTTGTGGTTTTCTTCTGTAAAAAACTGGAATAATAACCACTCCCGGTAACAGGGCCATTTGTCCCTATAACCTTTGCATCTACACAATGCCTGGTTCTCTGCAGCTACTCATTGTTTGCTCTGTGAATGAGTCAAGATATTCCCACAAAACATTGGAGTCTTATGTTCAGAACATCTCTTAGAAGGCCCACGCATGTGCTAATGGAACGAGATTTTTTTATTAATCAGATGGATTAACCAGAAGAAAGTGACTCCCCCTCCTCTCCATCACTGAGCTGGTTCCTCTGCAGAGGACCTGGAGTCTCAGAGTAATGGGTTCCTAATTCAAGAGTGCATGATTTCCTGCCCCTTCGTTCTCCTTGCTTGTCTTTAAAAACTTTAGAGGCGCTGGAGAGATGGCTCAGTAGTAAGAGTCCTTTTTCCAGAGGACCTAGGTTTGATTTCCAGCACTCACATGACAGTTAAAACTGAAACTCCAGTCCCAAGGGATCCGACACCCTCCTTTGGCCTCTGTGAGCACTGGGTGCTTATGTGGCACACAGATAGGCATGCAGGCAAAACACCCAGATACATATACAGATAGATGGGGGAGGGTGTTCTCTGTGTAGCCTAGAGATCCACCTGCCTTTGCCTCCCAAGTGCTAGGATTAAAGGCATGTGCCACCTCACCTGGCATATATATAAAGAAGCTTGAGAAATTGCACCTGACCTGATAGAGGTGGGGTAGTAAGCAGTAATTTTGCTTCAGCCTCTGGAGTAGAGGATAGAGATAAATTAGAAATCCCCCCCTACACCCCCCACTTTGCTCATCCCCTTTCCAGTCTTCCCCTGTCCCATATTATGTGTCCCAAGGTTGTCACCCTCCAGGAAAGACTTCCCTCACATATATTGAGTCCAGAGGGCCAGGCACAGAGAGAGGACTCATGCACCTCAGGATGGAGTTTCCCAAGATATGGGAGGACCACCCCATTGAGATGCCTCAAGGAAACAGGCTGAAAGCTGGGTGTGGTGTTCCATGCCTGTGATCCCAGCCCTCAGAAGGTTGAGTCAAGATTGGAGGTGGTGGCACAGGACTTTAATCCCAGCACTCAGGTGGCAAAGGCAGACCAACCTGGTCTACACAGTGAGTTCCAGTACAGCCTGGACTACAGGATGTGACTTTATATCAAGAAATGCAAGGAAACAGGTAGGAAGGCAGGGAGGGAGAAACAACACACAGGAATAGAAATCGGGGGCCTAGCCAGGACTCCCTAGCGATGGCTTTGAGCCAGTACTCTAGACAGCTTTATGGTTGGAGGCTTCTAACTCTCAGTTCATCCATTGTACTTACCCATCAGACAGGCATGGCAAAGAACAATTTATGTTGTTATTGTTGAAAAAATGGCTTCATGTAGCCCAGGCTGGCCACCTTATAGCTTGAACACCAACAAAGAGCAGCTGTTTGGTTCCTGCTATGATGAACCTAAGACTTGGTAAATACATTGATCTAAGAAGAAAAAGAATTGTTCTAGGTTTTCTCTCAGCCTACTTATATCCCAGCATGGCCCGCATACTGCCTGACACACAGGTACCCCGTAGCATGTTTTCTCCTCCCTCTTCTCTTCTCCTCTGTCAGGTTCCTAGTCTACCCTCTGAGGACAGCACCTCTGAATTCCCTGCTACAACCTAGCAATAGCCCTAGGCCTTACAACTCCATCATCCAGACCCCTACCTGCCCCAGAAAACATCTGTGTTCATGTCATTTCTTGACTTCTCCAAGGAAGGGGCAAGTGCTCAAACTTGTGTTTTCTCATTCCCTAAACACACACACACACACACACACACACTTTTTCTTCCATTGTCAGTCCCTCCCCTGGGATCTTTTTTTCTTTGCCAAAGGTTCTCATTCTCCCTCTGAACACTAATCTCCCCTTCTCCTGGCCCGTTTTAAATTCTGTCTGAAGAAAGGGAAGGCACATCCATACTTCATACTCCTGTGCCTCTGTCAGTCTTGGAGGTAATTCTGAAGATGCACCAGCAATCCCAAAGAGGGTACCCCCAAACTTCTGGCATTTAGGAGAAGAGAGAAAAGTCTGGCTTCTGCTCACAGGAGCCTTGCAGCTCAGCTGACCATCAGCATAAAAGGCCACAGAGCTAGCCAGAGAGGACAGGGTTTTTCAATGTCTGAACGTCTGTGTCCGCGCTCTCTCTCCACTTGTGCAGCCCCAGCTCTAGGCCAGGTGAGGTTTTCTTCTGTTTACATAGGGATGAGGAGCGTGTCTAAATTTCCACCTGAGCCTGAGAGACTGTCCCCTACAACCTTAGAGCATCACACCGTTTTCCTTTCTTTCGTGCTGGGCACAGAATCCAGCACTTGCCACAGGCTAGGCAGGTGTTCTACCACTGAGCTACGCACCCAACCCCATCTCTAAATTTTACTCTCCCCGCGACCCTATAAAGTTGACAGCTGCTCTATCAAGGCGAATCAGCAATTCGGAGAGGCGAAAGGACTCTTTTGAAGTTACAAAGCTCCAAAGGAAGGGGCGGGGGAGGGGGAAAGAGGAGAAATTTAGCTTTTCCAGCTGGGGTGGGGGTTGGAAAGGGTGGGGGAAATGCAGGCCCGGAGAAGCTGGAATACTTGGAGTCAGGCTCCACCTCTTGACCTTGTTCTCTTCTTGCCCGGTAAGTGGGGAGCTTCGAGGGGCAAGGAGCAGTCTCAGCTCGACCCTGGGCACAGAATCTCCAGCTGGGTGCCTGCCTTGAGGTTTGGCCTCCTTGGACGCCTGATGGCCTTGAACTCTAGATTAAGGGGTCCAAGCCAGAGAAAAGCCCCAGAGACTCAGAAGCCTTTGACCAGGAAGACAGAAACACGGAAAAAAGTACGAGGAAGCATGTGAAGGAGCAGGCGCAGCTCCTTCCTGTGCAGGTCAAGACCCTTGGATTGCACTGAAGGAATCCTTCAAAAGCCGAGGAGGGCACAGAGTTCAGAGGCGGAGCAATCCATCCCGCCTCCTCGAGGGCAGGTCGAGAGAGACAGTGGAGGTCTGACCTGAACCTTCCCGGCGACTTTAGGGGAACCGCACGCCTTCTGCGGCTGCAAGGACCGCGGGAGGCCCGCGCTTTCTCAGAAAGTGAAAGGAGTGGGCGGGGGGCGCGGCCGGGGCGGGGCCGGGCGGGCGTTGCCGAGGCTCCGCCCCGGGGCAGTCCCAAGCCCCGGGCGCTGAGCGTCTCCAGTCCCCGCCGCGCCGCGGGCTGGTGGGCTCGGCTGCTACTCCAGGTGTCGGGAGATGACCCTGCCCGGGCGCCCGACGGGCATGGCACGGCCACGGGGCGCAGGACCCTGCAGCCCTGGGCTGGAGCGGGCCCCGCGCCGGAGCGTCGGGGAGCTGCGCTTGCTCTTCGAGGCGCGCTGCGCCGCGGTCGCCGCCGCAGCAGCCGCAGGGGAGCCCCGGGCCCGCGGGGCCAAACGGCGTGGGGGACAAGTACCCAACGGGCTCCCGCGGGCTGCCCCTGCCCCAGTGATCCCGCAGCTCACCGTGACAACCGAGGAGGACGTGGCCCCGGCCAGCCCGGGGCCGCCAGATCGGGAGGGGGACTGGCTCCCGGCCGCTGGTTCGCACCTGCAGCAACCACGCCGCCTCTCCACTTCGTCCCTCTCCTCCACCGGCTCCTCGTCGTTGCTCGAGGATTCGGAGGACGATCTACTGAGCGACAGCGAGAGCCGGAGCCGCGGCAACGTGCAGCTGGAAGCTAGCGAGGACGTAGGGCAGGTACGGGCCGCGGGGGCGGGGCCAGCGGGGGCTGCGCGCCCGGGACTCGGCTCCCGGCTGTGCTGGGACCGGCTCGCGTCCCCCGCGGAGAGTCCAAGCCTCACTGCCCGGGAGATACATGGGGGGGGGCGGAGAGGGACCCCAGGACGACCTCTGGCCTTGGCTCATTTTCGGGGGCTAGGCGGGCGATTGTGGTTGAGCGCTTGGGCATCTAAAGGAGGGTGAGGAATACACGACCCACCCGGAGGGACCAGGCGGGTCCGCGGGCATACCCGGGGAACTGTCAGGGCTGGGGAGATCAGAGCGGGGTAGCCTTGCCCCGAGATCCCTGGGGGAGAAAGGGGCGCGTGAGCTCTTGCCGCTTTCTCCTCCCCCTCTCGGTGCAGCGGCCCCACCCCCGCCGTTGCCACGGTTTCCCTCTCCTGAGTGGGAGTGGAGCGGAGCTCCTGGCTCTGCTCCGGAGCCGCTGCCGTCTGCTCCCCGCGCGCGCACGAGGCGTGGACGCGGGAAGGGAGGGGCGCGGGACTGGGAGCTCTGGAACCGAGCGGAACCCAGATCCACCTGGTGCGCCCCCCCCCCCGCCTCCCCCGGGCCTCCTGCTCCTAAGGGTGGTGGTGAAGAAGGTAAACTGAGGCTGACAGAAGACAGAATTTTGCTTGTTAGTCGCTGCCTCTAGTAATGTGGATGTTCCAGAGCCAGTTTTGACCCTCAGCACCAGCTAGTGTGAAGTGAAGTCACGCGTGGTGTGGTCCTCCTTGGAGATAGGGCCATCCCTCACTTCCCACCCCTGTGCTGGAGATTGAACCCAGAGTCTCAAACACTCCACCACTGAGTTTACATCCTTAGCCCGCTTTTATTCTGAGACAGTCTCACTAAATTGCCGTGTTAGACTGAGACACAGCAGGTAGCCCATTCAGGCCACGAACTTGAACTTGCCGTCGTCGTCCTGCTTCGGTAATCGCCCTCGTTTGAACCGTGGCCAGATACTTAAATTAACTGCCCGTGGACTGTGCACCGTTGCTCTAGATGCATTTTACCCAAGCTTTCCTCGAGTGGCGAAAGAGACCGGGAACACCCCGCTCTGCTTCAGTACCCTCCAGCCATGTCCTGGCGACTTCGAGAGAGAGTAAGACGCGCGCCTGCGTTGCCTAGACACCTTGAGAAGAGCGCTAAGGTGTGGCCTGGGCCTTCTCAACCTGGCATCCCCACACACTGGGATCGGACCAAGGGCGGGACGACTGGAAGTACGGCTGTGACTCAGAGACTTACAATACCCAGAGAGGGGGTGATACACAAGAGAAAGGGGGGAGCTCACAGCAAGGCTGTCGTCTCTCCTCGGGCTTCCTGTAGCCAGGTGTAGGTGCGGGGGCTCAGTCACGAGTCCGCTGCGCCCCTCGCCCTGACATGCCAGCGTACCCTCGGGGGGTGGGCGTTCTTGGGGGGACTCTAGCCCGGGTACTGAGGCGAATGCGAGCGGTGGGAGGACCTCTGAAGAGCCTGAGCCGTAGATCGGCCACTCCCCTGCTCAAATCTCTGACACCTGAGAGGCGGGCCCCAGGGAAGGGCGCGACCGCTGAGCTGGGAGGACCCGGACTGGGACGCAGGCACACCCGCTTTCCTGTTCGCCGAGGACCCGTCTAAGTACTCAGGGAGAGGCTGAGTGGAGGAGGACCCGAAGTCCAAATCTGGGTGCAGTGTAGGTAGCCACAGCAGGGGTCAGGACGTCGAGAACAAGCGGAAGTTAGCCATCCCTGGCGAGTCTTCCTCGTCCTTTCCCACCCTTGGTGTCTCCGGGAGCCTCCGGGAGCAAGTCCAGAAGGCCTCGCAGGGCCTTTTCAAACTCCCAGGCTGTGTCTTCCAGGCCTTCCCAACCCCCAGCCCGCCGGGGCCTCCCCGAAGGCAAACAGCTCCGGAGCTGCAGATAAGCCTGGAGCTGTTGACAGAGGCTGCCTGCGTCTGCGTGGAAGGGCCGGGAGCGGACTTTGCCTCACAGCAGGCTCCACAGCCTGCCTGCCCAGGCCGCCCTTAAGGGCTTTCCCTGGCGGGTCCCACTGACCGTTAAGGATGCACCTGGGGAAGGATATGGCGGCCGCACTCTAGGGCTGCCATCTAGCCATGTCTCACACCCAACTCGAGGCCCTGGAAGGATCTGCCTGCCTCAGCCAGGCTCTCTGACCTTCCCTTCTACTTCCCAGAGCTTGTCTAGCCTGCTCAGATAGGGCATGTAGGACTGGGCAGCTTTGCTCCCTCCAGTGGCCTTTTCTCTGATGGAAGAAAACTGAGCAACCCGAGGGAGAAGCTGGAAACCTACTCCAAGGCAGACGCCGTGACTCTGAGGCCTTGGCTGTCTCCTCAGACAATCGTGGGGGTGACCCCAAGCAGAGGAGAGGGCGTTTGGCTCTTAGGTGGTTTTATTCTCTCAATAACTCAGGCTAGGTAAGGAGGCCTGGATGCTGTCCCCTCCTGGACTCAGAACCCCCACACATCATTTTCCACTAATTATAGAGCAGAATTTAGGTTAACAGACTTCCTTTTTAAAAAGCAAATGCCCATGGGAAGGTGAAGTCGTGGGTCACTTATACCTTAGTGTAAATCATTTTGTAAATTTAAATTGATCGCTCTCCCCACCATCACCACAGGGAGTGCTAGTTTGATAGGACAATTGGAACATGAGGAGGGGGTGGGGCTGGTAGGAGTTTCAGCCAGGGTTGGCCACTCCGGTAGAGCAGTGGTTCTCAACCTTCCTAATGCTTTGATCCTTCAATACAGTTCTTCATGTGGTGGTGACCCTGACCATAAAATGATTTCCATTGCTACTTCATAACTCGAATCTTGCTACAATTATGAATTGTAATGTAAATATCTGTTTTCCAATGGTCTTGGGCAACTTCTGTGAATGGTTCATTCGTCCCCCAAAGGGGTCGGGACCCCACAGGTTTCGAACCTCTGCTATAGAAGCAGGGAGCTGCATGGAAAGTAAAGACAGAGTGAAGGATGTAGTCTGGCAGGAAATAGGCGACCTGGGTTGATGGGAGGAGCAGACATCCCTAAGGCTTCCAAACAGAGCCTAGCCAAGGGAGGGTCTAAGGGTAGGACACAGCAAGTCCCTGCCTATAGAGAAACACTTTCTGCTCATCTGTCAGGGTGAGAAATTATCAGAGGGCCCTCCTGTGTCATCAGGGAGTCCTGAACACAAACTACCTGGCCTTTGCACCAAATGTCCAGGTGGCCTACGGCTGTGGCTGTGTGTTGGTTGGTAGAAGCAGCCTCTGCATGGAGGGAGGGCTGGGATATATCTTCCCTGCTGTTGTTTATGAGCCAAAATCCTCACTCACCCACCAACCCGAGAACGATTCTCTAGCAGGCTCTCTGGATACATTCATTTGTGAGTGCGTTATGTTCCCTGCAGAAGGAATCACTCTTGAGAGGGAAGACGGCAGTGAGCTGGTTTCCACGGCACTTACCTCAGCTGGTCCCCTGTTTCACCATATCTGTTACTGGCAAGGGAGCTACACCTTGTTATAGGAAACCTCCGGTGGCGGCTGGGGGACTGAGCTGAGATAATGGACCTGGGAGCCCTTTGTTACCTGCACAGTTAGGATCTGCTGCTGTTTGCTGATGTGAGACCCACAAAACCAAGGCAGGGAAGAGACCAGCTGATACTGTTACCGTACATTAACCCTTCAGCCAAGTGGTAGAATATACGTTTTTAAAAGATCCATCTTAAATGTTTCTCAGGCTGGCCTCAAGCTTCTAGGTTCACGCCATCTTCCATTTTAGCCTCCCAGGTAGCTAGAACCACAGACATATGCCACCATGTCCAATCTACCCACTTCTACCAGGCTCCTCTCCACCTGCAAACCCCTTCACTGAAACCACAGGACCCCAAAGGAAGGGTGGTGCAGTTTCCCCACACAGCCTGGCTGGTCCTCGCACCAGGATGACTGAAGAACTAGACAGATGTATCCTGATTAAGCTCATTCTTTCCCCCACTCTTCCTCACAATTTTTTTGAGACAGGGTTTCTCTGTGTAGCCCTGGCTTCATGGAACTCACCGTAGACCAAGCTAGCCTTGAACTCAAAGATCCACCTCCCTTTGCCTCCAGATTAAAGGCATGCACCACCACCGCCGGCTTCCCCCAAAGTTTTGTTAGGCTTCTCAAACCACCTGAGTCTTTCACCATCCTTAAACTCATCCTTTGGATGAAGGCAGTAGCGGGAGGCCCTCAGACCCATCGGAGATCCAAACCTTTACGACACCCTATAACTTTCATCGTGTGAGAGAGTCCTGTCATGTGTATCCCATTTGACCCCCAGAAGGAAACTGCTAGAATGATTGGACCATGGTGAGGAAGCTGGGTTGAGGAAGCAGGTCACGAGGATGCTAACTTCTCTGAGTACTGATTCCCACGTGTAATGGGACTAATAGCAGCTCAGATTCATGCTGTGTATGGGCATCGTGATCATGATTCTTAAGTTGGGTGTGAAAGAAGAGTTTTAGGGTGCGTCTGCTAAATACGCATGCTACATACATCACCTTCCTGGAATTTTACTTGAGGATTTGGGAGGAAGGGAGTTTTATAATAAAACTTGGATCTATTATGCAGCAAAATGCAAACCTTGTATGTATTTAAAGATTTATAAAAGAAGTTTTGAAAGATGTCATGCTTCTAGTGGGCTGCTTCTGGCTACACCCCCAGATCCCTGGGAATTGGACATGTGATCACGCCCTAGCGTGCCATGTTGGGAAAGGGAGAGCAGTGAAGGCTGTGGGAGGATGAGAAGGTGCCTGGTGTGCAGTAGGCAGTCAGTAAGTGGCTCGTGTTAGGGCAGCCGCTACATCCTCCCGGAGGAAACAGACCCACACGGATGGCAGCGCTGCTTGAACACACTGAGCAAAGCCAGGACTGGAAGCGGCTGCTCACTCCCAACCCAGTGCTCTGCTACCATCCCACCTCTTCCTCATCAGTAAACTACCTCCTCATTTCTTAGCACCCCCCTTTGGCAAGGAGGTTGGTTCCTGGGTTCTAGTGATTCCTGTACAAGACAAGCATCTGTGGGACAAGGCTTCAGACAAAGCACATACATGAGAAAATCTCTGCCCATCAAACAGCAGATGCAGGACTGCTGAGCTTGGGATAGGAGGTGGAAAGGGCCAGAGAGAGCACACCTGCAAATACCTACTCACACCTGCAGTTTTATCTAAGAGGAGAGGCCTTCAGCTTTGCATTTCATTTTCAGGCCTTAGGGTTTTCCATCCAGATCACAACCAAGGATGCCTTGGGCTTTTGACTTTCTCAGCTAGTAAGAAGTGCATGGGATTCCGGGGCAGCTAGGCGGTCTTAGGGAGCCTCGAGGTCTTTCATAAGCCTTGGCAGGCTGTTCTCTCTTCCCTGGTCCTGGGTAAAGGGTTGATTGTGATTGGTCTGCCTCTCTAAGTGAGAGAATTAGGTCCCAAGTGAGTAAATTCAGTATCTAAATTTGGCCCGATTCTCTCCATGCCAAGGAATCGGATAAGGAGGGTCAAACTCAGGCCTCACTGGTTACAACAGTTCAGAAAAAGTAATTGTTTCCCCATTACACAGATGGGGAAAACCCAATAACCCAATACACAGAAGCATTTTTCTCAGGCCTCCTGAGGTCTTGGTAGAAATGCATATTTTTAGTTCCAACCCTGAAATGTTCCTATGGGAGACCTCAGACTCAGCATCAAGTGTGGCCTTCAAGTGGTTCTGATAGCCGCAAAGTTCAGAAACCTTACAGAAGAATTAAGTAACCTGCCCACTCAATGGCAGAGCTGTGTTCAGCCCTAAGTATTCTGCTGCTAAATCTAGCTAGAATGACCTTTCCCCTGCCGGTCTCAGTACCTGCCACACTGGCTCACAACACATTTTCTTTGGGTAGGTGGCTGAGCAGGTAGTGAAGGCTTGAATGTGGCTAGTGGGGTGGTCAGGTTGGACTCCTACACTAGAGGGGGAGGGCTTACACAGTAGAGAGATGCTGACCTACCTGGGCTTGTTGCTTTCAGAAAAGCCACTGGCAGAAGATCCGTACCATGGTCAACCTGCCCGTCATGAGTCCTTTCAAAAAGCGCTACTCTTGGGTGCAGTTAGCGGGGCACACAGGTGAGCATCACTGCGGGTGGGTGAGGTTGTTGTGCCAGGAAGGAGCTGGGCAGTTCTAACTGGAGCCCTTCTGCAGGGAGTTTCAAAGCTGCGGGCACCAGCGGCCTGATATTGAAGCGCAGCTCGGAGCCAGAACACTACTGTCTGGTGAGGCTGATGGCCGATGTGCTGCGCGGCTGTGTTCCCGCCTTCCATGGTGTAGTGGAGCGGGACGGTGAAAGCTACTTGCAGTTACAGGACCTCCTGGATGGCTTTGATGGCCCTTGCGTGCTTGACTGCAAGATGGGTGTCAGGTTTGTGTCCCCCTCTCTTGGTCAGGCAGAATCAGTGAGGGAACCAAAGAACTGGGCTAAACGCTCTCATGGGGGTCCTTCATGCTCTGGCCCCGACCTGCACCTCACAGAACTTACCTGGAGGAGGAGCTGACCAAAGCACGCGAGAGGCCCAAGCTGCGGAAGGACATGTACAAGAAGATGCTGGCGGTGGACCCTGAGGCACCTACTGAGGAAGAGCATGCGCAGCGCGCTGTCACCAAACCGCGCTACATGCAATGGCGCGAAGGCATCAGCTCCAGCACCACGCTCGGCTTCCGCATCGAGGGCATCAAGGTGAGTCAGGCTTCCCTGGCTTTGCAAGGCTTTTCTGACCTCCTGCCTCAACTACCACCAGGAGACGCCCTCTGGTCGCCATCTCTTGGTCCCCAGAGGTTAAAGTCCCAGGGAGGTACCACTGCCCTTTGCATGATCCTCTCTCCCCTCAGATGGGTCCAGGTCCCTGACACTCCTTGCCCACCTCCTTCAGAAAGCCGACGGATCTTGCAGCACTGATTTCAAAACTACACGAAGCCGAGAGCAGGTGACTCGTGTCTTTGAGGAATTCATGCAAGGAGATGCCGAAGTGCTGGTGAGAGGAGGTTCCTAGAACCCTGAGGTTTGGGCATACCTGTTTACAAGAGTGCCTCTTGGTCATTCTTTCTAACGTCCTTACCTATGCCACCCCCAGGGGTCGCACTTCCCTTGTTGTACAGTAATTGTTCGACCTCTGCTCCTATGTGAGCACGTGGGGGTGGGGGTTGTGTCTCCCTCCCCACAGCGTTTGTCAAGCGGAAATGTATCTCAATGTCAGTAGAGCCTCCCTTGGTGCGAGATTAATTTGTCCACACTAACCCTTCCAGAGGAGGTATCTGAACCGCCTACAACAGATCCGGGACACGCTGGAGATCTCAGATTTCTTTCGAAGGCATGAGGTAAGAGGTGGGTGGGCTGGGGGCTGGCTTTGTGCTTTGTGAGAGAGAACGGGAATGGGGGGGGGCTCTCTGGGAGAAGCAGGTGGCCTGACTGCCATGGGGACCGGCAGGTGATTGGCAGCTCACTCCTCTTCGTGCATGACCACTGTCATCGTGCTGGCGTATGGCTCATCGATTTTGGCAAGACCACGCCCCTCCCCGATGGCCAGATCCTGGATCATCGGAGACCCTGGGAGGAGGGCAACCGTGAGGACGGCTATTTGCTGGGGCTGGACAATCTCATTGGTATCTTGGCCAGCATGGCTGAGAGATGAGGCTGAGCCCATGTCCCCATCCCCCACTTGGGCCGGCTGGTCAGACAGATGTGGACCGGTGGCTGCATCCCCACCATGCATGCCGGCAACAGACTGGAACCCCGCTGGGCGGGCAGTTCACATGGTCCTGCAGGACCAGGTGCCATCCACTAAGGGGGTATACTATCAATACCAGGAGTTGGCCTCCACACAAGCCTGTGTCCCAGAGCCAAGTGACACTGGCTTACAGGAGGGGAAGGAAACAATGGGCTTCTCCCTCAGCCCAGCTCTTCTCAAGTGGCGTTGCACCACCCTAGAGGGGCCAGATCCAGAATTTTATTTCAGAGGTGTACAGACTTACTGGTCTACCCTCCTATGCTACAGTGGGCACCCTTCCTAATAAAAGACACAGCTTCTGCGCGTCAGGCCTCATCCCCTTCACCTCTGGTCCTCTCTTCCTTAGTTCCAGACTCAAGTCCACTCAGAACTGAAGAATGAGAAAGGGTTTGTTGTTGTTTTGTTTTTTTAATTAGTATTAGAAACATCTGAAGTTAACATGTGGGAATGGGCCAGATGAAAGATACTTATGGGGAGAGCACAGTCTGGGATTCCCAACTGAGTTCTGCAGTGGGCCGGTGGGTGGCCTCTGGT
The DNA here is from genome assembly GCF_903992535.2 of Arvicola amphibius. Lineage (NCBI taxonomy): Eukaryota > Metazoa > Chordata > Mammalia > Rodentia > Cricetidae > Arvicola > Arvicola amphibius. Next base: position 55,910,674 of record NC_052051.1, on the reverse strand, counting down.
TCCAAAGACTGAGAGTGGCCAGGCTCTTCCCTAAGAGAGTTTGGACTGGTTTCCAGTGTGGAAAGGTCAGGCCCCCAGGACAGCCCGGAAACACGTCTGAACACGCAGCACAAACCGCAGGGGGCAGAGGCTGCTGGACTAACAAGTCATCTAGATGCTTGGAAAGGAATGCAAGGAGGAGCCATTGCTGAAGTCAACGCCTAAATCTTCACCCTTGGGGCCCCTCGGGGTCCAAGAGCCATAGGTGGGGTTCCAAAGGTTCTGAGGTTGGAGGCATCTGGATTTGAGGGCCTTGAGGCCAGAGGGCAGCCATGAGCCAAGGAGGCCTCCTCCCCAGGTTTTCAAGTTCTCTGAACTCAGCTGCAGGGCCTGTGGGGATCTAAGACCCTCCAACGACCTGTTCCCCAGGCCAGAGGTCCCTTCCTCCTCTAGAATGGGCCCTGGTTCCACTGGCAGGGGTGAATTCAGCACATCAGGGTCCTATAATGGGAGAGTGGGGGAACAGGCTTTCTTCCGGTCCTATAGAACCAGGATAGTTAGCAGGGATCAAAAGGACACACGAAAGTGGGGGAGGGGCAGAGGCACACCTGAGTGCAGTATTGAAGGCGCTCCAAGATGCTGGTGAAGTCAGGGCGGAGCTCAGGTTGGTGCTGCCAACACTGGGTCATGATTCTGTACCTAGGGAGAGGCAGGAGTTCATGCCTCCTAAAGCCTTGAGGGACCTCCCTCCCTGGGTAGCGTTGTTAACTCACACTGGCCCAGGGCAGTTCCTAGGAGGGTCCATCCGGTTCCCTTTGATGATGAAGTCTAGGACCTCCTGGTTGGTGTGCCCAGGGTAGGGCATATAACCCAGTGAGAAGATCTCCCAGAGCAGGACCCCAAAAGACCTGTGCCACAGGTGGGAGGAATAAACGAGACCCATCAACTATAGCCTCCTCTTGAGATGGCCTGAAAGGGTAGGATTAGCCTCTGGGTAGAGGAGGGGAACACAAGGGAGCCATGCTGTCACCAGGAGTCTGTCTTGGATGTAAAAATGCCCTCCAGGAGAGCTTCTGGGGGCATCCATTTGACAGGGAGCAAGGCCCGGCCCCCCTTGCGGTAATAACTGGCCCTATAGGAAGGAGAGAGAACGTGATGAGTTTTTCAGATGCTGTCTGGTGAGTCTCCTTGGCGCAGCAGAATTCCCACCTCCCCAATTCCTGCTCACCGGTAGATATCTCTTGCCATCCCAAAGTCTCCGATCTTAGCCACTCTGCTGGGTCCGGTGCAGCTCAGCAGACAGTTCCGGGCGGCAATGTCTCTGTAGAACAGACAACATAATCACTGTGAGAACTTAGTTGCTCTGGCTCTTCCTGATCTGTTTCTTTAAAAGTTGTCTATGGGTGATCTTCTTTGAGGGGACAAGTGGGGCTGAGGGTGTCCTGAGTCAGGATTGCTTCCAACCTGTGGATGAAGTGGTTTTCCTCCAGGTAGTGGCAGCCCTGGGCTATATCTTGGGCCAGCTGCAACAGATCCTGCATGGCCAGAGGTGATGGCTGGCCCTGGATTGGGCAGAAGGTACCTAACTTGATCCTGGCCTTAGGACAAATGGTCAGAGTCTTGGAAGGGTCTGGGGAGCTCCGAGAAGGGTCTTACCGGGTGTGCTCTGCTGTGTCTCAGAAAATTCTTCATATCGCCGCCAGACATCAGCTCCAGCAGAATAAGGCGAGGGGCAGCTTGGAAGCTGAGCCCCACACAGCGAACGATGTTCTGATGGCTGAACTTGCTGGGTGGGGACGGTGCACATACCCCATCACCAGTAGGGAGACAAGCATGCTCTAGACCCCCTTAAACTACAGAAGACCTCCGTGCCCTAGAATGCTGCCTCTCAGCCCTAAAGAGAGGAGAGGCCATTCCTGCAGGCAGGTCCTGCCTCCCACCACACCCTCCTGCCTGCCCTCAGGGGCACCTGATGATGAGAGCCTCCATAAGAAAGTCCAGCTCGTCCTGTCGGGAGCAGAGCTCTGGCAGTGTCTGGGAAGGGAAAGTAGAACATCCCTGTGCTTTGGCTGGGTGTTTTAGGAGGGTGATAAGCAAAGGCTGTCCTCCACGGTGTCCACCCCAACCAGAGACCCTACCCCTTCTCACCTTGATAGCCACTTGCAGAGGACTGGAGTCCCCAGGAAGGCCAATGACTAGTCCCTCATACACCTCCCCAAAGGCACCATGGCCAAGGGCTCTACAAGAAAACAAGTTGGAAGGGAGTGGGTGGCACAGACAAGGTCTGTAGAAGGAATAGGGCCCCTTTATCTCTTTGGTTCCCACCCTGTATGTTCAGATGACCCTATCTGAGCTCAGCTCTCTCTGGGTCATAGATGTTCTCAGGCACAAGCTCGCAAAGATAATGCTGACACACAGAGCTGGGGCAGAAGAGAGGGCAGGTGGGGGCTGAGTCAGGGTGCTAATGGGATAAGGCCTCTCTCTCCTTGTGCTGCCGCAGCTCCTCCTGGGAAAAGGCAACCCGTGGGTTCCAGACAGTCATGTTCCCAGGTCTCTGCACCCCAGAACTGGGGCAAAAGCTGACCCTTTCACGTTACTTTGCTTTTTGGAGCTTGTAGAGTTTCCATCTCTGTATTAGGGATGTGAGTTGTATGCTCTGTGGGATTGAGTCATAATGCACCATGACAGGAGGAATGACGGGAAAGGGGTTCAGGGAGCATAGCATCAGGAGCAAGCAAGAGGACTCACCTGAGTAGAGTGACATTGCCTGGGGAAACTTCCCTTAGCCCTGGGGGCAGAGGCCAGGGCTGGGCAGGGCTGAGCCCCACCTGACAGTAATAGGGGTTGGGAGCTGTCCGGATGGCAGAGGTGCGAAGCTTGCTCAGCTCCAGCTCAGGGCCCGGCAGCCTGGTCCCCCACAGGTTCTGCCACTTCCTCTGGTTCACTAGAGGTGAGAAGGACAGAGGAATATCCTCTGCCTCCCCGTACCCAGAATACCTCTCTAAAAGTCCTTTCAAATATACATTTCCCCATGACTTCCCAGCTTCTACTCCAAGTCTGGGGAATCTACCATTGTTTTGTGGGAGTAAGGGCCCTGAAGTCAGCTACCCTTGCCCTGGAACCACAAAGAAGCTCATTGCAGCCTAGTAGAGGAGGGCCACCTGCGTCAGCCATGCCTACGAGATGTGCCTACCTAGAATGAGGACTCCACACATCAGAAGGAGACTCAGTGTCAAGGCTGCCACCAGAGCTCCCATCAGAATCAGAGGGCTTGCAGTGGTTGGCCGATCTAGGGAGAAAGAAAGTCATCTCCAGCAGGCAGCAGGAGGCTCCATTGACCTCTACCCTCAAGTATTTTTCTTATTTGTGTTGTGGAGCTTTTGTTGGTTTCTGAGACAGGGTCTCCCAGTGTGGTGCAGGATAGCCTCATGCTCAATTCTGCTTCAGCCTACCCACTGCTGGGATTACAGATCTGTGCTACCTTATCTGGGTACCCTTCAATCTTACCCCTGCTTCAAGACTCAGCTCAGTGTTTACTTTTCCATGATGCCACCCACCTAGACAAAAGCAACTCTCCCTCCTGAGAAATCCCTTAACTATTTGATACCTTCCATAGCAACTGCCATTTTTAGACACAGATCTATATCTAAATATCCACCTTGCCTCCCACACTGGCCTACATGTCCTTGACAGTGGAATGTGCCCTGATGCGTTTCCAATCCTCTACCTGGAACTCCATAGAGTGCCTGGCACACGACAGGCCTTTACACTGTCCTTCCCAGTGCCCTTCTGCTCCTACCAGCCGGTGTGTGTGACCCAGCAGTCAGACCGAGGGCAAAGACAAGACATACCCATGCAAGTCACATTATCCGCAGCCAGCTCCATGCCCTCTGGACATATGCATTCAGTCACCTGGGGCTCTGCCTGCCACTGGCAGTCTTTGGAAGTGCAGTGACTGCAGTTGGGGTGCTTTCGGATTTCCACCTCCCCATGGCCCTCTGTGACTGTGAGCGAAAGGTGAGATGTGGCGGGCGGGGTGGGAGATGGGGATAAGTATGGGCCTGTGCGGACTTTCCAGCCACTGGGTTAATTCTAGCGTAGGAGTTTAGGGTAAGCAGCAGTACCAAACACACCCACACAACACGCAGGGCGAGGACAGAGCCTGGGGACTTTTTGTTCTTCCATTGATTTTATTCAGAGGCAGAGAGAGGCATGCACGCACATGCTTACGGAAGTCAGAGTTCAGTTTTCTCCTTCTGCTGTGGATTTGGAGCAACAAACTCAGATTATCAGGCTGAAGAGGTTTTACCTCCTGAGCCATCTTGGTGGCCCAGCCTAGGGGACTCAATCAAACCTGTATATTACACTTTGTTGAGCCCTGAGGTGTCTGAAGTGAATTCACAGCAAGGATACTTGACTAGCAGTCCAAGATACCCGTACTAAAGCCACAGCTCACAGATGTTCTCAAATGTTCCTGTGCCATTTAAGAACTGGGAATCTCAGCTCAGCGCAGGTGGCACCTATGGTTGTGGGGCCAGGGATCAAGGGGGATGGCTGACCAGGCTGAGAGGCAGGAGGCTGGGGCAAATACCTGCCAAAGGCTGCAGGTAGAGCTCGCTGCTGGGGTGTACAAAGGATATGCCATCTTCCCCATCAGCCCAGAGGATGTCAGACTCTGAGGTGTCGCCACCTTGAAATTGAGAATGATAGCGGTTTAGCTACAAATAGGGGGAGGGTGGAAGAGGAGCGCACAGCTGCCTCCCTCGAACTTGGGAAGCTGGTTTAGGAGGAGCAGGAAAGCTAGGATTGCCCACTGTAAATCCTTCTCTACAATGGCATTGCCTTACAGGGAGGGGTTAGGGGAGGGGACTGGCTGTTGCGCTGACACCCAAAAATGGGCATAGCCTGGCTTGGATATCCTTTGTCTGTCTGAGCCCCTCCAGCCCCACATACTCAGCTGAGTTCAACCCACAAAATCCATTTCTGTGTGAACAAAGAGATGTGTCATAAAGTATTTATGAAGAGTCTAGTCCTGATAGATCAGGGGTTCCACTTCTTTACATCAGTGTCCCCAAACTCTGGACCATTAGGAACAATTAAAAGAGATGCCCAGCACCCTCCCCTGGAGTCATAGATTCTGGTGACTGGCCATGCATTTCTCTTAAAAATTAACCAAAGTAATTAATTTTTAATTAAAAAATAAAATTTGTATATTTATTGTACCCTGTATGATACTTTGAGATATGCATGCATTGTGCAATCACTTACGCCAATCAACATATGTACTCTTGATAGTAAGAACATCTCAGATCTACTCTCTTAGCCATTTTGTTTTTGGGACTAGGGATGTAGCCTAGTGGTAGAGCGCGTCCTTAGCATGCCCAAGGCCCTGGGTTTGACCCACAGGCTGGGTTTTATCCCCTACACTGACGGAACCAAAAACTTTGTTATTAATTGTGGTCTCCATATTGAACTAAAGATAACTTAAATTGACTCATTCAATCTAATTAAATTCCTTTCTAGCGTTTGACGGACACCTCCCCTGCTTCCAACCCTGCGTTTGCATTTCTAACAGCTCTTGTGGTGACACTTGGAGAAGTACTGACATCTTTGCCCTCCCCCTTCCCAGCTCCGCTTGCTCACAAGGCCGGCCCTAAATTCCTTTGATTTTGGCAGAGTAAGGACTGGTTCGGTTTGCAGCTGATTTGGGTTTTTCTTTTTTGTTGTTGTTGTTGTTTTTGAGTCAGGGTCTCGCTGTGGAGCCCTGGATGGTCTGGAACTTAAAGAGATCTGCCTGTCTCTGCTTCCCAAGCACAGGGTTCAAGGACTGTACTACCAAGCCTGGCTAATTTGGAGGTTTGTAAAAGGCAAAACAAAACCAGCCTGTAGCCCAGCCTCAAACTCTCTGTCCTCAAACTCTGTTGCTCTGTTGTTACTTAGCTAGAAATCCTTCTGCCACCACTCCCAAGTTTGACCTTCTTTCTAAGAGCACCTACTTTGGCATGTCACCTTGGAGAGTGGGGCGTTCCTCATCCAGCCTCTGAAAAGTTCAGGCCAGGTTCTTAGTCTCTACCCTCACATCACCAGGACTGCCAGGCTATCCTCCCCAAGAAAGCACCTACCTCGGTAGCCGCCGCCGCCGCCGCCCGCCGAGCAAGCCCCGCCGCCGCCCCCGAAGCCTCCGGCCGCCGCCCAGCGGAGCGTGGCCCAGGCCTCCGCGCAGCCCTCGCCGCCCTCGGCCCCTTCCTGCAGTGAGCGTCCGGCCTGCGGAGAGGGGGCCCGCGACGTCCAGCCGCCTCCTCCGCCTGCGAAGCGACAGCGGGCGACTAGCAGCGGCGTGCGTGGCGGCCAGCCTTTCCCCTCCGTCCCGCCGCTCACCTGCCGCGCCCCCTCTCCCGCCGCTCCCAGGCGCCGCCGCGCGGTTCTCCAGTTTCTCCGCGGCCGCCTGAGTCCGACCACGGTCATGTCGCCTCCAGTAGGCCCTCCCGCCGCCTCCCGCCGCCACCAGCAGCGGCTCGGGTTCCCCCGCGCGCAACTACGGGGCCAGCGGCCGGTCAAGGGTCGTGTCCGTGTACTGGGGGACCCCCGGGAACCCAGACAGAGGAGCCCGGGACTCCAACGCCCAGCTAGGGGTCGAGGCGGCGAGCACCCGGTGCACCTACCCGGAAGATGTAGGTGGCACCCCCGCCACCCCCGCCCCCGCCGGCCCAGCGTCTCCAGCCTGGGACCCTTTCAGTCCCATCCGTTGCCGCATGCTCTCCAGTGGCCCAAGACTCTCCCAAACAGACGAGCTGGCTCTCAGGGCTCCCCTGAGTGGCACCAAAGTGGAAATCTGCGTGACCAGGGACTTCCCCGCCCCCCAATGCTGGTGTCCAGGCACCAAGGACTCCTTCGCCTGCTCTTGGCCCGGGCGCCCCTTAGCCCTCGCTCCGCTTACTCCGGGACAGGCGTCCTCGCCCTGCTGCCCCACAAGGATGTACAAAGGCTCCCCGCGACGAAGGAAGAAGAGCGCCGAGAGGAAGACGCCGTGCGCCCGGGACAGGTGGTTTCTGGCGCCTTTGCCGCCGGCGGCTCCGTAGGCGGAGATCCTGCGGGGAGAGGACGCAGGGTTTAACGCCTCGGTCCTGGGCCAGGCTGCGGCGTGAGGTCGGAAACCCGCGGCTGGGAAACTTGCTAAGCGGCTTAGTGTGATCGACTGTGAAGGGATGGGGCAGACTGAGTTTGCAGTTAGGTTCTGCGCCTATTTCAGGAGTGGTAATGGGGACGGCGGGAAAGGGTCAAGCCCCGTTTGGAGCCACTGCTGATTAGGTGGCCGGCCTGTGGATGGTAACAGGATCCCTGCTACCCGCTAGCTAACACGGGCCCTGTTGCTACACTTCTAGCTGGAAGGACAAGCAGTGGAAGTGACTGACACTAGGCACTGCTGTCGAAGACAAAAGGTGATGGTGCTCTGGCTCCTGCTTACCCAGACTGAAGCATCTTAGCCTAGCAGGTGACTGCCCCCCTCGCCCTTGCCAGGCACTTACAGATACTGGCCGGTGTCTGGCGCCCGCCACAGCTGCACGCCTTTCAGCGGCCCGGCAGCTCCCACCGTCACCATCACGCTGCTTCCTGTGTATGCCCCGTCGCACTGTGTTTGTGTGGGCCCCCACCGGCCGCTGGCGCCACAGGTGTTGAACACCCAAGGTCCCCGCGTGTCTAGGTGCAAGGGAGAAGGAAAGAGTAGAATTCCTGTCCAGGCTTAGGGTTGCTGGTGAGCGAAGAAAAGGGAGGAATCGGAAGCTCACCTAGAGGATTTGGCTGGGAAGCTGGCTCCACTCTACTAGAGCTGGGGGTGACTTTCTGCTCCTGGGAACTGGAGACTAGCACCAGCAAGGGCGGGGATGTTAGAAAAGGTGCCTGGAACTCCGGGTTGGAGCAAAGAATAGTTCCTGAAAGGCGGCAGGGGGGAAGCGGGGTTAGAAGAAGGTGCAGAATATGGAGAGACGGAAGAGATTGATGGCCACTCAACAGTATCCTGCTTGCAGCCACACCCCTAAAGCTACCCAGAGGGCGCACACCAGAACCTGAAGCAGCCAGAGTCCCAATCTGTAAGGTGTCTGCATATACCAGGTTCTCCATTCCAGAGTTCTTCTCACCGAGTGATTTGGGGGCTGCACCGTGCCCGGCTGTATAGCACCTCCTCCCCTTTCCTCCATTTAGATTGGTGTCCTTACTCCCAGGTAATGCCAAGGCCCACCCGATTCTTAGATTTGTAAGCGCTCCGATCTTCCTTTACTGCACTCTAGAGGCACAGACCAGAGCTCTGGTTCGAGGCCGCCTTAGAAGGAACCAGTGAGACCTGGTCTGTTTCTGACAAAGCCCCAAATCTAGGTGTCTCTGGTTGGTTGGTAGCCTGACCACCACAGTACTTACCGGCAGCTCCCAGCCACAGCAGCAGCCGGCAGGAGCAGCCCATCGCCCTATCCATTGGGTCCAGCTAAGGATGCAGTGTCAAGACACCCCCACCACCCTGCAGACCTGGAGCTGGCGTGGCTACGCCCATATGGGAGGGGGGGAGCAAGAGGAGGAAAAGGCGGGGCATGTGGGCAAGCTTCCGGGTGGAGCCTTGCTGAACTCCCACCCACAGTCTCAGTCACTGGCCGCTGTCTCATCCGCTGGCCACCCTAACAATCAGGGTGAGTTCGTGGTAGGAGAAAAAAGTTGGCCGCACTCTATTCGTCTGAGATAACAGCCTGGATGGCAGCCAGCCACATCCTAGCACTTGGCAGTGGCTTCTGTAGGTTTCAGGATAGGAACAGAGCGAATGGCTTTATTGGTAGCAGTGTTAATGTGTGTGAATGGTCACACGTGGGAAGTATGCAGAACCAGGTTGGCCTTCAGAGACCCACCTGCCTCCTGAGAGCTGGGATCAGTGGCATATGCCGCAGTGCCTTGCAGGAAGTACTCTCTGAACTGTCCCCAGTAAGGCATTATTGGTCGTCATTGCTGTGGTTATTGGTGCCTTTCTGACCACAGGACAGAACATGACTTTCTGGGTTGGTTACCCACAGTTCCAAGTCCTGTGCATAACTTGTTACTGCCATGACTGGACAAGGTGTCTGAGAACTCCAGCTGGGTAGCTCACCCTGCTACTCTAACACCTGCCAGGTGGAGAGAGTCCAGTGTTCAAGGTGATCCTCTGCTAACAAACTGAATGCCAGCCTGGGCCACAGGAGACTTCCTCTAAGAAAGCCAATCACGATTTAGAGACGTCAGGGGATCCAAGTGCTAGGACCCTAGGCAACACAGAGCAGCACAGCCACGGTCCACAGCTGTCAATCACACGCTAGGACACTTGAGTCACGAGTACTCCGTAGTTTCCACACTGAGAGGGCCACTGGAATTAAGCCTTCAGGTCGTTTTGTGTATTGTATCTGTGAGGGCCAGCCATGATAATTTAAGTCCAGGCAGGTCACCCAAAGGAAGTTCTTTACTTCCTCCAACCATTATCACCTGGGACTCTGGTCATTGATGAATTTCAGTGGAGGCTGGAGTCTCATCTTTTGTTCAAAATGCTAATGTTAAGCCAGGCATGGTGGCTCACGCCTGTAATTCCAGCACACAGAAGGCTGAGCAGGGAGGACAGCTATGAGTTCCAGGCCATCCTGAGCTAGCGTAATACTTTCTCTCAAAACAAAACACATACTCACACACACACTTAAAAAAAAATAAAAAACTAACCTCCCTACAGGAATAAATTTCTTAAAAAGGATCTCCTTCAACCATCTGCAAAGGAAAAGAGATAGGGCATCACCTGGTACCCAGTGCTAATTTCTTCCTAATCCATGATGTGAACTACCCAGGATGCTAAAAACCTAATACAGTCATTAGCCCTGCACGAACTGTAGTCTTGTGTGTTGCCTGTTCCCCTGTCCTCTTTGGGCCTACGAGGAGGAAAGCAAGGGTTACAGGGGACATTCCTTTGGGAGGAGGCACACTAAGTAAGAGTACCTGGATCAAGATGAGGGAGAACCATCCCAGTAAATACTGGATTAAAAAAAAAAATGCCAAAGCCTATGTTTTAACACCTGAAAACTGAAGTTACGCCTAGTAGTTAACTAGCGACTTGGTAAATTCTGAGTTGTGCAGTGGTGCCATTTAACAGAGGCAGGCGGATGTAAGCATGAGGCCAGCTTGGTCTACAGAGTGAGCTCCAGGACAGCCAAGGCTACACAGAGAAACCCTGTCTTAAAAAAAAAAAAAAAAAAAAAAAAAAAAAAAAAAAATCAAAAAAATCAACCAACTAGCCAAACAAACAAAACAAAAAACAAGCAGTGTGATGAGCCACACCCACAATCCCAGTACTTTGGAGGTAAAGGCAGGAGGATCAGTTCAAAGCCATCCTAAACTGCATATGGAGTTCAGAGCCAACCTGAGCTATGAGATCCCATATAAAATAAGACACAGGGCCCGTGAGGTGGGGACCAATAAAGAGTATAAAATAAAGCAGGGCAGTGAAAGGGAGCTTGCTGCCAAGCCGATGTCCCGACTCCCTGGGACCCACTTGGTGGAGGACTCACTCTTCCTAGTGCTTCTCTGACCCTCACCCCTCAGACACACACACACACACACACACACATACACACACCCCGAATAAAATGTAATTTAAAGTTAAAAGGCTGAGGGCAGTGATGCACACTTGTTTAAGAAAATAAACAAAACGAAATTAGACAATTTATGTTTTGATCTACTCCTCCCAGTCATGGTCCTACTAAGGAAAGTCCACTGTGTGGGGCTGGAGGATGGCTCCGTGGTTAAGTGCACCTGAGTTTGGTTTCCAGTACCTACAGCAGGCAGCTCACAACCACCTACAGCTCCAGCGGGACTGACATTATCTTCCAGCCTCTGTGGCCACCTGCACACACGCCATTCATACAAACAGAGGCATACACTACTGCATCAGGCTGACATTTGGCTTGGCTGACCCATCCTTCCAGGGGCCTGCAGAGTTCTCCAGGACCACACCCACTCCCAAGGGTACTGTCACTCTCACAAACTTGTGGACACATCTTTCCATCTCCAGATGGAGACTGTTTTTACCTCCCACCTCTCTCCTTGAGATAATCCCCAACTCTAAACGTTACAAAAACAGTCCGGATCAGCTAGACTAGAAAAGGATTTATTTCAGTGGGTAGCACAGCAATGATACACCCTGGGGGTGAGGAGAGGGGACTCAGCCTGTTCTGTGCCCTCAGTGGGGTAAACAGCTAAGTCACCCTCCGCTCCTAGCACAGCCCTCAGAGGCCCCAGATCCTGAGTTCCAGTATCGGGGTGTAATAAGCATTCCTTCTGTTTCTAAAAAAGGCTCAAACAATGTGCTCGCAGGAAGGCAAGCCGTGTGTTCCCTTGTCCCCCACTGTCTTTCCCTTATGAAATGAGGTTCTTCTGTAAGGGCAGACTTGCAGTGTCAAGCCCCAGGAGAATATACCCATCTCGAGCTGGTGCCCAGCACCCTACGGCTTGAATCCACCATTCTGGAGCACCTCTGTGGGCAATGTCTGAAGGTACTGCTGTCTCAGGCGAGGCAACTGGGAATACAGCTCAAATCCCTCCGGGAGGCTGGAGTTGGGAAGCTTATAGTGGAGGAGATGCTGCCGCAGACCCTGGAGAGAGGGTAAAACCATGAAGTGGGTGGTGAGTCTGTTGAGGTTTGGTTCCCAATACCCACAGTCCTACCTCATCCGCCAGCAGCCACGTTTTCTGCAGCATATTCCTCCGGGAGACCTTCACCTCATCCTAGGAGCACAAGAGGGAGATGCGGTACCGGGCCAAGGACTGATACCCACCACTGGCCTTGGTTAATTCTCATCCCCTCCCCAAGTGGACCACTAACCCCCTCCCACTCTTTGAGTAAGGAAATGGGACTTACTGAGCTCTTTGGGTCTTGGGAGAAGATGAAACTATTGACATGAGCCACAGCTACAGTGTAGAGGACAGGGCACCAGTGTGGACGGAGTGCGCCAGTAACCAGCGCCCGGAAATAGAGCTGAAGGAGAGGCAGGCTATCCTCGGCAGGCTCTGTGAAGCACTCCAACGGCACAGGCAGCTGTGAGGGAGGGAATGAGCTGCTGAGGGCGAGGGTGGAGGGTGCACAGCGGCCAGTGGTGGATGACTGCTGGCCACAGGAGCCAGAGCACCAGGTCCTCCTTTAGGAGGGGGATGAAAACTGAAGGGCAGACGAGCACCTTCCCGGGACACAGAAAGCCCTGGGTTACAGTTCCAGCACACGCAGTATTGATTTTTAAGCCTATTTAATGATGACAAATGTTTATGATGTAGAGCTAAATGAAAAAATTCTCTACGCAGTAGCTCCTATTTTATAAAAATATACAAGCATTCAAAAGAGACTAGAAAAAATATAAATAAAAACAGTTGTTACTGAGCTGGGAGTGGAAGCACATGCTTATCATTCCTGAATACACCCAGAGGACTGGGGCCAGCCTGGGTTACAAAGGAAGGCACTGTCTCAAAAACTTTTTTTATTTTTTGAGACAGTCTCTGTGTGGCTCTGTTTGTCTTGGAAGTCACTCTACAGCCCAGACTGGCCTCAAACTCAGAGATCTGCCTGCCTCTGCCTCCTGAGTACTGGGATTAAAGGTGTGTGCCACCATATCTGGCTCTAAAACTATTTCATTATTTATTTATTTATTTACTTATTTATTTGGTTTTTGGAGACAGGGTTCTCTGTGTAACAACCCGGCTATTCTGGAACTCACAGAGATCCGCCTGCCTCTGCCTCCCACATGCTGGGTTAAGACCTGCACCGCCATGCCCAGCCTGAGCTTCACCACCTGCTGGGACTTTGCCTTAGTCTTATTTCCAGCAAGTGCTCCATAGAAATTTCTCAAGAGTCAAACTCTCCCCAAACTTCCCCACCAGGCCAAACCTCTCTCTCCAATAACACCTCTTCCTTATAGAAAGTCCACTCTGATTGTTCTAAAAATTCTCTGAATTCTGACTTAACTTAAATCTGGGTGATTACGATCTATGGTTTTGTTTTTGGTCTTAGTATACCTTTCCTCTAGGCTACAGGAGTTTACAAGTGGAAGGGAACCTGTCAGATACCATGGTAAAAACCCTCCTATTCTCTACCATCCTGATGCCTTCAGAGCCCCCAAGAGGTAAACTGAGGAACCCCTACACGCCAGAGCTCTGCAGGCTCAGGACGGTGGCCCTTGTATGGCCGAGCACACACCTGAGTCAGTGGCAGGCCCAGGGCTCGCAAGACCCCCACGTGCTCCCCAAAGAGGGTGAGGCGCAGGGTGACACTGAACCGACGCTGCAGCGGAAGGAGGACCAGGGCCCCAAACAAGTGGTCCCCAAAAGAGACAGCCTCAAAGTGGTCTAAGAAGCTGGCGTAGAGGTCAGGAAACGACGTCAGGCCAGGGAGTGGGCAGTCCAGGTTGAGGTTTGGCAGTACTTGGGGCCGACAGAGCCACGCTAAAAGAGCTACCACCAGATGCTGTACAGGAGTCTCTCGGAATAGCTCGCTATCCACCAGGAACACACACATGAGCCGTGCCAGGCGGGCACCAGGAGGCACAGCCCAGAGGGCCTCAGGGCGCCAGCTCTCCAGAACCAGCACCCACTGTAGGACCCGCGTGGCGATGCCTATGGTGTCAGCAGCAGGGAGCCCAGAGGGAGCATCTGAAGCCCGATGGTAGAGATGGATCAATGGCTGGAAGGGCCAGTCAGTGGGCAGCAGTGGCTCCTTAGGTACAGGCAGGAGCAGGCTTGAAACTCGCGGTAACTCCCCACGGTATAAGGCTTGGGAGGTCAGCAGGCTGGCTCTGGCTGGTGAACAATGGGCCAGGTAGCAGCTGCGGATGCTGGGGAGATCCTGGCAAGCTTGAACTAGGAGAGCCCCTCGTTTACACTGAGGGTCCCCACTGTTCCTTAAGGACAGTCTGTCAGAAAAGTCAGCTGCCTCTGGACCCCCTGACGTATTCTCCCTGTAACAGGACACAAAAGCCAAACCTGAGGGCTGGGACCATAGCAGCCAGACGGCTGTGCTGCTAGCTCCTGAGGGCTTCCGAGTTCAGGCCTGTGCCTTTCTGTTCCTACAGCCTCTCACACCAGTGTTGCATAGCACTTAGGAGATGGCACAGAGACAAATTTACTTAAACTTCTGTGCTTGATCTCTAGCTGTGTGGGGATTATGATGTGTCCCACCCAGCTCCTACTTGTTTACTTATGGGGCAGCCTCATTCTGGTGTGTTTGGCTCAGTTCTCATTCATTCGTTCGTTTGTTCGTTCATTCATTCATTCATTCATTCATTCATTCATTCGCTTTTGAGACAGTCTCTTTCTCATGTAGCCCAGGCAGACCTAGAATTTGACAGGTAGCTAAGGCTGCCTTGAACTCCTGATTTCCTTGCTGCTACCTCCAAGTGCTGGGACGAGAGGTGCGCATCACCATGCCAGGCCCTCACTCAAATCAAGAGCCTCACACTTGCCACAGGCGCTCCACTGCTAACTACACCCCTGGCTTATGTACATCTTTTAGCCACCGTAAAGTCTTATCATTCTTGGGTAGGATGAAGATGAGTAGGCTCATCTTCACTTCACTGAGGGAATAACAAATTAAGTATAATAGGTAAAGGAAAGAGATTAAAACCTAGGTTTCCAGGCTCCAAGATGTTGTTTTGTTAATAAAATTCAGCAGCATCCAAAAGTGCCAAACACCAAATGACTGAAACCCCTGGACTCACGGCAGGAACTCCAGCCGGAACACACAGCTCAGCAACAGCTCTTGGGCAAGGTATTCACTTCCAGGCAGCAGCCGGCTCAGCAGGGCCAAGGCCATGGTATGGTGGAGGGCAGTACTGGTGGCTGGCTGTGGCTGCAGTGTTGCCTAAGGAAAAAAAGACGGTGTTAGTGGGTGCGGGGAGGGCAGCAGGGAGAGAACAAAGCAGAGCTGAGTGAGGAGAGGGACAGGGAGATGGAGGACAGCAGCCAGGGAGCATGGACTGGAGTAGGAGCTGCATGTTCCAGCAGAAACGGCACAGGCAATGGAGAAGTAGGGAGGACAGCAGGGTGGGGGCTGCCTCTGCAGACAGGAACCCACCGCTTTTTGGGCTAGCGAGAGCACCAGGTAGTGCAGGTGGTACTCATGGCGCAGGGCCCAGGCAGAGAAGGGTGTGAGCTGTGGGGCAGGCACGGGAGCCACGCACTGGAGAAAGTAGTTCTGGAGTCCTGGGGCAGTCAGCACAGCAGCCAGCTGAGGAAACACGCTTGTTCAGACCTGGAAACTGACTCTACTGTGTTCCAGGGCTCCCCAGATGGCTGTTCCCTCCCAGCCACTCAGAAAAACGAGGCCACCCTTCTTCTGGCCACCTCTCCCTTTTCCCACCCCAGCTACCTTTACCCCATGCCTAGCCTCTAAATAGGCACCCAAGGTTTACCTGTCCACAAAGCCCCTTGTGGTTCCGGACCAGGATGTTGAGGAGAGAAAGGAGGGCAGTGAGGAATGGGAAGGGTGAGGTTGAGCCAGCTATACTGAGAGGGGGACAACCTCCTGCACAGCCCAGGGACACAAGGCTGGGGAGGGCTTCGGGAGCAGGAGCACAAGACAGCGGGTTGCAGAGCGGGGAGCAGTGCCTGCGAGGAGAACAGAGATGCTGAGAGGACTCTGGTCTGGCTGTGCAGATCAGTGCTCATGTTCCTCAGACTCCCAAGGGTTCTCCCTGCCGGGACCCCTAAGGGGCCACTTCCTGGGATGGGTGGGGAAGACAGACCCAGGAGCCCCTCAGGAGAGTTAGTGCCTTCTCCCCACATTCCCCCAGCTGCCCACCAGAGCATACCTCAAAGAATCCCACAGACAGCTCAGAGAAGGCTCACTCAGCAATGGCATCAAGAGCTCATCCAACAGGCGCTCCATGTCCTGAAGCCAATCCTCTGGGCACAGATCTGACTGGAGGATCAAGAGGGGCACTAAGCTGACAGGCCAAAACACCCGTTTTCCTCATCCTATAGACCCAGATCCCCCCCATGCTAAGAGCCTCAAAGGAAAAACAAATCTGTTTGGAAGCCTCCACAGCCTGACCTTTCTGAAGGACAGCCAGCCCTGAGTGTCCTCCAGTGCACAACATCTAGGGGTACATTAGAAGAAAAGACAAGCTGAGCTGCTGCTCAGGGGTCTCTGGTCCCATCAACAAAGTTCCTGGGAAACAGCAGCAGGAAGACACGGGTAGAAGTAAAACGGAGAGGGTGGGCTCAGTAGAGAAGCAGCTGTCTAGCATGTGTGAGGCTCCGGGTTCCACTCCTCCACTCCCAGTACCACATCTATACATACCGACCGTAAGCCACAGAGACGGAGAGAGGTGCCAACAGAGGAGTGGGGAAGTGGGGTTCAGAACAGGAGGAAGAGGGTAGGACGCAGACAAAGACAGGCAGGCTGCACTCACCTGCTGGCTCCAGGCCTGGTAGTAGGCACCCAGGAAGAGCAGACAGGCACTGGGCACTGGGCACAGGGCATTCCATACATCAGGTCTGGGTAGGAACTTTAGGGTCTGCTTTAGACATGGCTCGATCAGTGGCTTAAGTCCAGATACCTGCGTCCAGGTGACTGAAGAAGGGATGGCCGACACGCAGGCCTCAGCAGAGTCACTGCCGGAGTATCAAAAAGGGCAAAGGTATGGTCTGGCCACCTTACTCCCTGTGGAGGAGCATTCCCACCTGTCCTGGGTTGCTGCTGGGCATGCCTGCTGGCAGGCTAGCACCTGGCCTACCTGCTGGGTTCAGGATGTGTGCTGCTAGCTGCCAGGGTCAGCTGGGTAAGAAGCGTAAGCAGAGAGGCTATCCGCTGCATGGACAGTGGCTTTGGGGGATGGGTGCTGAGCTCTGTAGGCAGGGTCTGCAAGGCCCGCATGAGCACTGGGTACATTTCCCTGGGGAAGAACAACTGGCCTTCACTGTATGAAGAGACCAAGATGAGGGCACAAAGCACAGGCCTGCCAGGAGCTTCCATCTGGTGAAAGAGCATCAGGAAGGAGAAAGCCCCAGGATGGAGACACTGTGCACGGCTAGGTCCTGAAACTTGGGATGGCTGCAACCCTTCCAGGTTGCCCCCCAACACCGATCTGACACCTGATTTCATCAATGTACTAATGCTTTTGTCAAAGACTGCAGCTAACCCTCCCTTCCCTAGCAGGTCCTGACTCCCAAGCTATCTCCAGCAGACACCCGCTCACCACTCTTGGCCTCCCCTCCTAGACCCTGAACAAAGCTGAAGGAAGTAACAGTAAGACTCCAAACACACAATGGAGGGCTCTACAAGAAGCCTACTCCTGCCTTCCTCACCTGTAAAGGTCGCCACCCTGGCCATAGGAAGCGACCACGGCCCACAGACGGAAGGCCTCAGTGCTCAGCATCTCTGCCTCCTCAGCGGGCAAGGCCAGTTCTTGTGGAGCTTCGGCTAGGAACCGGCTCAGACGGCTCCTGAAGTCACAGCTGCTGAACTGGAGATGAGCAGAAGGTGTGGTATCTATCAGCATTTTCCAACTGGTATCCAGTTCTCTCTTGGAAAAAGGCTCAGGCTGGTCCTACTCTAAGTCTCTGTGAGGCCACAGGGCCTATGGCTCTGGGCAGGGGTGAAAGAATCTCAGCCTTCTCCATCTTTTGTAAGCACTGATTTGGGGCTACAGGCCTATGGACGTCATCTCCCTCCTCCTTCCCTGTGGGCTCTCTGAGACCGGCCTCGGGTCATCAGGCTTGCCAGCAAGTGCCTTTACGTGCTGAACCGCCCCCTGGCCAGCGCTCCTTCCTCCTTTTTGGACAGTATTTGCTAAGTACCTTTTCTAGGCTACAGGTGCCCAGTGCCTATCTGCAGCTAGCAACTCTGGATCAGTTTTGCATCAGAGAACCTTCCCCACGTTATGAGACCAGACTAGGTCCAACAGACCCAGGTGCCCACAGGCTCCTGCCTGCTGGTCTCTGTTGAGTTTCTGAGCAACTGGACCAGAGAGGAAGAGGAAGGTGAGGTGAGGTAGCTGTCCAGAATTAACGGATCATGTTTAATCTAGCTCAAATCAGCCCTGTCTCATGCCCTCCAACTTTTGCCTTGGGTCCTGCTTACCAGTCGGGCAGCAATATTCTTCCCAGCCGAGGCCAGGACTCTAAGCAGTTTCATGGCAGCAGCACAGGGCACTTTGTATAGACTGGAAGTAGGCCCCACCCCCATGGGGGACCAACGGGTAGGCAGGAATTCTTGAACTATGGTCTCTATTAGCCGAGGACACTCTAGGACCTGCAGGAGACAGGAGGAAAAGGGAGGCAGACAGGATCAAGATGAAGCCCCTCCAGCTGGGCACACACCATGGCTATGCCTATAATCTCAGTACTCAGGACGCTGAGGAAGGATTTCCACAAGTTCCAGGCTAGCCTGAGCTATATCATGAGCCCTTGGCCAGCCTGTGCTATAACGAGACCCTATCTCAAAATAACGGCAGCAACAAAAATAACAATAACAAAACCCACGAAATAAAGAAGGAAGAACCCAGGCGTTGTTTGTCCATGCATCGCCCTTCTCCCCTTCTCACCCTCGTGGCTGACTCCAGGGAATGCCGGGCCAAGCGGATAAGGACAGCCAGGATGTCAAGGACCACAGAGGGCCCTGGGCAGGTCACCTCCAGCACATAGCGCAGCCGAGGCAGCAGGTTGGTAGCCAGGAGCCCCTAGGACTCAAAAAGAAACCCATTGCCGCATGAGGTGAAGACCCAGGTCTAGACCCCTCCTGCCCAATAAACCTGCCCACTAGGTCAAGGCCTGGAAGGTAGATTGCCATCTACCTTGATGACATCGTGTCTGGCCAGGTCGGGGGGAGGGCGGCTTTCTTCCTCAGGGGTCTTCTTCTTCGCCTTTTTGGTTGTGGGTTCTTCGTCCTCACCTTCATCGTCTTTGTCCTCCTGACTGGGCATCAGAGGGAACACCGAAGCTCCATGATACCAAGAGAAGGTGCTGTCAAGGAGCTCCTGCCGGAGGATGGGGCAGAGTTGGGAAGAGACGGAAAGGCAAGAAAATGGTTCCAGGGGGGAGAGCAAAACTCCTTCTCCCGACACACACGACAGCAAAGGCAAGGCTCCCAGGACTGTGGATCCGAGAAGAGGCTGCCAGCTGCTCTCTATTCTCCATTCTGCCTGCAAAGCCTTGGCAAAGGGCATACCCAGAGTGAGGAACAGAACCCCATTCCTACCCCTGACATACCTCATCTCCAGGAGCTACCAGTAGGGAGCGAAGAGCCCGGACGGCTGCTGCGATGACACCATCTACCCTGTCATCCAGAGAGAAGCGAAGCAGGAAGAGGAAACCAGCATCCAAGAGGAGGCGCAAGATACTGCCGGCTAGGCAGTCTCCAAACTCACCAGCCTGGGCCTTGGGGTCAGGGGGAAAAAAACTGCTGAAGATGCAGAACTTGTACAGAACCTTTGCTGACCCATGACCTTGCATTTGCCCCATTCCTAGTCTGACCCACAGTGCAAAGAAAAAAAGTCTATGATGAAGGGGTGAGGGATGCGGTGGAGCAAGGCAGGACCAGGCCCGCAGTCCACTTACCCTGCTGATGACCTGGGACAACACGTGCAGTGCCAGGGCTCTCTGCTGGGACACCTGGCTGCGGGTCAGATGGAACAGCTCCTGGAGAGAGTACCCTGCTCTCTGGTGCAGGGACACAAAGTCAAAAGGAATCAAGACACAGGGCAGTGTCCCCCAAACACCCAGGAGGACGTCGAGGAAAAGGCAGCATTAGTCAGTGATATCTAGTTCTCACACTCCTTGGAGCCTCAAGCTGATAAAGAATACAGGACATACACAGCAATGGTGGCATAAAGCAGACAGGGATGCAGTAGCTGCTGGCTTTTCTTTTTAAAGATTTTATGTATATGTATATTCTGTCTACATGTACATCTATCTGTACACCAGAAGAGGTCAGCTTATCCCATGAGACTACAGCTACAGATGGTGGTGAGCCACCACATGGGTGTTGGGAATTGAACTCAGGACCTCTGAAGGAGCAGCCAGTGCTCTTAACCACTGAGCCATCTCTCCAGCCCAGTAGCTGGTTTAATTTCTAAGCAGAAGACAGGTGAGGAAAAGGAATCTGGTCTGGGGGTGGGGGGGAGGTAGGGCTTCAATGGCCTAGCATGGACTAAGGGTACAGATGTTGCTGCGAGTGAGCCCGGGGAGGCTATGAAAATAGGGTGACCATGTGGCGGTCAGCAGAGTGGTACAGCAGGAGGAGAGAAGGCAGAGCTAGGGGGGTCCATAATAGGCTGTGCTGCCAAGCTAGGAGCTGGGACCGTATTCTATGAGCAAAGGAGACTTGGGAAAGGTAAGAAAATCAGGATGGCAACCCCATGAGGGATGGAACTGTCTAAGGGAAAGCTTGCAATGCCTGGCTTTGAGTTCCACAACAAGATGCCAGTAGGAGGAACAACAGCAATCTGACTCTAAGAACTGAATGACAGCAAGGCTATGAGCTGGAACAGGGCACACAGATCAAAGGCGACTGACCAGATATCCTTTACTGCACAGATGTTCCACACTTGCCAAGAACTTCCCAGTCCTCTCTGGGTCTCATGCCTTACCTCGGCCTCTTCTCCATGGTGGTGTAGGCCCAGGTGGGTGGGCAGGTCCACATCAGGTGCCAGGAGCTGTCCTTGAAGGCTGAATCGGGCCTGCATCCGCTAAGAGAAAGAAAAACACTGGGCTCCCACAGCAGCGACTTCATCACACTCAAGCCTTTTTGGACTGGGCCTGGGTGCTACCTCTGACTGGAAATGAGGGTCATTTCCTTAGGGCCAGGCAGGAGATGGGAGAAGCTGAGAGCACAGAAGAGCAGCATCCCCATCCACCTGGTCCCTCTCACCTCCTGTGTCTGCTGCCGTCGGAGTGGGGGCAGGTCCTGGGTCCAGTGGAGCTTTTCCAGCTCAACAGTGTCCATATGGAGCCATTCTTTGTTGGGGGTCACGGGTAGTTTCAGTGCTAGGGAGGCAGAAGCATAGCATTCCTCCAGGGACTCAATTCACCCGTCTGTAAGATTCCCCACTGGCAGAGGGCAGCTGCCCCAGGCCCTCTGCACTGTCTAGCAGCTCCAACCCTCAGCTATGGCTCAATGCTATGGCTTAGGGGCTGGAGCCCCTGGGAACTGGATGAATGTTTCAACTACAGCAGACATGGCTGGTCCTGGCTCCAGCCCCTTGCTGACTCCAAAGACTTGTTTGAGAGAGAAAGAGGAGAAAAAAAAGAAGAGGAGGAACAGAAAAGGAAGACCATCTGCCAAGGAAAGTACCGCAGTCCTCTCTGGTACCAGACCACTGAAGGAGCAAAAGAACAGGGACAAAGAAGAGGTGCAGGATTTCAAAACACCTCTACCACATCCTCCGGCTTCCCCATCCCCACCCCGCCCCCACTCAACCTGCCTGGCTGGCCCAGCAGTCCTCCAGGAGCAGGAGGTTCCGGGTCATAATGAAATTTCCTCTCTTGTAATCCCTAATGGAATAATCTTGTTTCTGGGAAATAAGTGCTCCCACTGGTCTCTGCTTCTGGTCTGGCGTGTCTCTAGTCCTGCATCAGATTCTTCTCCCCTTACGCCCTGCCACCTGCCATCCCCCTGCAGCACAGAAGAGGAAGGAAGCAGGAGCTGTGCACCTGCAGCAAGAGCAGGAAGATGCCTGTCTCGGGAGGGACAGTGGCACCTTGCTGCCTCTTCAGGTGGGGGGAGAAGTAGTGGTAATAGGACGAGAAGCAGAAGTGTGTGCACCAGCAAATGAGGGCTATCTGAGCCAATTACAGCACTAATGAAGATTAACCTTCCATTTCCACCTCTCCTCCCCATCAGCCAGGCCAAGGAGGAAGGACAGTTTTTTCTACTTTGTGTGTGTGAGTAACAAAACAGTCCTCGGGAATGGCTGTTCTCTTCCACCATGTAAGTTCCAGGGATCTAACTTGGGCTGTCTGGCTTGGGGGCAAATGCCTTTATCCTCTGAGCCATTTCACCAGCCCGCTCCCCTCTTCTGTAGCCCTGGTGTCCTGGAACTTGATATGGAGACATCAGGCTGGCCTCAAACTCACAGAGATCCACCTGCCTCTGCCTCCTGAGTGCTGGGATTAAAGGCATGCCACCACCACCTGGCTTTCCTCGCTATTCTTATCCACCGAAAGATGGTGTCTCTCCTCCCCACCTGGGGCTCTGGGCTCCAGCTTGTCCTCCTCCATGGGCTCACTGGTAGACGCTGACAGGATGGGCTCTTCTTTAGCGACTAGAACTGTGGGTCTTCCTGGGCTCTGCCCCTTGGAGTCCTTGGTTCCTGCTTGCTCCAAGGAATGGCTATGAGATCTCAAGAAGGCAACCAAGCTGGGGTCTGGGAGTAAAAGTGGAGAGAATAAGAAGCAGGTGGGCACTCCGTAGCCTTCCACACACCTGACACCTGCTGAGAGCTTCCACCTCTGGGTGCCAAGGACAAGACAAACTGCTTCCCAGGCTTGGCCCAGGACCCTTGCGCTCTCCTGTGGCTCTTTAATGACACTGCCAGGCCACACCTGTATAGCCCCTGGGGCCTGACTATCCCCATGGCCCCTGCTCTTCACAGTCCTCTGAACCACTCTGGCCACCAGGCCAGAAAACTGAAGCAGCTGTGGTTTTGTGAACGTTGACTAGAGCCTAAAGGAAAACACTTAGATGAACAAGTTCTTTCAGTCAGCTTGTACATATATTCACTAAAAACTGAATACACACTACACCGTGCTCACTATACCGTGCGGAACAAGACTGACTCTGAGAAAGGCGTGGTGGACCACACTGGCCTGTGTACAACCGGAAGTGCTGTAGTTACACCACAGGATAAAGTACGGCTGTAGTAAGGCACAGCATGAACTATGACAGCTAGTGCAGAGATGCAGATGGGGCCGGTGGCTAGACCAGTCAGAAGCACTAACTCTTAGACTGAATCCACAGGACCAGATGTGTAGAGCACTTTGTCTGGCATGTGCAAGGCTCTGGGTTCCCTGTAACATCCCTCTGCTGCCCCACAATTAATTCCTTCTCAAGTTCTAACCATCTATGTGGCTTGTGGAGAAGTTCTTAAATTTCTGAGCCTCTTTCTTTTCCCTTTATGGAATTTTTTAAATTGTTACTGGGGATATGGGAGGTTATATGTGCCATGGTGCAACGGGGAGGTCAGAGGACAACTTAGTGGGATCAGCTCTCTCTTCTACCTTCACATGGGTTCCAGGAATCAAACCCTGGTCATCAGGCTTGCTCAGTAGCACCTTTACCCACTGAGCTATCACACAAGCTCCAAGTTTTATATTTTTGAGGAACGGTCTCACAGAGACAGTATGCCTCAAACTGGTCTTGTAGCTGAGCATGAACTCCAGCCCTCACGAGTGCTGGGATTAAAGGCCTGTGCCACCCTGAGCAGCAGAGACTGGGTTGTTTTGGGTTTTGAGACAGAGTTTCTCTGCGTAGACTGGAAGTTGCTCTGTAGACCAGGCTGGCCTTGAACTCACAATTACCTCTGCCTCATGAATGCTGGGATTAAAGGCATGCACCACCACTGTCAGGCTATTTTTTTTTTTTTGTTTATTAGTAAAATTAAGTTAATACCTATTTCTCCCAGGAGTAAAGGAATAGTTTAAGAACAAAACAGGGGCTGGAGAGATGGCTCAGAGGTTAAGAGCACTGGCTACTGTTCTGGAGGTCCTGAGTTCAATTCCCAGCAACCACATGGTGGCTCACAACCATCTGTACTGAAATCTGGCGCCCTCCTCTGGCATGCTGGCATACATGGAGGCAGAATGTTATATACATAATAAATAAATAATTTTAAAAAAAAAAAAAAAAAAAAAAAAAAGAACAAAACAGAAGAAATGCATGAAAGTATTTGGCATATAGTACATCAATCTCTAATGCCACTAAATAACTAAATACTCACAACACGTCTGTCCTACACCAGCACATGCTGCAGTGGCTCACTGCTTCCCTCAGCTCCTTTAGAGGCTAGAGGTACAGTTCATGATAGGATATTTGCCTAGAATACGTAAGGACCAGGGTTCAATCCCAGCTACCAAAATAAACAAACACACACGCGACAAAGCACCTGGCACTCAGAGTAGGCCTTCCCCAACAAGTAACAGCTGCTGCTTAGCTTGGTTCCAGCAGGGAGACCTAGCATCATTACCAAGCTGAGCCAGTAACTGCTGCTGCTCCTTCAGGATCTCCTCGGGAGCCATGGCTTGCAGTCTTGCAACATTCTCTTCGTGGATGGTCTGGACTTCCTGCTCAGCCGCCTGGCTCCTCAGCCCCTTCCCTGTGACCAGATTCGATCTGTGGAAGTCATGGCTGCCCCCTGGAAACTGGCTGCCTTTGTCCCTGGGGGACGGTGTCTCAGAGGGCACAGCGCCTGAAAGAAGCGTAATAAAGTAATCAGCTTTATTACTCCGCCCTCCTGGCTCTTCCTAGACCCTCTTGAATATTGTTTCTTCAATAAGCCAACCAGTCCCAGGGACTAGTGATGAACCTGGGACTTGGCTGGACACCGAATGGACACCACACAGCGTTCCAGGCATTCTGGGGAGGCGAGGTGGCAGCTTCTCAGGCACTCTTCCCTTAAGACTTCCATGGGAAGACTTCCCTCTGAATCACCAGATCTTGACGTAGCCATCCACCATCACCAGGAGTTTATCTCCTGCTCTTCCACATTACTAATGAAAACCTGGCCGATATCCTTTACATTCTCTCCCAGACACTGCTAACCTCGCCTCAGTACTTCCTCTTTAGCACTGAGCCATCTTTCCAGTCCCAGTGCCTATTGTTTAGTTCTGTAGATAATGTAGTTCTCAAGGACTAGAGGCTGAATTAATAACTAACCCTCCCTTAGCAGTTTCTATCTGAAGTCAATTCAAAGTATGCTTGAAGGAGCTGCAGACCAAGATGGGCTCAAATTCAGAGATCCACCTGCCTCTGCCTTCTGAGTGCTGGGACTAAAGGTGTGAGCCATCAGACACTACATAGCTGTTATTTATTCTTTCTTTGTCAAGTGCTGGTGGCACATGCTTTTAATCCCAGCACTTGAGAGCTAGAAGCAGGCAGATCTTTGTGAATTAGAGGCCTGCCTAGTCTACAAGTTCCAGGATAGCCAGGCCTAAACAAAACAAAAACAAAACAAAAAAACAATGCCAGGTAGTGGTGGCACACGCCTTTAATCTTTAATCCCAGTACTTGGGAGGCAGAGGCAGGAGGATCTCTGTGAGTTCGAGGCCAGCCTGGTCTGGGACTGGAGTTGTGGGTGGTTGAGTCATCATATAGGTGCTCAGAACTGAACCTGGACCTTTGCAAGGAAACAAAGATAAAGGACAGAAAGACTAAATACACTACATCTGAGAGCTGAAGTTGTGGCTCTGTTGTTAGCATGCACATCCTTGCTAGGACACATGACGCCCTGGGTTTGATCCCATAACCATATAAACTGGGCTTGGTGGCACAGGGAAGCAGGAGGATCAAATTTTAGTATCATCCTCCACTAGATGGTGAGTTCAGGCCAGACTGGAAGACATTACCTCTGTCTCTGCCCCACTCCACCACAATCTAAAAAAGAAAGCACATTTATAAGAAACAAAGAAGACTAAACTCAAGCATTTCAGCCCAGCACTCACCCTCTGGTGGGTCTAGGTTGGGGACAACTTCCCCAGCTGCGGAGACCTGGTTTTCAGTTGCCCTCCTTGCTGCAATCTCTTGGGCAAAGATGCTCTTCTTACCCGATGCTCCCAATTTCCCCTGCAGGGCAAAGAGAACAACCCAAGCTGCTGAAATTTATTACCTGCTCTTCCTTAGCTCATTAACCAAGGCTCTGCAATGAAGAGGAAAGAAACTTTCTCAAAGCAAGCAGAACTTCTGGGATATGAAGGTACACATCTGAAACCCAGCAGAAAGAACAAGAGTTCAAGACATTCTCTGCCACACAGCAAGTCTGAAGCCAGACTGAGAAATGAGACCTTATCTCAGAAGAATAAAGAGGAACAGCAAGATGGCTAAATTGGTAAGGGGACCTGAAGCTGATAACATGAGTTTGAAGCAGGGGACCCACATGCTGGAAGGAGAAGTGACTGCTACAGGTTTTCTTCTGATCTCCATTCCCAGGCATGAACACACTTGTGAGCACACATACAAATACACAGTGCAGATGTGCACACACCTACACTCACGTAAAAGTAGTTGCTCTGTAAGCATGAAGACCTAAGTTTGTATCTCCATAACCCATGCAAAACTGGGCACAATTAGGACATATCTGTAATCCCAACATTTCTAAAGCAAGATAGGAGGTAGAGACAAAAGAATCCCTGGAAATTCTGAGGCCATCTAAGGCTGGGTGCTTTAATCACAGCACTGGGGACGAGGCAGTAGGATCTCTGTGAGTTCTGTGAGTTCAAGGCCAGTCTGGTCTATACATTGAACTCCAGGCCAGTCAAGACTACATAGAGAGAAAAAACAAAACAAAAACCAAAAGCCATCTGGCCTGATGTGCAAAGCAGCAAACAACCAAGATTAGCTATTTTAAATAAGGTAGAAGGCAGAGAATGACACCTGAGGTGGTTTTCTGATGTCCAAAATTCACACATAACAACTTGTGCACACATATATACATACACACACCAGAGGAAAAAAAAAGAAAATAGGACTTGGACAGTGGATACAGCTCAGGGTGTATAGCCTGCCTAGCAGCAGGAAGAGCGCTGTATTCAATTTCCAGCACTACATAAGAAACAAAGCAATTCCAACACTTGGGAAGACTGAGGCAAAAAAAAAAAAAAAATCCTGTGAGTCTGAGGCCAGCCTCTTAGGAGACTGTCTCAAACAAAAGAGGTGTGGGGCTCAGTGGTTAGGAGCACTTGCTGCTCTTACAGAGGAATTGAGTTCAACTCCCAGCACCCAGAAATGGCTCATCACCATTCATTAACTTCCATTCCGTGGGTTTCAAAACCCTTTTCTGATCTCCATGGGCACCTTATAAAAGTGAAATTTGGAAGAGGAGGACTGAAGAGATGGCTCAGCAGTTGAGAACACTCACTATTCTTCCATTCCCAGCACCCATCAGGCTCGCGAGTGCCTAGAGCTCACTTCTAGCACTTGTGTGCACATACCCACCCACACATATAAATGGTTTAAGTTTTTTTAATGGTTTTCCGATACAGGGTTTCTCTGTGTAGCCTTGGCTGACCTGGAACTCACTCTGTAGACCAGGCTGGCCTCGAACTGCCCGCCTCTGCCTTTGGCTTAGTTTTAAAATTAAAAAAAAAAAAAAAAAAAAAAGGACTTTTCCTGTCGGGCGGTGGTGGCACACGCCTTTAATCCCAGCACTCGGGAGGCAGAGGCAGGCGGATCTCTGTGAGCTTGAGGCCAGCCTGGTCTATAAAGTGAGTTCCAGGACAGGCTCCAAAGCCAAACAGAGAAACCCTGTCTTGAAAAACCTAAATAAATAAATAAAATAATTTTTAAAACAACAAAACAAAACAAAAAACAGATTCTCTTTGCATACCCCAAGCTAGCTGCTAACTTACAATATTCCTATCTCAATCTCCTGAGATGACAGATGTGGGTCACCACCCCCATTTAATCTTTACATTCTTGGCCATTTTGCTCTCTTTGGGTGTAGAAATTTCATGTATTTTGGTTTCTCTGTAAGAACTGAATACTAATTTTCTGTATTTCTCAGCTCTCTCTTAATTATCTTCCTGATCCAAGTGTAAACAATGACCTTAAGATAGCTTTTCTTGAGCTGGGCAGCAGTGGAGCGCACCTTTAATCACAGCACTTGGGATGCAGAGGCAGGAGGGTGTCTGTGAGCTTGAGGCCAGCCTGGTCTACAGAGTGAG
This sequence comes from Arvicola amphibius, assembly GCF_903992535.2. NCBI lineage: Eukaryota > Metazoa > Chordata > Mammalia > Rodentia > Cricetidae > Arvicola > Arvicola amphibius. Next base: position 55,882,786 of record NC_052051.1, on the reverse strand, counting down.
TTCCAGGACAGCTAGGGCTACACAGAGAAACCCCGTATCAAAGAAAAGAACTTTCCTAAAGTACCTAGAGAAGATTTACCCTGAAACTCCCCAAGCACCAGCTGTGCTAGATAGTATTGTGCCAACGGATACCACCAGAGTTACCTGGAAGGAGGGAACCTCAACTGAGAGAACAGCTCCACAACATCTGGCCATAATGCATTTCCTAGTCAGTGAAAGATGAGGACGGGCCCAGCCCATTGCGGATGTGTCACCCCTGGGCTGGTGATGGTGTCACCCCTGGGCTGGTGGACTTGGGGTCTATAAAAAAGCAGGTTGGGCACTGGAGAGATGGCTCAGAGGATAAGAGCACTGGCTGCTCTTCCAGAGGTCCTGAGTTCAATTCCCAGCAACCTCAAGGTGGCTCATAACCATCTGTAATGAGATCTGGTGTCCTCTTCTGGCCCACAGGAATACATGCAGACAGAATATTGTATGTATAATAAATAAATCTTTTTTAAAAAAAAAAAAAAGAAAGAAAAGAAAAGAAAGCAGGTTGTGGAGACTATAAGGAGCAAGCCAGGAAGCAGCACTCTTCCATGGCTTCTGCATCAGCTCCTGCCTCCAGGTCCCTGCCCTGCTTAATTCCTATGCTGACTTCATCAATGATGAACTATGACACGGAAATGTAATTGAAATAAACCCTTTTATCCCCCAGTTGCTTTTGATCATGGTGTTATCCTGCAGCAATAGAAACCCTAAGGAGACCCCACCTAAGGTAACCCTGCTTACCTGTCTCTCCTTTGAGCGATGGAACACAGTGGGGAAAGGGACACCACTGGACACAGGCAGAGTCACAGTGACTGAACTTGTATCCCGTTCCTGTGGCAACGGAACACAAAACAATGAAGACGCACAGGTTTCTCCAGGCTGAACCCTAGTCCACTGGCCTCAGGACCCTCATTCCAAGGGTTCCTGAACCTATGTTGGATCTGTCCTAGGTGGTCTAACCTAACCCTAACCTGACTGCAGAGTGGGAAAGTCTACCTTTCTGCAGCACCCTCTGCTCATAAATCCTTTCTTCTCCAAATGGGATCCCCCCCCCCCCACAACTAGGCTAACACGTACAATAATTTTAGACAGAACAGCGGTGATGTGCTGATCGTGCCTACTCAGCCTCTCCTCAGGGTCTTCATCATGAGGCAGGGCGTGGCCAGGACTGGGTTTAGCTCTCTTTGCAGGAGCGGGAACCAGAGCTGGGGGCACATCTGGGAGATCTGAAAGAAAGAACGCAGATGTTGAGTACAGCCACACTTTCCTAAGAAGGTATCAGAGCTGGGGGCAGCAGCAAAGAACAAGACAGATGCTCTGGGCCCTAGATCAAGCTGTGTTATCTTGGTTAGGACATTAACCTCTCTGAACCTCAACCTCTTCATCTATATAGTGGAGCTGCAGAGGTGCAGAGCTGCCCATGGTGGTGCACACCTGGTATCCTAGAATTAGGCTGAAGACCACCACAAGTTCACAGTCAGTTTGTGCTAAATAGTGAGTTTCAAACAAGCTTGAGTCACAGAGCGAGACCCTTTCTCACAAACAAAACAGAATGCTAAAAAATAAAAATAAAACAAACTTTTAGCAACAGAGGTTACAGCTGGAACAGTATTCAGTCACCTCAGCAGAAAAAGGGGCTCCCTTAGGCTGACCCCTCTCTCCTCAGAAGGAAAGCAGGCTCCCTTATGCTGACCCCTCTCTCCTCAAGAGGAAAGTGGGCTCTCTTAGGCTGACCCCTCTCTCTTCAGAAGGAAAGCGGGCTCCCTTATGCTGACACCTCTCTCCTCAGGAGAAAAGCGGGCTCCCTTAGGCTGACCCCTCTCTCCTCAAGAGGAAAGTGGGCTCTCTTAGGCTGACCCCTCTCTCTTCAGAAGGAAAGCGGGCTCCCTTATGCTGACACCTCTCTCCTCAGGAGAAAAGCGGGCTCCCTTAGGCTGACCCCTCTCTCCTCAGGAGAAAAGCGGGCTCGCTTAGGCTGACTCCTCTCCCCTCAGAAGGAAAGCAAGCTCTCTTAGGCTAACCCCTCTCTCCTCAAGAGGAAAGTGGGCTTCCTTAGGCTGACCCCTCTCTCCTCAGAAGGAAAGCGGGCTCCCTTATGCTGACACCTCTCTCCTCAGGAGAAAAGTGGGCTCGCTTAGGCTGACCCCTCTCCCCAGGAAGAAAGTGGGCTCCCTTAGGCTAACCCCTCTCTCCTCAGGAGGAAAGTGGGCTCCCTTAGGCTAACCCCTCTCTCCTCAGGAGAAAAGTGGGCTCCCTTAGGCTGACCCCTCTCTCCTCACGCCCATCCTTCAGGCACTCACTGTCCAGCATCACCACATCCCGACGGTCCTGCAGTGGGAACTGGTCTGGGTGAGCATCACCATGTCTCCTACTTCCTTTCACCAGCTGTACGGCTGGAGCCGCACCAGCCTCGAGGAACTGACTCTGGAAGCGCAGTAGGTCCACCTCGGACTCTCCAGGCTTTGGTCTGGACAGCATCGTGACACAAAAGCTGTGACCTTTGTATGACTCCTTCCAGTCCTTCTTGCTGTGGAAACTCTCTCGTTAACCCTAGGAGCAATGCAACAACAGCCTTTATAACCGAGCACTGATTATCTTGTTTCTCATGAGTCTATGCGAACTCGCTCCTCATCATTATCATTGCCATTGCCATTTCTCTCTCTCCTTTTTTTTTTTTTTTTTTTTTGGTGGGAGGCAGGGGGATTTGAGACAGGGTTTCTCTGTAGCTTTAGAGCCTGTCCTGGAACTAGCTCTTGTAGACCAGGCTGGCCTCGAACTCACAGAGATCTGCCTGCCTCTGCCTCCCGAGTGCTGGGATTAAAGGCTAAAGGCATGCACCACCACCACCCGGCTGCATTTCTTTCTCCATCAGCACTCCCTTGGCCATCAATCTAGTAAAATTATTTAGAGGCAAGGATGGTGGCGCACATCTGTAACCCAGCACTAGGGAGTGAAGGCAAGAGGGTACAGAGTTCAAGGTTATCCTTGGCTATACAGTAAATTCAAAAGTCAGCCTGACATACATGAAATTCTGTATCAAAAAACAAGTAAGAATTGGTGTGGTGGCACACGACTTTAATTATAGCACTTGGGAGGCAGAGGTACGTGGATCTCTGTGAGTTTGAGGCCAGCCTGGTCTACCTAGTAAGTTCCAGGACAGCCAAGGCGACATAGGGAGACCCTGTCTCAAACAAAACAAAACAACCAAAAAGGATATATAGTCAATTTAGGTTGTTTACAATCTGTGCGTGGCAAAACTCTCAAAATGTTCTCAAACTAGATGTTGGCAGCAACCTTATATATGCACTAAAAAGCCACTGAATTATAAACTTTAAAAAGTTAAATTCACCAGGTATGGTGTAACATGCCTTTAGGGAGGCAAAGGCTGGTGGATCTCTGTGAATTTGAGGCTAGTTTGGTCTAAATAGAGAGATCTTGTCCAAAAATAAACAAACAAACAAATATATCAACAAGGATTCAATGACTCAATCAATAAAGAAAGACACTTGCTGCCAAGCCCGGCAACCTAAAGTCAATCCCCACACATGGTCAAGATAGAGAACCAACTCCTGCAAGCTGTCCTCTGACCTCCACAAGCACAATGGCATGTGTGCCTACCTTCACAAAATACAGTGAATAATAACATAATAAAAAAATGTCAAAATATGGCACATGGGAGAGCCCAGTACACCAGCCATCTTCTAAAGGCTAAGAACAATAAGAAGCAAGGAGACACTAGCTAGATAGGTCAGAATCATAACAGTGCCGCACATCCAGTCCTATACAGGATCATATGTAATAACTATTAACTATAGTTACTAGGCCAGTATAGAAAATATTCCTAACACAAGGACTGAAGGGAATAGAAATGTCAAAATAATCATGAGCATATAACTTAAGGAATAGTACTAAAAGTCAGCTGTGAGTGCTATAACCCTAGCACTCAGGAGGTTAAGGCAGGATTGAGAGTCTCAAGATAGTTTTTTGTTCCAAAAATGTAAAAAACAACATTATCCCTAAAAAAGCTTTTTGAGGGTGCTGGAGAGATGGCTCAGAGGTTAGGAGCACTGGCTGCTCTTCCAGAGGTCCCGAGTTCAATTCCCAGCAACCAATGGTGGCTCACAACCATTTATGATAAAAATCTGGTGCCCTCTTCTGGTGTGCAGGCATACATGCAGGCAGAATGCTGTATACATAATAAATAAATCTTTTTTAAAAAAGCTTTTTGAGTGTTTTCTTTGGGCTGAGTGGTGTACAAAAGGCTATAAATGTTTTCAGGAAAAAAGAAAAAAGCCAGACTAGGCTACTAGGCTAGGAGACACTCTATCGAGAGAGAGAGAGAGAGAGAGAGAGAGAGAGAGAGAGAGAGAGAGAGAGAGAGAGAGAGAGTCAGGTATAGGTCAGTGGCACAGTGTTTGTCTAGCATGCATAAGGCCTTGGTTGCTCTGCCCAGTAAATACACACACACACACACACACACACACGCACACACACACATATGCACACACACAGGGCTGATGTGGGTTGTTTAGCAGCAGCATTAGAAATCAATAAGTTAGAAATCAAATACCAGCTCCACTACTTATTAGAGTAAAATTAGGCAAATTATTTAAGCTATTATAAATTCAGTTTCAACTGTAGAATGCACAGGGCTGGGGCACCAGTAATCCTAACATTTGGCAAGTGGAGGCAGGAGGATCAGGAGTTACAGGTCTGCCTGGGATAAATGAAACCTTTCAAAACAACAGTAAAAGATTATTGCACAAAACGTGCCTACCACAGTACCTGTTATATAAATAAACCCCAGTGAATGAAAACAGCTAGCTCCGTGCTACGTAAAGAAGCAAATGTACTCCCCCCACAATCTCCAGGAGAGATTTGTCTAAAATCAATTTGTATTACAAGCTACACCCTGAATTACTCAAAAGCGAAGGAAAACTAACAATGGATGCACTGGGTTTTCGAACTGCCCCTTACACCGCAGCCTTCACTTTGAGGACACAACCTGTCTGGTAACTGCGCCGAAGGCTCGAGTTAAGCATCTTTTGGATCACACCCGTCAGCCACGGAAAATGAAGAGCTTTGCCCCGGGTCTATGCGACACAGGGGTCTCAGCCACTGCGGTGCAAAGACTCCCAAACAGGTAATAACAAAGTAATCGGACACCTTGCTCCTGCGTTCTCCGCTTGAACCACTTGCAGCGAGTCTCTGCAGCCAACCACCTACTCGAACGAGGAAACCCTGGGGGGCCGCCATCTTGGCCGTGCGGAGCCGCACTTCCGCTGCCGCTAGAGTTCAGCTTCCGCCCAGCAGCTCGGCCGCGAGCGTTCTGACCCTCCCTGTCCCGCGTTGAACCTGAGCCCCAAGCAGGGAAGCCTGAGACCCCTAACTCTACACAGGCGCTCGGAACACGCGCCTTTGGTGTACTGCAGTCCCAGGCCTTTGCACACACCCGCAGCTCCGCTGGCGGAGGCCAAGGCTGGCACAGCCGTCCTTCTGTACTCACCACCGCGCTTAACTGCATCCTCTTCCAGCGCCGGTGCTCGCGGTCGGCACACAAAAGCGACACAGACGCTGACCTCCCGGTGTGCTTAGGACGAGCGAGAAGGGAACCGGGAGAAGGACCCAAAGAAAGAAACACTCCCAGAGAGCACTCAGTAAGCACTGAGGTGTTGGAGAGAAGACAGAAATTCTAGAAAGGGCCTCGGTGTCATCAAGGTTACATGCTTCCTAAGCATCTTGCCTTTGTTCCATGCCAGTCTCCCTTCCTGGAAATTCAGCCCCTTTTCTTTGCCACACCCTCCCAAAAAGCCTTTCCCCTTTAAGGTCTAGCCACAGTCAACAGTAAAACCTTTACCAATCAGGTCTGCTCACTGTACTGAGCTTGGAAGATCTGAAACTTTCAGAGCAGGCTGAAACAATTACTGGTTACCTTTTCACAAGATCAGTTCTTCCAGCCTGGTGATACGGAAGGCTCGTGCAATCACAGAATTTGGCGGAGTGATTTTGGAGGATGGACCGATTTAAGGTTGGCCTGGGCTACAAAGTGCGACCCTGTGTGGTTTTTGGTTTTGTTTTGTTTTGATTTTATCTTTTTGGTTTTTCAAGACAGGGTTTCTCTGTGTAGCCTTAGCGGTCCTGGGAACTCACTCTGTAGAACATCCGCTTGTCTTTGCCTTCAGAATCCTGGGGTTAAAGGTGTGAGTCACCACTGCCTGGTTTTGAGATTCTGGTTTGTTTTTTTTTTTTTTTAGATTTATTTATTTCCTTTTAAATATACAAATTTTGCCTGCATATATATTTGTGTACCATGTGCATGCCTGGTGCCTTGAGAAGCCAGAAGAGGGAGTCAGATTGCCTGGAACGGTCATTACCGATTGTTATGAGCAACCAGGTGGGTACTTGGAACCAAACCCAGTCTCTGGAAGAGCTAACAGCTGCTTTTTAATATGTATTCATTTTATCGTATAAGTGTATACGTGTTTTGCTTGATTGTGTGTATGTTTACCACTTGTGTGCCTGGAGCCTGAGAATTAAAAGGAGAGTGTCAGAGGGTGTGGGACTGGAACTGGAGTTACAAACAGCAGCACTTGAACCAAACCTGGGTCCTTTTCAAGTGCAACAGGTGTTCTAAACTGCTGAGCCACCTCTCTAGCCCAAGGTTGTTCTGACAAAATAAAAGTCCTGTGTATTAAAATGGACTGGATAGTCCATTGTTTTTTGTTTTGTTTTTGTTTGGGGGTTTTCTTTTTTTTTTTTTTTTTTTTTTTTTTTTTTTTTTTTTTTTTGGTTTTTCGAGACAGGGTTTCCCTGTAGTTTCTAGAGCCTTCCTGGAACTAGCTCTTGTAGACCAGGCTGGCCTCGAACTCACAGAGATCCGCCTGCCTCTGCCTCCCGAGTGCTGGATTAAAGGCGTGCGCTACCACCGCCGCTTGTTTTGGGGGTTTTCAAGACAGGGTTTCTTTGCAGCTCTGGGAGCCTGTCCTGGAACTAGCTCTTGTAGACCAGGCTGGCCTCGAACTACTAGAGATCCACCTGCCTCTGTCTCCCGAGTGCTGGGATTAAAGGCGTGCGCCACCACCGCCCGGTAGTCCATTGTTCTTTGCCTGGATAATGCTCAGCACTTGATGTGTCGCTGTGCACATGGTTATCCTTAGTAAATAATTGTTTGAGGCCATTCTAGTGAAAGACCCCCCCCCCAGTGGAGAGACTCTCACTCAAGTTTCGGGATACACGACCCCCCAGGAACTCACGAGAGACCATCCTTGCTGTAATCACACAAGGTTTATTGACAGGACAGGAACCATTGCACTGGGGCCAAAACGCATTTCCCACGCAGGGGTAGAGTTCGACCCCGAGTAGATGGGAGAAGGGGTATTTAAGGGAAGAAACCACAACCCAGTAATCCACAGGGGGTAGGAAGGGCGTCATTGGAAAATTCCGAAAATACCAGGGATAATCACAAGGGGTAACTCCCCGTTTCTCAAGATTATAATCTAACTTTATGGTCAGCTAGTTCCTGGAACAGAGTCACTGAACCGGCTAACCTAGATTTTTGGTTCTTCTCTCCCTGCTATATTTTTTTTAGCTCTACTCTTTCTGCTAGAGGGTCTGAATTATCCGGGTCTTTCACTAGGACAGTCAATGTTAATTCAGTGGTTTAAAACTTCAGCAGGCGGGGCTGAGGGATGGCTCAGTGATTAAGAGCACTAGTTGTTTCTTCCAAAAGGACCTGAGTTCAATGCCTAGCAACCACCCGATGGCTGACTACCATCTGTAGTGGGATCTGATGCCATCTTCTACCATAAAAGTGTACATGCAGTTTAATCCCAGCACTGCTCGGGAGGCAGGAGGCAGGGCGGATCTCCTGAGTTCAAGGCCAGCCTGGGTCTACAAAGAGCTAGTTCCAGGACAGGCTCTAGAACTACCAGGGAAACCCTGGTCTCGAAAAAAACAAAAGAAAAAAAAAAAGTGTACATGCAGGATATGACATAATAGTACAGATAGACTGTACATAACATAAATAAATAAAACATTAGCAGACCTCAGAATTTGCTGAAGACGTGTTATAACATATTGATGAAAAGCCTGTTTAATCCAGCACTGCAGATGCAGAGGCAGGAGGACTGCTGCAGCACAAGACCAGCCAGAAACACACACACACACACACACACACACACACGCTGGCTCTGCCCTCCTGCCTCCACCAATACCACCCAGAACAATAAAGCCAGGTGGTAATGGCACACACCTTTAATCCTAACACTCAGGAGACAGAGGCAGGCAGTTCTCCATGAGTTTGAGGCCTGCTTGGTCTACAGAGTGAGTAACAGGACAGCCAGGGCTACACAGAAAAACCCTGTCTCAAAAGGAAAAAAAAGTTCTGGAGGTAGGGAAGGAACCATCACAAAGGCTGCAGAATGGAAGAAAGGAGGAGAACATAGCTCAGAATAAAATAATGGATCCACGTGAACAGTCTACCAACTAACTACACCCCAGCCTGTTTGAATTTGAACCTTTACAAGGTCTAAAGTAACTCAGGCTGGCCTTGAATTTACGGTGCAACCAGGGCTAACCTTGAATTTTCATTTTTTTAAAGATTTATTTATTATGTATACAACATTCCTTCCATGTACACTTGCACACCAGAAGGGAGCACCAGATCTCATTACAAATGGCAATTTGGAAGAGCAGTCAGTGCCCTTAACTGCTGAACTATCTTGCCAGCCCCTAACCTTGAATTTTCAGACCCTCTTGCCTGCCTCCACCCCGCAGTGCTGGGAGCCACCACATCCAGCCTTTCTTGATGTGATAGTTAGTGACTTGGAAGTACAAAACATCTAAGAATTCTTGTCCCAAAAAATCAGAATAGCTGGGCAGTGGTGACACATGCCTCTAATCCTAGTACTATGGAGGCAGAGGCAAGTGGATCTCTGTGAGTTTAAGACCAGCCTGGTCTACAGAGAGAGTTTCAGGACAGCCAGGGCTGTGCAGGGAAAAACCCTGTCTTGAAAAATAAAATAAACAAACAAAAAAATCTCATCCCAACACCCACCTCATCTTTTCATGGGGAAACTATCAATCAATCACATCTAGTTAGGGTGTGGCCACCAGGAGCCCAGGTAGAAAAACCGGGAGATGCAGATGCACACTCTCTTCGTGGTGCCCGCCGGACCTATTGGATTTCAGAACTCCCATTCTTATAGTATAAATTTCCCCTCTTTAACCATTAAAGTATTCTGGTTACTCTTGAACTAGCCTGATTACTTATCATAACAACGTAATTTGCGACAATCTTTAACTGCTGTAGCATGTGAAAGGGCCAGAGCTGCAGTATCTCTATGACATAAGGCAACAATAGTGTAGGACCCAGGGCAACTTGGTACACACCTGCCAAGACAGGCTCTATAGACCAATAGGAAGGTAGGCCTGAGTCTATCCTTAGGCAATACCTGATACCTCCACCCAGGAACAGACCATCCAAAGGAAATTCCTAACATTCCAACTATTGTAAATGGGATCACTTGACGTCCCTTAGTTTAGCACACACCCGTCCCCTTTCTGCCCTGACAACCCTAGACAAATGTCAGTCAACCAGGGGTCCTGAAGCTTAAAAAAATATTTCTCAGCTATTATTTAAAAACCCCACCCCACTTGTGCTCAGGGCTCTCTGATGGCGCCAATATGTTGGGCAAAAGCAGAGTCCGAGTTTGCAAACTTGTGTAAGAATAAAGGTTTTATGCATTTATATATGGGACTCTGTCTCTTTGTTGGTTTTGGGGGGGGACTCCGTGGATCTGGGAATGACAAATAGGATATCCAAGAGGAGTCACAGAGAGGGCTCAGTATTGAGGATGTAGCAGAAGTCAGAGACCTTGAACCAGACCAATGACTCACGGCAACGAACACTTACAAGAAAAGATGTATCACCGAAGGGTATATACCATGACTCACTGGCCTGCACGACAGCTTCCTCGCTGAGATTTTTTGTTTATGTTTTTTGTTTGTTTGGTTTGGTTTGGTTTTACTTTTGAATTTTGCTTTGTGGGGAGGTTGCAAGGACAGAAGTGAGGGGATGGGAAATGAGTAGGATCGTGATATACGATGTAAAATTCACGAAGAATCAATAACAAGTTTTAAAAAATTGAAAAGCAGGGCTGGAGAGATGGCTCAGAGTTTAAGAGCACTGACTGCTCTTCCAGAAGTCCTGAGTTCAATTCCCAGCAACCACATGGTGGCTCACAACCATCTATAATGAGATCTGATGCCCTCTTCTGGCCTGCAAGTATACATGCAAGCAGAACACTATATATGTAATAAATAAAAGAATCTTTAAAAAAAATTGAAAAGCAGGTAGTGGTGGCACATGCCTTTAATCCCAGCACTCAGGGAGGCAGAGGCAGGTGAATCTCTGGAGTTCGAAGCCAGCCTGGTCTACAGACTGAGTTCCAGGAGAGCCAGAAATACACAGAGAAACCCTGTCTTGAAAAACCAAAAACTGGAATATAGTCAAGCATTAGGACCTAGCAAGTATGAAATAATAACAATACAGGAATATAATATATGATGACCCAAGGATAAAATTAGCTGAATCCAGTTGTGGATAAAGGATTTAGGAATAAACCAGTGGCCAGGTTCTTTTATTAACACCAAGGCTAGTCTTCTTTGTTTATGTTAGTTACTTTTCTATTGCTGTAACAACATGCCATCAAAAAAACAACTTACAAAATAAGGTGTTTAACCAGGCTTACAGTTCCAGGGGGTTAAACTCCATGGTCAGGGAGCAACGTCGTGGCACCAGGAACAGTTGATAATCCATGTTGAAAAGCTGGGCACAATGGTGAACAGACTCCTCTCTCTTTGCCAGACAGGATTTCTTTGTGTAGCCTTGGCTGTCCTGGAACTCACTCTGTAGACCAGGCTCACCTTGAATTCACAGAGATCCACTTGCCTCTGCCTCCTGAGTGCTGGGATTAAAGATGTGCAGCACCACAATTTAAACCCATTGCTGGGAAAGCAAAAAGACAACATATCCTTGCTAGTTAGCAAACTGATCTACTGGGTCACTTGCTTTGGACATGGTACATGTCTTTAACCTCAGCACTCTGGAGGTAGGGGGAGGCGGATCTCAGAGTTTGAGGCTAGTCTTTCATGAGTTCCGGGTGGGGGAGGACTACATACTGAGATGATGTCTCAAAAGGAGGTTGGGGAGGTGGATGGTACCCAAGGAATAACATCTGAGGTTGGCCTACACACACATGTACACGTGTGAACACCTGGAGCATGCACACACACAAACCCCCAAATAAACAGAGTAAATAAATTAGACATGAAAAATCCTTACCTACCAGGCTACAATTAAAGAGAATCAAGAGGAGGCTGGAGAGATGGCACAGAGGTTAAGAGCATTGCCTGCTCTTCCAGAAGTCCTGAGTTCAATTCCCGGCAACCACATAGTGGCTCACAGCCATCTGTAATGAGGTTTGGTGCCCTCTCCCAGCATGCAGGCACACATGCAGGCAGAATGTTGTGTACATAATAAATAAATCTTAAAAAAAATAATCAAGAGGCCAGCAAGATGGCTCAGTGGGTAAATGTGCTTGGTATTCAAGTCTGGACACTTGAGTTTGATCCCCAGAACTCAAGTAAAAGTAAAAAAAAACCAATTTTACAAAGTTCTGCTCTGATGGCTACACAGGCTGTGGTACCACGAGCCCCCTCCCATATTATATACATGTATATAGTAATGTTTTTTTTTAAGGACTAATACAATCAAACATGCAATTCTTCCTCTCAAGTACTCCCCTCCACAGATAAAATTGTTTTCAAAACATTTATTTCTTATATGTCTAAGTGTTTGCCTGCATGTATGCGTACCACATGCATGCTTGGTGCCCAAGGAGGCAAGAAGAGGGTGTTGCATCTCCAAGGGTTATGTGACAGTGTGGGTGCGGGAACCAACCTGGGACCCCGGCACATACTTTTAACCACTGAGTCAGCTTTCCTTTTCTTCCACTTTGGACCCATCTGCCCTTCCAGAAAACCCTAACTTACCATTTCTTCATATTTCTAAATCTGTTTTGGGGAGAAACTTGATCATTTGAGACTTCCCTGTGATTCTAAGGAAAAGTATAGTCCTCTGGGATACCTTTCTGCTTCATTTTCTGTGGGGGCAAGGCAATGGCATGATCTCCTGTTAGCATTGGTAGGCATAGCAACATGTCTCCAGCACTCTTGCAATTCAGTTACAGGGCATTAAACCCGCAAAGCAAACAATGTTTGCCTATAAAGTGACAAAGACCATAGTCTGTGGTCGTCCCTCACTCCTTGAGTGGGATCTGCCAACACTCATGAGCCAGTGGTTAGGAAAGACTTGGTCCTGGGTACAAGTCAGGGAGACTCATGCCCCCACAGCTCACCTTGATTCCTTTTCCTTGGGGAGAGAGAGAGAGGCCTCTACTAGCTGAAGAAGCTGAAGTAGCTGCTTCTCTGGGACCCTGGAAATTGGCATCAAGGGCCCTGCTACTATGGATGGGTGCTTCGTGTATGAGTGCTGCCTACACTGTATATATGTGCATCTTGTGTGTGCCTGGTGGCCTGAGGAGGTCAGAAGAGGGTGTCAAATGCTCTGTATCTGGAGTTATGGATGGTTGTGAGCCATCAAGTGGGAATCAAAGCAGGGGGTCTGCCAGAAGAGGACCATGTATGCCTAACCCCTGAGCATTTCTCTACTCCCGGTTTTACCAGTTAGCAGAGTAAGGAGATGCTGTGATCTAACTTCAGCCTGTCCATAACGAGGCTGCCACTATCCCTTCCTCTCACAGTTCTCCTCTACCCATGCCATAGCATGTTCCTCCCCTGAGACTGATAGAGCTGGCTTTGGTTCTGTCCTGAGGACAGGCACTCCAGGGGCAGCTGCTCTGTTGGGTCAAATACATTTCCTGTTGATTTGATTAGTTCCCCTCCAAGCAATGCATTTACAGAAAGAAGGGAACTTTTGCAGGCATGCATTTGCCCAGGCAGCTACCCTCCTCCAGTCACACCACACACACACACACACACACACACACACACACACGAACACACTTTCTCCACATCCACCCACATGGCGTCAGTCACATTTAGAATTTGCACAAATGCACACCCTCCCTCATACATCACAATGCACACCCTCTCACCCACCTACACATCTCTTCCACAAAATTCACACCTGCTCACATACCCCTAGAAGCACATTCCTATGCTATGCGGGGTGGGAATGGGGGGCAGGCTGAGTGGGCTGTAAGAACTCAGGAACTAGCCAGCCTTGTATAGGAGATGAAAACGCAGATCAGAATCCCACAGGTTTTGCCCTACCACTTTGGCCCTGTAAGTAGAGATACTGAGAGCTGAGGCGGGGGGGGGGGTATGTTTGAGTGAAATTAGAGAGAAAACACGGAGCCAGGGCTCTCTGTCCTTCAGGGAAGGTGTGCATCCTAGCAGGATTGCAATGTCTCAGGGAACCTTCAGGGAAGGTGTGCATCCTAGCAGGATTGCAATGTCTCAGGCTTGTAGCTAGGATGAAATTTTTTTTCTGAGTGGAGAATATAGCCCCATTCCAGGACTTGCCAAAGGAACAAGTTTGGCTGTTAGCAGAGTGTAAACCCTTGGGCTAGAACTCTGCATCAGCTCAGGAATGAAGAGGAGGAAGAGCTGAGTTTGACCTCTACATTAACATCCTCCAGGAAGACTCCTTCCAATGTCATCTGAAATGAAGAGAGTCCCTCTTACTGGAGACTTGAAGTCCCATCTGGGAACAGACAGGGAAGACGTAGAGAAGTAAGGGGTAACAGTGTTGAAGGTGTCAGCAGCCCAGCCGTTCTGCCTTCCACTCCAGCCTGCCACTCCAAATTCCAAAGCAATGGATTCTGGAAAAAGAGCAGGCTTGTGTGGGCTTTAGTTTTCTTTTCTTTTTTTCCTTCAGGAAAAGATCCTGGAGTCATCTAAGCGTTCCCAAGAAAATTGGGAGTTCAGCAGAAGTCGGGCCCCTGTTATCCAACTGTTGACTTACCGTCCTGGGCTGCCGCCTGGGGGCGCCCCCAGCTGGGTCTGAGGTTACCGCCCGCATTGCTGTTATCATTAACATAATTAATAAACAGGCACTGATGGGGCCAAATCGTGGAAGAGGGAGGCTCCTGCTGCTCAGAAGGAGAATCCCTGGAAAGATCCCGCAAGAGTGTCACATGGGACGTCTCAGTGGTTAATTCCTTCTCCCCATCCTAGGACCCGTTGCAAAGGGCCCTGTGGGTTGGCCTCCAGGGGGCAGGCAAAGGTGAGGGCTTGGCCGGTGTGCTTTGGAACCAGCTCTGCACTTACTGACAGGATGTCTGTAGGCAGGGCCACCTCCAGTGATTACTGGTGGTGGAGCAGGCGCTTATTCGCTTATTCATTTCTTTAACGAGGATCTGCCTATTTTTCTACGGGGTACCTACTGTGCGAAAGGTGGCCCACCCATAACAGCGGATGTTTCACTGGCTAGTATGAAGACAATGCCAGTGTTCACACTATGTCCTAGGAAGTGGTGGGTAGAAAGAGGAAGCTAGTAGGAAGAATGCCAGCCCCCTAAATACATGGCGACTCTGGCCTGTGTAGGATAGCAGTGGAGATAGAGATCTGGCAATTACTAAAGAGAGCTTGGAAAACTAGACGTACAACAAATTGGAAAACACCCTGGGAAGGTGGGCAGGAGAAAATGGTTTTTCTGATAGAAGAATACTTGGCGATAAAAGGTAGGCTACAGAGAACAAATAAAGAGAAAACTGGGTGAGAAGCTCAACGAAAGCGGTACAGGGATGCTAGTAGATCTCGGTGGCGAGCTGTCACAGCCGTCTTGGGGACACATGAGGGTTTCGGTGTCTAGTAGGTGCTTTATGTTCTGGGAGGTCTGTGCGGGATTCTGAGGTCAGGATCTAGAACAGTGTTGGGGCGTGGCAGGGGCTTCTAGCGGGGTCCTGAAGAGAGGATCCGGGGTGCCGCGCTGGAGACTGAAAAGTAATTGTGGGGGGGAGGAGGGGCGTGGCCGGGTGCCTGTCCTGGGAGCCAGGCAGGTTCTCCGCAGCGGCAGTGGAGTGACCGGGGCGCGGGTCTGGCTGCGCCGTCTGAAAGTGGGCGGGAGGTCGGGCGGCAGCGGCCGAGGTTAGCGCTCGGCTCTCAACACCGGGGCTGCAGGAGGGGGGGCGAGGGGGGGCGGCACGAGCTCCGCGGAGGGCGGGCCGGGAGGAGGCGGCGGCTCGCAGAAGAACATGAATCAGCGGCGGCGGCGGCGGCGGCGGCTGTGGAAGGAGCGCGGTGGCCCAGCAGCGGCCCCGGGGACTCCTCGCTGCTGACGGCGGTGGCCGCCGCTCGAGGCGGCCGCGGGTCCGGGACGCCCCGACCGAGCGCCGCCCCCCGCCCCTCCCGCGGGCTTCCCGCCCCTCCTCCGCCGCCCTCCTCTCGGCGCTCGCGGGCCGGGCCCGGCATGGTGCGGCGTCGCCGCCGATGGCGCTGAGGCGGAGCATGGGGCGGCCGGGGCTCCCGCCGCTACTGCTGGCGGGGCTGGCCTCTCTGCTGCTCCCCGAGTCCGCGGCCGCAGGTAGGGGTGGCCCGGGAGGCGGCGGGGAGCGGGGGGCTGCCGAGCGGCACGGCTGAGAGGCGCAGCCCAGGGACGGCAGTGGGAGAGACCCGGGCCTGGGCCGGCCAGAGGTTGGGGTCGGTGGCCGGGGCTGAAAGGCCGAGGCTAGGACGCAGCGGGTGTTGGCTGCCAGACCTCCCGCTGCGGCCCCCGCCCCCAACTTTCTCGCGCCCGGGGCTGGCTGGGTGCAAAGGAAGAGAGTGAGGGGTGTGGGGCAAGCCGGGGGGTGGCTAAGGACTGTATTTTCCCGCCTCTATCTTCCTAGTTGTTTGCTCCCTTTTCCTCAGTCTTGAGGACCCTTCTGCGTTCCGCACACCCCCGAAGGTCCCAGTCTGAAACTACGGGATCTGGGTTTGAGCACCCAGGTCTGTGTAGGTGCCGGTTTCTAAAATACCTCTAGCCGTACTCTATCTAGTTCCTGTGGCCCTTGGCGCTCCCGGAAACCCGAATGTCGAAGAGCTTGGGCTGGGTGAAGGTTACTGGTCCTCGTGAGGATTAGCTTTACGTTGTCACACAGCCACTGAGGCATTTCCCCGAGGCAGGAGGGCAGCACCTTTGTCCGCAAGTTCCCACTGCACACATCTGGAACCACTGGGTGTAGAAGGGGTGTGAGGCTATTTCTCCTTGTTCTGGGAGGGCGTAAGGAGTAGGGTAGAGACGAGGTTCAGGGCAGCAGACTTCCAGGAGGCATTTCTTAAAACTGAGTTCCTTGCTACATTAGTCTCCAAAGGAGGGGAAGAGAAAGAGAATGGAAAGTAGATACAGATTTCGAGGTGCGTTTCTGATGCTCAATGAGCCCAGGAATTTACCTAGGGTTACACAGTAAAGCACTGGAAGAAGCAGGTCTGGATTTTATTTATGCAGATACTTCAACTGCCCGTCTGTTTAAAAACATTAGAGGAGACCCTTGCCTGAGGATACGTGGGCCTCGTTGATGCCACACTGGCTGGTGAGGAGGGGTGTCTTAGGCTCCTGCTTAGAGGCCCCACCTCTCCTCTTCATGCCTCCCATTTTCCTAGCTCCCGCCCCTGCACACATTCAGGTATTAATAGAGCAGGCGGCTGCCAGGAAGGCTGCCATGTGTTTGATCTGACGTGGTTTTGGAGCCATATGTTCCCCGCTTCAGGGGAGCACTCCCTCCTTCCTCCCTTCGTTTGGCAGGGTGGGGTGCAGGGGTACTGGCAGCAGTTCAGGGGCTTGACTGACACCCTGGGCACAGAGCTGGCAGCCTGTTGCACTGGTTGGGTAGAGCAGTCGTTCCCAAGGCAGTGCTGGCTCCAGGAGGTGACGAGTCTCCACTGTCACTCTAGCTCAGTTTGCCTCCTGGTGATTGGGTAGCAGGGAGCTATGGGGAAGAGGTTCTTAGTGCTAAAGGAGCTGGGCAATGACAGAAAGCTAGAGGTCTTGTGCCCTTTCTCCCAACCTGGGTTCAGACCACCTTCCTTCAAATAGAATCCTGTCTCTGCTTCCTTGGCCATGGCCGAGAATGAGCCTTCTAGCTTAGACACCGCTTTCTAGAAGAGAATGGGAGATGTTCCCAGAGACACGGGCTAGCTCCGTCAGACCGACATATTCTCTTTCCCATCCCTCAGGCCTGAAGCTCATGGGAGCCCCAGTGAAGATGACAGTGTCTCAGGGGCAGCCAGTAAAGATCAACTGTAGCGTGGAGGGAATGGAGGACCCTGACATACACTGGATGAAGGATGGGACTGTGGTCCAGAATGCAAGCCAGGTGTCCATCTCAATAAGCGACCAGTACTGGATTGGCTTACTCAGGTGCAGGACTCTGGTGTGGGATGACAGCCGGGGGACAGACAGCCTGTGTCCGTTTTATAAGGGCCTGGGAACTGAGGCTGTGCTGATGTCTAGAGGTCTGTGGTTTTAAAATTCGGCAAACCATGGAACCTTCTAGAGACTGGACATGCTAAACCCATTAAGTTTGCTCAGGGTCTCACGTAGCACTGGGTGGTTTGGAGCTCATTCTCTCTATATAGACAAGTCTAGCCTCAAACTCACAGTCCACTTGCCTCAGCCTCTAGGGTGCTGGGATTAAAGGCTCTGCTTCTCTTGACTCTGAGAAGTAAGCCTGCCTGATCTCCTGTCTCCACAGTCTGAAGTCAGTGGAGCGGTCTGATGCCGGCCTGTACTGGTGCCAGGTGAAGGATGGGGGAGAAACCAAGACGTCTCAGTCAGTATGGCTCACTGTGGAAGGTGAGGAGCTGTGTGGGCCATTTGGCTTGGAGCTAAGAACTGTACCTCTACAGAAGAGAACTCAGAACAAGCTCGGCTACCCTATCTCCTGTGGCTTAGGCTCTAGGCCAGTGGTTCTCACCCTACCTAACGCTTCGTTCCACCCTTTAATAGAGTTCCCCATGTTGTGGTGACCCTCAACCATATGCTACTTCATAACTGTAATTTTGCTATGGATATTAATCGTAATGTAAATGTTTCTGGAGATAGCCGGTTGCCAAAGGGGTTGTGACCCACATGTTGGAAACCACTGCTCTAGGCTCATCCAGACATCAGGGACCCCACCTGCTGGAGTCTGGATGTCTAAGAACCAAGGAGGCCACTAGGACCCACAATCTCTGACGTCCAGTCTGTGCCAGCCTTCTGAGCAACAACTGTCAAGCATTCATGAGAAGCTGGACCTCCTCCTGCCAGGAGGACCTAGGGAAAGGGGAGGGGTGGGGGAGGGGAAGGAGGCTCCACAGCTGCTGGAGCTCAGAGCTGTTCAGCCCTGGAAAACAAAGTGACTAAGAAAGTAACAAAGGGCCCTGAACAGGAGCCGGGGCCTGCCAGCAGAACTCGGCTAAAGCTCCCACCCACTCCCCCTCCCAGGGTGCTCCTCCCCCCCACCTCCCCACCCCAGCCTCTCCAGTGTTCTGAGAAGGGCTGTCAGAGCAGGTCTGGGAAGGGACTGTGGGGGCTGTGGCAGCAAAAAAGGAAGATGGTGAAAACAAAGGCCACACTTCCCCCTCCCCACACCTCAGGCCCCGTTTGCGGCTGACCCCTTCGCGAGGGTCCTGTGGTGCCGGCCGTACAGAGTAGTTCAAATGGAAATGAACTTGTGGTTTGAGTAGTAGGAAGCTAAGAGGTGGCAGGGCTAACACCCCCTCCTTTTTTCTCCCTAGGTGTGCCATTCTTTACAGTGGAACCAAAAGATCTGGCAGTGCCACCCAATGCCCCTTTCCAACTGTCTTGTGAGGCCGTGGGTCCTCCGGAACCTGTAACCATTTTCTGGTGGAGAGGACTCACTAAGGTTGGGGGACCCGCCCCCTCTCCCTCTGTTTTAAATGTGACAGGTGAGCAACCTCAGGAGGGGGCTTTGAGCAAGGAGAGAGAGAGAGAGAGAGAGAGAGAGAGAGAGAGAGAGAGAGAGAGAGAGAGAGAGAGAGAGAGAGAGAGAGAGAGAGAGAGAGAGAGAGAGCTGGGTCCATGCCTGGAGGAGGGAGCCCTATAGAGTTGGGATCTGCATAAAGCTGAGTTTGTTGTTTGAGCGGCCAGAGCAAATCCCAGTGTCTGGGTGCGTGAGCCATGCCATTGCTGAGCTCATTAGTCAGGTGTGCTGCGCTGGCAAGGTGGGCTGATTAGGTGCGATCCTGCTGTGTGTGCTTACCGAGGGTGCTGGGACCTGCTTGCCTCACCCACGGCAGTCTGGTCCTTGCACAGCTGGCCCTGAGAGAGGAATTGTATGAGATCAGGGGCACCCATCCTCCCCCCCTCCCCAGGGAAGGAGCCAGAAACCAGCCCACGCAGAGCTAAGGAGGAGTGTCTGGCAAACTGGGAGAGGACTCAGGCTATAGAAAGGGAAATGGGGGAGGGTAAAGGGGAGAGAGAGGCCAGCATCAAAATACAGGGCCTCCTCACCTGATGGTCCTTTCTACAAAATTCCCAATCTGTTCCTATCCCTCTACAGTTATACCCCAAGCAGTCACACCTGCACAATCTCCCAGACTCTCAAGATCCTGGGCATATACATCACATTTTGTGAGACTTGCCAGTCTGTGAAACTAAGTATACTTTTTCCAGTTGAGGCTTGAACTGTGCAAAATAGCATGAAAGGGAAGTCCCCAGGGATCTGAATTGTGATGGAGGGATATAGGACGTGCTGGTGCTAGGGCAGGACCTGTTCAGAGAGGAGGCTGGGCTCGCAGCTTTCAGCTTCTCTCCAGATGTGCGGGGTAAGGACCCTCAAGCAGCCAGCCCTGTAATAATAACAACTCAGTGGAACTCCTGAACTCCTACTGCATAGACCACACTGTGCTGGGCACCACAGGGAATTGAAGGGAACAAAAAGATCGAAGCTACTTTTCAGCCTCCAAAGAATTGAGGATGGTTGGTTAGCATGATACATGCATGAGGAGCAAAGTCTCACAAAGCTAAGAATCTCCAAATGTGACAGTGGCGGCAGAGACAAACAAAAGGGCTCTGGTATAGCACAATCAAGGAGATGCCAGAGAAGGGAGGGTGCCCTGTGCTGTCGTGGGAGATAGGATTGAGGTGGGAGGCACGTTCTAACATTTCTCTGAGCTCTCACGTGTGCTGTGCACTTCAAATCAATTACCTGATTCCTAACATCCATTCGCCGATTGGGGAAACAGAACACTATCCAAGCCCATTCTGTCATACTCCACTGTCCAACCCCTTCCTTGGGCTGGAGGGACGTCTAAGGTGTTCTGGGGGAGAGCCTACATTGGAGTCCCTTTTTCCCTAAACTCACCCAGTGGGGATTGCTGCTGTGGACTAACTAAGGTTTTCTGGCCCCAGGAGTGACCCAGCGCACAGAGTTTTCTTGTGAACTCACAACATAAAAGGCTTGGCCACATTCCCGGCCAGCCATTATTCGCCTTCAAGTAGGGGGGCTCAGGCTGGGATGGGGGTGGGGGGAGCAGGGGGAGGACAGGGGCGCCGGCTCAGCCAGCTGTCTAGCAGTAGAATTGGCTGGCTGGCCAGCTTGCATCAGCTCGGCAGGAATCTCCAGGTGAGGGGGTGATTGGCCGAGCTCCCATTCCTAGTGGGAGCACCTGAGACCCTGCCACAGCAGAGACAAGAATAGAATCCTGACGTCACAGCAGATTTCCCATCACGAAGCAGAGTCCCTGGGCGGGAGGAAGGTTGGAGCCAGCAGGAGATGGTCAAGGCTTTTATTCAACCTTGTTTTCTGTCTCTGGTATAGAGGGAAGGGGTGGGCAGCAACAGCCTAGCAGGGTACCCAAAGTGTTGGTGCAGAGGGGGCGGGGAGAGGGAGGAGAGAAGCTAGCTAGTGCACAAAGGTGTTTCTCTGTAGAAGCCGGGCAGTTGCCTGTTTCCCCTTTTGTAGCCCCAGAACAACCCCTCCCCCACCCTATTCTTTTGGTCAGGGGCCCGTTATCCGGTAAGGCAGCTTCTGCCCTCAGCCTAGGCACTCTCCCAGGTGTGAATGACAGTGCTCTACCGGTAGCTGGTTTATGCTCCCCTATGCCTTGACCATGCTGAGTAGTCATTTTTAGGGGGTGCTCCATGCCCTAGGATGAATTCAAGGCTTGACTCGTAAGCCTTCCTTCCTCCTCTCATATCTTACTGGACACTGACACTCAGTCCCTATCCACAGCACCGCCTGCAGCTCCCTTCAACATCACAGTGACGACGATCTCCAGCCGCAACGCTAGCGTGGCCTGGGTGCCCGGTGCTGATGGGTTAGCTCTGCTCCATTCCTGTACCGTGCAGGTAGGCTGTGCTCATTCTGGCTGCAGTGTGTGACAGCTGTCACACTTAACTAGGCCTGCCTGGGACTCTGGGTCTGAGTACATGCTGCTTCTCAGTAGAAAGAGGCCAGGCTTTCTCTTCTGTCCCTGACTTTAGCAACAGAGGGGCTCAAAGCCTATGCCTTCTTTATATTAGAAAGCAGGTCCAGAGCAGACGGGAGCAGCTGTCTTGAAATTAGCTCTGTAGACCAGGCTGGCCCCAAACTCACAGAGCTCTGCTTCTGTGAATTAAAGGCATGGGCCACCAACCAGCTGGCTGGAAGATTATTCTTTCTTTCAATTTATTCCTCCCTTTCAGGGCTGGGGATCAAATCCAGCCTCTCACATACTTGGCAAACCCTATACCGTCAAGCTCAAAAGAGTTTTTCTTGTAACGTATCTGATAGTCTTCCCTATCATATCCTGCCACTGCCCCTAAAGAGAACAAGAGGGCCAGGAGGGGTCCTGAACCCTGGTGAATAGAAAAGGTAGGGAGGGTTGATAGCACTCTATTTAAAGGGTATTTAATGAGAACCTTATCTGTCTGTCTGTGTGTCTGTCTATCCATCCTGAACTGGGGACAAATCTAGGGCCTTGCACATGCTAAGCAAACACTCTTATGTATTCCCAGTCCTTTAGTAAGAACCTTTGAAACTTCTAATTAAGTCCCCAAGGCAGGATGGCCCTCCCTATGGCTTCACCCTGGCCATAGCCCTTTGTCCCTGGGCAGAGTCTGCAGGGCAAAGGGGACAAGCTTATCTGGACATTCTTACTGCCACGTAACGCTCTTATACATTGAGAATGTCTTGCCCTGGTTGCCCTGACTCCTGGCCCATCCTCCCAAAGGTAGACCTTTCTGTGACGTGGGTACGTCTCTGTCTAATCGCAGCCACAAGGCTCGGTGGGTGGGAGCAGTCAGCATTGTCCACTGCCATGCCTTGAAGACCCTCATGGTGTAGACTCATTCCTGGGGCCCAGCTCTTCCTGGGCTACCACACTCAAGGATTTGGAGAATTACAAATGGAAACCCAACCTTCCAGGTGGTTTTATAGGTTTGTTCGTCAAGATAGCAGCATAGAGCCAGGCATGGTGTCACACACCTATAATCCTAGCACTTTGGAGGTAGAGGTCAGCAGTTCAAGCCAGCCTGGGCCGTGTAAGACCTTGCCCTTGCCCCCCAAAAAGGTGATGGGGAGTTGGGGAATACCTGGAGATGTAGCTCAGTTGATAGAGTGCTTGCCTAGCATGTAGGAAGCCCTGGGTTCTATCCCCAGCACCACCTAAAATAAATCAGGCATGGTGCAGATACTTCTATCCAGCACTCGAAGGCTCAAGGATAGTCTTATTTATTTATTTATTTATTTATTATCTTTTGTTTTGTTTTGTTTTGTTTTGTTTTTCGAGACGGTTTATCTGTGTAGCCCTGGCGTCCTGAAACTTGTTTTGTAGACCAGGCTGGCCTCGAACTCACAGAAATCTGCCTGCCTCTGCCTCCTGAGTGCTGGGATCACAGGCATGTGCCAACCACCGCCTGACTCAAGGATATTCTTGACTATAGAATGAATTCAGGCCTAGCTTCAGCTACGTGAGGCCTTCTTAGAGGAAGGGAAAGAGAGAATATGGCAAATGAAAAAAGACTAGGCTAGCACTGTAGTGCAGCCAAGTGGCACTTGTTGTAGTGTAGCATACATAAGGCCCGGCACCTGGTCCTCAGCACTTCTAAATTAATAGGTAAATAGATTTATTGGGTCATTTTCTTTTAATGTTTAGTAGTTTACCCATGTTGTATATGAATTTGTGTGTGTGAGTGTGTGTGTGTGAAGGAATGCCAGGGATTGAACTCAAGGCATTTGAGTATTTATTGACTTCTCTTCATGAACTGCACCCTAATGCACACATAGGCCTTCAGGCCTTCCTTTGGACTCTTGTCCTGGGCCTCCAGAATGTAAAGTAGGAAGCCGGTTCAAAGAGCCCTTGCTCCCCGTTTTCCTTTCCTTGAAAAGCTCTGAGCTTTGGTGGTGAGTAAGAAACAGAGATGGCGGATATCTGAAACAGTCGAGCACTAAGTACAAATTGGCAAGCAGAGGTTTCGGAGTTGCCGAGACATCAAGAAAGTGACACTAACCTGGAATAGTGCCTGCCTTTATCCCAGCACTTGGGGAAGGTGAGGCAGGAGGATCTCTGAGTTCAAGGCCATCCTGGTCTACAGAGTGAGTTCCAAAACAACCAGAGTCACCAGGAGAGAAACCCTGTCTCAAAACAACAGCAAGAGGAACACTTAGACCTGCCTCCCCCACGCCTCCTTGCTAGGACCGCCGGGATTGCAACGCAGTCTCAGAATAACTAGGACTTCTCAAGGAACAGCAGGTCATTCCTAGCAAGAGGATCAACATCTGTAAAAGAGAGGTTGAACCTGGTTTGGTCTTGCAGGGACAAGTTGGGGCAGGTGTTTGCTGACAGATTTAGAGGAAACATTTGTTCAAGCCCTATCTAACAGTCTTCCATCTCAGAGACCTTAGCTGATATCATCAATTTGTGCTTTTCTCTTTTGTTTGTTTGTTTTTGTTTTGTTTCTGTTTTTTCCTGAAGGTGGCACAGGCCCCAGGAGACTGGGAGGTCCTGGCTGTTGTGGTCCCAGTGCCACCCTTTACCTGCCTGCTTCGGGACTTGGCCCCTGCCACCAACTACAGCCTTAGGGTGCGCTGTGCCAATGCCTTGGGGCCTTCCCCCTATGCTGACTGGGTGCCCTTTCAGACAAAGGGCCTAGGTAAGAAACTCAGCAAGAGGGGTAAGACTGGAGAGGGAAGGTGTCAATCAATCAGCACTTATTGAGCACCTACTGCATGCTACTACATACCATTTGTATCTAGTTCTTATGGGAGGAGCAGATAGATAAGCAAACTGGAAACCATGGGACATTATGGTAAGAGTACCCCAGGGGGTCAAGCAGAATCCTCTACAGAGGGCTAGAATTCAGCTCTGTGATGGATCCTTTGGCCTAGCATTCAGGAGGGCCCAGTTTCAATCCCTTGTACCTCTTTAAAAAGAAAAAAAAATCCCTATGGGATGGCCGGCCTTCTGACATTGTGACACAAGGTCACCTATAGAGTCCACACTGGAGAACCAAAGAATTAAGTTTAAAAAAAAAAGAAAAAGAAAACTCGTGCTTTA
Source organism: Arvicola amphibius (assembly GCF_903992535.2). Taxonomy (NCBI): domain Eukaryota; kingdom Metazoa; phylum Chordata; class Mammalia; order Rodentia; family Cricetidae; genus Arvicola; species Arvicola amphibius. The sequence goes on along the minus strand of NC_052051.1, from coordinate 55,858,210 downwards.
AGTGCGTTTGTGATTCTGTTCATTTATAAGGCCCCCTGGGCAACAGAGGCCGTGAGTGAGGTTTGCAGGATAAGAAGGAGCCGTGTCGATGTTTTGTGGGAAAGTGCAGCAAAGTAGAGCCTCACAGCCAGTCAAAGAAACACGCTGCCTGGAATTTGCTTGTTGTTCTCTAGCTGTTAAAAGAGGCCGGGTGGTGGGGGGAAGGGCCCAGCAGTACCAGGGTGCTGGAGAGCAGCACTTTAGAGATGTGGGGGCTGGGCCGCGTCTGTCCCGCCAGGCTGCCCTCTCCCCAGCACAGGGCATGGTAGCAGTTGCAGCTGGGAGGCCCTTTCCTCACCCTCTGCTTTCTGAGCTCTTGAGCTCTTGGTGTGTGTGGGAAAAGTAGGAATGCTACAACTTACTTTCTTTGGGTATAGCACCAGCCAGAGCTCCCCAGAATCTCCATGCCATTCGTACTGACTCTGGGCCTTATCCTGGAATGGGAAGAAGTGATCCCTGAGGACCCTGGAGAAGGCCCCCTGGGACCTTATAAACTGTCCTGGGTCCAAGAAAACGGAACTCAGGTAAGGGAGACAGTCCTCTCTGCTTGCTTGCTTTGCAGGTGCTGGAGGGTCTGGGCCTGCCTACAGCCCCAGGGAAACACCCTCCACCCCTGGCAAGGCCAGCTCCCTGTCTCATTGGTTTGTATCTGGGGCTGGGATAGCTCTGTGGCCACTTTGTATGCAAAGCAGGAAGCCTATTCCGCCACTACAAAAGGGGGTGGTGGTCTGGAGCACAGATAAGCTTGTCTCCAGCCCCAGCTCTACTTCCTCTCCTCTAGGGATGAGACCTCTTCCCTGCACTGGGGCAGGAATGTGGCTCAGGAGATTGTGTGCTACAGCCCTCATCACTCACTGTACCCCAAAGGTTCCCAGATTCCTAGCTGAACTTCTTTCTGCCCTCCTATCCCAGCTGGAGGCTTCCCAGGCTCAGTGTGGGGGTGGGGCTTTCCCTGGCTGCAGGATGAGCTGATGGTGGAAGGGACCAGGGTCCAATCTGACCGGCTGGGATCCCCAGAAGGACCTGATTTTGCGTGTGTGTGCCTCCAATGCAGTTGGCTATGGGCCCTGGAGTCAGCCACTGGTGGTGTCTTCTCATGACCATGCAGGTAAGTCTTGGGGAGTTAAGGCTTTCAAGGATAACAGACTGATGAGAGGAGGCAGGTGACACCTCTTTCCAGTGCAACCTCCCAAGTTAACGAGTCCAGCAGTTGAGCCCGGGCTTGGTGTTTCTAGCTTGTTTTTCCTGCCTTTGCTTTGGTCACCCTGCAGGTCACAGCAGCCAGGGCCTGTCAGAGCTCAGGTAGAAACTCTCGGGTCTTTCTCTAGGGTCTCTTTCACTTGTCTCTCTTCTCGACTTGGGAAGTCAAGAAGACTTTTGTTAAGGCTAGGTGAGGCGGCCATCCTGGGAAAGTTCTAAAAGGACATTTTGGTGTCGGCCTGGCTCATGTCATTGCCTTTCCCTCCCACAGGAAGGCAGGGCCCTCCCCACAGCCGCACATCCTGGGTGCCTGTGGTCCTCGGGGTGCTTACCGCCCTGATCACTGCTGCTGCCTTGGCCCTCATCCTGCTTCGAAAGAGGCGAAAGGAAACACGGTTCGGGTAAGGAAATGGGACTCTGGAGAGTGAAGTGTCCGCGGTAACACAGGCCTGGGGATTTACCTGAAGTCCTGGATTCCTCTTTAGGCAAGCCTTTGACAGTGTCATGGCCGGAGGGGAACCTGCTGTGCACTTCCGGGCAGCTCGGTCTTTCAATCGAGAAAGGCCTGAACGCATTGAGGCCACACGTGAGTGATGGAGGATCGTGGAAGGGAGAAGACAGGCTGTCTCATGGCCCTGCCTTTTCCCTCATTAATCCAGCTAACGTAGCTGAACCTTGACAAGTCCCAGAGAAATGAAACAGACACCCGAAGTGCCTGGTAGAGCTTATCACTTACAGTGTGGAGATCCGGCTCGGTGCTGAGGACGGGGAGCTGGGTGGCGATAGCAGGCTGGAATGGGGATTTGACTACCGCCCTGCCTCTTTCTCACCTCCTCCCTGCAGTGGACAGCCTGGGCATCAGCGATGAATTGAAGGACAAGCTGGAGGATGTCCTCATCCCAGAGCAGCAGTTCACCCTCGGCCGGATGTTGGGCAAAAGGTGTGGGGGCTCTGCAGGGGACTGGCATGAGTTTACCCTCTCTGAACATGTTGTTCCTGGCACTTTCAGGGTATAAATTTGGGTCAGCTCCTATAAACAATATATACCTATGAATGCCTGATTTGGGGGTGTTACACGGAATGGTGGCTGGAGGCAAGGAAGACAGGGAGCCATTCCCAACAGAGCCTTCTTTAAGAGCTTTAGGGGATGGTTTTGTGACCCCATGGGGAGTCATCTGAGAGAGAAGGGAGTAGGGAGCCTGAGGTGCCTGCCCTCTCCATTGGTTTCGTGTCTAGGAGAGTTTGGGTCAGTGCGGGAAGCCCAGCTGAAACAGGAAGACGGCTCCTTCGTGAAAGTGGCTGTGAAGATGCTGAAAGGTGAGTTAGACGATGGGATTTGTTGCCAGTTGGGGAGGAGGGGTAAAGGAGTAACAGGTCCTAGAGCAGGCTGCACTTTGGTCTGAGAGTTCCCAAGAAGCTAGTTGGCACCAGCAAGGATGCTGACTACTCGACATGACTAATTCAAAAGCGTGAGCCCACACAAGGGTTCGTGCCCTAGCTTTGCTCTGTGCCGTCAGCGATGACAGCCCTCTCCATTCACTGACTGATTACAGCTGTGGGTGGCGGAGCTCACGGGCTGTCAAAACCAAAGGGATGGCCAGCAGTCTGCACTGGAGAGGCAGAGGCAGGGGATTGTTAGAAGTTTGAGGCCAGCCTGGGCTACATAATGAGTTCCAAACTAGCCTGAGCTATGAAGCGAGACCTCCTAGCCTAAAAAATGTCAGTGGTGATTCAGCGCTGGTGAGGAGTACGGCAAAGGATCACAGGTGTGAATCTAGGCTGGACCGTCTCACACGGACAAATGCGAAGACGCATAAGAAAACATGAGCAGGCAGAGAAAATGTTGGACAGCACCTTTCCCCTGTCCCTTGTGAAGCCCAGGGCTTCTGAAGGACTGGTCTTAGGTATCTTGGGAGGGTGTGGGAGTGAATCTTGTTTCCCGTTCCTCCCCTTGCTTTCTCTCCCAGCTGACATCATCGCCTCAAGCGACATAGAAGAGTTCCTCAGAGAAGCAGCTTGCATGAAGGAGTTTGACCATCCACACGTGGCCAAGCTTGTTGGTGAGCCCAAATGGAGGAAGCAGATATAGAATAGGGCTAAAAATATGCTCCACCAATATGAGAGGGCAGCCTGGAAGAGAGGAGTTTGGGTACTCAGTGAGCAAGCAGGTAGTGAGTGAGTGAGGTCCTGTAGAAATCTGGCTGTGAGGAGCCTAGCTCAGAACTCCTGTGGGTGGAGAGGGTCAGGGGATGGACCAGGAGCAAGGACCAGCAGGAGAGCCCTTCGTGGGTGCCTAGGCAGGAGCAAAAGTGCCCTGGTAGAAGAGATAGCAGCACAAGGGCTTAAAATGGAGCCAGCAGGTAGGGGCTGAGGCAGATACCTCGCTGTCCTTATGGACCCAGTTCTTTGACTCTCCCTTGTCTCCTAGGGTGAGCCTCCGGAGGCAGGGCTAAAGGTCGCCTCCCCATTCCCATGGTCATCCTGCCCTTCATGAAGCACGGAGACTTGCATGCATTTCTTCTCGCCTCCCGAATCGGGGAGAACCCTTTTGTGAGTGCCTCGGGTGGGGGTGGCCACAAGGAAACGGGTGGGAGAGTGATGTCTGGAAAAGGAACAGAACCTGGGGAGAAGAGGCTCAGGGCTGGGGGGGGGGGGCAGGACTCAGGGAGCCATCAGGAGAGGGGTTAGAGCCCTATTGTATATATAATGGCTTCCTTTCCCTGTTGAAGCCTAACTGGGACTTTAGGTCAGGCAAAGGCCTTTTTGGGAAGAAGACATTTGATTCTCTACCTCTTTCTCAGGCTTGCCAAAGCTTCCTTGGGAGGCCCTTGTACCCTGTCTCTTTTCAGTCATTCTTTAAGATGGTTTTTAGACTTTCTGACTTCTGCCGGGGAGCTTGGTCATTGTGCCCCGAGAATTGGGTAGGTCCAACCTAAGCTTGCCCTGTCTGCCTACCAGAAACCTGCCCCTCCAGACTCTGGTCCGGTTTATGGTGGACATTGCCTGTGGCATGGAGTACCTGAGCTCCCGGAACTTCATCCACCGAGACCTGGCAGCTCGGAATTGCATGTAGGAATTGTGGTGGCCTGGTGGGTGAGAGATAGTTAGTACCTTCCTGGCATTTGCTGATGTCACCCCCCTGCCCTGGATGGAACCTCCTATGCATGGGGATGGCCTGGCTTTAGTAGGCTGTGAGCACGGGGAAGACTGACTATCTTTCAACACTCCTCTCAGGCTGGCCGAAGACATGACAGTGTGTGTGGCTGACTTTGGACTCTCCCGGAAAATCTACAGTGGGGATTATTATCGTCAGGGCTGTGCCTCCAAATTGCCTGTCAAGTGGTTGGCCCTGGAGAGCTTGGCTGACAACTTGTATACCGTACAGAGCGATGTGGTGAGCGTGAGCAGGGAGGCACAGTAGGGCTCGGTAATGTGAATAGGATGGATTAGTGTGTGGGTGGATCTACAGGACCCAAAACAGGCCAGCAAAGCTCTGCTCTCTGAGCTTTGATTACCTGAGTTAAGAGACCCCAGTATTCCAAGATCTGGCTCTGCTTAGCTCAGGAAACCTGGTAACATTCTCCCCTAACCCTGATTCTGTACCAGTGGGCCTTCGGGGTGACCATGTGGGAGATCATGACTCGTGGGCAGACGCCATACGCTGGCATTGAAAATGCTGAGATTTACAACTACCTCATCGGCGGGAACCGCCTGAAACAGCCTCCGGAGTGTATGGAGGAAGTGTGAGTATCCTGGGTAGGGGTTATGGGAGGGGCTTTGGCTCATGGCCGTTGCTATAGCTGCTATCCAGGATGAGCTCAGAACCTTCACTGGACTTTGTTAGCCCTTCTTTTGGGTCTCAGAGTCAAGAGTCAAGAGTGACCTATTCCATATTTGCCGCCAAGCTCCTTGTTTTCTTTTCTCTCTCTTTCTCATCACCCCCCCTGTTTTTTCCTGGGAGGGGGAATGTTGAGACGGTTTTTCTAAGCGGCTGAGGTTGGCCTCAGACTCTGAATTCCCTTTGTCTCAGTCCCCAGAATGCTGGAATCACAGCTGAGAACGTGAACCACCCTGCCTGGCTCCTACACCATAGTTCTTGCTCCAGGCTTTTCCTATCTCTGTTGTTTACAGTTTCTAGAGAGCATCAGGAGCCGTGAAAGTCAGAGGACAGAGTTGATTTGAGCAGTGCAGGTTTCCTGGTCACTTCTTAGGACTCCACCCAGTCGGGAAGCCTGGCTTTAGCCCTGGGTCCATTCACACAGGGCTGTACAGAGCCCCAGGAAAAACAAGCAGCCCCTGACTGACTATCTTTTCTTAGCCAGATCAAGGTGGGGCCTGGGCTTCTTTCCTGGTCTTGGCCTCCCTTGAAGGAGAGGACCTGAGATCCTGGGAAGAAGGAAACTGACTCCTTTCTTTGCTGCAGGCCCAAAGGACTGTGGAGCAGGGCGGGACTCCCACTATAGTGTAAACAAGCCCTTGTGACGGGATGACATAATTGTCGCTGGCCCTAGCTGGGCCCATTAGGTATTCTACCAGGCAGTCTTTCTCCAACCCTAGAAGGAAAAGGCTTATTATCTCTATTTTGTGGATGAGGAAATAGGATTAAAGAGACTAAGTAACAAGGCCAAGGTCACACGCTATTATTATGTGATTAATTTGGTACTTGAACCTAGATCCTTGTGATTTTAGAGCTCATGCTCTCAACCATGAAATCAACTGTGTTTGGTCTGTTCTAAAATTACTCTCTGATTCCAGTTAAGACAGCATGGTCTAGAAGCATGAATTCATGTTCCTTTGTACCGTGTAGCTTTGAAGTTAGACCTCCGGGGTGCCACAGCCATGAACGGGTGGAGGGGAGTGAGCTTGAATGGTGGTGGTCTCCTTTCGGGCAGTGGATTCGTAGTACCTGGAGCCTGGCATCAAAAGAAAATTTTAAGTCATTTATTACCAGACCTGGTGGCACACACCCTTAATCCCAGTGCTCAGGAGGCAGAGGCAGATAGATCTCTGTAAATTCAAGGCCAGCCTGGTCTAAGACAGACAGCTAGGGAACACAGAGAAACCATATCTGGGAAAAAAACCAAAACATTTATTTACTTATCTTGGTGTTTGGGAATTGAGCTCAGGGACTGTATACGATAAGCAAGTGCGCTATCACTGTGTTACACCCCAACCCCTCACTAGAACTTTAGATAGAATTCTGAGTGCAGGAACCAGCCCTGCCCACCTATTCATTAAGCAGAGCTCAGGCCTTTGAGATTGAAAGCTCAGGTCTCCTTGTGGCTGTCCCCAGCCTCAGTCCTCTTCTAGAGCTGCAGCTGAGCTCTGGGAAGCAGGAGAGAACAGACCCTGGCTCAGCCTTCTCCCAGACTGGAGCTGCCGTTGTCAATGAAGGGTGGGCGGACACTGGCCTCCCACCAGGCAGCCTTGGAGGAAAGGTGCCAGTTGGCTTCCAGCACAGCCTTGAGAATATGTCCCAGTCTGGCCATATACCCACAGTTCTGGACTATTCCCACAGCCTGCCTGGGTCTGGCATGATTCTTCTGCCATTGGGGCCTTGTCTAGGAGGGCTTTTTTTGTGAGACAGTTACTTGGGGCTTTTGCCATGGACAAGAGTCAGGCACTGCTGATTGCATTTTGTCTCAGACCTTTCCATGAGGGAAGGAGTCTGTGTGTGTGTGTGTGTGTGTGTGTGTGTGTGTGTGTGTGTGTGTGTGTCTCCTTAGAAGCAGTGGAAACTATAAGAGAATCTGTAAGGCTCGTGAAGTAAGTGTTGGGTGGGGTATTCCTGGCACAAGGAGAGGGCTGGAAGCTTTTCTGAAAATGCGAGTATACGTGCATGGGTTCTGCCTCGTTTGAAGTTGGGACAAAAGGGGAGTGTACCAGTCTACCACCTGAAAAGAGCCCTGGGTCCAGGGTCTGGGGTATGACAGCTCAGCACAGAGTACTTGCTTAGTACACATGAGACCTGGGATTGTCCAGCACCACAGAACACAAACAAGGGAGACGATCCTGACTCTGGGGTTCTGTGTAAGACAGAAGTGCTTGTATTTTAGTCTCCCTCCTGAGACAGCGCAGAAGCTGGGCCATTAGCCTCTGTGGCTTCAAGCCATAGCTCAGTGACTTTGGGGAATTTGTTTGAGACAGGATCTCACTCATCCTAAACCAGACTCAAACCTGCCATGTAGCTCAAGGGTAATTTGAACTTCCGATCCTCTTGCCTCCACCTCCCCAGTGCTGGAATCACAGGAGTGTAGCAGTTAGGAGGTCCTGGAGGCCAAACCCAGGCCTTTGTGCTTACCGAGTCTCCTACCCACTGAGCTACTCTCCTAACCCTGTGTTTTATTTTTTGAAACAGGGCTTTGCTCTGCAGCTTTGGGCTGGACCATTGTATTCAAAATGTATCTTAAGCCCAAACTGGTAGTGATCTTCCTGCCTCTACCTTCTGAGTGCTGGGGTTAACAGGTGTGCGTTACCATTCCTACTTGCTACCTGTGTGACTTTATTAAGGATTTTTTAGTTTCTGGTTTTTTTTTTTTTTGAGACATGGTTAAGTGTATAACAGTTCTGGGTGGAATTCAATTTGTAGACCAGGCTAGCCTCGAACTCACAGAGACCCACCTGCCTCTGCCCCCTGGGTGCTGGGATTAAAGGTGTGCACCATCATTGCCTGGCTTAAGGATTTTTTAAAGATTTAGTTTTATTATTTTTAATTGGGGATGTGGATGTGAGTACTGGTACCCGTAGAGGCCAGAGATGTCAGAGCCCCTAGAGCTGGAGTCACAAGTGCTTGTAAGCTGCCTGACATGGGTGCTGAGAACTGAGCTTGGGTCCTCAGCAAAAGCAGTACTCACTCTTAGCGACTGAGCCATCTCTCCAGTCTATTATAATCAAGGTTCCTAATCTCTCCATGCATCAATTTCCGTATTTTCAAAATAGGAACTGTTAAATGTTCAGCTGGCAAGATGGCTCGGCAGGTTAAGGTGCTTGCTGCCAAGGCTGCACAGCCTGAGTTTAATCCTAGGGACCCATGTGGTGGAAGGAGAAAACTTGTCATTTGACATGTGGACTGTGACGCATGCATGTGAGTTCATGAGTATGTGCACATTTATGTACACACACACTAAATCATGTGATCTTAATGCATAGTAAACCTACACCAGTGTTAAAGAATTGTGTGTGTGTGTGTGTGTGTGTCCGTGTCCCCCCCCCCCCCCCCGCTCAGTGTCACGTGACTAAGAGGGACTCTGCTTCGTGGTCATGCCTCTCCTTACTCTTCTCTCTACCTCAGGTATGATCTCATGTACCAGTGCTGGAGCGCCGACCCAAAGCAGCGCCCAAGCTTCACATGCCTGCGGATGGAACTGGAGAACATTCTGGGCCACCTGTCTGTGTTGTCCACCAGCCAGGACCCCTTGTACATTAACATTGAGAGAGCTGAGCAGCCGACTGAGAGAAGCAGCCCTGAGCTGCCCTGTGGAGAACAGTCTAGGAGCGAGGCAGGGGATGGCAGTGGCATGGGGGCAGTAGGTGGCATCCCCAGTGACTGTCGGTACATCTTCAGCCCTGGAGGGCTGGCTGAGTCACCTGGGCAGTCTGAGCAGCAGCCAGAAAGCCCCCTCAACGAGACCCAGAGGCTGCTGCTACTGCAGCAGCAAGGGCTGCTGCCCCACAGTAGCTGTTAGCCCGCAGGCAGAGGACAGCTGGGGCCATCCCTCTGGCTCTGCTGGCCACTGTGCTGGCTGACTAAGCCCAGCCTGATCACAGCCCAGGCAGCAAGGTATGGAGGCTCCTGTGGTAGCCCTCCCAAGCTGTGCTGGCACCTGGACTGACCAAATTGCCCAATCCCAGTTCTTCCTGCAACCACTCTGGCCAGCCTGGCATCAGTTCAGGCCTTGGCTTAGAGGAGGTGAGCTAGAGCTGGTTGCCTGAATGTAGGCAGCTGGCAGGGGGTGGGGGTGGCGGCTATGTTTCCATGGGTACCATGGGTGTGGATGGCAATAGGGGAGGGTAGCAACAGCCCTGTGGGCCCCTACCCTCCTGCCTGAGCTGCTACTACTTCTAGTGCTCGCTTGGAGCTGCCTGCAGTCTGGAGGCACATCAGTGCCCACCACACTTAGGCTTAAATGCCAGGTTTGCCCCTCCAAATCACAAAGAGATATCCTTGTATTCACTTTTAGGTGGCAGGAAGGGATTGGCACATTTGGGTCCCAAAGCCCTGTGGCAGGAGATGGTGGGATATTCTCAGGTCTGAATCCTCATCACCTTCCTGATTCCCCACCCTGCCAAGGCCAGGAACTGACTGGGCACCTCTGAGGCATGCAGGAGGACAAAAGGCTACAGAGGTCTGTCTTCTAAAGGCAGGACTTTCTGAGTCTGTCTGGGTCTGTCTGGTGGAAGGGTGCTGAGGGGCACTGAGGGGCTTGCCCAGAAGTGAGTGAAGCAGTTCAAGACCCCTCCAAGCTTCCCACGGTCTGTCTGAGCATGCTACCAAGTCCCCAAATACCCCCTAAACTAACAGAGGCAGTTCTGTCTAAGCCCAACCCTTCCACATGGTGACCCTTAGGCCCACCCTCCTCTCTAAGTGGACGTCCTCTTTGTCTCAAGTCTCCAGAGAGAAAACAAGCCTGGTAGCTGATGTGGGTGAGAGAGATTCCTGGAGCCAGGGCTGGGGTCTAGGCTCCAGGATCCTCCTGGAATGCATGGGGTAGGCCCTTGCTGTTAGGGACATCTCTAAGCTATTACGTTGCTGTTTCAAAACAAATAAAATTGAAAACTAAAGAATCAAAGCTTTATTTATTCTTAAAATCATTACTGATACTTTTTTGTTGTTTTGTTTTGGGTTTTTGTTGAGACAGGGTCTCACTAGGTATCCCTAGCTGGCCTGGAACTCAGAGATAGACTTGCCTTGTCCCAAGTGCCAGGATTAAATTCCTGTGCTATTGTGCCCAACCCAAGGCTTTGTCTTTTGTTGTTTGTTTGGTTTTGGTTTTTTTGAGACTGGGTTTCTCTGAAGCTTTGGAGCCTGTCTTGGAACTAGCTCTTGTAGACCAGACTGGCCTCCAACTCACAGAGATCCACCTGCCTCTGCCTCTGCCTCCTGAGTGCTGGGATTAAAGGTGTGCGCCACCACCACCTGGCGCTGCCACCTCCTGGCAGCTTTGTCTTAACTTTAACATTTTTCCCCTTCCAGCCCAGGAAACAATGAGGCATCTCAGCAGCGAAAAGTCTGGAAAGATATGCCGAAGCATAGACAGCTGTTATCTTTACATGATATAATTAAGAAAACCTTTTTCTTCCTGATCCCTAAATTTTCTGAGTTAAACACAATATGCTTCTCATTAGCAGATTAGACCCAGTAACTCTCTATATTAAAGATAATATGTTGTCTTTGTAGACACTAGGAAGATGCAGATGGCCTGTAATCCCACCACCCGATGATATTAACTCCCACTGGGCTCTGGCAAATGCAAACATTTTGGAATAGAAGCCAGGTAGTAGTGCAGGTGGATCTCTCTGAGTTCGAAGCCAGCCTGGTCTACAAGAGTAGTTCCAGGACAGGTTCCAAAGCTACAAAGAAATCCTGTCTCGAGTCCCCACTCCCATCCCCCCACCCCACAGAAAAAAAATGGACTAGACAGGCTGTTCTCTCTCTACCCTGTCAAATGTTTCCTTAGGTCGTCCCCTCTTCACTCCAAAAACCTGGGTTGAGGAAAAAAACGAGCCTCTTGTGGAGTAGAGATACCAGAAACAGAATTGCTTCTTGGTATTGCCACCTGCAACCTAGTTTCAGCGAGAGTCCTGGCCTTGTGCAATCGGAGCCTGCCTCTGCTAGGGCGGAGGGAAATTGGGAGAGGCAGAGCCACAGCCCTGCTGGCTGAGGGCAATGGAATGAGGTCAGGCCCCTTCCCAGAGCAAGTATCCTGAAAAACCTGTTGCTGGCTCCTCAGGTCTGGTTCCCACGTAGCTTGTGAGACCTGAATTAAATTCTCAGGCAAGTAGCTTTCAAATACCTCATGCTGTGAATAGTTTTAACTGGAGGTGGTGATTGAGATAACGTTGGGAATTGACCAGAAGACCCTTCCTTTCCAGTAATTGCCTGGGGTCTGTGGCTAGGTTCATCACTGTGGTCTTCCTAAAAGTGGGAACTTAGCCTCTATCCTTTAGGACAGGAGAGAGGCAGAGATACTCGAGTAGAATAAACTGGGAGGTTAGCTGGGTGACAACCTCTTCCCAGCACCCCGAGAGCACCTTTAAACTGGTAGAGTTTTTTTTTTTTTTTTCTAATTTTTAAAGCTTGCTACAGGTGGCACATGTCTTTGATTCCAGCACTTGGAAGGCAGAGGTCAATTTGATCTTGAGTTCCAGAACAGTCAGGGCTATACAGAAAAACCCTGTCCCCTGCCTGTGTGTTGTCGCCCCCCCCCCACCCGGCAGGGTTTCTCTGTAGCTTTGGAGTCTGTCCTGGAACTCACTCTGTAGAGAAGGCTGGCTTCGAACTCAGAGATCCGCCTGCCTCTGCTCCCCGAGTACTGGGATTAAAGGTGTGCACTACCACTCTCCAGCTGAAAAACCCTGTCTTAGGAGGAAAAAAGTTTGTTACATAACCTGTATAAATATTTAAAAGAGAGTCTCTCTCTCTCTCTCTCTCTCTCTCTCTCTCTCTCTCTCTCTGTGTGTGTGTGTGTGTGTGTATGTGTGTGTGTGTCTACGCTCATGCCATGATGCATGTGAGAAGGTCAGAGGACAATATGTAGAAGCCAGTTCTCTCTTTTCTTCATATGGGCCCTAGGGATCAAGCCCAGGTCATCAGGTTTGATGGCAGATGCATTTACCAGCTGAACTCACCAGCCCTTAAGAAATATCTGTTATTATAGTGTCAGTGTGTGTGTGTGTGTGTGTGTGTGTGTGTGTGTGTGTAAGAGAGAGAGAGAGAGAGAGAGAGAGAGAGAGATCTGCTCTGCTCTCTTCCACCACATGGATCCCAGGAAGAACAATCTATTTTAACTACACAGTCACACCTTCAAGCCCTATTTATTATTTATCTTTGTTTGACTTGAGATAGAATTTCTTTACGTAGCTTTGGCTGACCTGGAACTCCCTATGTAGACCAGGCTGGCCTTGAATTTACAAAGCTCTGCCTTCCTGTGTCTCCTGAGTGCGGGATTAAAGGTGTATGTCTACAATATTGGGTATTTATATTTAATTTTTTTTTCTATCTGAGACAGGGTAGCCCTGGCTTTCCTGGAACTCACTTTGGAGATCCGGCTGACCTCAAACTCAGGTGGACCTGCTTCTGCCTCCTGAGTGCTGGGATTAAAGGTGTGTGCCAACACTGTCCAGCCATTTTCTCAATCTCTTTTGTAGTCTGGGCTGGCCTTGAACTTGCTGGGATTATAGGGGTATTCCACTGTACTAGACAACAGTGGAATTACTGTTGTGGTTCTGGGGAATAAAACCCAGGGCCTTATTCACAGTAGGTGACCATCCTAAGCAGCACCTCCTACCCCAGAGTGAGCCTTTATTGATGGACAAGGCAGGAAGCACAGCGCCGCAATCATGACTGTCTAGTCCTTGACAACGTTGACAGATCCCAACAGCAAGCAGTCAGATCAGAAAACAATATTCCCAGCTCCCAGGAGCCACCCTTGGGATCTGCTCCAGGTCTCAGCTTCCTTCTGCTCCTCAGAGGCAATCTCTAGCCGGACAGATCCTTGCCTGGGATTAACGTAGTTTTTCTTGAATTTGTATCTGAGGAATCCTTTAGGATAAATAATTTTTCAATTGGCTCCTTCCCCCCCGCCCCCCTCTGCCCTTCAATTTGTCTTCATCCCTCCCTTCTTCCTTCTTTTTTTACTTCTAGGGATCAGGCCTAAGATGTAATGCATACTAGGTATGTATTCTGTCACAGTGCTTGCTGGGATTTTATATACCTAGCACCAGCAAATAAATAACAGCAAAATATGTTTTTAACAGCCTTGCGGTGTAGCACGATGAGGCCTTGGTCTCCATCCCTGGCAGGCTCCTGAGTGCTAGGGTCATACCTGTCCCATAGGTCCACCTAATTTCAGTAACTTTCAGAGTTTGGAATCAAAGGGCAAAGGCAAGACCAGAGTTGGTTTTCATTGCTTTTTTTAAAGTGCATGTATGTGTGCATTCGTGTATAGATGAGTTCGTGTGGAGTCCAGCGGGTAACACTGGGGCCTTCCTCCATGACTCTCCATCTTCCTTTTTGACACTGGACTAGTTTATAGAGCCGGCTAGTCTGGATAGCTAAAGAGTTCCTCAGGTCCACTTGCTTCCACATCCTGCCCCGACCACTCAGGTTTCAATACCCTCGTGCCTAGGTTCTTGAGTAGGCACTTTACACACTAAATCGTCACCTCCCTAGCCCTTGGTTTTCTTTTAAACCTGTCTTTTAGCACATAGGTCAGGTCTGCAGCCCTAGCTGGCCTCGAACTCAAAGAGATCTACCTGACTCTGTCCCCTGAGTGCTGGGGTCAAAGGTCTACACTACAGCTGGCCTGCTCACAGTTTTGAAACAATGTCTCCCAGACAAATCATCTCAGAGGCTTGTCAAAATGTAGGCTTTCATCGGAAAGGTCTGAGGTAGGCCTAGGGAAGGGAGTCTACATTTTTGGTTTCTCTTTTACTTTCATCCTTTTGTTTTGTTTTTAAATAGGGTCTCACTGTGTTGCTCTAGCTGTCCTGGAACTCAGGATGTGGACCACGCTGGCTTCAAACTCACAGAGACCCACTTGGGCCTGCTTTCCTAACGCTGGGGGTAAAACCCTGTGCCGCCACGGACAGCTCTCTCTTCCTTGCTTCTTAAAAACCTTCCTAATTTTTCTTTTCTTAACAAGTTCCTGCTATGTAGCCCAGGCCACTCTCAAACTTGAAACCCTGCTGCCTCCACCTCCTGAATGCCGGGATTGCAGGTGTGCAAAATCTCCCCTGGCTTTAGGCTGTGTTTCTAACATGCTCGCTGCTCATTGTGGGCGCTGCTGTTGCTGGGAAAGAGCCCACAGTGAGGACTAATAATTAATAATTCCAAAATGTGCAGTGAGATTTTAAAAAGACCTTGCATGATTACAATATAAATCACTTAATGTAATACAAATGGAAAAGATGAAAACAGTTGAATCTCTGTATTAAAGTTTTAATTAATTTTTATTATTTCATTTCTTATTATTTTATTAACATTTAGTTATTACTTGCATAATTGCAGAAGATGATTTTGTTTCCCAGAACACACAGGTAGTCCACAAGAAGCTTATAACCCTAGCTCCAGGGAGATACTATGCCTCTGGCCTCCTAGGGCAACTGCATTCATATGCACAAAACCTACCAGACAGATAAATGCAATAAAAAAACTTATTTATATAGGGGCTGGAGAGATGGCTCAGCTGTCAAGAGCACCAGCTGCTCTTCCAGAAGACCAAGGTTCAATTCATAGCTCACAATCAGATCTGAAACTCCAATTCCAGAGGATCTGTCGTCCTCTTCTGACTTCTGTGGGCACTGGGCATGTGTGTGGTTGGTACACAGACATAAATGTATACACATAAAATAAGCCAAAGTGCTTGGAAGACTCATAGTGACCCTGGGCCTGTTCCCCATCCTGCTGAGTCTGGGAACCTCTGACTGCCAGGATTGGGAGGCTGAGTTGGAGCCTGGTCAGGAGCTGGGTCACACGCGGGGTCACATGTGGCTTCTCTTCTCCTGGGCCTTGGCAGCGAAAGGCTCTGCCGGGCTGGAGGGGACACCATCGCCTTTGTCCTTGGTGTGGCAGCCCTCCAGCTGCGAGTGGAGCAGGCACCCAGGCGACCGAGCAGAGCACTGCAAGGGTCAGGAGGGGCGACTAACGGGCACTCAATAGGAGTCCCGCATTTCCAAGTCTCCTCGGTCAAGCTTTTCAACCTGCTGCTGAAGATCAGCCACTGCTTTGCCAAAGCTGTCTGAGTTTGCCGCCTCTGGTGGTTAAATTCATCCCCTAAGTAGCAACCTGATGGAGAGGAGTACAAAAGAGCCCGAGCTCCCGTTCTTATGCTCAAAGGCTCGTGCTCATGGCAACAGTCGAAGTCTGTTTGGAGGCAGGGACACAGGAGAACTGGTCCTCGGTCCTAGTTAGGTGGCTCATAGAGGCTGGTGATAAAGCTCATCCTTAGCCAAGTAGCAAGTTCAAGGTTTAGCCTGGGCTACCTGAGACCCTGTCTCAAAACAAATCAACCAACAAAACCCAAATAAGATGGGTCCTAGTGCCACAGAATTATAATGTCACCTACACATTTAGCCCAGGAAATCCAAGGCCTTCCTGGTCTACAAAGTCAGTTCAAGAGTCAGTCTGGGTGTCTGTGCTGTCTCAAAATAAATAAAATTTATTTTTTAAAATAAATAAATTTAAAATGAGAAAGAAAACTACAACACAGTGGTCTTTATGTTGCTTAGTCTTGAACTTCTGAGTTCAAACAACACTTCAGTTTCTCAGGCAGCAAGGACTACAGACAATAAACTACACGACCCACCCCAATACCCTAGCACCCACCAGCACCCACCCAACACCCTACCTAGCACCCACAGCACCCATCCAACACCCTACCTAGCACCCACAGCACCCACCCACCACCCTACCTAGCACCCACAGCACCCCCCCAACACCCTACCTAGCACCCACCAGCCACTCACCAACACCCTACCTAGCACCCACAGCACCCACCCAACACTCTACCTAGCACCTACAAGCCCCACCCCCAATACCTTTACCTAGCACTCACCCCACACCCTACCTAGCACCCACCCACACCTTACCTAGCACCCATAGCAACCCACCAAACACCCTACCTAGCACCCACAGCACCCACCCAACACCCTAGCACCCCAACACCCACTCAACACCCTGGCTCAGATCTCCTGCAGACTCTCACACTGGCCTAGTGCAGTACAGCTCCCCTTACTGGATACGAGCTCTCAGCGAGCCTGTGATAGAAGATGTTCTCCAGCAGTGACTGACAGCCATTCTGCTCACAGTCTCAGTCCAAGTTAACATTTTCAGATGTTTTAAGTTTTAGCAATCTGATGGGCACGACATCCTTGCTTACTGGTGATTTGACTGCTCAGTTGTTCATGGGAAACTGGGTATGGCTTGATTTCCTATAGCTTATGCTGTTTTTTCCTTTGTACTAACCTTGAGGAATTCATTAACCATTTTGAGCCAATTATATCTCAGCTTTATGACAGACAACTCTTCTGACTGTGACTTGTGGTTTTCTTTGCTTTCTCTTTGTCTCTATTTTTTTGTTCTCTTTTGAGACATGATCTTACTTTGTACCCCAGGTTGTTCTGGGACTTACCATGTAGCACAGGGTCATTCCCCCTGCCTCAGCCTGCCAAGTGCTGGGACTGTGGACATGAACCACAACAGCAGGCTAGCTTGTCTTTTTTTTCTTAGACATGACGTTGTGTACCCCACCCAGGCTGGCCTACATAGTAAGTTGGTCAACAAAGCACTTGCTATGTGGTCCAAGACAGCCTCAAACTTCCACTCGTCGCCTGCCTCCACCTGTTACCAGTTGATGGCATTACAGGTGTGTGCCATCATATCTGGTTTATGCCATTAAAGGTGCTCAAACTCAAGGATTTGGCATGCAAAGCAAGTGACCTACCAACGAGCTTCATCCTTAGGTCCTATGTAGGCTTTTTTTTTAGAAAGGGGAGACTCTTCACTTTTCCATTTTTGTGAGATTTATTTTTATTTATGTGTATGAAATGCTTGCCTGCATGTAAGTCTGTGCACAAGCATGCAGGGCCTATGAAAGCTGGAAGAGGGTGTTAAAATCCCCTGAAACTAGTGTTACAGACATTGTGACCTGCCATGTGGGTGCTGGGAACTGAACCTGGGTCCTCAGAAATGGCAGTTGTTGTTCTTAACCTCAGAGCCATCTCTCCAGCCCTTTATGTGGGCTTTTTTAATACAGAAGTTTTAAATTACAATGTAGCCAAATTCACAACACACACACACACACACACACACACACACAACAACACACATATATAGTTGAAACAGGGTCTCATGTAGTCCAGGTTAGTCCTGAACTTGTTATGTAGCCAAGGATGACCTTTGAAGACTGTTTTTTGGGCAAAAAATGGAGGGTTTTATATACAAAAATCTTTTTATTGCCAAGTGGTGGTGGGGCATGCCTTTAATCCCAGTACTCAGGAGACAGAGACAGGCGGATCTCTGTGAATTCAAGGCTAGCCTGGTCTGCAGAGCTAGTTCCAGGACAGCTAAGGTTGTTATACAGAGAAACCCTGTCTCAAAAAAAACAAAAACAAAACAAACAACAACAAAACAAAATTATTTTATGTACTGGAGTGTTTTGCCTACAGAAAGTGCATCAGTGTGTCAGTGCGTGCCTGGTGATTGCAGAGGCCAGAGGAGGACATCAGACTCTCCGGAAGTGGAATTACTGCAGCATGTCTACCTGCACACCACTGTGTCTCACCATGATGTTAATGGACCTGCATTGTAAGCGAGCCACCACAATTAAATATTTCCTTTGTAAGAGTTGCTGTGGTCATGGTGTCTCTTCAGAGCGGTAGAAACTTTAAGTAAGACACTTTGCCTTGAAACACACAATACACACACACCACACTACACACACACATACACACACTTATAAACAGACCAGCAACTATCATTACCTCTAGGGCTAGAGGTAGGTGAGTATACAGAGTTGAACAGAGGCCTTCAGGGGAGCAGTGATTAGCAGGACCCAAACTGAAACCTTTCTGGGCTCAGACTTTAGGTAGTTGTGCGGAAGTCTAGGCGAATCCTAGGCTTCAGAGGAGGATTTAGTAAACTCTTGCAGAAGGTATTTTTGTCATCAAGACTGCTGTGTGGTCTGGTTGCCTGAAATTCCCTGACTGTATAGCATTCTGACGCCAGCCATTTAGTAGACATCCAAAGAGTACCCACAGAAAAGCATGGGGTCCCTTGAGGTCCAGCACCTGAGGCAGGAACCTATCTGTCAGCTCCAAGAAACACCCGAGGAACAAGCCTAACTTTTCCAACCCTCCGTCTCCTGACTACAGTGACCTGAGCATCCAGCCCTCTCTATGGCCTCACACTCAACGCTGCTGCCCCAGGCCAGGGGGAGAGGTTAGTGTATAGAGGCCAAGGAGACTGCAGGAGAAGACCTCCCAATCTTCGTGGCTATGAGAAAGTCCTCATCCCGGCTGGGTAAAGATTTTCCAGTGTGGCTTGTTTTGGGGGTGTTTTACCAACACCCCTGTAGGTAATCCCTCAATAAACTCACCAGTTGTCTAGAACAAACTTTCATGGAATCATGCCTTGGTTTGTAACTGGGACCTTAGGAGAAGGGGTGGACACTTGTTTATATAGGCCTCCCCCAGGGAAGGACAACCTTGAATTCCTGACCCTCTGCTTCTTGCTCTCATCAATACTAGGATTATTTACAACCACAAAATGGGCCCCGTTTTCGTAATATTCTTTTTTTAAAAATAAATTTGATTGTTTTATTTTTTAATGATTATTTATTTACTTTATTGTGTTGATGCTTTGTCTGCATGTATGTCTGTGTGAGGGTATCAGATTCCTTGGAACTGGAGTCAGAGATAATAGGGAGCTGTTATGTGGATGCTGGGAATTGAACCTGGGTCCTCTGGAAGAGCAGCCAGGGCTCTTAACAGCTGGAACCACTTCTTCCCGCTCCTGTAATATTCTTTTTATTATTTATTTACTTTGTATGTTTGCATGTGAATGTTTGCGCCTTGCAATGGATACTATGTGTGTGCCCCGAGGAATCCGAGAGAAAGGCTTTGGGTCCCCTAGAACTGTAGCTTTCAGACAGTTGTAAGCCAACACGTGAGGCGCTGGGACTCAAGCTCAGGCCCTTGAAAGAGCAGCCAGTGCTCGTAACTGCTGAGACACCTCTCAAGCCTTTCTTAGAGTGTTTTGGGACCAATCCTCTAGTGATTAATTGCTCTGAATCACTTTTTCCTTGATATGTTCATGCCTTTCAATCTGGAGTCTCAAGTGACTTACAAAACACAGCTTCACACCTCCCAGGATCTGCCTCTTCTACTCGCCCCCCCCACTCTTATTTTATTATTGTCTTAGTTACTTGCCTTGGGGTTGGGGGTGCAGTTAAGACAGGGTCTCATGTTTGGGGAGACTGGCTTTGAGCTTTTGCCTCTCCTTGCCCCACCTCTCAAGGTCTGTGATTATAGCTTGGGCCACACATCCGCCTCTCCTTTCTTGCGTGGGGGGCCTTCTTCCTATTTGGTCCCTCTGCTGGGATTTTATTCCTGGCACCTTCTCCACTTGCAGGGCTTCTTGGAAGGAGTTTATAATTCTGAGGGTTTAGAAATGCCCAGTCTGTTCCTCATCACGAGCTCCTTAAAAAACAAAAAACCCGAAATGTCTTTTGGGTCTGGGTTTCCAGGGTCTGGAGGTGTGGGTGGGAAGGAGAGAGGCTAAAGGAAAACAGAAAGATGGATTATTTCGGAGGAAATGGATCAGCAGTTGGAGGAAGGAAGACAGAGAGCAGTGAGGTCGAAACAAAGCGTAATGATGTATATGTGTGAAAATGCCATCATAAAACCCAGTATTTCAAATGCTAATTTTTTGAAAGTTAAGAAAAATAAAGAAGACAGTGTGACTACTTAGCTCAGGCTGGAACTCACAATTCACCTGCTTCCCCGATGCTCTTGTCCTAGTGTTGGGAGTGTAGGTGAGTTTATCACTGCACCTGGTACCATGAAGTCTTTATTTTATTATATCTATTATGTAAGGATGCCATGTCAGGGTATAAATGAGATCAGATGACATGGTCAGATGCCATGGTCAGAGGACCACCTTCAGAATATCCGTTCTTTCCTTCTACCACATGGTTCCCGGGATGGAACTCAGGTCACCAGCCTCAGTAGCAAGGACCTCCATTTCCTGAGCTGTCTTATCTTGCTGGACTAAGCAGCAGCTCTTACTGAACCTCCATGAGGTGCTGTCGTAGTCATTAGACGTCAGGAATTCCTTTCTTGGCTTCTGTTGAATGCTGGTGATTGAGGACAGAGGTGCTCTTGGCTACTATCAAGGTGTCCAAGAACAAAGTTCTTTCCCTTCATCAACCTAACACAGATTCCAACCCCACAGCAATCCTAGCAGCTTGAAGAAGTAAAATCTCACATGCATTAGAGTGTGGAGTTTTGGTTTTGTTTTTATTTTTTGAGACAGGGTTTTTCTATGTATCCCTGGCTGCCCTGGGACTCACTCTGTAGACCAGGCTGGCCCAGAACTCATAGCCACCTCCCTCTGCCTCCCGAGTGCTGACATGAAGAGTGTGCCACCACCACTACTCAGCTGAGACTGTGGATTTTATTGAATACCTTATCCCAGGCTTGTGGAGATGGACACACAGTTGGGTTGGATAGCCATATGAACCACCTTGCTTCATTATTTTATTTATTTACCCATGTTTACTTAGAAGTAATGGAGATTATACCTAGAACTCCCAGTATGCTAGGAAAGGGCTCTGTCCCTTGACCTATATCCCCAGCTCCTTTTTCCCTTTTTATTTTGAGACCAGGCTTCTCTGTAAGTTTCTAGAAAGGCCTTAAACTTTCAATCTTCCTGTTTCAGTCTCCAGAGTAGCTGGGACTATAGACCTCGCTCACTATGAATTATGACATGGTTTATTATCATTTGATATTTTCCTGTGTGTGGTACTAGGTATTGAACTTTGCATATGTTAAGTTACACATTGAATGTGTGTGCTTAGGTATCATTTCTCAGGTGCTTGCCTTCCACCTTTGAGTCAGGGTGGGTACCTTGGCTTGGAACGTTGTGAGGAAGGCTAACCACTGTCCACCCACTCCTGGGATTGCAAATGCACTCCTCCACACTAGGGTTTACATGGATCCTTAGGGTCAGACTCAGGTCTCCATGTTGCAAGGCAAGGGCTTTTCTACTAACCCATCTCTATCTCCCATCCCATGTTTTTTTGTTTGTTTGTTTTTGGCTTTTTGTTTTGTTTTGTTTTGTTTTTTTGAGACAGGGTCTCTATATTTCTGCCTGTCCTGGAACTCGTTGTGTAGACCCAGCTGGCCTTGAACTCACAGAGATCTGCCTGCCTCTGCCTCCCCACGGTTGGGCTCAAAGGTGTGCTCCACCATAACTGGCTCTTAGTTATGGTGTTTTTTGAGACAGGGCCTCATAGAAGTCTCCACTTGCTGTGTAACCAAGGAGGATGATTTTGAACTCCTGAGTGCTAGGATTACCGGTGTGGACAGGTTTGTGCAGTGCTGAGGCTCAAACCTTCAGGAGTCCTAGGCAAGCACTTAGGCCTCTGAGTTACCTTTTCAATTCTAAAGCATCCCATCCTAGGCAGCTGTCAGGGGTCTTATTCCTCCAGGTTCGTTCTGTAGTGAGAATGTTACCCCAGTACCTGAGCACTGAGTGTGACTTTAGTGTCCCTTGCCTGGAGGACTTTCTACCCTCTGTGCCTGGCTGTCTCTTCCCCCATCTTTACAAGGACTTGTAGCCTGGAGTTTCAGCTCTATCCATGACTTTGTGTTTCTATTTAGTTGAAGGTCCCAGAGATGATAATCTTGTTTTTGAACTCAACACTATCATTTTGGTGTGTTCTTTTTGTTTTATCTACAGTTGCTATGCAATTAGAGTGGGGCGCAGGGGAGGGCACCCGGAGAGTGAGCTCTCAGAGCCACTTGATTCAGAGAGTCCCAGCGAATATCCACGAAGGACCGACAAGCCGCTGTGAGGAGCAAAAAAAAAAACGAGGAAGGCGTGGTTTCTGATCTGAAAGGGATTAGAATTTGAGGGAAGAAGGTGGCTCTGTAAATGCCACTGCTTTATTAGGATCAAACGCTTTACTGGAAGTAGTTGAGACCTGTGTGGGCCCAGAAGAGAAAGTAAGAACTTCCGGGTGAGGGGCTGGGGAAACTTCTCTGACGGAGTGGCTTTGAAACAGATGCTATAGACTTGGTGAGAACAGACTTTGCTGTTTGGGGACAGCCTCCTTGCATGGGTGGGCAAAGAGGATGCACTGAAGGGCCAGATGGCTAGAGGTTAGTATGTAGGCCATTTATTTCTCTTGGTCCTCACTCCCATCCTGACCCCATCACTCCAGAGGTGTGAACCTGGGCAATTTGTTTTGTTTCTTTGAGCCTTGGTTTTATTTATAAAGAGAAATCAGCATCTTCAGTTCCTTGAGGTTGTGAGGATAATTATGGGTACCTAACGAAGCATGTAACATCATAGCAGACTCTCAGTGAATGGCAGCCAGGGCTAGGGAGGTTGTCATCTGCCTCAAAAGCATGAGGTCCTAAGCTGCATCCTCAGAGCCCAGATAGAAGTACCAGGTGTGGTGATTCACATTTATAGTCCCTGGGGCTCAGCCATCTAATTGGTAAACTAATGAGAGACTGCCTTAAAGGAGGTATATGGTTTTCCTGAGAATGATACTCAGAGCTGTCCTCTGGCCTCCACATGTATGTGCACACATGTGCTCCCAAACACACACCTGCTATGTATGCATGTACACACACGTGAAAGCAAACAGGGTCTGAGAAATGGTTAAGAACATTTGATGCAGTCAGGCGGTGGTAGAGTACCCCTTTAATCCCAGCACTTGGGAAACAGAGACGGGCAGATCTCTGAGTTCAAGCCCAACCTGGTCTACAGAGTGAGTTCCAGGACAACCAGGGCTACATGGAGAAATCCTGTTTCAGAAGAAGAGAGGGGGGAGGGGGGGGGAGAGGGAGAGGGAGAAGGAGAGAGGGGGAGAGGGAGGGAGAGAGAGAGAGAGAGAGAGAGAGAGAGAGGTGTGTGTGAGAGATAGAGAAAGAGAGAGTGTGTGTGAGAGAGAAAGTGTGTGAGTGAAAGAGACAGTGTGTGTGTTATATGTGTGAGGAGTGTGTATGTGAAAGAGAGAGGGAGAGTGTGTGTGTGTATGTGAGTGTATGTGTGTGTATGTGAGTGTATGTGTGTGACTGTTAGAGAGCATGTGCTTAGCATGCAGTTTCCTGGATTCAATCCCCATCACCACAAAGCAAAGCCCAGATGTCTGCCTCCTAATCTTAGAAACCTGTGTCTGTAGTTACGTTAGGCTCCATCAAAAAGGGGAAGCAAGGCTGCAGCTGGAATTAAGGTTGCAAATCTGGTGACCCTGTGAGTGTGGAGAAGATTATCCCCTACTAGCTGGTAGGTGGTGGAATGAAGACCTCAGGAGAAGAGGGAAGCACAGGAGGGCATCACAAAGCTGGCACTGGATGTCCTTCACGTTTCTGGACATCACTTGAGAGATAGAAATGCCATGAGCCCAGAAATATAGGGAGCCTCTAGAAATAAGGTTTCTAGGAAAAATTAGCTTGGATTGGCCTTTTACACTGCATTAAAGGAGCAAATCAAAATGGAATTACAACAGTTCTCTGCCATCAAACTGAATCTAAATTCTTTAATTTTTGCGGTGCAGCTGGGAATGCCTCCACCTCCTGAGAGCTGGGACCATAGACAGTATCACACCAAGTTTTTGTGGTGCTGGAGATGGAAACCAGGGCTTTGTGCATGTTAGACATATACTCTACTATTTGAGCTACATTTTCGTTTGTTTTGTTAATCCCACAGACTCAAGAAGAAAGACCATTGACCCAAATCATGGTCAAATTGGAGCAAGCTCTTTATTCATGTTCACAGGCTGTCTCCCCTTTGTACAAGGTTCAAGAAATCAGCATTGGACATGGGGAAAATAAGGGTTTTATAGCTCAGGGATATGGGTCTTCCAAATGGGGGATAGGCAGGCAAATAGGTGGGGTCACAGAGGGAGAACATAAACGTAACAAGTTGGTCATAACAACCTCCTGAAACAAAGATGTGGTTGCAAGGTGATCATAAAAGGCAGTCATAACACCTTGGTGAACCAAAGCGTGGAACAGGCAATATAGGATCATTTGTAGTTCAGGCTACAGGTGCAGCATAGGCCGATTTGTGAGAAACAGAGACTTAATTATAAACAGGAACAAACCTAGTTTGTTTTCTACTGTAAGATGGCTTCCAAACCTAAAATGAAGGCAGGCTAGTTTATCAGTCTGAGTCAGGTTTTGTCTTGTAGTCCAGGCTGGCCTGAGGCGGTCCTCCTGCTTCAGCAGGCTGGCCTGAGGCGGTCCTCCTGCTTCAGCCTTTGGAATACTGGGATTACAGGCAGCATGACCAAGCCTGGCTGAAACTAAACTCACGTCAAACCTGTCACGTACTCAGGAAAGCACATGAACAGCCAAATTTCCCAAATGCCTGGTTTCAAACAGCATGACTACTTGAAAGGTCATCCTCTAATATCAATTCAAGACAAACTTGGGACAGATGAGACCTTGCCTCTTCAATAACAACAAAATACCCCTCGGGGCTGGAGAGATAGGTTAGTGGTGCAAGTGCCTCTTGCTTTTGCAGGAGACCTGATTTGGGTCCCATGACCCAAGTGGGGCTGCTCATACCAACCTGTAGCTTCAGATTCTGGGGACCTAAGGCCTCCCGAAACCTCAGTGGCCATCTACACCCATGTGTACATATCTACACACACATGTATGAGATTCAAAAATAAATACTTTTAATCTTTTCTTTTGAGATTATAATATGATCACATCATTTTTCTGCCTTCCCTTTCCTCCTTCCAAACCCTCTCATATACCCCTCCTTACTCTCTTTCAAATTCATGAACTCTTTGTTGTTGTTGTTGTTGTTTTTCAAGACAGGGTTTCTCTATATAGCCCTGGCTGCCCTGGAACTTGCTCTGTAGACCAGGCTGGCCTCAAACTCAGAGATCTGCCTGCCTCTGTCTCCTGAGTGCTGGGATCAAAGTGTTTGCCACCACCACCTGGTTCTCTTTCTTCATTAATTATTGTATACGTGTGTGTGTGTGTTCCTAAACACAAATACAACCTGCTTGGTCTGTATAATGTTACTTGTGTGTGTGTTTTCAGGACTGGACCATTTGATACTGAATAATCAGTGATGTGTTCTTCCCTGGGGAAGCCTATTCCTCCCACTCTCAGCGTTTCTTAGCTGCTTATAGTCATTTGTGTAGGGCTTCGGCTTGGTGAGCTTGCCCTGTGCACGTTAGCTTGTCTATTGGTGTCATCCTGCTTCAACTCATGCTTAGGTGAGTAGGGGTGTGACTTCTGAGCGTCCTAAGAGGCACCATCTCACAGCACACTCCTTGATCCTCTGGCTCTTACAATCTTTCTGTTCCCTCGACCACGATGATCTCTGAGCCTTAGGTACAGGAATTATATAGCAGAGGTATTAGTGGGGTTGGGCTCCACAATTCTGCGTTTTGATTGGTTGTGGTTTTCTGTAATGGTCTCCTTTGCAGAGGATGTTGCAAAGGGGTGAGTACCACACTTATCTGTGAGTATAAGGACAACTATTTAGAATGTAGTTAAGGATTATACTGGTTTAATAAAGAGCAATTCACTGGGCTGAGGTGGCACATGTTTTTAATCCCAGCACTCGAGAGGCAGAGGCAGGTGGATCTCTGTGAGTTCGAGGTCAGCCTGGTCTACACAGAGAATCCCTGTATCAGAAAAAAAACTGCTGATCACCAAGGTGAGTGTGCCGCTGCTGAATCTCGCACCCCTAGGATTATCGTGCTATGCTGGCCATTGTTGGGGGTCGTAGGCTGTTGGAGCCCACAAATGTAGATTTGTTCCACCTTGACCGAAGGTCGGAGAGTTCAGCCTATTCTGGCTCCTTCAAGGTTACTGACTGGCAGTTTTGTTACACCGTGACTACCAGCAGGAAGTTTGGACCTAGGGTGTGGTTACTTGATGCTTTGGGTATTGAAAAGACAACTTTGTTTGTTCCTTACATTTTGGTAAACAGGTCTTTGTCTTCCCCTCCTGTCTGGATGGGGTATATAAAGCCTATGAAAAGTAAACGTGGGCAGATTCAGTACTCACTGGCTTGCCCTCCTGACTCTATCCTGTGCCTCTATTTCTTTTGTATCTTTGTTATTTTTTTTTTCTTTCTGCCAGCATTTCTAATCTACATGCCCCTATCCTGGAATGTATGAACCGAACCCGTCGAGGCTGGACCCTGACAACAGGCATCATGTCTGGGTAGGACTCTTGGTTGCTTCCCCTTTTTGGAAACTTTCATGGCACTTTCTGGTGTCAAGAAAAGAGTCCTCAGGGAGGAAGCACTCAGGGGTTCCCTCTCAGGGCCTCTGGGCCCTGTATGTGAATTGCATGGTGTCTTTAGCAATAGGTGCTTACCTTCTTCCTCTGGGGGCAACTAAAGGTAAGAGCAAAAGCCTATAATGTTTTTGCCAGTCTTTGGACAACTCTGACCAACAGCTCAAAAGAGGGCTTCTCATGCTTGATGTTGGGGTTTCGTTAGATGGTCTATGGCTCTTTGGGGGAGCATCGTCAGATCAGATGGGAAAATTTCATTTAAACTATATATGTATATTTATGTACTGACTTAAATATATTATAGGTATTTTTGGTAGCGAGTTAACAATATGATTCCTTATGGTTTTTCAGACATCCTTACTGTTCTCTTCCCTCCTCCCTTCTGTGTTTATCCTCTTCCTAATTAGAGCCCCCATAATAATTCTTTTTAAAAAAAATCTCATAAAACAACCAACTGCCTTTCCCCCAACAAACCCTACAACCCACAAAGCGAGGGCTGGAGAGTTGGCTCAGTAATCAAGAACACGGGCTGCTCTTCCAGAGGACCAGGTTTTGATTTCATAGGGTGACTCATAACCCTCTGAAACTCCAGTTCCAGGGACTCTGCCACCCTCTTCTGGCCTTCCTGGGCACCAGGTATGCATGTGGCACACTGTATACATGCAGTCAAAACACCTGCACAGAAAATAAAAATTTAAGAAGTCCCCAAAATGTCTAAACTTCACTGAGTGGGCTGGTGGAATGGCTCAGTGGGTAAAGATGCTGTGACCAAGCCTGAGGACATGAGTTCAATCCCCAGGACACACATGGTGGAGGAGAGGACTAACTCCAGAATGCCAAAACCACAACCGCCACACCACAGAATAAATACATGGAGAGCATGGTGGAGCAGACCGTTACGTCCAGCACTCGGGACACAGAGGTAGGCTGTTTGTCTCAGTCTCAGTCTCTCAGTTTGAGGCCTGCATGGTCTACAGAGTGAGTTCCAGGACAACCAGGCTAACACTGAGAAACTCTGTCATAAAACAACAGCAACAAAACAAACAAACCAAATGAATGAAATTTAACTTGCTGTAATTTTCTTCCTTTCTTTTTTTTTTCTTTTTGTTTATGTGTGTGAGTGTTTTGGTCGTATGTCTATAGACCACATGCATGCCTGGTAACCAAGGAGGTCAGAAGAAGGCATTGGGTCACCAGGAACTGGAGCAATGGATGGCTGTGAGCCTCTCTGTGAGTCCTGGGAGTTGGACCCAGGTCCTCTGCAAGAACAAGAAGTGCTCTTACCTTCTAAGCCTTCTCTTCTGCCCTGCCTTGTTTTTGGTTTTTGAGACAAAATGTTTAACTGGAGCTCACGGTGACCATAACTTCTAAGGCCAAAGAGCAGGTGCAAGTGTTACAGCTCTGAGGGGAAGGCGTCCTGCCAAGGAAAGTCGCACCACCCCACAAACCTCATGCAAGATATTTCTGCCTAGGCCAAGGTGAGAAGAAGGCAGGCTTTGGGGGACGGAGCTCTCTAGGTGGCCTGGGATTGGTGGCCTGATCTTGGGCTTTTTACTCTGTTCCTGGGAGCATGGCTACCTGCTGCTTGAGGGGCAGTTATGGCCATTGAAGTGTCTTGTGGGTCTGCAGCCTACAATTGGAAGTCCTCGGGGTGGGCCTGGCGGCCCTCATGCCTCAAGAGCCTTACAACAGAGTAGGACAGAAATCTTTAAGTCAAGCTTAATTTAGAGAGCAGGCAATCTGAGAACAAAGCAGAGAAACATATTTAAAAAAAAAAGATTATTTGGGGCTGAAGAGATGGCTCACCAGTTAAGAGCACAGTCTGTTCTTCCAAAAGACCTGTGTTCAATTTCCAGAGCCCACATGGTAACTCACAACAGTCTGTCATTCTGGCGCCAAGGGATCCATTGCCCTCTGCTGGCATTTTTGGGCAACAGGCATTCACATAGGCACACTTGAACTCAAAACACCCAAACACATGAAATAAAATTAAGATCAAAAAGAAACATTTAGCTGGGCGGTGGTGGCACATGCCTTTAATCCCAGCACTTGGGAGACAGAGGTAGGCAGATCTCTGTAAGTTCGAGGCCAGCCTGGTCTATAAGAGCTAGTTCCAGGACAGGCTCCAAAATTATGGAGAACCCTGTCTCAAAAAACAAAAACAAAACAAACAAACAAACAAACAAAAAAACAACCAAAGAATAAAACAAAAAACCAACAACAAAAAAGAAACATTTAAAATATTTATTTTACTTTTAATTATGTGTTTGTATGTGTGTCTGCGTGTAAGTATGTACATGTGAATGCAGATATCCTCTTAGGCCAGAGACATCAGAATTCCTGGAGATGGAGTTATAGGAGCTTGTCAGTTGCCCAATGTAGGTGCTGGGAAGAGAACTCAGATCTTCCACAAGAGCAGTGTGTGCTCTTAACTACCGAGCATTCTCTCCAGCTTATTTTTAATTGTCTGTATGAGTACGTGTGTGGTGTGTGTCTGTGTGTGTGTGTGTGTGTCTGTGTGTGTGGTTGTGTGCATGTGAATGCAGCTGCCTGTGGAGGCTGCTATAAAGGGCATCAGATCCCCTGGAACTCAAGTTACAGGCTGATCAGTGTCGGTACTGAGAACCAAACCCGGATCCCCTGCAAGAGCAGCAAGTGCTCTTAACACTTGAGCCATCTCTCCGGGCTCTGATTGAGTAACCTGGTAAAAACAAACACTCTATAGCCCCCCACATTCCCAGATGGCAGAGAGACGATAGGGTGGAAAGACAGAGGCAGTCAGCATCTCAGAGTCCATCTTAGCTTTCTGGACAGGACAGGAGTCTGCCACATTTGTGGCAGATTTATCACGTGCCTGCCTCTCTTGTTACCAGTTCCTCATTTGGGGGCTATCAGGGCTCAGGTATTTCTTGAAACCCTGACTATAGTTAGTGCTTGCTGGTATCAACCTGCCTCTTCTCCAGGGGCACAAGTATGTTTTCTGATAGAGAATATAAAAGTGCCCCTATTTTTACCTTCTATCCCCTATTAGTTTTACTTCCATCTGACCTCAGACTTGGAACTTGAGGTCTTCCTGTCTCAGCCTTCCAGCTACTGGGCTAATCAATAGGTGTGTACTGCCACACTCAGTTTACATTGATTCAAAGTAGACTTTGCTCAGCACTTTAGAAGCAGAGGCAGGTGGATCTTTGTGAGTTCAAGACTAGCCTGGTCTACATAGTGAGACCCTGCCTCAAAATCAAAAAGCAAGCAAACAACAACAAAACTGGAAGCAAGAAATAAATAAATGAAGAAAAGTTGTCTTTGAACTTCTGATCTTCATGCCTCTTCTTCCCAAGTGCTGGGATTAGTGGCCTGCTCCATCAAGCCTGGCAAGAACTGTTGGTTTAGGAAGGGAAGGTGGCTTTAATAGTAAAGAGCTTGTCTTGCAAGTATAAGGAGCTGATTTTTACCCACAGAGTCCACATAAAAACACCAGATGCGGTGGTAAACACTTGCAATCTCAGTGCCGGGGGAACAGAGACAGGCTTGCTAGTTAGCCAGCCTAGTTTATTTTGGCAAGTTGCAGGCAAGAGACCACGTCTCAAATACTCAAATTAAAAAATAAAAAAAGAAGCTGGGCGGTGGTGGCGCACGCCTTTAATCCCAGCACTCGGGAGGCAGAGGCAGGTGGATCTCTGAGTTCGAGGCCAGCCTGGTCTACAAGAGCTAGTTCCAGGACAGGCTCTAGAAACTACAGGGAAACCCTGTCTCGAAAAAACCAAAAAAAAAAAAAAAAAACCCCAAAAAATAAAAAAGAAAAATAGACAATGCTTGAGAAATGACACCCAATATTATCCCCTAGCTTCCATGTGCACTTGTACACACACACACACACACACACACACATACACACACCTCTGTCCCTTTCTTTCCTTCTTTTCTTTCTTTCTTTTCTTTCTTTCTTCTTTCTTTCTTTCTTCCTTTCTTTCCTTTTCTTTTTCTTTCTTTCTTTCTTTTCTTCTTTCTTTCTTTCTTTTTCTTTCTTTCTTTTCTTTCTTTCTTTTTTCTTTCTTTCTTTCTTTCTTTCTTTCTTGGTTTTTGGTTTTTGAGACAGGGTTTCTCTGTGTCACCCTGGGTGTCTGGTTGTCTGGAACTCAGATCTGAGATCTGCCTGTTTCTCCTCCCAAGTGCTGGGATCAAAGGCATGCGCCCCACACCTGGCCAAGAATCTTAGTCTCCAAGCAAATGTTGTTATGCTAGGCATGATGGTACGTACATATTTATAATTCCGTAACTCAGGAGGGCAGAGGCTCTCAAGTGAGTTTAAAGGCTTCATGCTTGACTAGCATGCACAAAGGCCTGAGTCCTAAACCCAGCAACACAGAACCAAAGGAAATACTAAATAAAAAGATAGGGCTGGGGAGGTGGTGGCGCACGCCTTTAATCCCAACACTCGGGAGGCAGAGGCAGGCAGATCTCTGTGATTTCGAGGCCAGCCTGGTCTACAAGTGCTAGTTCCAGGACAGGCTCCCAAGCTACAGAGAAACCCTGTTTTGGGAAAAAAAATAGAATAGGCTCACAACTCACAATCTCAGAGAACCTAGACAACAATGAGAGACATACATAGACCTAATCTACATGGGAATTAGAAAAAGACAAGATCTCCTGTGTAAATTGGGGGCATGGGGACTTTGGGAGAGGGTTGAAGGGGAGGGGAGATGCAAGGAGGAGAGCAGAGAAAAATGTAGAGCTCAATAAAAATTAATTAAAAAAAAAACAAAACAAAACAAAAAAGGAGATAGGGCTGGACATGGTAGCACCGCCCTGTGATCCTAGCACTTGGGAGATGGAGGCAGGAGCATTAGGAGTTCAAAGTCAGACTCAACAATATAGCTGTTCTAGAACAGCCTGGGCTACATGAAATCCTATCTCATAAATCATTCAAAATAGGGGTTGCTAGAAAAAAATAATCTTGGTGTTCCACAAAGGAACACGTGAACACGAGAGAGTGAAAAGGAAAGGGGAGGGTCAGGAGGTATGAGCCCTTGCAGAGCTAATTTCCCTTGATTTAAAACAAAATGGTTGCAGTCATGGATGTGGCTCAGTAGGCAGAGTCCGTGCTCAGCACACACAAAGCCTTGGATCTGACCTCTTAGCACTGAATAAGCTGGGCATGGTTGTGTGTGCCTGTGATTCCAGCACTCTGGGATCAGATGTCCGAAGTCATCTTAGGCTCCCGCACCGATTACCGCTTTGTCCACCTGACACAGCTAGGATCATATGGGAGGAGGGAACCTCAACCAAGAAAATGGCTCCATCAGATTGACCAATGGGCAAGTCTGTGGGGGAATTTTCTTGATTCATGATCGATGTGGGAGGGACCAGTTCACTAAGGGAGGTCCCACCCCTGAGCAGGCAGTCCTGAGTAGTATAAAAAGGCAGGCTGAGCATTGGGACCAAGCCCGGAAACAGCATTCTTCCATGGCCTTTGTTCCTGTGTCCGGTTTCCTGCCTAGAGTTTGTGTCTTGGCTTTTCTTCATAATGAATTGTAAACTGTAAGATGAAACGAATCATTTCTTCCCAAGCTGCTTTGGTTATGGTGTTTTTTTTAAGATTTATTTATTAACTATGTATACAGTATTCTCAGTATTCTGTCTGCATGTATGTCTGCAAACCAGAAGAGGGCACCAGATCTCATTACAGATGGTTGTGAGTCATATGTGGTTGCTGGGAATTGAACTCAGGACCTTTGGAAGAGCAAGCAGTGCTCTTAACCATCTCTCCAGCCCCTTGGTTATGGTGTTTATCACAACAGTGGAAACCCCATCTAATACAGCTACATACAAGTTTGAGGCCAGCCTGGTCTTTTTTTCTTTTCTTTTCTTTTCTTTTCTTTTCTTTTCTTTTCTTTTCTTTGTTTTTCCTTTCTCTTTCTTTCTTCCTTCCTTCCTTCCTTCCTTCCTTCCTTCCTTCCTTCCTTCCTTCCTTCCTTCCTTCCTTCTTTCTTTCTTTTTTTTGGAGATACAGTATCTCTGTGTAACCCCAGCTGTCTTGTAACTGGACAGATAGGCCAGGCTGGCCTTGAACTCTCAAAAACTACCCGCATCTGCCTTCCAAGTATTGCAATTAAAGGTGTGTGCCACCATGCTCAGCTCTTGTCTTTCAAACATCTTTTATTTTGATTTTTAGCTCACTTTATTCTATATGTATGTGTATATGGTGTGTGTGTGTGTGTGTGTGTGTGTGTGTGCACTCCCTGAGGCCAGAGGTGGTTGTTGAGAGTCCTTTTTAATTACTCTTTGCCTTATTTCTTTGAGTCGGAGCTGCTCCCTAAACCCAGAACTGATATGTCTTGTCCAGGCTGGCAGCCAATAAACCCCAGACATCCTCTTGTCTCCATTCCCAACAACTCTGGAATTACAGGTGTAGGTCGGATCATGTCCGGCGTGGTACGTGGGCACAGGGAACCTAACTCAGAATCTCGTGGTTGCACACAGGTGCTTATGACTACTGAGTCATCTCTCCAGCCCCATGGCTGTCATCTTATGACTATGTTCAATTCGTTGGCCATTCATGGACAGAGCATTCACCAAAGCCTCAGGCAAACAAATATCAACTATGGGTTTCTTTGTCTCTTATCTTTCCTGTGTTACCTTTAGTTGCGTGAAGAACAGACCTCTTTTGCTAGCTTTCTCCTGGGTGCTGGAAAGTGTCTGCATCCCTTAGGCACCCATGGTGCTTATACTTTCCATTGGACAGGGTTCTGAGTATTTCAAGCTGTATCTTTATCTGAGAATGGATCTTTTCTGTTTTGCTTTGCTTTGCTTTTTTTTGTTTTTTCGAGATAGGGTTCTCTGTGAAACAATCCTGGCTGTCTTGGAACTCACTCTGTAGACCAGGCTGGCCTCAAACTCACAGAAATCTGCCTGCCT
This sequence comes from Arvicola amphibius, assembly GCF_903992535.2. Classification (NCBI taxonomy): domain Eukaryota; kingdom Metazoa; phylum Chordata; class Mammalia; order Rodentia; family Cricetidae; genus Arvicola; species Arvicola amphibius. Next base: position 55,824,835 of record NC_052051.1, on the reverse strand, counting down.
CTGCCTCCCAAATGCTGGGATTAGGGCATGCACCACCTCTGCCGGGCCTGAGAACGGATCTTGCTATGCAGCCTGGACTGCCTGCCTTTGAACTCCAGGTCCTCCCACACCATCCTGCTGAGTTACAGGGCTGTCCCAGGCCAGTCCTTGGCTTCTTGACCCATAGACTAAGTCAGTTACTAGAGAGATGACTCAGTAGTTAAAAGCACTTGTGTGCAGTTCTGAGCACCTGAGTTAAGATTCCCTACACCCACGCACCTTTCCCCTTTATTGAGATTATCAGGGTCTTCTTTGTGCGTTTCTGTGTGTTATCTCTCTGGTTGGAAACACCCTATTTATAGCCTTCCATCAAGTGATTACCGGACACGCTTAAAAAAAAAAACAAAAAAACCAGGAGTGGTAACTACATGCCACACCTTTAATCCCAGCACTCGAGGCAGAGGCAGGAGGATCTCTGTGAGCTTAAGGAGTGAGTTACAGGACAGCCAGGGCTACACAGAGAATCCCTGTCTTGAAAACCCAAATAAAATAATTAAAGAAAAGACTCTAGCTGGAAGATGGTGGAACCGAGAGCCCTTTCCTTGGTGGAGGATCCAAAGGTCCTCTTTGCTCTGATTCTTAGACCATTGCCCCTCCTACGACTCTAAACTAATGCCTGGAGGCAGTGTTTTGACAAAGAACTCAAATTTCCCTGCAGAATTGTTGCCGCTCTTACCTAGCCCACATCTTTTCTCTACAAGTTCCTACCATCCACAGGGCAGCCATTTGTGTGGTATGGGGGCGTAGTTACCTTTCACGTTTATTTACTTCGTGTGTGTTTGCACGTGGGTACTCACGCAGGACCGCCATGCACACACAGGACCCGGGGAACGGCTTTTGTGCAGTCAGCTATGTCCTTCGACCTTGCGGGTTCCAGGAATCAAACCCAGGTTGTCAGGCGTAAATACCTCTCCCCACCGAGACAGGCTAACTGTTTTGCCTACATCCTGAGCAAGTCTGCTTCAGGGGTTCCAGAGGCTTCTGTTCTTACTCCGAGTTAGAATAGAAACTGTCTTTTAGGGTCTCTTTCTTTTAGCTTGGAGAAATTCTTTGCTGCAAGCCTGAGGCTGATGAGTCACTTGGCTCAGGGATGGCTCATGACCTATTCTGTGTGTTCAGTGCTGCTGTCCCTCTCCTTAGAGTAGGGTAAGAATGGGAAAATGGACTCCATGAAGCCACACTGTCACCTTTATTCATTTATTTATTTATTTATTTATTATTTATTTATTTATTTATTTATTTTGTGTGTGTGTGTGTGTGTGTGTGTGTGTGTGTGTAGGTCAAAGGACAACTTGCAGGAGCTGATTCTATCCTTCTAAACATGGGTTCTGGGGATTATACTCAAGTCACCAGATTTATGTGACAAGCATCTTTACTCACCGAGCTATCTTGCTGGCCCTACATTTTCATTTTTATCACCCAGGCTGCCTTCAAACTTGCTAAATAGAACCAGGAGTTCAAGGATGACCTGTATGCTGGCGTACAGTTGAATCTCCTGTCCCCCTACTAATCAGAATGTGGCCTCAATGGCTAGGATCCTCTTCTCAGGAGTGCTGGGATTACAAGTATGTTACTGTGTACCTTGGTTTATCATTTAGAATATTTCCAAGCAAGCATTAAATCAGAACATCATCAGTTCTTATCGGTAGAAAGGGCGCAGTTTTCCACAAGGAGATGTGCTCATGAAGTAGGCTCAGTATAACATTTGGTGCTGTGCAGGAGTAGAAATGAACAGATGGCGTGCATGGCTGGGGATGGAGTGATTCCTGAACCACAGTCTTCCTTTTGACAAGAAGCTTCTGGGCTTTCCCTTTCCCGACATCTAGAAGTAGCCTATGCCTCTTGATCTTCAGAATCAGAGCTGATGTCCTTTCACTGGGACGGGGCCTGGCATCTTAAAATGGCTCCTGCATGAAGCCACCTTGGACCACACTGTGCATTAAGGTCACATTCTACCTGTTAGGGGACTCGCAGGTTCAACTAAATTTCAGAGTACATAAATTACAATTCAATGTTTCTAGGGGCTTCAAAAGTCAAGTCTGTCTTAGTATCCCTGGGCCAGAGACTTTTTCTAGCACCATCTGGACTCCTTGGAGTCACTGCCAATAGGACAGCAGGGACGCTCCAGACTGGTTCGTGTTGACCAGCCTTAGGATACCAGTGTGGTTTCCTGTCATGTCTCCCACTCCCCGGGTCAGCCATCAGTCGTAGCCTGTTCCATCGCTTCACACAATCCTTAAATGGAGCTGTTTGGTTCCTGCAGGAGTACAGGAAGAAAACAGCGAGGTAGGAGTGAGGAGAGAAAGCCTGCTGCAGAGGAGGGGAAGGATGGCGTGCGGCTGAAGGGGGAGGAAATGGCACACAGCGACCACACAGCAGCTGACAGCAGCAGGAAGAGCAGGGCGGGAAGAAGGCAGAAATGTGGGGTTAACATTTTATAGCCACCTATCAAATTTGCATGAGAAACTAAGCTAGCAAACTTGCAGCTTTAATTAATGATAAAGCTTAGCGTTTCCAAGTTCTCCATCTCTAGCGAGAACTTCAAATGGCTTTCCTGAGTTTCCCTCTTCTCTGCAACGTGATCAATGTCAAACTGGGAGGTTAGTAGAACTCAAGGCCTGTGTTTCCTCCTCCTCCCATACATCCTTGTGGTTGAGAGCCAACAGTTTCTTTGAGGGCAGTTCAGTGTGGTGCTTCTTTCTCTCCCGGGGCTTCCTTCCTTCCACTCTGCTGTGCCTTCCTTTGGCCTAGTTGACTCTGGATAGGTTGATAACTTTTCCAGAATTTTCAACTGCCAGGGGGATGGGGACGTTTTTCTAGGCCTTCACTAGATCACTGCATGGATGAAATGAGCTTTTATTTATAAAAGACTTTGGAAAGCCAGTAGTGGTAGGTGGTTCATGTCTGTAACTCCAGCATTTGAGAGATCAAGTCAGGAAGATTGACATAAATTGGAGGTTGTTTTTGGCTACTGAGGGAGTTCCAAACTAGCCTAGGCTACAAGGCTTTATAGCAAGACCTGTCCCAAAAAACAAAACAACAGAAAAGAGTCTGTGTGAGGATTCCTCATGAAAGCTGTAACCTAGGATCGAATTGCTTGCCATAACACACAAATGTTCTACTCCTTAGCATGACTGTCAGAGTGGGTGCTGTTGCTATGTACGGTTGTTTGAACGAGATTAGCCCCATGGGCTCATATATTTGAATGCCTGATTCCTAGTTGGTGGAATTGTTAGAGAAGGATTAGGAGGTGTGGTCTTGTTGGAGGAGGTGTCTCACTGGGGACTCTCTTTGAGCGTTCAAATGCCCATGCCACAGGGCAGCAATGGTGCACACCTTTAAGCCCAACATCCAGGAGGCAGAGGTAGGTGAATCTCTATGAGTTCGAGGCCAGACTGGTCTATAAAGCGAGTACCAGGACAGCCAGGGCTACACAGAGAAATTCTGTCTCGAAAAACAAAACAAAAAAGTCATATGTACATGCCACTCCTAGTTAGCTGTCTTTGCCTTGTGCTTGTGGCTCAAGATAGGAACTCTCAGATACTGTTCCAGTGCCATGCCTGCTTGCCATGGTCCCTGCCATAAAGGTCATGGTCTCACCCTCTAAAACTTTAAGAACAAATAATCAAATATATGAAGTTATGGGAGCTAGTCTCAATCAAACCATCACAGTGGTGTGGTATGGCGCACGCGCACGCGCACATGTGTGTGTGTATGTGTGTAGGAAAGACTTCATCATGTTATGTCAATAAGTTGTGAATCAGCAAGAAGGGTTTTCTGTATAATTATGGTCAGCTCATTCTAACCCAGCAGGAGACAGGAGCAGCAATGATAACTAAAAAGAAGAGACCTGATTTTTGGTGGAAATCTTAAGAAGCCAAAGTCTACACAGGCCAAGAGTGATGAAGGGGATATGAAATACGCTCAAAACTCAAGCGGTGACACTCTGGATTTAGCCTGGTACCAGGAGATTAAGATAGACTTATAGAACTGGAAGTGTCTTCCGAAGGCTGGTGGGACTTCAGGATTATGGAGAACCTTCTTGAAAAGAATCGCAGCAAACAGCTTGCGGTCAGATAGTCTGCTAGATCTTCGCTCTGTGGTCTGCTTGCTCATGTGGTTGTGTGGTGTCTGCCTGTGGCTAGAAACAGTGATAGGGTGGCAGGGAGACAGCCTTGCTTTGTTAGGAAGATTGTGTAATGAAGTTGAGAAGGCCCAGAGCTTGGGGCTGGTGAAGGCAAAGAGCTTTCAGTGCAATGCCTTTCACAACTTAAATTGACTTAAAATTTTTTTAAAATAGTTTATTTAACTTTATTTTCTGTGGATTGGTGTGAAGGTATCAGATCCTCACAGACTGGAGTTACAGTTGTGAGCTGTCATGTGGGTGCTGGGAATTGAACCCAGGTCCTCTGGGAGGACAGCCAGTGCTCTTAACCGCTGAGTCATCTCTCCAGCCTGACTTAAAAAATTTTGTATTTAGATTTTATTACATTTGAATTATTTTTTTATGTCTTTATTTATTGTGTACGGACATGCATGTGAAGTCCGAGCATTAGAACTTGCAAGAGTTGGTTTTCTCCTGTTGCATGTGTCATAGGAATCAACTCCAGTTGTCGGGTTTGGCAGCAAGAACATGTCCCCACAAAGCCAACTCTGTGGCCCTAAAGGCACCCCTTCAGTATCAGGTGTTCTTGAGATCTTCTGAGCCCTTCTTTGAGTCCATGAGAAAAACTGCTGTCGTCTCTTTCTAGAGGAGGACCCGGCATTACCAGTTGCCACTCCTGTGAAGTCTGTTGCAGAGAAGAAAGCACAGGATGGGCTCCTGGGGGCTCCTCAGTCTGACTCCTCCCTTCACTGTGGGGAACCAGGTTTTCCTCCCACCGGGATGCCTGAGCAATGTTCCATCTCCCAGATTCACAGGCATTTGTAGAATGCTTCCCACTTCCCTCCTCCAGCCGAGGATCACTGAGGTTAGTGGAGGATCAAGTTCACCTCTCAGGATGGGGAGGAGAAGCTGGGGGAAGGGAGACAACGAACATACGCAAAAGAAAATGACTTCTGCAGCACATGGTGCCTGTGCCACCAGGGAGAGGTTGGTGACAGCCTCCTCCCATTTCAGGAACAGCTCCCAGAGTTGTCTGTAGGGCGGATGCAAGTGATACATCTCAAATTGACGCCATTCTGTGCTGTTTGCTCCTTGTTCACATTCTCGACAACAATGGAGCTGTTACATAGCTAAGCTTGGTTCTGGATCGGTTGTTAGATGAGCATCCAGGCTGCCTGGCATGGTCTCTGAGCCAGGATTCATCCTTTCGAGTCATGAAGCCTCCCAGTCCCGCTGTGTGTGTTCAAGTGAACTGGAATACCTCAAGAGAGTTATTGTTAAGTTGCTCGTTCATTACCATATTTTAATGTGAAAAAACTATTAATCTGTATTGCTGGCGGAAGTTATAGTGATGATGGCAATTTGCCTGCAAACTATCCTGAATGTAATCTTTTCTTTTCAGGTTTTTTTTTTTTTTTTTTTTTTTTTTTTAATTGATGCATCCATAAGGGAGGAGCATTTTGACTCTAGTGTGGCTGCTTTTCTGTTTCTCCTTTAGGAAGCTTGGCCAACATACCGCTGACATTTGAGAAGAGAATAGAGCAATTTGGCTTCTTACTTCTAAAACCTTCTGTTTCCTTAGTGACGTAAATAATTGTGGAATATTTCAAAAGTCTTCTTTAACCGATTTGGGTTTCTCTGTTTGTTTTTGAGATAGGGTCTGGGCTTTGTAGCCCAGGATGGCTTGGAGGTTAGGTGTCCTGATTCAGGCCTCTCCGTGCTGGTATTACAGGTGCCAACACTTGAAGGTTAGATCTGGCTTGTTACCCATGGGCAGGGCTATAAGAACAAACCTGGGAAGAAATCCTTTTTCTTCTTTTATTATTTTGTTGTATAGGGTGTTTTGCCTGCCTGTGTATCTATGTTACCCGCTTGTGTATAGTGCCTGTCGGAGCCAGAGGAGGGCATCAGATTCGTCCAGAACTGTAGTTAACAGATGGTTGTTAGCTTCCATGTGGGTGCTGGGACTCCAAGACTTCCCTTTCTCAGGAGGAGTAGCTGGTGTTCCTAACTGCTGAGACCATTTCTCCAGCTCTACTCTTCCTTTTTAACTCACTTTATTTAAATTAACTAGTAAAGTTTTTTAACTGGCCCTCACTGTGTATTGTATTACTATATTTTCTTAGAAACTATCCTTATTGTTTTTTATAAGTGGAGAACCATTTACTTCTTTCCTTCCTTCCTTGTGTGTGTGTGTGTGTGTGTGTGTGTGTGTGTGTGTATGTGTCAGGGTGGGGTGCATGCCTGTGTCCACACATGTAGAGGCCACATGTTGAAGTCCAATGTCTTCGTCTAACAATCTCTACTTTTCTTCTTGAGACAGGGTCTGTTGCTGAACCCGGAGGAGCTTGCCTTTTCTGCTAGACTGTCTGACAGCAAGTCCTGAGTACTTGCTTGTCTCTGTGTCCCCAGTACTGAGGTTACAGGTATGTGTTTCGACTAGGGTCCTGGGGTGTAAGCAGAAGCTGCTTGTTCATAACACTGGAGATCAAAAATCAGGTCCTTTATCCCACTGAGCCACCTCCCCAGCCCTGAGGCTGATATCCAGCTCTATTCATTGGTTCATTTGTTTGCAATGAAGTCTCACATAGCCCAGGCTAGGCTTGAACTCGATATATGGCCTAGGGATCAACTTAAACTCCTCATCAAACCTGTCTGCATCTCCCAAGCACTTTGGATTATAGGTTTGCTCCACCATGCCTGCCTAAGATTCAATTCTAGGGAGTCATTATAAACAAGCACCTGAGCCCCAGGTGTGGTGGCCCATACCTTTAATCCCAGCACTTAGAGGCAGAGACTAGCCTTGAATTCCCCAGCCTAGTCTTCACATTGAGTTCCTGGGACAGCCAGAAACTACACTGTGAGGACCCTGTCTCAAAAGAAAGAAAGCAAAATCTAAATAGCTTAGGTTGGCACCACGATGGTTTATTAATGTTAGATTTCTTACTATTACTGGGAAGACGTGGGTCAAGTTGAATTTGAACTCCGTTCTCCAAATCCTTCACCTAAAGATGCCTTCTTTCCTCCTGGCTTGTCACTTCTCTAGTACTGAGGAAAAGAGTTATTTCTGAAGTCAGCGTGGTCTATCCGCATCTTGCCTTCTCCTTATCCTCCCCGGAAAAACTGTCTCACGAATTGTTTGGCTTCCATGGTTTTCCATTGGCTCCTTTGTTTGGGCGTCTGTTCCCTTCTCACTTCCAGGCGGGGCTGTTTGAAAAAAGGCCTCTGTAGGACACGACCCTCTCTCTCTTTAAGGCTTCTGTCCCATTTTCCTTCTCTTTCCTGCCAAATTCTGAGCGCTTTCCATGCTCTTCGTGACTCACTCTTGGGTCCTCTGCCATCTGGCTCTTCCCCAACCCCCACTCCCACGGCTGTGTTTGTGGTCATCTATCTCCAGATATGTAGGGGTTTGTTTTTGTTTGTTTGTTTTGTTTTGTTTTTGAGATAAGTCTGCCTGCCTCCTCCCTTGGAAGCTGCACCTGGCTCCTTTCCTTTCCTTTCCTTTCCTTTTCCCTTTCCTTTCTTTCCTTTTCTTTCTTTTCGGAGTGCTGGAGAATCCAAGCTTAGGTGCTCATGTCTGAGAAGCAAGCCCTTTACTCACTGAGCCATCTCCCAGTCTCCAGCGTCCCCCTTTTCAAAACGATTTATTTTAAATGATGTGTATGTGTGGTATTAGAGAGGTGGCTCAGCAGTTAAGAGGAACCCCTGGTATCAATTCTTAGCCAACTCACATGGTGGTTCACAACCATCTGTAACTCCATTTCCAGGGGATTTGTTGCCCTCGTCTGAATTCCTCCAGACACCAAGCACTCACATGATGCACGACATACAAGTTAGCAAAAACACTCATATACAGAAAATAAAATAAAAGAATCTTTAAAATAAATATTGGTTAAGGGAAGACTCATTTTTCTTCTTAAAAAGAAGCTTTAGGGTCTGTGTACCTGAGTGCAGGCACCTGCAGGGGCAAGAAGAGAGGCACTGGGTTCCTTGCAGGCTGGTATGTCAGGGAATTTTGAGCTACCTGATGTTGTGTGGTAAAACTTTTCCTAGGGAGACACAACACACACGTATCTACATACCCCAGACAGGGAACTCACCATGACCAAAGTACAGATAATAACATCAAAGTCCAGGTTTGGTGAAGCCAGTGAGTTTTATGGATTACTTACAGGTGAGGTATTACTTACAGGAGCAGAACTAATCAAAGACAGGCTGCATCACCAAAGCCCCACCCAGCATGAGTGACAGCTCCAAAGCTGGGAACCTGGAGCTCACAGGTCAGACAGTGTCCTGTCCACGTTCCTCAGTTGGTCTAACTCTCTTCCAGGAAGCTTGGCTGGTTTCTGCTTCTTCCAGGCAGCTGGTATGGTCTTTGGATTTCTGCTTCTTCTTGTTGGAGAGGACACTCAGCTTTTATTGCTCTTACACTGACAGAGAGGGGCTTAGTGAATCTGGTCAGTTTCAGGAACTTCCTGAAGTTATTGTGAATTGTTTGCATTCTTGCTTAAGGGATGTTTTAGTCACTGTTCTATTACCATGAAGAGACACATGACAAAAGCAAAACTGGGGAGGAAGGGTTTATTCGGCTCACACTTCCACACCACTGTTCATCATTGAAGGAAACCAGGACCGGAGCTCAAAACAGGCCAGGACCCCTGGAGGCAGGAGCTGATGCAGAGCTGTGGAAGAGTGCTGCTTGTTGGCTGTTCTTCATGGCTTGCTCAGTCTGCTTTCTCATAGAACCCAGGACCACCAGCCCAGGGAAGGCCTCACCCACAGTGACCAGTGCCCTCCCCCACCGATCTAATTAAGAAAACTACCCTCCAGGTTTGCATTACAGCCCAATCTTATAGAGACATTTTCTCAACTGAGGTTCCTTTCTCTATGATAGTTATGGCTTGTGTCAAGTTGACATAAATAGGCCAGTACAGGAACTTCCCTGAAGGATGGAATGTTTTAGTCTCTGAGGGAACTGTTGTACCAATCTGATGAGGGTTTTGTGAATCCTTCTCTGTCCTCTGCAAGAGTAGTGTGTGCTTGCAGTCTCAGCCCTCCATTGTTGAGACAGCATCTTATATATCCTATTCTGGTCTAGAACTCTCAATCCTCCTGTCTCTTGCCTTCTGAGTGTTGGAATTGCACATGCTTTTCATCATACCTGTCCAAAGGACTGTCTAGGAATTTAGGTGTTTTGTTTTGTTTTTTTTGGTTTTTTTTTGTTTTTGTTTTTGAGACAGGGTTTCCCTGTGTAGCCCTGGCTGTTGTGAATCTGTAGACCAGGTTGGCCTAGAACTCAAAGAGATCTTCCTGCCTCTGCCTCCCAAGTGCGGGATTAAAGGTGCACCACCACTGCCTGGCTGAAGTCAGGGTTTCTATTACTGTGAACAGGACACCACAACCATGGCAGCTCTTACAAAGGAAGCATTTCATTTAGGTGGTGGCTTACAGTTCAGACGTTAGGTCCATTATCAACAGGGTAGGGAGTATGGCAGTGTGCGGACGGACATGATACTGGCTTACATCTTATTAGACGGCAACAAGGAGTGGACTGTCTCACTGGGCGCTATCTGAGCATGTATGAATCCTCAAAGCCCGCCTCCACAGTGACACACTTCCTCTAATAAGGTCACACCTACTCCAACAAGGCTACACCTCCTAATAGCGTCATTCCTTTTGGGGGCAATTTTCTTTCACACCACCACAAGAACTTTTCTTGATTTCTGACTTTGTTTTTTTTTTTTTTTTAAAGACAGGATAACCTGGGATTCACAGAGATCAGCTCACCTCAGTCTCCTGGGTGCTGATTTCTGATCTCCTCACTTGTTTGCTGGTAGTCAGTGTTGTGGTCTGTCCTCTACTGTAAGAAATTCTTTGTCCAGTGCCTTCCCAGCCTCCATCGCTTTCCTGCCACTCTCTGGTGTGGTAAGGAGGAAGGTTGATGGACAACTCTTTTTTTTTAAAATATTTATTTATTTATTATGTGTACAATATTCTTTCTGTGTGCACACCTGCAGGCCAGAAGAGGGCACCAGACCCCATTACAGATGGTTGTGAGCCACCATGTGGTTGCTGGGAATTGAACTCAGGACCTTTGGAAGAGCAGGCAATGCTTTTAACCACTGAGCCATCTCTCCAGCCCCAATGGGCAACTCTTGCTCTTCCTCTGTATCCTTACGCAGCCAGTGTTTTAACTGCTGAGTTATCTCTCCGGCCTGGAATGCAGAGTTCATTATAGCATTGACTATGAACTGTAATTTTGTTTAGTTAAGGATGAATTTGGTCTCTGTGCATATTAATCAAGCACGCCAAATGCCATTCTTTACCCAGCTAAGACAACTTACTGTTTTTTCTCCTTTAGGCTTCACTGTTTGGTGGACACGTCTGTTCTTTAGGGCCGAGGGGCAGTTTCATGGAGACATTTGAGTCCTTTACTCTTTCCTAAATCCTGTATTCAGTATTCTCCAAATTCTCAAGTCTTCTGGTTCTCGTGTTCAGACTTTGGTACCTGTAGCTTTAACACTCAGTAAACATATACTAGCATTATAGAACTTTGGGGGTGTGGTCGTTTGAATAAGAATCACCCCATAGGCTCATTATTTGAATGCTTAGTCACCAGGGAGTGGCGCTGTTGGAAAGGGTTAGAAGGATAGTAGGTGTGGCTTTGTTGGAGGAAGGGTTGTCATTGGGGTGGTCTTTGCTGTTTCAAAAGCGAATGCCAGGCCTCCGCTCTCTGTTTCAATACCTACAAATCAAGATGTCACTCTCAGGTACAACTTCAGCTCCTGCCCGCCTGCTGCCAGGCTCCCCCACCATGAGGATATGGACTAAATCCCTGAAACTGTAAACAAGCCCCCAAGTAAATGCTTCTTTCATGAGCGATGCCTTGATCATGGTGTCTCTACAGCAAAAGAATAGTGACTAAGGGCTGGAGAGATGGCTCAGCGGTTTAAGAGCATTGGCTGTTCTTCCAGAGGTCCTGAGTTCAATTCCCAGGCAACCATATGATGGCTCACAACCATCTTCTGACCTCTTCTGACCTGCAGATGTAAATGCAGACAGAACACTGTGTACATAATAAATAAGTAAATCTTAAAAAAAAAGAATAGTGACTAAGACAGAAGTTGGTACCAGGAGTCGGGGATTGCTTCAGCAGGCCTCACCATGATGTGTGTGGAGGAATACGGAAGATTGGGGACTTTGGACTGAAAAATGGTCAAACGCTTTAAGTGGGGCTTAATGGGCCAACCTAGGAGGCGCAAGGACAGTAGTGTTGACAGCAATGCAGACCCAGCTCAAGAAGTTTCAGAGAGACAGATTATTAGTAAGTGGCCTCTATGTGATATTCTTAGATTAGGGTTATGGTTATGGTTAAGGACCTAAGTTATTCTTGTGATATTTTGTCAAGTAATACAGCTGTTTTCTGCCCTTGTCCTAAAAATTTGTCTGAAGCTACACCGAAGAGTTTTGGGTGGATGATTTTGGCAGAGGAGATTGCAAGACAGTCTAATATTGACTGTGTCATGTGGTTTTTAGTGGTCACTCTTATGCAGATCTACAATAAAAAGGGCAAACAGAGCAAGAAAAACTGCAAAATGTACAGTTTGAGGAAAAAAGGAGTACCAGAAAATGTAATGGAGCTAGGTCCAGTGCTCAGGGAGATAAAAAGCTTAAGGAAAAGGGGCTAAAGAGATGGCTCAGCGGATAAGGGCACTGGTTGCTCTTCCAGAGGACCTGAGTTCAGTTCCCAGCACCCACAGGGCAGCTCACAACTATCTTTAATTCCACTTCCAGGGGACCATGATACCCATGGCAATATACCAATGTGCAGAAAATAAATAAATTTTAAAAATCTTAAGGAAAAGCCAGATGCTAAAGGGAATAAAGAAAGTAGCAAGGCAAGATCCTACCCAGCTAAGTTTCTAACTTAAAAAAGGATTAAAGAAAAGCTTAAGCAAAAAAAAAAAAAAGGGGGGGGGCGCCAAGTTACAGCCTCAGCAAGCAGCAGAACTTTGCAGCTTTAGCCATATGGTTCTGGCTTTAAGGTCAAGGATACAAGAAAGGGGCTGTTGAGCCTCTTTCTCTTCAGCTAAGAAAAGTTGCTGAGGTCAGAGTGTGTCAAGGTCGGCCTTGCATGGAGGCCATGTGTGAAGCTGTGAAGGAGAAACCTGGATTTCATTGGAGACCCAAGATCTCAGACATGCCAGAGTCGTGGGATACCTGCCAAAGAGAGCGGCAGACCAGGCATGGAACCAGCCCGAAAGAGAGAGAGAGAGAGAGAGAGAGAGAGAGAGAGAGAGAGAGAGAGAGAGAGAGAGAGAAAGAGAGAGAGAGAGAGAAGTGTGTTGCAGCCAACAAAGCTAAAAGGAGCTGGAGACCTGAAGATCACTTTAATATCAGACATGGAGATGCAGAGTTTGGAGTTTGCCTTTCTGGTTTTGGGTCAGTATTTATTCATTATGTTCCTTCTCCTCCCTTTGGGAATGGTAATGTATATCATGTGACATTGTACATTGGAAGTATATGATATGCTTTTTGATTTTGGTTTTACAGGGGTTTACAGTTAAGAGAGTGCATGAGTCTCAGTAGAGGCTTTGAACTTTGGACTTTTAAATAGTGTTGAGACTGTGATAGATTATGGGGACTTTTGAAGTCGAATTAAATGTGTTTTTTTGTTGTTTGTTTTTGCATTATGTTATAACTATAAACTAATGGGAGCCAGGGAGATAAATGTAGTAGTTTGAATAAGAATGGCACTATTTGAAAGGATAAGAAGGATTAGGAAGTGTGACCTTGTTTGAGGAAGTCTGTCACTGTGGGTAAGCTTTGAGCTCTCTGGGTCAGGATGTAGCTTTCAGTCACTGTTCTAGTGTTTGCCTGTAGGCTACCATGTACCCCACCATGGTGTAAATAGACTAAACTTCTGAGACTATAAGCAAGCCCACCCAAACGCTGTCTTTCATAGGAGTTGCCTCGATTATGGAGACTCTTCACAGCAATAGAACAATCATTGAGACGGGGTGAGTGTTAAGATTGAAGCCAGGGCCTTGGGCATGCTAGGCAAGATCACTGAGCGACATCCTCAGTCCACAACTTGTTTCTGATGACGTATAATTTTTGCAGATAGCTGCAGAGGGGGAAATGGTTACAGCCTTGAGTTTGTAGAGGCAACCAAAGAAATGGAAGCAAGAAAACAGGAGAGAAGTGGCCGTCAGAAGACAGCCGCGGGTCCAGATCTAGGAAACGCCCCATCGCAGGATACAGAGGACTATTTACCACAAAATGGTGAGAAATATCGAAGAAAGCCTGATTGATTCACTGCAACCCACTTTCTGTTTACCGAGAATCTACTCCCCGCCCAGCGCTTGGTAGTGATAGGAAGATGAATCAGAAGTTTTCTTTCCTGAAGGAAGTCAGTGAAAAAGAGAAATCTGTAAACAAAAACTTAAAAACCGATGTGCAGTAAGCATTATAATAAGAGTATTCACAAAGAGTTCTCGGAGACAGAGGAGAGGGTGACTAAGACTCGGCACAGAGGTGGGTAGAGGTGGGCGTGGTGATGACTGGGACTTAGCAGCCTGAGATGGGTGACAGTCTGCCAGGAAGACAGCACAGCCTCCTGAAGCCTGGGCCCTGTGAAACTGAAAACCATTCTGCTTAGTTTCAATGGGAAGCGGGGACTGGTGATTTTGTAGAGTTTATCACACCATTATGGAGCCTAGCTGGGCTGTCATCAAGCTTTTTGATTTTTGTTTTTCACAAAGGATCTATGACTAGCTGCCTGGAGATCCCTGACCCTACCTAGCCAGTGTGACTACTAATAATAGTCATGAAGACCACAATAGCTCCACGGAGAAGGCACAAGAGTCCAACCACGCCACCCAGTTCAAACTGCCAGCCTCTCTTCCTGAGCAAGAAATTAAAATTATGCAGGAAGACTCTGAAGATATATGACAACCACTATGTCACACTCATGATGGAGCTGAAGCCAAATGCTGGGCTTGGAATACACACCGACTTTGCCGATAAGATTGCAAGCCAGAGTGGCTTGCATGTACTCCCTAAATGCAAACAAAGTTTTATAAATTATACACAGCATATAACTTTTAAGTCTTCAGTTCGGAGTTTTGATATGGTAGACATTTTCATAACCATTCATCTGATCAAAATATATAGACCATTTCATCTCCTCTGAAAGTCCCTTCCTGCCTTTCTAGGGCTGATCTGGCCTTTTCTCTCAGTTTCCCACCAACACCTATTATCATGTTTCGGTAATCTATTGATGTATAGAAATCCCAGGTTAGGGATGTGGCTTAATCGGTAGAGTGTGCCCCAGGTAGGATGCATGATGTCCTGGGCTTGATTCCCAGGGCTGAAAAAATCAGACATGGTGGCTCACAACTGGAATCTCAGCAGTTGGGAAGTAGAAGCAGGAGGCTGGATTGTGTGCAAACTCCTGTGTACCAGTGTGTGTGACACACACACATGACCTAAAACTGATGCGGTGCCATTTCTGCTGGCTGTTTTTGTTTTCTTTTCTTTTATTTATTTGTTTTGAGATAGGTTCTTATTATGTAACTCCAACTTCCAATCTGTCTGCCTCAGCCTTTCAAGTGTCATAGGTTTTGCCACCATGCTTAGCAATTTCTAGTGTATTCTTCTGGTCAGTGCCATTGTAGACTTAGTAAAAATTCAAGTGGCTGGTGGGATAAAGTTGTAGATGAATGGAAAAGTAGTGTGTGGGTGGGTGGTGGTGGTGGGAAGTGGGGCACGCATGCCTATGGAGAACAGTTGTTAATATTGGGTGTCTTTCTCCAATTTTTTTGAGAAAAGGTCTCACTAAGTAGCCCCAGCTGGACTGAAACTTACTATGTAGACTTAGCTGGCCTTAAACTCACAGAGATCCATCCACTTATCTCCCAAGGGCTGAGCCTAAATGCCTGCATTGCCATGCCTGGCTCTCCATCTTAATTTTTGAGACGAGTTCTCTCACTGAGCCTAGAGCTTACCAGTTTTGGCCAAAGTAGCTGGTTATCCAGCCCCTGGATGTTTTGCATTGGGGTCTTGGAAACAAGTTCAACTCTATGAGTGCTGAGAATCACAGTTCAGGTCCTTAAGTCAGGTAAGCATAGGCGAGAGTTTAGTCTGGAACCCTCTCTGGATTTGGCTGTGTATAACCGGTCTTTTGTAGTAATGCACTTGGCAGCCAAGGTCCCTGACCTTAGTATGCACACATGCTCCTCTCTAAATAACTCACCTAACAATCCCAGAACCCTCTAGAACCCCCATCTTCATTGGGCTACACATAGTGTAATCTCTGAACAATAATATAAATTCTGGCCCTAGTAATAATCAAATTTAGAAAGTTCAATCAGTGTCTGTTTCCACTTGTCTGGTAAAGACTAGAAGGGCTGATCCAGCCTAAACTGGTTTGGCTTTATGTCCTTAGGCAAAACTGTGTCTTTTTGTTTGTTTGTTTGTTTTGTCTTATTTGTTTTGTTTTTTCTGTTTTTTTTTTTTTTTTTGGAGGCAGGGTCTTTTTACATAGTCATGGATGGCTGTCCTGAAACTCACTATGTGGACTAGGCTGGCCTTGAACTCATGGAGATCTGCCTGTCTCTACCTTCCAAATTCTGGAATTAAGAGTAAGTGCCACCATGCTTGGTGATTATATTAATTTTTGGCTTACAATTTTATTGTTTGTTTGTTTTTTTTTTTTTGTTTGTTTTTTGAGACAGGGTTTTTCTGTGTTACAGTCCTACCTGTCCTGGAACTAGCTCTTGTAGACCAGGATGGCCTTGAACTCACAGAGATCCGCACTACCACCACCTGACTTTATTTTGTTTTTAATCATTTGTGTGCAGAGTTGGTACGTGCATGTGAGTGTGACTGTTCTCTGAGGCCAGAAATGTCTGATTCCCTTTGAGCTGAAGTTAAAGGCACTGTGAGTTGCCTGTCGCTGGTGCTGTGGACTAAACTTGGGTCTTTAAGAGGGCAGTCATCACTATTAACTGCTGAACTGTCTCTCCAACTTCCTAGCCCTTTAAAAAAAACTTGAGACTAAAAAGATTTATTTTATAACTGGACAGTGGTGGCACTCGGGAGATAGAGGCGGGTGGATCTCTTTGAGTTCAAGGACAGTCTGATCTACAGAGTGAGTTCCAGGACAGCTAGGGCTACAAAGAAAAACCCGGTCTCAAAACTAAGCAAAAACAAAAAACAAAACAGACAAAAAATAAAAACAATCCTAGCAAATAAAGAAAATGAAGCCAAACAACAAAAAGATTTACTTCATTATGAATTATGTGTATATGTGTGTAGGGGTGTGTGTGCATGTGGGTGCTGGTGCCCTCAGAGACCAAACCCCTTGGTGCTGGAGTTGTGACAGTTGTGAGCAGTCACGTGGGTTCTGGGAACTGAACCCCAGTCCTCTGCAACAGTTCTATATGCTCGTAATGGATGAGACATCTGTCTAGTCCTCCAGCAATAAACTAACTTTAAAAAGTAATTAAGGTACCAAGTGTGGTGGCAAAGCCTTTAATCCCAGAACTTGCAGAGGCAGGCATATCTCTGTGAGTTCAAGACCAGCTTGGTCTACACAGTAAGTTCCAGGACAACCAGGGCTACACTGAGAAGCTCTGTCTGGAAAAACCAAAAAAAGAAAAATGGAATGAATGTGTCTGTGTGTGTGTCTGTGCATGCATGTGCATGTGCAAATGCAAATATGTCTCTGTGTGTCTGTATAAACATGTGCAAATGTGTCTGTGTGTGTCTGTGCAGGCATGTGCATGGACAAATGTGTCTGTGCACACGTGTGCATGCACAACTGTGTCTGTGTGTGTCTGTGCATGCATGTGCATGTACAAATATGTCTGTGTGTGTCTGTGTGTGCATGTGCAAATGTGTCTGTGTGTGTCTGTGCACGCATGTGCATGAGCAAATGTGTCTTGTGTCTGTGCACACATGTGCATGTGCAAATGTGTCTTTGTGTGTCTGTGTATGCGTGTACATGTACAAATGTGTCTGTGTGTGCATGTGCAAATGTGTCTGTGTGTGTCTGTGTGTGCATGTGCAAATGTGTCTGTGCACACATGTGCATGCGCCTATCGTGGCAACTGTGTGGCGACCAGAGTCTCTTCTCTCTTTCCAAAGCGGTTTTATTGATTGATTCAACTTGCTGGCCCCACAGCACTTTTTAAATGTTTGAGACAAGGTCTCACCATGTAACCCTGACTGGCTTGGAACTCACTCTGTAGAACATCTGACATTGAACTCACAATGTAGACCAGGCTACCCTGTAGCTTTTGGGGATCCTCCTGCCATTGCCTCCAAATTCACTTTTAAAAATGCTGTTGCTTTTTGTTGTTTATTTGAGTGCATTTGGTGTGTGTGTGTGTGTGTGTGTGTGTGAACATGTACACAGGATCATGCCACAAAGATGAGTGTTTATGTAAGTCTTTAGGTTCTCAACTTCCACCGTGCATGTTCCAGAGAGCAAACTTAGGTGATCAGGCTTGGCATCAGGCTCCTTTACCTGTGGTTTTAAACACAATCTTTTTTTTAAAAATTTATTTATTATGTATATAGTGTTCTAGGCACCAGATCTCATTATAGATTGGTGTGAGTCACCATGTGGTTGCTGGGAATTGAACTCAGGACCTTTGGGAACAGCCGTCAGTTCTCTTAACCTCTGAGCCATCTCTCCAGCCCTTTAACAAAAACCATTCGATTTTAGTAATAAAGACTCGGGAGCCAGATGCTGGGGTGAAAGCCTGCTAATTCAGCGAGGCAGAGAAAACACCCAGCTAACCTTCCTCCTCAGCTGATGTCCAAGAAGCCTCCTTTCCTGCCAATTCCTACACTGTCTCAAAACAAACTCTTCACATTGAGAGTCCCTCCCTTTAACTTCCTGTGCATCTGTCCTTCTGAACCCCTCATACAATCTCTGTTTTTTCTTAATAAAAAACCAGAGATTCTTATGTTCACTTCCTGTCATCTGGTTGCTTGCTCACCTCTTGACTTATGGTTGACTTTATTTAATGCTGTTTACAATATCCAAGCATGTGTGTGCTGGGAATTAACCCTGGTCCATTGTAAGAGCAGCAAGTGATCTTAATATTTGAGCCAACTCTCCAGCCCTTTTGAATCTCTGCGGCAGTAGGGGATGTTGACATGAGAACTATGTTAGGGCAAAGAATAATTCCCACAAGGTTGAGGTTGAAACAGACAGTTTGGTGTCTTGTTTGTTTTCAGTGCTAGGGATCAAAGCGAGGGCCTTACCCATTCACCCAAAGTACTTGAACACCCTGCAGCTGAGCTGTTCTCCAGCCTCTAGTTAGTATTTGGAAGTGGACCAGAGGTCAGTGAAGACAGAAGTTTCTGTCCTGACTGGTCCTGCAGCCATTCAATCCCAAATTAATACACATAGGCTTACATTAATTATAAACTGTTTAGCCTTTTAGCTCAGGCTTAATACTAACTAGCAATTACAACTTAAATAACCCATAATTCTTATCTATGTTTAGCAACCATGGCTTGGTACCTTTTCTCAGTAAGGCATTTTTATCTTGTTTCCTCTTTGTCTGACTGGTGACTGACTCTTTGCCTTTCCTCTTTCCAGAATTTTCTTAGTCTGGTTGCCCCACCTGTACTTCCTGCCTGGTTACTGGCCAATCAGCATTTTATTAAAACAATACAAGTGACAAATCTCTACAGTGTACAAGAGCATTATCCCACAGCAGGTCAGACTCTCTTAGTGAAGGTTTATTCCTTTGGAATGTAGAGTGAAATCCTGAAAAGGAAAAAGGGAACATGAATAAAGCAAGGTAGACTTTCTGATGGCAACAAAAGAGTCTGCAGACCTTAAGATTCATAAAAAATTACCCAACTATTTTTTCCAAAGCATTCTGTACTCTTAGAAGCAGAGTTTCAGTTATCCAAAATCCGAGTCAGCACTTGTCAGTCTTCTTTAATTTTAGACATTCTGGAGGATGTGAAGTGGTATTTTATTGTGGTTTTCTTTTTCCCTGACAATCAGTAGCATTATGAATGCTTTCACGTGATCACTAGCCATCTGTATGACTTTTAAAAGAAACATCAGTTTAAGTATTTTGCTTATGTAAAAAATGTTGGGGCTAGAAGTGTGGCTTGGTTGGTAGAATCCATGCCTACAACACACAAAGTCCTGAATTGGAGCCCAGGCAACCAAATGTGATGGCATAATCCCAGTGCTCAGGAGATGGGAGTAGGGGAGTGAGAAGTTCAATGTCATCCTTAGCTATATATTAGACTTCTGACCAACCCAGATTATGCAAGACTTCACTGTTCCTTCAAAATAAAAAGATGGGACTTGAGTCAGGGTTTTTTAAAAAATATATTTTGGATTTTTATCTTTTGTTAAATATATGTGCTGTGAATTCATCTTAATGAACCAGAAGGTTCATTATTGTTTTTATTATGATTTTATTTATTTATATTTGCCTTATAAGATAGGATTTTACACTATAGCCCAGGCTGGACTCACTAGCCTCAGACTCATAGAAATCTTTAAGACTCCTAAATACTAGGAGTACTGACCTGTAGCACTTTACCAAGCTTTCAATATTATTGAGTATAGTGGTATATTATTTGTGCTTTAATAAATAAAGCTTGCCTGAAGATCAGAGGGCAAAGCACCCATACTAGTCAGCCACACAGGCCAGGGAGTGGTGGCACACATCTTTAATCCCAGCACTCGGGAGGAAGAATCAGGCGAATCTCTGCTAATTCAAGTCCAGCCTGGTCTACAGAGTTCCAGGACAGTCCCCAAAGCTACAAAAACAAAACAAAACATAAAAAGAAAGAGTTTAATTGGTGTTGTGGTTCCAGAGTGTCAGAGTCTATGTTGATGGGGTGTGGAGGCAGACAGCTGCAGCAACAATGGAAAACAGCAGGGAGACCTCAAGCCCACCTCCAGTGACACATCTACCCCAACAAGGCTATACTTGATAATCCTTCCCAAATAGCACCAGTCAGGGACCAAATAATCAAATAGGGCCACTTTCTTTCAAGGCACCACACCTGAATTGCCTCAAATTAATCTATTTGATTATACTTATTTTATGTGAATATGTGTACACCCAAGGGTATATGTGGCAAGTGCTTTTACATATATTTTCATGACCCAAACTCTTTTATTCTAAATAATTTATTCTTATTATTGTGTGTGTGTGTGTGTGTGTGTTTATTCACATGCTTGGTATACATGTAGTCATGTGATCTAAAGACAGTTTGCAGGAGTTGGTTCTTTTTTCCCATCAGTGAGTTCCAGAAGTTGAACTTAGGTCTTCCAGGCTTGGAACCAAGGCCTCTTATCTGCTGAACTATCTTCTAGCTCATAAGTCATTGCTAATGCATCCTCTACTTGATGTTTGGTCAATTTGCTATTGGGGATTAAACCTGAATATTCACGCATGCTGGTGAAGCACTCCTCCACCACTGATTGACAACCCATAGAGGTTTTAATTCCTTTTCAGTCTTTTTTGTGTAGTTCAGGTTAGCCCTGGATTTACTATACACTCCAAGCTGATCTCAAACTCATCCTATCTCTTCCTCCAGAGTGTTGATATTAAAAACATGTTTTACCAATGCCTTGCAAATTTACTTCCTTTTAAAGGTGAATAATGGGGACTGGAGAGATGACTTAGCAATGAAGAGCAGTGGAGGCTTCCAGAAGACTTACGCTTAATTCTTAGCACCCACATGGCAGTTCTGTTGGAGAAGGCTGCTTGTTGGTTCCTGGCTGCTCAGTCCCAAAATAATCACACAGAAACTCTATTAATTAAAACACTGCTTGATCCATTAGCTCTAGCTTCTTATTGGCTAACACATTAATTTAACCCATTTCTACTAATCTGTATATTGCCACGTGGCTGTGGCTTACCAGCTAAGTTCTGGCATCTGTCTCTGGCAGGGCTACATGGATTCTCTCTGACTCCATCTCCTTTCTCCCAGTGTTTAGCTTAGTTTTCCCCACTTAGCTCTGTTCCCCTATAGCTCTGCTATAGGCCCAAAGCAGTTCTTTATTTATCAATGGTAATCACAGCATACAGAGGGAAATCCCACATCACCTCCCCTTTTCTGTTTAAATAAAAAGGAAGGTTTTAACTTTAACATAGTAAAATTACATAAGACAGTTATCAAGCAAGAATTACAGTTATATCTATTTTATCTTTTATCATCATAACTAAGGAAACTATATTATTACTATCTATTATTCAACTCCATCAAAGACTCCAGAAGGATATAATATTACCGAGGTAGACAGGAAGTGTATTATTATAAACAACTTCCAAAACTGTAGAATTGACAGTCGCTGCCTGAACAGTCACCCAAAGTTCTTCTGTACCACTGGGACATCCATCTTCAGCCTACATGCCCATAGTATCTAGCAGACTTTTCCATAAAGCAGGAAATTTCAAAGACAGTTCTGCCTGTATTGGCAGTTTGTTAGTCACCTTCTTCTGTGTCCTGCAGAATGTCTAGCAGATTCTTTTATGAAGCAGGAATATTGAAGGACCGTCTCTCACCTTTAGGCAAGTTCAGCATCATTTTTATGTGCGTCCTGCATGTCCAGTTCATCAAGCAGTCTAGGCAAGAGCAGTTTCTTGCCCAAATGGCTAACCAACTCCATAAGGATCCTCTTTGATGCCCATCTTTCTCTTGAAGTAGACTGGTGCTCCCAGGAGCAGATGTATCTCATTGTCATGAAAAATTCCTAATTTTTAAAAAAGATTTATTTATTTATTAAGTATACTGTGGTCTGCCTGTATGCATGCCTGCAGGCCAGAAGAGGGCTCCAGATCTCATTACAGGTGGTTGTGAACCACCATGTGGTTGCTGGGAATTGAACTCAGGACCTTGGGAAGAGCAGGCAATGCTCTTAATAGCTGAGCCATCTCTCCAGCCCAAAAGTCCTAAATTCTTAAATATTTTAAATGCCATATTCTGTAGTCTTTGAAAGGTTTGAAGAATGCCTATCTAGCTGGATGGTGGTGGCACACACCTTTAATCCCAGCACTTGGGAGGCAGAGGCAAGCCGATCTCTGTGAGTTCAAGGCCAGCCTGGTCTATAAGAGCTAGTTCCGGGATAGGCTCCAAAGCTACAAAGAAACCCTGTCTGAAAAAAAAAACAACCCCCCAAAAAGAATGCCTATCTATATGAAATACATATCTATCCATCTAGAAAATCTAACTAACATGACTATTAGCTTGACTATTATAGATGATTATTTATTAACCTATATTTCTTTATACAATACATTTATAAATGAGCTACATAAACACAATACCTTAATCAAGAGCAGAAAATACATATACACAGTATAACAAAATTGACCTTAAATTTGTATCTAGAGCAAGATCTTTACCAATGCAAATCTCTATAGCATATCCTCCTTTAAATAGAAGCAAACATTTATAGACAATATTTGGGAATATGGGCAAACTTCCTCCTGCTGTTTATTGAGTGAAGTAATTTTTTAAGGGGTACTCAAGGCAACCTTTCAGGAGGTCTTGATCCATCAAACCACACTAGTCTAGAAGGATTCCATAGGTTCTTATTCTCTTGGAAACAAAAGAACCTCTTTTCCAAAGCAACATATCCTTAGATTCAAATTCTGAAGTCAAGATACCTTTAAAGTATATATATTGGTTACTTAGTGCCTTCACAGTCAAAAAAATCAAAGAAAACACAATAATATACATAATACAGACTGTGAATTTTCCATCTTTACATGGCTTATTTTCTTTACTCCTTTTAATCTATTTCTTTTTATAACTCTATACGCTTCTCTTCTCTCTCCCAAGCCTATGCACATTTGTCCAACACCGTGACCCATTTAGAGGTCTTTAATGTCTTAATCAGTCCTATTGTGTATCTGTAATTCCTTACTGTCCAGGAGCACGTCTTAAAATGCTAAGCTCTTCTTAAAAACTAAAGTGGTGCCATTACTAGGGTATATATGGTACTTTCTATTTGCCCTGCCCTGCCCAGCCCAGCATGGAGGAGCTGTCTGATGCCTCTGAGAGCCATGCCCACATTCCCATTCTCAGGCACACAGCCTGTCCATGCCACCATTTCTGCAGCAGTCTGCTCACAAACCCCACTCAAATGCTCTGTAGCTGGACCTCCTGCCTGAAAGAGTCAGAGTTTATGGTGGCAGTATGGCCCAGAAAGCTGGCATTTCAAAATGGTGAGGCTTTTTCCTGCTACCACCGAATCAGGAAAATCTCTCTTAAAGGAGCTGCGGCAAGCCACCAGCTGAAAAAAAATGTGGCTAAACTTTGTTTTTTCATGTCTAGAGTTTATTTCCAAGTCCTCTCAGGTTTTACATAGATTTAGTCTACCATGTTGGGCATCAATTTGTTGGAGAAGGTCGTTTGTTGGTTCCCGGCTGCTCAGCCCCAAAATAATCACACAGAAACTCTATTAATTAAATCACTGCTTGATCCATTAGCTCTAGCTTCTTATTGGCTAACTCTTTTTTTGGGGGGGGGGTTTCGAGACAGGGTTTCTCTTTGGCTAACTCTTACATATTAATTTAACCCATTTCTATTAGTCTGTGTATTGCCACAATGCTGTGATTTACTGGATAAAGTTCTGGAAGGGCTACATGGCTTCTCTCTGACGCCACTTTCTTTCTTCCAGCATTCAGCTTAGTTTTCCCCACCTAGCTCTGTTCCCCCATAGCTCTGCTATAGGCTCAAAGCAGTTCCTTTATCAATGGTAATCACAGCATACAGAGGGAAATCCCACATCACAGTTCAGGCATATTTATAACACCAGTCTCATGGAATTCATTGCCTTCTTCTGTATGCATATGGTACCCAGGCATACTTGTAGACAAAATATCCATAATCTTTTTTTAAACTTTTTTTTTAATTAAAAAAGATGATGGGCAGTGGTGGAACACACCTTTAATCCCAGCACTCAGGAGGCCTTGTCAGGCAGATCCCTGAGTTAGAGGCCAGCCTGGTCTACAGAGCAAGTTCTGGGACAACTAAGGCTATACAGTGAAACTCTGTCTCAAAAACAAAGCAAAACAAACAATAAAAAGTTGGACTAATATCTTATTTTATATATATGTATATATATATATGTATGTATG
This sequence comes from Arvicola amphibius, assembly GCF_903992535.2. Taxonomy (NCBI): domain Eukaryota; kingdom Metazoa; phylum Chordata; class Mammalia; order Rodentia; family Cricetidae; genus Arvicola; species Arvicola amphibius. Next base: position 55,800,544 of record NC_052051.1, on the reverse strand, counting down.
TATATATAGACTTTTTATATATACATTCATTTAGTGATATATATTTGCTGCTTCCACTTTTCAAATATTACCAGTAATGTTGCTGTGATTGTTGGTGTACAAATAATTTCTTCAACAGTCTGTTTCCTGTGACCCATGACTTTAATCTCAGCATTCAGGAGACAGAGGCCGGTAGATTTCTGTGGCTAGCTTGGTCTACATTTTGACTTCCAGGCCAGTTTGAGGTACATAGTGAGATCCTTCCCCCCACACATCCCCCAGACATGGTTTCTCTGTGTAGCTTTGGAGCCTGTCCTGGAACTTTCTCTGTAGACCAGGCTGGCCTCGGACTCACAGAGATTCACCTGCCTCTGCTTCTTGAGTGCTGGGATTAAAGGCGTGTGGCATTACTGCCCGGCTCCCCCCCCCCCCTTTTTTAAACAGCAGCAACAAAACCCATCTGCTTTCACAGCTGGGTACAATGGCAAAGTCAGTGATTCTATCATTTGGAAGGTGGATCAAGACCTTGAGGTCACCTTTGAGTACATAGTTTCAGGCTAGACTGGGATCAAGAGACTCTCTCTGCCGGGCAGTGGTGATGCATTGCTTTAATCACAGCACTGGGGAGGCAGAGGCAGGAGGATATCTGTGAGTCTGAGGTCAGCCTGGTCAACAGAGGAAGTTCCAGGACAGCCTGGGCTGTTACACAGAAAAACCCTGTTTAAAAAAAAAAAAACCCGTCAACAACAACAATAAAAGTAAACAAACTAAAACAAGAGAGGGGGGAGAGAGATTGTCTCCAAAATGACAATAAAACTAAAACAAATCTGGGTGTTGTGGAGCGTGATTTTAATCGCAGCAATGGAGAGGCAGGTGGATCTCTGTGAGTTTGATCCAGCCTAGTCTACATAGGAGTTCCAGTATATCTGGGGCTACATAGAGAAATCCCGCCTCAAAAACAAAAAGGAAAAACAAGACCCCCGCCTTCAATTCCTTTGGGTAAATACTGGAAGTGGGACTGCTGGACCATATGGCATTTTATTTTTAGTGTTTTGAAGAAATGCCATACTGTTTTTCACAGCAGCTGCACCATTTTACACTTCCACCGGCAACGCACAAGGGTTCCAATTTCTCCACATCCTTGATATTTATTAGTTTTATTCATTTAAGAAGATTTATTTTTAATTATGTGTATGCATGGTTTTTGCGGGCTATGTGCACCTGATTGCGGTGTCCTGTGGAGGCCCGAAGGAGCTGGAGGCACTAGAGCTGCAGATCCAGGCAGCTGAGACTGGCTTGAGCTGGGTGTTGGAATCTGAATTCTGGTCCTGTGGAAGGGTAGTATGTTCTCTTACCTGCTGAGCTCTCTCTCCAGTCCCTATCTGTCACTTCAGAGTAGTATACCACTAAATTATAATCAAGTTCCAACATTTTTAAAAAAATATGGTCTCACTTTATATAGCCCTGCTGACCTGGAACTTAGTATGCATACTCGCAGAGACCCACCTGCCTTTGCGTCTGTAGTGCTGGGATTAGAGGTGTGTGCTACCATCCCCTACTCCCCTTTCAAGATAGGCTCTTAAGCTGAAACTCACTTGAACTCGTGATTTTCCTGTCTTCCAATCATGAGTTGCCAAATTTGGTTCTTTTTAAAGTATTGCTTTTATTTATTTTTGTGTGTTTGGGTACATATATGCCATGGCATGAGTGTGGAGGTCGGGAAATAACTTGTGGGGCTCGTTCTCTCCTTCCACCTTTATGGGTCCTGGGGACTGAACTCAGGTCATCAGGCTTGGTGGCAAGAGCTTTTAACCCACTGAGCTATATTGCCTGCCCTATTAATTTTAATTAATTTTTATATGTATGTATGTTTTGTCTCCCTCTGAGTCTAGAAGGGGCTACTGGATCTCCTGGAAGTAGAGTCACAGTTGTGAGCTGCTTCATGGGTCCTGGGACTCAACCCAGGACCTCTGGAAGAGCAGCCAGAGCTCTTAACCACTGAGCCATCTCTCCAGCCTCCTATTTTGTTTTTTATTTTGAGACAGAGCTCCTGTAGTTCAGGCGGGTGTTGATTTGTACAGCTGAAGCTGCCCTCAAATTCCTGACCCTTTTGTCTCTACCTATCACCTGCTGGGACCACAGACATGTGCCTTACAGCTCTACTTCTTTAAAAACGTGTGTGCGTGCACATGTGTGTGCGCGCGCGCCATAAAGACAGACTGGGGGCTGGAGAGATGGCTCAGCAGTTAAGAGCACTCACTCCTCTTACAGAGGACCAGGGTTCAGTTCCCAGCACTCACATGATGGCTCACAACCATCTATAATTCTGGTTCCAGGGGATCTGGTGCCCTATTCTGACATTCACATGCACCAGGCACACCTGGCACATATACATACATGAAGGCAAAAGACTCATCCACATAAAAAAGTGAAAATGATTTCTTTAAAAGGCAGAGTCCCTTCATTTCAGCCTAACTGTCCTGGAGCTTGCTATGTAGATTCAGCTGGCCTAGAACTCATAAAGATTCCTCTTGCCTCTACCTGGCAATAAACAAATATTTAAAAAACACCCCAAAACTAAAGTGCTTGGTACTTTTGTTGACAAGAGAAGAAAAAGACAGGGAGGAAGGGAAAAAAAAAAAGCTAAGGGTCCTAGCCTGGCGGTGCACATCTTTAATCCTGGCACTTAAGAGGCAGAGACAGATTGATCTCTGAATTCAGGATGAACTTGGTCTACAGAGTGACTTCACAGCCAGCCACTTTCAAAGGGAGAAGAGGAGGAGGAAGGATAAGAATGAAGAAAGTTCAAAATGTGGAAATGATTTGATAACTGCAAACATAAAGGGCTGGCCAGGGAATACCAAATCCAGTCAATATCCATGGAAATTAGAAACCAAATCCTCAGGTCCCTGATTACCAGTCAAATTAACTTTTATTCCTTATTACTGAAAGAGACTAATGAGATGACTTTATTCTTGCTGCTTAATCTATCCCAAGAAGTTCATTTGGTATCCAGCAGGCATGACATTGGTTTTGCTGAATTTGAAAATGATGGGTAAGAGTCAGATGTGGTGGCTCATGCCTCTAAACCAGCACTCGGGAAACTGAGGCAGAGGCAGGTGGATCTCTGAGTTTGAGGCCAGCCTTCTCTACAGAGTGAGTTCCAGGACAGCCAGAGCTACATAGTGAGACCTGTTTCAACACCCTTTACCCAACTCCCACATAAATGGGTAGGTTGTTGCTGCTGGAGGTGTTTTGTAGGGGCATTTTGTCAAGCCATTTCAGTGGCTTGTGAAGTAAAGACAGAATTTTTGAGAAGAACTAAAATAACCCAGTGTTTCTCTAGCTTTAGTAAACTATGAATTATAAAGGCCTTAATTTTGTTCAATAAAACTTTTATTTGTAGTCATAAAAGGAAAGAAAATAAAACAAGATCATAACATAGCAATGACTGGTTGGGCACAGAGGTGCAATTTAGCACTTGGGAGGTAAAGGCAGGAGGCTTACAAATTGGATGCCAGTCTGAACTAAATAGTTATATATTTAAATAAACAACAAGCAAAAAGTGGGGCTGGCAAGATGGCTCAGTGAGTGTCTGATGCCAAGCCTGACTGTAGCACGAATAATAAAACCCCAGAGACAGAAACTGAGGTTCAGCCTGAAGGTCAGAAAAGCAAAACAACCAAGCCACTAACGAAGTCTGACCTCTACCAAGCCTGGGTGATCGTAAACTTAGCATACTAAGCTTCTCTCTCCTCCCATTTTATATTCCCTCTAGGACTGGTATTAAAGGTGTGAGCCACCACCACCTGGATTTGTTTCTGCATTGATCTTGTATATCCCAGGATGGTCTTGAATTCACAGAACTCCATCTGCCTCTTGTTTCCCAGATCCTGGGATTAAAGGTGCATGTCACCATTGCCTGACCTTTAGTGGCTTTAGCTTTGCCTCTGGTCTTTAGGCAAGATTTATTTATCTAAATGCAAATAATATACCACTACACCTGAGTTTGATCCCCCAGACCCACATGATGGAAGCAGAAGTTGTCCTTTGACCTCACACCTGCCACCTGCACCTTAGCACACATCCTGACACACTAAATAAATAAAATTAAAAATAAAACAAAAAGACATTAAACATGTCCCTTCCCCAAATGAAATATCCCTGTCTAAGGCTCCAGTGAATGTTCTTTCTTTGGGTTATCCTCAGAAAGTTGTCTCTCGATGCTGCTAGTCTGTTGTCTCCATTGGTCCCTCCATCCTTCCCTGCTCCACTCCCTTTCTCTTTGCTGTACTGGGGAACCAAAGCCCACACATGCTACATAGGCACTCCATGGATAAGCTGTGTCCCTGGCTCCTCCTTCCTTAGCAGTGCTAAGAGTTAAACCCTGGGTTTTGGGCATGCTAGGGAAGTGCTTTCCACTTTTATAGATACCCAGGCCTTAGTTTCTTGAGACATTTTGTTATGTAGCCCAGGCTGGCTTCAAACTCTTGCTCCTCCTGTCTCAGTCCCCCCAGTGAGGGACTGCAAGGGTGCCACCACGCCAAGAGTTTCCTTTTAAGTTTGTGTCACAACTTGGACACTGGCATTTGGCACCTTTCTTTACCAGATGGGATTTTCGAGATTTAGCAACTTCTGTTTTTGTGCCACTGAGTGTGTTCTGTATTGTAACAGACAAGTGCAAATCTGATGAGAGTCTTATCAAAGTTAGATCTTGCTCACATTACATAGTCATTGCAGACTGACTGAGGAAATCTGCTCGGTGTCATCCTCAAAAGAGACCAAAGGTGGAGCATTGGTCATAGCTGCAGGGAAGATACAATGGTTGAACTCTGCATTGATATTAAAGTTTCTTCCCGGAAGTGATTTACAAAATTACCATTTATATTTTATTGGTAAAAAGTCATATAATCACTCTCCACTTCAAAGGCACTAGGATGGATAATTATACCATATTCTTTGAAGTAAGATAATACGTAAAATATTTGAGAATAGTATGAAAATTATTTTCAGTGTTCAGGAGACAGAGGCAGTAGGATTGCCATGAATGAGTAAAAATAAACAAAATAAACAACAATGAGTCAAAACAAAAGAAAATAAACAACAACAACCCCCCCCCAAAAGAAGTCCTAGAATGTAGTAGGAAGGGATGCTTGTTGGTTCCTGGCTGCAGGCTAGTTTAGACCTGAAATAATCACACAGAAACTGTGTGATTAATTAAATCGCTTCTTGGCCCATTAGCTCTAGCTTCTCATTGGCTAACTCTTACATCTTAATTTAACCCATTTCTATTAGTCTGTGTATCACCACAGTGGTTTACCGGCAAAGTTTTAGCATGTCTGACTCTGGCGGTGGCTACATAGCTTCTCTCTGACTCTGCCTTCTTCCTTCCGTGCTATAGGCCAAGCCAGTTTCTTTATTCATTAACCAATAAAAACAACACATAGACAGAAGGACCTCCTACACCACTAGAACAGCAAACAACAAAGAAACAGAAGTTTTGCAACTACCAGTACTCATGCTAGGCATGGTGGCGCATGCCTTTAGTCTCAGCATTTAGGAGTCAGAGGCAGGAGGTTTTCTTTGAGTTTGAGGCCAGCCTGGTCTACATAATGAGTTCTAGGATAGCCAGAGCTACATTAGACCTGTTTAAAAGTAAATAAATAAAATAAAAACCAAATAGATAAAGAAATAAAAATAAAAGAAAGAAAAAATACTTGAGGCAGGAGCTAATGTATGGTATGTTTCCCAACAGATGGACAGTATCACCAAGAAGTCCCAAAGAGATCTACAGTATAAAAATGTATTAGTGGCTGGGCGGTGGTGGCACACAACTTTAATCCCAGCCCTCAGGAGGGAGAGGCAGGTAGATCTCTGAACCTGGTCTATAGAGTGAGTTCCAGGACTGGCTTCAAAGCTACACAGAGAAACCCTGTCTTTTTTTTTGTTTGTTTGTTTGTTTGAGACAGGGTTTCTCTGTAGCTTTGGAGCCTGTCCTGGAACTACCTCTAGTAGACCAGGCTGGTCTCTAACTCACAGAGATCTGCCTGTCTCTGCCTCCCTAGTGCTGAGATTAAAGGCATGTAACACCACTGCCCAGCGGAGAAACCGTGTCTTGAAAAACCAGAATAAAAACAAAAAATAATCTGTTAGTGTTCCTCTAGCACCGTTGAGGCGAGGGAAAGAACAAAGTCGTCAAGAAAAAAAATCCAGGAGTATGTTATAGTAGGCTAGGTGTGGCACACCTTCAATCCCAGTACTGGAGAAGTAGAGGCAGGTGGAACTCTGTGAGTTCAAGGCACACCTGATCTACACAGTAAGTTTGGATTCAGAAAGAGAGACCCTGTCTCAAAAGAAAACATAAAAAAGAAAAGAAAAGAACATATTTTACTCCAGCAGTCTGGAGGCAGATCTCTGGGAGTTCACGGACAGCCTGGTCTTCATAGAAATCTCCAGCAGGGCAGTGGTGGCACAGGCCTTTAATCCCAGCATTTAGGAAGCAGAGGCAGGTGAGTCAAGGTCAGCCTGGTCTACCCAGTGAGTTCCAGAAAAGTCAGGACTACACAGAGAAACCTTGTCTCAAAAAAATAAACAAACTAACTAAGGTTATACAGTGAGACCTCCTCTTAAAAAATAAACTGGAGAGATGGCATAGTGATTACAGCACTTATTACTTTTACAGAGGTTTGGTTGTGGAAGGACGCTTAAAAAAATCCCACATGAGCTCAGAATTGAGAAATAGACAGTTATTTATTTAGGGGCAGACTCACAAATCAGAATCCTCTGCTGAAATGGAGATCAGAACCTGAAAACCCATAGACAGAAAAGACAGAGAGACTACACCAGCATATATAGTATAAGAGGCCACGCCCCGTGGCTGTAAGACTTCCTACAGCATTTGGTTTCCAACATTTACATGGGGTCTAACAGAAGATCTGATGCCCCCTTCTGGCTTTTCTGCGGGCACTAGGCACTTGTGTGCTACACATGCATACATGCAGGAAAACACTTATACACATAAAATAAAAATAGAAAAATCTTAAAAACAAACAAAGAATATGCCTTACTGGACAGAGAACAGGACTGTGTTCAAATGCAACCATCACCAACAATTACTACTGACTGACATTTTAGAATGTTTTGTAATGAAGAACTACGACAAATGTTCTAAATTTTTTCCTCAAAATCATTATGACAATCCAAATATTAGGTAAGAGTGTCCCTAGTTCTCTTCTCTTCTTCTTCTTCTTCTTCTTCTTCTTCTTCTTCTTCTTCTTCTTCTTCTTCTTCTTCTTCTTCTTCTTCCTCTCTCTCTCTCTCTCTCTCTCTCTTTCTCTCTGTCTCTGTCTCTCTCTGTCTCTCTCTTTCTCTCTCTCTCTCTCTCTCTCTCTCTCTCTCTCTCTCTCTCTCTCTCTCTCTCTCTCTCTCTCCCTTCCTTTCCTTTTTTTATACTAAAGGAACTTGATATAAAAAAAAAGTTCCGAAGTCTTTTCATAGCCAGGAAGTGAATCACAAGCTGTCACATCTATCAGACTTCAAGGCTCTTTCTATTACAGTCTATGGATTTTATTTTTGAGATAAAGTGTTATATAACCTTGAGTGGTCTCAAACTGGCTGTAGCTAAGGATGACCTAGAATTTTTGGCCTTCTTGCTTCTGCCTTCCAAGTGCTGGGATTACAGATGTGTGCCACAAAACATGGTTTATCTGGGGGCGCAGAGGACTGAATTTACGGCTTTCTGCATGCTAGACCAGCCCTCTACCAAGTGAGCTACATTCCTAGCTCTAGAGAGTGGATATTAAGCCCAGTTTATCAATTTACCTAGAGAACACCGAGGGATGGTAATATTAGTAGCTTCCAGAGTTGTTGCTAGAGTTAAATATAAAAACAGGTTTCTTAAAATAAGCTTCAACAGATATGATAACATATGTTTATAAAATGCTTTTGGTTTCTTGTCCAGGAATTAATTTTAGTATATTAGAGTAATGAGTACCTTCTAACCAGGAGTGTGCTCTTACATTAGGTTTTGGCTTGTAATACTGTAAATAGACCTGTTAACTAATGTCTAGTCTATAACTGTGACCTTGTGAGAGTCAGGATTTCTCAAACTGAACATCCTTTGACTTATCACAGTTTTGATATCCTCCATGTTGGTAAGTGTAGTTCAAAGCAGACGAGGTGCGAATTACTGTAAACAGGGGCTTCATTGTGGGTAGAATACTAGGTTCGGCTCTCAGCGGTGAATTTGCTAATGCATTCCAAAACCAACTCATTCTCGTATAAGCCCACCTTTTCTTAGTGTTAGCACTTTTTTTTTTTGCATAATTCCAATGTGCTACAAATTGTTTAGGTAAACCAGGGCCTATGCTGGGGACGTGTTGTCGTCGATCTTTAAAAAAAAATAAACAACACAACCCTACTCCTCCTATTTCCACAACAATAAGCTTATTGAGAAAGGTCGACTATTCCAAGAGAAATTGTAAGAATTACAACCATTCTTAAGTGGAGATTGCGGTAGACCGGATTCAAGTCAGCGTTCTAGTCCATTGCCCACGAAAGGCTGGTGGTGCTTGGAGGTAAACACCCTGGCTATTTTTCTCCAATGGTCACTGTTAGCACGCAGTGCTCCACGAAGGCAGGCTGAGCGGTTTTCCTCAGAACACACCGATCAAACAAGTAGGGGAGGAGGGACTGAAAGTGCCTGGTGTACTGTCACAGTCCGGTAATTACCCAAGCCGCCTCGTCCAGGGACCGGCTTTCAAAGGGACACCAAAGCAAAGCCCGAGAGGTGACAGCCAGGAAAACGGGAGAGGTGGCTTTCCCGGCATGCTCTGCAGCACACTGAGGGGCGCCAGACGCATCCCGGCGTGCAACGGGGAGCGCCCAAGGGCGATGGTTCACGGCTCCTGGAGGGGCAGGCGAAGTTAAGCCGGTAGGTGTGATTTTACTTAGTTCCGGGACCCCACTTTCTCGGTTCCCCTTTACGGATACCACCCCGTAAAGGGCAGAAGGAGGTCTTGCGGCCACGATCCCCTTGCGCGTGCAAGCCACTTTCGGTGCCGCTTCGAGCACCGTGCCAGGTGATTAGCGGCCGTGGGCGGGCCCGCGAGCGGCACGTGACTGGGCCCGGCAGCCAATGGCCAGCCGGGTGGTCCGGCAGCGCGACGATCCCGGGACCCCGGAGCGGCGCGGCGTGGGCCGACTCCCGTCCACCCGGCAGGTACGCGCAGGCGCCTCGTTTGTCACGCGTTCCGTTCGTCCCTACGTGCCCAGTAGCGTGTACTCGGCCCGAGGCGTGGAGAGTCTGTCGTGGGTGTTTTCGTGGGCAGGGGGACGGCGAGGGTGAGTGGAGGGGGGGGCGCCGTTGGCGTCACGTGCGCACTGCAGCCTATCGCCGGCCGAGGCGCACCCGCAGCCCTCCTGGCGCCCCGGGGTGCGATGTGTTCCGTGAGGCTCGGGCGGGCCCTCACTGGTGGTGCGCTCTTTCGAAGCCCGTGTGCGGCCTGAAAAATCTGCCGGCGACGTTGTGTTCGCCCGGCTCCCGCGCGAGCACCGGCGACAAGTTCTCGGCAAAATGGCTGCTGGAAACAGTCGCCTAGCAGGGGCAACGCTGGGGCCGCGTGAAGGTCACATGACGAGGTTGGCAGCGCGTGCTGCTGGCGCGGGGAAGGGGGAGGCTCAGGGCGTGGCGAGTCACGTGTCCGCGGCTCGCGAGCCTGTGATTTCGAGCGACTTTGCTGAGAGGCCTGATGGTCGACTTTTACCCCTCCCTTCTCGAAGCCTGGCAAGCATCCGTGAGAAGCTGTGCGGTGCAGTGGGATGAACCATAATCTGGGAGGCTAGATACAGGGTCCCCGCCTTTGGCCAGTTTTGTAATCTTCCTATCTATAGTTTAAAAGCAAGGTAGAGATGATTGTTTCTTAAGGTCTTATTAAGGCCCATGATTCCCTGGCCGCAGTTACGCGCAGAAAACCAAAATAACAGGTGGTAATGGGGAGTGAGGCTCGGTTACAGAATGCTTGTTTAGAATTTAGAAGGTTTTAGGCCACAGTGAACAAATTATTGATATTTATTACCGGACAAACTTTTCCCTCAACCACTCCATCTACCTCTTCGATTTGAGACTATGTAAACCAGGCTGGCTTCGAGTTAACAGAGGTTTTGTTCAAGTGCTGGAGTTAAAGGGATGTACCACCATGCCCTCTGGCTTTATCTGTCTTGATCAGTTCCATTTTTGCTGTATATTTGTTTCCTAAAGCTGTCTGAAAGGGCCTAGACTTAACACTTGTAAGAATGTTGAAGCTTTCTACCATCCAGCCTTTGTTTTTATCAAGGTCAAGGCTTTGTAGAAATGAGAAACCTAGAAATTATACATTGCCAATCACTACTAATAACACGTTTTATAATTTTCAGTTTTTTAACTTTTAGGGACAGGGTCTCTTTATATAGTCCTTTCAGCCCTGGAACTTGCCCTGTAGACCAGGCTGATCCTGAACTCAAAGATCCTTTTTCTCTGCCTCCCCAGTGCTGGATTAAAGGTGTGCACCACACCATGCCTGGCAAATAACACACTTACACACTTAACCTTTTTTTTTAAAGTTATTTTTTTAGGGAGTCAGAGATCAAGCCCAGGGCCTCAAGCACACTAGACAGGAGCTCAACCACTGGACTTCACCCCCTATGTACTACTGTTTATATTTTATAGTATCTTTTGATTTATCTTTACTTAAAATGTCTTTGGATTTTGTGAAAACAATTTGGAAAATATTCATTGAGCAATCAATAGGTGTCACTTTTGAATAATTACACAAACAGCTAACCCTTTTTTGGTTTTTGAGACAGGGTTTCTTTGTGTGTCTGACCATCCTGAAATTCGCTCTGTAGATCAGGCTGGCCTTGAACTCAGATCTACCTGTCTACCTCCCAAATACTGGAATTAAATGCACGTGCCACCACAGCTCAGCAGTAGCTAATACCATTTTTATAGCCTGGTTTTCTAAGTATTGTGTATGTTCTTTTTCTTTTCAATTTCTTGTTTGAGACAGGCTTCTATGTAGGCCTTATGGATCTTGAACTTACTATGTAGCCAGGGATGATCTTGAATTTCTGATTCTCCTGCTTCTATCTCTTGTGTGCCTGGATTGCAGGTGTGTGCTACAGTACCCATATTTGGTCTATTCAATACTGGAGTGGAACACGGTGGAACCAGGCAAGCATTTTACCAACCGACCTACATCTCAAGTCTTCTAAAATTTATTGGAAAAGTACAGCTATAGAGTAGGAGAATTTTTAAATTAAATTTTACTTCAAATTGTGTCTCTCTGTCTGTCTGTTCTTAGAGGCCGGAGGCATTGGATACTCCTGGACCTAGAGTTCAAGTCAGTTGTGTGCTGCCTGGTGTGGGTGGTGAGAAATAAACTCAGCTCTTCTGCAAGAGCAGTAAAAGCTCTTAGCACTGAATTATCTCTCCAGCCTTTAGGAACATTTTTGAAAAAAAAATGAGCATGGGTTCTTTTTGTATTAGTGAATATATTAAAAACCCTTTAATAATCGAAATGGTTAGTCTGTAATCTCAGCCCTCTACAAGGAGATAGGCTAGTTTGGATTACATACCGCCACCCTGTTTCAAAGCAGAAAACCAACACACATAAGTTAAGTAGCAACCTTGAAGTAGACAGGGCAATGAAACAAAATAATGAATACTCTGTGGGAAATGTTCCAAAATTATGTAGGACCATTAAGCTAATCATTTGGGGAAAAAAAATCCTTTAACATTTAAGTCAAACTCAGGTGAATTAATTATTTAAATATAAAAGGTGAATTAGGACTGGGGTGGTGGTGGTTTACTCATTTAATCCCAGCACTTAGGAGGCAGAGGCAGGCAGATCTCTGTGAGTTCAAGGCCAGCCTGGTCTACAGAGTGAGTTCTAGGAGAGTCAGGGCTATATAGAGAAACCCTGTCTTGATCCCCCCATCCCCCAAAAAGGGTGAAATTAGAAAATTACTACTTTGGGACCAAGTGAGTAGTATATATGCTTGTAATGCCAGTATTTCAAAAGTAAAGAAGATACCTCTTTAATGATGAGTTTCAGGCCAGCATGGACTGCATAGTGAGTCTTGTCTTGATTAAAAAGCAAGATTGGCCGGGTGGCAGTGGCGCATGCCTTTAATCCCAGCACTCAGGAGGCAGAGGCAGGCAGATCTCTGTGAGTTCGAGGCCAGCCTGGTCTACGAGAGCTAGTTCCAGGACAGGCTCCAAAGCTACAGAGAAACCCTGTCTTGAAAAACAAAACAAAACAAAAAAAGCAAGATTGCTGCTTTGAAAAAACTGAGTAAACAGCAGAGGTTAGTGCACATGCCTGTAATCTCAGCACTTGGGAAGCAGAGGCAGGATTACCACAGGTTTAAGGCTAGACTGAGATGGCTTAGTGGGTAATAATGTTTCTCCCGAGCCTGATAATCTGAGTTTAGTCCCTGGAATACACATGGTAGAAGGAGAGAACTAGCTCCCTCTACCTGTACACTATGGCATGCACCTACTGATACACATTTCAATATATTGACACACACAATAGGTAAACAAATGTTAAAAAGAAACCCAGAACAATAAAGATTCAGACTTGTGAAAGGAAAAATAAATCTTGCCTTCAAAACTTATTTAGTGATAAAAGTTTTGCTTTGTTGCCTAGATTGGTTTGAAATTTTTTATCCTTTTGTCTCAATCTCTTGAATATACTATCCTTTTGCCTTAGTTTCTTGAATAGATGAAATTGAGCAGTAGTACTAGAACATATTTTTTGTAGTTAAAATCTTGTTCCAGTGTTTTCATTCCCATTTTTTCTATTTTTATATTTTGAGACAGTTCCTCTGTGTAGCTTTTGGAACCTGGCTTGGAACTTGCTCTATAGACCAGATCTCAAACTCAAAAGAGATCCTCTGCCTCTGCCACCTGAGTGCGGGAATTAAAGGTGTGTGCCACCACCACTGGGACCTCCATCACCCATTTTATTTCTTCTTACCTGCCTAGATTTGTCTCAAACTTGCTAAGTAGTTGAGGCTGGTCTTGAACACCTGACCTTCTTGTCCTAGAAGGAACTCTGCCAATTTCTGAATACTTGAATTTCAGGCACATTCCACCATACTCAGATAGCTAGGTCTTTTTAGGTTCTTGGCTCGATATTTTCTCAGAGTTTGCTTGTTATTGATGACTCTGATAGTTCTTGCTATGTATTCCTGGTTGGCCTCTTTCTCTGTATATAGACCAAGACTGGAATGATCCTCCCACATTTCCCTCCTGAGTGCTCAGATGTAGTTGGATATTTTGAGCATGAGATACCTACTAGAAAGCCAGGGGTAGCTGTTGAATAGGGAAGTGTTCAGATTTCAGCCCCAGAGTTGAACATGGTAGCACATATCTTTAATCCCAGGATTCAAGAGGCAGAAGAAGGCAGAACTTTTTGAATTCAAGGGCGGCCTGGTCTGCCTAGGAAGTTCCAGGCTAGCCAGGGCCACATGATGAGATCTCTGTCTGTCTTGTTGTTTTTTATGATAAGGTTTTTCTGTAGCCCTGGCTATCCTGGAACTCTCTGTTGACCAGGCTGGCCTTGAACTCAAGAGATCCACCTGTCCCTGCTTCCTGAGGGCTGGGATTAAAGTTGTGCACCACCACCTCCCTTTATTTACCCACTCCTATTTTTTTAAATTAATGTATATATTCTGTTTGCATTGTATGCCTGCAGGCCAGAAGACGGTAGCAGACCTCACTATAGATTGTTGTGAGCCAAGCCACCATGTGGTTGTTGGGAACTGAACTCAGGACCTCTGAAGAGCAACCAGTGCTTTTAATCTCTGAGCCATCTCTCCAGCCCCATTTCCATCTCTCCAGTCCTCCCCTGATGTAGGAGGTCCTTCTCTTTATATGTTGCTTTTATTGGTTAATGAATAAAGAAACTGCCTTGGCTTTTTGATAGGGTAGAGCTTAGGTAGGCAGGGAAAACAGAACTGAATGCTGGGAGGAAGAAAGCAGAGTGAGAGAGAAACCATGGATCCTCTGCCTGAGACAGACACCAGTTAGAATCTAATGGGCCAAACAGTGTTTTTTGGTGTGTGTGTGTGTGTTTGTGTGTTTTTTTTGTTTTTTGTTTTTTGTTTTCGAGACAAGGTTTCTCTGTAGCTTTGGAACTAGCTCTTGTAGACCAGGCTGGTCTTGAACTCACAGAGATCCGCCTGCCTCTGCCACCCGAGTGCTGGGATTAAAGGCGGGTACCACCATTGCCTGGCTAAGCAGTGTTTTAATGAATATAATTTCTGTGTGGTTATTTTGGGGCTAAGCTAGCCGGGTGGCAAGGATGAACAAGTGGGCTGCTTCTTACAATTGGTGCCCAACGTTGGGCTCGAACCCACGACCCTGAGATTAAGAGTCTTACGCTCTACCAACTGAGCTAGCTGGGTGGCTGGGACGAACAAGCAGGCCTCTGCTTACAACACCCCCCTTTTATTTTTTAGAAAAATTCTTATTTGTATGTATGTTTGTGTGAGTATATGAATGTAACGTGTGTTGGTTCCTTTGGAGGCCAGACGAGGGAGTCATAGTCTCTTGAGTGGGAGTTATAGGCAGTTGTGAGCTGCTGGGAGCTGAACCTGGGTTCTTTGAGAAGGCATTGAATAAGCTCTCATAACTTCTGAGCCATCTCTTCAAGCCCCCATTTCTATTCTTTTTTTTTTTTTTTTTTTTTTTTTTTCTGAGACAGGGTTTCTCTGTATATCCCTAGCTGCCCTGGAACTCGCTCGTAGACCAGGCTGGCCTCAAACTCACAGAGATCTGCCTGCCTCTACTTCCCAAGTGCTGGGATTAAAGACATGCATTACCCCCGTCTAATGAGAAAGTTAATTTTTTAAAAAACAAAAATTAGTAGAATTTTTTTTTGAGAGATGCAAGACTAGGAGTTCAAGACCAGCATTGGCTGCATGAAACCCTGTCTGAAAAAAACCAAAAAACAAAAGTCAGGATAATACCTGTAATTCCAGCATGTGGGAAGCTAAGTAGCAGGATCATTTTAGATTCAAGGCTAGCTTGGGCTACATAGTAAGTTACAGGGCAGGCTAGACTACACAGTGAGACCCTGTCTTAAAAGTCAAGAGCCAGACAGTGGTGGAGCACGCTTTTAATCCCTGCACTTGGGAGGCAGAGACAGGTGATCTCTGAGTTTGAAGTCAACCTGGTCTGGTGTACAGAGAATTTTCAGGATAGCCAGGGCTACATAAAAAAAACTCTGACTCCGAAAACAAACAACAACAACAAAAACTAAACAAATAAAAAAAGAAAGAACAGAAAAGGGGCTTGAGGATAGCTTAGCAGTTAAGAGCACTTACTGCTCTTGTAGAGTACCTGAGTTCAGTTCCTACCACCTGTGTCAGATGGCTCACAAATGCCTATAACTCCAGAGCCAGAATATTTAATGTCTCTGGTTTGTGTGTGTGTGCATGTATGTGTGTGTGTATTTATACACTCATACTTGTTTGTGGATGAGCACTTTTCAGGAGTCCATTTTCTCCTTTACCATGTGGGTCCCAGGAATCAATAAAGTCCTCAAACTTGAAAACAAGCACCCTTACCTACTTAGTCATCCCACTAGTCTGATTTCCTTTCTTTAGAAGGTATTTTTATCCATGGCTAACTTGAAAGATAAGACTTTATCACCTGGTGGCTGCTGGGATTTTTGCCTAACCTGTACTATATTTTTCTCTTAAATTCTAATGAAATTGTACTTGTGCTTTTAAAAAAAGTTAAAATTAGGTAGCAATGTATTTTCTCCCAATTTGGATGGGTAGTTGATCTCTTACTTCATTTCTTTTCCCAGAGCTGCTGTTTGTGCTTTTATTTATAGCACAATATAAAATCACTTGGCATTTTCATTGTTTGTGCTTGGCATGTGAACAGATGCTTAATGATAATGCTTAGAAAGTTTATATTGTTTTATTTGACTAATAAGTAAATTAAAATTATATCTGGGTATATAGTTTAGTTGGTAGAGTGGTTGCCTAGAATGCACAGAGCCTTGGGGTTCAATCCCTAATACCACATGAACTGATCATAGTGACATGTAATCCAACCACTTGGGAGGTGGAGGCAGGAGGATCAGGAGTTCAGGGTCATCTTTGACTATATAGTGAGGTGATTTGGAGGCCAGCCTGGGCTACTTGAGACTTTGTCTCAAAGTCTCAAAAATAAAAGAGTTCCAACAATATATAATCATGGATTTCTAGCCAATTTTTTTAGACTCATTATGGCAGGTTTTAGTTTCACTGATATTCATTGTGATGTAAGTTAGCCAGTACAAAGTTTGAAGAAATAATGTAGGAAGTCAGTTCAAAGACATGGCAGGAGTGTTTTTAGTCTCTAGGGCTGAATAATGTTTATTCTTTGGAAGCAGCTGTTACAATAGATTCTTCCTTCTCTTGCCCACTTTCCCACCTACCTTCTCAGTAGTAAAGAATTCTATTTTAACATTGCATATGTACTTTGAGCTCTTTGCCAGAAAAGGAACCTAATGTAATAAATCGAGTAGACTCAGCAGTCCACCCCAGGAATGTCCTTTTAGTTGTTACATAAGAAGGAGAATTAATGGTGTGAACTGTAAATGTGAGAGTTTCAGTCTGTGAGTCCACAGTAGAGTTGATTATTTTGTTATTCAGCATGTATTGAGCACCTTCCATCTAGGGGCCACAAATGAGGTGTCCCTGGGGAGCCTAAGACAGACATAAAAAGCAGTTCTCTGTATAGATCTTGGCAAATGGTCGAGGAACTCAAACGTAACAATAAAGAGTAGTTTGGTCTTAACAAGAAGTATGTCAGTAAAAGCAGAGTGATATGGTACATATGTCAAGGACTTGAACTTCTTAAATCCATAATTACATTCTCAAGAGTTATATGCAGTCGTATGCCAGTTTTCAGCTTTTTTCTTCTTCCTGAATTGAGGATTGACTCTATGGTGTTTTTGCCCCAGCATCTCAAGTGTTGAGATTGCAGGTATGAACTACCACACTCAGCTAATTTTCATCACTTGAACTTGACTTGCAAATTCTGCATGCATATAATTTTTGCCTCACCCCCGTCTCCAGTGCATCTATAGTCCCATTTTTTTCTATGTGTTTGTGTGCATGTTGGGGGCAGAGGTTGACATCTAATGTCTTCCCCAATCATTTTTCACCATGTTTTTGTATGTGTACTTGTTAGTGTGGATGTGTACAAATGTCGGTGTGGGTGTGTATACATCTGCATGGATATGAGGGTCCAAGATCATGCTGGGTCTCTTTCCATCTTTATTTATATTTTTTTCTCTACCACTAGGTCTCTGTAGCTCATTTCTGCTAGACTGGCCAGCCAGTGAGTTTTAAGGACCTGCCTGTCTCCTCACCTTACTCTCCAGCAGTGGTGTTCATTAGATCACACTTTTTTATTTTATTTTTTATTTTATTTTTGTTACCTGGCTTCTGGGGATCCACACTTAATTCCTTTTGGTTTGTGGTAGGCACTTGAGTGACTGAGAAGTCTCTTATTATACCTTATTATTTTGAGGCAGTTTCCCAATGAATTTGGAGCTCATTGATTTGGCTAGACTGGATGACCCACAAGTTCTAGGGTTCTGCTTGTCTTCACCTTCCCACAACAGATATGACCAGTTTTGTTTTTTTGAGACAGGGTTTCACTGTGTAGCCTTGAGTGGCCTGGGGTTTGCTAGTATACCAGGCTATCTTTCTTTTTAATACAGTATTCTGAATACAGAATACAGTATTCTGTCTGCATGTATGCCTGCAGGCCAGAAGAAGGCACCAGATCTCATTACAGATGGTTATGAGCTACCATATGGTTGCTGGGAATTGAACTCTGGACCTTTTTTCTTTTTCTTTTTGGATTTTTGAGACAGGGTTTCTCTGTAGCTTTGGAGCCTGTCCTGGAACTAGCTCTTGTAGACCAGGGTGGTCTTGAACTCCCAAGTGCTGGTATTAAAGGCGTGCGCCACCACTGCCCAGCTGAACTCAGGACCTTTGGAAG